>NC_140589.1:1512077695-1513325820 GCF_964204655.1 Triturus cristatus
TAACTTGTTGACCAGTTGTTCGGATTGCTCCATATATTTTCAATTGTTGAACAATTGCGACGATATCGCAAGAACTGGCCCACAGGGAGGTTGTCCCACAACGTTCTCGGATGGAACGATCGATAGTGAAATAAAGAATTCCTGTCCGTGGGCTTATGATGGACATTAGTAGACAGCACATGGTCCATAGCTGTTATATCAACATCCAAGTAGACAACAGACATATGGCTAAAAGACCAAGTAAACCGCAAGCACTCATCCGCTTGGTTTAGCCATGTCAAAAAAGATAGCAGCAAGTCCTCTGATCCAGTCCAGATGCAGAGGACATAGTCAATGTACCTCCTCCAAAGAGAAATGTTCTCCTAGAAGGGTTTGGAAGCATGATGTATGACTGTTGGAAAACCACACCCCCACTCTGAAAGGGTGGTGGTGGTCTTCCGGACACACTGTGGTAGCTTGGCTCGAGTGGTCAGGAATCAGGCTCCGTGCTAAGCATACGACATACCCAAACAATAACCATGCGTGCATCCGCTCCAAAAACGACTCTACACCGTAAAAATTATGAAAATATCTTTCTTTATCTTCTTTTTCTCTTGGTTGCTGATTGGAGAAATAAATAACAATCACAATATACAAACTTTTTAGACAGTGCAGGACAAATAAATACTGGCTGAATGATTCAATAAATAGGGGTGATCATAAATACTGAAGGCATAAATAAAAGTGCAATACATACAGGCAATTAAATATTCTGAGGCAATAAATACTGTAAACCAATAAATATTGTGCATCAATAAATACTGTGGACCAATAAATACAGTGAAGCAATAAATAGGTTAAATACAATAAATACAGTGCCCCTAATAAATACTTAAAAGCTGACAGTGACACTCATAGAATCAGATCACTTTTGAATTCCTAAGGGCTGATTTGGCCCAGGCACAGCTTGTGGGGATGTGGAAGGCTTGAGGGTGTCTACTCCCTGGCTTGGACAAGGCTGAGGCCTAAACTGAGGTAGATCAAGGGGGGAATACCAGAGACCTGGCCCTCTCCCTCCACACAACCTCTCTAGATTAGTCCCAGCTCACCCCTGGCACAGTCAGGTTGGTTCCAGCACCTCCCTAGCCCCTTAGAGCAGTCTCTCAGGTCTCCACAGGGCCTTAGGCGCCCTCTACTCCACTTACTGCCCTTTTTCTGATGCTCCGACGCCGCTGGAGTCGTGTCGACGCCGTGAGGCGGTTCCGGTTCGATGTCGGCGGCCTCGGCACAATGTCAGTTCTTTGACGACGCCGGTAGGCGGCTCCGGTTCGATGTCGGCGGCCTCGGCTCGATCTCGACCTCCAATTCAATGGCGTCGGGCAGTCTTTACTCGATGTCGACTTCGGGCGGCTCCGGTCCGATGGCGACCTCGGATTCGATGACATCGGCCGGCCTTGGCTCGATGTCGACTTCCGGCGGCTCCGGAGTGCGATCTCCACTCCCGACCTCCGGTGCTCCTCTCCTCAGGTTCCCGGCGACTCCGGAGTGCGACCTCCACTCCCGACCTCCGGCACGATTCTCACAGGTTCCGGCGACTCCGGAGTGCGATCCTCACTCCCGACCTCCGGTGCACCTCACCTCGGTCTCCGACGACTCCGGAGGGCGGACTTCACTCCTCCGATGACGCCGCTCACTCGACCTCGGGTGACTTCCTCCTCGACCTCTGGTACTCCTCACGATCTCTGACGGTGCCCTCTCTCGACCTCTGGCGGCTCCGGGTACGACGTCCGCTTTCCAGTCGGCGCCGCTTCTCCACCTCGGGCTCCGGGTCTCAGGCTACTCGACGTCGGACTCCAGGGAAACCAGTTTCCAGGTCAGGATCTTGCTGTTCTCTTGTTTCTAAGGCCTGTTCCTGCTGTCCAGGTCCTTAGGATGGTTTTTCTTGCTTCTTCCCA
The DNA here is from genome assembly GCF_964204655.1 of Triturus cristatus. Classification (NCBI taxonomy): domain Eukaryota; kingdom Metazoa; phylum Chordata; class Amphibia; order Caudata; family Salamandridae; genus Triturus; species Triturus cristatus. Next base: position 1,512,079,630 of record NC_140589.1, read on the forward strand.
CACAGGGCTCCAGGCTGGGCTCAGTCAGTAGGGACTAGTATCAAGGGTGGGTTTATGGACCCCACTCCAGGTACAAGTTTCCACCCCTGCTGCTTCACTCCTTCCTCCTTCAAGTTTTTGCTGCTCTCTCTTCACCAGTCAGGTGCCAACTGCCAGCTCCAACTGCCAACTCTCTGTCTTAGCTTCCCAACATTCTAAACCGCCTCCAACTGTCACAGGGTTCTGGAATGTTCTGGAAGGTGCTAGCAGGTTCCAGTGGATGCTGGTGATGTCACAGGTGGCCACCATTTTGTGCTCCAGGCCCTCAGACAGAAGTTTCAGGGGTAGCTAAAATGGCTCCCTGAATCTGCAGCAACACTAAAAAGTCTGGTGGTTCCCAAAAAGGAAAAATTCAAACAGGGTTTGAGGCAAAAGTGGGACAAAATAAATAATGATGAGGAGGGACCACCCAAAGGGCTGACAGGTCTAACACGCGTCCCCCCCAGCTGAAAGTGGGGAGAGCTACCCAACCCCTTGGGAGTTCTCATCACTAAGGCGGAAATACCTTGAGAGACCGTCTGCATTGGCGTGGTCCACTCCAGGCCGATGTTCCACCTGAAAGTCCATTCCCTGTAGGGAAATAGACCACCTCAACAACTTGGGATTCTCCCCCTTCATTTGCATCAGCCACCGAAGGGGTCTGTGGTCGGTCTGAACCAGGAAGTGCGAGCCAAACAGATATGGCCGCAACTTCTTCAGAGCCCATACCACTGCAAAGGCTTCACGCTCTATTGCACTCCACTTCTGTTCCCTGGGAAGTAGTCTCCGGGATAGGAAGACCACGGGTTGATCCAGACCCTCTTCGTTGAGTTGCGATAACACTGCCCCAATGCCATGTTCTGATGCATCTGTCTGGACAATGAACTCCTTGGAAAAGTCTGGGGCCCTTAAGACCGGGGCCTCGCACATGGCTTTCTTCAATCTCTCAAAGGCTTGCTGACAAGCCTCCGTCCAGACTACCCGTCGATGTTGTTTCTTGGACGTGAGCTCCGTGAGGGGGGCTACGATGGTACCGTATCCCCTCACGAAGCGGCGGTAGTATCCCGTGAGGCCCAAAAAAGCTCGGACCTCAGTCTGTGTCTTGGGGGGTTCCCAGGCCATGATGGCCTCGATCTTCGCCTGGAGGGGTTGCACCGCTCCCCTACCCACCAAGTGTCCAAGGTACACTACCGACCCCTGCCCGATCTGGCACTTGCTGGCCTTGATCGTCAATCCAGCTTGTCTCAGGGCCTGGAGAACAGCTTGCAGGTGACGCAAGTGATCCTCCCAGCTGTTACTGAAGACGGCTATGTCATCCAGATAAGCAGCAGAGAAACTCTCCATTCCGGTGAGGATCTGGTTTACCAGGCGCTGAAACGTGGCAGGTGCGTTCTTGAGCCCAAAGGGCATCACACAGAACTGGTAGTGGCCATTGGGCGTGGAGAAGGCTGACCTTTCCCTTGCTCCATCAGTCAAAGAGATCTGCCAGTACCCTGAAGTAAGGTCAAAGGTACTTAGATATTGGGCAGCTCCCAGCCGGTCAATCAATTCATCCGCCCTAGGGATCGGATGAGCATCAGTTTTGGTCACTGAATTCAGTCCCCGATAGTCCACACAGAACCTCAGTTCTGGTTGGGCACCCGGTGGTGCAGCTTTTGGGACTAACACCACCGGACTGGACCAGGGGCTGCTAGAAGGTTCGATCATTCTAGCTCCAGCATCTTAGTGACTTCACTATGAATGCTGGCCTTCACCTTGTCTGACATCCGGTAGATCTTGGACTTCACAGGTGGGCTGTCTCCTGTGTCCACGTCATGGACGCACAGGTGAGTCCTACCCGGGACAAGGGAGAACAACGAGGAGTACTGCCCCAGGACCTGGCGACAGTCCTCCTGCTGTTCAGGAGTTAGAGATGGGGAGAGAATCACTCCCTCCACCGACCCATCCTTCTCTTGAGACGCAAACAGATCAGGGAGAGGCTCGCTTTCCACGTCCTCTCCTCCGTCAGTCACCATCATCAAGATGACTTCGGGCCTCTCGTGGTGGGGTTTGAGGCGGTTGGCATGCAGCACCCGCAGGGGCTGACGAGGGGTCTTCAGGTCCACCAAGTAGGTAGCCTTACCCTTCTTCTCCAACACCTCAAAGGGTCCTGACCAGCGATCCTGGAGGGCACTAAGCTCTCCTGGTTCGATCACCCACACCTTCTGGCCAGGCTCCAACTCCACCGGGTGAGCATTGTGGTCATACCACGCCTTCATCACTGCTTGGCTGGCTTCCAAGTTGTCAGAAGCTTGCTTCCACAACTTAGCCATTTGGCTCCGGAAGGCCAGCATGTAGCTCACCACATCCTGGGGAAGCTTTCTGGGAGTTCTTTCCCATCCGTCTCTCACCAGGTTGAGAGGTCCACGTACAGGGTGCCCATACAGAAGCTCGAAGGGGCTGAAGCCCACTCCCTTCTGTGGCACTTCCCTGTAGGAAAACAATAGACAGGGTAGGAGGACGTCCCATTTCCTCCGCAGGCTTTCAGGCAGACTTCTGATCATGCCTTTCAAGGTTTTGTTAAACCTCTCCACCAGACCATTTGTCTGGGGGTGGTAAGGAGTGGTGAACCGGTATGTCACTCCACACTCCTTCCACATTGCCCGCATATACGCTGACATGAAGTTGGTTCCCCTGTCGGACACAACTTCCTTGGGAAAACCCACTCGGGTAAAGATTCCCATCAGGGCCCTTGCCACAACAGGTGCTGTTATGGTCCTCAGAGGTATTGCCTCTGGGTACCGTGTGGCATGATCCACCAGAACCAGGATAAACCTGTGACCAGCTGTAGTCGGTGGATCTAACGGACCCACAATGTCGATGCCCACCCTTTCAAAGGGGGTGCTAACGACAGGAAGTGGTTCCAGGGGAGCTTTCAGCTTCACCCCTGTTTTCCCACTGGCTTGGCAAGACACACATGTCCGGCAGTAGGTATCGGACGACACTTTCATCTGAGGCCAATAAAAGTGTGGGACAAGACGGACGAAGGTCTTGTCTTGCCCCAGGTGTCCTGCCAATGGTATCTCGTGAGCCAACTCCAGAAGGAAGGCTCGATAACGTTGAGGAACTACCAAGGCTCGTGACGATCCATGTAGGGGTGCCTTGGGTTCACTGTAGAGGAGGCCATCCTCCCAGTAAACACTGTAGTTCCCTTCAACGTTCCCTGCTGCCTGGGCTTCGGCCTGTCGCCTCAGCCCCTCAAGGGTAGGGCATTCCCTCTGGCCCTGGCAGAATTCCTCCCTGGACGGGCCTCCCTCCACGTGCCACTCGGCCGGGATGGGTAGGTCCTCCAGGTTGGTAACGTCCCCCACCGCAGACTCCTGGTCCACCACCTCCGGTGGCCTATCCGTCCTACGGGGTGGGGACGCCGAGGCAGGCTCCTCCTGTCCTCGGTTCTTCCCTTGACTGGCAGCTGGCTGGGCCTTTGTTCCAGGCTCCAGCCGAAATGAACTCCCTCTTCGGGTAGTCGCGGACCTTGTGCTAACACAGGCCCAATCAGGTGTACCCAGCATCTCGGTGTGAGTCCGGTATTCCACCTCCTTCCAAGCGTTGTGCTCCATGTCATTCCCCAGCAGACAATCGACTGGCACGGCAGGGCTTACGGCAACTCGAAGTGAACCTGCAACCCCCCCCCATTCAAAGGGAACCTCGGCCACTGGATAGTGGCCTGTTCTGCCGTCAGCCATCGCGGCTGGGTGGAGTACATCGGGAATTACCTGCTCTGGAGACACCAGTTGGCTACGCACCATAGTCATACTGGCTCCTGTGTCTCTCAGAGCCTCCCCTCTTTGGCCGTTGATGGTGACCCACTGCCCATACTTTGCGGTATTTGCGGGCACCTGGATCTTAGGAACCATCTCCCGTTCTCCCAGGGACACTAAAGTGACACCCGCCCACTCCCTTCCCTTAGTTAAGGGCATCTCCTCCCCGAGCACTACACTAGCTACTCCGGGGGTCTTTCCTCCAGTGGGAGGGGGTGGTCGTTTCAAGCACTTCGGATCTCCTTTATAGTGTCCAACGCCACCGCACTCATAGCAATGGACAACCCTTGGCTGCTGACTCTGGCCAGGATTAGGGTTTCTGGGTGGGTTAGCCCTAGGGGTGAATCCTGTTCCCTTCCCTTGGAAGTTATTTTGGGGGCCTTTGGAGAACTCCTTTTTCTTTTCCCCTCCCTCTTTCTTCTGGGGGGCGCCCTGTCCGGCCTTTTGAGTATCCCCTCCAGTCCCCCTTGTGGACACCCGGGTACTAGCCCAAATGTCCGCCTCCTCAGCAAGCTTCCGGGGACTGGTCAGCTTGCTATCCACCAGGTGTTGCCGCAGTTCAGGGAAACATTTCTCGAGCAGGTGTTCCTTCAGTACTAGGTCAAACAACCCCTCGTAGTTCCTCACTTCACTGCCCTGAATCCAACCTTCCAGTGCCTTCTTTGCATAGTCCAGGAAGTCCACCCAATTCTGTGTGCCCAGTTTGTGACTACCCCTGAACTTCTGTCTGTACTTTTCGGGTGTTAGTCCAAACTTCCTTATGAGCGCCAGTTTCATGGTGGGGTAGTGGGTCTGCTCATCCTCTTCGAGGGCCAATAAAGCATCCCTACCAGCTGGAGGCATGTACTTGTACAATCCCCCTCCCCAGTACTTCTCTGGAACCCCATGGGCCCTCAACGAGACCTCATAGGCCGCTAGCCACTTGGCGATATCGTCGCCCACTCCATAGCTAGCTACTATGTCCTTTGGCAGGTATGGTTTAGGTTCCCTGGTGACCTCTTGGGTTTGGCTGCCACCATTAGGAACAGGTTGTGCCCCGATTCTCAGGATCTGAAGATCTATTTCTTTCAGTCGTAATTCATGGGCCATCCTCTGCTCCTCCTTCTCCTTCTCCAGCCTTGCTAAGTCCCATGTGAGCTGTCTTTTCTCCCTCCGGTCTGTTAACTCCACTTCAGACAAGCCACCGCTAGAGGCACTGCTGCCCTTCCTAGAAATGGTTCTGGGCCCCGCTGACAGGTTCCCCACCTCAGGTTGGTACATCTCAGCCCCCTCGGTGTCAGGCTCTCTATCCCTGTCCTCCTCCTCAGCCTTGCTTTCTCGGCGTGCCTCCCCCCAAGCCCTTAAGCTGGTTTGGAGTGCACCCTTCTTTGCTCCTGGGGGACAGTACACCCCCTCCCGCTGGCAAAACTCCCTGAGTTGGGCCACAGTGTACGTTTCTAGATTTTCTAGTACAAATTCCATCTCGCCCACTCAGGTTAGAGGACAGGTTTTGTGCAGTAACTATGCAGGGGGGTACCTTTAATAATACCTCCTCCCACCACCAGAGTAAATTTGGAAAAAACAAAAACCCACAATTAGGAAGGCCGCTTTGAGAAAACTCCCGGTGTAGGCCTATGGACTACCCACAGTTATTGTTGAGTATACGTAGGCACAGCTCTATCCCACCACTGAACACCAATTTATGTTGGAAAACCACACCCCCACTCTGAAAGGGTGGTGGTGGTCTTCCGGACACACTGTGGTAGCTTGGCTCGAGTGGTCAGGAATCAGGCTCCGTGCTAAGCATACGACATACCCAAACAATAACCATGCGTGCATCCGCTCCAAAAACGACTCTACACCGTAAAAATTATGAAAATATCTTTCTTTATCTTCTTTTTCTCTTGGTTGCTGATTGGAGAAATAAATAACAATCACAATATACAAACTTTTTAGACAGTGCAGGACAAATAAATACTGGCTGAATGATTCAATAAATAGGGGTGATCATAAATACTGAAGGCATAAATAAAAGTGCAATACATACAGGCAATTAAATATTCTGAGGCAATAAATACTGTAAACCAATAAATATTGTGCATCAATAAATACTGTGGACCAATAAATACAGTGAAGCAATAAATAGGTTAAATACAATAAATACAGTGCCCCTAATAAATACTTAAAAGCTGACAGTGACACTCATAGAATCAGATCACTTTTGAATTCCTAAGGGCTGATTTGGCCCAGGCACAGCTTGTGGGGATGTGGAAGGCTTGAGGGTGTCTACTCCCTGGCTTGGACAAGGCTGAGGCCTAAACTGAGGTAGATCAAGGGGGGAATACCAGAGACCTGGCCCTCTCCCTCCACACAACCTCTCTAGATTAGTCCCAGCTCACCCCTGGCACAGTCAGGTTGGTTCCAGCACCTCCCTAGCCCCTTAGAGCAGTCTCTCAGGTCTCCACAGGGCCTTAGGCGCCCTCTACTCCACTTACTGCCCTTTTTCTGATGCTCCGACGCCGCTGGAGTCGTGTCGACGCCGTGAGGCGGTTCCGGTTCGATGTCGGCGGCCTCGGCACAATGTCAGTTCTTTGACGACGCCGGTAGGCGGCTCCGGTTCGATGTCGGCGGCCTCGGCTCGATCTCGACCTCCGATTCAATGGCGTCGGGCAGTCTTTACTCGATGTCGACTTCGGGCGGCTCCGGTCCGATGGCGACCTCGGATTCGATGACGTCGGCCGGCCTTGGCTCGATGTCGACTTCCGGCGGCTCCGGAGTGCGATCTCCACTCCCGACCTCCGGTGCTCCTCTCCTCAGGTTCCCGGCGACTCCGGAGTGCGACCTCCACTCCCGACCTCCGGCACGATTCTCACAGGTTCCGGCGACTCCGGAGTGCGATCCTCACTCCCGACCTCCGGTGCACCTCACCTCGGTCTCCGACGACTCCGGAGGGCGGACTTCACTCCTCCGATGACGCCGCTCACTCGACCTCGGGTGACTTCCTCCTCGACCTCTGGTACTCCTCACGATCTCTGACGGTGCCCTCTCTCGACCTCTGGCGGCTCCGGGTACGACGTCCGCTTTCCAGTCGGCGCCGCTTCTCCACCTCGGGCTCCGGGTCTCAGGCTACTCGACGTCGGACTCCAGGGAAACCAGTTTCCAGGTCAGGATCTTGCTGTTCTCTTGTTTCTAAGGCCTGTTCCTGCTGTCCAGGTCCTTAGGATGGTTTTTCTTGCTTCTTTCCACACAGGGCTCCAGGCTGGGCTCAGTCAGTAGGGACTAGTATCAAGGGTGGGTTTATGGACCCCACTCCAGGCACAAGTTTCCACCCCTGCTGCTTCACTCCTTCCTCCTTCAAGTTTTTGCTGCTCTCTCTTCACCAGTCAGGTGCCAACTGCCAGCTCCAACTGCCAACTCTCTGTCTTAGCTTCCCAACATTCTAAACCGCCTCCAACTGTCACAGGGTTCTGGAATGTTCTGGAAGGTGCTAGCAGGTTCCAGTGGATGCTGGTGATGTCACAGGTGGCCACCATTTTGTGCTCCAGGCCCTCAGACAGAAGTTTCAGGGGTAGCTAAAATGGCTCCCTGAATCTGCAGCAACACTAAAAAGTCTGGTGGTTCCCAAAAAGGAAAAATTCAAACAGGGTTTGAGGCAAAAGTGGGACAAAATAAATAATGATGAGGAGGGACCACCCAAAGGGCTGACAGGTCTAACAATGACATTGTCCTCAAACGGGCCTATATAAATGCAGGCCAGGCTGGGCGCAAATGTAGCCCCCATTGAAGTCCCCGACACCTGGAGATAAAGCTGGTTCTTATATTCAAAGAAATTCCTCGTCAATGCCACTTCAATGCACTGCAGGACAAATGACTGGGCGGTGTCATAAAACCACTCCAGCGCCCCAAGAGCTTGCGCTGCTGCCACCAGCATGGCATCCTGGGTTATACTGGTGTATAGGGATTCGATGTCGATTGTCACCAGAAATTCTCAAGCCTCTAGTTGTCTGACATTAAAAAGAAAGAAAGAAAGAATGCGCCACAGGTAAATACCACAGAGTTATTAACACTCAAAAAAAACTCAATATTTAGGAGTTGCCAATGCATAATTACCAGAAGGTTGCGAAGATTCCTCATACCTGCAACCATCTCATCGCGTCACACGCGTCAGCTGATCACGTGCCCACCAGGTGACTGCACACAACCACGTCACCTGCAGATATGTATGTGTTACCATAGCTTTACAAACACATTGTCACAATCACTTGCCCAAAGAGTGTTATGGAAAAGAGTACACGCAGAGCAAAGTATGATGCTGTGGAACAACAAAGTTCTATTGAAGACTGGTTTTATTTAGTAGTGAGAGGTGCCTGCTCGATATTTGCTCTGTCACAGTAAGAGACGCCAGATAAAGGGACATGCGCGTAATGTGGGGAGCGTATTGAGCAAAAAAGCATTTAAGAAACCCTTAAGGGTTAGCTGTATTTAAAACACACTTTGAGCAAGTGATTGTGACAATGTGTTTGTAAAGCTATGGTAACAAATACATATCTGCAGTTGACGTCATTGTGTGCAGTCACCTAGTGGGCACGTGATCAGCTGACGCGTGTGCCGCGATGAGATGGTTGCAGGTATGTGGAATCTTTGCAACTTTCTGGTAATTATGCATTGGCATCTCCTAAACCTTGTGTTTGAAAAGGTGCTTCTTTGTACATGCTCCTATGTGGTATTATTGTTGAGTATGTGTCAGTGTGAGCTTGCCTTTGAGAATGCCTGTGTGAGTGTGCATGCCTGTATGTGTAAGTACATCTGGGAGCAAGAACTTGAGGTGAGGCATCTGCTACGAAGGACTCATTTCACAGGACTTCAGCATAGAGAGGCTCTCCTACTCTGTTCGCCATCCATCGGCTATTAGAAGCTGCATTCATAAGTGGACCTCAGCATACAGGTGAACTTGACATTTCATTACGTATGTGTTCTCAGTTTGTGATGACATAAACCCTAGTCCCCAGACAAATGTCAGACCTACTAGCTTTGCCAAGGGTTGTTAAAGTTCCTGCTTGTTTCCTCTTTGTCTATTTTATCGTTTTTTTTCCCTACACTACAGCTGAGTAAAGGGCCAGAAGAGTTGTCTACAGCGACCATGTGTGTCTGTAACGTTGCCACCGCACCAACAGGCGCCGGGGTCCCTCGAGTGAGCTGTCCATCATAGTGGGGGAAAGGGCGGGAAGACGTTGCACACCACTGGTGTGTGGGGCAGGCCCAAACGGGCAGGGCTTCCATTCAGTTCACATGCCTCTTGTTTATAAAGGGCCAGAGATGGATCAGAGCAGCAGATGAGGAGACAGAACCTCCTGGTGTCAGGAACTACACGGGGATTGCGCTCGAGAAACTCATGGATGCACAGAGCTCCATCAAGGATGACACCAAATTGTTGACGGTAGATATGGGGAGACAGCAGCACACCTGCCTAGGCGACAGTTTCCGTTCCCTCGTGGATCGCAGAAGTTTCGACATTTTCGCGTTCCGCTTGGAACGCGAAAATGTCGAATTTTCGCAATTTCTACGTGCGGAACGGAAACTGTCGCCCACCCTTAAATAGAACACACACATTCTTCTTTCTTACGGGGAGGGAGCAACCGATGATGATAAGTGGGTATGCTAGTGAGTACCAACCAGGAACCCCCTTGGTGTTACGACCGTGAGGTGCTCTCTCTCCTGTCTCACACTTTTTTCACATTTGGGTGGGATGGTCCTATGTTGTACTGACATTTTTGTTATAAATAAAACACTACAACACTTTGATTAGTCAGGCTCCAGATAACTATGTGGGAGAGATTAATTGCAAAAGACACCCTAGCGGCAGGAGAGCCGGCGACGCCGTTACCGTGCCCGGAGGCGCATAAAAGAGCACTCCAGCCCCGGCAGAGCGGGCTCCAGATAACTTTGTGGGAGAGATTAATTGCAAAAGGAAACTCACTCATTCCTGTGCCGCAGACCCCTTAGTACGTTCCCGCCTCCCGCCGCCGCAGTTCCATCCAACGCGGCCGCGGAGTGGAGGCGGGGACTACATCACCCAGGCACCCTAGCGGCAGGAGAGCCGACGACGCCGTTTCCGCGCCCGGAGGCGCATAAAAGAGCACTCCAGCCCCCGCGTCGCGGGATCGCGCACGGGTAGCGCCGGGCTAAGCCCGGGCAAAGGGCGGGCCCTCTGTGGCCCTCAGAGGCCCGAGGAGACTGGGCTGGGCCAGTGACCCTGGACCATTACCAGACGAAAGACTAAGGAATTGTAAGCCCATCATATTAACCATTGTTTTGATCTTTTACTGTTCTTCTTTCTGGGGACCCCTTGATATTGTCTGCCAATATATCTTGTCAGTCATAGCCCGTGGCTTCATTCGCATGCTTTGAATTTGTATTAGTGGATATCAGTATTTCATCCCCTTTAGTTAGGTAAGCTCCTGTTTTGCATATGCTTGAAACCAGCCCACATAAAATGACCACACGGGAAACTAGAAGTAAGGCTGCGGTTGGGGGGGTAAAGCTGACGGGAACACTCGACGACTTCATAGTACGCACTAACTCCCTGATAGATCAGGGGATAGTACTAATGGAGAGAAGGGTATCCCAAGACCTAGCATTTGCAAGAGGTCATCGTTGGGCAACATAGCTGTGGCAGGCAGCCCTGAAAATGCTTTATCTGAATCCGTCCCCCTGCAGACACATGCGGAGGTACATAATATTGCCGGTATTTAGCCGGCTCTCCAAAATTCGATCCCTTTTGGTCCTCAACCATTATATCCCATGGAAAATACCACGACTGGGGTATATTTAGACACTCAGGCTGAGACTCTAAATAGGCAACTGAGAGGGAAAAGGCAGGGGGCAATCCCAAAAAATAAACGTGTTAAAAATAATAAGTTGATTGGCAAGAAAGTAAAAGTCAAAGTTGCTAAAGTGGGTGGCAACAGAGAGGAGAGTAGTAAAGATGCCGCAGGGGAAATAAATGGGCTTGACTCCGAGAAAGAAGAGGGCGGGTATAAGAAAATGCCCTTGTCTATTTTAGATGACACCACATTAGATGATACCTTAGCTGATATTTTTTCTAAAAGTATTACAGCTAATAGTACAGGTGTACGAGTAGAAAGGGAGGACCCCTTAATATGCACCTTGAGAACGCTAATTAAATCCTTACTTTCTCCCTTAGAAGAGAGGCTTCATGGCATAGAGAAGCTATTCCAGGCGTTGCAGAAAGACATAAAAGTACAGAATAGTAGCCAGGAAAAAGGGGTAAATCATAAAATCATATCGGTGGATAAACCGCCGACAATCAATAATAAACGGGCGGAAGGGAAAAAAATAACTCCCAAAACCCCCCTCCCTAAACTCATGCAAAATACCACCTGCTCTGTAGTAAGTATAGAGGGTCTCAAACCAACCCCGGCTACCGAAGCAATCTTATGTACAACAGTTACCCCCAATGTACCCACTCATAACCCCGATAAAGTCCAACATGAGAAGCCCGAAAAACGTAGAAGCATCAATCTACCACCAGATGCATGCCCCTACGTGGTAATCTTAACAGGGGTCCCGGAATTGGCTCCTCAAACTTCAGAACCCTTCGGGGCACTCATAAATAAGGTGATACATTGGTTAAATTCTAATTACCCTTTACCTTCAGCATTAGCCAGTAACATCTTAATGGTTCAAAGGGTTCCTTGGGTGGGTTATAATAGGAAAAGATCACAGGGGGACTGTGTGGTCATAACTTTTGAAAACTCGCAAACTGTAGATTACATCTGTCGGGGGGTTCCTAGAAATCATGGTTTGTCGATCATGGCTAGACCTCTGTCTTACTTTCATACGCCAGCGGAACAGCCAGATGACAGATGGAGCTGGACTAGGGACATGAATTGCCCCAGGGAAGGGAGGAGGCATGATATGTATAGGGATCCAAATCCCAATAGTCGGGGAGGGAGGGGAGATGACAGATGGACCCTTATACAGCGGAGGGCCGGGAGCAATCAAAAGGGTGGCCGGCAGTATTGCGGAGAATGGCCAGGCGTACAGTTTGTTCCACCCTCCTACCCATGTTATAATAGGTTCAGCCCTCTAGAGATGGTTGACTGACGCCCGGAGGATGAAGAATTTCTTGACCTTTTGTCATCCGTAAACATTCCTTTCAATTCACTAGTGAATAGTTTATCACAGGAAATGTCTGACACGATTATTAGTAGTGTGAGTAGTAAGACGTTGCCAGAAAGTAATGAATTGGCTAATTCGACCAAAATGGTGGTGAAGGAGTATGTTAAATGCAAAAAGGGATCACGCCTTAAAAGTAGCCAAAATCAGATCTCTGGGCCAATAGAAATCCTGGGTAATACTACATCTGAAATTAATGGGATTGATAGGGGTTATGTTGTTATGAATGAGACAGTAATAGCTAGTCATAAAGAAACCTGTACCGTGATGTTCTGGAATGTGGCAGGCTTAAAGCAGAAAATTTCTAATCCCGCATGGGAAACTGTCATAGATAGTATGGATATTGTGGCCTTGCAAGAAACCTGGACCATTGAGCCCTTACATTTAATTGGTTATAACACTTACTGCACCCCTGCAGTAGGAGGAACACACGGGAGACCTAAGGGCGGTCTAATTACGTATCTCTCAAATTGTATACCATATGAGAGGGTCCGCTTCTACTCAGAGTGTAGTTTCTATCACAAAATAGTGAGAGATACTAAGACTGGGACTAGTTTTATTATTGTTAACTTCTATACCAATATCCCAAGTAGCGCAATTCAGGATATTGTGAAAAGGTTAAATGATGATCTACAAGGCGAAATAGACAGTAAGGAGAGGGAAGTAATGATCCTATGGGGGGGGGGATTTTAACTGTCATCTTTGCAATAAGGGTCAAAAAGGAATTTGCGGTCTAATGCTAGAGCAAGACATTAACCTCACACATTTTGATCATACTTTAACTGGGGATTTGTTAAATGAGATACTATTTAATTGTGATTTGGGATATGTAAATGAACTGGCCATGCGACCAACACCATTTGTCCCGACCTTTATTGGTGGGGGAGCATCGACTACCATTGATTTTACTATTTGTTCGAATAATTATGGATACAGGATCTCTAGTTTTAAGATCCATGAGTCACCAATGAGTGATCATTTTCCACAAGTACTAGAAATTGATATCCCATTTACGGCATGCCAAAATGATAAGCTGCAAATGCAGGCAGCCCCGGACGTTTTGCTGGGGAGACAAAATGGTTATACGCTTAAGTGGAGCAAAGTGGTCCCGGATGAATTCTTAGCCAAACTGGTTAACACCTGTACAGATAGCTTTAGAATTTGCATGGATGAAAATTCTAAGAGTGAAAATATAATAGAGCATTTTAATATTATAGCAGCCACAATTAAAGAGAGCCCGAAGGCGGTTTTTAGGAACAGGCCCAAGAACGGTAGAAGATGTTTTGATAAGGCATGCATTAAGGCCCTCACTGAGCTTAAATATGCCATCCACCAGGAACTCCGGGACCCCTCCTTAATAAGAGACTTAAGGAATCGTTACAATCTGGCACTGAAACAGAGGAGGAATGCCATAAAGAGGGTGGCTTGGGAAGAACTATGTGAAGCCTCACAGTCCAAAGATACATCTGCATTTTGGAGGGTGGTAAATGCCCCCTTCCTTTTTGATAACACCAAGGCTCGCATGGAAATTGCGATTAGTGAAGATGACTGGGTCACACATTTCTCCACCCTCTACATGTGCTTAGAACAAAGCCCCCAAAAAGTTTCTAACTTAATATATGAGAAGGGGGTGGATGTCCAAAAAGTAGTGGTTACTTCGCCTGAGGTCCTATGTGAGAAAGGGGGGGATGCCAAAAAAGTAGTGGTTACCCTGCCCGAGGTCCTGTTGAGTTTGAAAGCTACGAAGAGTGGAAAGGCAGCAGGTCCAGATGGGATCCCAGCTGATCTGTATAAAGCTAACAGTGACATCTGGGGCCCCATTCTGGTACAGCTTTTTAATGCAGCATTAGCGAGGGGTCTAAGTCCGTCATGGTTTACATCTATCATTGTTCCTATCTATAAGAAGGGAGATAGGCAAAACTGTGCATGTTATAGGCCAATATCCCTACTTGACTCGTCTATAAAAATCCTCGGTAGAGTTATTTTAGCTAAACTACAAAACTGGGTGGAGGATAATGGGGTAATAAGTGATCTACAGTTTGGCTTTCAAAGGGGCATAGGAACTATCGAGCAGTGCTTAAATTTATTTTTTGTCCAGAAGAAGTACATATCGATAAAAAGGGAGCGCCTATATTTTGCGTTTGTCGACCTTACTTCGGCTTTTGACTGTGTGTCCCACAACAAACTATGGGAACTGATGCAAAGTATGGGCGTGGAAGATCCGATTATTCGCTTCTTGAGGGAGTTGTACTCTGGGGCAACAGCTACTGTCCGTTATGGAAGAGGGGGGGAATGTAGTAGATCTTTTGGGATAGGGCGCGGAGTACACCAGGGATGCGTCCTGGCGCCTTTTCTATTCCAGATCTACATAAACGGGTTGGAGCATCGTCTACTGCAGGAGTGCAGGGATGTGCCTATTGTTGGTAATAGGTTTATCCCTGCGCTCTGGTATGCGGACGATGCTGTTTTAATGGCGTGAACACCCATTGCCCTCCAAAAATTTATAGCATCCTTTAATAAGTTCATGTCCAGTTTAGATTTGAAAATCAACTGTAGTAAAACCTTTACCATGAACTGTGGAACACGATCTAAGAAACAAATGAAAACTATGTTTATAAATAACGCTCCCTTAGAAAACACGCCCACCTTCCCTTACTTAGGCATCTTGTTTCATGAGACTGGTTCATGGTCAAGTGCTATAAGGGCAAGAACTCTCTTGTTCTCAAAGACAATAATGGCCCTAAAGAGTTTTATACAAAAGCTGGGAAAGAAACCCATTAGGGAAATTTTAACCATTTATAATGCAACGTGTATATCAGTGGCTTTGTATGGAGCAGGACTCTGGGGGTATGCTAACATAAACGCAATGCAATTAATTGAAAATAAGTTCATGCGGTATATGTTGTCTGTACCCGATAGTATTGCAACCCTTAATTGTCACGAGGAGCTGGGGCAGTCGTATATCTCAGATATAATAAGAATTCAGCCCATCTTATTGTGGCATAGGGTATGGACTGTCAATGAGTGTGTAGTAAACCGTGCCATACTTCAGGATGTGCTACAACTCGAAAATGCCAATGTTTTTAAATGGTTAAATTATGTGAAATCCTTCTTGACAGAAATTCACTGTCAACAATACTATGAGGATCCACTTTTAATGGCACACATATTCAGAAAATTATTGAAAAAATTGTGTATGGAACACCTCAGGGAAAAAAGATTGTTAGAGGAAATAAAGAAAAAGACGGTTTGCTCCCATCAGTTGATATTAAGCGGAGTTAAATTACAACCATACTGATTCCTCCCTATGTCAAATTACAATAGATTTTGTCTTACACGTTTCAGATTTAACATTGTTTTTAGATTATTAACATTCCCAGTAATGAACTCCTGGTCTAATGTATTGTGCTTATGCCCATGTGATGAATTATCTCTGCAATCCGATATTCACGTGTTGTTTTTCTGTAGATTTTACACTCTGCCCCGTAGGAAATTTATTGTCCCAATCCTAAAAGAGATGAAGGTAAATGGATGCCGCCCAGCATTTTTAGAATTGCAAAGAATGGACACTGTATTTATTGTTGCATCATTGTCAGAATTTTTTAAATATGTTTTTAAACTCCGAAAATCGATGGATGGATACATTTTAACTGTTCTTATAGAAAATTTTGTGCTTCGCCCTTGTTACAACAACTGTGTATTGAGCCACTTTGTAAATTTTTTATCTGTTGCTTTTATGGTTATTGATTTTTAACCGAATACAGTACTTTTTGAATTTGAATTTGAATTTGATTAGTGCTAAGGATCACTCTTGTGAGGGAGTATAGAAAAATATTGGAAACCCCTCTGGTGTCTAGCATTTTAAAAATAGGTGTTTGAGTCTAGTCAGGCCTATTTTTGTTTATGGAAATGATTGAACCACTGATCTCTGACCTGCCCAATTAGGACCCTCCCCACTGCCCGTCACAAAGGTGAGGAACTTAGCTGTACTTTTTGATCAAAGCTTGACCAATTTGCCACAAATCCAATAGGTTTGGAAAATATGCATTAGCATTACCAAATCTTTAAAACAGTTATGTCCCTTCCTCTTGGAAAAAATTATTAGAGTATATGTTGTATCTCATACTGATTACAGAAACCCAATCTATTTGGGTCTGCCCTGCCCCTGGTGGTGCCTCAGGTCACACCTCTTACCCTAAACAGCAAAAATTCTTTCTGCCATCTGGAATAAAGAGCATTGGTTGGGATGCTCCCCTGAGCAAGCATTCCTCCCATCACCTTTTGTGTGTTTCATGTGCCACCCCAAGTGGCATGGGTATGCCCAGATGTGCTCTGATTGGCTGGTCGCAACCTGAATAGAAAACTGCAGCTGCCATTTTATCTATTAGGAACGGTGCCAGGGGCTGAACGTGTGTGTGAAAGCCCACATAAGTGGTCAGGGTGTAGATACCCTGACCCCATGGAGAAATGGAGGTGTTAGTGACACAAGTTATGTGTCCAAAAGAATATTTTTTTATCGCGTGCGATATTCGCGATGCCGCCACTACCACAAGTATGACCCCTTGTGTACTGTCGCAGGGACGTCACGACTAACGACGTCATCACGAGTATTGGTGAATCATTAATGCACATTCTTATAGAGCTATTGGCTATTGAGATTCTGATAAATGTTTTTATAGATTTATATAGTGAGTTATCTACTGTGATGGTTAGAATTCAATATATAATTATAATTTTTGAATGTGGTGGTGGCTATTGAAATCCTGCTTTTGCTTTCCGCTTTCACGACGTAACAGCGGGGATCAAGAATAGTGATGTCATTGCGATCTCCGGAGTCGCCGCCAAACGGAAAATAGGTTTTAGAGTAGGTTGTTCTTGAAATACACTAGAAAATCAGGAGTTTGAAGTGTGCAGTAATAAACCTCTAATGTGTAAAATACTGTAATATGTGTGCATGTATGTGTTTTCACTTTATGGAAAAAGTGCGATCGTCAAGGTTAACAACGTAATCGCAACATTCCGAAAAAAACACGAAAATGGAAAATAGGTCTGAAAGGTGGCTTTAAAAGAAACTTAGTAGAAAAATATGGGTTTAACCATGCTTTGAAGGAAGTATGTATTTAGTGATATATGTAGTGCAATGTTCAGAATGGATTTTTTTACATATTATTTTTAGATGTGTTGGTGGCCATTGTTTAGTTTTGTTTTTTGTTTTCGTGACGTGTCCAAAGGGATCACAACATGGTCGCGAAGATTCCCCAAAACTAAGGGGAAAAAAAACCTTTAGAAAAACGCTCCACAATATTTTGTGTAATAGGGTGGCCAGGGTGGCTTTGACAAGAGCCATTGCATTTGTTGTGTGATATGGCTGCTACGGGTAAGAGTAGATGCAGAGTTTCAGGTTAATTAGAAACACCTTGTAGCCTTCATCTGTAGAGTGCAGTCCATCATTTTTATAAATTCCATGCATGTCAAAACGTAGATTGTTGTTATAGATACAGACCATGTGATGGTCTCTGAGGGATGCAGAAACTGTTTTATTAACATGTTTCCTGGCTTTGTCAAACTGTGGACAGAATTGATTAAAACAATGTAATTTCTGGCTTTGGCATCTATTAGAGTACACCAAGACAGTGTGAGGGGAAAGCGACATCAGTTCTCTGAAGGTTTCTTTCGTTAGAATTTCCAACCCTACCCCAGTCAATGTTCCTAGGTCATTGAAACTACAGTGTACAATCATCAGGTGAGGAGCTTGGCAATCCAAAATGGATTTAACCAAAGCCTGCAACGGATTAATTCTTAACCCTCCCTGGCCAAACCAAGTAATCTGCACATTTGGCAAACCCTAGCCTTGGTCAATACCTCTCTTTTTTGCAGCCTTTGTTGCCCAATAGATATATCTGTGGTCCACAATCCATACTCTAAGCATTTTTTGAAGTGAAGGAGCAATAGCAGTCAGGAGAAGGCTGGAGCTGAATAAGGCAGTTTCCCAAATAAAAAGCAGCTAAAATGGAGGGTTTTTTCAAAGATATATTTCATTGGATGCTGTCAGCATGATAATAAAAAGAATTAGGTAGTATGTTGGATGCCTTAGCACGAAGTCTTATTATTGGCTGTTGTTTAAGGAAAGAAATGTGATTTGTGCATTGATATGGAGTAAGCACACCTGCTGTATCTTACTTGGAAGCAGCATGTTCCTTCTATAGTAGGTTATGATCTCGTGACCTACTGGTTGCACTGGATTGCTAGGTACACTGATGTAAGAGTGTATTAGGGGAAAGTGTGTTAAAGAAGCAGAATTTTTTTTTTAAAGTTGGGAGTGTTGACACAATTTAAGTAAGATTTAATGTCAAACTCAGGACTGTGTAAAAAACTGTTGTGTAGTATTTAAATGTTAAAAAATGAAGCTGGATATAGATTTGAACCCCTTTTTCTCTTTACAGATTTCGCCGCGATCATTGTGAAAACATCACGAACACACATAGATAGGAATCTCTTTATGAAAGAGAGGGAAAGGGTTAACAGATACTAACCATTCACAAGAGGAGATAGTGTAGTCTAAAATGAAAGACATGATTTAATTTGCTGCCTTTCTCATGGTCACAGAGTGCAAAGTTGAAGAGGTTGCCACTTTATGGTTGCTTTGTATGAGAGTGGTGTACCATTCTTGTGCTTAGTTTTCAGAAAACCTAACAGTGTCAAACTATCCACAAAGAGCTAAAACAACAATATAGTCTACAATCTGAATTCACTGGTATGTATGTAACTTTTTCATTTTTTATAAAAATTACATAAGAAAAGAAGATGTATATGGCAGTTTGATAAAAAAAATAGCATTACAGTGATAGGAAAAGGTATATCACAGGAGTAGTGCAGTCACAATTAAAAGATGAGAACATGTTGTCCACCTGTATATGATTTAGAAAGAAGTAATACGTGTTAGGTATGTATTGGAAAGTGTTTGTCAATGTGGTTTTTAAATTATATGGCTGCTTTGCATATGCTTAGTTGATAAGATATGGTTCTTGTGTTTGCACAAAGCTATGTATACGGTGGAACTTTGGAGTTTACTTAAAGATGCAGGCACTACCCTTGTGCTCATTCATTCACTGACAAAAACAAGAATTGATGGACAGAATGCAGAACAATGTCATACATTCACCCCAGTACAGAGATCTGGGCCTAAATCCATCGTTTTTTTGCTCACCATGCCATTCCAGTTTGAACCCAGCCATGTGCAAATCGGTCTTGACCCTGTGCCTCATGGGAACAGTCCAGCCCGAACTGCCAAGCCAGGTCTTCCCTGGACTGGAAACAAGCATCCTAGGACCGGTTTCGGGGTATCACCCGTCTTCAGCCAGGATAGCTTGATTCCAGAGGCATGGACAGCACGAGACTCACGTCTGAGCATACCCGTCCCACTCGGGGTGACAAATGCAAAAACAACAATTGATGGACAGAATGCAGAAAAATGTCATATATTCACCCCAGTACAGAGATCTGGGCCAAAATCCATCGTTTTTTTGCTCACCATTCCATTCCAGTTTGAACTCAGCCATATGCAAATCAGTCTTGACCCTGTGCCTCATGGGAACAGTCGAGCACGAACTGCCAAGCCAGGTCCTCCCTGGACTGGAAACAAGCATCCTAGGACCGGTTTCGGGGTTTCACCCCTCTTCAGCCAGGATAGCATGATTCCAGAGGCATGGAGAGCACGGGACTCACGTCTGAGCATACCCGTCCCACTCGGGGTGACAAACGCAAAAACAACAATTGATGGACAGAATGAAGAACAATGTCATACATTCACCCCAGTACAGAGATCTGGGCCTAAATCCATAGTTTTTTTGCTCACCATGCCATTCCAGTTTGAACCCAGCCATATGCAAATCAGGCTTGACCCTGTGCCTCATGGGAACAGTCCAGCCCGAACTGCCAAGCCAGGTCCTCCCTGGACTGGAAACAAGCATCCTAGGACCGGTTTCGGGGTTTCACCCCTCTTCAGCCAGGATAGCTTGATTCCAGAGGCATGGAGAGCACGGGACTCACGTCTGAGCATACCCGTCCCACTCGGGGTGACAAATGCAAAAACAACAATTGATGGACAGAATGCAGAACAATGTCATACATTCACCCCAGTACAGAGATCTGGGCCTAAATCCATTGTTTTTTTGCTCACCATGCCATTCCAGTTTGAACCCAGCCATATGCAAATCAGTCTTGACCCTGTGCCTCATGGGAACAGTCCAGCCCGAACTGCCAAGCCAGGTCCTCCCTGGACTGGAAACAAGCATCCTAGGACCGGTCCTCTCCCGGATAACAGACTACTTCATGCTGTTGATGGAGGCAGACAATGTTATGAAAGGAAAAATTGCAGTTCTATGGGAAAAGAGGTGATTGTACCTAGAAATGTAGAAAAAGTGATTGCAGAAGAGGTACAAGTGAGGCGTAGTCAGGCCCCTGTATACAAATGGAATTATTAGTAGTATCTTTAGTATTAGACAGCAATCCATTGATATACTGAGTAAATTCCTATATATTTCCAAGGCAAAGTTTAAAACACAAAATAAGTAATTTACAAGGTTTGGATCCATGCAATGTTAGAAAGCATACAAATCTGCAAGGACATTCACTGGCTTGTTTATCAAAGCACATGTCATCACTTTAGGATGTTAGCTGTATACCACTCAGCAATGCTAACTTTAGTTAGGAGGGTGTACTATGTGGAAACTCCTGCTTTATGTTTAGGAGAAATTAATAGAGCACTTTTGTATGGTACTGTGGCAGATGTAGAAAAGGTTTGTGATGATGAGCAATTTCTTTGGTCCTCAGCAGGATTCTAGGGAAACAAAGAGTTGTTAAGAGGAGGAGTTGTAGAACAGGACACAGATATTACAGTTGATAGTTTTGAAGAAGATATTCCAAATTTTACACAGTGTGGTCTAAAAAAGTAGAGTATGTTTGAATATGTTGTCGACGCATTCACCACAAGATTTAAACACAGATTGTTGACTTGAATTTAAAAAGTGAAAAGTAAATAATGATAACTGTCAAAAGATAACTGTGTATTTATTTGTAGAGGAATGCTTTGAGTTGTCCATATGGCAAAGTATATGTAACTAGTATTACAATAAATTAGATGTTAATAAAATGAACAACACATAGCTATTAGATACCCATTTTGTAAGATAAGAAAATGCCTGCTAATGTAGAACAACTATGAAGGATAAAAAATAAATGGCCCCCTTTTTTTAAAGAATTGCAATGGGCTCTTATGTACTGCTCTCTAGCACTCACTACACTCACTGCAACTCCACAATATAGTAAGTATGATGCCATCCGGGAAAACTGTGGAGCAAAATCTGGAAGTTGAGATTGGACCTCTGAAGGGACTTTCTGCCCCAGTGGTGTTGTGGCTGGTATTGAAGATCAGGGTCCTTCAGCCTTGAGGAGCC
Organism: Triturus cristatus; assembly: GCF_964204655.1. NCBI lineage: Eukaryota > Metazoa > Chordata > Amphibia > Caudata > Salamandridae > Triturus > Triturus cristatus. The sequence goes on from NC_140589.1 coordinate 1,512,101,081, forward strand.
TTCTTGCTGCTTTTAGACTATTGCTTTGGTATGTTCTTAGATGGTAAAGCATGGACGTAGTCCCGTAAACATATTTTTTATTTGTATCCCTTGACAATGTCTTGTGCCATATTGTGCATGTCATAAATCTGCTGACTATGAACTCCTCTTAAAGTATGTTCAAGATAGATACATCCGCGTGTTCTTTTAATCTTTTTAGGTAAAAAGTGTATTATCCAATGATAATCCTTTATTTCTCAGTGACAAGGTTTTCTGTTTTACTTTTGATATTCTTTTGTGGTTTTATACGTGCCCATTCTTGAAAACTCTGGAGCCATATCTGTTACAGTAGACTGGACCTCTCAAATGGCTTTCTGGGTGGGAATTGTTGCTAATGCCACTGATGTAGCTGGTCCTCCAGCTTCCCTCTACTTGATTGCCAGTTAGAGATGATTTCTATGTTAGGGTTTAAGATTATAGACCATGGACGTCACCCCACATGAATATTTTTTATTCATCCCTCTAGACTGGATCTTTTCACAGAGTGTGCATTGTACTAGTTTTGGGGGCAGTTTTTTATTTCTGATAGTTTGGGTAAGAATGGGTAGTATTATGGGTGTTTTGTAGTTATGTTTTATTCGTGAGTTCAGATGTTGAAAGTTATTTTTTTTAATTGTTTTTAAGTGTGTTGTTAAAATAAAGTTAAACGATTATCTTACTAAACAGCTAGACTCAAACTTTGTGTGAAATATGTTTAAAAATGTTTTGCTGAGATAATGTTGATGATGAAACAGTAGAAATTCTGTGTTCATTACATATAAGGTTCCACCATGTTGATGTACATACTTTAGAATTATCTTCCCCTCTCCTCCCCTTGTCTCTCTATGTTCTCTTTCCTTCATTTTCGCTATTTTCTTTCTTTTTATTTCTTATTCTCAAATATTTATTACACTACTACCTCATGATATGTACCCTTAGTTCCCCTTACTTATTTTCTTCCATAGGGTGGTTTCTTTACCTATTTTATTATTATCATTGCAATAGATTGTCTTATTACTATAACAGTTTTTAATAATATATGCTTTATTATTCTACTGTTTCATCCTATGCTACATTGTAACTTTGGTACTTTATTGTTATATCAATAAAAATTATTTAACATAAACATATCTGGTTTACATTTTGTCATTTGTATTTGTGGCTGCTGATGTCATTGCGACCTTCTATGTTGCTGAGAAGAAGAAAAATGCATTTTTACTGTAGTTATTTCGAAAAATGTATACAAAGAGTAAAGTTAAATTAGTATCTTACTAAATAGCTACACTGAAACTTTATGTAAAATACGTCTATATACGTGTTTGACACTTTGTCAAAAACACCCGGTATTCGCAGTAGGTCCTTTGCAATGGCACTCATAGAATCACATAGGCACTACCTGTGCAAGCATGAAAGAAGCCCTTTCTCCACCACTCTGCAAATGTGCTTCCTTGCACAGTGCTAGTTGGAGGGCCAACTACCCCTCCTGTTGCCTCCAGCAAGTCCAACAAAATCAGTTTGCTAAGAGGTCTTCAGTGGCCACGCCCCCTTTCTGCACCACTCTGCAAATGTGTTTTCCTGGCACACCACTTGTTGAGGAATTAAGTTCTCTTTGATGCTAAGGGACCCTGGGGACCCCCTCCTGGTACTTTCTGTAAGCCCTACACAGCAGGATTCCTGAGAGCTGGTCGGAGGGCCTGCCGCCTTTCCCCACCACTCTGCAAACACCATTAATACCTAAAAAAAATAGAAATTCACATAAAAACCCCAAGGTAACAGGGACGTTATAGATAGGAATTAGCATTTAAAAAACCTTCAGAAATTCACTGAAAAACCAAAGGTTACAGGGCCATTATAGTTAGGAAATAGAATTAAAAAACCTTATTCATTCACTGAAAAAACCAAAGGTTACTGGGATGTTATAGTTAGGCTCAGATTGCACACACACAGAGAAATTCAGCAGTTATAGTTAGCTGAGCTAACCATAACTCACACCCCCGCAATGCACTGCTTATGACCTCACATATTACATCACTCATGACATGGTCAGTGACATCACTGATGACATCTCAAATGACATCATTTGAGATGTCATTTGATAATGACATTATCCACACAATCTCTGACGCACCCACTCACACCCCAATATAACCTTTCACACACCCACTCCAACTTCTGCACTGGAATTGTCAAATCCATTGACACACCCATACCAGTATTTAAACACGCACTCACTGATTCATAGGTATACACATGCATCTACTCAGTTACCCATACAGCCACTCATACACCAACTTACTCGCTAATACAGCCACTGATATATCCACTCATACACCCATACAACCACCCACACAAAGTCAGTCACTCATAAAGCTACGCATACACCTACTCACTCACTTATAGAGTCAATTACACAGCCATTTACTCACATTTACAGTTATACACACACCCACACATTTATTCATACAGATACTGGCACATGCCTATACAGACACTGACACAAGCATAAACTCACACATACAGCCACTCTCACAATCACTCAGTCACACATTCAGTCACTCATATATGCCAACACTCATTGATACTGCCTTCTGCATATGCAGTTACTCACCCATATACCACTGATGCATCCATTCACTCACCAACAGAGCCATACACACACTCAGTCACTTATACAGCCCTTCTCTTCGACACTCACTAACTCATACTCTCACTGACTCACCCACTGACTCATCCATGCAGGCACTTACACACCCTCTCATGCACCCACACAGACACTCATACACCCATATTCGTAGTCAGACAACCAAATACTCACCCATAAAGAAACTCCTGTACCTACTCACACACCCATGCAGCCACTTAGACAACAACTGACAGACTGATACAGACATTCACACAACCAGTCATTCACCCATAGATTCATTGAGACACCTCATCACTCACTTATACAGTCAGTCATGCACCCACCGAATCATCCATACATGCACTTATACACCCACTGATTCACAAGTACACCTTGGTATATTTATTTAACACACATAAACTTTTTTTAAACACACAGAGTCATGAGTGATGTCACTGACCATGTCATGAGTGATGTAATAGGTCAGTTCATAAGCAGTGCATGGGGGGCACGTTATAGTTAGCACAACTATAACTGCTGAATTTCTCTGATTTTGTGCGTATGAAATCTGAGCCTAACTATAATGTCCCTTTAACATTTGGGAGCATAGTTACAATCCCCTATCCCCATGACATTGTGGTGGCAATAGGGGCTTTGCCTTTTTTACAAGGCAGTGTAAGCCAATTAACATGTCTTAAAGCTGCCTTGTAAATAAGGCACCCTTTAACGCTGTTCTCAGCGTGTAAGGAAAGGACAATGCTTGTTGCGCTAGGCGTTTCACCACGACACCCATTGATTTTGACCCTGCCCCATATTTACAAGGGTGGCATAAATATGGGGCAAAACCTGGTCTTACCCTGGCACAACGAGGAGAAATGTTTAATTTCTCCTTGTTTTTGCTGTTTCCATGTGTGCTGCATTTTGCAGCACACATAGAAACAGCAAAACACCATCGATTGTTGTCCCTTCCTGCACATAAAAAATCATTTTTAAAAAATGACGTTTTATAACTTCTATGCGTGCTGCATTACGCATCACACACAGAAGTTGCAAAACGCCATTTAATGCTAGTTTATGTGCAGGAAGGGACACCTTCCTGCACATAAACAATCTTAACAATCTTCCCCTGCAACGCAGATACCCTTGCACTATGGTGCAAGGGTGTCCGCGTTGGTGCCAGGTGGCTAAATTAGCATCAGCGCAGGGGGAAATGCAGGGCTGCACCATATCCTTGTAAATATGGTGCAGCCCTGAGTTTCAGAAGTGGCGGAGTGCAGCGTTAAGCCTAGGAGCCTGATGCCCCTTGTTTTTTTTCAGCGAATTTCGAAGTTTTTTTTAACTCTATTTCCTAACTATAACAGACCTGTAACCTTTTTTTTCAGTGACTATATATTTACACATATATTACATAAGTAATATATACATGTTATGCTTAACATGGATATAGGTCACAGCATAGTTTACATATATGGTATTTGATAATATGCTTATGGCATGTATCACAGTGTTTGAATATGATCAAAACAATTGTATATATAGGTGCATCACTATTGAAATATTGTGGAAAATATAAAATAAAAATACATAAATATATATAAATAAACAAATTAAAAAAACATATATTTTTAAAGCACATATTTAAATTACCTTTATATACAGTAACATTTGTAAAGTCAATGCTTCTAACTATCCAAACATGTACACATGGGACTTTATATAATGCAACTGTGTATCTCTTAATTGTTTTTCATATACATGTATACCTCTTTATATCATTCTGCATCTATATATTTATAACAACACTCCTACTGTAGAAAAAAAATCACCACTCTCCAATTCACAACTCTGTCTCATCCTATAACTCTTTCAATATACCCTCTGCCTCCACTCTGACTTATCCCAATCCTCATTGTACTTCTATGATCTCCTGCATAACCCTTTCTAAACTCTTCCCTTATCTATCCCTCCTTTGACTCATCCCAAACCTCATTTTACTACTATGATCTCCCAAGTAACACTTTCTATATTTTTCCCTATTTGTCCCTCTCTTGACTCATCCCAAACCTCATTTTACTACTCTGATCACTCTAGTAACTCTTTATAGACTCTTCGCTCCTCTTTCTCTCATTTGTCTGAACCCAAACCTCATTTTACTACTATGATCTTCCAAATAACAAATTCTAGGCTCTTCCTTCCTCTATCTCTTCTTTATCTTATTCAATTCAACTAACAGACTCACATTTCAGCTGTTCGAAATAACAACTTAGATTTCCCTATATTAACCCTCTACTAATACACTTTAGGTTCCGGAGTAGCGTGCTATTCTCCAAAAAGCGTTTCTATGCCTCATCAGGGGTAGTAAGTGCTATATAAATACAATTACAATCACAATCAAGCAGTACATGTATGCCAACAGTAGGCAGGTCTTTTTAATGCTCAACAAGAGCATGTAGGCTAATGCCATCATAAATATACTAAAAGATGTAAAAACATCGATAGATAAAAAGATTTGTAACTGAATCAATCGAAAATTGAGATTTTGCCTCAAGCAATGACCACAACAGATTGGATAATAAGCTATGGTTCTTATCCATGGCCATATCGCTCACCCCTCATTCTTTTACCAGCTATGAATTCTCCTAAGAGTCTTTTCGTTTCAACATTTTCCACATATAATCATGATTTATAAAAGTCTTATCCAATCCAGAGTGTACTTTCGTACCTCTGTATACCTGCACATGGTAGCCAAGAAATGCTCCTTTCTGTAATACATTCAGAATTTTGCATTAAGAGTAGTGTTAAAGAATAGGAAATTTGACAGCTTCTTCTCCCACCTCTGGCAATATGCTGGATCTCAGTTCATAACAGGGTACAATTCAGCACAGCATGCATGATGCATAAGGGATTGAAAGGCTATGGCCTTAGGTGCCTGTGGCAAAAAATCTTGATTCTCCACAAGCATACTCCTCCTTACTTCAACCGAACTTGATAGTTATGTGAATGTTGTTTTATCTGTTCTAAGCTTCCAATGTGTTTGAAATCGAGCTTGCGCTAACAAAACTGAAGCTGTACTGGTTTCCATTTTGAAATGGTGCTGTACAACCCCACATGACCATTGTTGTAGTTGTTGCCTTTGCTCTAACTGAGAACTGTGAGCTTTCCGTGTCTTTGGAATTCGGATGTACCTACCAACATAACTGTCCCAGGCCACTCTGTATACAATGTTCGAGTTCATTTTACCTGAATCAACTCTGGCAGCCTCTGAATCCAATGTAATAGTAGTATGAGAGAATCTTCAAATGTATTCTGTAGTAAACTGTTTCTTGTTGCCTGTTCCTCATTGATGCATAGCCTGAGAACTGCGCATTCATGTAGTAATCTGTGAAATCCTTTGTCTAAAGCCCTATTAAAGGACCTGCATTTCCCACATCGAAGGAAGCACCAATTCAAGTCAATGATTATGACACACTAGATTGGCCCAGTCACAATTGCAGACATTTCAGTACACTTACATGCTATAATATTACTTCTGCAATGTGTAACTCTAGACTCTCAAGAAAGCAACTCAAAGATTGTGTTCTGACTTTTAAGCTGTATTGGTTTAAATGCTTTATGTTTGTGTATTAACCTGTTCTAGTGGCCATCTAGATGTTTTGATTGTGTATCCCTTTCTTCACTTCATGTAGCAGATTTCTATGTATTTCCCTTAAGTGGACAACGTGGTCTACTTAGGTGTGGACTAACTCTTTCTCCGGTTCGGCACAGAATTTTCATTGCCGTAGGATTTTCATAATGCAAACCAAGATGACTTCCCCATACATGTATGTGTTACAGCCTTCCCAAACTATATTTACACCTGGATAATAGAAATTAAATGTAGTAATTTTGGATTGTGTAGGGAACGGGGTTCTGTTGGAACTACAATTGTAATTGCTTTACCATTCTCACGTTTCTCTCACCTATGAATAGGTCATTTGAGGCAAAATTGTAAAGTCTATAAGATTAAAAAAGAGAACACTCTTTTCATTATTTATCTGTTTAATAAATGTATTTATTTATAAATTGCTGGCTTGTAAAGGTGATCCACATTATAGTGTTTTGTCTTAACCTCTTCGCTGCGGCGCAAATTCCGCCGCAGCGCTACCGCAGTGCTGACATTCCAATCGCAGGCGTGGTCATGACGTCTCCCAGCCGTCGTCCGCACACGCCCATCGTGACTCATGACGGCCGGGAGACATCATGAGCATGGAAGAGGTTAATAAAGTCTAGGATTACCCCCTCCGTGACAGCTCTCAGAGTTTTGCTAACTGCCCAAGAGGGGATATTTACCATCATGGAGCGCACTTCTCTAAGGAGAGTGAGGGATGGTTCCTGGGGTATCTTGGTGTCTGGAGAGCCCTTAGGCTCTGGCCTTTACGGATGGAGTGGACCTTTAATGTCTGGTATAGCCCACTACTGTGGGCTATAAAGCTAAAATAGTTTTTCTTTAAATCTTGGGTCTAAAGACATCTTACAAATGTCCCCAAAGTGTATAGATTGTGTTACATTGCTCATTTTGCTCCATGTCATTCTTAGGGTTAATATCAAACACATTTGGCACATAAAGTGTTAAATATGCTACATCCTCTATCAATCACAATAATTTTTAACGGCTCATTCATCTATAAAATGTTCAGTACATCATGTTTATTCATTAAAATAATTATGCTCTTTTTCTGGGCATGGTTGTAGCTAGATGCATATTCACCTCTTCATTTACATTTAATGACTTCATGGTAACTAGCTATAGGATGTGTTTCTTGAAGTTGGACAATATGACAGCCCTAGACTTTGTTGTAAATTTACACTCGGAAATGGTGAATAGCCTAAAAGAACTAACTTTACTGCAGCGAGTATTGGAGAAAATGTACACATGTAGATATACTCACTTGTAAATTTCCCTGTGGGAATAGGCGCCATAGTGTGCTTTGCAATTCATAACGGCAACCATGAATCACAAAGCACATGCAAGAATTCCTAATTGTGATGTTTTATTTGCATCAACTCTGTTGCAAAAGATGAGGCTCAGGAACATGATATAAAAGAATTCTGTATTAAGCCAACAGGAACGGCCATCGGTAGGACCCTGATCCTCAGCAACTGTCACCTTCCAGCTTCTCAGAATCCACATTCCGGATTCCAGAAGTGGAAGCACACAGGTCACCTGGAACAGCCTCATCATCTCCTTGGATACCTTCCTTTTTTTTTTTTTTTAGTTAAATAATTTTTATTAAGATAAGAAAGCACAGGATTACAAATATGAATTGAGCCAAAAAAAAGTATAAGTATAAGCAAACAGGCAAATATAAAGTAGTAGTAATACATTAAGCAAATAATACATAGAAAAAGGGTAGTATACTTTATGAACGGAGATACTAATGTTGCTAAAAACAAAAGGCAAGAACAAGAATTATTGTATTATAATAGTAAACAAAGAACCAAAGGACATAGTGAGACTGAGTAAAATCTGTAAGTAATAGGATACTTAATTATTTTTTATCAAAAAAGGGAAAGAAAAAGGGAAAAGGAAAACAAATAAACAGAGAGAAGGGAGAAAAAGAGAAAGAAAGGAGAAGAAGAAAAGAGGAGAGGGATTATGGTGTTGGTGACAGAAAAGATGTAAAGGGAAGCCATAGTAAGTCAGATTTGATTTGAAGATGAATGGAGGGTTGAGGAATAGAGGCGATTCTATGTTCATCACATATAAAGTTCCACCAATGTAAAAAGGATAGTTTAGAGTTGTCTTTCCAACAAGTTAGTATAACTTTAAAAGCCACAGCAAGAAATAAATCCAATAAGGGTGAAATAGGAGTCACTGTATCAAAAGCTGGCGACAGAGTGCCTAAAAATAAATTTTGAAGATTAAGTTGTAATTTATGAGAAAGAATCACAGCACATTTTGAACAAATAGTATCCCAGAAAGCATAAACCTTAGGACAATAAAATAATAGATGCAATAAAGAACCTTCAGCATTAAGGCAAGACCAACAAGAAGCAGTGACAGAATGATTGAATTTATGTAGCAGGAGAGGAGTAACAACAACTCTATTATAAATAAAAAATAGGGATTGTGTTAGATTAGCAGCCTTAGATGTCTTAAATATTTTCAGCCAGAGCTTGTCCCATTGTGATATAGAAAGGGTCAAAGAGAGATCCTGTTCCCAATCCAATTCAACCTTAGACTTATTCCGAGTGACAGTAGGGGAAGATAAAGATTTATAGATGAAAGAGGCAGTAGGGATAGTATCATTAGAAATTTGATATAGAGAAGAGTCAGGAAGAAAGGAAATAGGAACTGGTAGAGAGAAGAAGGTTTGAATACATCCCTGAAGAATTGGAACTAAAGTATCGTATTGCTGGATACAGGAATCAGGCAAATGAAAAGATTCTTGCAACTGAAGGAAGGAAAGAATCACATTATTGGCAAACATTTGATGTACATAATAAATACCCTTTTCTTTCCACTGTTTGTAATAAAATGATTTGTGGCGAAATTTGATGAATTTGTTAAACCAGAGTAATGACGCTAGAAAAGATTGGTAGTTGTTAAGTGACTTAAAGAAAAGTGCGTGCAACAAAACTTGAGAATGTTTCAAAATAGGATACTTAGAAATAAAAGTGCAGTTAGACATGTGAACAACATCACGTATTGAGAAATCATTTAACAGAGAGCTTTCAACAGTAACCCATGGAGGCTTAGGTAAATCCTGATAATCCTTAGACAAAACAAAGAATTGACGAATCAAAAATGCATCATGGTATAAATTAAAATCAGGGAATCTTACTCCACCCTCATTCTTAGGTCGAATCAGTTTAGACAAGGCAATACGTGCATGTTTGTTATTCCATAGAAACTTGGAGCATAGTGAATTAATCTGAGAGAAGTAATATCTAGGAATCTTAAATGGTAACATTGACAATATAAATAGAACCTGGGGGACAATCATCATTTTAATTGTATCAAGTCTGCCCCACCAAGAAAAAAACAAAGGGGACCAAAGATTTAACAAATTAGTAATCTTAAGTTTTAAGGAAGAAAAATTATGAAGTAGTGTATCACGAATGTTGGGGGAGAACCAGATGCCGAGATATTTAATTTTTTGAGGACACCATGTAAAACCAGATAACTCAAACATATATCTGTAACATGAGGGATTTAAGGGTAGAACTTCAGTCTTAGAGAAGTTTAACTTGTAACCTGAAACTTTAGCAAAAGATGAAATTTCCTGTAAAAAGGGGGGTAAGGAGGATTCAGGGTTAGACATATAAACAAGAACATCATCAGCATATGCAGACAACTTAATTTGTGTAGATTTAAAACTGAAACCGGTAATGCGAGGGTTATTCCTAATACGTTCCAAAAAAGGCTCTAAACATAACAGGAACAATAATGGGGACAAAGGGCAGCCCTGACGTGTACCTCTCTGCAGGGAAAAATAGGGGGAAGAGAGACCATTGACAAAAATACAAGCTTTAGGATTAGTATATAACAATTTAACATAAGATATAAATTTCGGGCCGAAACCAAACCAATGTAATGCATGAATTAAGAATTCCCAATTAACACGGTCGAAGGCTTTTTCTGCGTCTAAGGATAGAGCAGCTAGCGGGGAAGGATATTTTTTACTAAGGGCAAGAATATTGGAAAACATCCTGGCATTGTCAGAGGCCAATCGACCCTTAACAAAACCAACTTGGTCTGGGTTAATGAGTATAGGGATAATTTTCTCTAAACGAGACGCCAATATTTTTGCAAAAATGTTACAGTCGTAATTAATTAGTGAAATAGGACGAAAATTTTTGCAATAGGATGGATCTTTACCAGGTTTGGGGAGTACAACAATAAGAGCTTCCAAAAAAGAGCCACATGCCAGGGAGTTGGAAATAAAGGAATTAAAAAGTTCGAGTAATTTGGGGGCAAAAATTGAGGAAAAAGCAGAAATTAATTCAATTGAAAAGCCATCGGGACCAGGAGCTTTTGCTTTCTTCAAAGATTTAAGAGCATCGGTCAATTCTTGTAGGGAAATATTTTCTTCCAGGGGTTGGAAATCATCTTGGGAGGTTTTAGGCTTAGGGATGTCACGGAAAAAAGAGATCAAATCTTCCTTAGGGGGATTGGTAGTTTCGGTATATAAGAGCTTGTAAAACGATTGAAATGAGGCAATAATATCAGGATCAGATGAAAGGAGTGTATCATCCAGCTCTGAATGAATGGGACCAATAACTTTTCGTTCTGATTTAATTTTTAGATAATTAGCAAGCAATTTCCCAGCTTTGTTTTGGCCACCATGATATTTCGACTTAATCTTAAGGAGAATATTACAGGCATCCTTGGTAATAATCTTATTTAAAGTGGACTTAGCTTTTATTAAATCTTGCAGTGATGAGGAAGATTTGGAAGAAAAATAATTATGTTCAAGCAATTTTATATGGGCTAAGGTTTCTTTATATTTAGTGTGCAGTAATCTCTTCTTCTTTGAGGAATAAGCAATAGTGAATGCTCTAAAGGATGCTTTAAAAGCATCCCAATTGTTATGCAAGGAAGTGTCTAGGGAATTATTAAAAGAAAAGAATTCCTTGATAAAGGAAGTCGCTTCTAAAATAAAAGTGCGATCTGATAACAGGAAATTATTGAAGCGCCATCTGCCCTGTTTACAAGTGGTGAGGGATAAATCAATACGGGTGGAGACAGGAGCATGGTCAGATATAAAAATGGACCCAATGTCAGAGGACAGTAGACAAGGTAACAATGCTTTAGAAACAAGTATATAGTCAATTTGGGATCTAGTATGGTGAACGGGTGAAAAAAACGTAAACTCTGAGGTGTCAGGGTTACACGTTTTCCATGAGTCAAATAGAGGGCGGGAGGAGATGGCAGTTTGAAATGATTTGTGGGATTTGTCAGGTTTGAACTTGCATTTGGACTGTCTATCAGTGAACGGGTCTAACCAATTATTGAAGTCACCACCAACCACAATATTGGGATTGGAGATGGATAGAAGTTTCAACTTTATAGAATGCCAAAATTCCGAATCTGGTTTAACAGGACCGTAAATATTGAAAAAAACTATCTGCTTCTTGTCTATGATAACCTCAGTCAATACCCAACGACCATTTTGATCACATTCAGACGACAAAATTTGAGCATTGATAGATTTATGAAATAGAATAGCAACACCACCATGTCGATCCTTAGCAGGGGAGAAAACAATCTGGTTAACCCATTGACGTTTAAGTTTAAGAGATTCAGTGTCATTGCAATGGGTTTCCTGTAAAAAAGCAATCTGTGTGTTAAATTTAGCAAGATGAGACAATACCTTCTGACGTTTGACCGGGTGATCCAGACCATGGACATTCCACGAAACGACATTAACCATACTTCTGGATGGAGGGGAACGTACGGACATAGGACCACATGACTGCAGGAGTGACAAAAAAAGAAAAAGAAAGACAATTTTTAATAGCTAAATCAAAGGACAAAATCCTGGAAAAAACACCAAAGCAAGAGAATAGAATAAAAGATAAGGAAGAGAGAGGCAAAGGGGAATATGAATAAATTGAAGAGGGAAGAGAATGCAACAAGAGGAGTAAGTGGAAAAAAGTAGACAGATCAAGGAAGAACATCCAGATCTGTAAAAAGAGAGAAGATCTATGAACGGGGAGCAAAGTGACACCGAAGGACACGGACCACTATGAAAACAGGTACAGAGAACAATGAAATGTACAAGAACTTCCCGTGTATAAAGAGAACAAAAAAACAAGGAAGGAAAACAGGCAGATCATTATATCAATAAAGAGAAGCAATCCATCAATGGAGAGGAAATCAAGAACCAGTGTCCATGGCATGTGCAGAAAAATTCTGAAGAAAAGGTTTGAGTTTTTCCGGATCCTCGAAGGAGCGTGTGCGACCCTCATGTGTGATTTTGCACAGGCAGGGATGAAGAATTCCATATTGAATGTTAAGTTGACGCATCTGAGGTCGAAGAGCAATAAATTCTTTACATCTGGCATTGGTAGCATTAGAAATATCTTGAGATATAAAAATATTATGGCCAGACCAGGTAAGACAGCGTTTGACTCTAACAGCTTTCAAGACTTGCATAAGATCTGTGAACTCCAGGAAAAGCATTATAATTCCACGCGGTCTGTTAGCAGATGGTATAAGCCGACCCAGTCGGTGAGCCCTTTGTATGTTAAGAGGATTTGATGAAGATTGAAGGTCTAGAATCTCTGGAAGGAATTTCTTTAGGAATGACACTAGATCAGTCCCTTCAACATTTTCCGGCAGGCCAAAAAGGCGAAGGTTGTTTCTGCGATTGCGATTTTCAAGATCCTCTGTGTGGAGCTTAAGTTTAAGAACTTCCTGTTCAAGAAGAGGGATCTTTGTGGAGATATCCTGTAAATCGCTGACTCGTTGTTCGAGATCTAATACCTTACTTTCCATAACAATCCATCGTTCCTCAATTTGTTTAAGCTTGTCATTGGTAGCGGACATGAATGGTTGGAGGCCACGAACCTCATCTAGAATGGAGTCCAGGACAGGGTTTTGTGAAGATAAAATCGGTGAAGGTGGGTCATTTTTGTGCCTTTTCGGTTTTGTACCTGAGCTCGAGGCTCTGGGCGCAGGCGGATCGTTTGACATCCTTGAGCAGAAGAGAGTCAGGGGTACAGTAGCCCAAAATCCACAAGAGCCCAGCGACACTTTAACGCAGGATAGTAGTAAATTCAACAGAAGCAGGAACATGACTTGGAAATCTGATATAGCCTATCCCGGAGCAGCTACACCCTTTGGACACTAGAACACAGTTCAACAAGACCCCACCATGACTGGAATCGACACAGCAACGTTGGAAGGAAAAAGTCTCACAAAATCAGCAAGTACTTGAGGAGACCGTGACTGATGAGGAACTTCACGCCATAGAAAACAAAAGCAGGAGAAACTCATATATTGACTGGGAGGTGAAGACCATGAAAAAACCAATGCAGCAGCAGGAGGTGAAAAAAAGGCAGCAGAAAATATAACCGATTAATGTCCAAAAGGATCTTCAGACCATGTATAAGAACATTGGAAACATAAAAAAGTCACTATTCCATAGCAATGCAGGGAAAAGCACAATTAGAAATATGAAAAAAAGAACCTAGCACCGCAAAAAAGCAATACAAAATGGCGGCCGCTCGCATCTCTGAGGAAAATAACAGCAGCTGCAGTGAAGAACCATTTAAGCTGGTGAAATGGGCGAGGAAAGACGGTATAAACAACTCACTGCGTTGACCTCTTAACAAGAATGCAGGAAGGGCACATCGAAATTGATGGACAGCCAGGCACAGCACCCTGAAGAGAAAGAAGCAAGAAAAATCGGAACGCGAGCGCCGCGATTCAAAATGGCGGGCGCTCGCGTCTTTGTGAGAGAATAATCACCGCCACGGCTCCCAGGACGAAGAGCAATGCTGGAGTCCTCATTAGCGGCACACCGATGCACCGAACCATCACGGACTGAAAGGTGCCATCAGACGTGAAGAAGTGGCGTCCGAAGATGCGAAAAGGACACTTAAGCTCCACGTCCACACGGAGCTCACGTAGGAGCCGCCATGCAGCTACAGCGTCCAAGCCACGACCCCCTGGATACATTCCTTTTATACATAACATTAGCAATCATGAGAATAGAGCAGTAATGGCTTTGCAAATGCACGGGCTCCTGCACGAAAAAGCTGGTGCTCGCACAATTGGTTACATTGTGCTGATACCAACCTCCTCATTTCCAGTGCAAAGGACTCTCAGTTGCCGTGCAGTGCAATGACACTATCCACAAAAGGTGCACATCGCCCACCTCAATAAAAGTATGGAATGGTCATCGACTTGTGAAGGCTGCGACAGACGCCTGCCCCTTTCTCTTAACACGGGCACAATGTCACAAAAAAGTGGCTCATTGTGAATAGAACATTGGGGAGCTCATGCTGGTGACTGGCATCTAACTTTGTCTGTGCCTTCTGCGTCTTATCCAACCTGCACACACCTTGCAGAATGCTTTGTAATATCTAAGTGATCACAAAGCAATCGTATATATTCCATTAGGAGTGGCCACGCCCCTTTTAGTGACCCCTGACGTTTTGCATTCCACTTGCAGCCCTGTTTTGCACTCCTTGCCTGCCCTTTTGAAACATGTAAAGGATTGAAAGGTGTCCATTGCAATAATGGCAACTAATGTAAACCAAATATTTACCGTACAATAACAGTTGCTATTTATTTATCGCCGCAAGTTCAGGCATGTTGTTTTTGTTATTTTTCGGTCGTGGCTTCTTTACTGCCACACTCTCGTTGAAGTGCCAGTTGTAAAAAACATAATCAAAGTGCAGCAGACAATTTTTAAGTACATCTCGAAGTAGGACTCTTTTTCGAATTAAACACCGTGAAGAGCTTTAATTCTTTTCGTGTTAAATGTGGGATAATGTCATGCAAGAAGGGGAATTAATAGTAGAACTGTCCACAATGCATTCCCTCTCAAGAGGTTTATTTTGCTTTATTGTCATAATGTCGGGGCACATGCGTATACAAACCCCTTACATTGATGAAAGGAGTAACACGTCTATAAAGGTACCTTATTCTTAACTTGGAAAAAGTGAAAATATATTTGCAATTTGAATTACAGCGTGCATCATGGCAAAAGGAAATGATTTAAACAGATAAATTAATGCCAAGTTGCTGTTATGTATTTATTCAAAAGACATGCGTATATCTAAGAAAAACATGCCTGGGTCAACTGTAATTTATTCTGATTTGGCATGAACACAGCATTCTGTGCAATGTAGACGTCATTTGCTTTTTGGAAGACCCGTGCTCTGTACAGTAAATACGCATTAGGATTAGCCCCAGAGGTCTTTCTGTTCAGGAAATCTGGCCAAAGATGAAATGTTTTCATGTGTTTGAGGTAATTATGCACGTCAGCAGCATAAACTGGAAAATATGAGCAGGTATTTAGAGATTCTTGTGTGACCTAGCAGATCTTAAAAATCCAAATAACCTGATTACATACTTTTCAAACACCTGGGTCCAGGAGGGGGCCCATTTCAGGAAGAAGAAAATACATAGATCATGACTGATATATTATATAACATCATAGAATATCTCATACATTTTCATATAAAATATTTATTAATTTGGAGATTGCAGTACAATTAGCTGTGGAGTATGCCAAGATCCGCCCTACAGCTCATTGATTTTGCTACCCAAATACATTAAATAGCTAGGTAATGATAGCTGCCTTCCTATTGGTCAAGGTTTATTGACTGGCAAATAAATGGACAAGATGAGTACACCGATAATAATGTGCCCAACGCTAAAATGTGGGTACCGAGAGAAGAAAAAGTATTACCCAGAGCCTCGGTCAGTGATTGCTGGGAGAGTGAGATTAGCAGCCTTGTTCCATTATTAATGAAAGAATTCATGGGTCTTTCCAAGCAAAGGTTATAAGCAAGCTCCACCATTGTGAATACAATGATTGCAAGACTATACATCACCTGTACTGGTGGAGAACACCGAAGAGAGACATAATAGGACTTCGAATAATGACCTTTGTGTTGATAAAACACAAGTGACTGAGGTTGTCTTGAAAAGCAGCATTGCTTTGAAAGTCTCAACTAAAGAGGAAGGCTGCATTGTCCAGTCACTCATTCATTTCTTTACTTCTTTAGCTAAAATTCTAATACAGATAAACACCATACCCCAATAACAGCTTTCACATAAAAATAAGTTAACATCAATAATAACATCAAAGGGTTAATTCCATAATCGTAACTTGCAGGTAAAATCATGGGTCGACCATTGGGTATCAAATGTTATGTAATTTGTAACACTCCATTTCCACTAACTGCTTAATACAAACTAATAGATCACATCTAGCAGGTGCATAGTTTAATAGAGTTAAGCCATTCAATTGCTTGCTTTAGAAATTGCTTGAATTCCATGGGCTGTATGGTCTTTCTTCAAAAAACGCCATGTAAGTTCAACTAGCCTTGGTAGATATAAATGAGGTAATGAGTCACTGGCTAAATTGCGGTGTTGGCAAGAGCCAATATTGTTCAATATTGGACATTTTATTTTCAAGAGGCCATATAGGCCTGCATTAAGATGTAAATTGCAGATAAAAGGCTGAAATAACCTTGAAGAAAATGGTTCAACTAGGTGTTACTGAGGTCTTAATTGAGTGCATCTAAATGTCAAATAATGTCATTCCTCTAAAAAAAGTGATCAAAGTCAAAGCTGAGTTCATTTGCCTTAGATACTGTCAAAGCCTTCTTATTTAATCTCGACATTTTAATTAACATCTGACCAGAAAATCTTAAGGTCACATTTGAACAAGAGATCCACTAGTTAAACCACTGGATTACCTTTAGGGACATGTTCTGCAAACATGCTCTCCTATTGCTTAGTGGCTGCTAATTCAGAGCCAGGGTATCATTTACAGTTTGGTGGAGTTCGAGCAACTCCATAAATCGCCAGTGCTTGCACCCTAACAAACATGCAATTATCCTGCTCTGTTTTAAAAAAGAGGAAGCACTTTGTTGTGTGACTGTGGAGCCTCAGATGGCATTGGAAACCTCTGACTTGATGGCCCATCATAGAGTCTTCATGTCACAGTGACTGTTGCCATGCCCTATTTAGAATGAATTGGTTGTGACTGAATTTCCCTGAATAGGACTATCATGCAATAATTGCATTGTATTGAATTCAATATGTTGTTTTCCATTCCATTATAAACTACTACTGAATACATCAGCAGAAATGAAACCTTTGAAGAAAATGCTGCAAGCAGAGTAGGGCTGAAAACCACACCCATATTTTCATTGCCCTTTATTTGATCAACTTTAACACCATCTATTGATTTAAAAAAAAACTGAGCATTCAAATGTCAAATCCTTGATTTTGCTCAAGTGAGCAGTTAAACATTTGCCCACAATGTAGGCCTCTAAATTGTCCAGGAGCCACTAGAGTTCGATGGGAGAATTGGAGATCACCAAACTTCATGGGAAAACTGTTCTTCGGAGTAATCAACAAACTTAATAATAGTTAAAGAGGATCGGAAGAAGAACATAGCCTCAGTTTAGGCCAAGCTTTAATCAAGCACATGTAGTATGCCATACGTTTAACCATGCATTAGAGAGGAAAGACTGAATTAAAGTGAGAAGATTCAGAGACCCAGAGAATTCACTTTAAACTACATGCAGCAATTAATGATCATTGCTGTATTTGACTATACAATAGTATAGATTTTAACTTTCATGAATGGCTTTCTTATTTAAAAAGCACAGCGTCATTATAAATTATTGACGGTGCTGGTACCACTAGAAAACTCATCTACTTAAGTAAAAGCAAATGATGAACCTCTATCCACTCTGTCAAAAGGGTCAGCAGGAGGCAAGGATACATCTTTCGCTCTGAATCTAAAAGAGCAATTTAATGGATGTTATAGGACGAGCTCTGGAACCCATCTTGTACTTTTGGAACAAGAGGTCTTTTGCCAGAAAGGAGCTAAAATGTCCAGCTACATAACTTTAGACATTCAGTGTAATAATTGCTTAACCCAAAAACATGGGTGCATCTTTCATCCTGCAATTGGCACCCTGTTCAGGCCTGGAGCCCTTGAGGTTTTTGCTTTGGTAAATAATTGTACACTGCCCAAAAAGAGTGCATTAATATAGCAAATTGGATCTCTCTTTTCATTAATTTACTTCACATATTAGAAATTGAGCAAGCCTATAACATGATTTAATAGGCACATTAATTGTCCCTAATCACTCAGTAAGGTTCAGGGGCTGACCAATCACACTGTTTAGCCACTAGCATCCACAACACATGGTATGTCTTTGTCAGAAGTGAATCAATCATCCTTCTCCACTTTTTTTGTGTGTGTAGACTTCATTAGCTTGCTTTTCACAAAACATACTCATTCTTTCACTCCAAAAAGTAGGGCTGCGCAAGATTATTTTTAGTGTTTAGGAGCCTACTTGCAACCTATAATGAACTTTTCAACACAGCCCAATTTTCTTAAAGTTTTAGCCATTTGCATGGGGTTTTTGTGCCCTTTTAATTTCAGGGTTATCCTGCCCAAAGTAATGAGTATCTTGGCTAATAACAAAGTTCCAGGTCCCAAAAAATCCATCCTGTGAGCTTCCATCACTTAAAAGAGTAGTGGATTCCGATCTTGAAGTCAATATTCAGAATATTCACTACAACAAAAGAATCTCCCTTAGCATGGTCAAAAAGTATAATTGTTAAAAAGGTGAAAAGCCAAACCCTAGTCTGTATTGCCGATATTTTTGATTGGTTTCCCACCCCAAAAATGTCTAGCAGACCATTTTGCATATTGGTCACTTATGTGAGGCTGGCTTCCTTCCACTTCAACATGAATTGCACTTCATTGGTATATCAGTTCTTAATTTCTTCACGTAACTCAGCAGATTGTAGATGGCAGAGCTCCCTACGGTAAAGTATATGGAAATGTAAAAAATGTTTATTATTCTTGAAAAATAATTGTAAAAATATGTTTATGTTAAATATAAATAAAGTTTAATTCAGGTATGTAGTTTAATTCAATTTCAAACTTTATTTCACATTAAAAATGCATAAAAGTACATAGAAAGAAAAGTCAGTTCATGCAGGTAGATTAAGTAAATAATGTTACAGTATTACCTCTCAATATGGTTTTTAAGTAAAATACTAAAATTCCTTTTAAGACATTATGTCATATATATTTGTAATACTAATATATTACATATGCTACCTCATATAGACAATATTAGATAAAAGCTTGTTTTTTAATAATTATTTAAAATTCATATTTTGCTAAAAATTGCATTTAAAACTTAAAAATTGCATTGATAACTTTTTGCAACAAAATCACAATCTATGTAAACCAAAATAGCAAAAATTAAGAATTTTTTAATAATACTTGTTTTAAGTTATGCCTAAAGAGATCCTGCTATAAGTAGACACAGGTCTTTAATAAAAGGCTCATTGTATGTGTGTGCAGGCCCTGACTATAAGGTAATTTAGCCCAAAATTCATTGGCAGGGCACTAACTACACTCAACCTTAAATATTTGTCTTATAAATGTGAGCACGTTTTTATCATGTAAATCTGCTAATGAGGTAGAGGCCCCCGAGTTTTTATGGCCGACCATCCTTTGTTCCTTTTGCATTTGTCGCCTTAAGTGGGAAGGATATGCCAAGATGTAAGCCTCGTGCTCTCTGCGCCACTAGATTCAAGCTAGCCCGGCTGATGAGGGGTGATGCCCCAAAACTGTTCTCAGGATGCTTGTTTTCAGTCCAGGGACGATAAATAAATATGATTTATTTTTAGGAAGTTCTAATCATTAAATGATATGTATTTATATGTGTAATTAGTTTAAATAATTTAATTAAATGTAACATTACTGCCAATGGTATTTGATTTTAGTCCTTATTTCCATTATTTTCTAGGTGAGGGTGTTGCAGTACTAGTGGTTGGCCATGTGTGATGCTGGACTAGCTCCAGCTCTGAAGCAGAGTACCTTTACTACAATTTTGGGTCTTTTTTGGCTGTAGTATCGTTCAGGTTGTGAATCCATCATCAGTGGAAGACTTCTGATCGAAACCACAGGACTTCCCTTATATGAACCAGCATCTCCTGAAAAGTCTTTCCCTGAAAATATTTGCCTTTTAGGGGATACCCACCTCTTCATTCACCTCAATCCTGAGACATTTCGCCTCCACAGCCTGGTCAATTATCTGCTATAATTAGGTTTTTAAAATCTGGAGGATGTAATCCTCCTCCATTACCTCAATATTGAAGTGTCTTGTGAGTTAGAGAAGATGGGACCCTTTTGGTTTCTGATGGACTCCGTAGAACAGAAATGTAAGTGCGTGGGTGAAAGAATTCATGATGTAGAATGTTCCATTTATGGCTAAACGCTGAGTAATAAAGACATGTAATACCAAGCTCCATGTGTGGTGTGATCATTTGCAGGTACCTGGGCTAGGGAGGACGCTACAACTGGAGACAAGTTAGGGGATTACGTAAACCCCACAACTCAAAGAACTGAGAGTGCTCTTCTGGAGAGTTTGCCCTGGTCCAGCAAACTGCTTCTGCGTACCATGTGTGCCTCAGTGAAAGGAAAATTGACGTTTGGCATATGTGCAGTCAAAGCGTCACTCCAGCCAGTGCAAGGCCTGTGAAGAAAAGGAAGGCCTTACAGAAAGTTTTTTGTCATTGGCTAGAAATTTGTTGGTACAGTCGAGACAAGAGATACTGCACCACAAGCCAAAGCCATCATTCATATAGCACAACAACGTTAAAGTTAAAGGAAGCTGCAACCAGGAAGAGAGAAGGGCAGTGATAGCCGAGGGCAAGAAAGTGCTAAAAGCAATTCTGATGCAAAGAAATGCAAAATGTAGTAGAAACCAGATACTATGCAATAAAGAGGAGAAGGGGGAAGAGCCCGTGCAAGAAACAAAGCCACTACTCACAGCTACAGAATAAGAAAGCACCTCGCAACCAGAGAACGGGTGTGATGACCCAAATTTTAGCATGTGGCTAGTGCTTGATGAAGGCGATGATCCAAGTGAGCAGCAGATACTGCTGGAGCGAGCTAAACTTCCGGCAGCAGAAAGTTCCACAGGTTATAATGCTGCCGCATTCCTAAAACCACTGCCTTCCTTTGATACCACTAAAAAGCTGAATATTGGTGATAGATGGGCTGCCTGGATTGAAACCTTCAATGATTAAATTGATGCAATGGAAGAAGCAAATGACAAAAAGAGCATTAAATATCTAAAGAATTTAGCAGGTGAAGGAGTAAAAGAATTAATAAAGAAAATACCACAAGGTGATGAAGTGACATACCATCAAATCAAATAGGCGTTAAACACTATGTTCAATCCAATGCCAAATGCCGACTATGAATGGTACATTTTCAGTCAGGAAAGGCAGAGAGCTGGTGAAACAATGGGCGAGTTTGTAGAAAGACTTTATTTGCTCATCAAGCATTGCAAGTTCAACGTGTTCAATGAGTAAGAGGCCATGTGTCTCAGAGTAATAGATTGCTGTCTCTTTGATTATTTCAGATGGTGAATGCTGAAAGAGACACTCAGTTTGAAGTGAGCACTCATGCATTCCAGAGCAGAAGAAAGAGCTGACAGACAAGCGTCTTAAGTACGTGTGCTGCATGTTGTGTTGCACTGAACTACCTGTTTTTAAGTAACTTCTGACTAGTTATTTTAACCTGCTTCTTGCATATTATGTTACTCTTTAATCAGTTGCTTCTAATTTAATTTTAAAACTGTTGTTGAATTGGACTCTGTTCCTAGCTTGCACTTGCGCACTGCCTCCTGACTCTCCTTCCGGTATCCGGGTCTTGTGACCGGAAATTCCGCATTTTGCGACGGGCTACATCAATGTGGGACGGGGGATGAGCTAATTACCGCACTTGGCCTTTAAATGACGGCCTCAGCGCGGGGGCACCCGTCTTAGGTATGTGTGCTGCATGTTGTTTTGCACTGAACTACCTGTTTTTAAATAACTTCTGCCTCGTTGTTTTTTTAACCTGCTGCTTGCATATTATGTTACCCTTTAATCAGATGCTGCTAATTTAATTGTAAAACTGTTGTTGAATTTGACTCTGTTCCTACTTTGCACTTGTGCACTGCCTTCTGACCCTCCTTCCAGTTTCCGGGACTTGGGACCGGAAATTCCGAATTTTGCGATGGGCCACATCAGTGTGGGAGGGGGGAGGAGCTAATTACCACACTTCGCCTTTAAATGACGGCATCCGTGCGGGAGCACAGCGGACGCGTGAAGCAGGCGTGCCAAAGGCAAGCCTGTCTGCACCCAGCCGCCACCGGCCAGGGCCAGCGGCCAGACTCCATGCTCAATTTTTTAGCTACTCCCCTGTGGAGCTGAAATGTTGGTGTATTAATATGCCTATTGACACTATCACCTGTGCCAGACTTAAAAACATGGGTATACTAAAGTACAGAGAAATCTACCCTGAAATCAACCAAAAGTCTCCCTGCAGGGAGTATCATATCAGACAGGAACCGACCCCGAACCCTTAATTCCACAGCACCAGGAGCAAAAGACACTTACAATCGCATATCTGAATACCCGATCACTGATCAAACATCAATTAGAAATTTGTCAGCTACTGGACTCAGATAAGCCGGACATACTCCTCCTTACTGTAACTTGGCTTACTGAAGAGTCTGCCCCTGACATACTGGCAGTGGAGCCTAACAATTACTACATTCTTTAGGCTACTGGGATCACGGACAAAGGAAGTAGGAGGGGATGTGGCGGCCATTACACACCAGACATTACAGTTTACATCATTAGTGGTTGCGGGTATACCATCAGTTGACAGCTTAATTATAAAACTCAAGTCTCCTCAGTCTCCTTTTATTTGTGCACTGTTCTATAGACCACCTTGTCACATGCCGTCATTTCCCCTGTTATTGGGTGAAATGATCTCTCATTTGGCCATTAATTATGCAAAAACTCTTATAATTGGTGACTTTCATTTCTAGTCTAATGATGCCAGGGAGAGTGCTTTCTCAGCTGAATTTACATATCTACTATCGGGGATGAATTGCACCCAGCATGTGACTGTTGCGACCCAAGTCGGGACATCTAATCTGACGATATCCAATCTATCGATCTCTCCGTGTACTTGGTCATACCATTATTTTATAACATTCACCCTTGCCAACATCCACCTCACCACGCCCTATTTGAAGGGGAGTGGTAGGGCAAGAAACTGGAGATGCGCCAATATAGGCGATTTCTGCATGCTGCTGGCTACTACAGCCCCTTCAGAGCAGCAGCCACTTAACAGCCAAGCAGAAAGTATTCAATCCTGGCTTGAATCTGCTAGTGACAGTGTCGCCCCCACTAAAATAACCAAAATTATGAGACCGCATGATGCTCAACGTTGGTTCTCTAACGAATTAAAACTAAAGAAACTCGCCCTGTGTCAAGCTGAATGCAAGTGGAGGCGAAATTACTCCCTAGACAAAAATATATATTCCTAACTCAGCCGAAGGAACACAAAAATGCCATTTTACAAACCAAGGCAGAATACTTCTCCAACAAGATCTTAAACTTGACTAACAGCTCCAAAGAAATCTTAGCTATTGTGGATAAATTATCCAAACCAGACAGGGTCACAGTAAAACCCGCCCCCACTCAAAGCCTATGCGACTCTCTAAACACTTATTTCATTGAAAATATTGACACCATCAAGTCCAGTATTCCTATCAATACTGCCACTACATCCTTATCGCTCATAGATAGAAACCATCTTCTGTTAGATCAGATCCCTTTTATCTCTGCGGAAGTATTTTTTAGCCTTTTAAGGAAGGTTGGATCCGGCTCTCCTAACGATTGCTGTCCCCCATACATTTTGTGGGAAGATTTTCTCACCTGTCCAGATCCTCCTCTCTTGCTCCTGAAAAACTCCCTTAAACAGGGCATTGTTCCAAATGCATTCAAAGATGCAGAAATTGTCCCTATTCTGAAGAAACCAGGGGCAGATCCCTCAACCTTAACCAACTATCGCCCTATCTCACTGCCCCCCTTTCTGGCTAAAGTTCTGGAAGCTTATGTGGCTAGTTGCCTCAGCTACTTTATTGAACGCTCCTATTATCTTGACCCTCAACAAGTAGGCTTCCGACCGGCACACTCAACAGTGATGGTCATCCTTACAGTCATGGATGAACTTAGAAGGGGGCCTGATAGGGGGATCACCCAGGCCTTGGTACATTTTGACCTCTCAGCGGCTTTCGACATGGTTGACCACGATCTTTTGATCAACCGTGTCGATAACGCCGGGATTCAGGGTACGGCTCTTGAATGGCTCTTATCGTTTCTTAGTAACCACTCTCAAGCGGTTCATCTTGGCAACTTCTCTTCCGCCAAAATGAAATTGACCTGCGGAGTACCTCCGGGCTCCTCCCTTTCACCACTTCTTTTCAATCTGTATCTAATATCCTTGATTTGATCTCTTGGAGAAAGGAAGGTCACCACTTTCAACTAGGCCGATGACCTTCAACTTATATTTGATATCGATCAATCACCATCTTCTGTCCTCAACTTTCAATCCACCATGCGATTCATCAGTGAATGCATGAGTAGTATTCATCTAAAATTAAACACTGATAAAATGGAGCTGATCCGAATTCTAACTTCTGGCCACCCCAATTAGGAAACACCCCACACCCAGCAGGCTCCACCAAAAGTCTGGGTATTGTTATCAGCAGTGATCTGTCTATGAAAGCCCAGATTGGGACAGTGATTTCCTCCTGCTTCTTCCAGTTGCGACGAATCCAGAAAATTAGTAGATTTCTGACTACAGAAGCCCTAATCCAGGTCATCTTGGCAATGGTAATCTCCCACATTGACTACACCAACTCACTTTATGCAGGTATTCTAGCATATCAGCTAAATCGCCTGCAGTTGGTGAAAAAATCAAGCGGCCAGATTGATTTACCATCTGCCCAAATGGCACCATGTTAAGCCTTTAATGGAAAGTCTACACTGGCTCCCAGTTGCTAAACACTGTGCATTCAAGCTGGGGTGTATCACCTTTAAAGCTCTATACGGCAACAGCCCAGCATTTATATCGTCTCGGATTCAGCGCTATGTTCCCTCCCGGGACCTTAGGTCTTCGCATTTGAATTTGTTGGTCATTTCATCCTCTAAACGTAAGAAACATGGAGGACTAAGGTTTGCGGTCTTGGCCCCTCATTCATGGAATTCTCTCCCCATTGAGATCTGATCACTGACCTCTTATGCACAGTTTAGAAAACAACTAAAGACCTGGCCAGGCATATGACTAATCCCCTCACAGCAGCATCACTCCCTGGACTCTAGCGCCATGAAACTGTTTGGTGTACTTGCGCTTTATAAGCTCTTTTAACATAACAAGCAGCTAACATGGAGGCCAGAAGGGCCCAAAATTATTCAGAACTGAGTGTGAAAAGTAAGATGAAATACAAGGTAGAAGGCAATAAAGTAATGTCTCCATAGAAAGAGAAGGTGTGTTTTCGATGTGGATGTGGATTTTCCTTTACACATGAAGGTAAACTTCCCGCCATTGAGCATATATGCAAAGGCTGCGAGAAAGAGAAATATTTTTTAACGGTTTGCAGAGCAAGGGAAAGATCAATTGCGTCACGTGAAGAAAACAAAATGGAGGAAAGATCAAGTGTGTCACATCGAGAAAACAAAATGGATGCCAGAACATCCCAGATGCGATATTCTATGCACGTCCACAAGTCCAGGAGACCACATCAGTTGAGGTAAGTAGAAACTGAATTACGTTGATTGTTATCAAAGTCCTCATCTACAAGTTTGTCACCATCATTGTCAAACGACAGTGAGGCAGATTGGTGTGCGATGTCAGAGTTGACTGCTGGATGACCTGTTCATGTAGGATTGCCAGTTAAAGCTAGTTCGATAAGTGAAAGTGCAAAATTAATTTGAACACTGTCCCAAGATCACACTGAAAGTGAATTGGTCCCCCATTTCTTTTATCATAGACTGTGGTGCATTGATAAACATTATGCCAGTGGGAAAGTAGAATGAACTGTTTCCAGTGCCTCGTTTAAGCTTGTTGTGTATACATGCGATGCGTTGATGCCACTGCAAAGTCAAGGTTCATTCATAGTGACTATTAAGCATAACAAGACAATTGTACTAGCACCAATTCATGTCTTGCCAGGAACTTCATCCAGTGCATGTTTACTCAGTTTCAGTACTGCTGCTGACATGGGGGTAATTTCTGTAAACTACAATGTCAATGCCTTAGTTTGAGATAGTGAATCAGTTTCCATCGTTGTTTCATGGATTAAGAAGATTTAAGAGTATGAAAGTGCAATTTCATATACATGAGGACATTCCTCCTATTGCTCAATGACATAGTTGAATTGCATTTCCGTTACAAGAGGCTATTGAAAATGAACTTAAGACACTCTTAGAGCAATTCCACTGGTCCGATGCCATGAGTATCACTCATACTGGTTGGGCCGAAAAAAGATAATGGAGGAGCCATGTGTATCTGCATGGATATGTGCCAAGTGAACATGGTGATTGAAAGAGAATGGCATTTAGGTCTGCATATTCCTGACATGACTATGCAGCTGAATGGAGCTATAGTCTTTTCCTGCCTTGATTTAAATAAAAGGTATCACCAGCTCAAACGGGAAGAAAATTCGAGGTACATTACTGTCTTTTTGACTCATGTTGGTTTATTTAGATGTAAAAGGCTCCGTTTGGAGTGTTTTCAGCTACAGAACATTTTTCGGATGCCATTCATTGCATAATTCAGCTAGTCTCAAATGCTTTCGATTACAGTGATGACATACTAGTTTTTGGGCCCAGCCAAAGGGAACATGATAAAGCTCTTGCACAAGTTGTCGTATACTTGCTGATGCTGGTCTCACTTCTGATGTAGCCAAGTGTGAGTTCCATCAAATCAAACTTACGTACTTTAGTCATGTGTTTTCCTGACGGGGGAATGACTCTGGATCCAACTAATGTACATGCCTTGTCATCCACGTCTCCCCTACGAGATGTGACTATGCTGCGATCCTTCCTGGGTACGGCCAGTTACTGTTCAATGTATATGCATGACTTTGCCACTGTAAGTGCCCCATTGAGAGATTTAGCAAAATTAAATGTTCCATTTTGTTGGTCAAGTGAGTGTGAACAAACCTTCAAGAAAATCAAGCATTCAATTGAGAACACCCCTGAAATGGAATACTTTGATCCGAAATCACAGACAGAGGTTGCTGGGGATGCAAACCCAGTGGGGTTGGATGCCATCTTTGCCCAGCACACTGGACATCCCAATGCCCCAAGACCCATTGTGGCTTATGCTAGCTGAAGTTTGTCATCAACAGAACGTGCCTATTCACAACCTGAAAAAGAAAGCCTTGCTGTAGTGTGGAGTTGTGAGCATTTTCATGTGTTCCTGTACAGAAAGCATTTCACAGTTGTCAGCAATCACCAAACACTGCTCACCATTTTCGGCAATCCTAAAGGCACAATGCCCATTTGAATTGAGAGGTGTTATGTTATGTTATGTTAAAAACATTTATAAAGCGCTACTGTTACCTGAAGGTGTCCTGGCGCTAGTTGAAGTCCTCCTACTGAAGCGTAAAAAAGAAAGCCACAGTTAAACATTAAAAAGCCACATTTTTAGGGCCTTCCTGAATGCCCGTAGATTTGACATACTTCGGAGATGGAAAGGCAGACCGTTCCATGCCTTAGCTGCACAAAACTTCTGCCACCCCAACTAGCTTTCTTTACAGAGGGAACTGTCACCAGTTGGGCTTCTGAAGAACAGAGTAATCTTTTTGGTACATACCACTGAAACTGCCTCTTTAGGGGGTCCAGACCAACTCCTTGAAGGGCTTTGAAAATCATGCATAGTGATTTAAACTGTACTCGCTTCTTGATGGGTAGCCAATGAAGCTTTCTAATCTCCCCAGAGACTGGGGCAAATTTAGGTGTGCCAGTGAGCAGTCTGGCAGTTGCGTTCTGTAGTAGTTGGAGTCTGTGCATAAACCTTTCCTGAATGTTGAGGAAGAGGCTATTAAATGGTCCAGCCTAGACATGGTTAGTGCAGTATCCGTTTGCTGACTCTCTTTTGGCAGGAACTGCATTATTTTCTTACAGAATCTAAGGACAAACAATGTGGCCGGAGGGGTTTGCGATTGCAGCAGTATGATTACACGATTGTGCATAAAGTGGGTGATACTTATGTTAACTTCATTGCGAAATCCAGAACTCCAGCTGCCATTTTGGTGGAACAAATCATTGCTCCCATGAGCACTGAGAGAGATTTGCTGATACTCAAAGACAATATTACACATCAGTCGTGGCAAAAACATACTCAACCCCTTCATGATGACCCTTCATGATAACATTGAACACAAGTAATTAAAAAAAATTGCACAAAGGACTTTCCGTTAACCCAGAAAGCATCATCTTAAGATGGTCAAGTGTCAGGTGGCGAGAACCGGTAGCGCGCCGCTCGCATCACCGCAATGCCTTCCCCGCCGAACGAACTCCGGGGGAACTACATTTCCCAGAACGCCCGGCGGAACACGCCCCACGTGTCCTGCGTCGAGCGCGACAGCGGTTAAAGCCGCCGACGAACAACGAGCGGTGCCGATGATTCCTGCCTGTCCAGTTTGCACTCTTGGTCCGGAAGCAACGTTCCAGTCCTGTGTCCTCGGCCTCACCCTCGTCCTTCGAATCCAGACTTCCCTGCTCCAGCGGTGCAACCTCGCCGCCACCTCTGACGCAAGGGAGACTGCGGGGAGCTCCCAAGCCTCAGCGTCCCAGACTCCCGGAAGTCACCATCGGCGCTCCTCTGCCCACGGATCACCGGGTACAGAGTAGTAGCGCGAAGGTGAAAACCTCGCCGGTGAGCCCCGACGCTGGTACGTGTCTGAAAGCCCTCAACGTTCCAGTTTTGTTCCGGAAGACTACTCACGCGCTCCTCTGCCCACGGAGTTCCGGGTTCAGAGTGGCAGCGCGAACTGGTGCGCTCCTCTGCCCACGGAGTGCCGGGTCCAGAGTAGAAGCGCGAACAAGGGCGCTCCTCTGCCCATGGAGTTCCGGGTTCAGAGTAGCAGCGCCCGCTCCGTTTTCAGTGCTACACAACTGTGAGTACTGTTCTTTCCTTTAGCCTTCAGGGAGGCGATTTTCCTTGTTCTTTTGTGAGTGACCCTGATCCGGGACGCGCTCTGGGGCATCAAGCACTGCCGTCTAAGTGCTGGTCTTTGCTCCCAGTAAGGCTGCGCCCCATTGCCCTACCGAACCCGTCCCAAGGGTCCGCCCTGGCACTGCGGCTGTAAGCCAGTGCTTGCATTCAACTGAGCTTCACGCCGCCCAGGCCGGAGAAACCTCCGTCACACGGGTGGGAAGGTAGCAGGTGAGAACTCACTACAGAGAGTGGAGGGGAGGCAACGGGAGGGTCACTACTGACGGGTGTCTTATGGTGTGCTTGTTTCGTTCCAGGTCCCTCTCCCAGCTGCTCCTTCCCTTCCTTCCCTCGCCCACCTGTCTCCATAGTCCGTGTGTGTTACACGTTCTCCGGACTGGGGACGGATGGGAGGTGGACCCCATTTAAGCATCAGCGTCATCCTGAGGAGAGAATTCCCCGGCCACCGTGACACAAGAATTGTCAAACCCAAAAGTCTGAGGCAACAAGTTAGTGAACTGGCTCATGAGGACATCATGGAGTTGTTGCTACTAAATGAGCTCTACGGGATCAAATGATGTTCCCTCGTCTAAATAAAAGAGTTGAAAAAGAGTTAAAGGTATGTCATTTGTGCAATTGCTTGTCATCCAAGAAAGGCCAGCATTCGCTAAACATGTCTGATCTTCCAAAGCATGCATGGGAGAAGATTGCAATTGATTTCTTTGGACCCCTTGTCAACAGACATCATGTGCTAGTAATTGTTGATACATAATCCGGTTTTCCCCTTGAGGAAGATCTGTCGTCAACTACTCATGACAGAGTCTTTGAGAGATTAGAAAATATTTTTGCAACATGAGGTGTTCCTTTGATTTTGAAATCTAACAATGGCCCGCCTTTCAATAGTCGAGAAATTAAAGATTTTCTCACACGACTAAATGTCAAGCATCTGAAAGCACGCCTCTCTGACCACAAGTGATTGTGTGCTCAAGAGATTTATGAGCACCCTCAAGAAGACCGTTCAATGTGCTGCACTGGTAAAGCTTGCACTCAAATCAGTTCTTCGGTCTGTGCTTCGTGCATACAGGGCCACTCTTCATTCTACCACTGGTCAAAGCCCTGCCACCGTAATGTTTGGGAGAGCCATAGGAACCATATTGCCACAAGGGACCAATGAGAGAGCCATTGACATTGATAGACTTTGTACTACTGACTCATCTCTCAAATGCAAAATAAAGGCCTGTGAGGAAAGACGCCACTGTTCTCAAAGCAATGTGTTCAAAAGAGGAGACCAAGTTATACTCAGGCAGAAATGGAAATGCAAGTCTGAGGCTCTTTTTGATATTGACCCACTGAGGGTTGTGACTAGAAAATGACACATGGTGGCTGCTCACCGTCCTGGAATGTCCATTACATGAAATTCTTTGCATTTCAAGCACCTGCCTCAACCTTCACCAGCTCCAAATATAAGAAGTGAGATTTGTCCACCTGAGAATCCGGAAAGTTCAATGACTGAACCAGTGTCTCTGTCACCAGTGCCAGTCATGGACACTTCTCCTGTATGTCCGCATCATCCTTGACTCATCCCTTTCTATGAACCACCAGATCAACGCAGTTGCTTCCACTAGTTTCAACTTCCTTTGCATCCTCCGTAAGACCTTCAAATAGATCCCCCCCGACTGCAGAAGGACCATCACCCATGCACTCATAACTAGCAGACTGGACTACAGCAACGCCCTCTACGCCGGAATCAACAGAACTCTTTAACACAAACTCCAAACCATCCAGAACGCCGCAGCCAGACTCATCCTTGGGACACCGCGTCAAGAGCACATGACCCAACACCTACGAGGCCTCCACTGGCTCCCCGTCGAGAAGAGGGTCACCTTCAAACTCCTCACCCACGCCTACCTATCCTTCAACAACATCGTACCCAAATACCTCAATGATTGAGTATCCTTCCACGTACCCAAGAGGAACATCCGTTCCTCCGACCTCGCCCTGGCAGAGGTCCCCCTCATCCGCAGAAAGAGAACCGGCGGGAGAGCTTTCTCCTACATCGCAGCCAAGACCTGGGACGAGCTCCCGGTGAACATCCGATGCTCCCCGACCCTGCACGCGTTCAGGAAGGACCTCAAGTCTGGCTCCTAGACTGATCCGGAGCCACTCCCCCCTACCCTCCCAGCCCCTTGAGACCCTCACGAGTGAGTAGCGCGCTTTATAAACCCCTGATTGATTGATTGATTGATTATTTGATTGAATCTCAAATGACCAGATCTGGACAATTGAATCGAGCACTGAAACAAATTATTGAAGAGTTGTGAGGTATATATGTATTATTTGTACTTTTTATTTAACAAAGGGGAAGATGTCGTGTCTTGTGAGTTCGAGATGATGGAACCTTTTTGATCCTGACTGACTTTGTAGAACAGTGACATAGGTTCATTGGTGATAAAATTCATGATGTAGTATGTTCAGTTCACGGTTACACACTGAGGAATAAAGACATGAAATATCAAGCTCCGTGTGTGGAAGTAACATTTGCATGAACCCGGGCTGGGGAGGATGCTACAAATATTATGGACTTTATTCGTGCATTTGCTACCAATACCACTAGTTGCTTTCACCACAGCAACTGAAAACCACCAACACAGGAAGTAAGTGTGCTAACAGCACCACTTCCTATATTTACTAGTTGTCTATCACCAAAGTCTCACCCGGAACAACATGTGGCTGCATAAAACCTGCTGTGCAGCCAAACACCCACAGGTCTGTGCACGAGCACTGCCATGGATGCCCCAGAGCTCGCCAGAAACCTCAGGAGCCAGTTGGCCCACTCGTGGTCTGTATGAATAGCTCCCTGCCCCCAGCCAAGCACATGGACACGGAGCACATCCCGAGCGGAGCACCAAATGGGGCACCATTCCCACCCGTACCGACGAGAAGCTGCGAAAACTGCTGGGAAACGGCATTGCCAAAATACCATCCAGCATGCTGTACGTTCAAAATGCACCTGTTATACAGTGCACTACAGTGATAACAACAATAACGTGCACACTGCATACCAAACAGCAGTAGCAATACCCTATACCTTCAATATTCAATACTAAACCATGGTCTTACCTGTCGAAGTGACAGGAACAAAAACAGGAGGAGGGAGGGGAGGGCAAAGCTTTTTGCCATTTCATGGACATAAAGAAAAGACTACGCATGATAGTTGCCTGTTGAGGATGGGACAACCCTTTTTATTATTATTTATTTATTAGTGTTTTCAACAAGATACAATCTCACTAATACAGCTCATCAACATTAGGAAGAGGTACATACATGTGCACAGATTGTTGTTACATACCCTGCCCGTATACACCCATTTAACACTTGCCAGCATTCTTTTTAAGGCCAACGCACGATTTTGAGAGGGTGGATGACATCTTGACTGTTTGTGGGTTGGTTTCCCCAAGGGTCTACCCGGCAGCTGCCATAAGTGTCTCATCACCCTGCCGTTCTCCACATTCCACCCAGTGTTGCCCTAGTTCCGCAGGCTCAAGGGTAGCCAGAATTATCAGCATCTCCCAATTCTGACGGATGTAGCAGCAGATACGATTTTAAGGGATGCCAAATGTCTTTTGGCTTGGAGGATGGTGGCAACAGTTCAGAGTATTCGGACATTTGTTCTTGGCAAAATAATAAATCTTTAATCCAATCCTTGAATTTGAGAGCCCTTACCCGCCACCATCTGCATGCCACCTTTCGCTTGGCCAGTGATAATCCAAGCAATCCGTCGTGCCTGGCCTCTATATTTTCAGTGTAACCCAGTACTGCCACAAGTGGGGTGAGTTGCTGCTGTGAATTCATCATTTGGGACAGGGCATCAACTACCTGTGTCCCATAGCTGTTAACCAAGTGGCATGACCATGCCAGGTGTAGGAAATCAGCTCCCTCTGCCCAAATCTGCTGCACTTGTCATTGGTGAGCAATTGGTAGCGATGTGATTACTTGTGTGTTACCCCTGAGGCGGAAGCCGGGGGCAGTGAGTGAGTGTGTGTGTTTTTTATCGCTTAAATTGCTGCTTGCACTAAATTGACGCTGTGTGCCACTCTAAAGCTCAATTTTGGTTTTATTCAACGTGCGCTTGCCTACCTCTTAGAAGCGCTCCTTCTCTGCATCTCGCCATTGCCCATTGCCCGCTCCTACCTCTGCTCTTGTCCACGCTCGGTAGATCCGGCGCCGAGTAGAGACGAGGATCGCCATCTTGGGAGAAGGCAGGGGTAGCGCTCTAGTCGCGGCTGCCTCCCGCCCTCCCGGACTATTTAAAACCTTTACTCCCACTCCCACACAGATTACTTGTGTGTTACCCCTGAGGCGGAAGCCGGGGGCAGTGAGTGAGTGTGTTTTTTATCGTTTAAATTGCTGCTTGCACTAAATTGACGCTGTGTGCCACTCTAAAGCTCAATTTTGGTTTTATTCAACGCGCGCTTGCCTACCTCTTAGAAGCGCTCCTTCTCTGCATCTCGCCATTGCCCGCTCCTACCTCTGCTCTTGTCCACGCCCGGTAGATCCGGCGCCGAGTAGAGACGAGGATCGCCATCTTGGGAGAAGGCAGGGGTAGCGCTCTAGTCGCGGCTGCCTCCCGCCCTCCCGGACTATTTAAAACCTTTACTCCCACTCCCACACAGATTACTTGTGTGTTACCCCTGAGGCGGAAGCCGGGGGCAGTGAGTGAGTGTGTGTGTTTTTTATCGTTTAAATTGCTGCTTGCACTAAATTGACGCTGTGTGCCACTCTAAAGCTCAATTTTGGTTTTATTCAACGCGCGCTTGCCTACCTCTTAGAAGCGCTCCTTCTCTGCATCTCGCCATTGCCCATTGCCCGCTCCTACCTCTGCTCTTGTCCACGCCCGGTAGATCCGGCGCCGAGTAGAGACGAGGATCGCCATCTTGGGAGAAGGCAGGGGTAGCGCTCTAGTCGCGGCTGCCTCCCGCCCTCCCGGACTATTTAAAACCTTTACTCCCACTCCCACACAGATTACTTGTGTGTTACCCCTGAGGCGGAAGCCGGGGGCAGTGAGTGAGTGTGTGTGTTTTTTATCATTTAAATTGCTGCTTGCACTAAATTGACGCTGTGTGCCACTCTAAAGCTCAATTTTGGTTTTATTCAACGAGCGCTTGCCTACCTCTTAGAAGCGCTCCTTCTCTGCATCTCGCCATTGCCCATTGCCCGCTCCTACCTCTGCTCTTGTCCACGCCCGGTAGATCCGGCGCCGAGTAGAGACGAGGATCGCCATCTTGGGAGAAGGCAGGGGTAGCGCTCTAGTCGTGGCTGCCTCCCACCCTCCTCTCCTCCTATAAAATGCTTGTTGCTCCCCGACGGCGCAGCGGGCGGGCGCAGCGGGCGTGCCGAAGGCGCACCAAAGGCAAGCCCGTCTGCGCCCGTCCGCGCCCGGTCGGGACCCGGGGCCACAAACCCTGTCTCTGCTTTTGTCTACAACTCTGACCAGCTTCGATCTTGTCAGGGTTCTTGGCCTCTCAGTTTAATCACTTACAATCCCATTCAGGCGCTGAACATTGTTGCCCCCTCTGTCCCCTCTCCTGTCGTCGCTTCAATCTGTCAGCAGACTACTGTTTCCCCTACACATTCTCCCTCTCCTTCCCCTTGTCCCTCGTTGGCGGCCTCTGCCTACCTTCTCAATACCCGCTCAGCAGGCAGACATCAGCTGGAGCTCTACAACCTCCTGGACACTGAACATCCTGATTTCCTTTGTCTGACGGAAACCTGGTTTTCCGCAGACTCTCAGCCTGATGTTCTATCTGCTCTCCCCGACTCGTATTACATACTTCGGGCTGATCGCCCTGACGAGAAAGTCGGTGGGGGCGTGGCATTGATTATTAGGTCCGCTTTTCAGTTTCAGCCCCTGCCCTTTCCTCCCATACCCAAAATTGACTTCGTTGTGGCTCGCTCGGTCAATCTGTCCTCTCCTCTTACCATAGTCCTTGTATACCGCCCGCCTTACACAAAGCCCCATTTCTTACCCCACTTACAGGAACTTCTAGCTACCCTCGTGGTCAATAATTCGTCAGTCCTCTTGTTGGGCAATTTTAAGGACTTCCAAGGACTTCTCTGACACTCTCCATTGTCTCAACTTCATCCCCCATATCTACGCTCCCACTCACATTCATGGCCATATTCTTGACCAGATCTGGTCAGCCAATTGGGTTCTCTCCTCGACCACCATTCTCCCTTGCACCTGGTCCGATCATTCGCCTATTTCTTTTTTTATTGATTTAACAGTCACTTGTAAGCCTCCTCTGCCCAAGAACGTCCTTGCTCGTAATTGGAATCGGCTCGACTTCAATTCCCTCCACTCTTCTCGGACTATATCCGCTCCGGATCTGTCAGCCCTTTCCCTTGACCTTCAAGTAGACGCCATTAACACCTGGCTTTCCATTTCATGTGATCGGATCGCCCCGCTCAGGACGGTCGAAGCTTGTCTCCTCCACGATGCTAACAAATGGTTCTCTAATGACCTTAAAATCCTCAAACTGGCTCTTCGCCAGTCAGAGCGCCAGTGGAGGTGCAACTATTGTCCCGCCCTGAGGGACCAATATCGGTCCCGCCTAGCCAACTATAAGAGAGCGATCCTATCAGCTAAATCTGACTATTTCTCTGGCAAAATCTTACTAGCAGCCAACAAACCTAAGGAGATTTTCTCCATCGTCCACAACCTGGCCGCATCTGACAGAGTCAATCCCAACCCTATTCCTTCACACACTCTCTGTTTGTCTCTCAATGATTATTTCTTTGACAAGATCACTACTATCAAATCAAATATCTTACCACCCTCTTCTCAATTTCACCCTTTTTCTCCTCCCCCTCTGACCTCTTCTCTCACCCATTTACCCCCCATCTCAAAAGAATCCTTTCTGACTCTGCTCACGAAGGTCAAATCGGGCTCTCCTGCCGACTGCGGACCAGCTCGCATCCTTAGAGAGCTGCTCGCTGGCTGCCCTGACCCCCCTTTGGCCCTCTTAAATTCATCTATCTCTCAGGGAATCGTGCCGTCTCAATTCAAATCAGCCACGGTCATCCCTATCTTAAAAAAACCCGGTTCCGATCCTACCCTCCCCTCTAATTTCAGGCCTATCTCTCTGCTCCCGTATTTAGGCAAGGTCCTTGAGAGTTACATTACCTCTTGTCTGTCTACATACATTGAAGATAACCCTCTTTTGGCTTCCCACCAAGCTGGCTTCCGCCCGGTTCACTCGACCGAAACAGTGGTTCTCTCTGTCCTGGACGAGCTCAAGAACAAGGCGGATTCCAACAGCCCTCAAGCCTTGGTGCTTCTTGATCTTTCCGCCGCCTTTGACACGGTCGACCATTCCATCCTTCTCGACCGCGTCAGGGCAGCGGGCATTCAGGGCACTGCCCTCTCTTGGCTCGCGTCATTCCTCCAAGGCCGGTCGCAGGCTGTCCAGCTCTCTGGCTTTTTTGCCCCACCGCGCACGGTGTCCTGCGGGGTCCCCCAGGGCTCCTCTCTTTCCCCTCTCCTCTTTAACCTCTACATCTACCCCCTCATTGCCTCTTTGCTCAAATTGGAGGTCTCCGTCTATAACTATGCGGATGACCTCCAGTTAATATTTGATCTTTCCTCTACTTCTAACCGCTTCCCAAATTTCAAAGTACACTCGTCTTTATTTCTGACTGGATGAGTCTAAATCATCTTAAACTCAATCCGGATAAAACGGAGCTGATCCTGACTGGTGGGACCTCTAGCCATTGGTCCTCCGCCTTCTGGCCCCCCAGTCTTGGCTCCCCCCGGCCCCCTCTGCCTCAGTGAGAACGCTTGGCATCAAAATCAGTCAGGACCTCTCCATGCGCCCTCAGATCAGCTCTGTTGTCTCTTCTTGTTTTCTTTCATTACGGATTATCCGTAAGATTTCTCGTTTCTTTTCTCTGGATGCCCTTAAAATAATCGTCTTAGCCTCTCGCTTAGACTATGGCAACTGCCTTTATGCGGGTGTCCCCGCCTACGAGCTGCGACGCCTTCAGACCATCCAGAATCAGGCGGCTCGCCTTATCCACCAGCTCCCCAAATTTCATCACGCCTTCCCCCTTCTTAAATCCCTTCACTGGCTCCCCATTATGCACCGCACCCTTTTCAAATTGGGATGCATAGTTTTCATGGCCCGGGCTCACACTGCCCCTCTCTTCATCAACTCGTTGGTCACTCCTTACATCCGCAGTCGTACTCTCCGCTCTTCCAGCCAGGCTCTCCTCATCATCCCCCGTTTTCGTAAGTCGAGAGCAGGTGGCACCAGGTTCTCTGTCCTTGCCCCCCGCTTCTGGAACGATCTTCCATTTTCTATTAGGTCCATAACCTCCTATTCATACTTTAGGAAGGCCCTCAAGACTCACCTGTTTACCCTAGCGTTCCTCTCTCAATGATCCCCCTTGCCCCCGTCTGCCTCATGTAATCTACTAGCGCCAGGAAACCGCTTGGTCACAGCGCGCTTTATAAGCATTTTCAACTTCAACTTCAACTTCATGTAGCCTAGGTGAAGTATAGTAAATGTGGTATAAGAACTTATAGTGTGTCTCGTCTGTTGACAGAAATATAGCCATTGTTTGTCACTGAGAGTGATACCCAGTACAACCTTCCATCCCAACATCGCCCCAGCCTCTGTCTTCATTTGTTCTGCTTGGAAAATACAGTATAGAATCGAGACTATCTGAGTTTGGCCGGGCTTTAGGAGTGGCTTATTCAAGGGGGTAAGTGTTGGAAGTTCCCTTTGGAAATCAGGAGTAGTTGTCTTGGCATTATTCTCAGCTGAATGTACAAGAAAATGTCCATCATGGTTGGGACAGTTTCCCTGAAGAAAGCCTCTCTGCTCAAGAAGCCCACCTCCTTATATAGGTCTCCCCATGTGTGGATTACAATCCTCAAAAGCATCTGTCTGCACCTTGCCTCATGCATCACTGGAAGCAGAGGATGGTGCAGTATCCGCAATACTAGGGAATATATCATAGGTGTGTTGACCCACAGGGCCACTTTCAGCCGGCCTGTAGAGGTGCAGGCTACCATTGAGATATCTGTTCCCGTTTCCTGGGGGCATATCCCCAAAAAAGCTGTTGTTGGTATTGGCGCCATGTACCCCTGTCTATCGCCGTGTGTAGCATGTAGGGGGGATGGGGGAACCAATACTTAGCAAAATGTGCCTGAGCACAATGAACATACAATAACAAATCTGGGGTTTCTAACCATCTCTTTGAGAAAGGACATGTCAATACATCCCAACAAAGTCCTGGCTGTTTGCCCCCCCAAGCAAGCTGGATGAGTTGTGTCTTTAGCAGTCAGAAACATTGACGCCTGGGGGTGTATGGAATATTGATAAAAAGGGACAGTAGTTTGAGTAGAAAGACTATCTTCATTAATGATATACGACCCGCCAGCAACAATGGCATGGAAATCCAGCATGTTACGGAATCTGTAAGGGTGATCAATGTTGTGATAAATTGGCGCAAATTAATTCTTCTCTATCTCTGAAAATAACTATCCCCAGATAATAGATCTCTGAATTACACCATGTCAGAGGGTAGTCTGAAATAAATCATGGGGTGTTGGGGGTAAAGTGGAATATCTGAGATTGCTCCCAACTAATCATGATGCCCGAAGGCCCTCCATAGCTGATGATCTCCTGGAGGATAAGGTTGAGACTAACCTGGGGGTTTCGTATGTTTAAAGTGACATTGTCGGCGTAAGGGGATAACAGTAAATGTCTTGAAGGATACTGAATGTCGTATTCCCAAAAATGTTGTTGGAGCTTAGCCGCTAATGGCCCCACCACCAAAGCAAATAGCAGGGGGGACAATGGGCATCCCTGCCTGGTACTGCAGGAGATAGGAAAATAAGGAGAGCACTCACCATTTGTTTGTCCCCTCGTTTGCGGCTGGATATATAAGAGCTCTATCCAGGAGAAATATGAAGAGGGTAAACCCAAGCTCCTCAATACTTTAAGCAGATAGTCCAATTCCAGGGATTCTAATGCTTTGGTGGCATCTAAAAAAACATCCACCGCAGCCAAATCTGGGTTGATGTCTCGTAATAGTGAAAAAAGATTCAGTAGATTATGGGAGGCCGCCCTTCCTGGCATAAAGCCAGACTGATCAGACAGCACTAGGGATGTCTAGAGAAGGCTGAGCAGGTTTTTCCACATCACAATTGATTAAGGATAAGGGTCTATATGACTTGCATACATCAGCTGCCTTGCCATGTTTTAAGAGTAATATAATCAAAGCCTCTCTCAAGGAGGGCGGAAAAGTGCCTGAGTTTGGGGCTTCCTCATATAAAGTTTTTAAGACAGGGATTAAGGTTTCAGCATAGATTTTGTAAAACTCAGCCAGCAGGCCATCAGCCAAGGTGCCCATCCTGATCGTAGTTGCATGATTGCAGTCTTAATTTAACCACTTTCGAAGGAAGTTGAGAGACACTCCCTCTGGGCATCGCTCAGCCATCCCAAGGACACATCATTCAGATAAGCATTCATATTAAGAGGCTGGGATCGATGAATGGTGTTGAGAGAGAAATAAAATGCCACAAATGTGAAGAGAATGTCTTCTGTTTCCTTCTGCAGGGCTCCCATGAAGTCTCTGACCAAGAGGATATGATTTGAAAAATTAGGCTTGTGGGTCATCTCAGCCAGAGCCCTGCCGGGACACTCCCCCTTCCCATATTGCCTGGCTTGCTGATCGAGCCACAATTCCATAAGGTTAAGTTCCGTTTCCAATGTTCGGAGTCTGTCTTGAATATTACATACAATTCCCCCAGGCTTGGTAATACAAAGGCCGCAAATGGTAACTTTGAATGCTTACCAGACATCACTAGTGACTGAACGGAATGAATATTATGCTGGAGAAAATCTTTTATATCCTGGGCAATTCTTCAAACAGAGCTGTGGGGGGAGTCTCCAGGACAGAGAGGATGAAGGAGAACCCGGCTGTTACAGTCACATTAGGACCGGAGAGGGGTCCGAATATGTTTGGGCCAGGTGTTGTGTCTGCAGCAACCAATTGCCAAGCCCCCAGGATATGATGATCCAATAATCTAATTGTGTCCAATTGGAGTGTACTGTTGAGTGGAATGTACCCTGTATCTCTGTTCTCTGTTCCATGGATCTCCTGGCATCAAGTAGATGGCAATCAGTAATAATATACCTTACATGTCGCTGGGCATTAGTGTAGTGATTTGTTTGGGGATGGGATCTCTCCATTCTCGGGTCGATTGTAAGGTTGAAACCTCCCCCAGACAATGAGAGTGGAGTCTATATTAACAACTAATCCCCATAGTTTAGTGAAGAAATCCACATGATCCCCATTTGGGCCATAGCAATTTCTAACATTACAGAATGAGCATCCTACCTGCTCCACATAATACAGAAACTACCTGATGGGTTTTGGATGGAGCCTGCCGGGACATAGGGTGTATTTTTCTGTATGATGATGGCGGTGCCCCTAGAATATGTGGAGTATGAGGAAAAACTGAAGTGGGACGCCCACCAGGTTGCGCATAAGTACTGGGGGCCAGGGCCTGCGTGTGTTCTTGCAGCATGGCCACATTAATATTATGCCTATCTAGATTAACGAGTATGTGGCAACGTTTGCGTGTGTCCCCTAATCCTCACACATTCCATGTCGGGACTTTGTACCCAGGGCGTGTTAACCTATCTGTCATGCATGGTTGTGCGGGGTTATTATGCAAGTGTAGTCCATCCTGTACGATAGTGTGGGCCTACAGTGTGCTGGCAGGGAAACACAAAACACTATGAGATGCATAATATAGGTAAGTACTCTCCAACCTATCCCTCTCTCCTGAAACAATGACGGCCCAATCCCACCGGAAACAGTCACCCACCCTCCACCGAACCCCAACGTGGGCACAGAACACTATAACTCATTCCTCGAGTGAGGTAGTGGAGACACAAAAAGCAACAGAAAGTGGAGTCTAGAAAGATCAGAGAAAGAAGGCATTGGGAAGTTGAAAGTAGAGAATACTCAAGGTCCCGAACCAAGATGCAGTCCGAGCTAGAGAAAAGATATGGAGAAAGAAGAATAAATGAGAAGGAATAGTGGTAGAGTGGGAAAAGAAACAGGACAGTGTATCGTAGTAGGGGGTATCCTTTTGGGGTGTCGCCACAGGGCGAGGCTGGTCCTCCTCGAGTAAACAAAGGTATACAGGACAGGTATTGTGTATCCCAGCTGGTCAACAGATCCATGTCTGCAGTGGTATGTTTTTTAAAGTATTGCTGTAGGTGGAGAACAAGACATTTATCCTAAAGTAATACATCCATGTAAAGGCGATAGGTGTGTAGCAAGTTAGCATGAGGCATCGCATTTGGGAGCTCAAAATAGGTAGTGTGAGTGGTGTACGGGTTGGTGTTCAGTTTGTCCATTATTACGGCGGTGAATTATACTGCCAGGAGGGCAGAGGCAACTTAGCCTGGTTCCCACATAGGAAATGGAGATCTCTTCGGGTAACCAACACGTTGTTAGGGATGAGCCCCAAGGAAGGCGCCTCAAACATTCTGTAACATTCTGTGGGCTGGTAAAGAAGTTTTGTTTCCCCTGATGGGTGACCTGGAGGCAGGCCGGATACAGCATGGCATAAGCTATGTTGACTTGCTGAAGTTTCAGTTTGACCAGAAGAAACTTCTTTCTGGCTTTGTGAACCACCAGAGTAAAATCAGGATATATGGCGATAGCGTTGCCCTCGAATGTGAGGGTGCGTCGCTCTCTGGCTAGCCAGAGGGCCATATCACGGTCTCACAAGTATAGCAGTCTGGCCACTATGGGCCTCGGCATGGTACCGGAGGGCGAAGAACTATCAGTGAGTGATGGGCTCTCTCCACTACCATC
Source organism: Triturus cristatus (assembly GCF_964204655.1). Lineage (NCBI taxonomy): Eukaryota > Metazoa > Chordata > Amphibia > Caudata > Salamandridae > Triturus > Triturus cristatus. The sequence continues at coordinate 1,512,143,405 of NC_140589.1, forward strand.
AATGAGGAGAAAGTATCAGTCCCAAATGTAGTAGCAAGCAGCGTCTCCATGTACTCCTCCATTTTTTTGTATTGCTGGGCTCTTGGACCCCAAGGATTTAAAATCTTCATTATTTGCTGCTATGACTTTTATGAGGCGCTCCATGCTGAGAACTTGATCATTCCACTGTGTGGGCGTGTCTTCCAGCTCTGATATCCTGTGCTCTGCCTCCTTAAGCCAGCCGTCATGTTTTTTCAATTTTTGACCAATAAAATCCATCCTCGTACACATTGAGTCCATTTTGCATTCTATAGACTGGTGGCTATGCTTCATCATGAGGAGGAGCGCTTTCATGTCATCATTGCCAGATTTGGCATCGTTGCCATGATTTCGAGCAGTCTTGCTGGGTTCAAATGGCAGTTTTGACTGTTTCCCCTCCGTTCTTCCCATCTAATGAAGTTGTGTGTCTAATGGCTACACAGTGCACAGAATCAGGAACAATGCAGCAGAGGTAATGCTGATGGAGCCCACTGGTGGTGTCTGTATCCGTTGCCCCTGTAAGATAGTCTTCCGGTCCTGCCTCTCCCTCCAGGGATCCATGAAGGGGGCACAAGAAAAGAAAATCCACAGCACAAATGCTGCTCGTGGAAAGGCAGCCCAGTCTGTTCCCCAATGGGTAGTGCCAGCAAATCTCAGTGAGGCCAGGGGGTGGGGAATTGTGCTCAAGTCTCTGGTGTATTTAGACTCACCCCCCAGTACAGGCTATTTTTTAGACTGCCAAGGTGGCATCCCTTAATTTGGCCCACAAGTTGTGCAGCTGTGTAATTAGTCTTTATGCAGGTCTGCAAATCCCTGCAGTTGCATTAGATGCCGGCCACCACGCCCCACTGACCTCTGGGCCGCAGCAGCTACAGCATCCGGTCCTCGCATTAGGAGCCTCGTTTGGCAGGCTGTCCCTTTCAGGTGGAGGCCACGTCCTGGCCCCACTGGAGCACCGCAGAGCCCACGCGGTGCATCCGGCTCACCATCAGTGATCTCCACCCAGCAATCGAGGAGCCTGGCAGGGAGAGAATGCAGGTCTTTCCCCATTCCAATTCCAGTAGCCTTCACTTCTAAAGCCCGGGCAGCCTCGTACGCTCACAGGCCTCCCCTGGTGATCTTCGGTCTGCAGCAGCACTGCGACACCTTTCCGCTGTACTACACCATAGGTTAGTCGACTTGTTGAATAGTTTGGGGCAGGATCATGATGATTTGAGGTTCAGGACAGCAGGATCCTACCGCAAGTGCAGCTATCTCGTTAGCCCCCCCTCTAGCACCCCTCTGCTAGAGGGCGTGCTAACAAGATTGCCGCACTCACCTTCATGATGTTATGACTGGGACGAGGAGGACGTATGAGGGGTAATGATAAAAGCCACTGCGCTGCACCTGTAAAAGGCAATAAACATTTGGGGCCATAGTTATGTCAAAGTGATACAGCTCAGCGCAGTAAGTCACCTTGTTGTGCTGCGTCACAGTGAAAGGCCAGGAATGCACCGTATTTATCCCAAAATGGCGCATTGCTGTCCTTTTACCCAACGCTGATGAGCAATGGGCTGCCTAGCGACAACAGAGATACCCTTACACCATGGTGCAAGGGTACTTCCATTGCATGCAGAAATGTTTTTGTGCAGGAAGGGGCAACTTCCCGCACAAAAGCAATCCCCGAGGCATATTACTCTTTTCTATGTGTGCTGCAGAATGCTGCACACACAGAAAGAGGAAATAACGAGTTGAAATAAAGATATTTCTCCTCGTTATGCCTCCCCTCTAAAGGCATAGCATTTCGGCGCATTCTCAGGTTTACCAGTTCTTGTAGATCTGGGAATGTGTAAAAATCCATGGGAGTTGCATGGGAACACCCATGGAACAACTTCCCAGGACAGAGTAATGCAACGCAGTAATTTGTGTTGCGTTTCTTCAGATTTATTAAGCCACTCATGGCCACACAAATAAATCAGTTGTTTTTTTAGTTGCGTTGCACATGCACAATATTGCGTGGTGCAAGTGCGACACAACTGGCTTCATAAATATGGCCCTAACTCTGTGCTAGTAGACATACAATCTGTGAACACTTGCTGATTGTTGAGGTTGTCCAGTGGTTGTGTCGCAGAACCTTAGTACTTGCACAGATGTAGCCAGACATATTTAAATAATAATGAACAGTTTTTAGAAGGGGAGAAAAAGCGTGCAGCTTCATCCTTCAGCCAGAGTTATATCAGAAGAGCATAAACGTATCCCTTATTAGTTTATCAAATGTCATTAAAAAAACAGCCTCTCCTGGCAGCTTTTACATCATAACTATTCACACAACAAAGCGGTTTCTCCATTTCGATATGTGGTGTTTCAGGTCAAATCACCATCCCTTCATCAGGGTTTCACAGAGAATGCAATTAAACCAAGCCTCTTTTGTGAAACTCTTAAAACCAATTCAATTTTGGGAAAACGGGTCCGAAAATGAAACAATTTAAATAGTATATTTTGAAAAATTGCCTGCATTTAATGTCAGCGGCTGAAACAGCACCGTCGGTCATTCCCAGTGTAAAGCTCTTAAGCGATATCTGACAAATGGTTGTGCAAGCTCATTAACCAACAGAAAAACATAACTAGGAAAGAGTTGAGTTTCCAATTCTGACACAGGCATTTTATTCTGAGCAGAGGCTCCATCTAGCGGGGCCAAACACAATTAAAAATAATGAAATACAAAGATGTGTACAACACTATGCATAGCAAGGGCCTGATCAACAAAGGTAAACTTACACTTTTGACTAAGTTTATGATTGTTTGTTATTCTCAAGGATATTTTACTAGTAGTATCTTTACGACCGTGGAGTCTCCACACATAAAGAGATAGGACAGTCCTCACAAAAGAATCAGGCCGCAGTGCAGCAGCTACTGGGACAGTGTTAAGTATACAAGTCATCACAGAGTTCCTTTCCTTGGAAGAATAATCATGATTATTGTAGTTCACTTTCTTTCCTAAGTCCTGACTGAACATATGATGAAAGTTAAAAAAAAAACTCCACACTCTTCCTTTCTTCATTAATTTACCCCACCAACTCGTCGATCACTGCAAACAGCATCTTCATTGATTGACATTGGCCTTGATTAGGAGTTGTACACGGTTCATGGTAAAATTGAGAATGATTTTACTGTTACTGCCTGGTCAAATTACCCTAATACCGGGCGATTCCGCGCTGAATGCCACATATTTGCCTCCTGTTTTGGGCAGGTGTAAATGTGTGCGTGGACCAGTGGGTGGTGTGGGTATGAGGAAGGGTTTGAGGGAGTACGGGAGGCAAGGCAAAGCTCTTTCTGAGCAGAGAGCATTGTATGCTTCCTCAATAGAAAAAAAGAACATTTGGAATGAAGCTTGGCTGCTGTTGTGGATTAAGTTCTCCCACACTCGAAAAGTCTCACTCTTCAAATTCAGTCATGTTGATTATTCATATGAGGATCCGAAAATGCAGCACAGTATCATATTTCAAATTATGGTTGTTTATAGCCTGTGCATTTTCACCTTTTATAGTTTTTGAGCAATGTGATGTTGTTCTACCTACAAATCATTTCTGACAGGGACAAATATTCACAAATACTACAAGGATAGTTTGAAAGTCGATGAAGTGCCTCAAACGGTAGCATTTATAAAAAATGTAATTTGGGACAAAGGTTTTGAAACACTTACACACATGCTTACATACTCTACAATGTCTACATCTCAAAATAAATCTAAAGGTAAGTAACAACAGGCAGATAGCAAATATCCTTTCTGATTGGAAGTTTTTTAAATGGAATTCTCTCTAGACCCTCCATCTATCCTAGGATACTGTGTATAGCAGGTCTCTCCAATGAGTAGCTCAGTATCTGCTGTAGCTCTCCAACCACCTGTAAATTATTCTCTTATGTAAGCCCAGCCTATGAATTTAGAAGCTTTTGCATGATTGCATTACTAATTGTATGCAACAGTTGAGAGTGTGTATTTGAGACAAAATTGTCTCCTAGTTTTCAGAGCTCATAAGCTGATGTTTGGAAACAATTGCTAAATTTCCAAAATATATTTAAAGCTGATATTTGAGTGATGAGTCATTTACTGTTTGGAGGGTATTACTAATATTATTACCTTAATGCCAAGGGCATTGTGGCTATGTATAAACCACGTATATGCATTCCAAATTGACACAGATTTGTTTTTTACATTTCTGCTGGCAACATTGGCAGATGCACTGAGGTAATCACTGCTAGTAATCTTGCAAATGGTGGCCACTAATGTAAGCTTGTCTGAAGTAGTTACTAGTACAAACAAATAATAGAAGTAGCTCAGTATTGGGTGCATTGAACATATGTAGCTCTTATTACAGAGAAGATTGTAAACCCCTCAGTTATAAACAATATTATATTACCCCCCTCTCCCCCATGAGTGTATGAAAGTAAGATCAAACCCTAACAGAGGGATCCAGAGCAAGAAACCACTAACCTGATTAACCCATGCTGAGGTAATACCTAAATGGATTTCTGAACAATAGTGGGCACTTCTGTTTTGTTATTTCTGTCTTTAGAATGATAGCAGTCACAAAGAATTTATCAACATTCTTGTTCTCTCTCTATTTCCCTATGCACATGATTTTACTTTGATGCTATTACTTTATAGATTTTAAATGTGCCATATATTATTTGCTCATATAAAGTCTTTATAAATACCTTCAACCGAAAGCTTAAATGTTTAGTCCACAAATTTCTTCCCAAAAATCTTAGTAGGATTCTGTTAGACTGGACAGTCTCATGATGGTCTTCCCTTAAACTTTTAGCCTTCTTCCCTCCTGTTTTGCTGATATTCATTTGTGTTAGCTTTTGGACTCTGCACCCTTTATCGCTCCTAACCTGTGCTTATGTACTTGTGCTCCTTCCTTAAAACATGATCAAATTGGCTTACACACAATTGGCCTATTAATGTAACTGTAAGTTCGCAGTAAAGTGGTACTGCCTGTGCCCATGATCTACAAATTAAATGCTACTAGCAGGACTGCAGCACTGATTGTGTCATCTACATCAGTAGGCCTTTAAACATGTCTCAGGCCTGCCATTGAAGTCTGTGTGCAGTTTTAAACTTCAATATCAACCTGGCAAAATACACCTTTTGCCAGGCCTAAACCTTCCTTTTTAATACAATTAAGTAACCCCTATGGCAGGCCCTAACAAGAACATGGCATATCTTTTTTTAAACAAGGATGACCCAACGTGCGCAACTCAGGTCGCTGATAATGGAGCTGATTGTGGAGCAAGGATCAGGACCGCGGGCGTCACGGCAGCAAAAACGTCTACGAAAACGCAGAGTACGTGGCGAGAAGTACGTGGTAAAATAGACCCCGTCCCTGTCTCCGACAGTCACCGGAGCTTTTTGGAACCTGCCTGGAACTGTCTGTAACGCCAGATCCAACCGGGAGCGGCATAGCGGATCGGCGGTGGGGGGGGACAGGCAGGCGTGCTGCAGCAGAGAGGCGGCAGCCAAGGAGCAAAAAGAGCGCAAACGAGCTCAAACGTGCTTTGGGTGACAAAACTCAGGCCAGCAGTATCTCGCCCCGGTGAAGGGAAGGAGGGGCCGAATGAGCCCATAGAGGAAGAAAAGAACCCCAAGGCCCAGCGGGGAGACGACCCCAGAGGGGGAAGGAGCTTGCGAAGGGAAGCAGACTCCGAGTGGCTGCCCCCCCGACAAAAAGTAGAAAAAAGAGAGACCACTTGACCAGAGCCTAGTAAAAGTGTCTCAAAAGAGCGGCAAGGCAGGCTGACGGGCAATCGGCACAACAGAGGTAAGTGAGTGTGTGAGTAAAAGAAATATTATAATTGTAGGAACCCACCACCCCGATAAGCATATACAAATTGCGAACTGGGAGTATACAGGAGATAACTGTAGCTACACCCGAGCCAGAAAGTAGCCCCAAAGTAAAGGAAGATGGCCCCGAAAAGAAAGCAAAAATTATGCAAGGAAGCTCTTGAAGATAGTCCAGGGAGGAGCCAGCTAATGGAGGGATCAAGGACACTGCAAGAGAGCCAGGAAAGCCAGGCCTCCCCCGAGCACAATAGCAAGGGACGACGAAAGAAGAGGAAAGATAAAAGAGCCACCAAACAAGTCCCGCAAGCCAAAAAGGGTTGCACCCTAACATCTATTCCGAAAGATAGCGTTGCAGCCTCTAAATCCATAAAGGACTTTGTAGGGAAACACTATAAAATTACAGAGCCGCCTGTAATAAACTTGGAAATTGAGGAGGAGCACCGGACTGAGAACGTAAAAAACTTGGAAACTGATGAGGAGCACAAGACAGAGAAAGGCATGGGAGTGCCCCCCGAAGAAGAAATAGAATAAGAATTGGGGTATCCCCTGCTAATAAACCTCTCCCTCCTGAGCCAAAATCTGCAAATAGCAGCACCACGTCTTTCATCATCCCCAAAACATTTTTCTTTGCAAACTTTGGAGAATGCAGGGCAACTGGTTAATGAAAGTCAGAGCTCAAGTTTTGTTTGGGGGCTTCACCCAACCAAGTACTGCAACACCTAAATGAGCAAAAAAACATAAACCAGCAGGACGCTTCAAGAACATGAAGTCAAGCTACCCCCGAGAGAAACAATCCCCAGGACCCGGACCTATCAGTATCACCCACATCCTCCTTGATGGACTTATTATTGATGTTACAGAAAAGCCTTCAGGGAATTCTAGAAGTAACAATGTTGAATAATGGAGTTTTAAAATCACAAAAGTCGTTTTTAAAAAAGATTGAAGAGGAGCTGGTAGGAATTAAGGGTCAAATGCCGCACATGTTAAGATCAGTAGTTACTCCCCAGCCCACAGAACAAAGTATTGCGAGTGAAAAGGCAGATGCATTAGATAACGTATATATATCCAAACGTCCAATGCTGATAAAAAGGCGATGTGAATACGTAAGGGTTCTCACTAAAAGTAGGGCAAGCAAGAAGCGGGCCCCTAAAACAACAATAAAGGGAAAAAGGAAGGAAATGGAGGCTGAGGAACAGCTAAGCCTAAATGCCTCTGCCCTGACTTACGTACCCACTAGATCCCCGCTATCAGAGAGCAAAAGAAACACCCCAAGTGTACAAAGGAAGAACCAGAGTAGTAAGGGTTTAAATGAGAAATTATCAAAAATTAAATTTGCAAATCAGAGAGTAAACCCATCCTCAGGGGGACAAACCCCAAACCACCAGAGGTATGGCAACCCAGATGAAACACCACAACTTCAAGATCTAGAAGAAGTGGAAAGTAAAATGAGGCCCCCAGGGTGGGCAAAGGGTAGACAACTAAAACCAGAAACCCCCAAGAAAGTATTAGAGGTGGATAATAACAAATGGGTGTACCTGGAACCGGCGCAATCAGGTCAAAGGGGAAAGAAATTGAGGAAAATGAACCCACTAAATAGGGCACAAATTCTGACTTCCTTTTCTAAATGCACAAGTCTGAGTGGGATTGGCTCGAAAGATCTGAGACAGGTGGGCTTCATAGAAAATACAAATGGCAAGGAAATAACAAGAGTATTACTTTACTCGGACCTGGTAAAAATGGCAATTGTAAAAGCAGCTAGTGAGATGATCCATGTAGGAATAAGGTTTATCCCAGAGAGGGAAGTAAAGGGAAAAGTACACTCAGGAAGCAGTTTCCTAAAGTGCCATGCAGGTCTAGGGAGGAGACAGGTGAAGCTACTAAGAGATAATGAAGAAGAGGGTAGCCGCCTGAACATAGTAGTCAATAACATAGTAAAGGAAGACTCATGGGGTAATTGGAGCCAAAGAAGCTACCTGTGAGAACCCTCCGAGAGGTACATGGAGGGGATGGCTGAAGATGGTGGTCTAAGTGAGGTAGAATAGGATGGGGGGGTGTCGCACAGTCTAAGTCTCTTGTCATGGAACGTAAATGGCTTAGGCAATGAGATAAAACAAGAGCACATAAAGAAATTAGTATATAAAGTGGAAATTGCCTGCCTACAAGAGACTTGAGTATGCGACGAAACCCCTAACATCGAGGGTTACCTTCAACTAAATCGACCAGCCAAGAGAAAAAGATTTGGTCACCCATCGGGGGGAATCATGACTCTCGTATCAACAAAAGTATTAAGAGACGTAACCCTGTTAAAAGTGAAATGTAAATGGCTATTGGCTTGTAGATTAGACCTACTGACCCTGGATAAGAAATATGAAATGGTGACTGTTATAAATGTATATATGCAGTGGGATAATGTAGCAGAGTATGTAATTGAGATGGGGAACTTCAAAGAGGACAGACTCCTTATTAGAAAAGTATGCTTCAGATGTATTGCTAATTATGGGGGATTTCAACCATAAGCTGCGCTCAAAGAAGACTGACCTCTGGAATAGAGTACTGTTGGATGCGTATGGAATTAACTATGCCAGCTTCCCAGTATGTGATCCCTCGAAACAGGATATGGAATTGGTAAATTATTTAGTGGGGAGGGGTCTCTTCTGCCTAAATGGCAGAGTTTAAACAGACTGCCCGGCAAAGAAGACCTTCAAAATAGGTTCACAAAACTGTCCAATTGATTACGTTTTTATGTTAGCCTGGAACTTCCCTCTAGTGCGGGAATTTAAGTTACACCAAAGCGAAAGCAGCGACCACAACCCATTGCAATTAACGATATATGGGGGCAGGATGGAACCCAGAGAGAAAGTGATTCCACAAGAAGTTGACTACCCCAAACTTGCGACGACAAGACTAACAGAGGAGTATTAGGAAAAATTAAAGTCCTTTCAACTTAAGGTCGAACTAGGAGACCTCGGGAGCAAAAACTTGGGATGGTTTGTGGAGAAGATAGCCCAAGTAGTTCAGTGCCTTAGGATAGAACTAAAAAAGGATAAAAGAAAGGGTACAATAATCCCGGTTAGTCGGTTGAAATGGTTCTCCATTGACTGTCAAACCAAAAAAAGGAAGATAAGGACAGTATTAAGAAGCCAAAGGAAAAAGTTCAACCAAAAGAGACAAAAATATCTTAATAACCTGAAAACTGAGTTTAAAAAGATGGTTACTGATGCAAAAAGGTCGTACAAAGAGAAATGTTGGGTAAATTTGCTAGAATCAATTGAAGCTAAAAACCTAAGACAATTTTGGAAACTGGTAAAAGCAGCATCCGCCCCTACAGACGGAGAAATGAAATGTGTCGTTAGTGAGACAGCCTGGGAGAAGTACTTAAGGGAATTGTATGGGGCTCGAGAACCCCAAGGAGACATAGAGCCCCAACATTGACAGGAAATATCGGAAGAACTCAAATTAGATTATAACGAACAGCATGTAGAAAATATAATAAGGAAGCTGATGTTAACTCGTGCCGCAGGGCCTGATAACCTCCCTGCAATAATATTAAAGTCACAGATAAATTGGTGGGCAAGATTCCTCTCCCAGATGTTTCAAATGATTCTAGTAGAAGGCATAATGCCATTGAATTGGAAGGGCGCGGTAATCAGGCCAATCCATAAAAAAGGTAGCATGGACGCACCACAAAATTATAGATTGATTAACCTTCTAGATATAGGAGAAAAGGTATTCTCAAAAATTGTGTTAAATAGACTAAATGCTTGGGTCGACGAGTTCTCAATCGTACCCATTGAACAAGGAGGATTCAGAGAGGGGCTTTCCATGATAGACCACTGCTGTGCATTATGGGCAATGGCGAGGAAGTCAACGTAACAAAATGATAAGTTTTGCTGCTGTTTCATTGACTTTCGAGCAGCGTTCGATTCAGTAGACCGGGACTGCCTCTGGGAAACTCTTATTAAGAAAAATATACCAAAAGACCTGCTGGCTATAATAAAAGGATTACACCAAGGTAATTGGGCACAAGTAATTAGCGATACAGAGGGGTCATTAACGCCAAAAATACCTATTGCAAATGGCCTGAGACAGGGCTGTGTTCTGGCCCCACAGTTATTCTCTATATTTCTGTCTGATCTACCCGCCTGTCTAGAGGTTGAGGGTAGTGCAAGCCCAAGATTGGATGGAAAAAAGGTGCCTTGCCTTCTATACGCGGACAATCTGGCAATAGTAGACCAGACTGAATTAGGCCTCCAAAGAAAGTTGAAATCTTTTAGTGAATACTGTGTAAGGACATATTTAACAGCCAACTTAGACAAGACAAGAATGTTATGCTTTGTGAAAAATATCAATTAAGTTTAATTGGTTCTTAGGCGATCTTAAACTGGAATCGGTTAACGAATATCGATACCTAGGGATGTGGTTTGATAAGACAATAAACCGGCATACACACCTGGAAACCCAAAAAGCGAAAGCACACACATCAATCTCTGGTTTAAAAATGTTTAATCGGGATTACGGGGATATGTCTCACCGTCCATTACTAAAGGCTTTCAGTGCAATGATACCCCCGCAAGTACTCTATGGCGCAGAAACCCTTTATTTGAGCGGTAAGGGAGTCTGGGACCTGGAGGAAGGGAAATGCCTGAAAACCCTTTGGTCCCTGCCCCCATCATCAATGGTCCAAGCAATAAGAACTGAATTAGGAACAACAACCGGGGGGGTACAAGCACAAATAGCAGTGATTAGATTTTGGAAACGCTTGGAAAATGAAAAAGGCCAAAAAGTTGCACAATGGTGTAGAAAAGAGATCCAATTTAGTAACTTAAAATGGGAAAAACTTGTAGGAAGACAATGGTGCAGGCATGTGAGGATTTAAAGGTGGTCATGTGCCAAGAATCCCAACGAATAGACTGTACTAAAAGTGATCTGAAGTTTAACGGGCAAGAAGCCTCTAGAAGAACCGATATGGAATATCTGGCTAAGAAAAAATCAGTAGAGTTCATGATGAACTCTTGGTCAAAGGAAAACTGGTTCCCATATTTGGATACCTTACCAAATCGTTGGTATAGACAGGAGATACTAAGGATGCGAATTGGGATTAATCAGTGGTTGATAAACAAAGAAACCAAATCGAAAATGTTAGATCACAAAGGTGTTGCAAGTGTAGGCTGGGCACAAAAGGGGATCTAGTGCACATCCTGCTGGATTGCTTAACTATATTAAAACAGCGTAAATTATGTCTGCGCCCAATATTTTTAAAATATGATATAAGAACACGGGCACAGGCGGTCAACCTTCTCACGGAAATGCCTTCTATCAAAATTGCAATTGCTCTAGGGAATTATATAAAGGTAGTACAGAGATCCCTAATAAATTAGGAGTAAAATTTTAGAAATTTTATAATAAATGTATTATATAGCTTGTCTAAGAGAAAAGGCTGTTTTTAATGTAACAATAATTCTCAAAGGGTAAGGACTATCCTAAGAAAGTGTTTTTATTGGTATCTGCTTTTAAGACTTGTATCTGGTGTGTGGAAGTTTTATAAATTTGCTGTAGAATATTTTAACCTGTAACTATTTTCTCTGTTTTTATGTAGAATATTTAAATCAGTAATTATTCCTTTGCACCTGTTTAAAGATTATGATCTAAAAAAACATATTTTTTGACTTGACTTGGGTTGAGGGAGTACGGGAGGTAAGGCAAAGTTCTTTCTGAGCAGAGAGCATTGTATGCTTTCTCATTAGAAAAAAAGAACGTTTGGAATGAGGCTTGGCTGCTGTTGTGGATTAAGTTCTCCCACACTCGAAAAGTCTCACTCTTCAAATTCAGTCATGTTGATTATTCATATGATGATCCAAAAATGCTGCACAGTATCATATTTCAAATTATGGTTGTTTATAGCCTGTGCATTTTCACCTTTTATAGTTTTTGAGCAATGTGATATTGTTCTACCTACATATAATATCTGACAGGGACAAATATTCACATATACTACAAGGGTAGTTTGAAAGTCGATGAAGTGCCTCAAACAGTAGCATTTATAAAAAATGTAATTTGGGACAAAGGTTTTGAAACACTTACAAGCATGCTTGCATACTCTACAATGTCTACATCTCAAAATAAATCTAAAGGTAAGTAACAACAGGCAGATAGCAAATATCCTTTCTGATTGGAAGTTTTTTAAATGGAATTCTCTCTAGACCCTCCATCTATCCTAGGATACTGTGTATAGCAGGTCTCTCCAATGAGTAGCTCAGTATCTGCTGTAGCTCTCCAACCACCTGTAAATTATTCTCTTATGTAAGCCCAGCCTATGAAATTAGAAGCTTTTGCATGATTGCATTACTATTTGTATGCAACAGTTGAGAGTGTGTATTTGAGACAAAATTATCTCCTAGTTTTCAGAGCTCATAAGCTGATGTTTGGAAAAAATGGCTACATTTCCAAAATATATTTAAAGCGGATATTTGAGTGATGAGTCATTTACTGTTTGGAGGGTATTACTAATATTATTACCTTAATGCCAAGGGCATTGTGGCTATGTATAAACCACGTATATGCATTCCAAATTGACACAGATTTGTTTTTTACATTTCTGCTGGCAACATTGGCAGATGCACTGAGGTAATCACTGCTAGTAATCTTGCAAATGGTGGCCACTAATGTAAGCTTGTCTGAAGTAGTTACTAGTACAAACAAATAATAGAAGTAGCTCAGTATTGGGTGCATTGAACATATGTAGCTCTTATTACAGAGAAGATTGTAAACCCCTCAGTTATAAACAATATTATATTACCCCCCTCTCCCCCATGAGTGTATGAAAGTAAGATCAAACCCTAACAGAGGGATCCAGAGCAAGAAACCACTAACCTGATTGACCTATGCTGAGGTAATACCTAAATGGATTTCTGAACAATAGTGGGCACTTCTGTTTTGTTATTTCTGTCTTTAGAATGATAGCAGTCACAAAGAATTTATCAACATTCTTGTTCTCTCTCTATTTCCCTATGCACATGATTTTACTTTGATGCTATTAATTTATAGATTTTAAATGTGCCATATATTATTTGCTCATATAAAGTCTTTAGAAATACCTTCAACCCAAAGCTTAAATGTATAGTCCACAAATTTCTTCCCAAAAATCTTAGTAGGATTCTGTTAGACTGGACAGTCTCATGATGGTCTTCCCTTAAACTTTTAGCCTTCTTCCCTCCTGTTTTGCTGATATTCATTTGTGTTAGCTTTTGGACTCTGCACCCTTTATCACTCCTAACCTGTGCTTATGTACTTGTGCTCCTTCCTTAAAACATGATCAAATTGGCTTACACACAATTGGCCTATTAATGTAACTGTAAGTCCGCAGTAAAGTGGTATTGCCTGTGCGCATGATCTGTAAATTAAATGCTACTAGCAGGACTGCAGCACTGATTGTGTCATCTACATCAGTAGGCCTTTAAACATGTCTCAGGCCTGCCATTGAAGTCTGTGTGCAGTTTTAAACTTCAATTTCAACCTGGCAAAATACACCTTTTGCCAGGCCTAAACCTTCCTTTTTAATACAATTAAGTCACCCCATGGCAGGCCCTAAAAAGAACATGGCATATCTTTTTTTAAACAAGGATGACCCAATTGCCTTAGAGAACCTGGGGTAGCACAGTGTATAGAGAGAACAATGGTTCACTAGGATATAAATAAATTTAACAAAGTGGAAGAGTCTTCTGTGTATGAAGACAGCAAAACAAAAGAGGGCCGATTCACAAAGGTAAACTGAGACGAAAGTCTAACTTTATGACTTTTCGTAAGCACAAAGGGCATTTACGAGCAGTAAAGTTAGACTTTTGTCTTAGTTAAACTTAAGTTTTAGACTACAGAACTGCAAACAAAAAATTAAACTTAACACCAAAACTTAAGTTAAACTGAGACAAAAGTCTAACTTTACGACTTTCGATATTCACAAAGGGCATTTACGAGTAGTAAAGTTAGACTTTTGTCTCAGCTTACCTTCGTGAATCGGGCCCTATAACTTTTACCAAGGCACATACTTAAAAGACCAAAAACAGATACTCCTGATATCAGGATTACACTCTTGTGGTGAGTTCAGTGACTTCTCCCTACTCTCTTCCCGTAGTAGTGATTCTATCATTGAGTAATACACTGCCATTTAGATATCTTGTTATATAATGATTAAGGTAAGGTTAATGATTAATTCTTTACTGGCCCTGTGGTTACTTAACAAGTCACATTAAGTGCTCTTTTCCCAGGGACCCCAAACTGCTGCAGTCCACCGCCGTTAGCTGGCTGCCCACGTGGATTCAGATTAAGTCTGTCAATTTTCAGACGAAATTTACTGTCCCTCTCAGGTGAATGTTCTACTCCACCTTGATAAGATATGGAAATTATTCTCTCACCTGCTTATGATAATTAATGTTTTTTCTGCTTAGGACAAGTTTTGTCTCCCACTACTACAATCACCATTCATTGATGGACCTACACCCTTGACTCCTTCCTTTTCAGCAGGCAAGCTTTGTTTATTTACAATCTCATGTACAGGTCATGTTTGTCCCATTCACATTTTTACACAGACAGCCACTGTTTAACTTCCAGATACTGAGTGCTCTTGCTCCTGTCCTGATGATGTCCTCAGAGTCATAGAGGTCGAAACGCAGGTGACACAAGACTTATATAGACTCCAGTATTAATTAAATAATTGAGATTGGAGTCATATATCTTTTTAATAATGATACACGTTGTTCTGTTTCATCTCACGCCTTGCACTGCGCCTTCCATGCCACTTGTAGAATGAGCACCAGATTTTTGTTTTGATGATAAATCTGTTTATATAATGCAACAGATAAAGCAATTGCAAGAGATTCAGTTTTTGGCCTTTTAAGTATATGCCTTGGTAAAAGGTATATTGTTTTGCTGTCTTCATACGCAGAGGACTCTTTCACTATATTAAATTGATTTATATCCTAGTGAACCATTGTTCTCTTTAAACGCTAAACAGCTCTTAGGGCAGAGTACAGTGTTTTTAAAATGTTGGACGCATCCTTTAAAGTTTTACATGTTCTGGTAGTGAAAAATTCTTAGATTTATTGTTAACTACAGCAAGGCCTACCTCTCCCATAGGATAAAATTAGGTTACCTTATTACAATTTATAAGTGATAACTTTTGTTTGGGAACAGGCAGAAATTTCATGTTTACACTCAAATGAATTAAAATTTATAACCCTCTTTAATTGTAAAATTTGATTTTACGTCACTATTCCGAAAATGCCACTTTTATAAAGTTGGCAATTCCTTGTCCTAACCATTTGGTGTTTGCAGCCTGTATCTGGTGTCATATGACTAGGTGTAGTTGGCAGTTGGTCTATGTGTATTCCTTCTAGACACTGAAACAAAGGGGGCCTAGGTGTTGGTAGGATGGGCTATCCTGCCAGTGTTGTATACGCTAGGACTTTGGCATAGCTCTACAAGGCATTCTTTCCCACCCACAGATGACAAGGGTACACTTGGTTCAATGAACCAACGATGAATGTGAAAGACAGCTTATTGTAGCTCTGCAAAACACTATTCAATGTGGTATTGAAATAGAGATGTTACTTTTGGGTTACTAACAACCCCTATGGATTAGGGACACTGTGGTAACAGTAACAGACCTATTTCGGTATACACAATATCACACACACAGTGCACTAAGAAGAATGAACACTTTTAACTAAAAAATATTTATCCCTACAGGAACAATTTGTGTTTCAGTCCATTAAAAACAAATACACAGAATATTACAAAAACAGCAAGATGGCAGGTTTTAAATAACAATATTAAAATTAACATTAATAACATTGTTAAAATGTCATCTAGAACCCAACACCCTATGGCCTACCTCTGTGCTCTACACTAAGAGAGGATGGATTGCAGAGCAACTTGCAATCTAGAGTTTCTTAGGGTGATGAGACCTACTGCCTATCTTGTTGTCAGCAAAGGCTATCCTCATCAGTGGAGGTGTGAAGGCAGTGTTCCCTGAGAAGTGCAAAACACACACTGTGGTCTTCCACCGGGACTCAACTTTATCGTCTTCAGGTGAGATGTATCATCTGTGAAGTGTGAAGAATGCTGGCAGTAGGTGAGAACATCGCTGGCAGAATCTCAGGCGATAATCTGGGTAAAGGACCTCTCGTGACAAGTCATCAAGTGGCAGTCCACATATTCTAAATGTTATCAGAAATTGGAATTTCTGACATAAGTTTAATAATGTCTGACATAGAATATGTGCATCACGTTGTGCATCCCATACATTTTCTTATAAATATACAAGGTAAAAGGTCACCAATTTAGACTACTTTATTTTGGCTAAATGTCTGTATTCCTTCCTATTTAACCTTGACCTGATGAAGAGTAGACATTTGACCTAGACAAATGTTGCATCAAGTTTTGTATCTATGTTGCTAATCAAATGGCTTGACACTCTCATAGTTCTTAGAAAGATATGGTCAGGCGACATCTGTGTCTGAAGGAAGGCACGAAAATGGTTCTGTACTAATCATTGAGCATGGTAACTTCCATTTTCTAAGATTGAGAAGATGGTGATCTCCATTATCCAAGGTGAAGTCGTGGCCTACATAATATGGACTTGGACATTAGGGGCTGTACATCATCCCTGGCTTGTACGTCTGAATGTGATGTCATAGGGGTGTATCTAACAGGGAGGGATTTAGCTAGTTTGTAAGGAAATCCATGCTATCAATTTACTGAGATCTAAAATACTTAGAGTAAAACCTACACTTGATCAAACTATATGTGTAGAATAAAACAAAGGCAGTCAACATATTATATATGTAAAACGAGGATTAAACAAAGGCAATCAACATAGCCTATTTGTAAATGGCAAAACTGATACATATAGTAAGTATGGTAAGCATAGGGAAGTATGAATACTTTTAGGCCTTGCATGGTTTCAGATAATTGATGATTATACATATATATTGTAATTTATCTAAAGTGTTTTATGCATGTTGTCTATTACACATACCAGGGATTATATGAAATACGCCAGAATAAAAAATATGTGTTATATATGCAAAGCTAAAATTCTAATAAAAAGAAAAACGTTTTCCTTAGTCCATAGTTTATACACGCTGTTGTGGTATATTTATTAAATACTTGTCATTGGTTAATTTACTTGTTGAGTTACTCATCAAATTACATGTCGACATCGTCAGGTGCACGCGCAGCACATATGTGATCTACCATATAGATTGTATTCATAGTTAACAGTCTGTTTATTTGATGGACTTGCAATTGGTTGCTCCTCTGAGGCACTCAATGGTAATTGTGGCTCCTCTTCAGAGGCCTTGAAAGATAACAATGAGTCAAACCACTCATCAAGTCCTGCTTTGAAACGTGCCACTGGTGATATAGCGCTGTCATAGGTAGCATCTTGTTTATTGGACAGATGCATTGCTCGGGATTGTTCCTGGTGGGAATGTAGAGGCTGAACTATCATTTCCATAGCAAGATAAGACACTAGTGTTTATTCCAGCTATAAGTCCAAAATGATTTCAGTCGAACAGTTTATGCAGCAGAACACAGGTTTTGCATGCGTAGTAACCCTTTTGTGAAATGCAAGCATCTAGTGCTCGCTGAGTTCAGATAGCCAACATGCTCCATGTAGCATGCTAGAGTCTCTCTACTGCTTTGTTCAGATGGACACATGTATTACATGTTGATTATTTCCTTGCCAGAACAGAAGAAAGATGATACCACAGCCGATTAGTAGTATGATGATTAGAAATCCTTCAAAAAGACTGGAAAACAGAGAATGACGGAATTAGTCTGAATACTGCTTTCAATCCAGTCACCAGACTAGATCCAATGTTCTTAAAAATATGCACGCCACCAATTGTCACAGAAGAAATAAATATCATTTGTAAAATGTCTGCAAAATGTGTTGGGTATTGTGGGTGTAACAGCATCTGAATTTCTGAAGCAGATTATAAACGTCAACTACTGAAGTCAAAGAGTTTTTTCCAAAAGAAGAGACAATAGCTTGTTTAGATCGTCAAAATGCTGAGATTTCATATTTATACTAGGCCAAGGGATCCTTTAATCTATTTGAAGATGGATGATACAAGGTCCTTCCACAACACAATATTGTTTTTGAAACTACTCTGAGGTATGGCTGGCCAGGTTCTAACCCACCGCAAGCAATATTTATTCAAAA
Source organism: Triturus cristatus (assembly GCF_964204655.1). Classification (NCBI taxonomy): domain Eukaryota; kingdom Metazoa; phylum Chordata; class Amphibia; order Caudata; family Salamandridae; genus Triturus; species Triturus cristatus. The sequence goes on from NC_140589.1 coordinate 1,512,161,470, forward strand.
TAAATGAGACCCATCATTCAGAGGTTCATGATGTATGGGAATAGATGTGCAGGGGAAACAGATAAAACACGAATTACCCCTGGCATCAAAGTGCTACACATTCTGTGCAATGATATGGTGTCACACAGAAGAGTGTTTAAAGCGATTTCTGTAATTTGCTGTACTGATATACAAATGGTCATCTTCATTTTCATTTAAACAGATGTGGGAGAGGTAAATTTCCATGAATGGAATATTTGTGAATTGTGTGTGGTCTCATACCAACCAATGGATTCCTATTTTTGACAGTCATGATAATTAAAGGTTGTAATGAGCAATGAAATAATAATGTATTAACCAAATAATAGGTGGAGTGTCACTGACTGTAAATGGTGCATCTTTAAATTGTTCTATACTTAAATTGCGTATGTAGATTATTTCTTCGCCATTTTATTTTTTGAGAGAGTGTCAAATTGTTTCAAACAGGGCTGTGTCATTTAGAAGTTGTAAAGGCACAAAACCGGATCTTAGTGTTTGCAGTGCCCCATTGTGTTGTACAATTGCTCTTAACTGAGCCTTTCCATGTTGTAGTAAGCCTAGGTCTCCTTTTATGAGGTCTAAGGCTGAGGAAAAAATGTGAGGTAATGAGTACACTCCACTTAGTCATTGTCGAATTAAGTTTTCTTTATCTATTTGCCTAATTCTTCATGAAGCTTCTTTCTTTGAGTATTTGTTTAATTCATTGTATATTGCATATATTCCTGTGGCAGGGAATCTTTTATTTCTTTAAGGACATAGCCACAAAAGAAAGTCAGAAAAATCGATGTGTTCATTAAATAGGGAAAACTGTTCCTTTACCGCTGAAAGACTAGAATGCTCTAGTCATCATTAGCATTGCTTACCTACAATATATGTGGTAACTACTACAGGTGTTTGTGTTTTATAATGTGGATCAGGACAATTAACTTTAGGTCCAGGAGAGTTGGAAAGGAAACGCCACATGCAGGTATCAGAATCAGAAGGCCATAAGAATAAAAAACTTCAAAAGGAAATTGAGTTGACTTATAGGTTCCATTTTGTATCAAATCATTTACATCTGATTTAGACATGTTCCATTGTAATTACCAATTATTGAACATGGGCAAATTGGCTTTTGGTATAGAAGGTTTCTTTAAGTCCTTCATTGATCCAAATCCCAGACAGGTAGTCTGATGGATGGTTTTGTTTGGAAAGATCATTTTTTCAGTCTTGTACAGGCTTAAAATAAGGCTTCTTTGCCTTGAATCTGCCAATATGTTGTTTCCCAAATAATTTCCTCATCAACATTTGCTTTCCATTACTCATAACCTTAAATAGTCAGGTTTTGAATAAACTCATTGGAGTATATTAGCTTGTTGGGTATGTTTTTCAGAAGCTGCTGTGGCTCCTGTGTTAAATAGAAGACTGAAGAATCACACCCCTGGAAGTACTCTGAAAGTAAAATAATTTCTTTAAGAAATTACAATGACTATCTGGAGGCGGCGCCTCACAATGTGCCCACTGAGTGTAATTGTGAATTTTTCTAGGGCAGCTAGTCCTATGTATGAAATAATGTGAATAGTTGTGATAACAATATATTTATTTGTAATTAGCTGACTTCAAATAACGATCTTCATTATTCAAAGTTGCTTATGCCTGTAAATCAGACATCATTCTTTTTTACCAGTCTCAATGTTCCAATGCTCTGAAAAAGAACCAGCTATTGTAACATAATTCAATGAAACATTCATCACATAAGGCAATTGCAAGGTCTCAGTGGGTCCTATTATCTGAGTATGCTCTCGGGCACAGGATAAGCTGTAATGTTCACAGCATAGAGATCTCTAAGGGCTCTGTAGGATGAGGAGTGTGATTGCACTTCACAAACCACAGGTCAGGCAATTGTTTTTGCATGGACAAAATGTCCATTCAGTAGCAGTATAACGACGAGTATCATTGAGTGCCACACGAGGGAAAGAAAATGTTACCAAAACAATCCAGGTATAGGACCATAGAGGAATCAAATATTTGTCATGTAACTAATTGACAGATGGAAAGCAGTTTTTGGTGGTGAGGGACTGTAGAAGAGGTTGAAAAATCTCCTGTGAAAAACCCAGAGCATTTTCAATCTCTTGAGACTCTTGAAAGAGCACCAGTTCAAATGATGTAGTGATGCGTGGAATTTTATAGTAAACCATGGAATTGTGTTGAACAGTAGCCAATATCATATTGGCAGCATCAGCTGTGTTTGTTGCACTCAATATCCAGTGCAGAGGGTTAGTCTCAAATATCCTTGGCTGGGAACTTGTGCCAGAAATGTTATTGCTTTGTTCAGAGTAGGGACAGAATGGCAGGCACTACTCCGAATCATTCATGGTATATGTGGTGGTCAGCTGTAGAGGACTGGCCACATAGTGCTTTTAAACGTGGTCAATAGGCCAGTCAGAGGAAACAGGTTGACAGTTCTGTTGTATTTTACCCCAAGAATAGTGGTGAATGGTCTGTAGGATGGTTCAAAAACTTGCTTGCTCCAGATTTTCTCCTGAACTAGATCCCCAACTTTGGGAAATCAGCCGTCAGCAGCAGTGGTAACCTTCTCTTCACAAGTGGCAGCATAAGAGTGATTTGTGTTAGATAGCTTGTTTCTGACTTTTGGAATACTCTGTAAAACATTAAAATGTTTCTGCAAGCCAAATTTATCTTCATCTACCAACTTCACAGAATTATCTAAGCCAGGCACATACATGGCATCTTAGAATGGAACCTCATATGGAGTGCGTCCTTCCAGTACTCATCTAGGTAAGTTATTTAATGGTGTCTGAACTCGATATAGGTTATGGTACCAACTAAGACCTGAATCTAGCACTCTAGCAGTCAACGCTTGTTTAATTATGCCAGTGGCACGCTCTACAATGCCGTTCGATTCCACTTTGAACACGTTATTGAATTGCCAACAAATTTCCAGAGCAGACAGTGAATCCCTGTAAGCCTTAAAGGTGAATGCAGGACTGTTATCTGCATTAAATGAATGTACTGCCCCCGTTGTCACTAGGCACTGCAAATCTTTTACTACTATGAAGAATTTGCATTTCTCTGTGCCAAAGCCCATAGGAATTAAGAACATGAATCAATAGCCACCAATATGTACTTATATCGGTTGGCTGAGCGGACAGGATAGATGTGATCCAAATAAATCACCCAGAAGGGGATTTTTTAGATCATGAGGGGAGTTGGCAAGGGTCTTTTGACAGTGGAATGTTTGATTCGCTGACAAATGGCACACTGCCTAACATAATCCCTAGTCTGTTTATATAAAGTAGGTCACCAGTAGCATTGCTGCAGCACTGCTATGGTTGCATTAATTCCTGCATGAGTAGATGCCAATACCTCATGATCTTCTTCGGTCTAAATCTAATCTAGACAGACCATTAGGTATTATTCTGTCTCCTGCTTCTGGTATTGTGACTTCAGGAATGTTTTCTGAATTAAGGGTGTAGGTGTATGAGGGAGATATGATTGCAGGAGATTTCCCACCTTGTTTGGTTGCATTTATGTCTGTTAAAACATCTGTGCCGATCTTGGTTTGAGATCTGGTTAGGATTGCTACTGGCCCAAAGTATGCCTCACATGGACAAATGGAAGCTTATCTATTAAGACAGCTCCCTTTACCCAGACCTGTTTGTTCTTTATAGGTTTTTTCTTTGAAATCTTGAAATCCATTCATCTGCCAATGATGCAAACCAATATTGTACCTTACACACAGAAGGATGAGCCAGACACAATAAGTGTGAGATCTGATGAGTCAGCCTTCTCTAATTCAAGCATGTTGTGCAGCACCCCAAAGATTTTAGTAAGGGTGAGCTGTGGGATGAATTCACCATCCTTCACTAAGCCTTACTGCCACTGAGGCTGCAGAGTTTTGTGTTTTGTATCATGTTCCTACTGCAGGTTGGATAGATTCATCCATATCGAAAATGCTCTGGAAAGACTCAATGGGTAAAGTGGCTGGAGTCAGAGCAACATCCTGTTCATATTAGAGAAAAGCTTAAGTACAAAGAGAGGGATGATTCTGAAACTTTACATCCACTGCACTTAACCCTTTCGCTGCCAGGCCTTTTCCCCCTCCTGTGCCACGCCTTTTTTTTTATTTTTGGGGTAGTGCGCAGTGAGGCCCCTGTAACTTTTTGACCACATAAGGTACCCACGCCAAATTTCCGTCCTTTTCTTCCAACATCATGGGGATTCTAAAGGTACTCGGGGTTTGTGGATTCCCCTGGAGGGGTCACAGAAATGAGCCAAAATACAGCTAAATTTTGTTTTTTGGGGGGAAAAATGGGAAAAACGGGCTGCAAATTAAAGCATCTGGGTTTTTCCCTGCAAATGTTATCAAAAAAGGGTTTGTGGGGATACCAAACTTTTGTCAGAAACCCAACATTTTTTACACAGTTTTGGCATTTTTCTGGGACATAGCCTATTTTTGCTCTTTTTTGAGCTTTCGACCTCCTTACAGTTAATGGTAGAAATGGGTACAAAAGCAATAATGGATCCTGGAAAGCTATACATTTTAGAGAAGTAGACAAAATTCTGAATTCAGCAAGGGGTAATTTGTGTAGATCATTGGGGGATCCACGCAAGCCATACCTCCCTGGAATCCCCCAGGTGTCTAGTTTTCAGAAATGTGTGGGTTTGGTAGGTTTCCCAAGGTGGCCGCCGAGCACCGGGTCAAAAACCCAGGGGACCCCCTTTGCAAAAGCAGGTCGTTTTCAGATCGACAATTTTGATGTCGCCTCAACACGTTTTGGGCCCTTGCCTGTCGCGGGTACTTGGGCCTCCCACACAAGTGAGGCGCTGTTTTTATCGGTAGACCCAGGGTAACGCTGGGTGGTAGGAAATTTGTGTCAGCCCGGTGATGCCACAACTATCCCACACAAAAACGTGTGAAAAAATGAGATTTTCAGCTAAATTTGAGGTTTGCAGGGCATTCTGGGTAAGGAAACTTTGGGGGATCCACACAAGCCATACCTCCCTGGACTCCCCCGGGTGTCTAGTTTTCAGAAATGTGTGGGTTTGGTAGGTTTCCCTAGATGGCCGCCAAGCCTGGGGCCAAAAACTCATGGGACCCCCTTTGCAAAACCAGGTTGTTTTGTGATAGGGCATTTTGATGTCTCCTCAATAGGTTTTGGGGCCTTGCCTGACACGGGCATAGGCGTACCCATGCAAGTGAGGTACCATTTTTCTCAAAAGACTTTGGGGAACGGGGGGTGGGTGGAATTTTGTGGACCCACGCAGATTCCAGAACTTTCCACCACAGAAATGTGAGGAAAATGTGTTATTTTGGACACATTTTTAGGTTTGCAATGGATTCTGGGAAACAGAACCTGGTGAGAGCCAGTCAAGACACCTCATCCTGGATTCCCCTTGGTGTCTAGTTTTCAATAATGTACAGGTTTGCTAGGTTTCCCTATGTGCCAACTGCGCTAGGGCCCAAAATCTACAGGTAGGCATATTGCTAAAAAAAGTCGTAGCCCAGTGGGCTTTCTGCCACTCTGGGGGGGAATCGGGGAAGGGGGTTTCATCCCGATATGCCCCTAAAGGGGCAGAAAGACTATGGCTATTTTTTGTGGGGGTGGGGGCATTGGTGTGACCATTTGGGGCAGCCCCCACCCCCATGCATAAAAAAAGCCTGCATACTCGCTGGCGCCTAGTGGGCTTTCTGCCCCCCCAGGGGGCAGATCAGGGGCCACTGCCACCATCTGCCCTCCCGGGGGGGCAGAAAGACTGGAATTTCTCTGGGGTGGGGGTATTGTCATGCCCATGTTGGGGAGCCCCTACCCCTACACTAATAAAACAAAAAAATCCATGGTTTCTAGTGGGCTTTCTGCACCCCCCAGGGGGGGGCAGATTGGGGGCTACAGCTCCCATCTGCCTCCTGGGGGGCAGAAAGACTGTCATTTTTGTGGGGGGGAGGGTGGGGGCATTGGCGTGCCCGTTTCGGGCTGCCCACACCCTAAACACAATTGCGCAAAAAAAAATCCCTGGTGGATAATGGACTTTCTGCCCCACTGGGGGGGGCAGAAAGGCTGTAATGGTGGCAGGGGGTGGGGGCATTTGGGTGCCCATTTTGGGCAACCCCCACCCTAAAAAAAAATGCGCAAGAAAAATCCCTCACGTCAAGTGGGATTTCTACCCTCCTCCGGGAGCAGATTGGGTGCTACTGTCCCCATCTGCCGCCCGGAGGGGGGCAGAAAGGCTATAATGGTGGCGGGGGTTGGCAGCATTGGCTTGCCCATTTTGTTAGGCTGGGGCTGCCCAAAATCAGCACGCCAATGCCCCCACCCTAAAAAAACCTAAAAACAAATCCCTGGTGTTTAGTGGGCTTTCTGCCCACCCGAAGGGTCAGATTAGGGGCCACTGCCCCATCTGCCCCCCCAGGGGGGTGCAGAAAGACTGTAATAATTGGGGGATGTGGTGGGGGCATGGGCCTGCCCGTTTTGGGCAGTCCCCACCCCTATTTTTACTTTATAAAACATTCCCTGGTGTCTAGTGGGCTTTTTGCCCCCCCGGGGGGGCAGAGTGGGGGCTACTGCCGCCATCTGCCCCCCGGGGTGGCAAAAAGACTCAATGTTGCCAAAATAATCAGGGGGGAGCTAAGACCCTTGCCCAAGGGGCCGCTCCCCCCTCCCTGGTGTCTAGTGGGTGGATCCCTGCTTGGGGATCGCCCTCCTGTGGCGATCCCCAAGCAGGGATCCACTGGGAAGGGGTACCAACGATACCTCTGCCGTCTTTCTACGTGCTCAGGGGGCTGAGATAGCCCCCTGAGCACGTAGAAAGTGAAACTAAAATGAGCCTCTTGGCTCATTTCAGTTTCGGTTTCACTGTAATGACGTCGGCGCGACGTGCGCGCCGATCGTCATTACAAGGAAAGCAGGGGGGGCCTCGGGAGCTGGGGCAGCTCTTCCCCAGCTCCCGAGGCTATTTTGAATTAAAAGGAATCCCTCTGGTGCCCGCACCAGAGGGATTTCCCAGGGGATGCCTCATGACGAGCTGGACTCGTCATGGGCACATGAGAACTGTGTGCCATGACGAGTCCAACTCGTCATGGGCATTCAAGGGGTTAAAGATAAGGCCTCATGTACCCATCTTGGGTGTAGGGCACAAGCATTAGGAATGCTTGCCTTAGTGGCTGTTTCAGTGCTGGTACGGAAGAAACAATAATGATATGTTTTCCCTGCACCAAAGGGTGCTCCTTAAGAATAGCTGTTTGTATAGCCTGCAGGATTTTTTTCAATAGATGCAAAACATGCTTCAGCCAGGGAATACAAATGAGACCTGTAAGTTAATGAGACAGTTTGTCCTTCATTGTAAGTCAAATAGGTATGACCATAGTGCCTGGGTATGACACTGATAACTAGATTGGTTTAAATATCCCTAGTTTGTAAATATTTAGTCTCAGGCATGTCTGATTGAAGAGCACGCAAGATATTAGTGATCTTATTCAGCCATTGTTTAGATAAAAACGTGGGAGAAATCAGGTCATACAAGGGCCTCACTCTCTCAGTGTAGTTAGGCAAAAAAGTAGGTCCAAAGTTTAGAATTCCCAGCAGGAATTGGAACCTTTTCAGTGTATTGTGAGGTTGCAAGGTTGTTTATTTCTGAAGGAAGTCTAGAGTTAAAACCTTGCCCTCGCTGGATAACTTGTATCCTAAGAATGTCACCTTCAGGCAGGCAAACTTTGATTTGTTAAATTTAATTTTGTAACCATGTGATGTGAATATGGTCACTACTCTATTTACCCTGTTTAGGTGTAGATACTAATCAAAATGAGTCAGATATCATCAATTTATGACAATACCTCGAGATCTGGTTGTAGAATCTCCATTATACATGCTGAAAATAGGCCAGGACTGTTCCTATAGCCCATGGACAAGCTCCGAATAAAAACTGCACTCTTTTGAAACTGAAAGTGGTTAGATACTTACTCTCAGGTGCTATATTTTGATTAAAGAACCAAATAGAAATATCCAGAGTCGATTTGTATTTTTTCCACACCAAGTTGGTCATTAAACCTGTGATATGATAGCGTAGGTCCTAGTGTGTGAATTCAAATTAGGGGAATGACATGTGGACTAGAGTGTTCAGCCCACCCCACTTGATTTCTATGTAAGTCTGGAGACTGTGGCACAGCCCATTCGCTGGTGTAAATTTCCCTGATATCTTGGGGTGCTTGAGAGAAAGTCTGTACTTATGACTTCCTCCACCCAGGGTGCTTACCTAATAAAGACTGGAGGCAAGTCTTCTTCCACTAGGATGATGTCATAATCATCAACAACCACCTCTGTTGTAACACCGATAAAACAGAGATCCTTCCCATTGGCAAAAACAACACATTCCAACCCAAGGATTGGTGGCCAGAGGATATGGCAGCACCTCCATCTATTGTGGAGGTTGCCAGAAATCTGGGAGTTTTGTTTGACACCTCACTTTCATTTAAGCCGCATGTTTCAAATTTAACAGGGATATGTTTTAGCCATATTCGAACTTTGAAAAAAATCTTCAATGTCATTCCAGCAACAGCAAGAAAAACAGTAACAGTAGCTCTGATTCTGTCACGGTTGGACTACTGTAACAGCCTTCTCGTTGGGACCAATAAATCGTCCCTAAGACGGCTGCAGGTTGTCCAACATGCTGCTGCTAGACTGGCTCTCGGCCTTCCTCGTAAATCATCGGCCTCAGCGGCATTGAAGACTCTACATTGGCTATCAATTCCTAAAAGAATTCTCTTTAAACTCCTCCTGACAACCTTTAGAGCAGTTCGAGGAGTTGGCCCCGCCTATCTCTCTGCCAGGTTTAAATCATATACCACGGCCAGAACGTTACGATCTAGCTCAGCTAATCTCCTGGCAGAGGGCAGGTTCAAACTGTCAACTAGGGGAGGAAAATCAGCCTCAATACATGGAGCTAAAGCATGGAATCAATTACCTAGAGAACTGAGGGCTATGCAACAGCAAGACCCATTTAAACGTGCCCTTAAGACCTGGATATTTGGTCTATCTGATGCCTTCTCTCTTGCTTTAATTTAGATTGCTTTGTATCAGTATGCTCGGTTATCTGCAGCGCCAGGAGGCTCCAGTCGGAGTGACAGTTGCGCTATATAAACTTACTCTTCATTCATTCATCAGATAACTATGACCAAAAAGCTGCTCTGATAATCAGTTGTACGTCCCCTTCAGTTTGTATGTTTAGGTTATAAACCTTATCAGGAGGATATAAATGTTTATCTGGAGTCTCGGTCTTTATAAAGGCATCAATTGGATTTGCTTCCAGAAACCTCTGAAGCACCTGATGTACTATTGTGTCTTCTGGGGCACCCAAGTCCTGTTTTGAAGGATGACTCCTGCAACTTTCTCCTCCTTTACTGGGATTTTAGAGTTCAATCCTTTCTCTTCCCTCTTTATGCTGATGTCAGTCTCACGTCCTGCCTCACTTTTCCTACTGTACTCCTGTTTTCTTAGGTACTCGTATTGGCTCCCGCTCTCTGTTCTTTTACCGTCAGTGTCCTGAAAAGAACTTGAAAAGTGGCTATCAGAATACTGAAACCATTCAGGTTTTTTAATTTTCTCAAGGTATCTTATGTTATAACCACCCTTGTTGGATAGCCGAGAAGCAGATGATCCAGTCAGTCTTTTATCTTTCTGTTTTTTCCTACTTCCGTTACAGATTTCTCTTTAACATTACTCTCCGTGTAATTTGTAGGTTTTAAATGTGGTTTAATAGGTCATGTTCCCAAGGTATTGCTACCGACGGAGGAATAAACAGCTGTGATAACTGGAACTGCTTCCAGTCTCTGGCGTTTTGTTAGAACTGAAGCCTCCCCTTTAATGGTGCTTAGGATGATGGAGGACACCATAGGGAAATTTCCCATTACCTTAATTTCTACGTCCAGAGCTGGTTTAGTATATGCTCATTCTGTACCTGTCTAAGTCAGGGAGGATGGCTAATAAAGGCATACCATGAGTACTGGTGTAATGCATGCAAAGAATCTTCCCCAGATGTCATACTCCTCTACGGGACGCACCATTCCAAGGGTAAGACACATAATCAGTAATGTCTTGGTGCTAGTGTATGGATCCCTGATCAATAACCCCACGGCAAGGTCAAAAGATGCAGGAAAGACATGGCTATCTGAAGGAAAAACAACTCTCTCAAACTCATCATCGACAGGACAGAAGCACTCATCTTCGAAAAAGACTAGGATGCCACCTGGACCAACGAATGGTGGCCACCTGAGCTGGGCCCAACCCCCAAACCCACTGAACACAGTCTTCTCCAAATACTTCCTCACCTTTCAAATGCTCAAAAAGCACTTCAGATGGCTCCCACCCAACAACAGGTGAACAGTCATGCAAGCTCTCGTCACCAACAGACGAGACTATGGCAACTCCATCTATGTAGGAATCACTGCCCAACTCATGACGAAACTCCAGACCATCCAGAACACAGCAGCCAGACTCATCCTCGACCTCTGCAGATGGATGCACATCACCCCTCACCCCAGGAAGCTCCACTTGTTGCCAGTCATGAAGAGATGCTAGTCTAAACTGCTCATCCATGCTTACAAGGCGCACCACAATGAAGGACTGGCATAGCTCAACAATCAAGTGAATTTCCACCAGCTTAACAGGAAGCTCCTCTGCGAGTCCCTATACCTAGCAGCCACCAGATGCATCCCCAAACAGTGGAGGCTGCCCTTTTTCCACCTGGCGGCCAAGGCCTTGAAAAACCTCCCCGTGCACCTCAGAACCTCGCTATCACTCCAGCAGTTCAGGAAGGATCTCAAGACTTAGCTGTTAAACTAGCACCTTAAGACCCTCCCGGGTGATGCAGCCACGCTATACAAATCCTGCATGATTGATTGATTGATTGGCTGCTTCTAATTAATTGGTCTTACAAGCAATCCGGAAAACCACTTCATCACGCTTTGTGAGCGCTATTCCCCTGATAGTGTTAATAGTCTTTGGACCAATAGTCTGAACCCGTGCAGGATCTTCAGGTCCCACTGCAACAGCAGCTCTTGAGCTCAACGCACATCGTATAAACAGTACAAGTCTCCAGTATAAGGCAACGGAGTCATTTAACAGCCCTACCACTTCAGCATGTGTTAAGCTGTCGGACGAGGAACAGGAGTGTAGCCAGCCAAAACTAGCCACAAAGCCCCCTCATTGCTCATGGGCCCCAAACGGATATTTCTGTGTTCATGTGGCAACTGACCACCACACCAATTCTGGTGTTCCAGGTAGGTTAAAGGGATTTCCAGATCTTGGTAAGCCCTATGTGTGCTCACTGGAATACCACTGTATAGTCTTGACTCTGTCCTAAGGCAGCATCAATAGGCTCAAACTCCATTCGTGAATAAAACATCTCAAAGGCATAAACTGGATGTGCAGCTATTACAAAAGTAACTGTCCCCCTTTCATAGGGGACACCTTGAGCTTTGAGATGCTGAGTAACTGTTCCCTGTAATTGGTTCCATCGCTATAAGAGCTGCCATAATGGATGGATTCAATCGACAAATTGCAATAAAAGAATTAGAAAACCCACTGAATGGGGAATAACCTTTTATGAGTCAAACTTGACAAACCTACAGAAATAGGTGCTTCCTTATCCCCAGTATGAGGTAACCACGAATACTACGACTGTTATCATAATGATGTAATAATGGTTCACCTGTGTGTGAATAGTAAATAAACTAAGCAAGGCTTAACTGTAAGATAAGAGCCACATGTTGGGCGCCATCTGCTGTGTAAGCTAGGACATTTGCATAGCTCTACAAGGTGTGCTTTCCCACCCACATCTGACACAGGTGAACTTAGCTCAATGCAACAACTATGAATGTGAAAGACCGGTTATTGTTGCACCTCAAAAATAACCCTGGGCGGAGATCTCCGCTCTGCCCACGGAGTGTGCAGAGATTTGCCTTCTCTGTGTTCCGCGGAGAACGCGGAGAAGGCAAATCTCTACACACTCTGCAGCGGAGTGGAGTTGGCCTGCCCCCGCCTGCACCTCCACTATTTCAAGTAAGTAAACATTAATAAAAAATACATTTAAAACCACTTACCTCTGTACTGTGGCGCCCCCGGGCTTCAGTCCTCATCTTCCTCGCCGTATCGGTAATCCTGGTGAAAACTGTGCATGGGCGTGCATTTCTTGCAAGAAATGCGCATTCGTGGGCTTGCGCGCATGCGCGGTTTAAGTACTCAGAAGAATTAACGTAAAAATTATTTATTACTACATGAACAAGCTGTTAATCAGTACGTCTACAACAACAACACAGATTATTATAAAAACAGCAAGATAGTACATTATAAATAACTAGTGAAAAATTAACCTTTCTAACATGGTTAACATTTCATCTAGAATCGAACACATTAAGGCCTTCTTCTATGCACTACACTAAGAGACATGGATAGCAGAGCAACTTGCAATCTAGAGTCTCTTAGGGTGAAGAGGTGCACTGCATACCTTGTTGACATGAAAGGCTGTCTTCATCAGGGGAGGTGTGAAGACAATGTTCCCTGCGAAGGGCAAGCACATGCTGCACTCGTCCTCCAGGACTCAGCTTTATCGGCTTTCAGGCTTGAGGCAAGATGTAGCATATGCGAAGAGTGAAGTGTGCTGGCAGAAGGTGAGACCATCTCTGGCAGAATCTCAAGTGAAATCTGGGTGAAGGACCTCTCCTGACAAACAGTCAAATGGCAGCCCTTATATACTAAATCTGATCCGAAATTGGAATATTTGACATAGATTATGTGCATCACGGTGTGCGTCCCAGATGTTTCCTTGTGAACATATAAGGTAATTCAGACATCAATTAGGACTACACTATTGTGGCTTAATGTTTGTATTTGTCCCTAGATAACCTTCACCTGATGAATAGTAGACACTTGACACAGACAAATGTTGCATCAAATGTTGTATTTATGTTATTAATCAAACAACTTGAAGCTTTCATAGTTCTAAGAAAGGTCATCTGCGTCTGATGGTAGGCATGACAATTTTTCATAAATCATCGAACATGGAGAATTTCATTGTCTAAGGTGATTGAGAAGATGGCAACTTCCATTATCCAAGATGGAGTTGGGGGCCTACATAAATTGGAATTGGACCATAGGGGCTTTATGTCATCAGGATAGGAGAGGAGCAGCTGTGCACAGCCTCAGTTACATTTCACAGGAGCAGCCTCGGCACGTTCACATAAGGAACACACTAGCCTTTTGTCACCCCAAACACCATGGGACAAGGCCTAAAGGGAAGGAAATTCCAGAACAATCTGTGGGTGGAAAACCCCAGATGTTTCTTTCACTTCAAAGCTGGTACCAGGTATACAGATAGGATCTTCAGACCCACTCTTCAGTACAAACCTAGACCTGTGGATACTACAGATGAAGCCCTGCCCTGTCACCACAGGGCTGCTGTTAGAATTGAGGGTCTCTAGTTGTAGTGGCTTGCGCCCTATTCTAGTAGGGACCCTTCCTTTTAGTCAGGCAATAGGGATTACACAGCTAAAATAACCCCTGCTCACCCCCTTGGTAGCTTGGCACGAGCAGTCAGCCTTACTTATCGCAGAGGCAATGTGTAAAGCATGTGTACATAAACACTCAGTAACACAGTGAAAACACTACAAATGGACACCCCACCAATTTAGAAAATTAACCAATCTTTATCTAAATATAACAAGACTAAAACAACAAAAATCCAAGATACAGAAGCAAATGAATCACTTTTAAAAGGTTTAAAATAGTTCTGTCCTTGAAAGCTATTGATGCGTCACTTTTAGCACAAAGTACCTAGAATGCATCAAAATCAAAGATGAAAACAGATGTAGGGGAGGTAAGGCACCAGAAAGGCAAAGCGATGCGTCAGTTCCTTACACTCAGGGAAGGTGATGCATCAGTTCTTTACACACAGTGAAGGTGGTGCATCAGTTCCTTACTCCCAAGGGAGGTGACGCGTTGGTTCCTAACTGCTAGGCAGGGGAGGCGATGCGTTGGTTCCTAACTGTGAGAGGAGGTGATGCGTTGGCTTCTTACTGCAAGGGGAGGTGATGCATCGGTATCTTACTGCGTGAGGAGGTGATGTGTTGTCTCTCCTGGTACGTGGCCTCAGTTCTTTACTGAAGCACAGCGTCGATGCAGACTTGGCCCTCAGGTGCGTAGCTTGGAAAATCCAGATGCGCTAGATTCTCCCAGGTACGAGCAGGTGATGTGTTGAATTTTCAGGCATACAGCAGGGCCTGAGCTGGAGTCGGAGTGGGCATCTCGGATGTCAGAGACACAGTGCTTGGGACTCAGGCTTTGGTGATTTTCGTGCCTCACGGCAGGAGCTGCGTCAACTTCAGCCGTGCTACAGCGATGCGTTGGTTTTTAAATGCAAGGCAAGCTTGCGGCAGGTAAAACGGGGACTGAAGACCGGTGCATGGATTTTCTTCCTTTCTTGCAGCATAAGCCACCTCCAATGGCCCAGAACTGGAATTGGCACCACTAGTCAGGTCAGTACTCCTATCAGAGGAGTTCAGGGGCTGCATGTGAAGTGTTTGATAGCCCTGAGACTTCCTAACAGGAGGCAAGGACACACACGCCCTTGGAGAACCTTGTCAAACAGGATGATGAAATCCAGGTCCAGTCCTTTCACTCTCCAAGACCGAAGCAGCAAGCGGTAGGCCAGCACAACACAGCAACACACAGAGTGTCAGCTCCCCTCCTACAGCTTCTCCAGCTCTTCTTTGCGGCAGAATCTCCTCTTAGTCCAGAAGTGTTCTAAAAATGTGGGGTCACAGGTCCAATACTTGTACCACTTTCTGCCTTTGAAGCCTTCAAAGGATAGTCTTTGGAGTGCACAGATCCTGCTTGCCCTGACCTGGCTCCAGACAAACTACAGGGGAGTGGAGGCAGCTTTGTGTGAGGACAGGCACAGGCCTATTCAGGTGTCACTGACAACTCCTCCCACCATTCTATTTAAAAACTATTTAAGTACTCTCCAGGTAGGAAACTTAGATCCAGCACTTTAGACCTTCTCCAGGTCCCCAGAATTCGTCTTACCCGCACCGGAGGGAGAGCTTTTTCAGATTTAGCTCCTAGCTATTGGAATAAGCTCCCTATAGCTGTTCGTAAAATCCCTTCGTTAATCATCTTTAGGAAACATCTAAAAGCGTTCTTGGTCCAAATATGACACCTCTTTTGAGATTCAGATTTTTCCATCCTCAGTATAGTCTCCCAGTTAGTGCCTAGATACCCCAGGGTGAGTTGTGCGCTTTATAAAAACGACCTAACATAACATAACATGACCATTCTAGCTCACGAAGGGCCATTAGCCTGGTGATAGGAAACCATGATATCCTTTTGTGTGACTGTCTAGAGTGAATGGACAAACAGCTCAACTGTCATTCTAAACCAGACGTGGATTCCACAGGCAGGCAGAGTCACAGAATGGTAAAGCAGGAAAATGCCCACTTTCTAAAAGTGCCATTTTCAATCACACAATTTAAAAACCACCTCCATAGAAGTTGTGTTTTGAAATTCTGAGTTTAGGGAACCCAAACTCCAAATCGCTATTTCTTCCAAATTGAAAGTTGTAAGGTGTTACATGGCAGTTCCAATGCAAACCTACGGGAGTGATAGCCTTTGCAATTGGGAAAAATGAAATTAGAGGTATTTCACTATCAGGAAATGTAAAACACACCAGCACATGTCCTACTGTTCACATACACTGCACCCTTCCCATGTGACTACCTTGGGCCTACATTACGGGTGCCTGATATGTAGAAAAAGGGAAGGTTTGGGCCTGGCACCTGTCCCTGTATCTAGCCCGTGCTGCATCGTGGTTAGTCAGAATTTGTGACTTTCCCCGGGTCTAGCACAACCAGTAATCTGCAAGTGGTGCTTTGTGCTTTTGGGTGCTATACTTAACTATAACTTTATAATCGCACATCTGCAGTTCTATTTATAAAAATTGGTGTGGGATTTTTCTTGTGTTGTGTTTTCATTGTATTACTCTTTGAGTACTGCATAAATACTTTACCGTTGCCTCTAGGTTAAGGCTGACTGCTTTTTTGCCAAGCTACCAGCGCAGGTTAATTTAGGGACTTTTGTGGTTCACCACGACAAAGAGTGTGGTTGTTGCTTGAGAAAAGGTTTTTGGCCCCACTCAATCAAAAAAAATAATTGGCTACAGAACCCTTTATGTTTCATTAACAACCAGTATTTAACCCTACATGTTAATGTTATTGGCCTGGTTCAAATTTAGCCACCTAGTTAATGCACTCACTACAAACATTAAAGAAAAAAAATTCTTTATGTTAAACCCAAGTAGCTGAAATTCAGGCTTTCCAGCCTTTCATGTAATCTGCTTCGTTGGTATTTTCCTTCATGGTGATAGTGTGTCCTTCAGCCATCCAATGATTCCAGGCATACACTCTGGTAGCTCTTAAAGCCATGGTGAAGAAAAATGCAGCACATATTTCACATTTCTCATAATGAAGAATGTAGGATTTCTTTTACAGAAGGTGCATTAAAATAGTTAATGCTACACATGTTATACCGTTATTGGAGTCCCATAAATTAATAAACTATGCTGATTGAATAACAGTGCTTTCTGTTCTATTGGAAAAGTTAATTATTTTGAAGATAAGAAACTCAGAACATAGTGGTGAAATGAGATCACAATCTTAACATAATATTAACATGGGCTCATAGATTAAGGTTTTAGATTGGAGAACTAGTTTCTCTTTGAATCAGACATGTAAAGTGATTCCTTATATTTACTTGTATCTCCAGCAATATATATTTTTTAATGGTGGACCCCTGATAAACTCCAACATACTATTCTAGTTGAGTGCATTTGGCACTTAGATCTTACCAATTGTACCTTCCTCAGGATGCCTAGAATGTGAAAATTGACATGGTCTTTGAAATGGGAAAGGACTATCTGACTTGTGCTACTTCTCAAGCTACTTCACTGTCCCCCAGTGTGGTTCAGGGATGTGCTAAAACATTATGTAATACCTATTGTTGTAGAAATGGTAAAACACCCTTTCCTTGTCACCGGGTAGTATTTAATTCTGCAAATCTTGCAAATCATAATTCATTAGGATTAGTTCTGTGGAATTCTTGAAATTGTAAGAAAACAAGGTACTTTATGCCCTCAAGGGATGGTGCTATCTTATTCTTAATTTGGATTATTTGATTAAGCTTTTCATATGAAGTTGTCCACAAGTGCACTGTAAGATGTTAATTACAAATGAAGTACAACCATTACTGGAGCAATGTAATTTAAAACTCTTACTAGATGGTCTAAACCATTCCCTTCCAGGCAGCTGAACCAAATAGTTGTTTCCATCTTATTATACGAATGGCAATTCCCACAGTTGTAGAGTTATGAGCCCCAATGTACCCCAATGTAGGCCTAGGCAGCTCCACAACCCTTTACCCTCATTTGTCCGACCTTGCCCTGCATAGCTGTTCTGACGCTGACCTTTTACCTAGTTATGTGCTGAATAAATGTTTTATGGTTTTCTTCGAAAACTAGCCTAATATATTATGCATAAGGATTCGTAGTATCATGTCGTAATCCCCTGCCTAGGACATGCACAGCAGGATTACCATCTTCTGTATAATAACTCTGTACAAAAGTCACCGCTATCTTCATCCTTGAACAACAGGCCCACAGTACCATTACACATCTAGGTAGAACCCCTAGGGTACCTTTCGGGTATAAAAGAAGAACATCTTCACTGGGCAGCGACAGGAGAAGCTTCCATGCTGACACAAGACTCCTGAGATTCCTGCAAGCAGAAACTCTAGCAAGCAGTGGTCTGACATCCCTCGCTGGGTGTCCAACTTGAGACCAAGACGAGGTCCTTCGTTCTTTCCCATCAGGTAATGGGGTTGGCTCTCTCCAATGGGATTCTTGGCTTTGCACCCTACATATATGCTATGTACATTTAGGTACACTTAGAGAGGGTTAGCATTTTAGGTGTATGCCTGTAGGATTATTGCCAAGTATCTATATGCCTGCATCTATTCACTGTCTTAGCACCATGGTAGAATTCTACCTTTAATTTACTTTGTAGGTGCTTGCAATCGTATCTATCTATTTCTGTCTAATGGTTGTCACAACACACGTATTTTATACTAGAATGACGCTAGTTGAATAAATGCTTATTGAAAACATCCCCATCGTTTATTCTGTGCATTTCTCTGAGACCAAGTGAGCACAAGTGACTGAGCGAAAAGTAGTACACTGTTTCCACGATCCCTGAAGGATCAAGGGTTGTCATGTTCGATAGTTGCCGGAGACTATTCGCTCCTTGGTAAAGTTAGAGGCTTGAGTGGCACTGTGAGCTAGATGATTTAAAGGCTAACATATCTTTTGGGGGTGTCTCGATTCCAATCCTGTAGTCTATGTTATCTAAACGCCAAGATCCTATATAGAATTATAGGAACTATACAGCAATAGAACCAAGCAACAGTTAACTAATTTCACACACGGTCTTGAAAGGGGGCACAAAAGTGAAAAAATTGCTGGACTCAAAGGTTGGGTTCCATAGTATATGAAGTGGCTTCTCTATCTATCATTTTAACAGTGACTAAACTACTGTGTGATACATTACCAGGTTAAGTAGCCTCTAGAATGTAATTGTTTACAGCTGTTAGTTTTAAATCTAACCAAGGTGGTTTCTGAATCCCTTTAAAATCAGACTAGGACTGAGGCGGTACAACGGATAAAGATAACTTTCCTATTATCTCCCATGAGGCAGCATGCAAATCTATTTCTAAGAGAGCCCCCAGCAAGGCGCCCGGTATTGACAAAACCCCTGGGGATTTATATCTCTCAGAACCTGAAGTTTGGGGCCCCTACTTGCTAGTTATCTTTAATGCCATAGTGGGTGGTATGTCCATCCCTGAGACATGGACCGGTGCTGAAATAATCCCTGTGTACAAGAAAGTGTCACTGCTCCTACCAGGAAATTACAGGCCCATTATCCTTCCAGATGTGATGCAGAAGGTTTTTGCAAGGGTTATCTTAGAACGGCGTTAAGAGTGGATAGAAGCTCATGATGCTCTCAGTATCATACAAGCAGGCTTTAGAAACCAAACTTCCACCATTGATCACGTATTCCGCTTTCTACTCCTTTACTGGAAAACGGTGGTACTTGAAGGTGGTAGTTTATATCTGATCATTGTAGATCTAAAATCAGCTTTTGCCCTAGCTCCCAGGTCTAAACTATGGTCAGTCATGTCTAATATGGGGGTCCCCACTTACCGCTGTAACATTCTTAGGAAGTTGCATGAGAAGAACTTTACACAGGTTTTATGTTTAAACTAGGAGAGCTCTCTGTACCATTTCTAGTAACTAGGGCCTTCTGACTGGGCTGTGTATTGGCTCCCACTCTCTTTTGTCTGTACATTAATTGGTTGGTTGATACCTTGAATGGGGTCAGTGACAACGACACTCCTAAGATCTGTTCAACCAAAATCCCAGCCCTGATGTTCGCCAATGTTGCCCTTTCTCAAAATCTCCCATGGGGATCCAAAGGATACTCGATTGCTTCAATATCTTTTGTATTGGGCGGGGCCTCGAGGTTAACTTTGCTAAAACAAAAATTATGTTTTTTAATTCTGCACAGTCCACCAGGACCAAACCTGTGCTGAATGGAATTCCACTGGAGAGGGTTGCCTTCTTTGAGTACTTGGGGATCACTCTTAATGAACATGTGGATTGGGCCTTTCACAAAGGGAAACAGAGGTTGAAATTAGCACAGAACACAGGTGGAAGGTTTACAGGTCATCTTCTTCAAAGCTTCTCCTTCCCCTGTTGGAAATATACAATACCCAATCCCTGGGAGCCATTACTTATGGGGCAGAGCTGTGGGGACATAAAATCATTAAAGACATCGCATCAGTTGAAAACAAATTTATTAGGAACTAGTGAATCTTCCCCAGTACTCCCCAACTCCTCTCCAATTAGATCTAAGGCCAACTCCCATCTCAGAGGTCACCACCCTAAGACCTCACCTCTTTTGGAGGAGAATTTGGTCGACCCCTGATTTGACCTCATATGCGCAAGCATTAGAAGAACTTCTGGAGATTCCAGGGGCTAAAAGTCTACCCTGGTTATCCCATCTCAGGGACACTCTCTTTAGCATAGGATTGGCATCTCTATGGGAAGACCCTTTAGCAATCTCTTCTGTGATCTCTATGAAGAAACTGGTGGATAGTTACAGGGCCTCAAGACTTTCCTCCCTCACAATGAGTTCATCTGCAGGCATGCTAACTAGGGATTTTATACAGATTTAAGATATCTATAGATACAATATTTTTCTGGACGAGATTGAGCCAGTACTAGCCAGGAAGCTGCATTTGCATTTCAGGCATAGTTCGCTCCTCTTGCGCACCTTTACTAGTGCCTGGGCAAGAGAAATTGACCAGAAATGTCCCACCTGTTGAGCAGCAGAAGAAACTGAGGCAGATGCCTTTTTCTTTTGTCCAGTTTATAAAAGAGAAAGGCAAATGTGGATAGTACAGGTTTGTAGGAACATAGGGATTCCTAACCATCTCGAGTCGCTTAGAATACTGAAATATGGTGCCCATCATTTGATAGTATTCACGGTATCCAGATTTTTTGTGTGTATGTGGTGTGTTAGGAAAAGGCTCCTAGGGACAAAGATCTTATATGACCTTTGGAAGTAGGAATAGGAAGCCATGCCTTATGTAGCTATGGCTCTCGATTTTGATATTAGGCCATGGGGGACAAGAAAGTAATAAATTATGTTTAATTACAGCACATTTTCATTACTAAATGTTTTTAAATTTTATAAGGATCTTAACTTGCATATAATTGGCTTATGCCTTCTTAATGTTCTGATGAACTCTTAGGGTTTTTAAAAGAAGTTGAAATAAGGTCCAAATGAAGTAATGAAACAGTAAAGTAATCAATAATAGGGCAAGGACTGCTGGGAGAAATGCACAAGCAAAACGATATTTAGATTTTATGTCTTACAAATTATACTTTATCCATTATCATAGTGCACAGTTTTATCTTATCTATCTCATTATCTGAGCTCCCCACTCTAGGCAATGACTCAGATAATTTGGGTGGCATAGTGGACCCCTAATGAGCCCACTTTTAAGGACTTTATTTTAGGTTTTTGTTCCATGGTCTTTTGTCCGAGTATTGTGGTAGCCTTCTGACAATTGATGTAGTATGATTGTTTTACATTATTGTACTGCGATAAGTTGAGATTTGTATTATAATTTTGTAGGTATATTTATCATCCTGTATTATACAGTTTTATGATACAGTAAACTGAAATGAAGTTGATTGATGATGATGAATAGCTTTTATAATAACTAGAATCTGTACAGTTCTGCTTTACACATAGGAATTTAATAGGGGGTCACTTTTGAGTGTATGCATTTGATTGCAATGTTTAGCAAGTAAAATGTTATGTGAATCTGTTAGTTGTCCAAAGAAAGTACTGTGTGTGCTTTCACTAACAACCTTGATTATTCAATCTACAAATTCAGCCTAGTTATGCCAATGGTGCAGGTTACTCTTAATTGCATAGGTTTCTGATATTATCTATTTCTTCCCTAGTAGAAGTTCATACATAATAACAAATTACCTATAAAACAAATCCAGACTTGGAATGCTTCATATTTGGACCCCAAGCAATACTTTTTCAAACTACCCCTTCATACTTCATACGTTTAGCATAAGATGTAGCAAAAACAAGACAATTGGAAGTTCCACTTCACCTAAAATAGAATAACCCATCAAACCAAAAATTGTGATTCTCTAAAGTGAACAATACCTGTAAAGCATACTTTCTTACCAGCGCATGGATCTAATAGTAAAGTAATATTCAAAAGTAGGATTGTTTTTTGAGAGTGAGGATCTATTCAGCTGAATGACATGGGAACTCCTGGAGCTGCTGAAAAAAAGCTCTAAAGACAGCTATATGTACCCTCGTTTAACAATGGAAATTTACACAGTGGTGCATATCTCAGGCAAGACAAACATGTGTTCACTCATTAAACGTGTAAAAACTTCTGCCTGGTTTGATAATTTGACAGTGCATTCTTTTCACTGCAGCTACAACCTTGAAAAACACTTGTAAATGCTAGAATAAAAATATCATATCTCATTCCCTGGTCTTCCGGTGTGGTCAAGAGTGGAGCAATGCAAATACCCTAATTATTAGTCGTTGAAGCTCAAACATGTTTTAGTGCTGTAGAAAGCATTCATGTGACACAAGCAAGATGGAGTTGGTTTTGTTTTTGTGAATGTGACCCAGGCATTACTGTTTTATTTAAAATAGGAAGCTGAAATATCTGATCATAAACAGGACCTAGGCTGCAGTCCATCTCTTTGCTTTTTCAAAGTATTTAAAAAAAAAAATCATTTTATTTGGTACATGACTTACACTTTTATCATCAGTAATCATGAAAACCTTTACCTAGTATATTTTTTTACAATACTCTGTTACAGTAATAATAGTGCATTTTTAAGTACAGGAGTATATTTACACGAACAAAACATACGCTGCTCCGTGGTTCATTAACTGTCCTCCAATGAAGATTCCACAGTAGGTATAGTACATTTGCCACCTCTGAAAGTATTCCACTTTCCCCACAGTCGCTCACATTTTTTGGGGCACCCTCTATGTATGTATATCGCCCTTTCAACCACCATAGCCATATCCATGTCATTGCCACAGTCTCTTACAGTGGGAGGGTTTCGTGCTCCCCAGTGTCTGGCAATGTTCCTCTTAGCTATTGTTATACCCAGTATCGCCCAGGTTTGTGCTGTGGTATTAAGGTCGGTTGCTTACCATATATTTAGCAGACATCGCCTAGGTTCTAGTGGTACAGGGGCCTCACTGACTCTTGTTATTGTGGACATAACTACCTCCCAGTATGTCGCTATTACTGGGCATTCCCATAGCGTGCGATACAATGTACCTATTTCTCCAAACTGCCGCAAGCAAAGTTGGCTGTCGGTATTTCCTATTTTGCATAGTGTTACCCTAGTGTAATAGATCCTACGGAGTACTTTAAGTTGCACAAGGTGCAAATTCGAGGAGACTGCTACCTCCCATGGGGATTCTAATGCCTCCTGCCAATCCGTCTCATCTAACTCTCCCACATCTTCCTGCCATTTATTCCGGAGAGAATGCGTGGGGTCAGGATGATTGCTAATAATTTTGCGATACGTTAAGGATGTGGCTTTTTTGTCCATGTGTTCTGTCAAGAGTCTGTCTTCTAATGGGGAGGCTTAAGGAAGGGTGGTGTCAGGTGGGATAACAGCCTCTAGTGCATTCTTGATCTGGAAATAACAAAACCCTTCCATTGGGGCCATCTCATATTGGTCTTGGAGTTGGGTGAACGGAATTACGTTTCCCTTGGCCTAGAGATCTCCCACCTTAGAGAGTCCTATGATGTCCCATTGCCTGAACCCTTTGCTATTGCGTAGTGTGCCTAGCTTGCTGGTTTCCCAGAGGGGAGTCACCTGCATGATCTTATTGTCCCAGCCTAGCTTTTTAAGTACTGTATGCCAAATATGAATGTTCTACTTCATCGGTCCTAATAGGGCCATCTGGTTAGTGTCATACAGTGCTCAGTTGAGCTCTCCCATTCCCAGAACAAGTCTATCCAGGTGGTAGGCCGGGTCGGAAAGAGAGACATGGATCCATTGATTTATTATGGTCAGTTGACATGCCCAATACTACGTTTGTATATTTGGGAGCGCAATGCCACCATCATAGCAAGATCTAATTAATTTAGCCATTGCTATTCGGGCCGGTTTACCATTCCAAAGGAGCACTTCTGCCTCAATTGCTCGGAAGTAGGATGGGGAACTGAGAACCGGGTATTATGCAGAGCGTAGAGAAATCGAGGGAGCGGCATCATTTTGAAAAGGGCTGCCCTTCCTAGCAGTGTTAATGGTAAGGATTGCCAGTGTTTGGTGTCCCTACGGAGTCTCTTTAGGGGCTCTAGAAGATTTAGGGTCATGAAGTCCTCTGAGTCCAAAGTAATATGAATTCCTAAATATTTGAAACTAGTCTCCACTATCTTCACTGCGCACCCCTTAGGTAGCATCGGTGGCGGGCCCTCCAGGACATACATTACAGATTTGCTCCAATTGATCATGTACTCTGAATGCCTCCCATAAGAGTCACATATATTCAGGAGTCTATGCAGTGAGCATTTGGGAAAGCCATATATAAGAGGATATGATCTGGATATATGGATATGCGATCTTCCCAGCCTTCTGTCTAGTGAAGCCCATGATTAACTGTATCCTGCCTTATCCAGGCTGCTAATGGTTCCAGCACAAGGGCAAAAAGGAGGGTTGATAGTGGCTAGCCCTGTTTTGTGCCTCGTCCTAAAGGGAATTCTCTGGCAATATGCCCGTTCACCACTAAGTGTGCAAGAGGTTTCATATATAGTAATCTTACCCATAAGGAAAACTTAGGCCCGAACCCCAGCCGTGTGAGGACAGCAAAAAGGAAAGGCCACTCGACCATATCAAAGACCATATGGGTGTCCAGAGATAGTAATATGGCCTCTTCCTGAATCGTATATTTGCGCCCTATTAAATTGTGCAGGCACCTTAGATTTAGGGCTGTATTTCTGCCCAGCATGAACCCCGATTGGTCCGGGTGTATTAGTTTAGCTAGGTGAGGTGTGAGTCTGTTGGCCAAAATTTTGGCCAAAATCTTGACTTCCGCATTGATTAAAGAAATGGGCCGATAGGAGGCACATTCCCGGGCCTGCTTCCCAGGCTGGCGCATAGCCACCACCGTCGCTATCCTCTGGTGATTACGGTTGCACTTCTTTTATATAATTCTATGAGGATGCCCGCTAGGACCTAGGGCTTTTCCCGACTGTATTGTTCCTATCGCTATCGTTAATTCTTCAGTTGTTAATTCTGATTCCAGTAATAATGTTTCTTCCTCTGTGAGTATGGGGAGCTGAATGACTCGGAGGAATGCTTCCATGTCTTCGGTGTTGTTGCCAGGGGGGCGTTCGGTCTAAAGTGTCATTAAGGGTCGCCCCCCAATATAAGTTTCCCTGGAAATCAAAGTACAAATGCTCTAAGCACCAGGAATGCTAGTGAGTGAAGTGCCGGGGGGATATACACTGTCACGATGTTGATTAATCATCAATCCCACTGGCAAGAGAAAGCAGCAAAATTAACCTGCTCATGTGTTTGCGTATGTTCGATGATGAGTGGGCACTGTTTCTTAATTAAGATCCCCACCCCTCGTGAGCCGGAAGTGAATTCGGAATGGACTACCAGTTTAAAGCCCCATCTATCGAGGGCCTTACAGTTTGTTACGACTAGGTGGGACTCCTGCAGGAGTACCACTGCTGGTGCCTTACACTTAAGGTATTGTAACACCAGCCCTCTCTTTAATTTATCTCTGAAGCCATTAACATTCTAGGAAATCAGTGGTAGGTGCTGACCCTGTGTGGGCGAGGAGGAAGTTTTGTTAGGGTGTGTGGTTGTATGCATCATTGGGATTGTCAATGGTGGAGTATTGATGCTGATCTCCAGGCAAAGGTCTCATTGGAGTGTCTAAAAGTTGTACCACAAACCGTATCACAGAAGAAAGAAAAAATTAACTAGAACTAAGAAAATTGAACATTCATCCCACCTCCCTCCCTGCCTTCCTGCAGGACAGTCTGAGAGCTACCCACCTCCCCCAACATTGCAGAGTGGCTAATACCCATTTCCTAGTACCTTTGTAGGGGGTAGACCACCCCAGTACCCTCCCCAGAACATCCTCATATCTTTTATACATTATCTGTGCATTTGTCCATGAATCCACAGTGTTGGTCACGAACACCACAACTCCATACTGGTCACTCAGAAGGGCTAGTCTGTGAACGCCTTTGGTTGCTTCTGATGTTTCCTGTTGATACTAATGAGCATCTGGCCATTGGTCTTTACTTTCCGGGCCCTTCTGTTGATGGTTAGATCGTCACAGCAGTATTGCGTGTGGAGACATGACATCTCAACAGGCTGCATCTGAGGCGATTGGCCTCTAATGGTAAGTAGCCCTCTATATGTTTAGTCCTCTCTGTCGAGGTACTTGGTTGCGTTCATTGCTCCTCGCATTCTGACTGGAGCATATTTGACGTTTGCCATCTGTAGTCCTTCCCGGCTCGTCCGTGATTGGTAACTTGGTGCCATTCCTTGAGCCATTCTTGTGCCTCCTCTGGTGTTGTAAGGAACCACACTTTTCTGTTTGCCACCACTCTTAACTTCGCGGGGAACATCATTGAATATTTGAGCTTGCGTGCCCGCAGTTCTTACTTTATCGTGAGAAAATTGTGCCTTTGTTTTGCTACTGCGGTCAGGGAAGAAGGAGATTGTATTTTGTTCATATCTTACCAGAGAGGCCACTCTGGCAGTCTGTAAAATTAAGTCCCGGTCTCGGAAATTAAAATTTTGGGCTAGTATTGGCCGAGGGGGCGCACCTGGCATAGGTCTACCCCCTGGAATGCAATGGGCTCTTTCGACTGAGAAATAATTTGAAAGACCTAGGGGTTGCAAGTAGTTTTTAATAAGGTCTTCCACAAATAGGTTGATTGCTGGCCCTCCTGTTCCTTCTGGCATACCTACGATATGAACGTTATTGCGCCGAGAACGACCTTCATAATCGTCCAGTTTTGCAGCCATAGCTTTGTTGTCCGTGTCCAGGTGTTTCATTTGTCGTTTGAGGGATTTGTTGTCGTTGTTTCTATGTTTGAGACTCTTTTCCAGAAATATGCACGGATTAACGTAAGTTCTGTAGCTACTGAGTCTATTTTAGACTCTAAGGATGTATGCACTTTATTTAGCGTGGCCATTATGTCTTTCAGCGTGACTTCTTTCTCTTCCGTTGCAGTGTATGCTTCAACGGTTGTTGCAGCGTGATCCGGTGGCTCCTGGCTTGATTTACTTCAGGCGTAGTTGTCTAGCTTAGTTTGGTGTGTGATACACTGACCCCGTCCTCCCATTGTTCCAGTTGTATATATGAATTTATGTTTTGGCGGAGATATAGGTGGTAGTACTCACCGCTGCCTGCCGGCACGAAGAGCAGACACACGCGGGCTTTCGGGTTTCCTACCCCTAGGTTATTACACTGTACTGCTTGAATGTCGATGGGCTCCATGTAGGGGCTGCATCACTGGGTTATCGTATTGAGCTGAGTTTGTATTGTGGGCGAGCTTGCACCCTTCCCCCGCTGCGCAGGTATTGCGAGGTGGCCTCTTTCCTCCATGTGTACCTTTGTGGTCGTTATCCACCCTTTCTCGGTCTAGATGAGCGCTAGTTCACTGTTCTTGTTGCCCGCAGCAGTCTGGTCTGTTTCCTGTTTGAGTTAATGGTGTGTTATGGCCGGGAACCTCCCGTGCTGGGACCGAGCTGCAGCACACCTGGCAATGAGCCCCTGTCCTCCACACAAGGTGAGCCATCTGTTTTAATCGCTGCTGAGTGGTATACAGTACCGCTGGGCATTCGGGACTGCCTTTCAGTGCTATTCAGGCCTGTGCGCACACATACTGTCTGCCGGCCCTCTGCAGCCAGGCCACGCCCGGTCCCAATCCTCACTATGTGAGGCCGGTAAGCGGCATCTCGGTCACTGCTCTGGGTGTTTCCCCAGGTCAGGTCGGGACTTCATCGGGCTGCTGCAGCGTCGCCCGTCACTCCAGTGAGCCATGTCCCCACTTGCCATCTGAATTGCCACCCCGCTCATCCTCAGTGGGGGGAAATGGCAGTTTAAGTCTTTCTGGGCTGGGGAATCACTTGAGGCCCTGGCCGCGAACTGGTAGGCAGGCTGCGGTTACATCTTACGGCATAACTCTTTCATTTTTTTAGATTTGTAATGCCGTGGGTATTTAGATCGAAGCCTGTCACCTTCTGAAGTCGTCACGCTGTTTTTGAGGTGGAATCAGCTGTGAATGAGTATGCGGATAATTGACGAAGCCTGCGGAGGTCCAGAGCTTCTCTAGGTGACAGCCATTTCCATCGGCTGCCAGCCATGCCCCCTTTTTCAAAGTATTTAATTATGCTGAATCAACAATTGTGAATAATCATTGTTGTTCAATGGACAGTACTTCCAACTTTGTGAAGACATCCTTAGTGTATACAACATAGTACCATATGGTAAGAAAAGTGTCTTCAAATATTTTTAAAAAATTTTAGTGAATGATTATATATAGTTGTCAGTGGGGCTATCATGAAGATGAGCCAAAGACTAACACATTTTGGGAGACTGACAAGGGCTCTAAGAAAATTGTTCTCTGCTATGTCCAGTTCGGCGAAGCTTGTGGGACCCTAAGTCTCCACCCCATATAGTGCACTGCCCTCTGCCTTAGCCCTGTATACTTTTAGGGTGGTTGATGTGCACCTGGCTTTAGAAGATTTGTAAAGTTTTAGAAACGCAGCAGCCTGGTGCGTTAGTTTCAGGGAATTTTGTTTGACCTGGGAATACCAGGTCATGTTCTTGTTTAGAGTCATTTGCAGATAATTAATCTCTGTGGCCATATCTAGGGGTTGTCCTCCGAGCATGATGGAGCCTCTAAAAGTCCTATGGGGGCTGATGGTCTTGAGTGGTTAATGACCAACCCTCGATCATCACAAAATGCCACAAATCTATCAATAAGCGATTAGAGGCCAACCAAGTTTCGATACCAATAAAGTATTGTCTGTGAGCAGAAGTAAAGGGATCTTCCCGCCCGCCAACCAGGGGGAGTCATTCTTGCCGTCATCCAGATAGGCAACCACATCATTTAGATACAACGAGGACGGTGTTGGGGCAAGAACACACCCCTGGCGCACACCTTTTTGTACTCCTATCCATTCAGTTAATTTGCCCCTTGAGCTACATCGATCTTGTGTATTGGTGCCTTGACGAAGGCCCATGAGGATATCCAGGATGGAAGAAGGCACCTTATTGCTATTCAAGGCTTCCCATAATTTGCATTGGGGGACCAGGCCAAATGCCGATTTGAGGTCCATGAATGCTAAGTATACAGTTATAAAAATGTTAAAACCTAAAATTAACTGTGCACACTTGGAATTTAATAAGAAGTTAAAAAGGACAGAGATATTTAGTTTCTAAGTGCCAAGTGCTTACGTAAACCATTTTAGGCTAACAGTAAACACTACCTACTTTTGCAATTAGTAGAGGCTAATGGAGTTGATGGTTAAAATGCTTTAGAAGATTAGCCATTGGAGAAAAAATGTACAGGTGAAACTTTGTCACCTGTTACCTTTTACTTTTTTTATAATTTATTTTCATTAAGTTTGATTTAAACAATTAGTTGATGTAATGTCTTTGATATTATGAGTGCCTGGACCTTTGCAGTTTTTTGGTGGACTCTAAACAGAAATTGCATAATCTGCTGGGAGGTGCTAAGCTTTGGTTATGAAAGTTATGCCGCAATGTGTACAGTTTGTGATCATATACTGAGGAATAAATATGTCCGTTGCAGAGCTCCTTGTGTGGCATGCTCATTTGCATGCTACTGGGCTGGGGAAGATGCTACAACTGATGACAAGGATGGGATACGTGCCACGAAGAAACAATGCTGCTCTCCCTGAGAGTTTGCAAAGGTATATCAAACTGCTTGTGTTTGCCACATGCACCCCAAATCAATGCAAAGAGTTCTGCCACCACCATTACCCCCTCAAGCGGTCTTGCTCCCCCGAAGCTGCCCCCCCCCAGTGCCTTGAGACCCTCACGGGTGAGTAGCACGCTTTATAAACCCCTGATTGATTGATTGGCATATGTAGAGTCAAAGCCCCACTCCAGCCTATACACAGCCACTGAAGAAGTTGAAGGCTCTGCAGAGGACCACATTTGAAATGTTCATCAGTACCCGCTGATAAAGTTGAAAGAAGAGAGACTGCACCATGCCACAGAACAGTCATCATCCCTACAAAGCAAATACTAAAGGCAGTGATGACCAGGTATGAAAACAGAAACTTAGTTACCGGCACAAGCGAGTGAAGTGCTATACGACCTCAAAATAAGATGAGATGACAAGGTCCAAACCACGGGGGTGTTTTGTGGAGAGATTGCCAGTACTACTTTGTGTGAAAAATTCTGCCTGAACCACACATGCGCTCAATGGTGACGGAAGGAGACATAAAGTACGATGGGGCTACATTCCTGAAGCCACCACCACCGTTTGGCAAGACGAAGAAACAGAATATCGGTACCAGGTGGACTGCATGGAAATTTTCGATGACTTCATAGGTGCGCTAGAAAAAGAACACAAAATAAAATCATTAAGTGTTTGAAACATCTTGCCAGTGATGGAGTGAAAGAAGTGCTAAAGAAAGCCTCACAAACAGATGTAAAATTGTATCAAGAGATAAAAGAAACGTTGGAAGCCAAGTTCAATTTGTTGCCAAATGTGGACTATGAAAGGTACATTTTCAACCAAACATGACAACAGGCTAGTGAATTAATGAATACGTTTGTTGAGATTCTTGACGTACTTATCAAACACTGTAAGTTCTGTGACTTCAATGATGAAAAAGCCATGCGCCTTAGAATTATCGATGGATATTTTTAAGACTCTTTCAGAAGTCACATGTTGAGAGAGAAACTCAGTTTAGAAAACATTTTCAGGGCTGCAAGGGCAGAAGAATAAGCAGAGCGACAAGCTACTGATATGGAAGCAGGAACAGCATGTAAAGCTTAAGTGTCGATCATGAAAAACATGCATAAGCCCAAAATAGATGCACACAAGTCAATATCTCCAAAGAAGAAAATGTTATGATTCTGATGTGTGTTTTCATTTCCCCATGAAAGTTGATGTCCTGCCACAGGACAGATATGCAAAGGCTGTGGGAAAGAAAACCACTTTGTAATGATCTGCAAAACAAAACAGAAACCAAATGCGTCACAGTGAGAAGATAAAATGGATGCTAGAAGGTTCTGGAAGCATTGTCGCCATGCCCACAAGTCAATACCAGTTTAGGATTAGTAGAAACCAAGCACAGTCGATCATCGTCAAGTTCATCATATAAAGTCTCTTGAACATCATTATCAATTGCTAGTGAAGAAGATGGATGTGCATGAGTAATATCGACTAAGGAACAACATGCATATGTAGGATTAGCTGCTTGCAAAGAAGATCAAAAGTCAAATGAAGCGACAAAATTCATTTTGACACTGTCCTAAAATTACATTAAAGGTGAATAGCTGCCCCATAACATTACATCTTAGAAAGTGGTGCGTTGATTAACATCATGCCAGTAGAAAAATTCAACAGCCTATCTCCTGTGTCATGCCTTATCCCGTCAAACATGAAGGTACACATGTGGGCTGCTTCTAAACTGTTACAGAGTCAAGGGTCCTTTCCAGCAACCATAGAACATAAAATGACGCCAACTGGTGTCCTTCAGGGAATCAGTTCCTGTCATTATTTCATGGCCTAGGAAGACTCAAGAAAATGAAAGCATAACTTTATATTAATGAGGACATTAGACCTGTAGCTCAACAGCACCACAGAGTTGCTTTCCACCTACAAGAAGCCATTGAGAAAAAACTAGAAACACTGTTGAAGCATGACATAATTGAATGCTCCACCTGTCCTATGCCGTGGGTTTCGCCTATAGTTGTGGTGTCAAAAAAGGATAATGGAGGTGCAGTGCACATTTGTGTTGACATGCCCCAGGTCAACAAAGCAATCGAGAGAGAAAGGCATCGTGGTCCCCACATAGCAGACATGATCATGCAGCTGAATGGAGCCAAAGTCTCCTTCCGTTTTGACCTGAACAAAGAATACCATCAACTCGAGCTGGAAGAGAACTGTAGGTACAATTACTACTTTTTCAACTCATGTTGGTTTGTTCAGATACAAATGACTGAGTTTTGGAGTATTTTCAACTGCAGAGATATTTCATGATGTTATGTGCCAAATAATTCAACCTGTTACACATGCTTTCAATTACAGTGATGACAAACTGGTATTTGGGACAACACAAAAGGAGCATGACAAGGTTCTTACATAAATTTGCCACCTACTTGCTGATGCAGGTCTCACTCGAAAAGCAATGAAAGTGTGAGTTTCACAAAACCAAAACTTAAATTCTTTGGGGAATGACACCTGACCAGGATAAAGTGCAAGCATTGTAATTTAAACCCCCCCCAAAGATGTCACGATGCTGCAATCCTTCTTAACCATGGCCAACTATTGTTCAACATTCATTTGTGACTTTGCTACAGTGAGTGCCCAAATGGGAGACTTAACAAAGAGAAATGCCCCATTCCAGCAGTCTCTTGAATGTGACCAATGTTTCAAAGAAATACAACATGTGATTGAGAATGCAACTGAAATGGCCTATTTTGACCCCAGGTTACATTCTGAGATCACCATAGATGCGGCCCGATGGGGCCCGATGGGGCTTGGGGCAATCCTTGCTATATACAATGGCAATCCGAATGCCCAGAGACACATTGTAGCCTATGCCAGTAGAAACCTGTCTGAAACAAAACATGTCTACTCTGCCGTAGAGGGAGGATTTGGCTGGAGTGTGGGCCTACACATTTTCATGTGTTTTTCTATGTGAAACATTTCACTATCAACACAGATCACGAGGCGTTGCTCACAATCTTTGGAAACCTGAAAGTTAAGAAGCCCCCTCGCATTGAGAGGTGGGGGTTACGACTGGAAGAGTATGACTATGCTATTGTACACACGATGGGGAAAGACCAAAACAACCGCAGATTACTTTTCATGAGTACTGCTACATGCCACAGTACAACATACAATGTGGCTGAAGAGTATCTCAACGTTATTGTGAGAACACGCACACTAGTAGCTCTATCCATTGAACAGATTATTGCTGCTACCAACACAGATAAAAACATACTCACCTTCAAATATCTCATTACAATGCAATCTTGGAAAAAAAGTATTTGACCCTTTGCTGATGATGTTGAATTAAAAAAATTAAAGAATTAATAGGATGAGCTATCTGTCACTCAACAGGGTATCATCTCATGAGGCTCAAGAAACATTGTACCTGAGAGCCTGAGACAGCAAGTCATTGAGCTAGCCCATGAAGAATATCCTGACATTGTAGACACCAAAAGAGCCCTAAGCGGCTGAGTGTGGTTTCCTCACCTAGATGAACGAGTTCAGAAAGAGCTGAAAGCGTGCCACCTATGTAACTGTTTAACCCCCAAGGTAATGCAGCATCCACTAACAATGTCTGACCTTCCTGTGGATGCCTGGGAGAGAGTTGCAGTTGATTCCTTGAGGCCTCTAGGATATGGACATCATCTCATGGTAGTCATTGATTAATATTTGTCTTTCCTTAGATGGACTACTTATCAACAACAACACATGAAAAAGACATCAAGGGGGCATGATGACATGTTTGCAGCGTGGGGCATACCCGCTATTCTAAAATCTGAAAATGGCCCGCCTGTCAATAGCAAAGAATTCAAGGAGTTTCTTGTTCAATTCAATGTCAAGCATCAAAAGAGTACGTCTCACTGGCCAATGGTGTTGTTGAGTGATTCATGGGCACATTGAACAGGGTAATTCAGCAAACATTGATGGATGGAATTGATCTAAACCAGGTCATGTGTCAAGCCCTTCGTACCCATCGGTCAACTCCTTACTCCACAACTGGTGAGAGTTCTGCCACCTTGCTAAAAAGCCATCTGAAACAAACTATCACAATGGACATCGAACCGATCAATGAATGCCAATAAGGTCTGTGTCACGGACTCTTCCCAAAAGTGCATTATATGAAAACATATGCTGATTTGTGCCAATGTACACAGAAAGCAGTCTTTGATAAAGGGGACTGGGTACTGATCAAACACAAATGGAACCAGAAAATGGACAATTCATTTGCTGTTGACCCTTTGAGGGTTGTAGCGTGCAAAGGGCACATAGTGACAGCACATTGTCTCGGATAGTCTATCAGATGGGACAATTTAAACACCTACTTCAGTGTTCGTCAGCTCCTGAGATCACAAGCTAGGGGACCCCACCTAAATGTCCAGATCAAACATCTGATCCTATGTCATCGTGCCTGATCAAGGTGCATCTCAGCTACCTCATACCACTCGATCTGACAGACCAGTGAAAGGGCCTCAGTGACTAATTGAGGAAATATGATGCTAATGTCAGTACTTTTCATTTAACAAAGGGAGTGATGAAGTGTCTTTGATAATATGCACACCAGGACCTTGCAGGTCTGGGCGGACTATAAACAGGAATTATGTAGTCTGCAGGAAGGTGTTAAGATGTGGTTATGAAAGTTATGTACTCACAAAATATACTGTCGGTCTGAAATAAACTAGGATCAGAATAGATACTGGAGAAACAAGAAAACAGGAGAAAAAACGGAAAAAGAATCCGAGGTAATTAAGGCAGGTATATGGAAACCTCCATTGAGGAAAAAGTTCCCATCACCCACCGAAGGTGGTTTCTCATCATTTGGGAACTGGGGGCATACACTGGAGTACCAATCACTCTGGGGATCGTAATGGTACCCTGGTAGTCCCAGGCAACCGTGCCAAATTGTTACCAACGGTGGGGTGAAGAAAGCAGTGCGAAAAAATATGAAAAAAGCAAATGTGCGATTAAAAATGACTACCAAGACACGGTGTACTTTATTCTGGTGCTATCTTAGTGTCAAATTAAAAACAGTATTGACAGCTTAAACAAATAACTGCCAGTTCTTGGGTCTACATGTTTCGGCTTGAGGACATAGGAGTCCAAGCTCTCGTCAGGACCATGTAAACGCTACTGCAAAAACGTGATAATAAAACAAAAATTGTGGTTTTAAGACAGTGGCCTAAATCAGTGGTTAATACCCAGATACAACCTGATGAAGTCCTGTAGTTTATATAGGATCAGTTATAGGCATTGTCTGGTGATGAACCTTTAGAATCAAAGACAAAGAAGTATTCTAATAAAGGTGTTCTCCATAATCATGTTATTCAACAGTATTAATCTCTGATCAAGCAGTTTGTATGAGTAATTTCAATATAATATACACTTAATAGTGAATAAGTTATTAAAGATATAAAAATATACCAATATACTTTATGAGACACACAGTGTAATTAACACCCGTATTCATGTGCACTCACCCGATAAGGAGTGGGTACGCACCTCGCCTCACCTGGCATCCGCTCAGGCCTTTATGAGGCACCGCTCTAAAAAGGAAATTTCAAAAACAAGGTATGTAATGCCTGGGGGCCAGGGAGACTCTCCTGACTCGGCTAACGGAGGCGAAAATCCTTTGATTGGTACTAATGGATACTAGCGCTAAAACCATGGCAGAAGGAACTAAAATGAACGACTATGAAAGCATCAATCCGAGTCAAACGGGTCTGAGAATCGTGGACAAGACAATGGAATGATGGCAAATGCTGTCAGGCTGTCTATTTTACGAATCGTTGCGATCTAACACAGGTTTAAGAAGTAACAGTGATAAAACTCCGGTGAGGACCTGATGGGTAGTGTAATACTATCTAAAAGCACTATTCAGAGCAGGCTGACTGTTGCCAGACTGAACTATTAGCACTCAGCAGAATAGCACATATTGTTATCCAAAGATATAATCAAAAATTATAATCAAAAACCGCCAGAATGGCGGAGAGCAGCAAAATTCCCTTACCTGTCCGTCGGTACCCCGCTTCGAACGCCGAAGCTGGAAGGGGAGGTATCCGGCGGGCGGAAAAGGAGGAATTTTATTGGCTGTTGGTGTGCATGTGCCCGTTTCAACAGCTACGGGTCGCGCATATGGTCAAAAAGCGGAACAGTGTCTAGAACGGTTCCAAAGCTACCTGGGACTCGTAGTCAGGACAGGTTTGATCGAATGTTCGCAATAGTGTGATAAAAAGCTGCAATAGCGGACCTTATGAATTTGAATATGGCAAACTCATGAACGTGTGATAAAATAATGTAATTCTGATCAGGAGGTCCGTTTGCACGAGAGGAACCTCAAAATTATACAGCAGTGAGAAAGTTATGACACAATGCATACAGTGTGTGATTGTATGCTGAGGAATAAAGGCGTCTGTTGCAAAGCTCCATGTGTGGTGTGTTCATTTGCATGCTTCAGGGCTCAGGAAGGTGCTACAGTTTTTTTGGGAACATCATGTGATCCACTCAAATAACCCCTTACTGAATTCAGAATGTTGTCTTTTTTTCAGAAATGTGTAGCTTTACATGTTCACCCATCTGTTCGAATGACAGTGATCTTAGCACATCAAACCTTTTGATGATGCCCTTCATAGGAGAAAAAACACACACAGTTTGTGCAGAGCACGTTTTTCCAAAATATAACAACATTTTGCTACATTTTGGTTATTTTCTCAGTTCCTGACAATCAACAAAGTCTGGGTACGTTTGTGGGAGAAACTTTGGCTTGGCTACTTTTTGTGGAAAAAATGGTAATGAATGCTTACCTGCTAACTTCCCCAAAAAATGTTTTAGAGGGTGCTAAACTCCGGGGGGGGGGGGGGGAGCATGGGCATTTAAGAGGTTAAACTCTTGTTATGCTTATTTATTTTATTTGCTAACTTTATCTGTTGAATTGTGGTAGCTCAATAACTAATGGTTAGGTTTGGCTGAGGAAAAGACTCAGTGTAAGCCCTCTCTTTCAGACCATAAGGAGAAGTTAGCGGGTCAGACATAATGCAAAGGGAAACATGTAAAGGATTTAACATTCAACATCCGACAGTTGAAATTAACCTGCTTCCAATATGTACCAAAAATAAATCTGCAGCGCTCAAGTGACTTTACAGAATTCCATTTACAATGAATTTAACAGAGATCATGACCATACACAGCAAGATGGATTTAAGTAGATTATGGATACACATTATTGAAAAGTAGCGCACCAGCACAAAACAATACTCATCTTTACTAGTTTATTCTTAAAATATTGTTAGTTAAACATATAAATGAATGAAGTAGTCTAGACCACTCACAACATTCTTGCTACATGTAAACCATGTATACTGACTGCAAGCCAGATTCACAACTTTTAAAGAACCATCATTTGACCCTCTTCCTCTCATTTGGATACTTGGTCAACCAAAGAGCAGTTTACTCTTGGGGCTTCAAACAAGGCGACTGAAAGAATCACAAAAGAATATTTATTTGGTAGATGGCTTCAGTGGAGTAGGATAAGCATTATCAGTCTGTTAATTAAAATCCTTGTTTAATATAAAATTATTCCGCAAGTTTAACTGGAGTCAACAAAACAACAGATTGTGTATTTAACATATAACATCTTTAGCTACAACAACAAGCACACATACATTTACCAAGGTATACGCAGGTGGTGTGACTGTTTACAAGTAAACTAAGCACATGAGACAATAACCAGTGGCTAATTCTTGTTATTTTTGCTCTAAGACAATGAGCCTCCACCATATCCCATCACACAACCCCACTTCCCGTCTCACAAGACAGACTGCTGTGCTCTGTCAATCCTGGACAGTTTGAAATGAGAGTTCTCTGCTCAGAAATCGAGATGCTATCTCTGTTTCAATTGTGCAATGTAATGTAAATCAAAAACTTTTATTTTATTTTATTTAATAACACTGGGTGAAAACTCAAAGTGAATTTCTGTCCATTTCAGCTTTCAAATGTAAGCCAGTGTGCAAGAAAGAACACATTTTGCAAATACCCTTTAAATCACATAATTTTATGGGTCACTTGAAATAACTTTAAAACACCAAGAATTCCCTCCAATGGATAGCCACATAACACACTGGGACAATAAATCATAATCACAATTTATGAGGATGGGAATTAGTCCTTCGGGTGTACTATTTTACTAATGCTTGCATTCATTTGTGAACATCCATTTGCCTAACACTAACAAGCATTTGCAAATCAAAGGTCTCGCCTTTGGGACCTTATATGTATTTAGCTATGCAGCACATTAGCGTGCAGGGCTGGACTGACTACCGGGCGTTTTGGAATGCTGCTGAGCTGGGGGCTGATTTCGTTGATGGGGACCTGCGTGTACTGAACGAAATTCGTTTTGCTTTAATTATTTCGAAGTACACACAGGTCTCCATGAACGAAATCAGCCCCCACCGCAGTGAAATCAGCCCCCTGCTCGGCAGAATTCCAAAACGCCCGGTAGTCAGTCCGGTCCTGTTAGCGTGGGTGCTGAAACATCTACTGTTCTTTAGCATGGAGGGAAAGTAAGCACCAACCTGCAGAACACGCCAGGTATGGGAATACATGGAGAGAAAAACTACCTATCAGCGGGACATTGTATTGTCCATAGCTCTGTTTGTAATATAAAATCAGCTCATTGAATTCAAGTTTCTATGGCCTAGAATCGAGGGAATGCTAAAGGGATTCTGTTATTTTACTGACCTCTGCTGGTCGTTTCTATCAAGAAAGTTGCCAGAAAAAGAATTCCCTAAGCAAAGGTGGAAGCAGACAAGTACAAGGGGTTATCTCCAGATCCCACAAAGTATATACAACAGATCTTCCAGACTGCGCAAGCACTGTCTAGGCTTGACCTAAAAATGCAAAGAGACAATAGTGTTTCTCTTTGCAGTGATTGCGTGTGAATATTCCCTGAATGCAAACGCTTTATTCCAATTTTAGATAATCTGGGACCAACTCACAAAGATATGTAAGAGTACCTAAAAGTATAAGGAGTAAAGCTTTACATACCCGAAAATGACTTTGTGAATATGTCCGATTGAAGGTCATAAAAAATGAGTGCAAAAGCTGGTTAAGTTTCAGTTCTAAGCTCTAATCAGCAATTTACATTCATTGGTTCTGGTGTAAATTCAGATTTAGCCAGCTGCCCGATCTCATTTAATAATAGAGACCTACTGTAGGTCCTTCCTCTATGGTCATTGTTTGGCTTTAAACATATCATTCATAGTTTGGATTAGACCGCAAAACTGGATACATCTAGACAGATAATACCTCCTAGCCCTTCCTCATTGCTTTGTTGAAAGTACCATTCATATTTTAAGTGAGCCTGCAATAAAATATTTGATGCTTGAAGAGTCGCTAATAAAATGTTTAGGTTTTACCTGACTGTGTTTTCACAGGGTATATGATCCAGAACTGCCAAGCAGTCTGAATTGGCCGACAGTTTACAGGTGCATTTACTGTTGTGCCATGCAACTATGAAACACCACAGTGAAGCACAAGCAGGCGAAGTAGTTAGGTCGATGCTCACCCAACTATGTAGTTAGTTCTGTGGTGAATTGTGATGTTTGAAGAAGGGGGATTACATATCCCTGGCAAAACTTGTAGAATATCAGGAGTTTGTTGTTAGGCATATCCCCCAACCCCTCAGTTCCCTAGCACCAACACTGTACTGTTGGAGAACTTCTAAAATGTGCAATAAAAATAAAATATTTATAATAATAATTCCAGTGTTTCTAAAGCGCGCAGTTACCTCAGGCGAGGTGTCCCGGCACTGGGGGACGTCTGGAAGATTAAGCGAGCTATTGCCCAGAGGCGCAGGGCGCTGGGCTATCCTGCCTCCAGCGCCGGGGATCGGACCGTGAGCCCCTGTGTTCCAGAGTCAGCCGCCCTGGCCGCTGCACCACACCTCTTCCCAAAAAATGGCAAAATTATGTTCCCATTATAACAAACAAAAAAGGCATCTTGTGCCCAGTTGGTTGCAAAGCCTAGCCCTAGGCCACGCCAGGGGGGCAACTATTGATCCAAAGCAAGGGTGGTAATGAAGTGAATTATTACAAAATCTAGAAGTTTACTAGAATACCGACAGATACAACTAAATTCACTGTTCTAAAAACCCAGAGCTAGAGGTAGACTTCAGGCTCAAACGTGCACTACCGAAATTCAATAGTTATTAGTAATAATGTACAAAGCCATGCCATAACTAATGCCGACCTAGACTAGTTAGCAAAGAAACATGGCAGGTGACTGGATTTATGGTATGAATTGTGTGCATTGCTAAAAATGGCTGGTGAATTTTATTGGTTTGGGCCGTTTTAGCTGCTGTAACACACAACGTTCCTAAAAGAAGGCTTTCAAATCCACCAAAAGACAAATGCAGTCAGAAAATCTCTCGAATCTGGCCTGGATTTAATGCCATCCACAGGCCCCTGAATATCTTCAACAGAGAACCAATGACA
Source organism: Triturus cristatus (assembly GCF_964204655.1). Lineage (NCBI taxonomy): Eukaryota > Metazoa > Chordata > Amphibia > Caudata > Salamandridae > Triturus > Triturus cristatus. The sequence goes on from NC_140589.1 coordinate 1,512,201,656, forward strand.
ACGGAAAAAAATCCATTAAAATAAACTGAGAAACACATCACTGGCAAACAGCAGAATAGGCCAGAGGCAGTAAAACGCCACATTTAATCAAAAGTTGGGACACAAAATGGGAAAGGAGAGCATTTCCCTAGGCTTCCACCAGCCTAAAATGTTAATTTTCCTTATGCTTATTTTCCCTTATTCCCCCTATGGGCCTGCTCAGCATCCCTTAGTCTAGACCTTAAGGTCATCCAAAAAATAAACATATAAATACAAAAAAAGGAAAGAAATGGTTGTGTCTGCTATCTATCAAATATAAGAATATTTTTCAAAGAACTGTATTTATTTGATAGTCCCATAAAGTGCAAAAAAACAAAGGGTGGGCAAAGCAGCAGACAAAAGTTAAGTGATATTTTCACTTTAGTGTCCAAATACAAAAAGGCCAAAGAATAAACAAAGAGCTATAAAAAAGTATGATTGGAGAAAAGGAAGGGGAAGTTGCTACTCTATGTACATTAGCTTCACTCTTTATGGCACTTCCACTGTAAAACAAAAGAGGATTTTGAATTACACAATGTGGTGTAGTGACGTAATGACACAATCTCAGGAATTACACATCATAAGGGCAGTATGAAATACCTGATATTATGCAAGATCCTAGGATCCTTGTAAAATTTATTATGCCCAGAATAACTCATAGCCCCCACTGATACTGCAGGTGGCCGAGATAGCACCACTATCCATAAACATCATTTCCACTATCCTAAATAAGCATTGGCAATGCCAATAGGTCTGGCTTTAAATGAATGTTGCAAAGGAATGTGAACCATTACCAATAAATAGCATGGGAATGGATCTGCATTTGTGTGGAAGCAAAGAACTGTAGAATAATATTGGTGAATGTCAAAAGTTCAGGTGACAGCTGTACTGTCAAACCAGATCGAAACATCCATGTAGGTTAATGAGTGCCCTTCTCTCATCTGTGTTGCTGCCAGAGAAAAACACCATAAGCTAGCCAGGTATCTAAGAAACATTAATAGCATTACAGTGAAATGTCTCTGTCCCTGAATGTTGACGCTCAAGAAGCTGGATAAATAAACAAAATGATCACAGCTGTATGGAGACAAAGTACTTTTTTTGTGGAAGCACACAACTTCTCCTCAATTGAAACATGTACTCCTGCTCTCAACATGTGGGCAGAGCCAGCCAAAGCCCCTCTCTAGTCATGCTCACATAATAGTCTTGTGACAGGTGTGCTGTTAAACCAGACCATAAAAATGAATACTCACAGAGTACCGGAATACATGAGAGTCCCCTAAATGAATTGGAGTGTAGAGTAGGCCAAGGTAATAGAAGCAGGAAGAGTCAAAACAATGGAAGTTTGGACAATCTCATACAACACTTTGAAAATAATTTCCCCGCTAAGACCTTTTATTGTTTTTTTTTTTAAACATTTTAATTTCACTCCACAATCAATTTATGTGAATGTAATTCGAGTGCCAGCCTCAAATATATTTTTATACTTAAGCAATGGTTTTCTGAGGATCAAGCACCATGAATAAGGAAGAAGCAAAATTTCCTTGCACATTAGGACCTAGTGATGACATAAATAGAAAGACAAGTATTGAAACACACCACTATATTACTATATCACTTACGTTCTCTCTTTCTCTATCTCTTGCTTTCTGTTTCTTTCTCTCTCTCGCACTAACAGAGCAAATGTTCCCTAATAAACAGACAGACCTCCTTTGGTAGGGTGACCACAAGGCAAGCAATGTTGAATAAGCCTCAGATAAGGGGGCTGGGGTCATTTGCATCTACAAACTGGGACAAGTACAACCTTTTCAGCACCTGACTCTCAGTGGTATGGTAGTGATGATGAGCACTGACAGGCTTCTCATGGAAGTAATGCAAAGGTGTGAAACGCAGACCACAACAATCACCCAGTAGGACAAAAACTGTATTTCCAACGTATGCTTTATTGTCGGTAAAAGAAAAAGTACTTTAATCTACACATTTAAAACATCATTCTTCACAGCACATGAAACAGTCAACATTCTCCATTTGCACTCTGTCCATTGTGCCTTGTATGAAGCGCCACCCCAACCCTCTCTTGGGTGTTCCTCCCCTTAGTTAGGTTTAGGTAGGTCTCAGCTTGGGATTAAGCATTGCTTGGGAATGTCAGGATTTAGGAGCAGAATACTCCGGAGTTCAGTTGTACCACTAATTTCTCAAGCAAGTCTCTGCTAATGTACAGTCTCATCACAGCACCAGCTTTAGAGTCAGGATCTGGCATCTGCTGGTGACCTGCAGCACATATCCCACTTCACTCCCACATCTGGGAGGAGACGTGTGAACTGGAGGCTTGACCCACAAGGGTGGTACCAAGGCCCCAAACCGATGTCCAAAGATAACAGGGGCCTCTAGCAATGGAGGGCCCTCTACTGGGTCACTGGTAATGAGCAGTAGGTGAGTTGCCAAGCTGCCACTCACTCCCAGTGGCATTAGTGCAGCTGCAGCAAGGTCACAGCTGCAGCCTCTCAGCACACCTTGGACACATGTTTGGACACTGGAGGTACAGTCAGTCTAGGCATAACTTCCGAGTAATGATGCACTCTGCCTTGGGCACAAACTTCTTGCCGACATATCCTGCCTCAGTCACAATCTTCTCGGTGGTCCGCTTCACGTTTTGCTGGTGGCATGCTCCTCCTCAGGCACGAACTTCTCAATGGTATTTGCTATGACTGCTTGCTGCCCACAAGATGCTTGGCATGCAGATAGTACGCACACACACACAGACACACACCATCTTTGCAGTTACTATGTAAACAAACGGACCATTTCACATGCTTGAGCAGTCCAGTGAACTAAAGCTCTGACACCATCTTCATTGTGCACGCAAACCTCACTTATGGCCACAAAGGTGAAGCTGAATCTTGGTTATCTCAGATGATGAAAGAAGATCAAAAAGAAAGGATTGAGCCTCCAAAATAATCACTTACCTTACTGAAATTATAAGGCCACAGAGACTTCATCACTTTCTCCAATCCAAGCAATAATAACTGATAAGCTGTTCTGCCCAACTTAAGCCATACCTGAAGTTTACAAGTCACATGCTAATGCTGACTACACAAGATTTATACTGTTGAAGAAATCTGGGCACAGAGCACTCAAGAATGGCTTTCTTCAAAACAGTGTCAACCAATGTTTAGGCATACTGTGATGTCTTTACAAAAGATGCCCGAGTGTGCCTAGAATTATAAAAAATTAGATCTGCTGACACAGTTGTGGCCTTTATTATGGTCCAAGTACAACAAGAACCTGTAGAAAGGGCTAACCAACTGGGTGAGAAGGCAAACCAACACCAGAAATCCAGAACGCCAAAGCACACATGGTTACTGTGGAGGAACGGCTCAACTTCACAGCCACAACATGACATTGATCCATGTGAGGCAGAAAAAAACAATTTGCGAAAGTTTTTCTGTTGAAAACAACCAGGACAGAGGTGCTGTAATTTGATACATGAAAAAGAAGAACAATATCTCAACTGGTATCAATCTGAAGGACAAATAGACATGTATGTATAAAACATTACGTGCAAAGAAAACGGGAGACTCTGAATTGTTTTTTAGAATGTGCACATTGCATCATATAATTGTTGATGAAGATTCAAAAAACAAGAAGATACAGTTGCAGCAGCACTGTAGGCAAATTAAATGCGAAAACAACCAGAATTGAACTTGGTGCTCGACGCAAGTGACAATTGTGAAGTCAAAGGCCGTTGAACTTCCAGGCTTTAAGATCTCTCCGGTTCCTAGGGGTTCTCTTCAGCAGAATAAGTTGATATTTCACAGTAAATATTGGCATGCCACAAAGATAAAAAAAAAGGCCTTGGCAATCACAGCCTGGAATGGAACAAATGTGATCTTTTGGCCGTGTCGAAAGAAGGATGGCCTACCTCTCTAGTCCAGCCATGCTGTTACCCAGATATCTGTGCACCCTGGACTCCTCTAATGAGCTTCTTTGCACCACACTTTCTCACATCCAGAATGTGCACCTTTATCATTATATATTGAAACCTGTAGTTTGTATCAGAATGCAGAGCTGCGTTTTTAAAAGACTGTGCCCGGAGTCGACTCACTGACAAGTCAGGTAAAGTCATAAAGTGCCCAATCGGGGAGCCTGACCACTACCAGAAGAAGTAGAAGAATAGCAATCAAATTCTTTACTGAGGCATCCTAACCAATGAACATGTAGGAAATGCTACAACAGCCAATCGGAACTTGTAATACTCCACAGCCCTATGAGCCTGAGAACTACTAACCAATTCCACATGTATGCGTTACTATATTGTTTGCTTTTGATTTGCAGTTGTAGAATTCTGTACCCATAGCATTGGTCCTCGTACTGTTTTGGAATACGTTCTAGTTTATAAATGCCCTCAGTACGAGTTCAGTTGAGTGGCCTGCAGCAAACGTTGCCCTTCTGACTCATAGAGTCATGGATGAGTAGACTCAAAGCAGCCGCCAATGATTGGGCCAGTGTAAGCTTTCTTCTTGACTATTTGCACACCGTATAACAGCCCACTGTTGTGGCACTGCATATCAGTCATTGCTCACACTGTCTTTCTTATCTATCGCAAACTGCGCTGCACCTTATAAAGACAAGGCATCTCTACATTTTTAATTTTCATGTTTTCAGGATTTTAAAGTGCCCTAAGTCTTCCCGGACCAGGTCCTCCTGCTGCTCATCATAAAAGAATCACTCATCTTCACGGAACTTCTCATTTACACAGAAGTAGCACTTGTGTTCCTGTAGTGCACTCTGGTGCTGAGCACTACCTGGCGCTTATGTAATCACCCATGACATGCGACCTCCTTGGTCACTGTACTTTAATTGTAAATGCTGGTGAGGAGAGGTGTGAGTGATGGGTGGAAGTCACCTGCTGAGCCTTGGTACTCGTCTTACAAAAGTGTTTGCACCAATTTCATAATAATCAGTGATACCATTGGGCACACGACCTACAATCATAATTTTTAGGGGTGGGCCCCGGTAAACTCCACTATGCGGCGGTTGGTGGAGTTTTTGCTCTGCTTGGAGCACGGAGTGGCAAAACTCTGCGAACTCCGCTGGTGGAGCTAAGTGTGCCACCATTCCTAGATAAAATATTGTGAGACCAGTGGACTCAGCAATCAACATTGGTGTGAGATAGGACTTCTTCCAATTCAGCTCGGAACCATGAGCATGAAGTCATTCACAGATCACTTATATGTACTTTTCTTTGCCTGTGTGAAGGAGCATGGAAAGGCCAACCATACCAGGAGTGGAAACTTGTTAGGTTTTGTTATGCCGAATGACGACAAGTCAAACAGTGACCTTTGTATTATTAAAAGTGATAACTCGAAATCAAAGTTGTACAAATTGTAATATAGCTCCTTCTGAAGTAAACTGAGGAAACCTCTGAAGTATTTCTAATGAATATGAATAAATGTTATTCTCTGAAGTCTTTACATCTTGACTTTTAGGATTTTGTGGATCCTTTGGTCATCCTCTTCGAAGTCAGAACAATAACCAGAATTTAACAAAATCCTTTGCCATCTTCTATATCAGTATCCTGAATCATGGCTCAATTGTACAACAGCTTCTGGGTTTTAAAATACAAATGAGATCCTTTTGGACCTTAACCACAACTACAGCTACATCATTTAAATAGCGCATGCTATCAGGCTGGGCAACTTGGTACTGATCTTGTAAGCCTTGCACACTGAAAAGGCATGATTTCAGCATTTGCTTGATGAGAGAGACTGAGGTTGACAGCCTGATGTTCAAGGGAAGCTTATTCCAAAATCAATGGGCTTGTCTTGTAAAGGCCATACTGCACCAAGAGACACTGTAGATTACCTATCAGAGCTCTGCCTTGGCTCTTCAGATTGTGGCATGGTGAATGTAGTTGTTACTTGGAAATTAGGTAGTGGATGACTTGAAGGTGGGTTCTTTTTAAGGACAGGCAAGCTGTTTAAAGGTGGATCCAATTGAGAGGAGATCCCTTGTAAATTCATGAAGACTAAATGGTCTAGGATCTAACATAGGGAACTTATATAGCACAGCTATCACCAAAGCATCTTGGTTCTAAAGCTTTCCACATTAATGCATCTACTGCCTGTTATCTTGTTAAAAACAAAGGCAAGTTTTTAATAACTTTTTCACCCTTAATAGGTTCATCTCATTGTTTAAATACAGAAAGAGAGAATTTCATAATTTAGCTGCAGCCACTGAGAAAACTCTGCCACCCACCATGACAGTCCTGGCTTTGAGGACACTTACTAAAACAAGCTGCCTAGATGTTAGATTTCAGACTGGGAGTTACTAATATTTATTATTTACAAATTCAGTAAAGGATATATAAAGGGTTTTATGAACAAGAAGCAGAAATTTAAACATGATTCTCTGTTTCATCAGGAGCCGGTACAGTCTGAGTAAAATAGGAGTAATATTAGCCCCTATTCATTCCTTCGTAATCGGGTGTGCTTGAGTATTTTGTACTAATTGTAGTTATTGAATAAATGAGTTAGATGTAGCAAGGTTAGTAGAGTTGTCATAATTGAGTCTTGATTATATTAATGTATTTATTACTGGTATATGAAAATGATCCTCTAAAGAGGGTAACAAAGTTTTTAATTATTTTAGTTGACAAAAACATGATTTAACAGCAGAGGCTACTTGATCTTTCAAAGACAAATTGGAGTCAATGATGATGCGTAGATTGCAAACTAATGTTGGCAGAGATGGTCAGACTTCAATTTTGTGTGACCAGTTCAATAAAGTAGACTATTGTGAACCACTATGGACTAATAAGATCTTCGGTTTAGACAGATTAAATTTCAAGATGTATTTGACATCCATCACCTAGCATAGCAAAGGCTAGTCTTTAGATCACTGCAAGAGGTGTAAGTTAGATGTTCTGCTTACCTCAGACTAAACTCAAATTGTATATCATCAGCGTGCATATAAATAGCAACTACCATGTTATAGACGGCTGATGCCAGAAGGCACAAGTAGATAATAAACAAGAAAGGAGATATAATCATCACTTGGGGAATGTTATACTTTATTGTTTTAGGGTTGGATCGGAATGGTGGGAGAGCTACTAACAGACTTCTATTGCCCAGAAAGGACTGTCTCCGTGTATTAGTTGTGTCACTGATTCCAAATGGTATCAAAAGTGGAAGAGAGGTCAAAAACAATTAAAGTTAAAACATCCCCATTATCTACTGCCAATCTGAGGTTTTCAAGGGTGAAAACCATGGCAAGCTCGGTACTTCTGCCTTGAGGGAACATGGCCTGGTTACTGATGATCTACAATTGAACAACTGAATTTCAACCCATTTTCTCATATTTTCCCAAAATGTTAAGAGGGAAAAGACCTATAGTTACTCATGACATTTTTGTCTAGATTAGGGGTTTTTAGAATAGCTAAAGCCACAGCTTATTTCCAGATTATAGGTACTATGCAATACTTTACACTGCTCTTAAATATGGACAAAATAATTTCGAAGAATTAAGGCATTTGAGCAGTTCAACCTGGACAGGATCATTGAGAGAGCCCTATGGGTGCATAATAGGTAATACCTCATTTACAGAAGAGTGGAATACTGAGCTAAAAAGCTCAGGAAAGTATTTTTCTGATAATAAATGGCTTTGTATATAAGCTTATATTATACTGAGGAAAATCAATGGGGTCTGTGAGTAACTCAATATGAATTTTCATTATTTTCTCTCCAAAAAGTTGCAGGTTCATTACATAGATTCGCTGTGGCAAGCAGGGCAACTGTATATGATTGTGGATGATGACATTAATCAACAATTCTAAACAGTTTTTTGTATGTATGTATATGTGTATGTATGTATGTATGTATGTATGTATGTATATAATACAGGTAGCTAGGTTGTAGACGGTTAATACATTGTGATGCAGTATTCTCTAAAATGGTGAGTCTTCAACTCTTCCCTGAATTGAAATAGCATTGGGGCAGTCTGGATGGATACAGCAATATTGTTCCAGATCCTGGTGCGTGGATGGAAAGTGCCCTCTGCCTTGGTTCATTTTTATTCTTCTTAGCCTACAGTCTGCTAGTTTCCTGACTGCAGGTGTGCTGAGAACCACCAGAGATGGTGAGCTTGTCTGCAAAATAAGCTAGCGGTGCTGGTCATGATGTCTTTGCAATGGGAAACATTGTTTACACCTCACACAACACAACGCATGCCATTACAATGTGGTCATCAGAATGACCACATTGTAATAACGCATGCCATTACAACGCAAGTCAGAACAACGACTTGCTCTAGGGGTCAGAAGGTGTTGGATTTAAAATCCAACACCTTCCCTCCTGTGGCGCAGGCTGGAGTTGGAATAGTAAATTATACTATTCCAACATCCAGCGCCCCCCCTAGAGCAAGTTGTTGTCTGACTTGCTTTGTAATGGCATGCGTTGTTACACCATGATCGTTGTAATGACTGTGTTGTAATGGCATGCGTTAAAAAAGCATGCAATGTAACGTGGCATATTGCTTCGTAATCGATGCTGCTGGTTTGGAAGATTTGTATTTGCATAAGTTAATTGAATTGGCTATTCTATCTAGAAAATCTTTATTTTTTGTCTGTAGATACATGATCGCTCATCTTTGGAACAGAAATAACTCTTTATGCATTATGAGCTCACTAGAGTTTAGTCAACAGGGAGTTGTGCAATCTTGAGTTTAAGGCATTACAACATTCAAGCAGAGAATTAATTGATGCCTCAACTATTGTGGCATGATGTATAATAGACAGAGGTTGTGGGGCCTCCTTACTAACCTATAGGTGGAGACCTCTGTCTCTGCAAGGTTCTCTGTGCGGAGATCTCCTCTACAGTGGTGGAGTCCTCCACACATATAAGACTATGGGCATGATTTAGATCTTGGCAGAATCGGTCCCACCATCATTTTTCTATCGGATTCCCTGCCCTCCTACTAGGAGGTCTGCCCGCTCAATTTAGATGCTGGCGGGCCGATGGACGAAAGACCGTCAGAGTGCCGCTGACTCCACCACATTTGTTCGCCCATGTCGACGGTGCCATGGGCAAAATTGGCTGTCAGAGGGAGCACAGCCAATTTGCCAACAGGGCCAATCACAATGTGCCTTCCCACCAATGTGACTGTGGCGGGAGAATCTCAACACCAGAGTTGGTGGTTTGGAATGGATATAAGGCCGAAACTTACCTTCTTTCTGTTTCACACTTCCTTTACCATCATGGAGCCGATCCTGCCTTGCTGCTGCTACTCGACCATGAAGGAAATCAACACCGTTGTCTCCAGAATCAAAGGTAAGCTTCTATTATAACTTGTCATCTTTTAACTTGTCTGTTTACATTTTATCTGGACTCATACATGTTGAAAGCGCTCTAACAAGCAATAACATAACAATGTGTAATGCATATGTGGGTAATGTTGTCAATTAACACATCTAAACTAACACACCTATATTCATGCCTTCATGTTCATGGACACTTACACAAAAATGGACATCAATCCAAAAATCAAAAACGGACCATACATGTCTGTTATGAAATCATAAACATAGGCATCACACACGTTAGTGGGGTGATAGAAATTTAATATAATGTGGAAATTGAAGTAGACAAGGTGAAACGTTTGTTCTAAAATAACTGTAAATGCAATGTCAGTTCCAAACTTTAATCAATTCATATATTTATATAACAGGTCTACTGCATTTCCTGTATTTAATTAAATAATATTTGTGGCATTATTACTTTAAGGAGCAATGTATATGTGTTTATTTTCATCACCTCATCAAGTACAAACACATCTGTATTAACACTTAAAATAAAAATATGACAAATCCATTTATTGGTGTAAGTGTCCATCATCATGATGAATGCTTGCACCAAATTTTAAATGTCCATCACATACATTTATTACTAGTGTACGGACTCTACAAATTAGAGAATTTAAAAAAATGTTACATTATCTGTCATAATTTAAGTTAAAATATTTAAATCACATTTTAATCATTAACAGTTCTGGGAATCAAAGAATGGTAAATGAAAATCTCAGGGCAAACTTAGTGGGAACAAAATTAATTTAGAAATGAGATACGTCTCTCAAATCAAGAAAATGTTATTTTCAGACATAAATAAGTATCAATCTCACAAAAACATTGGAGTGTTGCCACAAACTTGCCTTCTAAACAGAATGCCAAAGAGGAACCTTCTCAGGAAGGAGCATCTAGCGGGGACAGAGCAGGCATCTCAAGGATCTTTCTTGGGAGGGTTGGGTTTGGGGATGACAGGGGTAATGGCTAGGTAAGACATGAATTCAGGAGGAGATGTTTGGGTAGGAGGGATGGGAGAGAATTGGGTTTGAGAGGTAGAGGGAGCTGCAGTGTGTGATGTGCATGTGTCTATTGGTTTTGCGTTTGCATGTAGGCCAGGGGTATGTTGTGTATATTTGTGTGTTTGTTTTCTGGCAGGTGTATGTTGTTCGGATGATAAAGGAAAACGGGATGCATTCAAACAAGAAAAATAAAACGTTTCAGTTTAATTTTTTTTAGGGCAGGCAGTGGTCCCTGTGACCACTGCCTGCTCCTAAAGAATATTTCCTCACATACTCACAAAGGGGAAGGGGTCTCCTGGGTAAACTGTGAGTGTTTTGCGGCCACAAATGCAGTCGCAAAACAATTTTACATGGCATGGTGACTCGCTATAAGGTAGGGACGCCCCTTCCTAATAGCGGGAGTCGCAAATGCTATTTTGTGAGTCTGTGACTCGCACAATTGCATTAGTACATGCATTTACCCCTTTTTGCTGTCACAAAACGGGAGGATCTCCAGTTTGTGGCCTCAAAAACGGGTCATACATCTGGCTCTAAATATTTACACAAGTAAAAAATGTCATTTAAAAAAATATTTATATATTGATGGTCTGTATAAGTATGTTTTAAAAGTTTATATCTATTGAAAACTTGATGAAATGTGTGTTTCCATTTTAAAATATGTTAGCAAACATTTACAACATGTTTACTGTTTTAAATGCAGATATATGAACCCAGGGAGAGCAAAGAGGTGACAGCCTCAAGTATTCAGACCATTTACAGACCTTGCTACCATGGAAGAACAAGATAGAATCAAAAGATTTATGTCATCAGGTGGAGCCAGATCTTCTGCCTCACAATAGGAATACTGCAGCAATTACACCAATGGTCAAATTAATGGCAGTACTCTATTTTGTGGCCATAGGATTATTCTAATACACTGTGGCAGTATCTGGTAGAATGACAGAACCAACTTTCAGTGGTGTGCTACAAGAAGTTCTTTCTTCATTGATGAGACATATCAACAGCTTCTTTCAGTTTCCTACAAGCCAGGATTTTGTCAGTGTGAAGGGAGATTGTTATGCTTTGTCTCACCTACCACATGTGTGTGGAGCAATTGATGGCACACATATTGCCGTAGTGCCACCACACACCAGAAACAAACGTCTACTGCAATCGAAAGAAGTTCCATTCAATCAATGCGCAAGTTGTCTGCTTACCAGATTTGTACATCACAAGAGAGTGTGTACATTTTCCAGGATCAGCCCATGATTGATTTGTTCTAAGGAACAGCACCATACCCCTGCAAATGTCACAACTTGGACATTAGAGTGCCTGGCTTTTTGGTAAGCACAATCTGTCAATATGTTGTTTGGTTAATTTCAGGTTTAAGGATCCGAAATATAGTAAAACAAAATGTTGTCTTATAGGAGACTCAGCTTATTCTAACTGACCACGGTTGTTGGCAACTCTGAGGAATCGGACAACGCCATGGGTAGTTCGCTTCAATAAGGCATATGGAAGAACATGGAGGCTCGTGGAGCGGGCTTTTGGGCTCCTAAAGTCCAGATTTTGATATCTGGATAAGACTGGTGAGCCCTCTTCTACTCACCCGATGAGGTGCGCCACATTAACATGGCCTGCTGCAGGTTACACAACATAGCTCTGTTATGGAATATCCCACATATTGCAGAGGCTGGAGACCACGAAGAGCCACCAAATGAAGATGCCAAATGAAGATGATAGTGGTGAGGAGGAAGGAATTGGCTTATATAAGATGTTATTGACAACTTCTTCACATGAGTGTGTATTTACAGTTTCTTACATTACGTGTTACACCAACTATTAACCTAATGAGGATGACAACTATTAACCTAATGAGGATGACGGTCTGTGCTGGAAATGTTTGAAAAGGGCAACTTAAGGAAAATACTGTGCAACGATGTTTGTTGATCAAAGATTTAACACACTGAGTACCCTGTTCATCTACATTGTTTATCTTTGATTATTCTTAGAAAAGATGTCCTCACAATTAATCAATTGTTATGTGAAGATTTTGTAATGTAATCAACTAATTGCTTTTGTTTTTAATCTGTTTTAGGTTCCTTGCTCATGGCATCTACTTTGGACTTTTCCAAGTTGTAACATTTGCAGTTGTATGCTGTTGTTGCGAAGTACAAAGGGAACATGGATTTATCCTGTGAAAGACGCACACAGACTTTGAGTGTACATATCTATTACAAAGACAACTTTCGCAGGGATTGAATTGAAGTTTTAGAAGTGTTAGACTTCTTTTGTGTGGAATGGGAGCACCAAGACTATATGTGCTGCTTAAATAGCTCTAATCACATGTAGTAATCGACACAAATCACACTAATCTCCCTTCACATTTGCGAAATCCTCATTTTGTTTTATGTGTCTGAGGCTGTTGATGTGTGTAATCATTGTCGAAATAACTTTTTGTGGCACAACACTTAGAGAGTTTTTTTGTGACATTGCAACAGAAGCTGCAACCCTATATTGGAATGACACTTTGGCCACTAAACAGAGTACTGTCATGATTCAGACTATTGGTGTTATTGATGTGGGATTCCTATTGTGGGTCAGAAGATCAGGTTCCAGCTGATGACATAAATCAATATTAGTTAGCCTATTTAATCTGATATATTTGAATATATTCCTTTTTTCCATAGCGGCAAGGTCTGGAACTGTAAATGCGAAAAATGCATAAAGTATTTGGGTAATGCATGGGTTGTAATGGTTACAAAAATAATGAAAACAATGTATTTTTTACAATTTAATAAATTACTAGTTAATTGGCTGTTGCTTTTGTTCTTTTTCCTAATTGTTATAAGATTTGAGACACATTGCCTACTTGAAAATTAGTTATGACTAAATAATAGTTTTATTGTGTACATTATTCAATGTATGATACAAAAGAAAACATTAACCAATTGAGAAATAAAATACAACAACAGTTCTTGATCTTGTCAGTTTTGTTTTATTCAACATACCCAAAAACCAAAAAACACAGGATAAAATAAAAAAATAAAAAAAACAGTCAATCATGGTGAATGGAACTATTATTGCAGAGCCAAAATTGTTTATAGTGCAATATCCAAATTACAGCTGGCAGCAGAAAGTTATATGTGTCCAGATAATAGTTAACATAGTGAATGGTAGTTACACACAGAGGAATTATGTTCTGCAGCTCTCTCTGGTGTTGGTGGTGGAGGTCTTGCCATATTCTCCTGCTAGTCCACCTGAAAGTCCTCTCCTGAGGGGGGTGGTGGATCCACAGTTGCAGGAACTGAGGTGGGTGCAGTTGGTTCTTTCAAAGGCAGGGCCTTCCTTTCTGTAGTTGAGGTAGATGAAGTTGGAACATATATAGTTGGACCACAGAAAGGGGAAGATGTTGCTGGACAAGCCCTGCACATTTGGGTGGAAATATCATGCAGCACCCCAGTCAGGGAGCCCATATTGGAAGTCAGATTCTCCATCTGTACATTATGCTACCTCTGCAACTGCTTCAACTCCCAGAGCTCTTTCTGCACCTGGCCCATCACATCTTGGGACTGAGGAATGGATCCCAATACTTGGTTGATGGTGACCTGGGTGACAGTGAACCCTTTGGCCTAACTTTGTTGGCACACAAGATTCCCTCCCATGACACCTACCCCCACTACCCTGTGTCCTTGAACCAGTGTGCCCAATCCTACTGGTTCTTGGCTGAACTGGAGGTGGTGGTTTGACATAAGCCAGGACTGTGGGGGAAGGGGGGACAAGATGGGTGTGATGTTGGTTTGGACACAGAAAGTGGAGGTGTTCATTTGCTGAAGTGTGGTAACACCTGGGGTAGGGGGTAGGTGTGAGCTGAATGAGAATCCCTTGAGCTGTCTGCCCAGACAGACCAGATGGACCAGATTGCTCCCCATCAACCAGAATTTCAGGAGTGTTGTCCTCAGTGAAGGCTTGATCCTGGTCTGGAGCGGAGGTCTCCTCAGTGGTAGATGGTTGCCGACGTACTCTGGCTGTTGGACCTATTATGATTTAATGAAAGATACAAATTTTAAAAATCTGTATTATACATCAATTTATTTTAAAATGAAAATCTGAAGCAACCTAAAAGTAAAAAGTTAAATATTATGATTGTACCTTTCAGTGGTACCATAGTGGGTTACACAAAAGGTTTGATTGACACTTCAAAAAGCAGGTGAAAAGATGTCCTGAAATGTAGTAAAATGATTTGAAAGTATACATAGAATTTACCAACCATTTAACACAACACAGTAGAGAGGTTAGATATGAAATTAACCATTCCAAGCCCTAGTAGCAAATATTCTGACCTTTATACAACTTAGAAGGATATATAGCATTAGTCATCATGGGAACATTGAAAAATACATTTTCACAAAAATAACCACTTATATTCAGCATAACAAATGACATGCCTTACAATTCTTTAGTAAATAAACTTTGATTTGTGAAACAAATAACATCAATTTCATCAAATTACAGGGATGGGACTGTGGTAAATAAAATAAATATTACCTGACTGAATTTCGTACGGAGTCTTAAAATAAAGTAAAATAGCTCAAAATAACAAGAGGCAGAATCCGTGGTATAAGAGGTTTTCTAATGGGCTTTATTCCATTCAAAATGGCCGACTCGAGTGGCGGCCTTCAGGTTCCGTCACCACGAGGGTTCAGGAAGTGAAGTACAATAACTTATTAACAGACATACATTTTTATAATAAGTGCATTACAATGAAACGAATGTAGAAGGCGTAACATTTGATAAGAAAAATGACGTGACAGTGACATAATCGAAACTAGGCGTAATAAGGAATAAAAGAAACATAATTGGCTTGCATTATCAGACATAGGTGGATCTATAAGATAATACTTGGCATAGATGCGCGCGCGGCAGCATGACGTGTAATCGACGTGTAACTAGGGGGTGAAGGGGACTTGACATTTAGCTCTACATGTGGAGACGAGAAGTCTGGGGTCGAGTCATCCTAATCCCAAATCATATCTAACATCCTATGTTTAAAGAACTATGTTATCCACAAGGAAGAGACTCTCGGACAGAATCTATTCTATACTGACTATGTGCGTGTACAAGCGTCTAAGTGTCTATATGAGATGCGAGGGGCAGAAAACTTTCCATAGCAACAGGGCTATGAATCACTTGCATGAAGACAGAGAAGCCTGGCCTTTTGCTTGGTAACTGGAGGAATGTTTACTTAAACTACTAGGCAAGAATGCATCGGCTGAAGAGCAAAATAGATAATTCGAAGGTGAAATACAACTTCTTGGCAGACAGGCGAAAACTAGCCGAGGCAGGCACCGTTAGCTGCACAGGGAGTAGGACAAAGTTCATGGATACAGATGCGAGCTCAAGCTGAAGCTGTCAGAGACAGAGAGCAGGGAAAGGCTTTGAGGACAGAATCGGGCCTACTCGCCTGAACTGTAAAAATGGAGTAACTTGGCCATATAAAGTCGGTGGCCTTTTATACTTAGGAATCGAATATCCAGCCCATTGATGGCGGATCTGACAGAGAACATGTTGACGGTAGACACACATATGTTTGCGTCTTAGAAACTGGAACTGGAGGGAACATACATGTACTTGTAACATGCATATAGAACCGTTGGGGTCCAAGATAGGGGACATAACTGACCAGGAAAATCCACATTTCCACATTCCCTCCTTGTCCCCTTCTTGCCCTTCACGAGACATCAATCTTCATCATTCCATCGATTTGCTCATGGAGCATCATTTCTTCTTCCTTCTTCTTCCGGGATCTTGAGCGAAAACCTTGATGTGGAATACACGATGTGGCACACAGACCACAAATCGCTGGTCCACATTGCAAACATATGCAACAACTGAAAAGCATAAGAAGGCCAATACCTAGGAAGGATAGAACTCTCCATCCCCAGGCTGATATCACACTCCAAAACCACCCGGACCACGTCCAAGTGCCTGGATTCTCGTGTATCTGGCTTACAATCTTATGAAGGCGTGTTATAGCTTTATATACAGATGGCGAATTTTCTGGTATGAGAATGCAGCAGCTGGATCCGATGACCCTGCAAGCTCCGCCCCTATCGGCCAGGATGACGTCAAGGACAAGACGATTCTGGAGAACAACAATTCTCATCACTGATTGTTCCTCTGTCAGATTGCCTAGGGCGGCTATAGTCTCGTTTACTACAGCTTCAAGAGTCTTGGTGAGTCTGCGTATCAGCTTACTATTTGATATTGTACCTATATAGGGAAAGATACCTTTATTGAAATCTACATACTTGTCCCATGCCGTCTCAGTATAATCGACAACTGGGAGATCTCTTCGCTCTCTATTGTGTACTAAATGAACATTTCGATAATAATCAGGAGGAGCTAGGAAAACAGGTGGCAAAAGGAATGCTATGTAACAGGTACCATCCCAATCTAGAGGCAGACGCATATATGCCGTCTGACCACATATAAAGTAAGAATGGCGAGAAGCTCTAAATGAAGATTTGCCTTGATCACTATATTCTACTGTAGTAACGCATTGGCTATGGCCCATATGTATGGAACCAACTTTTCTCACACATAATTCACCCTTTACTGGAAATACTGACATAGTGGGCAGAATTAGTTCAACTTCGGATTTGACATTCAAAATCATAAGATTAGGCGTAAAATTACCTAATTTATACACTTCATTTTCTAAATCAGTTCCTGTTCTACTGGGGTGACCCTCCTTATTAGGGTGACAGACTTTGAATAAAACTAGATTTAGATTTCCCCATATCCAATGTTGTTGATAAACTGCTGTGTCTGGGTCTATGGAATTTAATAAACTAAACCATGCTCCACAGGAGCCATTGCGTGTAAACGGATGTGGAAAGAAAGGCAGAACTCCTTTGTTATTCTGATAGGGAGGGAGTCGGCCACACACCCAACAATTTGTCGCATTACTAGTCTGATGGGAATGATGTAACATACTAATGAATGTGTTATTGCGCAGCGCAAGTCTATAGGACAACTCATGTGGCGGTAGGTCACTAAAAGAATGTTCATCAGTTATATTGAAAACACGTTTAGAAACAGGATGATATATGTGCAAAATCATACTCGTAATAATTACTAAAATACTCAATAAAAACAAAATTAATAATGTCACAATACAGTGGTTACGCAGTAATTTACAATAAGCATGTCGTTTCATTATGATTCTGGACTCTGCATCATTCAGACCTAAGGGATACATGTCGGGACAGATTCAACCGCTTCACCTTGGAGAGGACTTAAACAATCAAATCGTCCGACAGTTTAGATCTGGACCTGAGTTTCTGTTTATAGCACTGAGAGTCATTTTGTTCAACAAAAGGAAGTTTTGAATCAGTCTGTGAGGGAGTGCAGGGCACAGTGTCTATATCTGAAGGTAGTCCATGAAATTTTTTTATATGGGTGGAATGCACCCATCCTTTCCGTCCTTCGATCTTCACAGCTGTTCTGGTCGTCAGCAGGACCTGCTTAGGCAACTTCCACCTAGGATCCAATTGGCTTTTCCTATCAAAATTCCGAACCAGGACAAAGTCCCCGGGGACCACGTCATGGGGTTTCACCTCA
Organism: Triturus cristatus; assembly: GCF_964204655.1. Classification (NCBI taxonomy): domain Eukaryota; kingdom Metazoa; phylum Chordata; class Amphibia; order Caudata; family Salamandridae; genus Triturus; species Triturus cristatus. The sequence goes on from NC_140589.1 coordinate 1,512,219,632, forward strand.
GTGTTGTCAGGAAAAGCTGCGACCACCTGTGAACGAGAAGATTGTAGTGCAGACATCAAGGAAGCCAGGTAATCTGTCAGCATATTACAGTCAACATCAGTTATTTTACGGGGTATAGGCGTCCCCCACATATTCGGTGGTCTACCAAAGATCACCTCATACGGGGATAGCCCTGTTCGAGAGTGTGCTACCATTCTCATGTAGAATAGCGCAACTGGTAAGGCTACTATCCAGTCCACACCTTTTTCCTGACATATTTTGGACAATCTGATTTTTAAAAGTTGATTATGTCGTTCCACGAGACCTGCTGCCTCGGGGTGTCGGACACAGTGGAATTTCCACTGATATCCCAACAAAAGTGAGACATGTTTCATTAATTCGGATGAGAAAGGCTGGCCGTTATCTGAATATACAACACGTGGTAAACCGTACCGTGGGAAGAATTCTCGAACTAGCTGCTTGGCAGTAGTCGGGGCAGTGTAATCTGATACGGGATACGCCTCTGTCCAACGGGAGAGAGCGCAGACAACTACGAGGACATATTTGAATCCTCGACAACGTTCCATCTGAATATAATCCATCTGGAGGACTTCAAAAGGATGGTCAGGAGGCTGAAATCCACCCTGCTCTACGGGAACACTCTTTCCTGGATTAAACTGACAACATATCATACAGGTACGAACTTTTTGTTTAGCTGCTGCTCGTAAATGTTTATTGAACCAAATGTGCTGAATGCTGTCTAGCATAGCCTTCTCTCCTAAATGTGCTGGACTGTGAACTGTAGCTATAATGGCTTGAACCATGGAATCAGGGAGAAACCATACAGATTTCTCTTTCGTCATCCATCCTTGATCTGTCTGGATCCCTCCTAGTTCAGTCCACTTCTTTATTTCTTCTGCTGTGGCATGTGTCTGTATGTCAATTACATCAAGTGTGGGATCCTTAATTGTCATACACTGTGTTGGTGTCTGAACTATTGGCTTTGTCATGTCGGATGTGCGATTCTGAGCAGTCTGTTTGGCTGTTCTGTCAGCTAAATCATTGCCTTGAGAAATGATATCAGTAACCTTCGTGTGTGCTTTACATTTCATAATTGATATTGCAGTCGGTAAATGAATCGCGTCTAACAGAGCATGAATGAGGGACCCGTGTTGAATATGTGTTCCATGAGAAGTTAAATAACCCCTCTCCCGCCAAAGCACTCCGAAGTCATGTACGACTCCAAATGCATAACGTGAATCAGTATATATGTTGACTTTCTTGTCCGCGGCTTGAATACAGGCTTGTGTTAGAGCAACAAGTTCTGCTGCTTGGGCTGACAAAGTATCTATACAATTTGTCTCAATAACTTCAGTGTCTGTTGTGACTGCATATGCGGCAACTAAATTTCCTGTACTTGTCCTCATACACGAACCATCTACATATAACGTCAGGTCTGGATCTAGCAATGGAACGTCTGTCAAGTCTTGTCTAGGTTTCGTCTTTATTTCAATGATTTCAACACAATCATGAGCTAGTGGGTCTGTTCCAATTACAGGTAATAGTGTAGCAGGATTCAATGTATTACACCGTCGGATCTCTATGTGTGGTTGAAACAATGTCAGTTCATAACCAGTAAGTCTTGCTATGGTCAAGTGTTGTGTTTGTGTTCGGTTCACAAGAACCTCTACTGCATGTGGTACTTGTACTGTCAATGGGTGTCCTAATACTATGGCATCGCTTTGTCTAATTGCTAAAGCTGTCGCTGCCACTGATTTCAGGCATGCAGGCAAAGCCTGAGCTACGGGATCTAATGTACTGGAAAAATAAGCACATGGCTTGCGTGATCCTGCTTGATCCTGAGTGAGTACTGATAAGGCAGTACCTTCGCGTTCTGTAACAAAGAGTGTAAAATGTTTGCTATAACATGGTGTTGCTAAAACAGGTGCTTGACATAAAGCTTCCTTTAGGCTTTCAAAAGCTTGTGTATGTTCCTGAGTCCAAGGGAGAACAGTCGATGTGGCTGCCTCCTGTGTGGTTAACTGAATGAGTGGTTTTGCTAGAAATGCGTACTGAGGGATCCACTGTCTACAATATGAAGTGAGGCCTATAAAAGCCCGCACCTCCTTTTGTGTCTGGGGTATTGACATGTTAGCAATTAACTGGATGCGATCTGGTGTAAGCTGCCTTCCCTCCTTGGACAGCGAGTGACCAAGATAAATAACTCGCTGAACACAGAATTGCAGCTTAGAAGGGGACACCTTGTGCCCCTTGTCGGCTAGGAAATGTAAAACTGTCAGAGAAGCTTTTTCACATTCTGGCTCGCTTCTCGCGGTGATCAGCAGATCATCGACATATTGAAGCAGTGCTGTATTGACTGGCATGTGGATACTGTCAAGTTCTCGTTTCAGTGCTTGGCTGTAGATGCTGGGGCTTTCTGTAAATCCTTGGGGAGCGCGTGAGAATTTAAAGCTGCGCCCATTTAAACTGAATCCGAACAAGTATTGGCTTTCCGGATCTATTGGGACGCTGAAAAAGGCATTCTTGAGATCAATTACAGTAAAGAATGTTGCTTCGGAATCAATTGCTGTCAATAACGATGATATATCAGGGACCACAGGGAATTGTGGTACAATACACTTGTTTAGTTCACGCAAATCAATAACCAATCGGTACACTGGTGGAGCAGTAGGATCAGTTCGTTTAAGAATCGGAATTATCGGTGAATTACATACATTGGAGTCTGTTTCTACAACTACTCCCTGGGCAATTAGCTCATCAATGATTTTCAGCAAAGCCACTACAGCATCATGCGGTAACTTGTATTGTCGCATTCGTGGTAGTACCACTCCTGCTTTCAGTGTGACTCGATAGGGTGTAATGTTCATGCAGCCAACATCCGTAGGGCCTTGTGCCCATAGATGTACTGGTAAAGTCTGTAGTCGGGGATCCATGTCTCTAGACACATAGTGACCTTTAAAATCACGTAAAAACAACCTTACTCCTTCCGGAGAACAACATATTATGGCTCCTAGTGCTTTCAGAGTTTTAATTCCTAACAGATTTTCTGGGCATGATTTAGTAAGCAATAAATCTGTAGTTCGTGTCAAAGGTCCTATCGTAAGTGGTAGAGGCTTTGATACTTCATTAACAATAGGTTTTCCCGAAAAACCAAGGGAAACATTTTGAGAGCCTGAGAGGGGTGCCCCTGGAACTTCACTACGTTTTATAGTTGTTCGACTTGCCCCTGTATCGAGTAAGAATTTTCTATCTTGACCTAATAATTCACTATGTACATAAGGTCCTTCTTGATCTACAGGAATCTCGATAAGTGGTAAGTCAACTTCCCTCTCTAGGCTGGTTCATGCGTATCGCTGGTATTCAGGGTATTCATACTGTGCAGTCTGATACAGTTGTCGTGTTGCGGTTTGTGTGGCAGTAGCAGGCAACGATGGTGCAGCTGGCACAAACTGTATGGGTTGCTGTGAGGCTGGCATGGACTGTTGCTGAACTGGCACGGACTGTCCATGCAGCATAGCTCCTTGTTCATTCTGATCTTGTCTAACTAATCGTGGTCTCTCCTTTGTAATGCCTGTAGCTATATTACGTTTCAGGACTGGACAATCGTGTACATGATGGCCCAGTTGTTTACAGTAATTGCAGGTTCCTTTTACAGGAACTGCAGAATCACCAGAATGTGTCACACTCTTTTTGTGACCATCTGCTGGTACTGTCTGAGAAACTAGCATTTTCATTTTTGTATCCTTCATGCGTCTATGCTCGTGTTCTTGTTCATCCCTAATTCTATTGTGATGATACTGTAACATTTGTAGCATTTGCGACGGAGTGTTACTTTGCCAGGTACTCTCGAATTTCAATATTCTATTCTTTACTGGAGGTAATGCATTTTCCACTAATTTTGTCACAAATAAATGTGGATATGAGTCACTACTTGCTTTTATACCACTATTTATACCAAAACATTTTTCAAATCGAGCATAATAATCGCTTGTGTCTTCATCTTGCTTTTGTTTGCAGGCAGTGATTGCACCCCAATCTTCCTTTTTTGTAGTTAATAAACGTGGCAGTACCTGTACTAGTAAACCTGGTAATAGTTTAACTTTATCCCCGAGCCCCGAACCTGCAGTTCGGCCCCTTTCTTCCTCTGCTAATGCTGTCCAGTCTATCTTTTGGTCTCCCACTTCCCACTCTTTTTCTTTCAGTTTTTCATAAATGCCAGCAGGCAAAAGCACCTTTAATATCGTCATAATATCAGGAAAGGTGTACTCTCCCATCAGTAACATGTCTTTAATTTCTCGGTGGAAACCCGCTGGGTCTTTATCATGGCTAGGTACTACTTTCTTCATTTCTAATAATTCCATTTTTGATATGGGTGTGTAAACAAATACACGGTGAAACTCATTGTCTTCGCCTTTTATTGGGTGCACTTCTCGTAAAGGATTTTGTCTATCCATGTAGTACGGTGCTCTTTCTCTGGGGGGCAGGGAGAGAGAATCTGGATTTACAAAAAGGACGTACTGCTTACGTGACACTAATATCTCTTTAATTAGCTTGTTACTAGAACCTCTCCATCTGTACGTAAGTAGTTCCGTTAATATATCAGGTAAAGGACCAGGGTCAGCATGTTGGCTCTTATATAATATGAGGAGTTGCTGAATCATATAGATTCCAGCTAAACGTTGTTCATCTGTACTGAGATTGAGAAACGTGTGTGCTACGGTCTCATCACCATATTTTTCAGGACTAACGATCCAGTGAACGGCTGATCTGGCTAATTCTTGCTCATCCATGGAATCGAGGAGGTGGTAACCCCTTCGTTCTCGTAGTATTTTATCTGCGGCTTGAAACGAATGTTCAGGAGACTTCAGATTTATTACAGGCGTTGGATACGTTCTGCTATTATTTGGACATACAGAATGTATGGGATCAGAAAAACATCTAGTATTTTCACAGGATCTTCCTCTGCCTACATAGGCTATGGTCTCTGACTGTCTTGCAGAGTCCCCTGATTCGGACACTTCATCTTGCTCAAACTCGTCTGTTCCCAATCTTTCTGCATGAATACGTTCTATTTCTTTACGGATTTTTCGGCACATGGCTATTATACAATTTTGCTTATCGTGTCTCCCTTCTGATATATTCTGACTCCATCTTGTAAGAGTAAGCATTACGTTCATGTCTACCCCCGGACGATCTTGATTTCTGATCACACAGTTTATGAGGAAACGTAACAGTTCCCCCTGTATTTCTACTTTCTGGAATTCCATAGCTCTGTTAATACATCCTGGATCTCGTCCTGTTTGAACAAAATGATATATGTTATCCAGATGCGTAGTCATCCCTGGTAACCTTGCTAAATACTCTGCGGCTCGCCTAATACGTAATGATGCCAGGACCATTTCATCCTCTTTACCAACCACCGGGTCATATCTACAATTTACAAGGAGTTCCTTAAGCGTACGTTCATTTACGAACTTAGGTGTACGTGAATGTGCTGACTCTTGAAAGACAAGTTTATTTATTCTAGGTGGTGTAAAAGTACTGCTAGCACCTCCCGTGGCCCCATCTGGGGCGTCGGGTGTGAAAGGGTTCGTTGAACGTGACACAGCAACTATGGGTGTCGATACCCCTGTAGAGTCGACTGCGGAAACAGATGCGGAAACAGATGTGCTTGCCGAAACTTGCGTCGGGACTTGCTGTTGCACGGGGACAGATACCTGATCCTGACGTTGAACCCCTCCGCCAGACGGTCTATGTGGTGTGGCGTTAGCATACTCGGGGGCTGCATCATCTAGATATGAGGAAAGGAAAACGTCTTCTGCGGTTCTGGGACGCCCTTTTGGATGTACCTTAATTGGAAATAATGGGGGTGGCAAGTCTTTTGGTATCTCTGGAGCAGCCTTAGGTAATCCTTCGGCTAGAAGGGGATACATACCATTCATAAGAGCATTACTTTGTCTATTTACTTGTTCTGATTTCACTCGGATACCTTCCTCAATTAATAGATTTTCTTGAACTTTATTTGAACTTTCTTTACTCCTCTCTTCTTGTCTACGTGCTTTTTCTGTTCGTCTATGAGATTCTTTACGCCATAACTCGATAGCGTCTTTCTGTGACTGTCTGACCTTTCTTTTCCATAACTCTTCCTCCACTTTCATGATGCACTCTGCATCCCAGGTTCCCGCTATGGGCCACCTTTGACTTTCCGGTAATCCCTTGGTATAATCTACCCATAGATCAAGAAACAATATGGCATCTATGCCATGTTTATGGTACATGAAATGTCCTGGAGTGTCTCTAGGAGGAATAGGAACTGCTTCTTCAAGCACCCCTTTTCTGGTGGTAATCTGTCTTAACTTCGAGAAGAGCGGCATATTAACAACTGATCTGATACTTACTCTTGAACTTACTTAATACGAGAAACACAATAATGAACAGTGAACAATGAACAGTCATTCATACCACAATATGCAAGACATTTTCTGAATACTTTAAACATTAAACATTAAACATTTAATAATGGTCGACAATGATGACAGTCTGCTTAACTAATCACCACGCTGAATTCTTGACAATAACTGAATACTTCGGAATACTTGATATACTGCTAAACAGTACATATACACTGCTAAACAGTGCAGACCGGATTTGTGTACCCAAATCCGTCTTGACCGGCACAACCTATGTGCACGTCAACATGCCTCCCCGGCGATGGTACTCACCGAGTAGCTCCTTGAAACGGAAGGCCTCAGAGAAAGGACAGGACTCGATAACTGCGGACATCGGACCCTCTGGACGTCGGAATTTCGGAAAACCTGGTGGGCCTCTGTATACCTCGGATCTTGCTCTCTCAGCTAGGCTCTGGTCGGGATACTTCGCACTTCTCACCGCCTCGTCTGGGTTGATCGCAGCCTCAGTCGCCCCCGCTTGACCGGAGGGAGCTTACAGGAAATCCTGCTGGTACGCGTTTATGGTCCGTCCAGCTGTGGCAGGAGACCGGGCCTGCAACGCACCGCCGGCGCGTGAGATGAGAAAGTGTCCCTGTTCGGGCGCCATTATGTGGTAAATAAAATAAATATTACCTGACTGAATTTCGTACGGAGTCTTAAAATAAAGTAAAATAGCTCAAAATAACAAGAGGCAGAATCCGTGGTATAAGAGGTTTTCTAATGGGCTTTATTCCATTCAAAATGGCCGACTCGAGTGGCGGCCTTCAGGTTCCGTCACCACGAGGGTTCAGGAAGTGAAGTACAATAACTTATTAACAGACATACATTTTTATAATAAGTGCATTACAATGAAACGAATGTAGAAGGCGTAACATTTGATAAGAAAAATGACGTGACAGTGACATAATCGAAACTAGGCGTAATAAGGAATAAAAGAAACATAATTGGCTTGCATTATCAGACATAGGTGGATCTATAAGATAATACTTGGCATAGATGCGCGCGCGGCAGCATGACGTGTAATCGACGTGTAACTAGGGGGTGAAGGGGACTTGACATTTAGCTCTACATGTGGAGACGAGAAGTCTGGGGTCGAGTCATCCTAATCCCAAATCATATCTAACATCCTATGTTTAAAGAACTATGTTATCCACAAGGAAGAGACTCTCGGACAGAATCTATTCTATACTGACTATGTGCGTGTACAAGCGTCTAAGTGTCTATATGAGATGCGAGGGGCAGAAAACTTTCCATAGCAACAGGGCTATGAATCACTTGCATGAAGACAGAGAAGCCTGGCCTTTTGCTTGGTAACTGGAGGAATGTTTACTTAAACTACTAGGCAAGAATGCATCGGCTGAAGAGCAAAATAGATAATTCGAAGGTGAAATACAACTTCTTGGCAGACAGGCGAAAACTAGCCGAGGCAGGCACCGTTAGCTGCACAGGGAGTAGGACAAAGTTCATGGATACAGATGCGAGCTCAAGCTGAAGCTGTCAGAGACAGAGAGCAGGGAAAGGCTTTGAGGACAGAATCGGGCCTACTCGCCTGAACTGTAAAAATGGAGTAACTTGGCCATATAAAGTCGGTGGCCTTTTATACTTAGGAATCGAATATCCAGCCCATTGATGGCGGATCTGACAGAGAACATGTTGACGGTAGACACACATATGTTTGCGTCTTAGAAACTGGAACTGGAGGGAACATACATGTACTTGTAACATGCATATAGAACCGTTGGGGTCCAAGATAGGGGACATAACTGACCAGGAAAATCCACATTTCCACAGGACAACATACTAAATTAAACACAAAAGCATTTTGAAACATAGCATGATCTAGAAATTGATCTGTGGATAGCAAAGAGAGAATGACAAAGATAACATTGCAATCAGATTTTCACAAACTTTAAACAAGACATCATGGTACTGTGGCCAAAACGGTGTGTGATGCTAGCATCCATCCTACAGCCTCAGGAATAGTACAATGTTGACTGTGTCATGTGACAGAATCACTCCGTCGGCAGCCGCCCCTAGAACACCGCCAGCTCAACTGTAGCATCTAAATAGGCTCAGTGCAGTCAGTCAGCAGAGAAGACCGCCGCGTCGACAGCGGTGAAACGTTTATATGACGGAAAACACTCTTTCAACACAGACAGCAATTCAGCCAGCACACATCTAAATAGGCTGGGCAGAATTCCATCAGCTTCGCGGATTACTTGTAAACTCCGCCGCGGAGGGACGACGGGAATCCCGTCAAGATCTAAATGAGGCCCTATGTCTTAATAGTAAATCTGAAAAGGGGTAGTGGCTACAAAATGGGGAATACTAATAACAAAATAGGGAGACTTTAGGGAAAATTAGAGAGGGGTTTTTAGAGAGAGACAGGATGCTAGAAACACCCACCGCAAATAGTAAGCCCATTATTATTCATAAAGCACACTTCCAAAGTACAGCCTTAAGGCAATAAAACAGTAATAAATGTACTCTAGCCCAGAAATGGAATAGGTCAACCACCACACATTGCCACTCCCAGGCACTGCAATACACTCCCAAAGAAAATGGTATTAGGCAGAAAGTAAAAAATAACATCCCATAAAAATAATGATAAACAAATAAGATTATTTTAAAATAAGTAAATAAAAACCTACAATCTTGCTTAATGTTAAAAGTATAACTATTAAATAACTATTTTATTATTTTAAAATGCAATTTAAAAATAAAATTAGATTAAACTTTTAAACTTTTGTTAAATATGTAAAAAAAAATTAAATTATACTACACATGAGTTGTAACAAACTATAATGCACATTAAATAAAAATAAAAATGTTACTATGGGGGCGTGGCTTAGGAGCCGAACATGGCGGACGGGTCTTCCTAGAGCTCCGCTGTGTGCTCCTTCTCAGGGCCAATATCCTGCGGTATCCTTGATCCCAGCGACTGTCACAATGGGTCACCTGCTGCAGAACATGCCGTGATCCTGCTGATGAGTTGCGGTGGTGGTGGAGGGCTGGGAAAACCCTGATACATGCCTGACCGGTGGTGGCCGCGTGTGCAGCCGTGAGCGGAGGAGGCTTGCCACGGCCGCCATTCGCCTTTCTCACTGGCGGGACAGCTATGGAGACATTGGCCCTGTTCAGTGCGGCCCCTGAGGTGCGTGAACTGCGGACCAGCTCCTGAGAGGGGCTGATGTGTGCAGATTGAGCGAGCGGCCTTCATCGTCGCCGTGGCACCATTGTGGTGCCCATGCCCCCGCCTCCCTGTGCATTGGCGCCTGCGGGGGAGCCGCTCCAGACCTGGCAGGGCCCACACGGGGACCGGTGTTCTTAGACCACCGCTCAGCCAGGATTGCCCCGAATGCCACCTGGGACTGATCAGCGTGCCCGGAGCTGCGGAGTCTGCGACTGTGGGGGAGGCTGCGCCGGGGCTCGCTACGAGATCCAGTTTGCCGACGCCTGATATCTGTGCCTGGCCTGAGTCGAGTGTACTGAGGCGGCTGCCTCATTGCAGTAGAGTTGGCGTAACCTGTGGCCCTGTGCCTTGCCAGTGAGTGGCTAGACCGGTGGCCGGTTCCCGCTGTGTGGCGCCCCGTGGCTGCCCTCCGCGCCGGCTTCACGGTAACGAGGAGTGCGACGCGTGGCCTGTGCTCCTGAGGCTGCCTGACTGACGATGTGTGTGTGTGCAGCTGGACTGTTTCACCTGCGGTCACCTCTCTCCCTGAGGTGGGAGCCTCCCTGCGGCGCCTGGGCTGTGCTGGTGGTGGTTCCTTCTCAGCCCCCTGGGACACTGAGAAGCTGGTCCCGGACATCCACCGGTGGCCTTGGGAGTGTGACTGCTGGGGAAGCTGGGGCGGAGCCCTACGATTGGACCCGGGGCGGTAGGACACGTACCGCTGATTGTCGCCCACCTGTCTCCTGCTGCCTTCCCTGCTGTTTCTGTCTGTGGTTGGGGCCGACCTGGCGCGGGCCCCTGCGGTCTGCACCCTCAGCAGCCATGGGCAAAGATAAGCATGGTGGGGCGGCTCCCAAGCAGAACACCATGGATCACTACACCACCACCCCCGCAGGGAAGAAAGCTGCAGAGGGTCTGTCCTCCGACACGGCGATGCTGCTGGCGGCGATTAAACAGTCGCAGACAGCTCTAGAGGCCCAGATCGGGGCCGTGGGCTCAGAGGTGTCGTTTCTCCACCAGGATCTTAGGAAGGCTGTGGACCGGATCACTGAAGTGGAGACAAGGGTCTCAACTGTGGAAGACACTGTATCCACCCTCCAGCAGAAAGTGGACAAACTTGCCATGGTCTCCCGGGAGCTGGCGGCACAGGTAGAAGACACAGAGGGTAGGGCCAGTCGCAACATTATTCGCTTGGTGGGTTTCCAGAAGGCTGCGAGGGGACGTCGATGGACAACTTCCTCTCGGGCTAGCTTAAGGCACTGCTACTGCCTGCGGACATGTCCTCCTGCTTTGTGGGTGGCGTCCCAGGCCAGTTATCACCCGGCTCCTCAATTATGCTGATCGGGAAGCCATCCTTCGATATGCCCGGCTCAATAAGGACAAAATGATTTTTGAATCTCATCACATCATGGTCTTCCCGGACTATACTAGGTTGGTCCAGCAGCAGCGCCAGTCCTTCGTGGCAGCCAAGCGGCGACTACGAGAATTGAACTTATCCTATGCGCTTCTGTTACCCGCCTGGATGAAAGTGATCTACAACGCAAAGACATTCTTCTTTGACTCCCCGGAGGAGGTCTTCATGTGGACTGATGAGAGACGCAACCTCAAGCCTCAATCGCCACCTCATATAGACTCGGACTCCACCCAGGGCTCACACCGGAGCGGTTGGCAAGGCTGGGACACGGCTACGAGGCGCAATAGATCTCTATCCAACTGGCGTGCCCAGAGCCAGACAGGTCTCGGAGACTGAGGTAGCTTGGACATAACGACTTATCGCATCCTGTTCTTCGTCCATAGATGGGCGAAGACGCTGGTGGTAGCCCCACGCTGGGTTGCTCCTGATCCTATGGTTGGGGTCTTTCTTACCTGCCCTGGAAGGTGTCGGACATAGCATGCCCTGATTGTTTTGGGTAATGTTGGGTAATGTTGGGTAATGTTGGGTGGGGGGGGGATCCATTGGAAGAACCGCTTGGGTCATCATGTTTGGGGCCTTGGACGGGATTCCACTGCGACAGATACTCCTTGTTCCTGGAAGTATGGGGGTGGGGGAGGCAGGAGGGTCTGGGGGGGTTGTTTGTTGTTAGTTCTAAGTTTTATGCACCATGCACACAATTCCTTGCTCCGTCACCATCACATCGTCTAACACTACACGCTATAAGAACTAGGAATGGCCCACACCAGGGCTAACTCTCTGCTGGGGGAACTCAACATTTTAGCCTGGAATGTGCAGGGTTCACTGAATAAGGTTAAGCAGGGGGCAGTGATCCATTTGGCAAAGCGCTACTTGGCCAACGTCCTACTCTTAAAGGAGACACATCTTCTAGGCACTAAATCCACTTGCCTCTCCCGTTATGGGTTCGCCACGGTGTATCACTCCGGCTTTACTAGGGAAGTGTGAGGTACGGCAGTTCTCATTCACCGCAGAGTGCCGCTCCAGGTTACACATCACTGGTCAGACCCCGGTGGCCATTTCACGGTCATCTCAGGCATTATAGCTGGAGAACAGCTCACAATTGGGAGTGTCTACGCCCCTCCACCGCTCGGTCAGACATTCATAGATAAACTGACACAACTCTGGGGGTATCTCCCGGGCGGGCTGTCGATACTGGGTGGAGACTGGAATGATGTTATGAATCCCGTAGAGAGGTGTTGAGCTAGGCCGCCAGATGTACCCCCCTCTAGATTCAAATTGCACACACTAGCACATACACTGGGCTGGGCGGACTCATGGCGGGCCTTTCACCCCTCGGAAGCCGGGTTCACATATGCATCATCAGTTCACCCACCCTTTCATGCCTGGACTATATGTTCCTCCCACACAGCCATATACACAGAGTGACACACACATCCATCCTACTTCGGGGTCTCTCCAATCATTTGCCGGTTCAACTCAAGCTGCGCCTGCAGACTCGTCGAGCCCCCTATCGGTGGCGTATGTCTCCATGACTGCTCCGTGGCACCGAGTATCAGGAGATGCTACATAAGGCAGTTGTCGACTATCTTACCTTCAATGCCGTAACTTCCCCGTCCACGAGCACTCTCTGGGAGGCTCTTAAGCCCACGATTAGGGGGGCAGACATTAGCTATCGCACGGGGAGAAGCAGCACTGCATGACACAGATATGGGACCAGGAGGACCGTCGGGTCCACCTGCAATCCCAAGTGGTGGAGGGTTCTGACTCCAGCACCTGATGCAAAATGCTGCATGTTCAGCAGCAGCTCCATCAGCTGCATACAGATAGCGCTAAAGAGGCCTGGTTGGCAACCCAATATAGGATACATCAATGGGGCGATAAGTCCAGCCAGATGCTCCATAGGCTTTGACAGGCCTGAGTGTCCCGACGCAGGTCCTCCTACTGAGGTCCCCGGATGGGGACGTGTGCACCTCCTGAGGCTGTGGTTCAGGCCTTTGCTGATTTTTATGCTGCACTTTATGAGGAACGCGAGGTCATGGCTGAATCCCATATAGATGATTTTTTTACAGATATCCCTCCTCGTCGACTCTCAGACGAGCAGCACAACGGCCTGGACACACCCATATCCCTTGACGAGTTGCAGGCACCATTATCCAATACCCACCCGGGATGCGTGCCAGGCCCAAACCTGTTCCCGTGCGACTTCCTGCACCCTCACATTGGGATTCTTGGACCTTATCTGCTTAAGGCTCTACATGAGGCCTCCGAGCAGTGCATTCTGCCCCCAGACTGGTGACACGCCAAAATTGCAGTCTTCCTCAAGTCGGGTCATCCTCCTGACGACCTGGTTTCGCATTGCCCCATCTCCTTGTTGAATTTTGAGCCTAAACTGCTAGGGAAGGTTCTATCCGACCGCCTCCGCACGTGTATCCAGGATCTGGTACATCCAGATCAGTCTGGTGTCATGCCACAACGCTCCACCAGACAATATCAGACGGGCCCACAACGCTGTGGCGGAAGCTCACCGTCTGGTTCGCCCTGCGGCGGTCCTGCTGGCAGACATAGATAAGACGTTCGACTCGCTGAGCCGGACCTATCTTTTTAAACTCTTGGAGGCTGTCAACCTGGGACCTCGCTTCCGGGCCTATGTGAAATTATTATATACGGACCTAACTGCATCGGTTCGTGCGGCCGGACACTTTGCGTGGCCCCCTTCCCCATTCGCAGGGAACGAGACAGGGGTGCCCCCTTTCCCCTTTTTTATTTGCCCTAACGAGGCTTGGCCATGCAATATCACCCCGCTGTTCCCTGCAGTCTGTGATGAAACAACAGTGTGTCCCCACCTGCCCCTTTCGCTATACGGCAGGTCCGCCATTTACAAAATGGTGTCTTTACCGCATACTGTATCGACTGCAGAATTATCTGTATCCTATCCCCCCCGTCGTGGTTTCTCCAAATGAATGCCTTCCTGAATAGATTTCTCTGGCAGGGTGGTGCAGTCCAGGTGGAGCTTACAACGTGTATCCAGTCTACGTACTGCGGTGGGTTTGCGGCGGCTGATGTACGGGCGTATTACTGGGCTTTGCAGCTCCTGGTAATCAATGAATGGTGGTATGGTTCTCAGGTGGACCCGCCCTATGCCGTGGAAAGGCTCTTCATGGCGGATACCCTGCTGCTCCACCTCTTTTACAGCTGCTTGTCCTTGGAGGCATTTCCCCCAGCCTGCCCGACAGTTATTCAGATATGGAGGCGGGTGGTCGGGTCTATGGGTTGGTGGGGTATGCTGACCGGGGCTACTCCCTTCTGGCAGGGATCTCACCTCTGGCCTGTCTCATCACTAGAGGGGTTTCGTAGGTGGGACGATATTGGGATATCGACTCTTGGAGATATTATGCAGGGGTCCACGCTTAAGTCCTTCCAGAGGTTGCAGGAAGATTTCGACCTTCACAAATTACAGTTCCATAGGTACTTACAGCTCCGCCATGCCCTGTTCCCCCCGATACGGCATCTCACGTCTCTACCCGAGATTCACCCGTTAGAGGGTCGGTTGTTGATGGGGGATCTAGGGGCCCACAAAATCCAGCAAATCTATCAAACGCTCACTACACACTCAAAAACCACTATACATCGGACCCGAGCGGCATGGGAGGCAGTCTTGCCCGCTCTGACAGATGACGATTGGGCCGAGGCGCTGGCTAGCCCTAGGTACTCCGCAGTTTCCACTAGATACAGGCTGATCCAATTTAAATATCTCCACAGGATATATTACACACGCCTCCGCCTCTGGAAGATGGGGGCTATTCAGTCCCCCGCCTGTCTCCGCTGTGACTCGGATGAGGGGTTGTTTCTTCATATGGTGTGAAGTTGTGGGGCGCTGCAACACTTCTGGTCGAGCGTCCATTCTTGCATGGGGCGGGTATTGGTATGGGACATTCCAGCAGACCCTAGATTTACACTCCTTCACAGCACGGAAGACATTGGGGGGAACAGATATAAAATACACCTTCTGTTCTTGAGCCCTACATTGGCAAAGTGAGACATTGCACAGCACTGGAAGGCTACGTCCCCACTATGTGTAGTGAATTGAAAAAAGGCCATGGATAGGTGCATGTCTGCGCAGATTGTGGTGTTTCAGTCGAGGGGCTGTCCACAGAAACACGGGAAGATCTGGGCCAGATGGGCCAAATATCGGGATATCGATTTGTCCTCAATGACGCAGCCTGTGAACCGAGATCCTCTTGAACGTCTAGTGGTAAATGACTTGCCGGTTTAATGTGATAGAATCATACAGATGTGGACGGAAACTCATTCGATGCGTTTGTCCTACATTTTTGATGGTATGTATGGTGCGTGGTTGGGGGAGGGGGGTGAGGTGCTGTTGCAGGTCTGATGTTCTGCAGACCTTCTGGGTTAAACATTTTCAGCACCTAGTGTTTTTACAATATGCCTTTCAACTGTATGTTGCTTGCTGGGCTTGGCCCATCTGGTACCACAGAAAATCAATAAAATCTGTTGTTAAAAAACATTTTTTACTATGGCTGGGATTTTCTTAATGATTCTTTAAGATATATTATCTTACTAAATATATCAAATGATTTTACATCTATATTTCAAATTGATAATTTTTAAAGAAGAATATACTTTATTAATTTCCCCTCTACTTTTACACAGGCACATTTACACCTACTAATAACTTTATCCCATGAGCCATTGTATATGAGGGGGGAAACACATGTATGTCTACACTCAGGATTAAATACACATTTGGAAATGGTGAGTCGGAAAAAGTGTAGATAAAACACGTGAGTGCAGTAGTCGATTTACATGTGAGCAAATCTACATGTGTTTTAAATTTACGTTACGTTAATTGAGTCCTATGCTTATGTTTTTGAAGTGGCAGTAACAGGTGCTGAAACTGCACTGACCTGAGAGAGAGGAATCGGAACTAGAAGGACCTTGACATGCAGGGATGGTAGTCTGGTGCAAGTTTACATTTGGTGTGCGGTTAGGTCACAGCTTTCAAAGATGAGGAAGTGTGTTAAAGGCAAGGAAACCTGTGCTGATGTGGATTGGTGGTTTGGTTGCCCAGCTACTGTGCTGTGTTACACTAAAAATAATAGATCTGCTCATAACGCTGTCCCAGAGATAAATTGTACAATGGGCAGACACATGGGCAGGTACATTATTTTTTAGTGCACCACTGTATATCACACATACCTGCTGTGCTGTGTTGCACATGGGGAGAAAGTAATGCAAAGCCATATTTAATAAAAATTGCCAGCTGTTGTTTCTACCCCTGCATAGGTGCATAAATCGGCTGCTCGGCACCATGAATAACCTTTGCACTATAATGCAGAGGTGTGTGTGTGTTATTTACTATAGAATTTGTACTGGGAGCAATCCCTTCAAGTATTAAACCCTATGCCTAGACTAATACTTACATTTTTGACCCATTGTATGTGTAATGCGCAGTGCATCACACATGCAATCTGTGGAATGCTTGGAGAAATTTCTCCTTTTTAGCGCCTGCTTTAAGGAGGTGTTATTTTTTATGCAAAACTTGAGTTGGCTATTTTAGTAGACTTGGCTTCGCTTAAAAAAATATGGATGTTTGCACTTATCCATCCAACTTACTCCCAAATAATGCGCCCTTGACAAAAAGTGTTGTCAAGCAGTGCAAAGTGCTATTTGCGCTGAAGTGAGAGCAGCTTTCCAGCATAAAATACCTTCTGCACTGAAAAGTAAATACCCTTCCAAGAGATTGTGATGCTTTGTGTGATTATGTATCACATTGTCCCAGTGCAATAAGTCAGAAAATCTGCCCCTAATTATGGCGGATTTTGGGCTGTATCTCAAAGTCTCTTTAGCACTATGTAGATCAACCTTTTGCAAGGTCGGCTTTATGAGCGTGGTTGTTAGTTCCACAATTAAGGTGGGATTAGTCCACAGTTCACAGCACAAGATCAATTTCAATGCGTTTTTCATGTGGCCTAGCCAAAGCCATTTCTTAAAGTTGTCCAGGGCCATTTGCTTCTTTCAGCAATTTCAGGCACACGCTTTGCATGCATTCTTAAGGATCCTAACCCCCCAAAAAACAGGGCATAATAATATCTTGTCTGATAGACAGGTGAGCTACATCTCAAACATAAGCAAATGTAGTGGTGTGCCCAGGGTTAACAGACCTGCCAACTCACATGGTGCCACGGCATGTCACACAATTTCGGGCCCCTTCACATGGTCACCCGGTGAAGAGACAAAATGATATGGTTTCAGGAAAGATAAGCTCAAAACGAATGGATGCAGCCAACGTCCATTAAGGGGTGCAAAAACACCCCAGAACTACAGCACTAACCTAGGCAATCTTTTTTTTCTTGAATGGGGTAGACGGATTATTGAGGGTCAGAGGGCCTCTTAGGTAGCTCTCTCTGCATGAGATCCATTAATATATTTCATTTTGAAAGCCTCTAATTGCGAGTCACAAAACAATTGCAATTAGAGACTCGCAAAATGAAATGGTCGTACATATGGCCTCGTCCTTGCTAAGAGGTGTCTCTATTTATATACTTTTCTATTACAAATGTGGGACTACACGTTGCACCTTTTTTAAGGGCTAAAAAGCCAAGATCAGCTGGTTCTATACCCAAGTCATGGGTGCTCATGATAAAATGGTCAGATAAAAAGGAAACTGACTCAGTAAAGGGTGTTAATGTGCTATGTACAACAAGATAAAACAGTTTGCAAACTTTCCAGCAGATGTGCTTTTGGTAACCATTTCACAAGCAGTACATTTGAATCTTAGGTCTCCTCCTATCGCCTAACTGAACAGTGAGAATTGTGAATGAATCATGAGATAATACGGTGGGGTTGGTGGGTTTAGTCCTCACTGGTAATATCAATGTTTAATTTACAAGGTACAGGTTGGAATCAAAGAATGTACAGCACGTGATTTAGAGCTGTGCATTCACATTTGTTTGACATAAAATTAACTGAATGGAAAGTGCATTCTTTAACGCAATGAGGGTAAGACTGCATGATGTGCATTGATTTCCAATTAGAGTCAATAAAAAACCCATTTTGTGGTGGGGCAGTGTAATGAAACTCCAATAGATGCCAAAGTAATTTTTGTCACGTCTATGAAGATTGTAACAAAAGTAAGGAATTAGCTGATTGTGTAGTGTAGCCTTACATTTTTATGGCCTTACTAAAAATAGCCATTTTTAGAAACCTAGAAAAAGGTCTCAAATGTAACTCCTCCCATGTCATTTTTTGGGCTTCCTCAATATTTTGTTTTTGGATATTTAATGACAAACCACACCATGCTATACAATGACAGGTCATACAATACCATAGCATGCCATACAAAAACATACCATGTTATGCAATGCATGCGATGTCAGGCCATACCATATTATATGACAGGTCATACCATTCTATACCATCCCTTCTCAGGCCATACCATACCATACCATACCATACCATACCATACTATGCATACCATAGAGCATCACTAAGAAAAAGGTTGACAGAGCCAATAGATCTCGCAAAGGTGAGACCTACTGGCTATGTCCATGCTTGTCTGCTTTACATCCTTTATTTCTTCACATCAGCTCCTGCAGCTGAACACTTTGTGGCACTTTCAGCTTCAGCATGCTCTTAAAAAAGGTTTGTGCCAGAGTCACAACAGCAAAGTATCAAATGCTAAATGCAATAACAAAAATATCTACCCTTTCACTCGGCCAATGGCTTATTCAATGATGATGGGCAAACTTCATTACTGCAAGAATTTAGACTCTTTATTGGCCAACCAAATATGCTTTTGACCTGTCTTTCTTTTATCTGTTCCAAACCCCTTTGATTGTCTCCATTTGCCGAAACAGAGAGCTGACTCGGTGGATATGTACAAAAACAGAACGATGTGCGAACTCCAGACCCTCATCTTTAAGTGCATCCATGGAGCTGAACCCTCAGACCCTACAAACATGGTCTTGTGATACACCCTGGCACAAATCTGAAACTGCAATCTACTTCACACCTACAAACCTGCAGGCTCATCCACGAACTTTCTCGTACTCACAGGTGGTTTGAAATTAATCCCATTCCTCCCAACTTTCAAGGTTGTTCTAAACGTCAACTCCCCCGCTCCCTTTCACGTCCCCCACTTCTGATCCCCACGCATTACAAATGTGAGGCCACTGACACCTGACTACATTCTGAAAACAACGTCCAGTATGTAACATGTTCTATGTTTTGTACCTTCCGTCACTCACCTTTCACTCTGCACCATGTGTCTCTGATCATGATCTCATGCACCGATTCTGTGACTTTAGACTTCATTTCTGTGAGAAAGACTACGGTTTTCCTGCTGGAACTTAAACAAATAAATAAATGGTATTTACCAGCACCCCAGAGGCGCAGCTAACATTGGGGTCAATACACAGGGGGAGGAGGACGGGTCAGGCTGCCATACGTGCCAGTGCTGTAATAATATAAACAAGAGCGCAAGAGTTAAAACGAAAGGGCAGCCTTTGAAAATGTGCCGAAAGCTTAGTATTAGACATAAAAGTTTCAGAAATACGAACTTGTCAGGCACTAATTATTTTGAAGTTGAAATGGCACGTAAATTATGCTGCAGCAGTCTAAATGTTGACCTTGCATTTTCTCACAAGGGTTTCAAGGACAAACATACCACCTCCTGCCTCATCCACCAGACCAATGACGGCAAGCTATTTTTGGCACCCACCGAGGCCCAGGTGGCCCATCTGGCCTCATTCACTTGGCCAGCGTTCCTGTGCATCTGAGAATTCTGACCCCACTGCTTCCAACTAATTGTATCACGTTATTTGCTTTTTGTTCGTGATTTCCCTTGCAGCAAAAGGTTGCGCAAATCTCATGCGCTGTGTTAGAAAGTCTCAATTAACCTCTAACCCTCCTTCAGTGCATGCGGCTTGGGTTACTCCTCACACCCAACCGTGGGCCCATTAACACGTTGTCGTAAAACAAAAACTGTTTTGACGGGCTGTAATTGCTGCTAAGTGACAGCGAACAAAGGGCCTCTGTACCACCGCTAAATGGGCAGCGTGGTGAGCGAAGGAGGCTGTCCCCCCTCGCCCCCCCCCACCCCGCGCTTCAGTCACGGGGAGTTTATCCCACATAAATTGGAGCACCCTCTCGTATCTCTTTAAGCACTTAAGCAACCGAGCTTCCTGGGGCTATGAGCTGATGAGGGGAAAGTCACATTTTGAATTACAAGCTGCAAGTCTAACAGTGCTGAACGAAGCATGAGTGACAACTCCCAGGGAGAGCCGCGTACGAATTCCCTTCCTCTCTCGCAAACATAATTAGTTTATGTTCGCTGGAAAAGGTCACTAGTGGCGAAAGGGCAGGGCCTCTTTTTGTTTTCAGGCAAGATAGTGGAAGAATTGCTTGACGCTCAGATGTGCAGGTGCTTTAAGAACCTCATTTAGACTTGGCAGCCTGCAGTGAAAGCTGATTTCCCTTCAAGACTTTGAATTCCATATGACAGGGCCGATTTGCTGTGCCAGGAATGATTTTCCATTCATGCCACTGAGCATTGCAATATCTGTTAGAGTCAACACGTACAGTGGCCATTTGTGTGAACAATTCCCTGCTTGAACACTTTTTCTCTCCTAATTTGTGAAGGGAAAGTTTGTTCCAGGGCCCTGGCATCTTATTAACCATTACTACGTGCATTGAAACCTGCAAAGTAAATAATTTCAAACCATGGTAATTTTAAACGTTTATTTCCCTTTAGTAAATAATATTATGGTTTGACACTGTGGTCCAATCTTCATTGTTCAACTTAATTTGTCAGTAACGTGGTTGTCTTGTTAAACATATTGTCAGATGCCGTATAATTTGCTCATGAGGCTATAATGAAGGAATTTCAATGCAAAAAGAAAAGTAAAACATGGAGGAACGTGTGATGTATGAATCTATAAGTGGTGCATGCTTCACAAAGTACTTTAAATGTACAATAGTTTTGAGATTTTGTGTTGCTACTAACTCATAGTTATGAAAATCTATACTTCTACCTTGATTCGACTATAAAGCCTTTATTTAGTACTTATTTGACTTTTTGTTTAATGTTGGCTGCTCAGTGCATGCTTCATAGCGATTTCAGGAAGAAAGGGGGGTGATCCCATTGTCCATTTGTGGATGAAAGTTCTTCACAGCTTTATAGTATCCATCAGCGACGGCCCGTATAGGGCGTGTTACCGGGACGGTGATGTGGGGCAGAGGAGGGGCAGGGTGGGGGGTTGCAAAATGCGGCATACGGCCGATTGCAGGTAAGTTCCGAAAAAAAAAAAGAACGAATTTCGTTGCACGCGCAGCATCGCCAAATGCGTAGCAGTGCGCGCAACAAAATTTGTTTTCTTTATTTTTTTTGTAACTTACCTGCAATCGTCCGTATGCCGCATTTTGCAACCCCCCACCCTGCCCCACGTCACCGCCCTGGTAACACGCCCTATACGGGCCGTCGCTGGTATCCATGAGTCACAGGCCATGCTTAATAAGGCATTATCCACTGCTTTGTGGAAATTCATAAAGTCTGCTTAAAGTATGATGTGAATATGGGTGGAAAGGTTAATCCTTGTGCACAGAGGAACTCCATGTAGAATTGGATGAATATACCTGGGTGGACAGTTCAAGGAGGTCAGTCTTAGCGGCCGTGTAAACATGTAGGGCCAATTAATTTGATAATGTAATCTGGACCTCTTCCATGCAATGTCTTTTCTTACTAGACACATTACCATGAAGTGAAATCACCTTTGATCAGATTATATATTACATGCTTAATGTATATTAGAACATTGGAATGTTGGAAGCTCCATTGAAAACAATGGAGTGCTCCGGGCTTATAATGGTTGGTATAAGCCCGGAGCTCCAACATTCCAATGTTTCTTTGTTCACACCACTGAGTACACGATCCTCCGAGGAGGCCACTACAGCTGCAAATGTAGCACTCAGGATTCAGGAACATGAGTACCCCTTGCCAACCTGTACGACTGATACTAAGGGAACCAGGCCTAATATGATATCGTGGAACGAGGCAGGTTTAGCTTTCAAAATAGCCAATCCCGAATGGATAAATAAATGGCAATCTATGGAGTTAGCATTTTTTTCAAGAGACCTGGGCTATAGATCCAATTTTCTTCTCTGGTTTTCGCACCTTCTATTCACCAGCTGTTCCGTCAGTCTATGGAGGGGCGATGGGGGGTTGCTCTATTCTCAAATACTATACCCCTTCAAATCAAAGAAGTTGGTCCTAGGCATACTCACTTTCAGATCTTTGAGTTGGGTAGTAGGAAACAGGGCATCTGGGCAATTGTTAATTTTTACAATAATGAGTTTGGGAGGAACTCCAGGTAAGTGGCAGACACACTAGCATTAGAGATTGATAAATTGTACCACGGGAAAATAGGGGTAATCTTGTATGGGTGGGGGATTTTTATGTTTTTATGTTCATCTTTGTAAGTTTAATGGCACTAGGGTATGTGTGGAGTAGAGGATTCCTACAATAACCTCTTTTCACACTTAACACACAATGAGTATGGTGAGGTTTTGAATAGTTTGTTATAGAAGTGGAACTTGTCCTTAATAAATATATCAGAAGAGGGAGGGCAAGGGACCGTTTTTAGATGGGGTACCTATGATCGCGATTACTTCCGCTTGTTTGTTATGCTTTGAACAAATGTAACTACCATGCTACACTTTGCCTTGCTTTCTGTAGTGGGCAAACTTGTTCTAAAGTACATAGCAGGGGTGTACAATATAATGTCTGTGTGTCAGTTAAGCTCCCTCCCCGCTCCCATTTCTTAACCCCTGTAAACTTGTATAATCTTTTTGCTTTTAGCAGTGGCCACTCCTTATACTAAACCTCCCCCCTTCCCACGTGTCCAAGCATGTTTGCTGCTGCTCACAGGCATTGGTTCTCCCCATCTTCTGAGTCCATTCACCAGGACATTCTCCTCCGACCCGGCCAAGTTTATCCGCTTTCTGCAATGTAGTTATCCTCCAGTGGAGATTGTGCATGATCGCTTGCTCTGCAAGCCTCCTTGAAACTAATCATGCACCGAGGCAGTCATCGGGGGAAGATGACTCTGTTCCCTAATCAAAACAGTTGGGAAAAACAGGCCACTAGCATCGTGTTCTTTGGAGCACAGCAAAGAGTGCATTACTGCAATTGTGTCTGAATTGACAATTCACTCTCCTGGGTATTTAAGGCTTGGCTGTGAATGTGGAAAGCAACAGACTACATGGAATCAAGAGAATGGTTTGCTGCCATACTAAAGGGTCAAAGTTTCACTTAGGACAAGGAAACCCATCACACTAAATGGCCCAGGAGTTTACTATTTTGAGTTCTAACTAAATGTTTCCTCAGAACCTGAGCATATTTTCAACTCCATGTTCTGTTTGCAGTGCATTATTCTCCCTGAAAGGAAAATAGTTGACTGGAAAACTACTTACCAACCACTCACGTAACCACACAGTCACTCACACCCACAAAACCACTCACACCCACTCCTAGACCCACAAAACCACTCACACCCACTCCTAGACCCACAAAATCACTCACACCCATTCACACACTCGCGCACACACCCATGCACAGAACCACACACCTTACTCACAGACATACCCACACACACACCAACTTATACACCCACACAACCACTCACAAACCCATACAGCTACTCACACAGCCACTCACAAAACCATGCACACAGCCACTCACACACCGATATAGCCACTCACACACCCACACAGTCACTCACACACCCAGGCACTGATATGCTAATAACAAGCATTGGCATAGCCAATAGATCTCGCCTTTGGGACCTTATAAGTGTTTTGCCATGCAACAGTTGTTGTTGCACCAAGGATATTGTGCTGCATAACTAAATACTTATAAGGTCCCAAAAGCGAGACCTATTGGCTATGCCAATGCTTGTTCTATCTATATGAAGGGGTAGAGTCCTCACTGTCTGCTCTACCAGTGGATGTGCCTAAATTTGATCGTATCCCCTTCCGATTCTGGCGTACACTGACGACGCGGTATTGATGACCAAATCGGCTTAGCCCTAAAAATGCTAATCACAGCCTACTCCGCCTTTATGGCCTCCTTGACCTAAAGGTCAACAAATCGCAATCATTTATAATTGTGTCTGGAGCCGCAAGAGATGAGAAACATCCCCATTTCCAGTTGTTAGGCAAGAACATCGAGACAGTTGACTCCTTTTCATACCTTGGAGTGTTTTTTGATAAAGACCACTCATGGTCTAATTTAGTGGCAGCAAGAGCCCAGGGCATGCAAAGGAGTGTTAACGCTGTTAAAAGCTTTGTTAAGAAGTTGGGAGGCAGTTCACTGGATGCAATTAAGAATATATATTCAGCTAAAACAAAGTCTGCTGCAATATATGGGGCAGGAGTGTGGGGATGGCTAACGTTACACTGCTACAACAAATAGAAGACTCCTTTTTTAAAAACCGTGTGTCCTTACCACAATCAGCCCCAAATTGTATTTTACACTGTGAATTGGGGCTTCCTTATTTGAGCGACAACATAAGACTGGCTCCAGTCTTGTTGTGGCTATCAGTATGGCGGAGGTCTACGGTGGATTTGACTCAAACCAATATCAAGGACTGTTGTAAATTAGATTATTATAAAATAATTGGATTGTTAAATTACGTAGAGGCCCATCTGAAAGCGTTAGGGATGGGACATTATTTCAGGACCCGAGTCCTGCAAATGGGTTTCAAAGGGAAGAAGAACTGATTTATTCATTAAGAGATCAAAGTATGCCCAAAGAGAAAAGAAACGTATTCATCATTCCTCCATTCAAAATCCTAAACTTACTACCATTTTGGTATTCACAGAAGGCACTTACTCATTTTGGTATTCACAGAAGGCACTTACTCATTTTGGTATTCACAGAAGTTAGGAGTCCTAACTTTAGGACTCCTAAATGCCTTCTGTGAATACCGAAAGTCTTAAAATTAAGATTTTTCGCAGTTTAGTAGTAGTATAGTTAGGACTCCTAACTTTAGGACTCCTAAATGCCTTCTGTGAATACCTAAAGTCGTAAAGATAGGATTTTTCTCAGTTCAGGAGTCCTAAAGTTAGGAGTCCTAACTTTACTACTACTAAAATGAGAAAAATCCTAATTTTAAGACTTTCTGTATTCACAGAAGGCATTTAGGAGTCCTAAAGTTAAGAGTCCTAACTTTACTACTCCTAAACTGAGAAAAATCCTAATTTTAAGATTTTCGGTATTCACAGAAGGCATTTAGGAGTCCTAAAGTTAGGACTCCTAACTTCTGTGAATACCGAAATGAGTAAGTGCCTTCTGTGAATACCAAAATGAGTAAGTGCCTTCTGTGAATACCAAAATGGTAGTAAGTTTAGGATTTTGTCTTAAGTTAGTTCTGTGAATCGGGCCCTTTATGATTTGGTACCACCAAGAACGGGGGAAGGTTTTCAGAATTTATAACGCATCAATAATGTGCAGCATAGATTTATCCTTTTGCGTTTCCGCATGAACATGATCCCGCTACTCCTGGGATACCCCCAAAATAAGTACAAATTAGCAGTTACCTCTCACCCTGTCCCTGTAACAAGTATGCAGTACAGTCAGATCTACACATTGTATTATTTTGCAAGACCTATACAGAGGAAAGGAAAACATTCAAACTCCCAATCCTGAGGTACCACAATTTTAGGCAGTTTTGGGTGGCCATGTACTTTTTAAAAAATCTACGGGACCCATTTGTATGCTGTTCTGTTACCTCATTTCTGTGGGCTTGTTTTAGGAAGAGGAAAAAGGTGGGACGACATTTTAGTAGCAACAACTAATTAATTAATTGTAAATTCTGAACTGCTTTTTTCATAAACGTTTTTATATGAATTTACCTGGATCGCCGCAACTGTTTAATTCCTATTTTAAATGTGTATATATGTTTATATATTGTGTTGGAATTTTTAGATAACTTGTGCTTTTAAAAAGATTGAATAAATCTGTGTGACTATGAAAACTTATTTTCATCTCCAATCTAGTATCACCACACCTCAAGGCCATGTGAATGCTGTGGCATTGATAGACATTGAATCTTCAGGTGGCTTCATTGGCAAAGAGTTTGGTGAAGCGCAGTTTCACTCATTCAAAAGACTTTAGCAGAAATGATACTTTCAATAGGCAGAAGTCCTTTTGTCTCCGGAGATGTACAGTGGGACAACAAACCCTTACTGATAAACATGGAGAATTCGCATAAAAGTCCTTAACTTTGGATGTAATATCATCTTCTATGTTCCCATTCAATTCAGAATCTTTTGGTTATCATTGATAAGCATTGCACAAACGGGAGGCCAACTGGCATGAAGAATATACCACCATGAGATCAGAACACAGCAAGCAAATATGCAGTCTTTGACGTGCTTCACTCTGTAGGAACAAACAGAATATACATATCTACCTGGTGAATACCAAGACAGCGATATGTTTAGCAAGAAGGGAGTGAATACTTGTCAGGATTGGATAAGGTGTAATGCTTGCAAAAATGGAATATAGCCAACAGTCCTAAATATCCGTCTAAACCTACCGAAGTGTAATGGAAAAATACTTTCACTAAAAACCTGGGGAAAATAATGCTGTTTAGGGATGGCACCAACAAAAACCAAATCTTCATGGAACCACTGCTCAGCAATCTTGACAAACACACAGAAGAAATAGAAGTTAATATTTTGACAATCTATGTATGAAAAGATGTTACAATCAATTATGGAATACATTTTACCTCTCTCTTATGATTGTTGACGCAGCTAAAAGGGAAATATTTTGGCAAATTGTGCAAAGCAATAAAATGCAAACTTACCCAGATGTTGCTTCATGAAATGGTGGCCTTCAGACATATCTTGGCTAGTTGATTTGATAACATCTAGTGCTGCACATATCTATAAGCATTTCGATTGCCAGATGCCACATTACAAGCTCAATGGCATTTATAGCTCAATCTCACAAGATGTCTACTGATGCTCCAGTCCAGATACCTTTTTTATTGTTGCAAGCTTAAAGTGGCACAGTTTGTTATTGACCTTCATAAAAAAAGGACCTTCTCCACGTAAAACGTACCTGGAGGTGTCCCTATGTGACCTAGAAGCCGAAGAGCTTTGTTATATGTCTCTCTTCAGTAAGCTAACAAGTGAACTGTTGAGCAGGGAAGCTAAACTGCTATCAAACATGCTGGACAGGAAAAACCTCATCAATAAATGTAATCCAAATTGGCACTTGCACTTTATAACGCTACCAATGCAACACCATACTTGAAGCAACCATGGTCGCATGAGCTAAAGAGGCAATTGATGTGCTACAAATTTTGTTTGATATCACTACAGGCCTACTGGAATGACTGAATAAAGAAAGGCCTGGCCCATGAAGATCAGCGCTCCAATCATTAACTCATATTGTTTGCATCAGCCCTAAACGTTTGGTGCTGTATAGACTTTGGGCTAAGACGTTATCCATATGGCTTAATATTCACACCTGTGACCTGGCAGTGGAAACATGTTTGACGGGTGACTCAGGCCAGCTGACAGCACGGTTCCTAAGGTTTATGAAGCAGGCAATTAAAGAACTGAATAGCAGAGAACAGGGAGTTAGGATGATGCACTGCACTGAACGAGGTATATACAGATATTAAATTAATTGCACAGTTTTTGAATGATGGTTTTAATTATTTGTTTTAAATTACATGGTATTGTTGACAGCGCCTTGATTATTTTATTGCCCTATGGATTTATAGGCTGTGGAAAATACGCTAGACGATTGCAATAAATTAGCTTGAAGTACAGTTTTCTTCAAGGTGCACATTAGAGAGTGAGGATGAAGAACTGCACTAATAATGATATATTCAGATATTAGATTAGTTGCAGTTTTTAATGATGATCATAATTAGTTGTTTTTAAATTTATTGTATTTTTTTCCTCCCTTCATTTTTCCCTATTGACCAATGGCTTTAACTGACGTGGAAACACTGAATGGCCAGGGCCCGATGTAAAGCTTAATGGCTCTTGGCTTTGGAAGTGACAACTGCATTTTACATGCTATGCGCATGTGTTAGATTAATTACACAATCCTGCTCACTGTTTTTAGAATATTGTTCTTTTTTAAAAATTATTCTGCACTATTTGATTGCTCTTGGTACTTCTTTATTGATTCATATTTTTGTTTGTGAGTCTGTAATGATTTTAATTAATCATACAATAATTTGAAATTCAAATTCAATTTACCTCACACTCAGAGGAAGTGTGCTTTGACTAACGCTGGTCCTACTATGATCTAGGGCTAGGGCCATATACGAGTTGATAGATAGTGAATCAGCAAGTAGAAGACTTGCTGATGGGTGACAAGATTGGGAGAGAAGCACAAATAATTTTGGTTAGACTGAAAGTGAAAATAACCAAGGAGGGAAGTTATTGGTTGGGAAATAAATGAGGAGGGAAATAGAGAACACAAAATCTATGAGGGAAGAAAATAATAAAATGCAAGGGTGCAATAATAGCTGAAGAACTTGACTATGTAAAGGTTTTTCTTAAATAGTGGCTCTGCCACTGATGCCCTGGAAATCTCTACCCTTAACCTGGAAGTGACGATGTGAGTTTCCAAGCTTGACCCCTTGTGATCTTATATTGTGGGTGAAAACGAAGACAATTACCTGTACATACCCTAACTTCCTTCCTATTCCAGATTATTCCATACCTCCTCATCGTGGCATGACTTTTCTAGAAACCTTTAACCTGGGGCCAAATTCAATATGGGATAATTTATCCATTAACACACAAGGAAGATTTGGTAATGACCGAATGTTTAGAAAAGGATTTAGCAAAAGATTGCATTCATTATTCTGTTTGTCGTACAGGGATTACAATATTGTTCATAATCAAGCCAAATAGTGAATTTAGACCATGTAATGTCTATAGAGAGTTGAACAGGAGTATCATCTGCAATTAATGAAGCCTGTGCATAGTGGGCGGAGTGGGCGGAGTGGGTCTACGCGGAGCACCACGGAGTTGAAAACAAACTCAGTGAAACTCTGCGTAGCTCCGCTACACCGCCCGTCTACCACCCGCCCTATTAACAATTGGTAAAAACTTTAAAAAACGAGTTAAAAGTAAATTTAAACGCCTTACCTTAGCTGCAGCGTCCCTGGGCTGCCCTCTTCCTCTTCATTGTGTTCTTGGTCAAAACTGCGCATACGGCAGGTGGGTGGCGGGGACTGGCCAACTTTGCCCCACTGCGGAGTGTGTGGAGCTTTGCCTACTCCGTGTTCTCCGCGGAACGCAGAGTAGGCTAAACTCCGCACACTCCGCGGGCGGAGCAGAGTTCTCTGGCCACGGTTACAATTAATATCCCCTACCCCTAACCTCTATATATTGGATCAAGTGAAAATAGCTCTGATCTTCTCTAAATTAAGTCTCAGGGGAGCCTGTCTGTTTTCTGTTTCAATAAGCCATTTACTCAATGGGCATTCAGTCAACAGGTCTACTTAACATATTGGAGAGCAGAGAACTCAAGAGGGTCTTTTACCTTCTACTCTTTCACAACCCACTTCTGATGCAAGGTGGCTGCTCCCCTAAGAGTCTACATTATATAAGCATTTGTTATGACTGTGAGTGTGGCAGGAAGTTTTGAAACATTAGAGCAGTGATGGGAGCAGTTAGCTTAGGGCTCCAGAGCATTCATGTAGGTATTTAGAACCTGAACACAGTCCTAATGTGATATGGCCTGGTATTGCCGAGTCCCCTCCCTTGACATGGTCAGTAAAACACTATTATTAATAAACATCCAACACTAGTTCTTTGGATTAGGGGTTGAAAAACCCCGGCCTTGTGTATTACAAATTAATAAAACACATTAATAACTCATAATCAAAACAATTTTTTTTAAATATACGCAGAAAACATCAAAACATATCCAATTATATTTGTCAATACAGAGATTGATACATTGTATGGCTAACCTTAACAAGAGTCTAATAAAAAGCCATACCTAACCTAAAACTGGAATATGTACATTTTTGTTTTCTGCTTATCCTGGATGAGCCTACGTGCAAGGTCATGTCTGTTCCCAACTAGTTACCAGGTCCCCTTCTACTTTAACTGCTTCTGGGGCAAAACCGCCTTCCAGCTAATGGGGCAAGGGTGGGGAAGGAGGGCCCCCGCGCGTCATCAGCACGGGACCCGACTCCCCCACCCCCCGCCGGAACAATACACCGGGGACCGGCACAACCGCCATATTGGCAGCGAAACCGAATTCCCAGTGTCACCTAGGGAATGTTAGCCTTAACAATGCAAAACATTACATTGTGGTACATTACAATATGTTTTCTTTTACCATGCATGCCTTTACAATGTATTGTAATGTACAACTATGTACAAAGAGGGTAGGCTCTATTAGTGAGGCAGACCCTACTTTCTACCATTTAGAGTGAATTCTGAAAAAAGTGCATAGTTTCCAAGAAATGAGTGATAGAAGTATTTTAAAAGCCTTCCAACACCACTCATTACTATTGAAAATCAAAACCTTAGAAACCCCCCAAATCACTCCAAAAAAGCCGAATATAAACTGAATACTTGTTTTAAGTTTAGTTTATGAAGTTTATCAAGAAACCAAACTTTTTTAGACTGTATGAATAAAACACCTACATTCCAACATTACACAATTCCAACAGATACCCTTGATAAACCTGAAAACAGTAGTAGCTACTAAAACTACTTTTAGAAAAAGCAACCAATACAAAATTGGAAAAGGATATTAGAAAGGGAAAACTCTGATTTGTTTCTTGTTTTTAATGAAAAGTCATAGTAAAAACCTGAAAAATAATTACCCTAGAAAAAATAACGTATGGAGAAAAACATACACTCTGTTACTACTCTTATTAAAAAAACAAAAGAAAAGAAAAAAATGCTCCCAAAGCAGAAGTCCCAGTATGCACAATCTTTGGTAACCTGCATGGGGGTGGTAGTGGGGAAGGAGTTATAAAACAACATATAAAGCACACAGTACATCAATAAACTAACCTCACTTAGACTCTTCTAAACACAAAAGATACCGTTACTATGGAGTATAAGTAAAACAAGCATTTACAATGCAATGGTCTCTACATTGTTAAAGTTAGTGCTATTGGCATTGCTCATGACATTATTTTTGTTTATGTTTATAGATTATGGGTAAGAGTTGTTAAGTTAAGGCACTAGGGGCACCAAGGGATTGCAAAAATGAAGGCTTGTCTCAGAGAAAAGGTGTGGTTCCCAGCGATGAACAAATGGGTCGATGAACGGGTCCCCGACTGCCACTCCTGTTCCATCACAAATGGAGACCTGCCAAGTGCAGTAGTGATCACCGAAGAGGCCTGCACAACACTTTGGTCATGTGTTAGCATGGACTATGGTAGTCTCCCCGGCGGCAGGCTGACTACTGTAATGCTAGACAGTTACACCAAATACCCTCTGGTAGAACTGGTATGCTCCACAAGATTCAAGAATGTCAAGCCCATGCTTGAAAAAATATTTGCAAAACTAGGGATCCTAGAAGAAATAAAAACAGAGAATGGGGCCCCCTTTCAAGGGCAAGAGTTTCAAGCCTGCAGAGTTTGGACATACAATCACTGTAAGATAACCCGACAGTGGCTTTAGGCTGTCGTATGGAAGAGTGCTTCATGCGCACCTTGCAAAGAGCACTCTGAATCAGGGTAGAGTGCGGAGAAGACGCTGAGTGCTGCTTAACCCGGTTCATGAGAGCCAAATGCCAAACACAACACAGTGCCACAGGGTGTGCCCCAAGCGACCTGCTCATGAGAAGATGTCCCAGGACTTTATTCCAGCAGGTCCTAGATGGAGCCCAGCAGTAATAGATATACAACCCTTGCAGGAGAAAACCCAAGCCACAAATGACCAGGCCAGCAGAGATCGAAAGGCCATAATCTCAGACCTCTACATCAGCTACAGGGTAATCTTGAAGGATGGAAACTCAGGCTGGGAATACCACACTCCCCTCGAAAGGGGGTGTGGGAAGTCACCAACATACAAGGGTCAATGATAACAGCTCGACATGACCCACCCAATGGTGTCAGAAAATTGTGGGGAATAAAATAATTCAAATGAGAAGGAGATAATATCACGCACTCCTTCTGAAAGAATGAACCCATGTAATAATAAAAATAATCCAAAATGGTCGCAATCTCATAGCTTTATATGAGAACGTTGCACAGTGCAGCAAGAAGGAAATTTTAAATGTGCAGAAAATTATGTTTCAAAAACATTTCCACATCAAGCTGTTCGGCCTCCCCCTGTCCAATATCTTCTATCAAAGCGTGCAAACTTTAAAGGCTCGGAGGATATATTTATTCCCACACATGCTGCTTACTTTTGAAATCAAAGAAAATAATTAGGCTCTCCAACCACCAATCGAGATAAGTGGTCGCAGTTGGCCGGATGGCTCAAGTAAACTCAAGATTACTCGGGGCTTAATCTGTTTAAAAAACCCTGCATACAGCGGAACGCCTGATTTCAGCTATCACAGCTTATGTGCTTAGAAGTCCTGAGTATAGCGTCTTGGCGCCACTAATGAATGTCTCTATGGGAACTGCGGCTCACACACCTATTACCGAGTCAGTTGGCTAGTTGGACTGTCTCTTGAACAATTGTCAGATATCTTTTTACATTAACACCCTAAACTCTCTGTAAAGCTTTCCTTGCTTAAATAGAGACGTTTGCTTTACTCACAATGCGGGCACTATATTCGCGCTTTATGCTGCCGAACTATTTTCACTGCCACTTGCACATTAATACTTAATAAGGAGATATATCTCCGTTTGTATTACTTTTGATTTCTGAAAGTGATTGTCAGTTGGTGGTGCATAGCAACGGAATAACTAATTTGCCGGGGGAAACTGTCCCACGAGCGCCTCTGACGCCTGCCACCTCTGGGAGCTGTGGAATCAATCTCACAGCATGAGCCAATCAGATGCAACTGTTTCAAAAAGGAAAGCGTCGAAAGGTCAGCAAAAGGAAGTTCAACTAATAAAACTAATGAATGCAGAAGCATGAGCGGGAAGACGCGGGTAATGGCCCAAGTAAGAACAACATATCCCTGCCAAGGGGGTTGCCTCCTTGGCTGAACTGTAAGTCTGCATTGTGAAGCAAGGATTTATTTAACTGCCATCTTCCCCCCATCCCCCACCTCTCACCGCCACCGAGCTGTCAGTAATCTGGCTGTGCAGAAGCGGCTCTAGTGGAGAGCAGCAACGAATCCCGAGTTCTGCTGAGTGAGACACAGAGGTAATATAAAGCATGCAGGAGCTCAGGGACTCCATATGGCCATGCCTCGGGCACTGTAAACAGGGGAGACGCCTCGGGTGCTGTAAACACGGTGCCGGTGTGAAGGGGACGACACTTAGGGGTTGGCAGCAGCAGCTCAGGGCGCCACATGGCTCCGCCTCGGGCATTGTAAACAGGGGGAGGTGCCAGTATAGGCGTGGCGCCCTGCGAACAATGTACTTGTCAGTGGTGCTCTGCAGAGCTTCAATGCCTAGAGGGGAGGAGGGGCCATCTCTACCTGAACAGTGAGAGGGGGTGGGTGAGAGGAAAAAAGATGGAGGAGAGCGAGTGAGGATGTAGTGAAAGTTGCGCAGTGAGAAGTAACAACAACAAATGTCTGTTAGAAGCAGAATAGTTACCGATCGGTAAGGAAATCTATCAGGTGAGCGGCAGAGGGAGCAGAGAGCAGGGGGAGAGGACAAGCACACCACTGTCTTTCTCCGAGGTGAAGCAGAAATGCCTCGGAGAAACGCAGTGGCGGTTTCGGATTCGGGGGCGTGTTTTTCTTTATCTCTCCTCTTGCCATTGGCTGGAGGAGAGAAAAACACGAGTAACACAAATCAATGTGGGGGGAGGTCCAAGGGAAAGTCACTTTTATAGACCTGCAGGTTGTGTTTCCCCTAATACTCAATATAATAAACACTGTGACAAGTATACGATGCAGGTTTACAACAAGAGTAGGCTTCTTCTGCCATTGTTAGCTCCTTTACTTTTTCCTCATGTTTAGGGGCTCACATTGATTTTTACAAACTGGCACTTGTAAATGAGATACTCTCCTCATATTAGTGAGTCTTTGCACGTTCTTTCTTTTACATTCACTGACAGCTAGCGATTGCTTTTTAAATTAAGCAAATCGTATCTTTAGACTACCACTGAGCCATGATTAAGTTAATGCTCAGACCATGACCATTTTGCCTTTCATTTGTTCACAGTATATGGGCTAGTTTTCCTTTTAGCTATGCTTAATGAGGAGACAATATTCAGGCATGACAACCAGCGACCTGTATTTTCTCTTCATTTTTAACCAGAGTGGGGCCCCTTTCCCTGAGTCAGGACCAGGTTGAGGTGAGGGCATCACCCAATTCTTATGGGTAAGTGCAATTTGATTTATTAATTAAATGCTTAACAGCATCATTATATGCTTTTCTTAGTGTCATTGAAAAGTGATGACCTATTGCTGAGTCTTTTCTATATACCAGGTTGTTTGTATTTCTCAATCACTTTTTTTGTCCCTAGGTACCCGGTTTCGATATCTCTTGAATTGACCGGTGCGGTAGGATTATTTTATTCACAACTAAAGTTTTTTTCAATTACTTTGTCACATTTTGTCACTGAACCACAGCAGTTTCAAAGGTCCTGAAGAAAGCCCCGATACTTTTGATCAGAATGGGCAGAAACATGTCGACCACATTGCTATGGACATTAGCATAATGACAAATTATTTGTGCTAGATTGCCATATTGCTTTTTAATTATGACAGGGGCACTCTAACGAATAAAGAACATTTGAGTACCTCTAGCCATTTTTACTTACACTCTTATTATTTAGTACTGCTGACCTTAGGATCCCTTTAATTAATCTATGGGTACAACGTCATCCTTAACGGTATCTCTTTGAGATCTGACAATAACCCTCTTTGGTTGCATTTTCTCTGCACGTTACCAGATCGCTATTCCAAGATCTGGTTCGTCATATTGAGATGCACAGACCCAAATGATGACAAACTCACCACCTTAAGTGATTGATGGGTCCTGTCTTAGAAGGGTTCTCTCTCAAAGAGACGTCGGATGAGAGATAGGAATACTTTCACCTGTTAGTTATATTTGACTCAGCTTGAGACCCGGGTTGTCACAGTATTTATTATAGAGAGAAAAACACGCCCAGCGAAAAGTAGCGAAAAATAACGCCCCCGAATCCGAAAAGGACGGGGCCTGTTTTGCGAGACGAACCTCTTCTCCAATGGCTGGCCAGCATTTAAGAGGCCAGCCAATGGAGAAGAGGAGAGAAGAGGGGCGGGTTCAAGCCCCTCTTCTCCAAGTCATTAAATCACGCGAGCGAGACTGCGCAAGCGCAGCCTTCGCTAGCCGAGACCTAAAAATGAGGTTTCTGACTAGTCAGAGCAGACGCATCCCTCTGACTTTGGCAGCAATGCTCCATGGATTGAAAAAAAGAAAAAGGAATGCAAAAACAAGGAATGTGCAGGCAGAAAGGCTTAATAAATGATTTTGTATCTTGGCATTCTTTTAATGTTTTAAAGTGAAAAGGAAATGCATAAAACTATATTTTTCTAGGTTAATTAAATTTTTTTATACATTATATACATTTAAAAAAATGAAAGAAAAAAAACAAATTGGGTTTTTCTTATTTTTTGAAAACTTACAAACATATAAAATGCGACTTGTACTATCTGTTATCCGACATGTCAATTAGTTAAATACAATGTTTTATTAATACTTTAATTATAATCTACATAGTCATAAAAATAGATACATTATTTATAAAGCACCGCCTGAAAAAACTATTACTCACTCTCGAACCCCTACATTTTGTAACCTAAAAACAAAATACTTCCGTTCCAGGGCCTCCAAACTCAGCATCCTGCTACTAAAACTGAAAGTGCAGTTTTAATAAATACCATTAAAAAAATACTCAAAAACCCTGCGCCTCCCAAAATAAATGCTCCCACTTGCTCCCCTAAATTTGATACCACATAAAATAATAATAAATATCCACACTGCAAAATGAATACCTAAAACCAAAATAACTCCCTCCCCAGTCCCCAAACCCCTAGCATCCCACTCCTCACACTGGAAGTAGACAGAATTTTGAAAATAAAACAAACAAATTACACCCCTAAAAACCTGCACAAAATACTCCTTGTTCAACCTCTAAATGTAATTATCTATAAATTAGTGCTAATAAAATAAATAAACCCTTAACAAATAATAAGATAAAGGAACCAGGTTCGTCCGGTGATGAGTTTTACCATAGATATTAGTCTCTGTAATGGAAGTCAAAAATCCTCAGTGCCAATTCTCTGGATATTTATGTTCTCCACTCTGCTAAGTGTACTGATCCCATTAGCATCAAGTGTGGCTAGTTGCTGGAAGGTGATTACTTACAGATCTTTTGTATTGTTGGATTGTGTGCAATATGACTCAGAAGTAGGACTCCCTCTTGTCCCCAAGGATTTGCATATTCTCCCAGGGGACCCATAGAGTCATTGAGACCATGAGAACAAGCATTGGCATAGCCAATAGGTCTCGCCTTTGGGACCTTATAAGTGTATAGCCATGCAAAACTTGATGTTGCTGCACCAAGGATATTGCGCTGGATAACTAAACACTTATAAAGGTCCCAAAGGCCAGACCTATTGGCTTTGCCAATGTTTGTTATCAATTTGCAGTTTATGATGGTTCTGGGTAAAAGTTGTTGCATGCAGGAATCCAAGATAGACAAATGTCTGAGCACTGTCACGACTATACTAGTGTTCAAAGGAATGTAACAACTGAACGCATTGTATGTAAATGTTAAGCCAAGATCTCCTATGTTAGCAAACAGATGGCTCCCCATTTATGTGTATGACACACCATGAGATGTGTTTTTGTGCAACGTTGCTAATAAAAACAAGTTACAAAAAAAAGTTTCATATGTATACTGATATAAAGTTCGGGCTAACATGCATGGGATGACAACAAAGAATGTTCAGTCCAAGAAAGAAGGGATGAAATAGTCTGTGATATGCAACAAGAAACTATACATTCACATATCAAAGAGGGAGACTAGGTAAAGTTTAAAAAACAACACAGTTTGGTAGAAGAAGGTTCCTCAAAGTTTTTGGGTCCACATGTGTAGATAAACAGGCAAGATTATCCGCTATGGTAGATGAAGGGAGGTGGCAGAATTTGCATTTGCCTGTGGATGAGGTATGGGGTGATGTGGAGATGGATTGTGGTACAGTTGGCCATTCATCATGTGTCTCTTGAGTCAAGTTGCTCTCTGAGTGGATTGTTCCTTGACTTGGTGGAAAAACCAGCTGGAAAACACCATGAAGGAGTTAGAGAAAGCAATGGGCTTTTGATAGAGTTAGTCTCAGCTTGAGGTTTCTTTTTGATCATAGTTGTCCGACATGTTTATTCTGCGTTTGTTATTAAGGAAGGAAATCTTATTTTATTATCCTCGCTATCCTCTTTCTCCAGTTTTTGAACATATACCCATCTGTCTCCGTATGTCTCCATCATAGTATTTTTCAGTCTTGTGTGGGTCTGTCTCGCGCTCTTTTGTTCACGTGCGTCTTGGTACGAGACTACTCCCACCTATGTGTTCATGCTCCAAGTTGACTTGTGGTGTCTGTTGCTGAAAATTGTTAGGATGCCGAGTTTTCCTGCAAGGCGGATTCCTGCCGCGGCACAGTGAGGTTTTTATAAAGCATCTAACTTTTTCCTGCTTCGCATGTTCCTTTCCACAAGGTCCCAAAGAGCCAATGGCTGACTCACTGACCCAAGCTGTAGTAAGCAGAAGCAAAACGTGAGGTCAGGTCAACACGCAGACAGCAGACCATCAGCATACATACATATGAATATATTCATGTAATGTAGGTACACCCATACATACTGCATAAGGTTGGCATATGGCTAAAGCTAAAAGCCCTTCGGAGGACGACATAAAAAAACAAGCATTTGCCGCGCGGCCGTAAAAGTAACGGCCGCGCGGCCGTGAAAGCAAAAGTAAACTGCAAAAGCACCAAGGATATTGTGCTGCATAACTGAATACTTAGAAGGTCTCAAAAGCGAGACCTATTGGCTATGCCAATGCTTGTTTATAATTGTGCTGTAGTGCTCGGTGTTCCTGGTTTTCTATCTTAAGTGCCTATGTATTTTCTGTAAAGTTTAGATCCCTTTTGTATCAATATATGTTAAAATTATTAACAGAATGTGCTGCCCAGTTTCCCTTTATTTCATGAAAAGTACCGTTTTCCTTGCTAAACAAAAAAATCACCATAATTCCCTGCCTCTTAATTTGCTTTTCTTTGACGGATCATTTGTCTTTTGTCGGTGTTTAATTCAACTTGCTTATATTTTAAGCACCTCTGCCACATAAGGAGGCCAGCTATTCCTACATAGTTCCAGTACCCCTCATGGGGTAGATGAGATAAAATACCCCCAATGTATGGTAAAATAATATAGCCTAGTCCAGTCACTACTCACTGGCAGCAGTCAGTGTGTTTTATAGGTGCCACAATTTGAAGCTAATTAATACAGACCTTTCAACGTTTGTTCTCTGTTCTCGACTTCAAAGCGAGTATATCATAACAGTCGTTAGATTCTGGCACGGGAGAGGGTGATGGTGATGGGGGGGGCTGCACGAGAGAGGCGGAGGGAGAAGTGCTCGTGGAGAGAGTTGACAGATCTGTTTCGCTGAGAAAAACACTAGCCAGGTCGCCCTCTCAGAGAGCAGCAGGTCAATTTGCACACAAAAAAATAACAGCACAAAAAGGAATCTGCAGATGAAATAAATGGCACGATACGCCCGACGGGAAAGAAAGGGGGAAAAATATCTTGACATTGACGATGTTGTGACTGTTCCTGTGGCTTGCAGAGGCATGTCCTACAGACTGGACTAACCATTAAAAACCATAAAAAAATGTCTCTGATTTCAGGAGCTGAAGGCGGGCAGCTGACTCTGGCCCGGAAAAAGCTGGAAAATGGTAGCCCCCGGCCCGGACAAGCGAGGAAGCTTCTTAAAGGTTCACTAGGGGAGGCGGGGAAGGGTTCAATTCTAGGAGGGAGATTGGAGGACGGCAGGATGGTGCGCAACTTTGTTGTGGTTTGGAAATGTGCATTTTGCAACTTTTATTCAAACTGGCCATCCACTGTAAGGAGCGAAAACACAAATGTTGTGCCCGAAAGTTAAGCTAGCGACCACGTGTTTCAGGACAGCTGCGGCTCATTGCTATTGTGATTGCATTTTTCTTTTTTCCGACATTTCAACACTAGAACCGGAATGTACATGCGGAGTACATCCTGTGGATTCCAAGGCGGCACCAGCCCTCTGTCATATGATGCTACGTGCCTTCGTTTCGCAGGAACAGATGCTTGAACGTGTAAATGCTACATATTGTTTATGATGGTCAACTCAAATACTGAATTTATTATGTAATTATCAGGGTTTTAGAAACGTGTTCAAAAGTGAAGCAGTGAGGCAAGGAGCTGTATTCCCTGAACCTGGCATACTTTACAGTTCAGTTCCTTAAAGTGCTATATCTCTCCTACCCTGATTCATTTAAATGTCGTGCCACTATGTGTCCCGATGAAGAAGTCAGAGTGTCTATCTAGAAATATGCATTTAGCTATACATGAATATTAACACACTTACTAACAGTC
This sequence comes from Triturus cristatus, assembly GCF_964204655.1. Taxonomy (NCBI): domain Eukaryota; kingdom Metazoa; phylum Chordata; class Amphibia; order Caudata; family Salamandridae; genus Triturus; species Triturus cristatus. The sequence goes on from NC_140589.1 coordinate 1,512,259,442, forward strand.
TTGCTCTCTGGACACTTCAGTTCATAAAATTAAACCACAAGAAGGCCGAATTTTTACTTCTAAAGACGAAAGTGATCGCGATTGCGATCAAACATCAAAGCGGCCGCGAAAGTGAAAGTGATCGCGTTGGGGAGATGCAAGCAGAGCATCAAAGGGCTGGGTGAGAAGGGAGGGGGGAATGCAATGAGCAGAGGAGCAGCTGTGCACGTGCACACCATCGTGCACTCAAGCCCTAGGCCAGCAAAACATGTGGGTAGCACTTTTTAAAGCCCACTTACAAAATGTCTCAAAGAGACAGCTTTCGCTGTCTCAGCGAGACCTAAAAACTAGTATGGAAGAAAACATCAGATGTTGCATCATAGACAAGAGTCGTCAGTATTGAGGAAGTGATGGTCCTGTGCGCTGTAGAGGAATTCAATTTGAAGCAGCTAGGTTAACAGGCTTGTTTAGAGCTGAGATGAGAGAGAGTATAGTCATGAACTTGAGTTAATGAGTATGTCTATGCAGCTGTTGTTGGGGTACATGCTATTGGTGGTGCAAACTGTCATGGTTACTTGCTCCCACAACCATCCACCTCTAGTCCGGGCTTTACTGTCTGCACTTCCAACCCTTGCTTACGGCATTGCAGCTTTGAATGATTCCTGCAATGCACAATGGGTGTCATGCTGCCCAGGACTCACAGAGACCTGGCTCAAGGACTCCTCAGCCCCGACATATCCACTGCCACTCCAACCGGCAACAAAATGACCAACAGGGACCGGCCAGTCAGACCCGGAGGAAGAGTTGCTATCATTCACAAGGACACCATCAGCCTCACCACCATCGATGACCTGCCTCATCTGACATTGAACACCTCAACTTCCACATCCAATCCAACGTCTACTCAACTGTTTGAGGTACCCTTGCCTACAGACCACCAGGACCTGACTCCCCCTTCTGCAATCCCATCCCTGAAATCATCGCCCGTTGCCTTGGAATCCAGACCTAAGCTCTTCCTAGGCAACCTCAACTTTCACCTCGATGACCCCTCAGACACCAACTAGCCCACCCTGCTAGACTCCAACCTGGGACTCAAACAGATTGTCACCAACCCCACTCACACCGCGGGCCACACCATCAAGCCCATCTTCACGTCATGGGTCAAAATCCGGTTCAGCCACACAACAAGCTCACCTGGATGGATCACAGCATCGTCCATTTCACCATCACTGTTAACCGACATGCCACCGTCACCCCGCCCCCAACAACCTGCCGTAGCTGGAACACCATTACCGAATCCCAATAGACCACCCTCAACACCACAACCCTCCACACATCCGACGATATCAATTAAGCCAGGGCACACCTTTTATAATGTATCAGCACTAGCGCCGACTCCATCGCACCGATCAAAACACTCAGCAACAAAAGAACCAACAAGCATAACAACTGGTTCACCCCCGAACTCAAAGCAGAAAAATGCAAATGCAAACCTCAAGAGAGACACCGGTACACCGCCAAAGATCCAGGAGACTGCACAGCCTTCAAGACAGCCCTCAAGTCCTACCACCACGCTATCAGAGGAGCAAAGAAAGCCACAATTGCCACTCGCCTTCAGTCCACCAACTGCACCAAAGAACTATTCCACATTGTCAGAGAATTCTCCTCCCCAGATACCATCAAAAATACCATCCAGCCGTTCCTGTCCCTCTCCAACTCACTCGCTGACTTCTTCCACACCAAGATTGCAAACATCTACAAGAACTCTGAACCCCAACCACTGCAGCTGGACCTCCTTGCTTTTCCCGCCATCTTCCCGCCCTACTTTCTGACCAACTGGACATCTCTCTGCACCGAAACCACAAATTCCATCATGTCCTCCATCCATTCCAGAGTCCCGACCAACCCCTGCCCCCACCACACCTTTAACCTTGGACAAAAAGATATCGGACCCCCACTCACTAGCATCATCAACTTCTGAAGAAACCCATAGTGGACCCATCTGATCTCAAGGACTCCCACCCCATCTCCGTCTTCCCCTTCCTGGCCAAGGTACTGCAGAAAGCCATCAACCGCCAACTTGCTGAGTACCTGGAAACCAACCACCTGCTCAACCCCTCCCAATTCAGTTTCTGCTCAAACCTTAGCACAGAATCAGCCCTTATAGTTGCCACGGACGACATCAGAGCCATTCTTGACCACAGCGAGTCTGCAGCCTTGATCCTCCTCGACCTGTCAGCGGCCTTTGACACAGTCTCCCACCACCTCCTCATGCAAAGATTTCACCACATCTGTTTTACGGCAACACCCTCAAGCTACTATCCTCTTTCCTCACACGACACACTCAGAGAATCCGCCTATCTCCGTACAGCTCTGACCCCAAGAACATCCTCTGTGGCATACTCCAGGGCTCCTCACTCAGCCACACACTACTCAATCTCTACATGACTTGGCTGGCACCCATCTCTCAGAGTCACGGTCTCAACATCCTTTCCTACGCTGACAACACCCAGCTCTTACTCACAGAAGACACAGACACCACTAGAGCAAACTTCCAGAATGCCATGACCGACGTCCCCAACTGGATGAGAGCCAACTGATCAAACTCAACACAGACAAAACCAAAGTTCTCCTCTTACGAAGACCACCCTCACCATGGCCCAACTCCTGTTGGCCCTCTGCCTTTGGACCAGCACCCCCCCCACCACCCACACCCGCAACCTCGGTATTATCCTCAACAGTGATATCTCCATGAGAAAACAGGTCAACTTGTTTGCCGCTACCTGCTTCAACACCCTCAGAATGCTCCGTAAAGTCTTCAGATGAATCCCAAACAATACCGGAAGAACCATCACACAAGCACTCATCACCATTCGACTTGACTATGGGAACACCCTCTACGCCTGAACAACCACCCTCCTCCTCAAGCACCTCCTGACAATATAGAATGTAGCTGCAAGAATCATCCTGGACCTTTCCAGACGATCCCACATCACACCCCACCCCAGTAGCCTGCACAGGCTCCCTCTCAAGAAGAGATGCCACTTCAAGCTGCTCACTCATGCCCACAAGGTCCTCCACAACACAGGCCAGAATACCTGAACAAATGCCTGACCTTCCACCAGCCCCCCAGACACCTGCAGTCTGCCTCCCTGGCCCTTGCCACTGTCCTCATCATCTACCATACTGAAGCCGGAGGATGCTCCTTCTCCCATCTCGCTGCCAAGGCCTGGAAAAACCACCCATCCACCTCCAAACCTCTACCTCCCTTATTGAATTCAGTAGTGACCTTAAGACCTGGATATTCAAGAAGCTCCAAACCCACGCAGCGCTTGGATACCCCCAGAGTGATTAGCATGCCCTACAGTTGCGAATTGATTGATGGATTGATTGAGTGAACCCATCTGCACCACCAGCAGTTCCGTCCCTAGCTCTAAATGGGAATATGCAGACTTATCTAGATTAATCTTCAGGACTAATACTCTATCAAATTCTTTTAGTTCCAATGTGTCCTGCCCTATATTCTCATGTGCTTTACACATGATACAGCAGAATTGCATCTGCATATAAAGAGAGGAAGCTACACTCTCAGCCTATTACTATACCCCACTGTTCCTTTTCTCTCCTACATCTAGCAGCCAGTGGCTCCATGGCAAGCGACAACAAAAGAGCTGATTGCAGGCATCCCTTCCTGGTTTTGTGCTCAATAGGCGAAGCTTTCGATACAGTCCAGCCCGTCCAAACACTTGCTCTAGGCTGTGCAAATAGCGGTTGTATTCACTGCTGAATGCTGGCTCCAAAACACATTACCAGAAAAAGATATTCCCATCTCGGGTGGTCAAATACCTTTTCCATATCAATGCTGCAGGGCATTGCTGTGTCTCTGTGCAGTCTTTCATAACATGTATGAGCCATCACACATTCACTGCTGTGCTCCTAATGGGAATAAATCCAGACTGGTCTGGATATACTAGGCCAGTCATCAGGATATTCAACCTATTAGAACCTCAGCTAGTATTTTACAAACCATGTTAAGCAGAGATAGGTGGCAGTATCACCCAGTGTTAATGCCTCTCACATTGGTTTTGGCACTGCACAATCACAGCCTCTCTTGTGTTCGGGAGGGCACCCAATTTCTGTGCCAGCTCGTATATTCTGTGAAGCTGAATGCAAGAACTGCTATGTAAGTGGTGAAACTCTGATGGTAGGCCATCTGCCCCATATGCCGTACACATTGTCATCTCCTTTATGGCAGTTTTAATTTCCTTTAACTCTATCGGCACATCTTGCTCACCCTTTTTCGTCTCATTGAATGTTTGGATTCCCACTGCCCTAATATACATCTCCATGCTTTCCTCGTCTGCCCCTTCAGGTGCATGGTATAATGTGCGGTAGCACTCAGACATCACCACATGCATTCTACCATGCCTCTTGTCTCATATCTACCATGCCTCATCACCATTACCCAAGTTGACTTTGTATTGCCATCCTTTGTTTTCCATGGTCCTCTTATTTGAGTATCTAGGCAAGGAGCTGCTCCAGTCTAACTCAATGTGCTGCCTAGCAAGCGCCATGTTGTGTTCAATCTGTCAATTCCTGGTGTTGTACCCTAGCCTGCAGCAGGGTCTCATATTGTGAATTCCCCCAGGCAAAACCCACATCAAGCTCAGCTATTTCCCTTTCTGTTTCAGTTATTTCTCTCAGTAAGGTCTTCTTCACCCTGTGCATTGTAGTGTTACAGATGTCTCGAATATATACCTTAAAGGCATCCTATTCTATTCTAGTGCCTGTTGTTGACCCCTCATTCAGGTCAAAGTACTGTCTAATCTGCACCCCCATCACCTCCCTGAGCACACTGTCCTCAAGGGCCTTAATCCTTAGACACTATGGGCCATCTTTATGAAAAAGTGGTGCAGCGTAGCAAGTCACGTTGTTGCTCTGTACTGTATCACTGGGAAAGGGCAGGGATGTGTTGTATTTAAGGCAATACGGTGCATTCCTTCCTTTCGTCTGCGCTGGTGCACAATGGGCTGCCTAAGGCCAATGTAACCCCCTTGCACCTTTGGTACAAGGGGGCCTGCATTGAATGCAGGATTGTTTTTCTGTGGGAAGGAGCACCTTCCTGCACAAAAACAATCCTGAAAGGCTTTTTCCTCTTTTTGTGTGTGCTGAAGAATCCTTTATCCCTTTGTTCCAAGGAGGTTCTAAGCTTCCTAGGATTTGTACATTTCTACATATTAATTTTTGTAGCTTCTCAAGTTTTGTTGCCCTTAGATCCTCAGCCCTAAGTAAAGGAGCCTCTTTATCTAGAATTCCGAAAGCAGAAACTACCTTCTAAATATTCAAAGAGTGTTTCACCTCAGTGCCTGTCCTCTGACACCCAGACCTTGCACTTCCATATGTAGTAGAGGCTGATGTTCCTCAATTTGCTATTGGTGACAAATTGTCCCAACAAGACCCCAGGAGTAGATACTTCATCCTGTGATGTAATTGCCCAAATATCTGCTCCCCAGACCACAATTATACCATTATGGAAAAGCAATTATCAGCCATTAAACAGCCTTCCAAAAATGATGACATTAAATCCTAGTGGTACACAATTTGGTAACCATTGATTCAGTCCACAAAAACCTGCAGTTTATATGCTAAATATGAGGATTATCCCCAAACAGTTGTGCTGAATATAATTTTGCAGTAAGTTAAAAAAATGTTTATAACATATTAATCAGGAACCAAAGCTACCAAAGCACATGCTTTGTTGTAAGCATGGCACATTACATGATGAATCACAGAATGGCACTCCCTTGACCATCCTGAAGGATCAATGTTCTTCCACACCCAAATCAGGACACCAGGAGGAGCTTAAAACTAATCTATCTAGTTAATGTTGGTTTGGTGGTAATCTCAAACAAAGGACTGCGTGATGTGTGCCCATAACCAAAACACACATTCTCGCCCCGATGGACTGCTACAGCCCTTTCCTTTGCTGCAACCCTATTGCCATACAATCAGTATGATCTTTGTAACTGAATTTCCACCAGTTCATTGCCAGAGCACCATCTTAATCATAGTAGATCTATTAACCACAACAGCACATTTCATTCCCTTATCTAATTTAAATGTTGTATAGGTAACTAGCAGATATTTTCGTTCAACAATTTTTAAGACTATATGTGTGTGTTCTCCCACTATCTCTTACATAGACCTCAGTTTACATGTTAGGTTCAACCTTAGACATTCAGTGCCAGAGTTTCAAAGATTTTGTGCCAGGATTGCGTAACATTGGTTACGCAGACCCGACGTAGAATCCTTTGTGGTATTTACAAAGCAATTCAAATGGTCACTTCCAGTGCTTTGTAAAAAAAAAGTAACACAAGGCAGCACAACCCCAAAACATTCACCTTTATTTTGTGAGCTGCAGCTTCATTTTGCCCAAGATTGCAGTAAACCAAGGACCAGGAAGTGGTAAGAAGGTGGATTTTGTGCTGTCTTTTTCCTGAAATTTAAAATCGATTTTCATCTACCTGTAACTGCATCATTTTCACCTGTTTTGTTTGTGGTTGTTACAGTTTAAAAAGTGAAGTTTTTACCTGTTCATGATTGCCTCATTTTACCTGTTGCATTGCTGGATTTGTAGTCCAAAATCTGTTGTTCTACAATTTCCATTGACAGCCTGATTTTACCTCCTAGTTTCTCACTTAATCGGTACTCAGATCTGTGTATTTAGCAAAATCAAACCCAGCTTCCTTTTTGTCTCAGCAAGTGAGTGAAAACAGGTTAAAACCCCATCAAGAAACAGACATATTATGCCTCAGAGACAGTGCAGAGTGTGCTTTGAGACTGCAGTAATCTGCTGTTAGTTTTTTAAGCTGAGTTTGGAAAGGGATTGTAGCACTACATTTTTGGCTAGGAGAGTGAGTTTTTGAAGTGTTGGAAAAGCAGTATTGCTAGAGGGCAAAGTTTAGGCCCTTACTGGCAGAACTCCAGAGTGTGGATTGAGACGGTCTGTCTCCTAGGAGATTCTGAATTGAGGAGCAGCTTCTAGCCCCATGCCCAGCAACCTGTGCCTGAGGTCACAGGCACTTTATATAAACTGCTATTGGATGCTACATCTGTGCCAGGGGTGGCTGGTGACATTTGAAAGTGGTGAGGTGTAAAATGATTGGCATACTGCACCATTGCGTGCGAGCGTAGCAAGCGAGCCCGAACCCCCATAAGGGGGGTTCATTGCGATTCTCTTCCAGTGAAAATTTTGAAAAAAGAGAAGAAAAATGGTACATTTTCAAGCAAATTTGAGAAAGCAAATTTGCTTTCCCCCAGAATTCACCACCTTCACCTGTAAGTGGCTGCGAGCTGCTCTATCGGCGTCACTCTCTTCCAGTGACACTCTCACTTTCCCATCATCTAAGTATCCCTTCCTACCTTATCTCATTCTCTATCTCAGCATCTCCCCTCCTCTGTCACTGGCTGGGTGCTGCTGACACTGCCCGGTGACTGTCTCTTGCTGCCCCTTCCATTGTCTCGCAACCCCCATGCTCTCCTCTCTCCCTATCTTGCTATCTCTTCCTATCTTGTTGCTGTCACATCCATCTTGCTTGCTATCCCTCCCTACATCTCAGTATCCCTTCCTCCCTCGTCTCTTTCTCTGTCTCCCACCTCCATTCCCCTGTCATAGCAAATGACAAGTAGTTACGACAGAGCACATCTCACACAAGAATCGGATGAACTATCTCTAGACTCTACTATAGCGCCTAATATGTACCGGTGATTGCAGGTGGTGGGCGCTTAGCGCTGCCACTCTTTTAAGGTCCGACGTCCGGTACGGGGCGTATTTCTTATCATCGGCCTTCACCCCCAGAGCAAGAGAGAAAAGTCAGTTAAACGGTGAATAGAAAGAGAAGGAAACAGTGACATTAGGGAACGAGGGTGCAGAAAGGAACGTGTGAGAGTAACGGAGCTGACCTAATGCCCATTGCTTATATCATTACAAAACGAAAGCAGAATGGTTTAAAAAGACCACGTTTGTGAATACAGAGCCGCAGTATGTATTTTGTTTTCCAATGCACGCACCCAACAAGCAGGTATTTCAGTACCTCCAGGAATAGTGTGCTTTCCCACCCAGGGAAAACATGGTTGTTCAAAGAGCGAGGAGGCAACAAAAGTAGGGCTTCACTGGCAAACACTGTAATGTGGCGCTAATGTGTTTAGGTGTGAATAAATCAATATGACCACCTTACTTTAATTAGTTAGTTATTTTTCATATTTTGAATGTTTTATTTCTCTCTACCCTGAGGCTGCACTTAGAAATTGAAAAATGTCAGCAAAAGACTATGTTTCCAGCAAGTGTTTTTCTTTTTTGGATCCATTTCACAAGGAAGCAAATAAACGAAAGGAGGAAAGAGAAGGTAATACCTGTTTCTTGAAGTCTCGGACCGGTTTTTACTACATGAGGAGGAGCGAGACAGAGGGAAGAGGGGGAACAAAGGAACAAAGGAGGGGGGCAGCTGCCAGCAGTGGGAGAACTGGACACTGTCCTTGTCTTCTTTGGGCACAAAGGAAAAGACAGAGTTCTTTTCCTTCTCTGCCCGTTTCGCCCGTCCCCAAAGGCCGAGCCTTAACCATCGGCCTTGACCCTTGGCGAATTCCGCCGTCGGGGAGGCATGTTTAAGAAAGTAGGGGAACGGACTCAAGCAGTGACTTACGACAGAGCACATCTCACACAAGAATCGGTTGAACATCATGAACTATCTATCTATAGCGCCTAGTGAGAGTAACGTAGCTGACCTAATGCCCATTGCTTATATCATTCAAAAGCAGAATGGTTTAAAAAGACCACGTTTGTGAATATACAGAGCCGCGCGCGCAGTATGCATTTTGTTTTCCAATGCACGCAAAAACATTCTTCAAAGAGTGAGGAGGCAGTCGTGAGGGGGGTTGCGAGGAGGGGGTTGCGAGGGGGAGGGTCGCACGGGGGTGGGGGGCCGAGGGAGAATAAAATTAAAATTAAGACAAAAACGTACCTGACCGCCTCTGCTCCGCGTTTGCAATGGCCCCTCTCGAGTAAGCTGTGCCCTCAGCCAATCCTGGCGCAGCTGAAGCGACCGGATTGGCTGAGGGCACAGCTTACTCTTTGCCCGCCCCCTGCCCATTAGGAGACCGAGGGGCTCCTAATGGGCATGCGCAAGTCAGTGAAAACACAAGTGCGCATGACTGGGCACGGGCTAAAAATTAGCTCACCTTGCCCACTCATGCGCACTTGTGCTGCCTGTCCCTGGCTGGTCTGACAATGCATGTCAGTCAACATGACACCGGACCGCCCACGGTCCAACGTCATGCTGACTGACATGCATTGTCAGTTCTCCCTCGGTGTCTCTGAACTTAAGTAAACTAAGTTCAGAGACGCCGAGGGAGCTGCGGGCGCGGGCGGGGGGGCAACGCCTCAATGGACACACCGCGCCTGATCTGTGCACTGATTGGTGGCAGCATCTGTTGTTTCCATTGGATTAGGGTCAATGATTCTATTGGTTGATAATTCAAGGGTTCTGATTGGTTCCTGGGTCCGTGATTCTATTGGATTTAGGGCTTATGTTTAGTGATCTCATTGGTGGATAGGTTTATGGTTTCTAATTGGTTCCTGGGCCTAGGGTTTCTATTGGAGGTATGGCTTAGGGTTTGGTTTCTGATTGGCTGCTGGGACTATGGCTGGAGCTAGGGTTTCTATTTGATGTAGGGCTTAGGGTTTGGTTTGTGATTGGCTGCTGGGACTAGGGCTGGGTTAAGGTTTCTATAGGATGTAGGGCTTAGGGTTTGCTTTCTTATTGGCTGCTGGGACTAGGGCTGTGATTGGATGTAAGATGCCAATTGGTTCTGTGGCTTAGGGCTACTGTTGGCATTGGTTAGGGCTAGGGTTCTCATTGGAAAAAAGGGTCACCTGTTTACTAGGGCTATTTGAGGTCAGGGCCCAGGGTGTCTCAGCACGGGCGCTAAGGTTAAGGGTGGAGAGGACAAGAGCAGTTGCCTGTTTGACCTGATGAAGACTGGCCGGGACTAAGGCAAGAAATGCTGCCCAAATTTATGTACAGCAGTACCCACAATACCCCATCTACAACCAGATTAACACACTCACAACAAATGTACGCTACCCATTTATTACAAACTAACCATAGACAAAGTTCAATGTCTCAGCAACCACTACAAAACCCCAGAAACCAAACCTTTAAACCCTTCTATACCAGCTACCACACATTTGTACCATCATATACAAAAAATACACAATTCTATTCTATCCCACTAACCAATTCACTCATCACTAACTCAAGACGATTCCACACCATACTTAACTATATCCCATCCACACACTCCCTGCTCTAATTACTCCTAACAGGCCCCTTTTTGTCACTAACAAACCTATACTCAACCTTCCATTTTTCAGCCACCAACACACTCTTTTTCGTTCTACCACAATAAGACAACCACACTACACTTACACTCCACTGCACCACACATATTACCTCTTGCAGCAATCAAATCTAACACAAACACTCTTAACTCTAGTTCATCCCCTCTTACACATAACATACACTCCACTCACAAACACTTTACCAACCCCTTTAACTTACAAATTCCACTCACATGAAATACTCTACATACAAATTCTTCTCAGAAAACAAATACATCAGCACCTCCTTTCACTGCTCCTCTAAAACAACACATAAAACACACACCAGCACAACAAAATCTCTCATGCACAACACCTCATAAAACTTTCCATCACAAACTACAAACATACACCCACTCCCACCTTCCAGACTACACAAATGATACACACCATGAACAAACTCCAATGCCAAGCATTCTCTCTTCCCCCACACCTAACACATACACAGCAACACAGCAACACAGCAACTCTGTTTTAATCGACTCCCATCCATTGGACAACTTAGAACCTTACTACATGACCCACATGCTGCACCACCACGCCTAACTCTTACACCTTCTGCCCTAAACAGACGCAAACCTAAACAACATGCCACTCCTCACAACATGCTTCTCCAGGTCTACCGCACAGCAAGGTTACATTACAAGAACAACACAGCTCAACAGCTCACTCTAAACCACTGTCTCCACCACCTACATACACAGACCAATCAAAAGCCTTCTTAGTCTGCTGGATGAGGAACACAATACAGAAAAGCCACACAATTGCTATCCTCATACATCTAATCCCAACACTAAGGACACATCTGCCACAAGCCCACAAAATACTGTTCACTCTTCTACAAAACAAAGTCACACTATCACCAAAGCACATTCTCTAAACTGCCTACTACTAAATGCTTGATCGCTCTCTTCAAACCATGACATTCTCACTGACACAAAACCTGACATACTCTTCATAACCAAATTATGGTTGGGAGAAGATATGGCTCCAGTCCTGCATGAGGCCGTTCCTCTAGGCTATAAAACGATCACGCAAAATCGTATAGGCAAAAGAGGAGGTGGCCTAGCTGTTGTGTTCAGGCAAACATTACATATCACTAAAGCGGACAACATCTCTATACAGGGTTGTGAGGCCCTTTGCACCAAATGCAATCCTACACAATGTTTCTCCAGTAACTTCCTACTCCTTTACAGACCCCCAGCTATCAATTCAACATTCCCAGACCCACTTCTAGACTAAGGGTGGGCAGTGAACTCTGCTCCACTGGCGGAGTTTATTGAGTTTTGGCACTCCGTGCTTCAAGTGGAGAATGCAGTTTGACAAAAAAAAGTCTGCCAGCGGAGCAAAGTTCACTGGCTTGTGTCACCCACCCCAATTTAAATTGCATTACTAGCGCTTATTACCCCGGACGAGGCAGTTATGAAGCACACAGAGATATGCCAGGGGTGCTCTGATACATAACAATGGTGCATGGAGACAGAGAGGCCACCATTGACACTTTTAAAGAAGTGGAGGACGGGAGTCAGACAGCAGGATATTCGGGATACAGGCGGGAGGTATGGAGGTATGTACAGGGATACAAAAATGACATACGGAGGGAGCAGGAATATTCTCAACACGTGCAGACTGCTAGCAGGGATACTGGAGCTATTAGGAAGGCGCAATACAGGATAAAATTGACAGGGAAGGAGAACAAACAGTATGGATGTAGTGAGGTACAGCATGTAGTGATGAGGGTGCACAGGCTGGGCGGGAGGCGCTGTAGGGGGTATGTACTGTATGGAAGGCACATGCACCACAAGGTGTTCTGTTTAGTAATACAAGAGCTTTGTCTATTCATTAAATTGTGGTATGAGTGACAGCAGCAACAGCATTATAGGTGGGCAGGTGTTATAAGTGGGACTGCAGCAATAGGCAGAGACGGGGTGATATTTACCGGAGCTAGGAGAGTAGCGGTTATCAGTGGCAGACACCAGCACTGGTGGTGCAGAAGCCAGGAACTCCTCATGATGAATGCTAGAGAGAGCCGAAGTGGAAAAAAGCAATAGGGGCTGCATCAGAGACAGAAGCAGAGCGAAGGGAGTGAGACTTGAGACTTTGAGAGACGCTGCATCAAAGACGGTGGTTCTGATACCCGACTCGGCTGCCATAATAGGAGAAAGTTGCATTGGGGAGAAGGAGACTGCTTGGAACAGTATCAGCGGCCTGAACGAGACTTTGAATGGGAGTCGGGCATGCTGTAGTCTGTGTGACCTATCAACAAATGGCAGCCATGTTAGAGTCAGGCTCAAGTCACAACTTGCACGGTGTCTGTCTTGGTTTTTTCTTGCAGATATTCACCCCGTTCCCCTCAGAAACATGGCCGCCTCAGTTTTTTTTTCCCTCACAGAGATAGATGCCCCGTTTCTTTCCCCGCACAAACAGAGACAATGATTGATGACCTCGGCTCCTTCACTCGTTGACGTTTACCCCTCACTTATCCCTCACAGACATGGCCGCCTCAGCTTTTTTTTTTTTACCACCCATGATTACTGTGGTATCCCATTCCACACAACTTTTAGCCTCCGGGGCGTGACTTTGCTGGGGCTGTTCAATGAGGGGCGGCCTAGGCCGGCACTGGGTGCTGCCAGCCAGAAGGGAGAGGTGGTGTAGAAGGAGGAAGAAGGATGGGGCAGAGACCATCCGCGATCTCTGAGAGGTGAGTGTACAGCAGGCAGCTGGTCCGGTCCTGCAAAGGGGGCAGCAGGAGAGGAAAGATAGGATTGTTCCCATAATGGCACATAATTCCTAGAACTAGAAATGAGAGCACCCGATGCAGGCCTGGCCTCAATTAGAGTGTTCCATCACACACTGCATGGTTAATTATGTGCACCTTGCCCTTTTCAGCAGTGCTGGGACTGGGCAGCACCGGCATTCTGCTGCAAGCAGAAATCGGCGGAATTTCACACCGTTTTTAGAGCACTCTGCGGAAATCCACAGAGTGGAACTCCACGAGCTCCACTCGCCCCTATTCTAGACATGGTTTTAAGCTTGATAACACTACACTCCAACCTATGCATTCCGGGTGACCACAACATTTGGTTTGAGAAACCCATTATGCCCAATCCACAAACAATCATCACTATCCTAGACACACTGAACCTACATAACATCGTCCACAAATCCACTCACATCACTGGGCACATCATAGATGTCATTTTTGCTTATGCAGAACTAGTTACCTTTCAAACAATGACTCCAGTCACATGGTCAGACCACCATATGTTTGCTTTCCAACATAAAACAACACAAATGAAACGTACCTAATACCACTTTACGTGCATCCACCTATCGACTGTGGAACAAACTCAATTTGGAACACTTAGAAACACAGCTGACATCCAGTACAGATCTAACACAATAAATTCTGTTCAAAAACTATATGAGTGGCTACAGGAAGCTTTTGGATCCTAATAATACTAACAATTGCATAACAGAACAAAAAAAACAGGCACCTTTGAGAAATAGACGGATAAAAAAGATAAAACAATAAATTCGAAAGTTGCAACATGCCTGGCTCAAAACAAACACCAATTAAGACAAACTTCGCCTACATAAACTTAACAGATTATACAAGTCAACTATCAAAAAAGCTAAGAAAATGTGCTATTCAGACAGAATAAAAAAATCTAAATGTGCAAATAAAGAATTCTATAAAATTATCATTGAATTTCTTAAACCAAATTGCCTTGAAGGAGCTCATCCCATTACTCAGGATTTCACAGACAAACTAGCAAATCATTACATGGCCAAAGCAGACAAATTGGCCTTATATTTAAAATGAAGAAAAAGCACCAGCACTGACCCATTTCCAAAACAACGATCCACAAATAACCCAGCCTTTTCATTCCTTCCAACAAATTTCACACAATTAATTTATGGACCTGTTCAAAGCAAGTAGGCCTGCCAGCAGCCCTTCTGACCCATGTCCACCACAAACCTTCAAGAGAATTCTTCTAACAACCTCTACTGCCACACAGTAAGAAGAATCATTAACAATTCCTTAACTACTGGAATATTTCCAGAAGAATTAAAAAAGTTACATGTATACCCTTTACTGAAGAAAACAAACCTGGACCCGCTGCATCCTGAAAACTAAAGATCAATTACAAATGGACCTTTCCTGGGCAAACTGATAGAAAGAGTAGCATTTGCCCAGATGCCACAATTCATTGAAGATAATGCCATACTTTCAGACTTCCAAACAGGAGGCACAGAATCTGCCCTCGTTGCCATCTGGTATGACCTTAAGAACACTGGTGACCACAACGGGGTTGCTGCACTACTTCAGTTCGACCTCGCAGCTGCCTTTGACACGGTTGACCATAAAACTCTGATATGAAGACTCTAGGAAGCTGGCTTAGAGGGGACTGCTCTAGACTGGATCACATCCTACCTTCATAACAGAACTAATGTCATCCATACCCTCCCTTTTTCATCCAAACCGTACTTCACAAAAGCAGGGGTTCCTCAAAGCTCTATCATCTCACCTATGCTTTTCAATATCTACATGAAGTCTTTACCAGCGCTGATCAATCAATAACACCTCACATGCTATAACTATGCAGATGACATGCAAATACTTTGTCAACTGGAATGCCCCACAGACAGGGCCGGACTGGCAACTGGACATTTTGGTGTGCTGCCAAGCTGGGGGCTGATTTCGTTGATGGGGACCTGCGTGTGCTTAAAACCATTAGTTTTGCTTTATTTATTTAGAAGCACACGCAGGTCCCCATCAACAAAATCAGCCCCCACCGCAGTGAAATCCGCCCCCAGCCTGGCAGCACACCAAAACGCCTGGTAGCCAGTCTGGCCCTGCCCACAGACATTTAAAACTCACTAATATTCAGTTGTCTCAGAGTCGTGGATCCATGGATGACATGGAGCCATCTCAAATTGAATGTTTCCAAATCAAAAATACTCACGTGAGCAAATTGGAAATATTATGACCCGTTCGCCACCTGGCCTGATGATCTGGGAGCACCACCTAGGGCATCAGAGGAAGTACGAAACCTCGGAATGACCATGGACTCCAAGCTATCAATTAATGCATAAGTGGACAAACTAGCAAGATCAAGCGTTGTTACTATAAAAACTCTGCAGTGCATCTTCCCCCTTCTGGGATTTCCACACAAGGTTCAGGCTACATCTCTAATGATCTGTCCAAACTCAAGTACACCAATAGCCTCTACCACGAATCACCTTTAACTATGAAAAGACTACAACGGATTCAGAACTCTGCTGTCAGACTACTCTTACATATAAAGCCACAAGCCCACATCTCTCCTTCCAGAAGATTCACTTTCAAGCTGATTTGTAACACCTAAAAAGCGATACATGGAACAGGACTTTTTTTCATCAGGAATAAAGTCACCAAATATATTCAACAAAGGAACCTAAGCTCTAGAGTGGGACCTCACCTCAAAATCCAGACATACAAGAAAAAAACCATAGGTGGCACATCCTTCTCTGTTCAAGCAGCCAAACTATGGAACTCTTTACACCTAAACATAAGATTCAAAGATAACCACCTTTTCTTCAGAAGACTAGTCAAGAATTGGCTCTTCCCCACATAACCACCATATGCAAACATAAATATACAGCATATCCGTCTGTGTACAAGCATTTATCTGGACTATAGCTATGTACCTATATATGTGTATTTCTTTGTGTAAATGTGGAAAATAATTATGTTTTTAAACCTATATATATCCATTAGTTCTGCTTAAAAAAGGTACATATTACTTATAGATAAATTATTCTATGTTTTAAAATGTAAATAAGTGCCTGCATAAATAAGTACATCTTTCATCATAACTATTTATCTACAATTGCTTCACTATTGAATTACAAAAAATTAAAACAAATAAATTAATTTAATGTACAACACTTGAAAGCCAGAGTTTATTAAATACAACTTTAATCTACATAGATTACCTTCCTTATGCATGTATATATATATATATATATATATATATTATCTACTGGCGGTCGCCAGTAGATAGTTATAGTTAGGACCGTGTTTCCATAGGAGATCTCAAAATTCTATTTTGAATAACTTTGGCGCCGGTTGACGAATCTTTGCGAAATTTTCAAAACTAATGGGGCGCTCCGCTCAGCTCCTACCCTGAAAGTCTCGGGGGGATTCGTCAATTATTATCCCTGGTGGGCCTCCGGATGGAGCGCTGGTGTCATTAATCCCATCCACTGTTCTGCTGTTAAAAGAAAAAAATCGCGACCTGCTTAGAACCTACTAAAGGACAACTACAGCTCACAGGACCACAAGTCCCAGACTGCTTGAACAATTACACGTGATGAGCGTGGCCCACTGGGGGTGATATAAAGACATGCAGCCATCTTGAGCCTTCTAAAAGTCGCAACCGAAGCTGCCTATGATTAAGAGGGTAAACCTTGAAACGCGTCAGGCGATAAGAAGTAACGGAACCGAAATGAAGAAGCTGGTTTTCCTTTGATAATTAAACTGCAAAGTTTACATCCACTGCTGAGTGCGCCCTCGTTTCTTTCGGGGCATTGTATTGTAATTTAAAGACACGGCTGCCCAGCCGTGGAGGAGTCGCACCACCCCAAACATGGACAGGAGAGGCTGCAGGGGGTAACCAGTGCGCCCAATTGCAGAACAGTGGATGGGATTAATGACACCAGCGCTCCATCCGGAGGCCCACTAGGGATAATAATTGCTGTTAAAAGAAAAAAATCGCGACCTGCTTAGAACCTACTAAAGGACAACTACAGCTCACAGGACCACAAGTCCCAGACTGCTTGAACAATTACACGTGATGAGCGTGGCCCACTGGGGGTGATATAAAGACATGCAGCCATCTTGAGCCTTCTAAAAGTCGCAACCGAAGCTGCCTATGATTAAGAGGGTAAACCTTGAAACGCGTCAGGCGATAAGAAGTAACGGAACCGAAATGAAGAAGCTGGTTTTCCTTTGATAATAGGGGTGGGCGGAATTTGCGGAATTGCGTTACGCAAATCTTCGCGAAACGGTAAAAAATCTCCGCGAACACGCAAAAATTTCGCGAACACGCGGAATCGCTTGTTCGTGATGCTTTTTTCCTGTTCGCAATTGCTGTTTGCGTGCTCGAGGAGAAATATCTCGCGAACATGCATTTTGAGAACGCGAACAAGCAAAAATTTCGCGAAATCGCGGAAAGCAGACTTCTGAGCAATTTCGCGTTCCCCGCAGAACGCGAAATTCCGCAAATTCCGCAAATTCCACAAATTCCGCGAGCGGAACGGAATTTGCCGCCCAGGCCTATTTGATAATTAAACTGCAAAGTTTACATCCACTGCTGAGTGCGCCCTCGTTGCTTTCGGGCCATTGTATTGTAATATATATATATATATATATATATATACACACACACACACACACGCACACACACACACACACACACACATATATATATACACACATATACATACATATATTATCTACTGGCGGTCGCCAGTAGATAGTTATAGTTAGGACCGTGTTTCCATAGGAAATCCGCAACATTCTATTTGGAATAACTTTGGCGCCGGTTGACGAATCCTCGCGAAATTTTCAAAATAGGTGGGGCGCTCCGCTCCGCTCCTACCCTGAAAGTCTCGGGGGGATTCGTCAAGCAGGGGCTGAGAAAAAAGGGGGGTCCCAAAATGCGTTTTCCCCATGCAATTTTCCATAGGGACCTTTAGTCCAAGGTACAGCCCGAACGGCTGAACAGAATTACTTGAAATTTGGCAGAGAGGTAGTCCTCAGCTCAGGGATGTGCCTTTTGCATATATGGAGTCAATCTGTTCAGTAGTTCCTGAGAAAATCAAAAGTAAAATCATATATATATGTGGGCGGAGCCTAACCACACATCTCATCCTGAGATCTGATTGGCTGTCAGCACTTCATCCAAGAAGTGTTGGCAGCCATCTTGGGACCAATATACATGATAGCACCTCATTAAAAAGCATTGCAGTTAATAGAAGGTTTTAAGACTTTAGTTACATTATAAATCATTTGTTGATGGTACCATACTCATTTTAGGAATTGTGGTATGTTCTAAGGTGATTTCACCATGTGAAAAAGCTTTCTGCTGGGATATCATGATTGAGAGAAAAATATTTTCTCATGCTTTTCCCACAGAGGTTTGGAAGGTGATCTATAAGCTAAACTGAGAGCTTATTTTCTGTAAATTCACATTATCTTTCTCAGTCATGCGAGAATGAAGTCTGACATTCTCAGTAAAACATGTACATCCAACAAGGGCAGAGACTGTCAGTTGATTTCTTTGTGTTCTACTGCAGCTTCCCAGAGTGTTCCAAAGAACAACTAGAGCGCTAACAGTCCTACTTATGATAAACGTATGGCACACCTGAAGGCATCTTGCTTGGATTAAAGTGGTAACTCTTAAAACATTTAATTTAAAAAGGAACAAAATGAGGGGGTTCATTTTTCCATAAAAAGTATGATTAGTGCTGCAGAAAGAAAAATTAGGGCACATTTTGAGTGACTTCTCAAATCCTCTTCTATTTCATTAAAAAATTCTGACATGCAGACTGAAACATGCACTTTCAATACCAGCAGCAGTTTTCCCTGGTGAGCAGTAGCTTTACTACAGTGATCTAATGAGCAAAAAGAGTGCTAACATTCTGAATTTATGGCAAATGTGTGACACATCTGAATGCCTTCTTGATGGAATCAAAGTAAAAAACTGAAAGTATTTCCTACTGAGGAGACTGCAGTAAATGAGGAAATTAGGAAACTTCATAACAAATAAGTCTCCCAAGATGGCCACCAGAGACAAAAGAGCCCAAATGTAGCCCAAATATCACCCAGATGTAGCCCATGTATAGCCCAATGACAGGATGTCCCAGAGTGTTCTTAAAAACAGCTAGAGCGCTTACTGTCTTCATTATGACAAAAGTATGGCACACCTGAAGCCATCTTGATTGGAATAAACTGGTAACACTTAAAACATTTAATTTAAAAAGGAACACAATGAGGGGGTTCATTTTGCCATAGAAATTATGATTAATGCTGAAGAAAGAAAATGAGGGCACATTTTGAGTGACTTCTCAAATCCTCTTCTATTTCGTTAAAAAATTCTGACATGCAGACTGTAACATGCACTTTTAATACCAGAAGCAGACTTCCATGGTGAACAGTAGTTTTACTACAGTGATCTAATGAGCAACTAGAGTGCTAACATTCAGAATTTATGGCAAATGTGTGACATATCTGAATACCTTCATGATGGAATCAAAGTAAAAAACTGAAAGCATTTCCTACTGAGGAGACTGCAGTACATGAGGAAATTAGGAAACTTCATAACAAATAAATCTCCCAAGATGGCCACTGGAGACAAAAGAGCCCAAATGTAGCCCAAAATCACCCAGATGTAGCCCAAATATAGCCCAATGACAGAAGTGTGCAAAACACTTATTATTTTGTGTTTTTGCAGTGTTATATAGTGCAGACTTGTCAGGTATTGGAGTGCTTTACATGAGCATTGGTTACATCACACAAGAACAAATTCATTTTGGTTGTAGACATGGGGAGACGAAGTGATTTGACCAGAATCACAGAATGTCGAGCTGAAGCAGAAACTCCAACCTGGTTCCCCAGTTGCAAAGTCTGCAGTTCTGGAAGTAACACCACATCCTCTCCCCTAAGTGCAACATTTAATCAAGTGGTCAACTGGATAAAAAAACATAAAGATAACAAATAATTTAAAAGTGCTATGTCGCTATTTGAAAACTCAGAAAATATGTCCTTATTTTAGTCTTTTAGAACACTAACCATAATTTTGATGCCAATAAGACCCTCTCATATATGTAATTTCTAAAGGAAATGCTCTAGGTATCACAGTTTTGATTACATCAAGATGACATCAGGCGTTCCACACTTTTGTAATAAATATAGAATGTTAGCAATCTAGTTGTTCATTAGGATACTGTTGAGAGGCAGAGGCCAGGGGCACAGACTCTGAAAATTGAAGGCAGGTAGGAAGGTGCAAAGGCAACAATTTAACCACACTGAGCAGGCAGGAAGGGTCGTGGCAGCACAACAGACTATGGAGGGCAGTGGAAAGGGGGGCAGGGGCAACAAACCAACAATACAGGACTTGTAAGAGAGGCTGTGGCAATGTAATAGACCATTGTGGGCAGAAGGAAGAGGCAATGGTAGTACAACCATACATGCCAACAGACCCGATTTAGCCAGGAAACGTCCAATGTTTTTAAGCTCAAATGGGCTTTATTTGATCTGTCTCCTGTCTACAATCTCCTCTTTTTCAATGTAACTCAAAGGGAAAAATCAATACCCAGTTTTTTTTCAAAATCTTCCTCTTACCAAGTTCAAAATGTTCGCAAGTATGGTACATTGGATCATGGAAGGAAATGGGGTAGGGACATGGACTTGGATAACAGAGGACAGGAGGGACATGGAGAGGTGCAGGGCAGGCATCAGGGTTTGCAGCAGCACAATACACCACACAGGGCATGCAGGACGGGAGTGCAGCACAACAATCCATAGAAAGCAAGAGGGAGGGGACAGGACCATGCACATGGACAACAGAGAACAGAGGGGCAAGAGGCAATGGTAGCTAGCTGACCATAATGGACAGACAGGAGAGAAAGCTGCAGCATAACAGACCATAAAGGGCAGGAGGGACGGATCAGGGGCATTACAATGGAACAGACAAGCCAGGAGGGAGGGAGTAGGGGTCTGCACATGTAAACAGAGGGCTGGGGGCAAGGGGGCAGGGCAGGAGCAGCAAGATAGCCATGGAGGTCAGGCAGGATGGGCAGTAGAAGCAAGACAGACCATGAAGAGCAACAGTGAGACTGTGATGGCATACACACAGACCATGGAGGGAAGGTGGGAGGGGGTCAGGGGCAGCTAACTGACCACACAGGGAAGGTCCGAGGGGCCATGGCAGCACAGAAGACCATGCATGGCAAGTGGGAGGGTTAGTGGCAGCACAATGGCTATGATGGGCAAGAAGGAGGGTGCAGGGGCATGCACAAAGGACGATGGAGGATAGAAGGGAGGGTCAGGACCTGTGCACAGACAAGAAAGTTCAGGGGAAGGGGCCTCACAACAGACCGCACGGGGCAGGCAGGAGGAGCAGTTGCAGCACAACAGACCAGGGAGGGCAGGAGGGTGTGGCAGTACAATGCACCATGTAGGACAGGAGGAAGAGGATAGGGTTATGGCATGTGGACAGGCAAGATGGAGGTGGCAGGGACAGGTTACAGTCATCTGACAATGCTAGGCAGGTGGGAGGGGAGTGGCAGCTCAACAGAACACTCAGAGTAGATAGGAGTGGCAGGTCCATGGAACATGGTGGGCAAAGAGGATGGAGCAGGGGCATGCACAAAGACATCGGAGGGCAGGGGGAAGGAGAATAGGGGCAGCAAGCTAAGCACAGAGTTTAAGCAGGAGGTCAATGATGGGGCATAGAATTGGGCAATGGAGGGCAGGAGGAGTGGACTGGTACATCATACTAAATTGAGGGCAGTGGCAACACATCAGACCATGCATGGCAGGAGGGAGGAGGCTAGTCCATGGATTCACACAACAGAGGATAGGGAGGAGGTGGATGGGGTAGCAAGCTAACTGTTCAGAGAAGGCGGGTATTAGGAACTTTATTGTTTTTAAAAAGTGTGTCTGTGCGAACTACTTAAAATATGAACAAGTATGCAGCATAATCTCACTTTTATTCAGGAAGAAGAGGACGTTTGTGACTGTGACTCCGGGCTCACTTGGCAGAAACACCCCCTGACCCTCCACCCCCTATCGCAAAATGTAATGCCCGTGAAAAGGGTAGGTGAACACAGTGTTATATAGAACATAGTCCTGAGAGCACGATTGAAAATGAAAACTAGATATAGTGTATGGTATAAACTATGCACCAAAAAGTGTGATATAAGATGAACCGGGCGTGAAATATAATACGCAATACATTGTGCGCAATGACAGATTCATTGGAGAGCGCGAGATAGCACAGGCACTAGCGCGTGCTATGCGATATGCGCCTTGGAGTGTAATATGCACAGGGCAGTGTTGTGTAACCTAACCAGTCTCTAAAGTTGTAATATAAAATATGTGCTGGGGAGTGTAACGTTGCATATGCACTGTGACAAAGATATGGATCCCAGATTGTAATATGTATGGCATAGCACTGTGCGTTATAACATAGGCATCGAGGAAGGCACGTTAGATGGGGCAATATAACCTGTGCGAAGACAAGTGTGGCATGACATATTCACGGGGTGGTGTTACAGTGCACATGGGCTAGAGAGTGTCATAGCATATGCACTAGCTAGTGGAATACAACACAGAGGTGTGTGGCACTCAGCAGGCAATAGTGGGTGTAACACAGCATTGGGCTCTGCCAGGAGCGCGCTGTGACTCTCAAGTGATGTTCGTCCCCTTTCCAGAGAGTAAAATAAAAAGTATTACACATCCGGCAGTGGATGTGTGTTTTATTAACCGTGAGGGGGGTTTCTTGCATAGTTTTGGTCGAATTTTTGTCGAATCCCCTTTGAATGGCTTGGTGTGCATGTGTTTTTTAATGTTCCCGTCAATAGCTACCCATGTTTGTATAAATAAACGACAAGGATGTCTACCGGGATTAGGCACGGTAGGGCATCAGACATGTCAGAGCTTCACTAGTGGTGTAAATACATTCCACGTGGATTCATTGTATGCATAGTCGCCTTTTAATGAATATCACGCAAATCGTCATGGTGATAGGTACGTACGGTTTGTCCAGCATGTCCTAGGTGTGTCTATAAATATATATATATTTTTTTAAATTAAAAAACAGTGGCTGGCCCTGGGCATTGGGGTCAAAAATATATAATTAGGAGACAGGCCCTGGGGGATGGGGTCATCAGGGCCAATAAATTAGAATAAGAAGGGGAACCACACAGCCCCCCTTCTTAAAAAATTAAAATAAATAAAAGACTGGCATCGTGCCGGAGGCCACGCCCCCTCCTTGCAGTATTCTGCAAACGCGCCCCCTGGCGAGTTGTAAGTTGGGGAATTAATTCCTCTTCAATACTGAGGGTCCCTGTGGGCCAACTAGCCCAACAGGCATCTCCAGTATGCGCCAGGGAGCTGCGCTGCAGACAGGTGTTCTGAGGCCAAGCCCCTTTTTACACCTCTCTGCAACGCAGCTCTGTGGCGCTTACTGGAGGTACCTAGTGGTCTAGTTTGACCCTAGGGACCCTTAGGATTCAAGGGGACTTAATCTCTCAACTTAGAACAGCCACAAGGTAAGCGCCACTGAGCTGCATTACAGAGAGGTGGTCCAGGCCGTGTCACTTTTTACACCTCTCTGCAACGCAGCTCTGTGGCACTTACTGGAGGTACCTAGTGGGCTAGTTGGACCCTAGGGACCCTCAGGATTCAAATGAACTTAATCTCCCAACTAAAAACGGACACAGAGCGTGTTTACACAGTGGTGAAGGGAGGGGACGGGGCCTGAGTTAACGTGTGCAAAAACACCCTGTGGCCTGTTTTAATAGGTAGTTTTAATCCCCCTGCCCTATTATATACTAGGGGCTTACAGAGGAGGTCATGCTAATCACAGGGGGACCCCAACGCATAATGTTCCCTAGTGTATGTAGGTGTTTTCACTGTATTCTAAGTGTCTTTTAACATAGCACTGGCTCTAGGACTGGTTAGTCAGACTCAGTTACCACCAGTTTCCATCTGAAAAAGTTGAGGGAACAGGATGATTTTGCAACAAGGCTTCTTTCTGCTCTTCTTTTTGTTCTTTCTGCACGTTATCCTTCTTCCTGCACTTTTCTTCGTCTTTGAGTACTTCTGTTGCTTCTTTCTGCACTTCTTTTTTTTCTTTCTGTGCATTTTTTCTTCTTTCTTCACATGTCCTATCTCTGTAGGCATAGTTATAAATTAGCATTTAAAAAACCTTTGAAATTCACAGAAAAAAACCATAGGTTTCAGGCACGTTATAGTTAGGAATTAGCATTTAAAAAACCTCAGAAATTCACTGAAAAAACCATAGGTTTCAGGGGTGTTATAGTTAGCTGGACTTTTCACTTGTACAAAACCATTGAAATTCCCCCGTTATAGTTAGTTCAGCTAACTATAACTCGCGCGCCCGCAATGCACTGCTGATGACGTCACATATTACATCACTCATGACATGGTCAGTGACATCACTCATGACATCACTGATGACATCTCAAATGACATCACTGATGACATCACTGATGACATCATCCTTGTGATAGAGTGGCAGACCTCCTCTCACCCTAATATAACCTTTGATACACACATTCAAAAATAGAGACTAACATTTTCAAAACAATGGACATACCAATACCAGTTACAACAACCTCTTCAGTAATTCTAAGATCCACATACACATACACTCATTCACCAACAGTCCTACACAGTCACTCATACATGTACTCACTCATCATATGTACTCATACACCTATACATCCTGTTACACAATGCCACTCATCCATAGAGTTACTCACACACATAGTCACTCATGCTAATAAAGAATCAAACATACATTTACTTGCATATACAGTTATACACACACCACCACACTTACTTCTACGGAAACTTACACATACTTAGTCTTTTAAACAATCACTTATAGAAACACATACTTATTCATACAGGAACTCTTTCAATCTCTCACTCTCACATATACTCACTTATATACACCAATAGTCACATATACTAGTTTAAAACATATGTAGTTACTCATAAAGACACTATTGAGACAGTCATTCACTCACTAACACACCCATACACACACTCGTCCACCCATACAGTCCTGCACACATGCTGTCTTCAACACATACAAACAGTGAGTCACTCATTCATGCACCTATGCACTACGTAATACCCCCCACCAAACCATGCAGACACTCAGACTGATACTCAAAAAACCAACTAATAACCTATATAGACACCCATGTAGCTACTCTCCAACCCATGCAGCCACTTATACACAAAGTGAGAGACTGATACAGATATTTACATATTTAAACATTACTCACTAAGCCATGTATTCACTATGATACACTTAATCAGTCAGTTACACAATCAATTTTTCAAAAACAAATCATCCATTTAGACACTTATATTCCCATTTATTCTTCCATCGACCTAAGATATACATATATAAAACATATTTAATTTTCAGAAAAACACACATTCACTGGATGATGTCATCAGTGATGTCATTAGTGATGTCATTTGAGATGTCATCAGTGATGTCACTGACCATGTCATGAGTGATGTAATATGTGACGTCATCAGCAGTGCATTGCGGGCGCGCGAGTTATAGTTAGCTGAACTAACTGGTAACTGGGGAATTTCAATGGTTTTGTACAAGTGAAAAGTCCAGCTAACTATAACACCCCTGAAACCAATGGTTTTTTCAGTGAATATATATATATATATATATATATATATATATATATATATATATATATACACACACACCTTCCATGTACTTATGTTTCTATTTATTTATTACGTTGCATCTAATTCAGCATATCTAATGCACTACCCTATTTCTCACCTTATACCTCTATCAATATATCCTCTACCTCCACTGTTTCATTCATCCCAAACCCCATGCCACTACTAAGACCCCCAAAATAACTGTTTCTAGACTCTTTCCTCATCTGCCCTCTTTGCATCATCTCAAACCTCTTTTACTATTCAGATCTCTCCAAACAAGCCTTTATAAACCCTTCCTGATGATCCTTTCCCCTCCACCTCCCCATTTCTCATCCCAAAACCCCCTCCTACTGCTATGAACTCCAGAAAAACCCAATTCCAGACTCTTCCCTCTTCTATCCCTCAACTATTCATTTTCAATCCAAATAACAGACAACGTGTCCACCATTCCAATTAATTTAATATTTCCCTATACTATTTCCCACTAATCCTGTTTGGGTTCCGGAGTAGCGTGCTACTCGATGAAAAAGCACTTTGATGCCTCATCAGGGGTAGCAAATGCTATATAGATGCATTTTCAATATAATATAATACACTGTGCAGCCTTGCATTATTACAGATCAGGTAGGCGTTCCATTGGTGCCACCATTTGCTATGCTTTGTTGTGAGAAGCCTTTGAAATCATGCCCTGACTTATGTTTATCTTTGGCCTACCATCCTCAAAATGAGGGATAAGTGGAATGTGCAAAGCAAGTGACGGAACAGCTCCTACAATGCTTGCTGACAACCATAACACCAACTGAGTAGAAGCCCCGAGTCCTTGCTGAGTAGGCTTACAATGACAGCTCATTCGGCTTTGTTGATTTCACCCATCTCTTGCCTGTTTGTGTACTCAAAATCCTTTCCATTGCAAGTACAGGGAGACAGCCCAGTTGTCCTCTATAATCTCCAACAAGATGCGGGTGCATAGCCTTCCAATAAAAGCAGTCACTGCTATGCTGTTTTACATTGTAATGAAGTTAAGAAACAATATGTGCAACTATTGGAATTCCATGCCTCTTAAATCTCAAACATACGTACAAGAAAAGTCAAGAACATCAATTCTGGTAAATGGGATTCTAAGAAAGAAAGATAACCTATTACTCAAAGCTATCCAATTTGTAATAAGAATGATCCTTAAAACTTCTTCATATAAATGCATGCATGCCAATAAAACGTTCCTTGTTTATTACACTTGAAGTAGGTCAAAGACATCTTTATAGACGGCAGTAACGCATTGAGCCTATTTGAATTGAAATTTCCCAAATCTTCTTATAGTTCACACAACTGTTCTTCCTACTAACAAAATTTTCAATTTTGTGGTGTGACACTCTTATCACTTCCTCTACGATGGAAATTACAGGAAACAGCCATTCGAACGCGGTCATAACCACAAGTGACCGTTACCACGAAGCCATTTTCACGCATATGCCTTTCCCTCGCATGCCTTTAGCATGCATGCTTTTACCACAAATTTCTTTGTAAAGCCACACACGTGTCTTTAGCATGCATGTTTTTGCCACAAATGTCATTGTAAAGTCATGAATGATAAAGGTATATGCATGGTAATGGCTTCATGGCTTAAGTGTTTTCAGTAAAGTTGTGACAGAAGCGCAACAATAGTTAAATGCAATTAAATTAGTTTTTAGGGGTAGTGTTTGAGTTTAGGGGTTATTGTTGTGGGGGCATGGCCAAGCCGGCAATGCAGACGGACACGTACTCCTGGATAACCAGAGACCTCTTGAACATTCAACCAAACTGTTGGCTTCACACCAGAGTGTCTGCTGTGGCTAGGGACCTCCTGACTGACCATCTCTAGGGGGTGTGCGGCTGGTAATTTGGCCCACAAGACTGACAGCAAGAAGCTAATAAAATTGAAGCAGCCTACACTGCTTCAGTGCCCCAGGCAATGCCTTCCATCAGCTGTGCCTGCTACCCTGTACGAGAGCAAACAGTGCAATATATGAGGGTTTCAATGGCTTGCAGCTGTCACCCCTACCCTCGTTGAGGCCCCCAGAGAAAAAAAGACCATGAAAGTGGGACTGCCTTAAGACAGCGCACCAGAGGTGGCTCTGGCAGTGGCTGTCAGCCGGCGTCCCTGCCCTTGTCATGGCCCCAGGAGTAAAAAAGGCTATGGAAGTGGGACTGTCTTAGGGCAGTGCACCGGGATAAGTGGTGGGTGAATTATATTGAGAGGGAAGTACGGGGGCGAGCATGCATGTTTTCTGCCTGAACTGCGATAGCTGCCCCGAAATGGAGCAGCTGAGCTGCCTAATTGTTTCCGGAGTGCAGCTTTCAGTGTTATAAGCAGTATCACACCTATCACAATTTCATTATAAAAGTAATGGCCCTTTCATTATGTCCAGATGCATGTGCATTGTAATCTTGTGCGTGGTAATGGGGTGCGTGGTAGTGGGCCATGCGTGGTAGTGTACGCGTTGTAGAGG
The DNA here is from genome assembly GCF_964204655.1 of Triturus cristatus. Classification (NCBI taxonomy): domain Eukaryota; kingdom Metazoa; phylum Chordata; class Amphibia; order Caudata; family Salamandridae; genus Triturus; species Triturus cristatus. The sequence continues at coordinate 1,512,287,850 of NC_140589.1, forward strand.
CATGTGTGATGAATCTGTGCGTTGTTCCATCATACAGCTGGAAATTACATGTAAGCACCACAGTTATAATCATCCATATCATTTTGAAACCAGCATATGAATTATGTTGAGAGGGTTCGTAGTCAACATCAATTACAAATTACATATAGACATATGGCTACATATTTATATCTGCCAGCAGCATTTTCTCTAGGGTTTTACAAGTCAGTCCAAAGGAATGTATCTTCTAAATAACATACAATGAATAGAGACTCAAAAAGTTTCTTATGTGTATAAATTAATCACAACATGTGTAATGCACGAAATATCACCTAAGATAGATAAGAGTAATTGAGAAAAATACTTAAATTGGAGTGTGACTGGGTAAATGTATTTGTCCTCGTATCAGCATGCCAAGCTTTATGTATACAACAGCATATAAAAAAATTAATAACCAGACTGCAAAAGCAAACATAGTGAGGAAATGCATCTGTGTATACATATTCCACCACACAAGGATTTGCACAGTGAAATCATATTTTGTGCAATGGTATGTAAATGAAATGTTCTAGCACAGTCTACTAGTCAAGGTAGGCCAACAAAAAGATGAGTAAAAAACAGTATATAAAAAAAATTACTAATCTGACAGGAATGGTATCCCCTTAACACCCTTAATTGTTAAATGTAAATGTGAATTGGTGTCTACAGAAGCTGACATTTTAAAGCCCCTTGTGTCATAACATGAAGAAACATGCTACACTCCATGTAACTCCTATATTGTAAATGTGAGGATCATGGTACAATGCATGTAACTGTCATACAGAAAAAGTGAAACTTCACCAGCTATGAGTCAGTATTATACAAAACATGTATAAGCAAAGATAACTTATTTTTTAGAGAGTGTATGTGGGTCAGTCCAATGAATTTGCTATAAAACGGAATTTTAGTAGAAAAGTTAGCAAGCTACCATTTTAAATGTGTGAGACTGAAAAGTAGATCAGTAACATGCAGAACAATAGATGCTGCATGTAAATACTATGTTGGAAAAGTATAAAAACAATGCTAATGTCTAGTCACTATTCACTTAATGCATGTAAATTTAGGTAACTCATCTTTGAGAGAGAGTATATATAGCGGATTATTACCTTTCATTGTTATCAATCGGATGTTAAGTAAAAAGGTAATCATGGTAGTATTATGAATGCATCTTGCTGAAAAGTGCAGCAATCTTGCAAGTATTTGAGGTGTGAATAATATGTAGCAAAGCATGCTCTGCACACTGACATCATATTGGTAAGTTTAAAATACTGCACTACATGATGGCCACGGAGGTCAAGATGGCGAACACGCTTCTGTAGTGCTTTGGGACTCCTCGACCATCAATCAGCATTCTAGAGCTTACCAAGCCTACTCTCTTCTGCTAGTCCTGATGGCAGGGACCCAGGTGTCAGATGACCCCCAAATCAGTTTTGCTGCCTGCCAGGGATCGCAGCTGTTGGGTGGCTGCGCCGGATGTGTGTGATGACTGAGAGTTCAGCCGCCTTTGCCCAGATCGATGTGCCTTGGGCGGAACGACAACGGTCGAGGCCCAACAATTACCAGGTCCCTCGGGATAGAGAAGCACACACCTTGGAAAAAGCGAGGGATGACGGCCTTCAGTGTGGTCTGCCTGTGATCTGTGAGCCAGCTGGACTAGGGGTTTCTGTCCAGGGGGGTTGAATGTGGTACAGCCCACCCATATCGACACAGCATCAGAGCTGCATGGGTCTGCTGGCCCGACCACCAAACCACAGCCAAAAGACTAACTTGTGCTTACCAACTTATACTTTTGGGAGGAGGGGAGGCCCCCGCTGTAGGACCAGCTGCTCATGCTGCCTCCCCCTGCATCTAATCCCCTCCATGCGAGGGGACCGAGGCATGCGGGCTAGGAATCTGACACCTTCTTGACTGTGAAAGGTGCCAAGTAGACCTTCAGAAGGTATCAGGGCCATGGGGGGGACCGGCTACCTACCTGGGAGGACTGGTGAGCACCTGGCCTTCCCCTCTTGCTCTATTGTTGGGGCGTGACCTATGGCCTACACTGAAATGCCAATACACATTGGCTGGACCTCTCCCGCCTTGTGACTCTACTCTATTAGCTACCAAGATGGGGAAAGGGCCCAACATTCACATCCAGGCCAAAATAGACATGTTTACTGTACTGACGCCACAGAGGACAGAAAAGTTGGCAGATGGCTCTAAATCACACAAGCCACCCTCATCTGATGACCGTGGGACTATACTACAAAGTACTAAATCCTCTTGCGGTCGAAACTAAGATTGGGGAGGTACAGATTGATGTCTCTCTCCTATGTTAAGACCTCTGAAATGTTGCCTACCGGATGAGTGAAGCTGACAGTTGGTCCTATCCATGAGGACAAGATGGCCTCTCTTAAATGTACAGTGTCCAAGCTTCTCTCTACCACCATCGTCCTGTACCACCGCACCGAAGATGGGGAAAATAGGTCTTGAAGAAATAACCTGCACTTTATTGGCTTTCCAGAAAACTCTGCCACCTGGAACAATTTTTGGAAAGATGTCTGGAATCCTGGGTACCATAGGAGCAGCTGTCACCTGGCTTTTCCATCAAGAGGGTGCACTGCTCCCTGGCTCAGCACCCCCTATCTACTCCTCCCTGCCCCATGATAGCTTGGGTCCTGAACTACAGGGACGCAATTCAATGTGCAGCCTGTCAGGTAGGAACCCTGACTTTTGAATCCATAAAGATCAGGATCTTCCATGACTACAGCAGGACATTCCAACAGTGGTAGAAGTCTTATGAGGACATCAAGCAGAAACTCTGGGCCATGCAGATACAAAATATCATCATATTCCCAACCAGGCTTACAGTAATCCATTACTCGAAAACATATTTCTATGACAACCCAGAGGCGGCCTGGACATGGGTGACCAAAAGATCAGATCTTTGCAACAAATCAGACCCAAGTGGCTCACCACCCAACCTCCGCAGTCAAAATCCACCCACCAAGCCCCGCAGGAGAACACAATCAAGGAAAGGCAGGAGCCATGTCAGGAGTTTATCAGGATCCTCAGACCCAGAGAGGATCTCATGAAATGAAATGAAAATGTTTTTTATAAAGCGCGTGACTACCCAGAGGCCTCTCAGCGCTATGACGGTGACCAGAGAGGGAGCCAGCCTCTATGGGAAAAGCCAGGTCTTTAGAAGTTTTTGGAACGTGAGGTGGTTGGGTTCTTTACGGAGGCTCAGAGGGAGGGTGTTCCAGAGTTTAGCAGCGTTGAAGGAGAAAAGCCGCCCCCCACTTCTAGCTTTCTTGATTATGGGTGTCACTGCTAGATGAAGCTCATCTAAGCGAAGTCTTCTGTTTGCTCTGTAGGTGCGGATCAAATTTTTAATGATAGGTGGTCCGGTTACTCTCAGAGACTTATGGGCTACACACAAGGACTTGAAGTGGATCCTTTCCTGTACCGGGAGCCAATGGAGGGTATGCAAGGAAGGTCTTGCCGAGCAGCAAATGGACGTCCCCGTAAGAAGCCTTGCGGCCAAGTTCTGCACAATCTGTAGTTTCATGACTGCTGAACTGGGAGCGCCTAAGTAAAGGGCATTGCCGTAGTCTATTCTAGATAGAATCAAGGCTTGGACAAGCAGTTTTTTGGCTTGACTAGGTAAAAGGGGAAGCACCTTGCGTATCATTTTTAATAGCCCAAAGCACGATGCTGCGGTCTTCCTGGCTTGGGTTTTACATGAAAGTTCTTGGTCTAATCAGATGCCGAGACTTTTGATCTCTGTTTTAGGTAGTGGTGCTGGGCCCATACATGATGGCCACATGCTGTTTGATTTAAAATTTAAGTGGTTGCCCAGCAGCAGCAGTTCGGTTTTTCCGCCGTTGAGCTTTAGATGAGAAGAACTCATCCATTTTGCCACTCTTTCGAGGCAGGAGCAGAGATCAGTGGGCATCTTATCGCTCTGGTTGAATGTAACGACAAGCTGAGTGTCGTCGGCGTATGTCACTGTGTGGATCCCAAAAGGGGAAGTGATGTCCGCCAGTGTGGACATATAAACGTTAAAAAGAGTTGGGCTCAGAGAGGAGCCCTGCGGGACTCCACACTGGAGGGGGATGGGTTTGGAGCAGGTGTCGCCTTCAAAGACCTGGAAATGTCTGTCCTCTAGAAAGGACTGGAGCCAGAGTAGAGCGGCCCCTGACACACCGATACTCCTGAAACGGTGATTCAGGATTTGATGATTCACCATGTAAAAGGCTGGGCTTAGGTCGAGGAGAATTATGGCAGCGGAACCTCCTGCGTCTATAATCTTCCTTGATTCCTCCACAACCGTAAGTAGGGCGGGGGCGAAAGCCCATTTGTGAAGGGCGGAGCAGGTTGTGGGTCTCGAGGAAGGTGGAGAGTTGATGGTTAACATGTTTCTCAGCGATTTTGCTGATGCCTGGGAGCAACGAAATTGGGCGAAAATTGCCCAGGTCCGCCAGATCCAGGTGAGGTTTTTTTAGCAGGGCCTTTATCATTGCCTTTTTCCATTCCGGCGGAACTACTCCTGACGCAAGGGAGGCATTAATCAAACCCATAAGGACAGGGGCAATTGTGGGTAATGCCAGTTTTATTATATTAGATGGCGCAGGGTCGAGTGGTGATCCTGATTTGACTGAGGAGAGAATGGACGAGAGTGACTCATTGGTAAGGGGGGCGTAGTCTTTCATGAGATGTTCATTTTGACCCTGGCTCAAGTCTACTGAGGTGAGGTAGTGTTGCTATGGGCTTGTGGGAGTTGCTTGAGGATGTTCTGTACTTTAGCGGAGAAATAATCCACTAACTCATTGCATCGATTTCCCAAGGGGTCGGGTACTTCCTGGGGAATGGGGACTTTAAGTAACTTTTTGGCTATGAGGAAAGTTTCTCACGTGGAATTCCCAGCGGATGTGATCTTTTCCTTGAAGTAGATAGCCTGGGCTTTCTTTATTTCTGATTTATACAAGCAAATGGCCCACCTATATTCCTGTTTTTTGCTTGGTGAGAAATCTTTCCTCCAGATTCTTTCAAGCTTTTTACATTGCTGTTTTTGGATCCATAGTGTAGGGGAGAACCAAGCGGCCTGATTAGGTCCCAGTTTCTTATGGATAATTTTCTTAGGGAGTACGGTGTTCAGGGATCCTTCAATCCAATCGACAACACTTTTATTAGCAGTCACAGGATTGGGGTCAGGACATGGTTTAGTCTTTTCGAGCTCCTGAATCCACCACTCCAAAGGGAGTTGGGTCCATGGATGCATGAGCCTGCGAGTCGAATGGGTAGGTAATGTCGTAGGAAGGGGAAGCCAAGTAAAAGGAATGAGGAAGTGGTCTGACCAGGGTATAGGGAGGGGGGCTTTCCCTTTGAGTGTCTCCAGGTTCGAAAAAATAAGGTCCAGAATGTGCCCTTTGGTATGAGTAGGCTCTGACACTTTCTGGAGCAGTTGGCAGACCCTAAGATCGAGGACTAGCTTGTTTGCCGTCACTGCTAAAGGATCATCGAAGTGAATGTTGAGGTCTCCGAGAAGAATAAAATTAGATGAATTGCTGGCAAGGTTTATGGTTATTTCCAGCAAGGAGTTGCAGAAAAGTCCCAACGTCCCTGGAGGACAGTAGATCAGAATACCAGAAAGGGACAGAGGAGACAGTTCCATAGAAAAGTGGGTATTCTCACAGTCTAATACGGGGCTGCCTAATACACGACACATCATGTCATCTTTATATATAATGGCAATTCCACCTCCAAGTCCAGTGGTTCTGTCTTTCCTCTGGGTAAGATATCCAGGAGGAAGGGATTGTACGATATCTGGCTCAGAATTAGGCGTGAGCCAGGTTTCAGTCAGGAACAGCGCTTCCGGGCCAGTATCTTCTAGCAGTGTTAGAATTTCAATTGTGTGTTTAGGTAGTGACCGGCAGTAGCAATGATTTCTCCCTTGACTGCCATGGGCACACAACTTGGACCTTGACCAGAGATCAGGATGTGGACCCGGGACAGGGAATGATCATGGCGACATACTCCAAAAGAGAAATCAGCTTGGTGATCTCTGGCAGCTGCTAATGCCACACTTGTCCATAGGCATTATTCTGGAACTTATTGGCTTAACAAGATGTGTCCTGAACCAGATGAATAATAATGCTACAGTTTTTGCCCACATTGGATGCAATGCTTTGCATTTCAGGGTGTAACAGGGCAACAGATGCTTCAAGGGAAGAAGTGTGGGGTGGGACGGGAGGATAGGTTGTTTTATTAGGTTTTGTTTGTACTTATGTTCTAGATATATTCCACTGTTTCACACAGGACATGCAACATACACCAACCCACCCTATACTCACCACCACTATATACATTCATGGTCAACTGTGCCCTTGGGGCCCATGCCCGCAATTTACCCACAGAGAAACCCTAACTAACACTGATGAGGCAGTTTAGGTTTATGTCCTGTAATGTCAAAGGTCTTCCTGACTGGATTAAACGTACATCTGTCCTACGCTTTGCCAAAAGGTACCAACATGCAATTTTAATGTTGCAAGAGATGCACTTGCTGGGTACAAAATGCCCTCTTCTAAGGCAGTTTGGATATGACCAGGTGCACCATTCTGGTTACACCTGCGGCTCACAGGGAGTGGCACTCCTCCTCCATAAGTCCTTTCTGCTGTAAGTAACGTCCATAAAAGCAGATATCCAGGGTCACTTTATTGGGGTGTAGGGGCTTCTTGTGGGTCTCCACTAGGACTTCCTGAGTGTAAATATACCACACCAGACACCAGAACCAGCGTTTACAGTGGTGAAGAATGTTGTACTACCATTCCCACAAGGGACCACGGTAATAGGAGGTGACTTTAACATAGCTCCAGACCTCATTTTGACTTCTCTGGCATACCCGGAGCAAGCTGCGTATCTTGTGCTAACCAGCTGCAGACTTGGATGGAATCCATGGGCCTGTGTGATGCCTGGGGGATCTGGCATCCCCATTCTCTGGAATACACAAACCTCTGCAGCACATGGGACATTGTCTTGTATTGACCTAATCCTCCTGTCTGCCATGGACTTCATACACCTGGCAGGGGCTACAATTCACCCACATGGCATCTCTAACAATTCACCTTTTGCTGGCCAGTTTGGGATAGAAAACTTGGCTCTCTGCCCATTCTGGTGGCTTAATGTCTGGCACCTTGTAACACTGACTATACAGATGTTCTGGAGACAGAAACCTGCACATATTTTGAACTCAACAAGAGCACAGTCTCCTCCACTAGGACGCTATGGGCATTCGGAAATTCCAAGGTCCGGGGATTTACACTGGGTCATCTTAAACAGCAAGAGAAGTATAAACTCAGTCAAGTCATTACACTGGAGCACCAAATATTAGAGTTGAGCGACAGGTTATACTCACTCTGACCGCAATTCGTAAATGTCAGCTACAAATCTCAAAGATGTTCTTGCATCGAATTTCCCTTGAAGAGGCTAGGCAATGCTGGAGGGGTTCTACATAGCGTGTTCACGAAGGGGGTATAAAAGTGGGAAGCTTCTGTACTGGTTAGCTACCAAATATGTGGTTTGTAGGATAGTTCCCGAAATTGTGGACCCATCCAGAATCTTTAGTCGGAGAGCCATTGATATTGCTGTATTTAAACAAAATAACAAGAGCAACCCTTGTGTCCATGCGAACAGGGGTATCAAGTAATCCTTTAAATATGTGTTCACATGAAACTCATTCACAAAAAAAGAATTGTAAATATCACAAATATTTCTGTGCGGACTGAATCAGACAAAAACTCAATGCTTTAGAATGAGCAATGACAACTTAGCCAGTATGTAACATGGTTCAGCCAAACCAAGTTTTATTAAAGAGCAAAATTAGTACAAAAATACAAAAAAAGAGTGCAGTGATAGAATAAAGAACCAAAAGGTGTGATCGAACCAGAATCAAGGAAAGGTAGGAGCAGTGACATGGAATTCAACAAAAGGAAGGTGATTGATACTTTTGTCTAATTTTTTAATCAACCAATCATAAACACTCATGGATACAGAAATTCAATGATTGTATGTGCAACGGCGAAAAACCTTGTCTATTTCTATGATCGTGTCAACTGCGTTTCGACCTTTTCAGAATCATAGGATCTCATCAGGACTATAGATGACCGAGGTCTGAGGGAGCAAAGGGCTTACTATTAGAAAGGGCTCAATAAAATAACCAGGTATATAATGGAATTACAAATAGAAAATCACATACTGACTATACTAGAATTGGGATCCCATCTCGTTAATGTAAAAATGCACAGACAAACGATTCCAAATTGCCAAAGGACAACAATCCCTGCAATGAGAATGCATGTGTCAAAGAGTAGGATTTTGAAATAAGTGGCATTTGCGGAACACTAAGATGCCTATGCTTACCACCCTCAGCCTCAACAAGAGTGGGATCACCCTAGTCTCCATGATATTCCCCTCTCAAAGTTCACAACAGCATTCTGCATTTACCTAGAAGAAACCCTATCCCTTGATGACATTAATGGGGCTATTTCTGACATGAAGGCAGGCAAAACACCAGGGCCCAATGGGTTCCCGACAGAATTCTTGATGATGTTCCAGGAATTGCCTGTTCCTTCCCCTTTTGGAGCTATACTCCAAGGAGATAGGTAACAAGTAGTTTCCCGCTGGCCTCGATGTGGCCCTTATAGTGGTCCTGCTGAAGGCAGGCCACTCACCTACCCAATGCTTCTCTTACCACCCGATCACATTGATCAATGCGGTGGATAGCATCTATGGCAAGGTATTGGCAAACTGGCTTCAGCGAGTACTCCCAGCCTTATTCATATCAATGTGGCTTCATGCCTACAAGAAGTACTAGACACTGTATATGTCGAGTACAAGCAGTCTTGGCCTGCTCCCACACCTTAGAAGACCCGAGTGCTCTTTTTTTAATAGACTTTAGGAAGGCCTTTGACTCTATTGAATGGTCCTTCATATTTGGAGTGCTGGAAAAGATGGGATTTGGTCCCAAATTCGCTACCTATGTACGACTGCTGTATAACAGCCCCTTGGCTCAAGTGTGAGTTAATGGGATATTGTTGCACTCCTTCCCAATCAAAAGTGGCACTAGGCAGGGGTGCCCCTTATCCTCACTCCTCTTTGTGCTTGCCATCGAGCCTTTAACACGACTGTTTCACTGCAATGATCCCAGGATCCGCAGATCCTGGGATGGCAATGATCCAAGCAAGTGGAGGACAAAATTGCTTTCTATGCTGACAACATAAACCTATCTAATCCCCACCTCTCAATCCCAGGTGCCCTGTAGAGTGCTGTCTGTGATCTATGTGAAAACTGGTACAAATCTCTTCTGGTCCCTCTCAAAGTGGGCCAAAGCACAAAAGACTTGGAATCATCCATTCCCAGTCAGAGGCTAAGCTTCTTATTCTTGGGTATTCACCTTTCCAGGAACCTGGAGCAGTTCTGGGCACTCAATCTCCCCCCCCTTATTACTAAGATGAAAACAAGACTTCTGGAAATGTGAGTGTCTTCCCCTCAACTTATTGGAAAGAGTCGCCATTTTCAAAATAATGATATTACCCAGGTTCCTCTATGCCCTTCAACAGTTCCCATTCACCATTCCTAACAGCTGGTTTCAGAAGATCAACATGCTGGTCTGGACCTTCCTGTGGGCAGGCTAACCACAGCATACAGCACTCGACAAGTGCTGACAGCCGGTCAATGATGGGTTACTAGGAATAACAGATGTTAAACTTCACTGCTGACCAGTCCACATAATGGTGATTAATGACAGTTATCAAAAGGAGAATGGCTGCACCACAATGCCCTCCTTGGAGGCTTAAAACACGGGGACAATATTGAGATTACCACACTAGGAGAGGAATGGGAAGGAGACCACCTACATTCCTTTCAGGTACTGCAAGATGAGTTCTTGCTATCACAAACACAATTTCACATATTTTTACAATCTCGCCATGCCTCGTCCTACCACATATGAGCCCAGACCACCCTGTCAGATTCTAGCACACTTAAGCCAAAACTTCTGATGAGCCACTTTGGTAAATGGGCTGTGGCATTGATATACAGCATACTGGTTAATAATGCTCTAGATATTCAATCAAAAACTCCTTCACAACCTATATTTCTTTCATCAAAGTAGAACTTAATTCAGCATTGGCTAAACAGCAGTGTAGTCACATCAACAGAAGTAATAGAATAAAATTGATTTTATCATAGTTGTTTATTTAACTTCTTTTTTAACATTGAAGGTATATGTTTCAAAAATTGCATTGCTTATTTCTCCTTTTTTATAAAAAAAAAAAATATATATATATATATATATATATATATATATATATAAAAATGTACAGAAAAGTGAATGTTGTATGAGTCCGTATGAGTTTGGATAGTTTTGTTTGAGTATGAATGAATATCTTTTTTTCTGTATGTGTAATTGTTCTTATCCGGGGGTTATTTGCTCAACATTGTACTGCATTTAATCTTGAGTTTCATGTAGGAATTCTGTTGAGACAAATATATATATAAAACATTTTTTTTATAAAGGTGTAATACCGAAACGCGTCATGCCTGCTTAAATAAATGGTCTTTGCAAGCCCCGCTGTGTCGCCTCATCGACTTCGACGGAAGGAGGTGTTTTTTTGATGTATTGCGTGCTGCCACTGACACGCGAGGATGGCCCTTCCGCAACAGTCCAAAGGGATCAATGGCAATTTTCTCGGACTACCTCGCATTCCAAAAGTGAACAGAGAATATGCTGACAACGTGCAGTCCAAACTTTTATGGAGAGATGTTGCTACTTTAATGGCGTCTCCATATCTGCCACCGATGGAGATTGCGAGGCTGGAAGTGTGGGATACAAAGACTGTTATTGCCCAGCACAGCGCTAGAGATCTTACCTGGTCACGCTTAAGTCGGCTTACTACTTCAGAACGAAAAGAAAAATACCGGCTAAACGGAACCACTCATGAGCACGATGGACAAACTGCATGCTGGGTAATGTAGTCTTACAATCTTGTATTGCTCGAGTGATTCCGCATCAGGTGTGCTCCATACTACTTCAGGCATTGGGGCTATATAAACAGACTTATACAAGAACTGCTAGCACCAGAGGCACTTTTTAAACTAACGGCATTTGATAAAGGTGTAATACCAAAACGCGTCATGCCTGCTTAAATAAATGGTCTTTGCAAGCCCCGCTGTGTCGCCTCATCGACTTTGACGGAAGGAGGTGTTTTTTTGATATATATATATAGATATATATATATATATATATATATATATATATATATATGTCCAACAAAGGCCCTGAAGCATTGAGAGGTCTCTCGACGCTGTTCTGCCAAAGGGCTGTAAAATGCAGTCTGCCTCACTTTGCCACCTGATTCCATGTAGCCAACGCGTTTCAAGGCGAACCTCTTCGTCAGGGCAGCAAACAAACAACCAATTCAGACTCGCAGTACTTATTAAGGCTAATTTATTCTGGTAAGTTCCGCCCCTCAGTGGGCGTGTGCATAGTGCATTAGTTTCAATGCCTGTTGGGACTTGAAGTCCTGAATGCGAGAAAAAAGTGTCCCATTTGCTTGCAATTTTTCATAATTGTTACCTTAGTAGGTGGTGGACCCGTTAGGCAGACTAATTTGCATGTGAACAACGTGCTGATCCATTTGGAAAGTTCGAAATGGCAGCCTCTTCCAGCTGGTGATGCAGTGCTTGCAGCCGGAGATGGAGCTCCTCTCCGCGGCCGGGCAGCCGCGTTTAATATTTGTCCAACAAAGGCCCTGAAGCATTGAGGGGCGGAACTTACCAGAATAAATTAGCCTTAATAAGTACTGCGAGAACAGCGTCGAGAGACCTCTCAATGCTTCAGGGCCTTTGTTGGACATATATATATATATATATATAAAAATGTACATAAAAGTGAATGTTGTATGAGTCCGTATAAGTTTGGATAGTTTTGTTTGAGTATGAATGAATATCTTTTTTTCTGTATGTGTAATTGTTCTTATCCGGGGGTTATTTGCTCAACATTGTACTGCATTTAATCTTGAGTTTCATGTAGGAATTCTGTTGAGACATATATATATATAAAACATTTTTTTTATAAAAAAAGGAGAAAAAACAATGAAATTTTTGATACATATACCTTCAATGTTAAAAAAGAAGTTAAATAAACAACTATGATAAAATCAATTTTATTCTATTAGTTCTGTTGATGTGACTACACTGCTATTTAGCCCATGCTGAATTTAATTCTACTTTGATGAAAGAAATATAGGTCGTGAGGGAGTTCTTGATTGAATGTTTTGGTTTTCCCCTCTTCTCCTGGACTTCAAATTGTCTCTTTTTAGAGTGGGTCCCACTTTTTTGCATAATAATGCTCTAGACACACTGCTATCTCTCAGGCGGCGGTGGTCGGGGTGGCTCGGTCCGCTGGAGGATGACGATTGGTGAGATGCCCAGATGGCTCTCGCATTTAGCTATCTCCTCCAAGATCCAATTGCTCCAACTTCACTATCTCCACATGACGTATTTCATACCACAACTTTTATGGAAGGCAGGGATATTGTTTCAAACAAATTGCTTCTGGTGTCCATAAACCAGCACAGACATTTCTATATGGTATGGACCTGCCCCTTCAGAATGCAAGTCATAACATCGACGAATCCTGGGCTTTTGGCAGGGTATAAGGATGTTGCTGTCCCGGATCTTGGATAGGATAGTGAGTTTAACCTCAAAGATGGTGTTGTTTGGTATCTTCGCGGAATCGGGTGCCTCTGTGGTGAGTGGATAATGGTGGGAATAGCCACAATGGCCGAACATGACATTGCCCATAGGTGGAGATCCTTTCACCTCCCCACCCTAACTGAATGGTGAATGGGAATAAATTGGTTTACTCAAATGGAAGAGCCAGTGTACGATGCCAGGGGCTGCCCTCATTAGTTTGACAGGATATGGGCCAAATGGTGGTCCTATTATGGACTAGACTCAGGGGACTGATAGAGGTGAGTGGGGGGGCTGGTGTTGGGGCTTGCATGCTTTCGCCATGATAGGTCCACTGTGTAGCATGCTTTTTGTTCTCGGGGACCTCGAAACTTATAAAGTTGCTTTATAAAAAAAAAATACTGTTATACGATTAGTCAGATAGCACGTCGTTTTTGGAAAAGTTAAATACTCGTGGTTAGGCTGCGTTTAAAACATAATCATTTCCAGAAATATACATGATCCAGTATACAAGCGGCAGGGAAATCCAGTTGCCATATTGGACCTCTAAGTTCTGCCCAGGTCTACTAATTGACCACTGAGTTTTTCACTTTGGCTCTACAGGAGAACTTTAAACATCCATAACAGTTTTACAGTAATTAAGTAATTTAACTCGGGATAGATATTCATTGGCAATGTTCATTTATGATAGTAAGTCAGCAATAGGACAGTGCTGCTTTAATTAAAAACAAAATATCAGGAATGCATTGTCTTTCAAAGTGGGAGAGGCACTGTCACAAAAAACATAAAAGCATGTCCCGCTGCACTGCAAAAAGTCAATAATGAATTGGTCAAAAGCTTTCCACCGACATACAATGTATCACTTTTGCCTCCCGGCAACACTAATCTTTCATATATCTTCCTCTTCCTGTTTACTTCATATCCTTAATGTGCAGCACATTGCTTTATTTTAAGAATTAGGAACATGCAAGCCATATGTTTTTGGCTTACTTCTTGAGGCTAAAGAGAAAGGGACTTTGGTTTCCTAAGAGGTCTTAATTTGACGATTTTCTGAAACTGAGAGGTTATCTTTTGAAAAGATGCCGAAGAGCCTGGTCTGTTTAAACAAATGTTTTGTGTTCAAGGTCACTACTTTTGCAGTAAAATGGATCCGTCTAGTTAAAAGTTTACTGTCCTGCAGCACGTTGTTCTTTTTTCGTTTTTTTCCGACATCACGAAAGGAGTGACCCCAATCGAATTCTCGAGTTTTTGTTGATGAAGTCAGACAGGGTACGTAGCAATTACCTGGGTAAGGTGAAATGTAAAATGTTTCCCGCTCAGTGATCCTTAATCCCACAATAAAATATCACATTGCTTTACAAATCATAAATGAGCCCAATTGTATGATACTCACTTGTATTGCTGAATACAAGCTGAGAAAGCCTCTTTTCTTCCTTATTTGGCAATGGCACGACACACCAAAGATGGCTTTTATTTCCCAACCTCGTGAAAACACAGATGGTATCGTTATTCCCCATTCCTAGTTGCAGAACTAGGAATGGAAAGGGAAAAAAGCACCCAGTAAACAGAGCATATGGCGATATTGATATTTACTGAGGGGCAGTTTTACAAATGTTTTGCTCAGGGTTAGTGTCACAAAAGTGACTAACCAGCACAAAATGATTTTTCCTAATTTACTTTCCAGTGCATAACATGTTTTGTGCTGGAAAGTACTCTGAAAGTAACGTAGAGCAGCGGGAAGCACTGCCTTGCTTTACTTAGCACCAAGGGACGTTACATGGGTGGTACATGGGCATTCCCATGCTACCACCCATTCCTTTTGACCCAAAACCCTATCTACACACAATTGTAAACAGGGTTTAGTACCAAAAATTAACAACACTTCAAAGGAGGCATTAACAAGAGGAATGTTTTGATTTCTCCTTTCTTTTCTGACTTTAAATATGTGCTGCACTGTGCCGCACACTTGCAGGGTTTAACCCCTTCGCTGCGGCACGAATTCCGCCGCAGCGCTGGGGGGGTGAGGGGTGAGCGCGGCGCCGCCATGCTCATGACGGAACCACGCCGTCATGAGTCACGGGCGAGCTGTGCTCATGACGGTGTGGTTCTGTCACGACTCCGCCCACTCTCTATTTCGCCCGCACAGGCGGGGAATTAGTGTCGCGTGGGAGGAGCGGCCGCAGCATGACGGAACCACGCCGTCATGAGCACACGCCGCCCGTGGCTCATGACGGCGTGGTTCCGTCATGAGCACACAAGGGGTTAAACATGACTAGGGATAGTATGTTGTACAAGGAGGCTATGCTTCCTGTGCAAAACCTATGCTGGACTCAGGCATGAAACCTAATGCTATGGCACTAAGTTGTGTGCCTGGCGCACAGCAGCTGAAATCAGCACCAGCGCTAGGGAAAGGGGAAGAGAGAGCCATATCTCTCCTCCCCTTCCTCCCGGTTACGAAATGCAGGTCAGCCTCTTTGAGTGCTGCACTGTGTTGCGTGCCCTAGGTTATTACTTCCCAAAAAAGGAAGATATATAAAATTGCAGGTGAACAGTATATATTATTAAAGAACAGGTTATGGAAGGCATAGGGGTCAAACAACCTCAAACAGCGTATTTGCCCAGCTTAATGAGAAAAGGTCTACAAAGCACAAAGGGCACTATCCACAAAGATACATTCAGTGTACAAAGACATTCCTGGCAGGCATAAACCCATTTACCTGTATGTAGGGTTCTCCACACCTGTAAATCTCATTCAAGGGGTGGGAAAATGGATGTCCCAAGAAGTGGAAGGGAAGGGCTGGGAAAAAACTATTTTCATGATGAGAAGTGGAATGGGTCACCCACGGATTTGGTGTGGGTGTACGGTAACAGTTTCTAGATATGGAAAATATTTTTCTGTGGTAAAGAAATTGCGTTTGCACAGGGAATTCCTTTGCTTCGTTGTCAGAGATTCTCCTCACAGCAGGAACAAAATCCCAGACTGAAATGTCTCTTGATCTTTACAGAAGTGTTCTTGGAAACCTGCACCTGTACCTAGTGAAGTTTTCCAGAATTACTCCTGGGAAACTTTGTGAATTTAAGAAAGTCATATAGGGCCATATGTAGGAAGCCAAATTGCGATCGCAAATGCTGAAATTCGCCGAATTTCGGCGTTTGCGATCGCAATTTGGGGAGTGTGCTATGTAGCACACAAAAACCCACACGCAAAATAAGGAATCGCAAAATTTGCGATTCCTTATTTTGCTAATGCATTTAAGGAATCCCAAATTACGATTCCTTAAATGCAATGTATGAAGCACCCAAGTTGTGCAATTTTGGCTTAAGGAATCGCATATTACCACCAACCTCAGGTTGGTGGTAATTTGTGATTTCCTTGAAAAATGCACTTTTTGCATTTTTCAAAGTGCCATGTGGCGCACATACATGCCCTTAGCGCATGTATGTGCGCCACATGTGCACACATGTTTATTTCAGGGGTGCAAAAGGGTGTCCTATTGACACCCTTGCAACCTTGAAATTGCATTCTCAATTTGCGATTCTCTAATTGAGAATCGCAAATTGAGAATGTCTGCCTATTCATTCCTATGGGCCTTCTAGCCCATAGGAATGAATGGCAAGGTATTCCTTATTTGCGAATCTCAATTTGGGATTCGCAAATAAGGAATAGGTGGGAATCACAAAATATTTTGCTAATCCTACCTACATTCCGTTTTGCAATTCTCTAATTGCGTTTCCCTAAAAATTGCAATTAGAGAATCGCAAAACACGTTTTACCTACATATGGCCCATAGTTATTTTCAAGACACAGGCACAGATCTGTGTCCGTAATTTTTTTACTCTCTTTGGAAACGGACATAATGTTTTTACAATGGAATATTTAATGTGTTTTTTTTTTCATTTTGGCTTACAACGCAAAAACAATTTTTTGATTGCCATTTTTTGAGAAAGAAGTAATTTAATTTACAAATATATATAACTGTATATTACCATAGTTGTGTATATACATAATAAATAGTTAAAGAAGTAGTGAGATGGAACATCTGACTATCACACTAAGATGAACAGATTTGTTTAGGGTCCAACTTTGAATGTGAAGCCGAACGCAAATAGTACTTGCACCCCATTTACAATAAATGGGTGCATAATGTGCTTGAACCTAGGGTTTTTCCCGCTTAGATCCCATCAAGTATTATCTGGAGGAATTTGCATGGAGAAAACACGTCATTAATGAGAATCACATTCAGTTTAAATGTTCGATAAAGTTGAAATCTAGCAACAGGTTAATAACATCACCACGCAGTGATGTTTTTTATGTAGGTAGGTTTACTTCATGTTCTTCCAAGAGACTCTGATTGAGCCCTTTAAAGTTAAAAAGGTGATATTGCACATTTTCTGTTGCTTGTGAGAATTGATACAACCTTCAAATGACTGCATCTTACAATTGGTGAGGCTCAGGTGAAATTGCTTGGCACTTGCCATAAACACTGGGAATCCAGCTTCAAGCCCCAAAATGAAATGTTACTTTGCACTCACTTTAGACAGTTTACTCTGACAATGGAAGCGGAAAACAAGGCAGTAATGTGATAGAATGTTGAAGGTACTTATACCATATCTTAGGAGGTGGAAAGGTAGAATACATATTGGGTGTGGCTTACACAGAAGAATCTAAGATGTGTCATGATTGCAGAAAGCAGCCGGAATGCCGAGATTGGATCCAACATGGCGGCTCGCTATCGCGCATGCGCGACTGCGTCAGGCAAGTAGAAAAGCCTGCCTTCCGGTGATCTCGAGGCTTCGCGTTCCAGTGTTGCCCCGCAGGCTGTGTCTAGCGACTTCCCGTTTTGAACTCGGACTTTGAATTCCTACGCCTCTCGGAGTTTGCATCTCCGACCTCCGTCTTCCGTTCGGTTTTTGCGATAACTTAGCTGTTTACCTTCCGTACAGCTATTATTCAGAGCTCGGTTTCTTTTTTCCGGGAAATCCTCTGTTCTATTTGCCGTGTAGTGCGCTACGCGCTTGGTACTTTGCAGTTCTTCAGGCTCCCTTCGTTTGGAGCTTCCGTGGGTTGTTGTGTGCTCCGCCCGCCTTACCGGATTTTGTCCCGTGGGCCGGCCGGGCTTATTGACTCCCGCCTCCAGTCCTTAAATCATTTTCTTACGTTGTCGTCCCTGGAGCAAGTCTTCATCACAGCACCGTGTGTTGTATGGGCCTGGTGAGGATCTCCGCCTCTGGACCTGTTGTGATCCTGATTCACCGCTGGACTCTTTCAGTTGCATTAGACGGTAACATTGCACTGGGTATAAGGGGTATATAGTTGAGCTCTATCTCAGCGTTATCTTATTTCTGTCCTTATTTTTAGGAACATTACTCTATTTAGAAGATGGGATACACCTTAAGGCGTCTGTGCTTTCCTCAACTCGGTTAACCCTGTGCCTTTCCTGCATACATCTTCAGAAAACCCTTCAACAGTCGTCCCTGTTCGGGAGCTAGGTATCACTACTAGTAGATATTTCATGGTCTGTCTAGTTGGGTTGGGGAACTTATCTAAGCACCCTGTCTTTTGTACTCACCCTGTATTTGTACTCTCCTAGATAACAAGGTTCCCCTGACACGCAGATGAGGTGAAGACGGCAGCCCCAGTGATTGTTACCCCTCTTTCCTTGTTTTGTTTCCCCTCTTTCCCCTATTACCTGTGCACTCTAGGGTTCGATAGAGGCACTAGGTGGTGGTGGAAGGTTGGGACCTTTGCAACAGCATCCTGAATCTCGGTGGCGCTCCTGCAGAATCTTCTCCTGGTAAGATCTTTACAGATGTCTGCCCAACTTGGGTATGTGGCAGACAGGTGGGAATCGTGGGACATCTAGTTGAATGCTGGGCAATGATGGGACATGGGAGGTACTTGGTGAACAAAGATGGAGTGAAGGAGTCAAGGGGAAGAGAGGAGCGAATGAATTAAAGGGGGGCAAAGAAAAGTAAATGGAGAGTGAGGGGATGCTCACTGGAATGAAGGGAGAGTGGAGAGAAAGTGTTGAAGATTAAGTGGCTGGACAGATTAGGGAAACTGGGTTATTACTGGTATGAAGAAAGAGCAAGAAAGGGCGAGGAAGGGAAGGAGGATTTAAGGTGATTAAGGAAAAGTGTGATGGTGATTATCAGGGATTAGACACAATTATAGAGTGAAAGGGTTGTAAGTTGGTTGACAACAGATATTGAGTGGATAAGGGAAATTAATGTGAATGAGGTGAATGATGGAAAAATGAGGGGTGGTGCAGGGAACTGAATACCAAGTAAATTAAATGCTATCTAGTGTTTTCCATACATGACCAAAAGTTGTCCATAGAAGGCTCTGTTTGGCTTTAGGGCCCTGGGTACAAGTCATTTCTATAACCAATGTCCTGTATGCAAAGCTTGCTGAGAAGGACCTAAGGTTGTCTATTAGACCCGGGATCCCTGGTTGGCTGAGGTAGGTACCTTAGGTCAAATCGGGATCCTTGTTTCCACTTCAGGGAAAGGAAGGACACCTTCTGAGATAGCCCCCACTCACCCCCTTGGTAGCTTGGCATGAGCAACCAGGCTTATCTTCAAGGCAATGTGTAAAGTATTTGCAACCATGCTCACCGCAACCCAATGATGACACCACAAATGGACTCCACACGAGTTTTATAAAAACGAGTACAAATGTTATATAGAAGATATACGATAAGACCACACGATATAAATCCCACATATGAGTATGTGTAATATTCCTTCTGGTTGGTTTTTAGGCCAACCAGGCCTTGTAAGTTCAAGTAATATTAATGAGCATTTCTAAACATTCCACTGTAGTCCTACTACCATTTTATGCAGTTCATAATGCTAGAATCAGGCACTTTGCAATGGAAAAGTAATGCAATGCGTAACGCAACAATCAGGCACTTTGCATTGTAGAAATAATGCAATGCGTAATGCAACAGCCAGGTACTTCATTATACAGAAATAATGCAATGCGTCATACGACAATCAGGTACTCCGGTATGCAGAAATAAAGTAATGCGTAATTCACTCCAGCACTGATCACAGTGCCTTAGGCAGTGTCTCCGCCACTCGTGCTGACTCGCAAGTAGCCTCTGTAAACAGTTGCCCCAACACGGGTATGGTATGACAAAAAGTGCAGCTCCATGGTCCGGCCCCGGTACTGCCACTCTCTTGGCAAGTACGGGCCAGGATACGAACTGAAGCAGAGGCTCGCGCTGCCAGAATGAGAGAGAGGCCGAGAGCGTCTCCCTGCGAGCCCGCACCCCGCCCCAGATCCTATCGCTTACAAATCCAGACAGTCAATCCACAACAGGCAGAGACACACAGAAATGTTAGAGCACAAAAACCCAGCCACTTCTAAAAGAGTGGTATATAAACACATAATGCAAAAACCACCTTCATAGAAAGATGTGTTATTACATTGTGAGTTCAGGCATACTAAACTTCACCTCTCCATCTTCAGCCTTTGGGAAGATAGGCAGGAAAAGATATTACGCAGCCTCCCCATTCTGTCCTATGGGCAAGGTGGCTTTTCAACAGTGAAAAATGAAATGGAGATTATTTCACTGTCAGTACATGGTACACACCTTAGCACATGTCCTACCTTTCACATACACTGCACCCTGCCCAGGGGGTACCTTGGGCCTACCATAGGGGTGTCCGCTGTGCATAAAAAGGGAAGGGTAAGGTCTGGCAAGTGGGTGCACTTGTCAGAACATCATGGCAGTTTAACAAACCGCGCGCAGGCACTGCAATGGCAGGCCTGAGTTCCCTCTTTAAGGCTACTGGTGTGGGTGGCACAAGTAGTGCTGCAGGCCCACTAGTAGCATTTGCATTACCAGCCCTGGCACACATAGTGCACTTAACTAGGGACTTTACTAGTAAGGTAAACATACCAATCATGGACAACCAATTATCGTTATACTTTATACAGGGAGCACTTGCACTTTGACACTGATCAGCAGTGGAAAAGTACCTGAAGCACCTAAGTTGGCAACACCATGTCAGAAAAAAGGTCTAGGGGTAAAGCAAAAAGTTTAGGGAACTTTAGCCAAAAACGGGCCAAGTCCTACATTGTCTGTAGCAGGCTTTGATCATGAGGTCTTGTGGACTGGGCGCATGGCATCCTAAAGACCATGGCCCTTACATAATGCCCACTGAACACAGATGACGGGTTTGGAGACACAGGTACTGGGTTCAATGCATGTCCAAATGACACACTGTGCACCCACTGTATGCAGCACATGATCAAAGGCCGTGTGTTGTGTTTCTGCTGTGCAGAGGGGGGTGGGTGCAAAACACACCATCTGACCAGAAAGGTTGGGTTAAATGTCGGTATACCTTTCAGCTGGATTGTACAACTATTTTATCACGTTTATATTAATTTTATATATCTTTGCTGTTGTCCCTTCTTGTGATCATTACCAGAGGTGTCACATCACATCTGTAATTTCATCAAACAAAGGATACTAAATAGACCCCCTCACTTATCGTTTACATAATTTAACCCCAGATGTAGCCATCCTGATTACAGAAGCGTTTGCTGTGCCTTGTGTTCCAGTAGCTGCGGTTTGCGTTGCTTTACTGGTGCGGCTATTTTATGTTCTTTTCTATTCTGGATTTGAAAGTACCATGTTCGTCAAAAATGTGCTGCATACCAGTCGCCATCACCTCGCAATCTCACTTTAGGATGTCTGTATACATTTTTGAATGTGTTTTCTAAGGGAAAGCGAGTTTTGAATAAAACGTTCTTTTTCACTTTGTATTAGGTTACAGTACGCACTTTCTTACAATTTCCGCATGTTTATACACAATACTTTAAGATTTATTTAGCACATACATAAGTCACGCAAGAGTGCACGTGATGATTTTCAGCGCTCCGCCAAATATAGGTTCATTTTAGTGCAAATCCTTTTTTTAAAAGAACGGCATAATTGCATTTGTTGTAAATCTGCAACGCTTGAACAAGAAGACATTCCATTTCGAAAAACACTCAATGTGTTTAATTGACAGATAGCTGGTCTGCTTACTGGTGTCAAACAACTTCACAAAGACGGGCTTAGCAGTGTGGAAAGGGATTAGGAAAACTTTCATCTCCGGACATGGGGTTAAATCAGACACAAGCAGTGAATGAAAGTCATCTCTAGGTGACAGCTGCTTTCTGTCACATGTGACATGAGTTGATGATCGTAGTCAAGTACGCAGCAGGCAAGTGTCCACATTAGCTACATCATCATCCTAATTGACCCTAATTAGTGCATTTTCTACCACTGTCTGCAGGGGGAACAGGAGAAACTGAAATGTGTTTTTTGATTTTTTACAGAGCTGGTCTCTTCAACTTTAGATCATGCTTGCTGACCAAGGCAGACACTCTTGCATTACTACTAATAGATGGCCATCCAAATTATGATTTGCAATTTATTTGTAAAATATAATATTTTTAGCATCGGATCGTGAAATTGTGATTTTGGTTTTACAAAAAAAGGACACATCTATGATGAGAGAAAAAGTTAAAAAGAAGACGCTTTTGGGTAACAGAGTCCAAGCCCTACGACCCAACCCCATAACACCAGTATCCCCCTGGTTTAGTTAATACTGTAATTACAACCTAAAGGGAGGCATACAGTAATTTTCTTCTTAACGTTCGATTGATTCTCCAAAGTCCATAAAATCACATCCATCAAATATTCTTTTCATTTTCTTGCCTTTATTCTCTATATCCATGACTTTTATCTGAATGAAAAGCTTGTTTTGACCACAGGTTTGCATCTTACATCTTCTTCTATTAGTTAAATAGACAATACAATTGTAATTCGCACATCAACGAATGACACATGTTTTGCTATTGCCTGATTTTCAAGGCAGATAAGCTGACAATGTCTCCACTGTCTGTATACAATAGGGCTTTAATGCCTCGCAAACATAATGCGCCCGTTTTTTTCTCCTTCTCAACACACAGTTCTTTTTTTATATCGTATTTTAGATAAATTTGTAAATTAACTCAAAATCCAATACTTGCGTTATATTTGGTCTCAAATTAGTCTATAAACATCTCAAATTGTCCCCAATTCATAATCTCAGCAATTGCCGACTGGTGAAATATTCCTGGTGCCTACCAGAAGAAGAAGGCATGGCAATGCGAGGCAATGTTGTGCTGTATTGCAGTTAATGTTTTGTGTTAAGTTTTGAATTTTGTTTGTGTTTTGCTCTTGTGTGTATTAATCAATTTGGTCTGGGAAATGAGAAATTCATGACCTTCATACTACCTCACAGGTTTGAAGAATATAAATGTCACTTCCTCACACCAAAGGAAGAAAATCTTTCTGGTGCGCTTCAATCATAGCCCAAGATGATGTTTTTCAATCAGTTTGATGAGCAGCACACCATGCATACTCACATCACATTGATTGAATGCGAAAGCACCCGGAGTCTTTGGGCTCTAGCTGCTTTCACTGTAATTGATGCTGGGGGACCTATCTAAGCCCCCTAGAAACAATCACGACAGGAGAAGTACTGTTGGAAAGTGGAGAATGCCCCCTTTACAATGGTAACTCTTCCTTGTGGACACTCTTTTGGGAAGGCCACAGGAGGGCTGTCACAAATCAAGGATCCACCCACTAGCCAATAGGGACAGCTGTTGGATGGGAGAACCTCCTAGGCATTGCCAAGTGCCCCTCCCCAACAAAAATACATATTCAGTTTTTCTGCACCCTACAGAGGGTTAGAAAGCCAGTAGGGAAGGGTGTGGGCAGTACCCCCTCTCCAAATTCACCAACAGTCTTTCTTCCCCCCATGGCATCAGATTCAGTGACTTACCCCTAATTTATCCACCCAGTGGAAGCACAAA
Organism: Triturus cristatus; assembly: GCF_964204655.1. Taxonomy (NCBI): domain Eukaryota; kingdom Metazoa; phylum Chordata; class Amphibia; order Caudata; family Salamandridae; genus Triturus; species Triturus cristatus. The sequence continues at coordinate 1,512,311,464 of NC_140589.1, forward strand.
ACACACTAAATATCAGGGATTTTAATATATACATACAAGAAATAGGGAGGGGGTGGATGGCCAAGGCATTAGATCATAGTCCCTCTCCTAAAAGACCCTACACTCTGTATGCTCTCCTCTCCCCTGGGCAGACAGAAAGCCCAGTGAACCACAATGATTTTTATCTTTATGGAACAGATATGGATTAAGAGTTGGCCCTCACAGACACCACCCCTGAAGGCCCCAACAGTCTTTAATTTTCGCTATTTTCTTACTTCGCTCCAGGTGAATCTGCAAGCACTGTATACCTTTGGAATCCCCAAAATTGAATCAAATTTGGCATGGATATCTATTTTGGGAAAATGTTGTGAAACTTTAAGCACAAACTGCCACAGACATCAAAAAGGGCTCAGAACTGGGAGAGAAAAGCCTCAGCGCTTACAGGTTTAACTATGTAGTTATGTTGATTTGTATATGTTATTGTGTTAAGTTTTGTTTTTTATTTTAGATATTGCCAGCTAAATGCAGGACATCACTTTATAATTCCCCATGACAATCAATCCTTTATCACTGTTTAAGTAGATAAAATAGCACCACTCCAGCTACTCAACTATTATAGACACCAGTCAGCCCAAAACTGGCAGAGATGGTGCCTTGATTTAGCACTTCCAGTGCTCACTTTACTTGATACTTTCATGTGCCTTAACTTGGCACTCACAGTGCCCATTTTATGTGATACAACCCATATTGTGTACTAATATTTCCATTCTAGACAAAATGTTAAGCCGTGTTACTCAACTGCAGGCTTTATGACGGACTGCAAATGAAAGTTCTCATTCTCTCTATGAGTGAGATTGTGGGAGAGGCATGGCTAACCACCCAAGGTGGTGGATGCATGGTAATCTAGCTCGAGAGTCGGCCAATTAAATTCCACTGAAATTCGTGATACTATCTACACTTTTAAGCCCCTACTGAACAGCAAGATCACCGCGGCCTGCCCTGAAGGAAGAGAATCTAGAGGCCCACATCAAAGCAGAGTCAGGAGATGAGGAGATCCTTGAGACAAAAGATGGCAGGCCGTGCAGAGGCCTGATCAGGGCCCGACTGGGACACAGTGATGAGCCTCGACTTTTGGGTGGGGGTGGCCCACCTCCCCGTCACTAGTTGTTGAGTTTAGGGGGTGTAGGTACCTACCTGTGGCAGCATCCAGTCTTGCAGGCCACCCAGGCGGAAGACAGGAGGTCCAGCAGTAGCCGTGTGGGCTGACCACCAAAGAAGGGAAGTGCTTGAAAAAAGTCACCGAGAGAGGTTGAAGCCCCTCACTCCCCCAAAAAGGCACCCGGGCTGAAAGCACAGGCCTGAGATTCTGAGTCCTGGATTGGCAGGCTTTGGGGAGATTGGAGCTCAAACCAGGAATTATGGTCCCCTGTTCTGCGGCCTTTTAAAAAGCCTCTTCTTGACTGCTCATGTCACCTCGTGCCATGGGGGAGAGGCAGGCCATGCACTGACAATAAAGGGAGCAAGCCACAACCCATACCCAAAAAGGAGACTGCAAATTGGGGGCTGCTCCTGCTGCCCCAGGGTGGGTGCTATCCCCACGCTGGAGTCAGGTGGATCAAGAGTCTCCCCCAACAACATGCTCTGAAGTGTGAGCGGCTATCTATCAGCCATACAGTACAGAAGCACCAACATCTAACTCACCGTGGAGGCTCCTCCCTCCTTCCTTCCTCCCCTGGGGAGCCGTGCCCCATGATGGGGAAGAATCAAGCACAAAACCCCCCGAGCCAACGACCACAATGGTCAAAGCGGACCTAGAGATGTACACGGCAGCATTGATGCTCTCAACTGCGCAAGGAAGCTCCACTGACACATCATAAATGCTAATGGCAATTGGAGAGTTTAGAATTGGTCTAGAGGCCAAGGTGGATACGTGGACTATCGACCTCAACATACTGAGGGATGAGCATGAAAAACTGAGTGACAGGCTAGGTCAAGCAGAAACAACATGGACGGAACTCAAACCCCAGTTGATATCCACTTCTAAGGAGCCACATGCTTTAACAGAGCGAGTGTGGATTCTAAAACACCTTGCTGAAAATGCTAAGGGAAGGGCAAGGTGTACTAATCGCCATATAGTAAGCCTACCTGAAAAATCAAAGGGCCCCCAGGCCACCCTCGTTAATGAACAATGGCTCCAAGAACAAGTGTGTCCTGATGGCCTCTCCTTCATGTTCACAGTAAAGAGGACACATCGTGTTTCCACCCGGCCCCCTCTGACAGGGGCACCCATGAGGCCGATTGCAGAAAAAATCCTGTTTTTCTTCAGGGACGAGCCCTCATTCTCAGTGCCACCTGAAAGAAGGGCCCACAGTTGGTGGATGATTCTAAAGTACTGCTAGGCAGTACAACATCAGAGGGCTTCATTCCGGTCAGTCAAAAGGCGCCTGAGGGAACAGGGCCTAACATACACCTCACTCTTCTGGGAAAAGTTGAAAGCAGTAATGGACCAACAGTCTCACTGTTTTGCATTGCCTAAAGATGCTTGGTCATGGATTGATCAGCTACATATTGGACTAGGGAGCCAGAAGAACTCCCAAACCAGTCCCCAAGTGAGCAAAATCAAACATGGCTCAGATGCACCAGAAGCAGGAGAGTTGGGCACCATGCAGGGACCACCGACCCCACTACAAATCTGGGATGACCAGAATTCGGTGGCGGTGTGGCAGTAGCACCAGGTTCAGATCACCACCAGCATCCGAGAGGTCTAATGGAGACTGTCCTATGCCTATTGTGACTCCACAAATAGCGGATGAACCTGTGTGAGACCCTTATTTAATCCTTAAGCTGTGACATCTAGATCGCCGACCACAAAGGGCTAACCGTCCACCCAAAGGAGCCTGCCACTTTGGCCTCATACCCCTCTCAGTCAGCATTGAACACTTGATTCTTGTTACATACCACAAAGGGCTCTCTGTAGAGCAGACAGTTTTTCAGTCATAGTTAAGATCCGGCACTGTTTTCTTGCCAGACCAGCAGTTGTTGTACACCTTTGAGCCTTCCTCTAAGCATGATGATGAACCCAGGTAAATACACAGCTCTTTCCTGGAATGTGAGGAGGTTAGGCACCCTGTGCAAGTGCTATGGAGTACAGGCACTTCTGAGAAGTTTGGGTACCCACTTGATGAATGAGGAGGGTAGTAAACTGAGGCACACATGGCATGGTCAATTGTACTACAGTATGTACTACACCTTTGAAGGGAAGCAGTAACATGGACAAAACAAACATAGCCATTCCACACAGTGGATAAACGTGGTGATCAGTAGGGCTTCTAAGTGCTGCGGAGGGGCAGCTTGAACAGCTACCCCTTGGTCCTGGGCCATATAAATGACCCCAATGTATATCAATTGGCTATTCTGACAGCAGTATCGCAGAGATTGGTGGACTGGATGGGCCCGCCATGTTCACAGGGAGGGGACTTTAACTCAGTACTGAACATTGTGCAAGTCTGTTCACACCCCCCCTGCCTGGTACCCCAGCTTCCCACAATGCCAAAACTCTAGAGAACTGGCTACAGGCTTGGTCACTGGCAGACTTCTGGGGGACTCAGAACCCAGGAATGAAGCAATACTCATTCTTCTCACCCCCACATGAGTTACAGGATTGTCTAAACTATATATTCGGCCCATCGACGGACCAGGAGACGGTGCTCCATGCCACCTATCTGGGAAAGATGTCCTTAGATCACAATCCTCTTGAAGTACAGTTTTGCTTGGGCCTTGTACCTACTCACATTACCTCCTATAAACTACAACCACTATGACTGGAAGCCATAGATGATTTCTGAAATAATGAGGGCATGGCCTCATTCCCCCCCCCTCGGTGGAATGGGAGGCATTCAAAGTTGCAATCAGGGGGTCTGTCTTCACACCATGAAGGGTGCACAAACCATGCTCTAAACGGATCTAAAAAAACCTAGAGGCATTCCTGCTGTTCCTCAAGTGGATGGCTGTAGGTACCCCCTCAATCAAGCTGAGATTTCAGGAGGCATGTAAAAATTAGGCCACCTTGTTAGGATGGGTTTAAGGCCTGGACTACAATTCATACATTGAGCATTCCGTAGGGATAGAGCTGGGCGCTGACTTGCGCGGCTAATTGGACCACAGCAGACTTTCCCGCCCATATTGTCCAAAGCCATGAGGGAGGACAGAGAATATAACATTCAAGCAGATATATATGAAGCATTCCAGCAGTACTTCAAAGCACTCTCCTCCGATTCTGCCCCTGCAGAAGATGAGAGCACTAAAGCTTTCCTGTTGGAATAAGTGTTCCAAAAGCCCTACCCAGGAGCCTGCAAGAGAGTTTACTGGCCCCAACTGTTGAGCAAGAGATTAGAGAAGCTATCCGGCAACTGTCAACAGGCAAGGTGCCGGGGTCAGACAGCTTGCCGGTAGAATACTACGTGGCCTTTACCTCAGTTGTCATACTGAAGCTAAAACATATATATGAAGCAGCACTAAAGATGGGCAGCCTTCCTAGTATGACCATTGAGGCAATAATAACGTCAATCCTGAAGCGGGGGCAGTCTCCGATTGTACTCTCCTCCTATCAACCCATCTCTATTGTAAATACAGATTCCAAAATACTGAGCAAATTCCTGGCTGGTAGACTTCTCCTGATCCTCCTTCCGATGACTAACAGCAATCAGAATAGATGGATTTCAGGGAGAAATACATCTCGTAACATCAGGAAATTATATCAAATCATGGAGAGGGCCCCCAGGGAATGGCCTAGAGCAGAATGTTTATCTTTAGACCTTGAACAGGCATTCAACATGTTCAGATGGTCCTACTTATTTTGAACCCTATACCGATTCGGACTTACCCACAACTTCTTAGATGGATTAGGTTCCTTTACAGAAAAGCCATGGCAAGGGCAAAAACAGGCCAACAAATATCAGTTGAGTATAAGATAGCGAAGGTTACAAGACAGGGCTGGCCCCTGATGCTGTTACTATTAGCACTGGCCATTGAGCACTTGGCCATGTGATTCAGGTGGAACAGTCTAGTCTGGGGTATTCCCCTAGATAGCACCACACATGCCATCCCACTTTACACTAATGACATGCTTGTGTACATCTGAGATGTGGAGATGACCTCACCCCGATATCATAAGATCTTGAAGCTTTCAGCCTTGCCTCGGGTGTAAGAGTTAATTATGTGAAATCTGGTGTCTTCCCACTCCCGAAGAATGTAGCGGACCAGTCAATTTCACACAGAGCCCACTGCTTACATTGGGCCGCTACTACATTATGATATCTTTGTATCAGTGTATACAGAACCCATACTGACCTATTGAATGGTAACCTGGGCAGAGCCATGAGGGCCATGCGCGTCCAGGTGGCCTTCCGAACCTCTTTACAGCTCCCTGTTCCGGGTCAAATAGCAATCACCAAGATGGTGATGGTTCCAGGGCTACTCTATTATATTGCAAACCTTCCCTTACTGTTACCGAAGATATTATTTCATACAGCTAAACTCCCTCTTGATTACTCTCAGATGGGGAACGGGAAGGCAAAGAATACGATTGGCAATGCTAAAACTCCCACTAGATAAGGGAGGATGGGGGCCTCTAAACTGTTAAGGTTACTTCCTGGCACCCAACTTCAATGGTTGGTGGGACGTCACCTACAAGAAACTGGATACACGATCATCAAGGTCAAGATGGGAGTGCAGAAGAAGCTGTTTTTCCCTGGTGAGAGAAGAGTGCAGGAGGTCCCTCTTCTGATGGCTAATGCCATAACCCTGTGCAAAATGGCCTTCATATACATAGGCTTTAAAGTACTGTTTGCACCTGAACTGCCCCTTTGTGGACTACCAATGGAGTCGGGTCCCTTTGAGTTAATGAGCTGGAGACATGGAAAGAGGCTGGTATCCACAACCTGGGGGACCTATATAAGAAGGGTGAGCTAATGGATTTTCACAAGCTATATAACCAGTTCAATCTACCAGAAGACCAGTCTGAATGGGAAAATTAGGGGATCCCTTAGGAGGCGCTGGGATGAGACCCTGAACATACCCCCACCAATGCTTTACTACAAATGCTACATACAACGGGGAAGGGCCATAGATTGATAACCTGGCTGTGTAGAGAAATCAGAGATCACAGTAATCTCTCCCTGCAGCCCCTCAGAGAGGCATGGGAGGAACTCTTGGGGAGAGCATTACATGACACGGAATGGCAGAGGACCTTGGAATACCTCCGAAAGGTCTCCAGAAATAAGAGATTCTGCTTGCGCCAGATAAATATCCCACACAAAAGCCTATTTGATGCCACAGAAAACTGGCCACCTGTTCCTGGAGGAGTGCGCCAACTGCATTTGTTGCCATCACTCTCTCGCAGACTCCTATGGGATTGCCCTGCTTAATTGGCATATCCCTAAGATCCTCCCTGCACAAAGTTACTACAAGGTTCAGAGATCACCTTCTCCTGCTAGCCAAACAATGCATTACAATGTAGTGGAAGTCCGCTCACCCCCAACCAAGGTGACCTGGCAGGCAGATGCATATTCTGGGCTGAGGTAGAGATGAGAGAGCTCTGCAGGGAGGAACACTGAGGTCTACGATGACATCCAATCCCAGACCGGTGAGACTTCTTAGTGGAAGACCTCAAACAGTATGGGGAAGGAGATGATCGTCCCCCATAATGGGGTAGTGCTTTTCCCCAGAATGTGGCCAAACCCAAGGTGGAGTGCCTCAACTGAAATCAAAAACTTTTTCAGTGGTTAACAGCCCTCCCTTTATAGGCTCCCTGGCTGCCAGAGTGACCGAAACCCGGAGACCCAAGACCGGGGAGAAGACTTACCTCCTGTTTACAAGAGTAAACGATATATCCCCACACTAGGGTGGCAGGAGAGAGGCTCCCAAGACAATCTTGGGCTAGTCATGGCTCCAGGTGGAATGGGGTCGGTGTTGTAGTTAAATAAATAGTTTTCAGCTAGCTAAATAGCTAAACATTATATGCCTTTGGAAAGTGAATGAGTGAATAGCAGTGAATGACCTTAAATTGTGTTAACTACGATAGAACAAACTTCCTTACTAAATTAATATTCCACCTGTATACTTGCCTGTGTCATGTTGTATCTTCGCCATCGGTAGAAACTTCGCAAAACCCATTAATGCTCGTTTAAAAAAGGAGAGAGATTGCAAAATTGAATTTGTGGAATGTAAATCAGTTCCCAAATTCTATTAAAACTTAACTGACTGAACTCAGTAGGATTCCATATATAGTTCACAATTTTTCGGAGCACTCTTGACTAATACAATGCAAAAAACAGTAGTCAAATGATATAGCACAAATTAATAGGCTGGGTTCTTGTTTTCTTCTCTTTAATTTTCACAGATCCTCCAATCCCTTATGCCAACGCATTTCGTCGTAACAGGCAATACACCTACGGCTTCCTCAGGGCTGGAAGTAATACAAAGTACATGGTTGTAACATCATTCATATTGAAGTTCACATAATCCCAAGAAACCTTAGACTGAGAAAATACCTTGTGGTTTCTTTTCAATGAATCTCTGTAAAGTCAAGTTTAAAAGATACTTAGAACACAAGGCAACGATCTCTCATGGCATCTGTTTTGATCTTAAATGGCCACACTCTCTGGTCAATGAATCTTACCTCAATAAAGGTAATCCACTGAATATTTTCATCCATTTGATAAATTAAGGTTCATATTCCTTAAGGTGAGTATACCAAGAGGTAATGTATTACAATTCTACCATAATCACACATAGCCAAAACAAGTTTTTGCACTAATATCAAACAGTTACTAACATTGTTAACTGTATTCCTTACCTCAAAAATAGTTTTACTTGATATCTCATGTTTTATTGAAATAAAATATGGTTAGCCAGTGGTGTTAAATATCATTCTGTAATCTTTGTAGGAGCGACGTATTACATTCTTTCTCCCGGTTGAAATAATAGGAGATTTATCTGGACTTATTTGGTGAATTATTTGGGATACTTTATTATTTGGACGAGTACGTTATTTGAGGTAAGAAATACAGTTAACAATGTTAGTAACTGTTTGATATTAGTGCAAAAACTCGTTTTGGCTATTTGTGATTATGGTAGAATTGTAATACATTACATTACCTCTTAGGATTTCCTACTGAGTTCAGTCAGTTAAGTTTTAATAGAATACAGTTAACAATGTTAGTAACTGTTTGATATTAGTGCAAAAACTCATTTTGGCTATTTGTGATTATGGTAGAATTGTAATACATTACATTACCTCTTAGGATTTTGAATACTCACCTTAAAGAATATGAACCTTAATTTATCAAAAGGATGAAAATATTCAGTGGATTACCTTTATTGAGGTAAGATTCATTGACCAGAGTGTGTGGACGTTTAAGATCAAAACAGATGCCATGAAAGATCGTTGCCTTGTGTTCTAAGTATCTTTTAACCTTAACTCTACAGAGTCTCATTGAAAAGAAACCACAAGGTATTTTCTCAGTCTAAGGTATTCCAGCTCGAGGTCACAAGGATTACGTACATATAAAATTGCACTTTATTGGATGTTATGATTCGAGTGTGATTACCACAAAATCACTGTATCAACAATAACTGAATGTTATTAAGCATGATGTGAGATTTTATATGATATCAATGAAGATTAACCCCTTGTGTGCCCCGCCCTTTCCCCGCCCTGTGCCGGGCGTTGAATTAGCGGGCGGGGTTCATGACGAGATAGTCTCGTCATGGGCACAGCGCAACCGCGGCCCATGACGAGACCATCTCGTCATGGGCACTCAAGGGGTTAATAATGTGAATATTGAGAAATGTAGAAGTTATATTTTGTTTGGATTGTGTGCCAATGATTCTAATTGGCTATATCTGTTAGTTCATGTGCTGATGAATTATTATATCTGGCTCTTACAGCGCTCACAATTTAGGTTTTGAATAGCCCTTTGCACTGGGTGCAATTTCATAGGTTTCTTGGGATTATGTGAACTTCAATATGAATGATGTTACAACCACGTACTTTGTATTACTTCCAGCCCTGAGGAAGTCGTAGGTGTATTGACGAAACGTGTTGGCATAAGGGATTGGAGGATCTGTGAAAATTAAAGAGAAGAAACCAAGAACCCAACCTATTAATTTGTGCTTTATCATTTGACTACTGTTTTTTCCATTGTATTAGTCACGAATGCTCCGAAAAATTGTGAACAGTGTAATCAATCCTAGATTGATTTTTGGAGAGTTAGGGTGTTTTCTCTCAATTTTGGATGCACCGTACACTTTTGAGTCTTAGTAAATATAGTGTGAATACTGTATGAGCGCCTATATACCCTCTACACCCAAATTCAGTGGATTCCATATATATGCCAGTACATAAAGAAGTAAATGAAAACATGAAATAAGTAGTTCATGACAGGATGATGTTTTATGAGTTACTCTAGTAACCAGTTTAAAAGCAACAACCTCCCCATCCAACAGTAATGTGACCACATAAATCATGGTTTGTCCCCATTCATAGTTAAACTATATCACGTTCTGTGATAGACTCAATCTCATACGCTACATTACAGGTGTGATAGCACCTATACAAGGCTGAGATTGCTAACATAATATAATTTGTTTACATTATCACTGTAAACATGCATGAATAGAGTGGTGCTAACGTAGGGCCTGATTACGACTTTGGCCGTCTTACCACTGGACTGCTGCTTCGGCAGTTCCAAGTAGACCGCTGAGCCGGCGGTCTTCTGCCCACCGTATTACGATGCATGCAGCCTGAACCGCTGATTGCTGTCGACAGAGTGTGTTCCACCTGGGCCGCAACGGACTGTAATGTTGATGATGTGTACTCAGAAACCATCAGGGCTGCGGTTTCCCACCAAGCAATTTATGAAAACACAGTTGTACAGGCAGTCTCCTAGCAGCAGTTCCCCGATGGCAGTAGGACACCGTGATACGCTCTCAGTAAGGCACCACAACAGTGGCCATTGGAAAGATACAAAAACAACACAGCTGATATTCACTGTCCAAGTGGATACACCAGCAAATCATACTATATAACTCACCCTAACCCAGACCATGATACTTTGCCTCTCCACTGCAGCACGGCAAGACAGAGCAACAATTTTGGTCACTCAAGTCTTCCCTTTTTCCACTATCCCATTTAACACTTCCACACAAATTTTTTTTACTAATATCTCTTGGTGTTTTTTGTTAGTCATTGTCACACACTTTAATTGAACGTAGGTTACGTAAAAAAATCCATATTTTTCAGAGTCTGAGTTGTCAGTCATGGTGGTTGAAATCATAAGAGTAGCTGGGTGCTCCAAGGCACACGTTCAATTTATTCTAGTGTTTAGTCTTTTTAAAACCATTACACTAAAAACATTCATAAAACCTTTTGTGCACTTATTTTACGAAATTTTAAAAATAAGTATAAATATAAGAGAAAATTCATAATATCTCATTAAAATATGTAATATACCTCACATACCTCTCATGCGACAGAACATTGACAAGATATGTTTCTTTACAGTCAGAACAAGATATAAAACAACTCCTGTTTTCTTTCAAAATTTGTGTATAAGATGGGATTAATTTTTCCCATCAAAGTCATTGTTCGTGATTAATTTCAGTATCGTCCTTGAATCAAAAATTTCTTCTTAATGAGGTGCCAACATTAATCATTTAGTTTAGGATTACTAAACTCTTGGTCGGTTTGTAATCCAACTGATCTTTACATATGTATTCTTTGTATTATTGGTCCTTTGTTTTGTCGATTTCTTTTAAATTAAGTTTAAATTGTTTTACCCCTCTGCAGGCAAGTGAGAGTGGGATTCCTCCCAGCCAAGTTGTTACCGCTTGCCTGCAGGTACGTATTTTCAATACTGTAAAGTTTATTTTCAACAGTTTTTTCGTACCTAGTCCAAACTTTGGGCACATACAGAGAATATGCGCTAAAGACTATAATCATAAGAGTAGAGCCACAATTGTTTGGTGCCCACATCCAACAAACAGTAGGAAAATGGAAAGATGGTCCAGGATAGTCATTAAAGTGAATGCTGTAGGTACCACCCTGCGCACAAAGCAGGAAATTAGGAAGAGGTGCAATGGCCTGAGGGTAAAGATGCATTCCCTGGCCTCCAAGCACCACCTGGAGGCCCAGAAAACTGGTAGTGGTCCTCCCAGCACCCCATTTCAGCAATTTACCTGGGAGGAGAAGGTCTTGGCTATCCTGCATTCTGAAGGCTGGGGAGTCTGGCAAGTTACACCTCACTCACTGTCACTTCAATGTCCTGTATGCTCTCATCTCATCTCAGCTTTTGCTATTGTGTTCTCTATCTACTTTCCCAACATACAGTACTAAAAGTATCGGAGATGTCTGATTGTCAGTTTCAATGTGTATTGTTGCGTATAATATCACATGTATCAATTTTCATTACATGCCACATGTTGGGATTATGTCTGTCATGTATTATTATGAAAATACCATCCCAGGACCTATTATATGTGTCAATATGTAAATGCATGGTCCAGCCCAACTACATTTTGGCAACAGGTATGTAACACTAACCATTGGTCAAGTGCTGGCAAGTAGACATTTGAATGACTACAACAACCATGATGCCCTGTTTCTGTAATTTAAAACAAGATGCAATAGTGGTTTGCCCATTTTCACTTGTGTTACAAGTTACAACTGATTTCCACTTCCCATTGAGTTAAAAATTGCCACGTGTTGGCAAGTAGAGATTAAAATGACTACAACTACAATGAGGCCTGTTTCTGTAACTCCAAACAAGATGCAATAGTGATTTTGCCCATTCTCATTTGTCTGATATGTTACAACTGATTTCCGCCTCTCATGAACTGAGCAATCTACACGCAATGCTCTACTCAGAGACATGTTTTCCTACTCAGCTTGATGTTGTCCTGGTTTCATCAACTGAAACTATTGATGGCATGAGTGACACCATACCAAGTGTGTACCTGAAATATTTGTAAGGCATTAGTCTAAGTCAGCTGATTAGAAGTGTCAGTTGGCCCATTGACTTTGCACTATTCACAGGATGACTAATGCTAAATATACAGCCAAGTTGTGTGTTCGCCTGTATTGTACATAACTAGGCCTTGGAAGGGTCAAATACACATATTACTGTGTTAGCTGAAATGTTTGAGAGATGTCATATTCATTCCTTAATCCAAAATATCAGCACATCTGATGAGCTACTGTATTACAGTGCATACATTGAATTGTCTCCAAACGTCTTGTTAACAGGTTTAATACCACAGAAATATATCAAAATTGTAATCTCTTCCTAGTCTGTTTTTCCTAAGTCTCTACATAGGGGCCGATTCCGGTCTCACTCGGAAGGGCTCCGAACGCGATGCGGCTGTAAAAAGTATGAGCTGTACGCGTGTTTACCAACTAACTCGTACAGCTGTACGAGCGAGCAAGTACGATGCGAGAAACGCAAAATTGCCGACCGACTTGTTTCCTGGTCCGAACCGCTCCGTACGCCTCGTCCGTAAGCAAACCATGCTGTGCAATGGAGGCGAATTCCAACCGCACCAGTACAATGCACGCGTCGGACAGCCGGATCGAGCTTAAGTTTCCGGCTCGCAAAACATCCCGGAAACTGCCTTAGGGGGTCTGCGTCGGACCCCCCGTCACCCGTAGCCTTACGACTTGGACACAGGGGGAGACCCAAGGGTCTCCCCAACACAGGTATGTATGGTACGGATGGCACCAATGCGTACCCACTGTAGGGGGCGCCATTGTGTAAGACATACCCATTCAGTCAATGGGAGCCCATGTACGCGTCTTATGACCGGCTCCCATTGACTTCTATGGGAGTCCGACCGAACTGAGTCCGGCAGCATGCTCGGTCGGACTGCAGGAGTCCGGCTCAGTCGGAAAACACTCTGGATCCTGCTCGGTCGGAGAGCTTTCCGACCCAGATCGGAATCGGCCGCTTACTGTGACTCAAATCATTTGGATGTTGATACCACACTTCCATCAATAACAATGTTCTCTATTACACAACAGGTCGATCTGGCGGAGCACCTGCCCAGAGCTTGGTCACCAAAGAGACTCCTACTCCACCCCTGGATGAAGCCCTCAGTGATGACAACAGTCCTGGACATGTGGATGTGGATGACTTACCTGGCACATTTGGTCAGCCTGGGCAGACCGCAACAGTGAGTCTCACTGTGCCCAAAACAACACCTCCCACCCCAGCTGTAACACCTCAGCCAATCCCAGTCCTCCCAACCTGTGCACCTAGCACAGTATCTATCATCTTGTGCCCCCCAGTCCTGGATTCTGAGGTGAGGATCACCAGCCCAGTCACAGAGGAACCAGGAGCCAGTGGGAGAGGGCAACCTGAGCGACGGGCACAGGCCTGTGGGGGTAGGGGTGGTGAGAGGCATACTGTGGGCCAGCAGAGTGAAGCCACTGGGGCCACTCACACCCAGGCCACCATCGACCAAGTCTTGGGGCCCAACAGGAGCCCCAAGGCATTATGGGCCAGGTATTGACAGAAATCCTGGAGACGAAGTAGCTGCAGTGGGACATACACCAGGAGCTGGCCACCCACAACACCAGTACGGGCCAGCTCATTGGGGTGCTAGAGTACATCAACACAAACCTCTGCAGGGCTTTTCCACTACCATCTACCTCTACCTGTGGTCCAATTACATCCGGCCCATCTACATCAGCGGCAGCCACAGAAAGGGAGGCCCAGTCAGAGGAAGACACGTCTGCAGACACCCCTGTCTCAGCAGCAGTGGATCCCCCTCGTTGTCGCAAGCGGTGATGTCCATGCAAAAATCCAGGAATTGCAGATGGCAAGAAACCCACCACCACCAGCAAGAAACCTCAACCTCAGTTTCCTCCAGTATGTGTCACATATTCACTTTGTGGGCTATTTCTGGATACTTCTCCCTTTCTGAGGGGAGTAGTATTTTGGACTTCAAACAATCTGCCATCTACAACTATGGAATTGTTCACCATAACTGACTACTTCACTTTTTTTGTTAATTTTGTTTTTACATAACGTATCTATTCACCTTTAACACTTTAATAAATACACAAGTCACAAACTCATTGTCTGCTGTAGTAAATCTCACATCTAGCAATGTATATATGTACTCCTATATGAACTTTACAATGCCAAAACAAGCTACTTGTTTAAGCATGGATATGTTGCATGTACACAATGTTTAGCATACATACAAGTGTCTTGTCTTATAACATCTTTATTCCATTGTTCCAATCATAGGCTGGCATAAAATCAGAAACATAGCAAATCATACATGACTCAAATATTCTGTTTCAGCGATCACATTTTCAGGTGCAGTCCTTAAAAACATGGAAGAGGGGATACATCAGACAATTTCTGGTGAAATAGGCAAAATAAAATTGGTCTATGTCATCAGCTGGAGCCATATCGCCTACCTCACAAATGGAATCCCACATAATTTATACCAATAAACAGACACATTGCAGTTAAACAGTTTTTGATCACAGGCTCATTCTAATCCAGTGTTACATCATCTGGTGGAGTGTCACAAACAAATGTCAGTGATGTGCCACAAACACTTCAGCCTACAATGAGGAGACACATCAACAGCCACATACAGTTTATACACAATGAGGATTTAGCCAATGTAAAGGGAGACTAGCATGATTTGGGCCCACAACAACATTTTGTTGGAAAACATGATAGACCACCGAACAACAAGGAACAAGTTCAATGGATTTCTCATTACTTGTATCCTATCGCTGTGCAAGCTGTCTTGGTATAAGATTTGTACACCCAAAGTCTGTAATAGTCATTCCCAGGAACAATCGATATCCACTTGGTATGTCCAAACAGCAAAACAAAGACCTTAGCTATCAAACCATACTTATGGCGCAATTCACTTAGTCAACGTCTGGATTACACAGCCCATGTCAAAAATCTAAGCTAAATAATGCAATACCAATAAAGTGAGCATGTGTCACAACCTTTCTCCACAAACACCTTTCACCAGATTTTGCCATAGCTTTAGCTTTCTAATATTTTCCCTAATCATACTCCTCACATCATCACAAGACTTGCTTTAATAGTTAAAGTGATGTGATCTCACAATATACTTACACTCGTGAGAAGAAGTTGTTGATGAGATCTTGACGCAAGTCAGCTCCTTCCTCTCAACCACTATCATTTGGCATTTCAGCTTCTTCACCCGGTGGCACTTCGTGGTCTCCATGCTCATATATATAACGGATATTCCTTCGCAGGGCGATGTTGTGGAGCATGCAGCAAGCCACGGTGATTTCACACACCTTCCCGGGTGAGTAGAGGAGGGTCCCCAGACTTGTCCAGACATTTGAATCTGGCCTTCAGGAGGCCAAAAGTCCACTCCACTGGCCGCTGTGTTCTTCCATGGGCCTAATTTAAGCTGATTTACCATGGCATTGTTGGATTCCTCAGCGGTGCCAACAACCATGGACGGTTGGGATACGCTGAGTCTCCTAGATGAAAGACAGACATAGGTGCAACAGTAAGTTACATATTTTCTGATTAAGCAACCTGACATCACCCAGACAAGGGTAGGACAGATCATACTTACCAACAGGCCAGGCCCTTTCTGGTAGCAGTTGTGACATCAGCTGGGGTATGGTGCTGTGCTGCAGTATGAAGGAATCATGGGCTGATCCTGGGAACCAGAAACAGACGTTTCAGTTGTACAAATCCACTAAGCAGACAACTTGCACGTTGATAGAATGTAAGTGCTTCCTGTTACCGTAAGCTTGTTCCCTGGCTTGCGGTGGTACTAAGGCAATATGGGTGCCATGAATGGCTCCAACCACCACTTCACATTGGCTAAGTCCTTCTATGGGGAACTGGATGTAGCTGTCAATGTGTTTCATCATTGCTGAGAGCACATTTTGTAGTACACCACTGAACATTGGTTGTGACCTACCACCAGATATAGCCACAGTGTACCTGTGGCCAGAAAATGCAAACTGCCATAAGTCTCACAATAGGTGGAATACATATGGGATTAGTGTTTTGAGTAAGGAGATCAGGTTCCAACTGATCAAATAAATCCTGTATTGTTTGCTTATTTAAACAAAACGTCTTGATGACAAGCTCCTCACCCACACATACAAGGCCCTCCACAATGCCGGACCAGCATACCTGAACCTCCGCCTCTCAATGCATGCACCCAACAGACCCCTCCACTCTGTCCAACTATCACTGGCCACCGTCCCACAGATCCGCAAGATCAAAACCAGAGGAAGATAATTGCCCTACCTCACTGCCAAGACTTTGAGCACCATGCCCCCAACTCAGGCAATTCCCATATCTGTCCCAATACAGCAAGGACCTCAAGACCAGGCTCTTTGAATAAACTCAGCGCTCAGATGGTTCTGCAGCCCCCCCAGCACCTTGAGACCCTCAGGGGTGAGTAGCTATGCTTTACACACCCATGATTGATTGATTGCTGACATGCCTTTCTTCCATGGCCTGAAGGTCTAGATATGGGCGATTCACTGGGTACCTATGTGTGGAGTGACAATTTTGAACACTGGTCACAGTGTCCACAATAACATATGTAGAGTAAGCCAAAAGTAATGTGAGTAAACATAACTGGTTCAAAAAGCATTACACATAATTCACATAATAATTGTCTACTGTCCAACATCCACCTATAATCCCCATTGCATCCTTCACAAGTGTCTGTAACAGAAATGTACACTTTATACAGCCAAAAATGTATGATGAGCACCCTAATATTGTAAAGTTTGACTTCTACTCACAAAATACAGTCACTGTTGGTGTAAGGGCACAGCAGTAATATAGCATTTTTACATAGTAATGCAGTACACTGATGTTTATGTAAAACAAATTATAGAGCAATGGAGTAATACATCATGTAAACATGTTACAACACATTTGTAGTGGTGGTGACGCTCTTAATCACCAGCACTGTAGTTACAACCGCTAAAATGGTAGATGCCTGACCTTTTATATATAACATTCTGAACCTTTTGCCACCAGCAGAACTCTACAACTTGGTGGGCAGTTTAATCCATGGTGGACGCAGCAATGGGCTAATGTTGGTGATTGCGATGGTCGCAGGCCAATGACTGTCAATCTATGCCGATGACCGTGTACATGGCATACATGTGCGCCACGGTTTGAAAAATAACTCCCCTCCTACATTTCAGCTGCTGTTTGCTACCTCCGGGAGCAATCATGCCAGGCCAAGTATGAATGAAGTCCCCTGCCTTCTCTCCAGAGGAGCTGGAGAAACTGGTTGAAGAAGTGCTTCCCCTGTATGGCCACCTCTATGGCTCACCAGAAGAGCAAGTAAATATCTTGCATACATGTTTTACTCTGTTTAACTCCATCATTTCCATTCCCACAGACTGCAATGTGTCAGAGTCCTAGAGTGAATTCACATTACTGTTGTAACATTTTGTGGCCCCTTCATAGGACAATCATGTAATGGAATATGTACCTAGTGTATGTTGTGTGTTTTGTGATAAGCCCTAGATCCTACTCATGTTGCTTGTACATATCTATGCATGTATACTTTACATGGTGCCTATGATATATTTGCTAATCAGCTCATGGTAAATGTGCAAATAAATATATAGGCTTTACAGCAAGAGCTTTGTATGTATACTGCAAGAAGCAGATGAGGATGATGTTAGTTATGTGTACAGTCCCAGATCAGATCAGGGCTCACCAAACTTGTCTGGGAGCTACCTATACCTCACAGACCCCTTCAGAGTACCACACAACCTTAAGGTCACTTACTGGATTGCCACAAGATGTACTGTTATGTATTGAATTTGTGGAAATGCAATGTTCATGCTCAGCCTGCAGAGAGCAAGGTCTGACAATGAGTTTTGCCCAGTCTGGGTCATTGCCTAGCCTGGGACAGAGTTACTGTGGCTATACAACTGATGCAGAGTAATCTCACTGTAGACCTGCAGATCATTGGATGTTCTCAAAATGTGTTTTCTCAACCTATAGTAGCCCTGATTGCTTTTACATGGAATATATTTGGAATGGTGGCTCAGGTAACCCCCTGATCTGTTGCTTCGTTCCATTGACCCACATTGTGACATTACTAATTACAGGGCATATACTCCCATAGGTCTTGTGTCACTTTTCGAGAAGTCATCCTTGCATTGTACAGGCCTATTGTACATGTGACACATTAACAGTGAGATAGTTGGTTACTTCAGAAGATATTTTGAGAGGTTATTCACCAGCTTTGTTATAATAAAACAAACAAACATGACATACAATGGTATGTTGACTGTAATCCCTGTAACAGTGCCACATATGGCAAAAGGTGTGTCCTGTGATGGCACTACATACCCCACAAACTTAATCAGATGTAGTATGATATCTCGCTAAGTAGTACACATGTCCACACATCCCCAGAGAGGAAGCTCTCAGTGCCACACATGCCCGCCCTTTCATAGTTACCTAAGTCTTAGGATTTAGTCTATACTATGATACTAGCCTGTATGAACCGTCTGCATCAAATCAATGGGCCTGCCTGAAAAGGTGTCTGCACAGTCAGGCACAAGTACTTTATACTGCATAAGGTCACAAGGGTGTATTGTGTTTTATAGTAACTCAGAGTACATGTAGGATGGCCTTGGCTACAGAGTGTTAGTGGGCTGGCTTAGTCAATGTAGGTAATGACCAGAGCCGAGGATAGTCAGCAGATTTCTCCAAAAGTGTGTATTCATGTCTTTATAGTGCTTAGCATATGAGAATGGCATATGCAGTGTGTTAACCATTGATTAATGCTTGTGCTAGGTTATACAAAATGTGTGTCAACCAAACAGATATCCTTCAACTTGCAGTTACAATCTGTTTCGTTATCTCTTGTAGCCATACAGGTCAATGCCCATCAGAAGCAA
Organism: Triturus cristatus; assembly: GCF_964204655.1. NCBI lineage: Eukaryota > Metazoa > Chordata > Amphibia > Caudata > Salamandridae > Triturus > Triturus cristatus. The sequence goes on from NC_140589.1 coordinate 1,512,330,413, forward strand.
TCCATTTGAAAAGCCATCTCGCGGAAGGTGCGCAGCACCCTTAGGGGTCTATTGCCGACGCAGCGTACATTTCTATAAGAGGTAGGAAGACCTGAGATGCTGGACCCTGAAGATCATAGAGGTCCAGCTGGGGCTGTTCTACCAACGTGGACAGGGCGCGTGCCAGATCTAGAGAACCCTAATGGCCTGCATACTGGCAGTTGAGGGCGCAACAGCAGTGATAAGGGATAACTTCTGGTCAGAGTCATATATGTTACGCTGCCACCTTTGCGTGTTACATTGAGACATTCCCAAATCATTGTTTTGGATGGGCCATGTGCGACGCACAAGAAGAGTTCTTGTTTGTGTAGGTCTGGTAGTAGGTGCATGCTGATGAGATTTTGCCTGTTGCCTTTCAGAGCAGGAACACAGCAGAGTCCAGTCCACTACCAATTGACTGTCTTGAGCAGACACATGGCTGAGTAAAGTGATTAATCAGCTCATGTTGTTTGCTGTTGTAGATGACAATTGTACCAAAAAGGGCACTTGTCTTCAGTGTGTAAGGAGTGATGCTCTCTCACTATTGCATCTCATTTGATGGTGACCCTCTTACATGTGATAGCAATAGCATACAGTGCACTTTGGATGCAGTGACTGAGCAATACTTCCCCTTGGTAAGTGGGGAATGTACAGTAACATGGGATAGCAAACCATAACTATTGCCTACATGTTGGCAAGTGTACCGTTCCCTGTTGTAGTATCATCTGCACTCCTGCTTCATACCTAATCAACATGTCTTCATAGTTTGATGTCTGATTCCATCACAATTGAGTGTGTTGGCCAATTTGTATGTGAAAATAGTTACTTGTGATGGATATACAGTTCATATGTTACCACAGACAGGAGTGTGTAGACATCGATGGGTGGGTCACACATACCCTAAGCAATTACTCTTGTCATTAATCAGGACCAATTGATGAAGCAACAAACAACATTACAGGTAGGCATACAGTGATTTCTCAAAATGTGAATGTCCATACCATTGATGTAGGAGTATTCAGTTATGTGAATTGCACATGCTGATGTGTCAAGGCTCATTCACTGACTGGGGACATGCATCAGGAAGGGACATGCAGAAATGTATGAATCTTATGCGAGTGTCTACACTCAGTTAATGCAATGGAATTTGTGTTTGTGAGACAAAAAGGTACTGTGAGACAAAAAGGTACTGTGATAGGCCTTCCCATTAGGACACAGGTTAAACCACCTCTTCATGTAATGGAGATTCCCCGAGCCTCAACAACCTTCAATGGTCTATTGGTTTTTAGGTATGCAATGTAAGATTGGTGTTCTCACCAGTACCAATTTGGACTAGGGATGTCCCAAGGCCTAGCTGATTCTTTATGCTGTTGATATTTGTAGATAAATATTTGGGCTAGATGGTCTCCAGTCTACTTTTTCGTGCTACATGTGATACATAGTGAATCTACTTAAGTACAGCTTACCTAAGACTATTCTGAAAGTGAACATTTGAGGAAGTTTCAATTAGGGAGTGTCAACAGTGTGAAAAGATCATTTCCATGTCACCTTCTTCCTGCTACTTTACATCTCGGTGCAACATAGCTGTATTAGTTGTCCATCATTTCATCGTGGTGTGGCATTAGGTATATGACCTATTGCTGATTGCAGTGCTTTTGTGGAATCTGTAGGAAGGAATTTGTCATTGCCATCCTATTTGATGACATTAGGTTACTAAGGTATACTACAAGGGACAACCTATACACGTTGATCAAGTATCCTACTAGATACATGATCAAATAGTTGATTCAACTTCACTCATGCAATGGGTGGTGTCTATGAATCTGACTTCACTGTGAGCAACTGTTTACAGGCCATGTAGCATGCATGCATACTGTTGAAGTCAATATAGTGGTCCCTGGAGCTGAAGTCAAGTGGAAGACACTGGTCCAACATCGTTGGGGAAGCAGCTGGTCACAGTGGTTCTGGTCGTGAGAGTACAGATAAGGAGAGACCCATTGATGGAGAGGGTGTGGAAAGTACCTTGGAAGACGGAAGTTTGACTTCTTCATCATCAGAGTCATCTTCCAGTGGACACTTCAAAGTGGTGGCAAACCCCACAGAAATTGTTAGACGTTCATCCTGGTCTGCCACCCCAATTCCAACTCAGCCCTACTTGTTGCTCTCCACCTAGGTGGCTGGGCCCACTCCCCTGAGAGGGGAGCCGTCTCCTTCTCTCCAGGTACCTCAGCCCCTGCCCCTATTACCCCTGCTGCCCTGAGTGAGGAGGCTATTGACCTCCTGAGAAACAGCTCTGTTGGTCAGATGGCACCCAGGTGCAAGGGAGCAAACTGCAACAGATAGCGGTCAACCTAGAAGGCATCCAAAGTGTTATGTTTGCCCTACAGAGATCTTTTCAGGATCTGGCCTCCTCCCTTATGGCAGCCTTCCACCCATCCCAAACTTCCATCCTACCTCCTGCCTTTTCCCCATCCAAATTCCCTAGTCTCATGCCTGTCCAAAGCACACACACAAACAGGCACCCACACACTTCAACAGCACACAAAAACAGAAATGCCAAAAGACACAGAAGCACGCATCCACCCACATGATCCTCACCCCCCTCAACACCCTTCCAATAACATAATCCTTGGCGACTCACCCACACCCACAGACTCCCACACCCACAGACTCATCCACAACACCTAGCATTACAACAGACATGACACCCACACTCTCAGTCCCATCCACCAACCCACGCATTACAGCACGGACCACACCCACAGACCAATCCACAATACCCAGCATGTTCACATCAGACACCCTCAAAAACGCAAATGCCCACACTCACCCACACAACAGACACCTATAAAAAACAAACAAGAAACATCAGTCACCCAAACAAACTAACCCACACCTGACACTTCAACTCCCTTTACCTCCCAACCCCTACTCCCTTCAGAACATTCTGCCCATTTTCCCAGTGAAAGTGTGTTATTTGCCCTTGCCCTTAGCCCTGTTAAACCCACTCCTGCAAAGCCAAAAGGAACTCATCCACACCCCAAATCATTCCTTCCACATTCCAATTAATCCCTGAGAAACCTGATCCCCCACCACTAAACCCAGCCATATCTCTAAGAAACCAAACCTCAACCAAAACCAACCCACCCACTCAAGCCCGACCCCACCCCTCCCAAGTAGCATGGCATGCCCACTGAATGCCCTTTTGTGAGGAGGTTCCCTGGCAGTGTCATGAAGTGCAAGTTTAATGGCACAGCAATGTGCTGGACCACAAAATATGAAAATGGACAGGTTGTTGGCCTTTGGTTTAGTACATGTTTTTTTTAATAATTATTTGTATTATGAACAAATCAATGTTTCCTACCAGTATGCGACATGAGCAAGAGACTATACATCCTCCATATCTCCGATATGGGTTACAGTGACTCAAATACAAATAAACAATATACAACAATTAGGGGGTTTCAAGAGTTTTATCGTCATTTAGTGCTGCTGGTGGGATACATATATTTCCTCTATACAAGTTCCAGAGCACCCCCTGTCTACATATACTGATTTTTCCCGGAACATGCACCAGTCCAAATCTTCCTTCCATTTATCAAGCATTGGCGGTTGATGGGCTCCCCAATGTTGTGCTATGTTTCTTTTAGCCACCATTCTAGCCAGGATCACCCATTGCTTAGTATAAAAGGTGAGGTCTGTCGGCTCCAAAATGTTTAGAAGGTTTCTGCGGGTTTGGGCTGTGTGTGTGGGTCAACTGTGAGCACATCCCAGAGAGTTTGATGTAGGACTTGCCAGTATGATTGTATATATGCACATTCCCATATTATGTGGATGAAAGTACCCACCTCCCCACACCCACGTCTGCACTCTCCATTATCCATTCTACCCATCCTTACCATATCTGGCCCAGTGATGTATATTCTGTGTAGAATCTTTAGTTGCACCAACCGCAGCCTTGCTTGGACCGGCACTTCCCTCGGGGAGGAGACCGCTGATTGACAGTCTTCGTCATCCAATTTAATGCCGTCTTTAATCCATTTATCCTTAAGGGACTGGAGGGGGTCATCCATATTATTTATCAGTTTTTTGTAAATCAGTGAGATAGACCTCTCAGGAAGATGGCCGTCCAATATCCTATCCTCGAGAGGGGACGCTTCGGGGGGGGGGGACCCACTAGTAAGATGAGTCTGGAGTGCATGTCAAACCTGCAGATATCTATAATGCTCAATATCAGCCAGTTTATATTGCTGTTGGAGAGAGGCAAATGAGAGGATAGCGCCCTTGACCCAGAGGTCCTTGATTTGGTAAATACCAATAAGATCCCACCTATCAAACCCCTTAGTTTGCCAGAGGCTCCCCAGCTTTTTGGAATTCCAGAGGGGAGTTGCCAGTGTGAGCCTACGGTCCCACCCCAGGTGTTTAGTCACTTCATACCAAACTTGAATTGAGTGTGCGGTCGGACCCGTAAGGGGGTATCTACGGGGTTTGGAATAGAGTGCTCTACTGTAGTCTCCACCCGGGAGGAGCCATCTATCCATGGCGTATCCTGGGTCGTCAGAACGACCATATGTCCCCTGGTTAATCACAGCCAGGTGGGCTGCCCAATATTGTTTCTTAATATTAGGAAGACTGATGCCGCTGTCATACCAGTTAAGGGTGAGTTTCGCTAATGCGATCCGAGGTTTCCCGTCCCATAAAACATTTCTTTGTGGGGTTTCGATTTCTTTAAAATACGATTTGGGGACTGGGTTCATCGAGTTCTAGAGGGCGTAAAGAAAACGTGGTAAAGCCATCATTTTAAAAAGAACAACCTTACCTAATAGGGAAAGAGGCAGAGTCTTCAAGTGACTAATATCACTCTTCAATCTCTGAATACGTGGCAGGAGATTACGAGTGAACCGGAGCGTAGCGTTTAATGTAATGAATATACCTAGGTTCCCGAAAACCTTCTACAGCAATTTGTATCAGGCAGCCTTTCAAGAGAGTTGGTGGTTCACCGTGCAAGACATAAATCACAGATTTAGACCAATTTATGGTGAATCCGGAATACCTGCCAAATATGGCTATGATGTCAAGCAAGCATATCAAAGAGACCCTCAGGGAGGTCAAGTACAGCAGTAAATCATCTGCATATAACAATATTCTATCCTCCCAGTCTGGGGCCCAACGCATACCACGGATCATCGGATCTCTGCGAATCCATACTGCCAATGGCTCCAATGCCAGGGCAAAGAGGAGTTGTAACAGTGGACACCCTTGACGCGTTCCACGGCAGAGCTCAAATACCCCCGATTTACGATTGTTCACTACAACTTGGGCCATGGGTGTAGTGTATAACAGCCGGATCCAGCTCACTAACTGGGATACAAATCCCATCTTATTCAAAACTGCAAAGAGATATGTCCACTCCACCATGTCAAACGCCATGGTGGCATCCAATGACACAAGGACTGCGGGTTCCAAGATAGTTGACACTCTACCCAACACCCCATGGAGCCGACACAAGTTGATGGCGGTGTTACGGCGTGGCATGAAGCCGGATTGGTCAGGGTGTACCAGGGTATCAACTACTTTAACAAGGTGTATAGCCAGCATTTTAGCTAGAATCTTAGGCTCAGCATTAAGCAGTGATATCGGTCTGTAGTATGTGCAAAGAGTTTTAGGTTTGCCTTCTTTATGAATGACCATGATATTAGCAATTCTCTGATCTATTGGAAGTGCCCCTTTGTCGCTACTGTCAATGAGCATTGGGTGTTGGTAGGGAACTATCTTATCCGGTCTCAACTTGTTCAGCTCGATCGGGATACCATTTGGACCCAAAGCTTTACCGCACTTAATCGCTTGTACTGCCTGAGCCACCTCATCAATTGAAAAGGCGGATTCCAGGTACTCACGATGCTCGTCAGCTAGGGTGGGGAGCATAATATCTCGAAGTAGGGCAACATTATCTCGCTCTGTGTACTGCCCCTCTGTTCTGTAAACTCCCTGATAGTAATCTGCAAACCGGTCTGCTATAAGTTGTGGGTCTGTGAGGGGTTCACCATCCTCGCTGGTGAGTTCGGGTACCAGTCGCGAAGCCCATTCCTTCCTATCCAACGATGCAATCAATTTCCCTGCCTTGTCCCCATGCTCATAGAGTCTACTCTGCATTTCTCTCCCCTGTGTCTCAGCCCTATCCATCGCTATGCTTCTGAATTAATCTTGTTTTAAGCTTAATAAGTGTACTTTTTCAGGGGTCACTATGTGTTCTAGCTCCTCCTCCAGTTTAAGCACTGCATCCTCCGCTGCCTCCAGGTCTTTTTGCTTGTCTCTTTTCTTACCCGTAAGGGGGCCCAGGTCATGCAGGACACCAGTCATGACCGCGGTGTGGCAGTCAGCACCAGGGCATCAGCAAAGGCAGTCAATAAGCTTCTTCTCCTTGGAAGCGCCACAATACAGGGGCAGAAGGCGCTACTGCAAGTGAGCTGATGATATTGCAGGCGTGGTTGGTCTATGTCAGCGGGTTTTGTGGGTGTATTAGCCCTCAGAAAAGGCCTTCATAGTCTGAGTCCCAAGGCCATTTGCGAATGCCGCATGTTTTGCAGGTGCGGGCTTACTGTCGAGATGCGAGCAATTCTGCTCCCAGCTGATAGTCGGCAATTCAAGTGCCGTTCACCCCCAATTCAGGCCGTCACTCTGGATCAGGGTCTCTGTTGTCTCTCTGCCGTGCCTCCGCGATGTCCAGCTCACCCGCTCCTGGAGGTCCTCTCAGCCCAGCGTCACTGATGTAGGAGGGGGGAGGTGAGGGGACACCCCAGCCGGAGCCCAGCCCGCTGCTCTCACTGTTCCGCTGGCCCTTCAGTCAGGCCCCGGAATCACTTTGGCCACAGACCAACCACCTCCGTAATCGAGGCCCCGGCGCTCAATCTTCCTCCAGGCCCAGGTGCATTCAAGTCTGTTCCGGGACTCCAGGCAATGCACTATGTCAACCGCAGCATGGGATACGCCTCCGGTGTATACCGGTATCAAATCCCCCATTGGGGGACGTCCAGAACACTCCTCGCTTTCCGCTCTGGCAGCCACGCGAGGCCCCGGTCTCTACGTCCCCACAAGGGCGCACAGTAAACACGCTGACACTGCAACCACTGAACTCTCTGCAAGGATAGTTATCCTGCAAACGTGGATCGGATAGTTTCTCCTTCAAAGACTGAGATTAGATCACGGATAACTGCAGCGGATAGACGAGGGAGAAGAGGGAATCGGCAGAGCTCCGTTAAGCAGCGGCCATCGCGCTTTGCGGCTTAGCCACGCCCCCTGGTTCAGTACATGTTAATGTGCTTGCAAAATTAAACATTGCTTTGTTTATAGCACATTAGTCCTGTCATTACCTTTCTGACTATATGATGCTATTGGATACTTTGTGATGTGTGACTACACTTGTGTTTGTTTCACCCTGATTGCTGATCCATTTGAAGTGGTTAGTATGATCTGACCTTAGAACCAGCGCTGGAGTCACACAAGACAAGGGGAAATTTTCAATGGATGGATATGCAGGATGAAATCCAATTGGGGCTAATATTACATTGGGTGGTATTTCATATGGTAAGTATTTCAACTTGGCTTAGCCGATGTCAACATAATTTAGCTTGCACTTCTCCTTATGATGTAGGTTGAATATATGTTTGATGTGTGCAAGTTAGATATTTGTTTATCCACACATGGAGGGTGTTAACTTGTCATAGCTTTGTATACATTTTTATGGACATGTGACCATTTTTGTGTGCACCTTACACCTACTTTATGTAAATGTGTCATAAATGTGTTATGACTTGCACTTATACATTTCCCACATATGCATGGCACATGGGTATGCTATTGGCTGTCCCCCTGGTAGAGGCAAACGTTTTCTGCAGAGAGCCTTTGCTTTGTGCCCTTTGAATGCTTCATTGATTATTTGCAATCCCATTTACCTGACATTACATTTTAATGTGGCTGATTTGAGAGTCCATTACAGGATTACAGAGATTTAGCAGAGAAGGTGTGTTTTCAGTTTTATGACACATAAATACAGATGTATCTTTGATATCACAACAGGACCTAGCGTATGAACAATGTGAGGGTGTCACAGAGATCAATAGGTGCGATATTGATAAGGAGTTGCTGTTGCGTGATACAATTTAATGCACACATCACTATCCCTGATTATGAGATGTGAACATACGTCAACTTCAGCAGAGTGTGCTTGTGCAGTGTCAGGGACATGTCCAAAGAGGGCATCATAGAGTTCTCACTGGATCATACATTGAGAGCAATTCCAAACAGGGGCCCACAAAATATGTTTGGCCTAGGAACCCCAAACACCTTGCCAGGTCCATGGCGGGGCATTTATTTGTTGAGGACTCGATGGAAATGGGTAAGAGTGTGGCTTATCGTTAGTTGCATCCATGATGGTGTCGGTTTTGGACGTCATCAAGCAGCAACAGCAGTAAGTGTACGATCATCTCCATGGCGGCACAGGAAGCGTGAAGCTGAGTACAATGCTGGTGATTGCTGTTCAGTGGCGGTCTTTGATATTTTCTCTAAATATCCACTTTTACAATAATGAGGGGGAGAGAGAGTAAACTCTAACACCAGCCAGGGGTCCAGGAGCTTTTGGGTATAATTTCGTGAGTTAGGTCTCAATCTCCCAGAAGCCACCAGCTGGGTCCATGACAAAACCAGTTGAAATAAAGTGTTATAATGTAACCCAGTGCTTTTCTATGGGAGATTCAACTATTCCACAGTGAAAAACAACTTTGCATATTTTTCACGCTCAGGATATTTAAAACTTAAATACACATGTCCGAATTTATAAATATCATGTACCCTGCCCTATGAGAACATAGGGCCTACCTTAGGGGTGACTTATAGGTATTAAAAATGAGGGCTTAGAATTTGTAAAGGGTTTATTTGGCCAGAGTGAACTTGCAGTTTTAAAATTGTCATGCTAGGTTGCAGTGGCAGGCCTAGAGTCCAGGGTCGGACTGGCCTATAGTGAAATCAGGCAGTGTCCAATAGGCTGGTCTAACACCAGTGTGTGAGGTGTTTTGTTTAGCACTTTGTGGGCCTGTTTTATGACCACAGGGCCACTTTTACTGTTGATTTCCCTGATATTGCCACATACATTGCCAGCAGTGAATAGAGATGCATGCAGTCTCCCATACCTTGTAAAATACCCATACAGCCTCTCTTTACAAGTTCAAAACTAGTCTGAATAGCAAATGTGTAGTTAACTGGTTCGTTAATGGAGGCCACTTTTAATTTGGTGCCTGGGCCTATTTTTTGTTCCAGATTGACCCTGCTAGAGTCATGTTTTCACTTTGGCACTTTAGCGGTGGCACAATAGGTTTTGCAGTCCACTAGTGACATTTAACTTACAGGCCCTGGGTACACTGGGTACCATGTACTAGAGGCTTATAGGTAAGTTAAATATAACAATCAGGGATTAACCAGCTCAACTTCTTTTTAGGGGTCAGCGCATATACAATGGGTACTGGATGTCAGGGTCCTAGTGTTCAAAGTCAGTAAACCAGCATTAAATCAAGGAAAAAGAGGGGGCAAAAAGTAGGGGTGATCCTGCAAAAAGGGCATTTCCTCAACAATGCCAACTTCATTAATGTCAAACTTGACAAACGTGATTTACAAGCTTGTAAAAATCATAAAAAGTATTCGTAACCCATAAACTTAAAAAAGTTAAATTATCCCTAAACATATTCCCAATCTAAATTAACAATATTTTAAAGTCAACATTAAACAAACACTTTCTACCTCACAAGAAGAGACTTCCAATGTGACGCACATTTCAACTGTATTAAATGTAAATTGAAAAAAGAAACGGCACATTTAAAGGACAGAAAATATGTAAGCATGAAATATAGTAAATACAAATACATTTTACTATGTTAGTAATAAATAGAATAACATATTTAACACAAAGTAATAAATATATACTTCTACCATTTTCAGAAAAAAGGTACAAAGAGCTACTTATGTAACCTTGCAGAAACACAAACAGCTGTCATCTTACATGGGATACACATACAAAATGGAAGGAATGAAAAGCAGCTAAAATATTAACTGGTGATGTGCCAAATGTTGTAATTGTAATTAATGTTAGAGAACACAGTTCTCCCCAAATTTAACCGAGATAGAAGTAATGCACCTTCTCCAAGCACTGGCAATCAGGAAGCCACCAACACTATTAAATAAAAGCATAGTGCTTAAAGTTCCTGAGCACAATACAGGTCACCTACCAGCAAAAAGATAAAAAGGGCGTGCATTAAAATCCACAACACAGAATCCTGTTGCGCATACAAAGACATAAACATTCCACAACACCTAACTAGAACACACAACAAAAAATCATTTCTCCTCCATGACAGAATTATTGAAAGGAGAATGCCATTTACTAATGGATGATGGATGGCACCTTCAAACAGTGCCCTCCATCCTTCACACAATATACACTAGAGATGGAGAATATCAGAACATAACATATCCTACTTTATGCACTATGGCCTAACAAGCTGAGTGCAACCAATTATGTATTACAAAATTAAATTACATTTCAAACTAAGTACTACCCTACAAAGAATTATAATACATTTTGAGCAGCCAATGATAGAAACAATTCTCAAAATTTACCCACACAATGCTGCTATTATCAGATTAATCAAAGCATCTGGAGACAGCTCTAGAAATCTGCACTAAATGTAGAATACAAAACAAACAGCCAAGCGTGCATTTTATATTAAAAAGTCAATAGCCCTTGCCTACATGCCAGTCACAAAAGAAATTAACCACTGCACCATGCTAATACAATCACCATACTACCACTGAAATGAACAAGAAGTCCCCTCCTGGACTACGGTGAAGACATTTGCGTAATAGAATGCACCGTTCTGGTCACACACTCCAGTCCAAAAGCTACATCACAAAGTGGAACATGTTGACAATACAAAGATCCAAAACAAACAACTCTGTGGAAGGATGGAATAACACCTTCCAAGCCACAATAGGCAAAAGCCATCCTACCCCATACAAATTCAAAGAAATTCTCGAAAAAAGGCAAATCTATCAAAAATTAAGAACAACTAAGAAAAGAACAATTAGTATGCCAAATCAAACCTAAAAATTTTAAACAGACCAAAGAGATATACGGAATGTTACAACTTAAAGTTCAACTGTTTGTAAATATACAAAGGACCACAGTACCTTGAAATGATAGAATATTGTTTTGGCTAACTAAACATCTCACAAGTATTAGAACTCTAAACAAAGCACCTACTGCACCCCAAAAAAATGTTTTAATACATTTTAAAAAGAATATTTATATTCACCAGTCTATTAAATCAAATACAACAATATAGAACAAGATTAATAAATATATAATATGTGAAGAACTCTGCCTGTACCATTATAAGCTCGTAGCTATCACAGTGGTCCGAGTGCTTCCTATAATGGGCAAATCTGGAGCTTTGATCTAAACGCAGTTGCCCAGCCGCGAGGAGTGCACCACCCCACGGACTACAGGGGGCCACAACGGTTGACATCATCGTACCGTGAATGCGGGTCCAGAATTTGGGGAGCAGCCATTTGAGGCTTTGATGGCAACTACTAATCTCAGCATGCACAGCACAGAGTCATTTGAACTGCCCAATGGGGCGCGCTATAACGCATGAATAATTCTGGGATATTGCCGCAACTGCTCACCTTGAAACCGTCACGCCTCTGAAGAAGAAATTCATTCGAAACACATCAGGCAGATGGAGGATCTGCTTTTTAATGTGAACAAGGACTCTGCCTGTCCCATTAAAAGCTCGAAGCTATTACAGTGGTCCGAGTGCTTCCTATAATGGGCAAATCTGGAGCTTTGAAAAATATATATTACCTACTGGCGGTCGCCAGTAGGTAGTTATAGTTAGGACCACGTTTCCATAGGAAATCCGCAACATTCTATTTTGAATAACTTTTGCGCCGGTCGACGAATCCTTGCGAATTTTTCAAAATAGGTGGGGCGCTGCGCTCCGCTCCTACCCTGAAAGTCTCGGGGGGATTCGTCAAGCGGGGGCTGAGATAAAAGGGGGGTCCCAAAACGCGTTTTTCCCATGCATTTTTCCATAGGACCTTTAGACACAGCTACAGCCCGAACGGCTGAACAGAATTACTTGAAATTTGGCAGAGAGGTAGTCCTCAGGTCAAGGAAGTGCCTTTTGTAGGTTTGGTGTAAATCTGTTCAGTAGATTCTGAGAAAATAGCCTTTAAATCAATATATATATCTGAGCCAGCTTACGGTGCGCTTACGGTGCGCTTACCGTACGCGTGCGGTGGCGTGCGCGAGCGCGATTCTGATTGGCCCTTAGATCTTAGTAAACATTCAAATCGGTCGAAACCAGGAAGCGGCGGCCGCCATTGTCTCTCTCGCACTCTGAGGGGGGAGCTGATAAACAAATGCCAAAAACATATAAAGGGGCTGTTTAGACAGCGCCCATGCACATAACCATGTTAGTTGAGTCTTCAAAGATCCCCCAAGGCAAAAAACGGTAATTTTTTATTTTTCGAAAATTTCGCCGATTACGCTTACCGTACGCTTACCGTACGCTTACCGTACGCGTACGGTAAATAATTAATAAAAAAAAAAAACCCACTCTCTCCACCCCGTGTGCAAATGGTGGCCGAAGGCCACCATTTGTGCATGGCATATAAGAGCACAGCATTTCCCCCAAAAATTTCAACAGATTACCTATCACAAGGAAGCGCATAATATGTCCTCCATGTGCGCATGGTGCGCGAAGCGCATCGTGCGTACATGGCCCATTTAGTGTAATGTGGGCACGCGGTGCGCGTAGCGCACCGCGTGCCCACCGTGCGTGCATGGCACTAACTGCGTAAAGTGGGCACGCGGTGCGCGAAGCGCACCGCGTGCTCACTGTGCGCGCACGGAACGAACTGCGTTAAGTGGGCGCGCACGCCACGAATGGCGTAAAGTAACTTAGCATTTAAAAAACCGTACAAATTCACTGAAAAAACCATAGGTTTCACACACGTTATAGTTAGGAATTAGCATTTAAAAAACCTTGCAAATTCACTGAAAAAACCATAGGTTTCACACATGTTATAGTTAGCGGAAATTTTACTGATAAAAAACCAATGAAATTCCCCCGTTATAGTTAGTGCAGGAAACTATAACTCACGCGACCGCAATCTTCTGCTGATGACATATGTGTCTTTATGAAAAAAAAATATTTGTAATATATGTATAGCTAAAACTTTATGGAAGAAGACATGGGCAAATAAGTGTCTAAATACAGTATTAGCATCAGCAGAGGATTGCGGTCGCGTGAGTTATAGTTTCCTGCACTAACTATAACGGGGGAATTTCATTGGTTTTTTATCAGTAAAATTTCCGCTAACTATAACATGTGTGAAACCTATGGTTTTTTCAGTGAATATATATATATATATATTTTAAAAACATATCAAGAAACATATTACAACAAAATCTTATTCATCTTTTCATTACAAAGAAAGAAAATAATAAATTGCATTTCATATTACAATTAAATAAATAAATTAGTCCATCCACAAGAATATTACCCATCCAAATATATAAAGAAAATAAATTGAAGGTTATGTAACTGATGTACATGATCCACAAAAGTTTGCAAAAATAAAATTAAAGATCCATAAATAAATCCATACCAATAGTATATAATCCATTGGACACCATGTTTTCGGGGTACTATAATAATGAAAATAATATATTTTTTTTAAAAGCATCTACACATAGGAAAAATATTCTACTAGGGCTCAAAAACCTGTAATAAAATAAACATACTCAATATCAGAAAACATAAACTTTACAACACATTACAAATACTACAGCATTGCAAGGTAAACTTTAGCAACATAACTTCAACTACTATTACAACTACCTAGAACACAAACTACAGTAAGGCCTATTTCATCACAATACTTTACACCAAAATGCTAACACTGAACAAAACAAAAACTGGAAACTAACATGATCCAATACAATAGGAACACCTACCCACACACCACACTCCAAAATCCCTAGAAAATAAGTTATAGTTAAAATAAGTCAGCATAAATCGTACTTTAATACTTGAGCAGCAGCATGGGAACACAATTCAATGGAACAAAAACCACTGAACAAAGCTATAAAAAATATAAAATATATGTAGTGGAATTACAAACTATTTTCAGGTCAACAATCAATGCAAATGTTAAAATAAATGTTAAAATATATGTATGTATGTATGTATGTATGTATGAAAACATGTAGAAAATATACAAAAATGTTAGTACTAATTTATATATAAAATATATGTAAATATTGTTACAGAAATGTTTACATGTACTTCAGAAAAGCAACGTACATGTGAAAAAAAAAATATGTAACATCTAATAAAAAAGAAAAATGTATGTGACATGATAATGTATGGATAAAAAGGACAGTACAAAACATTATTATTTTTTATGAAATGTAAATATATGTATACAAAACAAAAAATGTTATTATGGACTTTATGTTATAAATAATGTTTCTGTATGATGCAAAAAATGAAAAGGCATATTAAAAGATATATAAATAGTATAAAAATATAGAAAAGCAACTTGCAATTTTTTACCTACAAAACAGAAATCACACTACAATCAACACTACGACAATAGTACAACACTTCACTTACTTAACAAAAATACATACATAACTCAAATATAACACTAAACCAAACATGTTTAACCCCTTCGCTTCTACACCTTTTACCCCCCCTGTGTTAAGCCTTTTTTTGGCTATTTGGAGTAGTTTGTGCTTAGGCCCCTGTAACTTTTTGACCACATAAGGGGGGGCCTATTAGGATGGTGGGCAGACTTTAGTCCGCCCTCCACCCTAGTTGTGCAGGGACTGGCCGCCAGTGGTGCAGCAGTCATGCATCGGCAATTGGGATGCCACCGCAACCGTGGCATCCTCTATTCCCAGCATGAGCACCGCCCGCCACAATGCTGGGAATGCACGTTGTGCATTGTCATGCACAAGGTGACAGGGACCGTGCGGTGCCTGCCACCTTGTCCATGACAATGTAGGGGGGTACCATAGGTACCGCCCCATGTGCACCTCCCAATACCCTGGTGGCCCGCAACGGGCCCCCGAATGCAAATTCCGCATGGCGTTCCATGGTGGGGTCTCTGCCATGGAAAGCCCCGCACCGCTGCCCATGCTAATATGGATGGTGGTGTCTAGCAGACACTGCCACCATATCCAGCCCCTTTTCCGCCCGGTCGACCGGTGGAAAACCGGCGGACAGTCTTTCCGTCCGCCGGGGTCCCCCCGCCATACTAATATGGCGAGGGAAATGGGTGGCGGGTGAGGTATGATACAGGGCGGATCGCCACCGCCCCACATCATATTAGACCCCAAGGTCTCTACGCCAAATTTGCATCCTTTTCTTCCAGCATCTTGGGGATTTTAAAGGTACCCAGGGTTTGTGGAACCAGAAATTAGCCAAAATAATGCTAAATTTTGTTTTTTTGGGGGGGGGGGGGGGAAAATGGGAAAAAAGTGTTGCAGATATTAAGAGTCTGTTTTTTCCCTGCAAATGGTATCAACAAAGGTTTGTGGTGCTGAAATCGCCATCTTCCCAACTTTCAGGGACTGACAGACCTTTGTCAGAAAACCAACATGTTTTACACAATTTTGGCATTTTACTGGGACATAGCATATCTTTGTTATTTTTTGTGCTTTCACCCTCCTTTCAGTTAGTGGTAGAAATGGGTATGAAAGCAATAATGGAAAATGGAAAGCTGTACATTTCAGAAAAGTAAACAAAATTCTAAAGTCAGCAAAGGGTCATTTGTTTAGATCCTTCAAGGTTTTTTTTATAGAAACAAATTGTTGAAAATTAGAAAAATTGAAAATTGGTTGAAAAAACAGCTGTAACGTCTTCTAAGTCTGACTGATTTTTTGAAGCAATATACAGTTACATCCACTGGACCTTTCTGGTTGTGGGGATATAAAGGACTTGTAGGTTTACCAAGAAATCGAGGAACCCATAGCCAATAACTAAGCAGCATCTTTCAATGGTTTTCTTATTGTGTACCGGATACATAGCAATTCATTTGGTAAAATGTACAGAGTGAAAAATAGGTATCAAAGACACCTATGTATTCCTGAAATAGGAACAAAATATAGGGACCCATTAGGATCTCGGGCGGATCACCACCGCCCGCATTGGCGGTGGCGATCCGCCCGAGATCCGTCCCCACCCGCCACCCATTTTCCCCCGCCATATTACTATGGCGGGGGACCGCGGCAGACGGAAAGACCGTCTGCTGCTTTTCCGCCCGGTCAACAAGTCATTGTGGGCCCCCAGGGACGCTGGGGGTGCACATGGGGATACTGTTTTTTAGAAATTGAGAAGTGCGTAGTGAAATGTGTGGTGTTATAGGGTAGGAAATAAAAAATATTGATTTTGTGTAATAATTGATATTTTTGATTATGATTAATTTATATTAAATATAGTTATTTGTAAAATCTTTTTTAAATTTTTATAAAATAATGTTTGTAGGTAATTTTTAGATTTATTTAACATTATAATATGTTTCTATCTTTTGCAATTTTTAATATTTTTATATAATTTTTAATGTTGTGTTATTAACAATCTTTGTATTGTAATTGATATTTTGTTTCTTTTTAATTTTGAATTGACTTTGTTTGGGAATATTAATTTTAACCCTTTGCTATCCAACACTTTCCCTACTGTTGCACTCACTGGAGTGGGAATAGTAATTTTACTCATCCGCTATCCAACACTTTCCCTACTGTTGCACTCACTGGAGTGGGAATAGTAATTTTGACCCCACCCCTATCCAACTCTTTCCCTATTGTTGCTCTCTTTGGAGTGGGAATAGTAATTTGAACCCCTCCGCTATCCAACACATTCCCTACTGTTGCACTCACTGGAGTGGGAATAGTCATTTTTACCGCTCCGCTATCCAACATTTTCCCTACTGTTACAGTAGTCGGAGTGTGGATAGTAATGTTTTGCTCTCCGCTATCCAAACCTTTCCCTACTGTTGCACTCACTGAAGTGGAAATAGTATTTTTCCCCTCCGCTATCCAACACATTTCCTACTGTTGCAGTAGTTGGAATGGGAATAGTCATTTTTACCTCTCCGCTATCCATCACTTTCCCTACTGTTGCACTCACTGGATTGGGAATAGTCATTTTTTCCTCTCCACTATCCAACACTTTCCAAACTGTTGTACTTACTGGAGTGGGAATAGTAATTTTTTCCCCTCCGCTATCCAACACTTTCCCTACTGTTGCATTCACTGGAGTGGGAATAGTAATTTTTACCTCTAATGCAAGTTAATTATTAAATATTGCAATAATTTAAAATATAATTTTTTATTAGATTTTGTTTTAGGTGTATGTATATATATATATATATTTTTTTTTGGGTTGTTAATTTTTATATATTTATAATATTTTAAAATTAAGTAAAGTTATTATCATATTAATTGTTTTACTGTAAATATACATTTATATATTACATTTTATATATGTACGTTTATTTTTAAATTAAACTGATTGAAATGTACATTACATCTAAATAATTTTCTTAAAGTTAATTTTATTATTTAATTTAACATTACTTTTATATGTATTAAAAAAAAAAAAAAAATAGATATATTTGTACATCGATATTTTTACCATTTATATTATTTTTTCGATATTTTTGTATTTCACATTTTAACGATTGGATATCGATATTTTGGATATTGATATTTTTCTATCAATATTTGTGTATGGGGATATTTATGGAGTCAATATTATGTGAGTGATCCTATCAACAGGGGATCTCTTTTTCCTTTAGCCTTCAAAAGGTCCGGGGGAACAAAACATGTGGCAGCTGCAGTGTTTTGGATATCTTTGCCGCTGACTTTGATTGTGAAGTAATAGAAGAACACAAACTCCAGTGGATTGGGTTGATTTATTGCCAACAACCGATTTACTCAACACAAGTTAGACTCTAAAAATACCAGGACTTGTGTGTGCTTGTTTGCTTGTTTTTCGCTTTGCAGAGGTGGGCACCTGTTTTTTTGGCCCCGGGCTCGCGGCCATCTAAGGAAACCTACCAAACTGATACATTTCTGAAAACTAGACAGCCTGGGGAGTCCAGGCAGGTATGGCTTGCATGGATCCCCCAACGTTTCCCTACCCAGAATCGCCTGCAAACCTCAAATGTAGCTGAAAAAAAAAAAATTGCTTTTTCTCAAATTTCGGTATGGGAAGGTTATAGGATCATAGGGCTGATCACAGGGCTGACACAGATTTTCAACCACCCAGCATTCCTCCAGGTCTCCCAATGAAAATGGCAACTCGCTTTTGTGGGTGGGTAAAGTTTCCGCGACAAGCAAGGGCCCAAAAGGTATTGTGGAGACTTCAAAATTACCTATAATAAAATGACCTGGTTTTGCACGGGGGCACCTGGATTTTTGGCCCTGGGCTCGCAGCCATCTTGGGAAACCTACCAAACCCACTTGACTGAATGGGTACGTCTCGCGCAAGGGCGCCCCCTACAATGGGTATGCGTCGGTGCCATCTGCACCGTACATGCCTGTGTTGGGGGGTCCCTTGGGTCTCCCCTGTGTCTGAGTCGTAGGGCTGCGGGTGACAGGGGGTCCAACGCGGACCCCCAAAGGCAACCACCCAGACATTTTGCGAGCCAGACACTACAGCTCGCACAGGCTGTCCGATGCATGCATCGTACTGGCTCGGTCGTAATCCGCATCCATTGCACGCCACGGTTAGTTTACGACCGAGACGTACGGAGTGGTTTGGACCCGGAAATGACTCGGTCGGTGAATTTCACGTAGCTCACATTGTACTTGCTCGCTCGTACAGCTGTACGAGTCGGGCGGAAAACACGCGTGCGGCTCGTAGTTTTTCCGGCCGGATTGCATTCGGTGCCCTTCCAACCCGGATCGGAATCGGCCCCTTTGCTGGAAAAAAAAATCCCTTTTTCCTCACTTTTCTGTGTGGGAAGTTGTGGGATCACTGGGCTGACACAAATTTCCTACAACCCAGCATTTACTATGTTTGAAGTTTGCAAGGCATTCTGGGTAACAGAACCCGGTGAGAGCCACACAAGTCACCTTATACTAGATTCCCCTGCATATCTACTTTCAAAACATTTATAGGTTTGCTTGATTTCCTTAGGTGGTGGCTGAGCTGGGGTTCAAAATCCACAGCTAGGCACATTGCCAAGAAAGGGACAGCTCACTGCAAAGATGTGTTGTGTCCACGTTGTGTTTTGGGCTGTTTCCTGTCGCTAGCACTAAACCTACCCACACAAATGAGGTACCATTTTTATCAGGAGATAAAGGGATAGAGGGA
This sequence comes from Triturus cristatus, assembly GCF_964204655.1. NCBI lineage: Eukaryota > Metazoa > Chordata > Amphibia > Caudata > Salamandridae > Triturus > Triturus cristatus. The sequence continues at coordinate 1,512,349,873 of NC_140589.1, forward strand.
TTGCTGGAAGTTTGTTGCTCCCCTTAGATTCCAGAACTATCTATCACAGAAATGTGAGGAAAATGTTCTTTTTTTTACAAAGTTTGAAGTTTACAAGGGATTCTGGGTAACAGAACCTGGTGACGGCTGCACTAGGGCCCAAAATCCACAACTAGGCACATTGCAAAAAAAAAGGCCAGTGCCTAATGGGCATTTTGTCACCCGGGGGGGGGGCAAAAAGACTGTGGCTATTTCTTTGGGGGGGTGGAGGCATTAGCTTGCCCATTCTGGGCAGCCCTCACCCCTAAGTATTAAAAAAAGCCAGCGTAATCCCTGGTGCTTAGTGGGATCTATGCCCCTCGGGGGCAGATCAGGGGCTATTGCCCCCATCTGCCTTCTGGTAGGACAGAAAGGCTGTGGCAATTGTTTTGGGGGTTGGGGGAATTGGCATGCCCATTCTGGACAGCCCCACTACTGAAATTTGAAAAAAATGAATCCCTGGTGCCTAGTGGGCTTTTTGCCCCCCGGGGGTCAGATAAGGGGCTGTTGCCGCCATTTGCCTCTGGGGGACAGAAAGACTGTGGCAATATTTTGGGATGGCCAGCCTCCACACCTACATCCATTGGGGAGAGGATGTGGCCTAACGGCTAGCACGGTCGACCTCTAATCTAGGGAATCGGGTTCGAGTCTCAGCAATTCAGGGCAAATCACTTAATCTCTACAAAAATGAATGTGTCCTCATGAAACGCAACTGGTGCTTGTGTAAAGCGCTCTGATACCCGATACCTAAGGGTCAAGTTTGGCCTATATGAAACACTAAAATAAAAAATAAAAATCTGCTTCCTGGAAGGGCAGAAAGACGGTGGCATCGTTTTTTGGGGGAGTGGGGGCATTGGCATACCCATTCTGGACAGGCCCCACCCCTGAATATTATAAAAATTATACCTGGTGCCTAGTGGGCTTTCTGCCCGCGGGGGGCAGATAAGGGACTACTGCCCCCATCTGCCTTCGGGGGGGGCAGAAATACTGTTGCAATTTGTTTGGGATGCAAAGCCCTCACCCCTAAATATAAAGAAATAAGAATAGTCCCTAGTGCCTAGTTGGCTACTGCCCTCATCTGCCTCCTGGGGGGGGGGGGCAGAAAGACTGTGGCATTTTATTGTTGGGGCCATTGGCTTGCCCATTCCGGGCAGCCTTCACCCCGAACTTCAAAAAAATAATGCCTGGTGCCTAGCTGGGGGGGCAGATAAGGGGCTATTTCCTCATCTGCCTCCGAGAGGGCAGAAAGACTTTAGCATTTTTAGGGGAGATGGGGACATTGGCATGCCCATTCTGGCAGCCCCCACCCCTACGTATAAAATAATCCCTGGTGCCTAGTAGGTTTTCTGCATCAGGGGCACCCATCTGCCTCTTGGAGGGGTAGAAACCTTTTTGCCTTTTTGGGGGTGGCAGGTTGTGGGCATTGGGATACACATTCTGGGCAACCCCCACCCCTGGCCTATAAAAGAGAATCCCTGGCATCTTGGGTGCTTTCTGCCCCCCTAGGGTGGTAGATTGGGGGCTACTGCACCCATATAAGATTGGCTGTGGCAAAATGAATTTGGGGGAGCAAAGGCCCTTGCCCAAGGGGTCTCTCCTCCCTCCCTGGTGGCTAGTGGGTGGATCCCTGCTTTGGGATTACCCTCCCAAGCAGGGATCCATTAGGGAAGGGTGCCATTTGAAAGGGGAGATACTCCCCTTTCCAACGATACCTCTCCCAAGTGTTTCACTGCTGTGGGGGCTCCGATATCCCCAAAAGCACCAAAACAATGAAACTGAAAATTAAAAAAATGGCCTCGGGAGGTTGGGGAAGCTCTTCCCCACCTCCCGAGGTCAACAATAAAAGGAAATCCCTCTGCTGTCTGCAGCAGAGGGTTTTTGTGCACCTGTGCTCATGACGAAATGGTTCCATCATGAGCACAGGAGCACTGGTGCTCATGACGATACCATTCCGTCATGAGCACCCAAGGGGTTAATATATGTAAAACCATTCAGTACAATCTATGTACTAAAAATACTTACAAAATCAATATATATATATATATATATATATATATATATATATATATATATATATATATATATATATACTCCACTACTCCACATGCAACATAAACCATCTTCACAAAATTATGGGACAATAAAAAGGGTTACATTTACTATTCCCACTCAAAAGGAAACCAATTAAGCCTGGGCGTAGTTCATGGAGTTATGCTACGCGGAACTCCGTGAAGTTACGAAAAAACTCCCGCAAGTGGCAGAGTGTAGTGAGAACTGCTGTTTGCGCTAGTCTTCCTGATGCTCGGGTAGAAATTCTACCCGAGTGGCAGCTCATGCTCGCGAACTTCCGGTTCGCGAGCGTGGAAAAAACTGCTGCACTACGTGAAGTGGAGTTTTCTGCACTCTGGGGGCTCTGCAAAGTGCAGAGTGCAGAAAACTCCGCAAACTCTGTGAATGGAGCGGAGTTCACCACCTAGGCCTAGAAACCATCTTAAACAACCTAATACACACTAAAGCAGTCACATCACATTCCCACTCCAAACCAAACCATCCAGTGGAAGATGTTGGACACTAAAGGGTCATATATACTATTGCCACTCCAAACTATGCCATCTTGGGAGAGGTATTGGACACTAAAGAAATCCAGTTTACTGTTCCTACTCCATACTAAAACATCTTGGAGAAACTGCTGGACACTATAGGGGCAAATGTATTATTCCCACTCCGACCTAAATCATCTAGTAGGGATGGGCGGAGTCTGCGGAGTCCCACTACGCAGAATTGCACTGAGTCGCAAAAAACTCCGTGGTACGTGGAGTTCTGTGTTCGAGCGGAATTTGCCAGCGTGCCCGCTTGCATTTCATTGAGATCAGTGCGCTCCAAAATCATGCGGGAACGGCACTATGCGGTCCTGAAGTGTGACCATGTTCTAAATCACGTCCGAACAGCACCACGTGATCCACATGGGCACAGCCATCTTGTTTTTCTGCTCTCTGTTATGGTGCTGGGCCTCATTTTTAATCTGTTGTTAACCTTTTTCATCCTCTTCCTTTATTACTTTTCTACCCCTATTTTGTACTTTTTACAATAGTGTGCATCTTTGTGTATTTTACGTTTTTGCTTAAATTTGTGCATGTTGTTTTGACTTTCGACTTAGTTTAATTCCCCCTACTTCTTTCTTCTTTACTCTCCCCTCCTTTCCCGTCTTAGTTTATTTCATTTTCACACCGAGCACCATGGCAGAGGGGTGGCTCCCATGTGGGTAGCGCTGCAGCCCAGGTGTCCAGCCCAGGGTGATCTTTGGAGAGGAGGAGGTGACAGCAATAGTTTTTTTGTGCAGCTCCACCTTCCCTCTATGCTGGCAGCAGGCGGCAGGCCCGGTAGTGGCTACTCCCTGCGGGAGCATCAGCAGCACTGGGGGCTGGTGTGCTGGTGTGTGTGGCTCCACGGCAAGGTTCGGCGCACCACCCAGCAGATGAGGCACCACTGGGCCGACATTCTCGACAGGTAGCAGGACCTGCTGTACCTGCTAGGCGTTGAGATTTCGGGGCTTGTTGAGTATTAATTATTTGTTGTGTTTGTGTTCTACAAAGCGAAAAAACAATCAGAATAGCATGCTGCTCACACTCAAGGGTGGGTAAGATATTTCCCACCCGTTCGCAGTATTTTCTGCGTGGTCGCGGCTCGCCAACTTACCCATGCGGTTGCTCGCGGGCACGGCCATCTTGTTTTCACTTGTCACGCGGTGCATGATCGCGAGAAGAAAGACGTGATCGCGCGACGCAAGACGTTACTGCAGATGCGAACTGTCGCGAGACAGCGCAAATGGCTACCAACAATCCAACATCTCGTGGAGAACGCGACCGGATCGGGAAAACTTGTCGGCGAACGCAGGGATTCAGGTAAGGCGATCGCACGCACGCGAGAATGTATTATTTTACAGCACGAGCAAGAAACAAATTATCGCTAAGCTGCTGAATGTGGAAATTGACATTTTCTCACTTTCCGATGAATGCGAAAATGCCAAATTATCGCAATTTCTGCGAACCGAACAGAATTTTGGCCCAGGCCCAATTCAGATAGCAGGCCCAAGCAAACTAGTATTTTAAATTTAAAAAATCACCATGTATGTTTGTTCAGAAGGCTTTCCTTTTCCTGCTTATGCCTAGCTCTTTAACACATTTCAGTTCACGAGACAGTGGCCATGGTCATCATGGACAACCACACCCCACCCTCAGTGTAGTGTGCTGCAGACCCATTAATTTATTGTTACAGTACACCCCCAGTACACTCCAACAGACAACGCACCACGAAAGTCACCTGGTTCACCACTGACCTCCGAGAATCCAAGCGCACGTGCCGATGACTCGAGAAAGCTTGGAGGAACAGCAAAACCCTGAAGCACACTCCTATGAACTATGACACACCATCAACTGCTCCCTCGAAACAATGACTGCAAACATGCAGATGTCAAGCCCTTCCTCAAAAAGCCCACCACAGACCAGACGGACCTCAAGAACTACCGATCCATCTCTCTTCTCCCCTTCGCAGCCAAAGTCACCGAGAAGATAGTCAACATCCATCTCACTAACTTAATCGAAGCCAACCCAATCCTCGATTCTTCCCAAACAACATTCTGCTGCAACCACAGCCCCAAGACCGCCCTCCTAGCTGCCATGAACGACATCCCCACCCTCCTGGACCAGGGCCACACGGCCGCCCTCATCCTACTAGACCTCTCAGCAGCCTTTGACACCATCTCCCACGGCACACTAACTGCCAGATTCCAAGATGCTGGCATCCAGAGAACCGCTCGCGACTGGATCTGCTCCTTCCTCACTGGCCGAACCCGAAGAATCAGACTCCCGCCCTTCGTCTCCGAACCCACAGAGATAAGCTGCGGAGTCCCCCAAGGATCCTCACCCAGCCCCACGCTCTTCAACATCTACATGGTCCCTCTCGCTACCATCGTCAGAAAACACAGGTTCAGCATAGTATCCTACGCCAACAACACCCAGTTCATCCTCTACCTCACCAACAAACTCGACATCACTAGACACAGCTTCCAGGAAGGTGTGAAAGACATCACCTTCTGAATGAGCAATAGCTGCCTAAAGCTCTACTCAGAGAAAATGGAAGTGCTCATCCTCGGATCTACCCTCTTCGCTTTGGACAACACCTGGTGGCTCACCATCCTTGGCAAATCTCCCACTCCTAAAGACCACGTTCGCAACCTCATCATCATACTCGACTTCTCCCTCACTATGAACCGACAGATCAATGCTGTATCTTCCACATGCTTAAACACACTCTGCATCCTCCACAAGATCTTCAAATGGATCCCCCAAATCCAAAAGGAGTGCCACCCACGCACTCATAACCAGCAGACTGGACTACACCGGAATAAATAAATCTCTAATCCTCAAACTCCAGACAATCCAGAACGCAGCAGCCAGACCTGTCCTTGGCATCCCACGACAATACCACATCACCCAAAACCTACGAGAACTCCACTGGCTCATTGTCAAAAAGAGAGTGACCTCCTCACTCACACCTGTAAATCCCTTCACAACATCAGACCCCAATACCTCCACAAAATAATCTCCTACGCACCCAAGAGACACCGCCGATCCGCCGATCTTGCCCTGGCTGACATCCCACACATTCTCATAGCCAGAGCCGGGAGGGCGATCCTTCTCCTACATCGCAGCCAAGACCTTGAACGAACACCCACTCAGCATCAGAAGGACCCACACACTGCAAGTATTCAGGAAGAGCTTTCAGACCTGGCTATTCAGATAAGGCGATGTTGAGTGAAACCCCCATCTCCCCCCAGCACCTTGAGACCTTCATGGGTGAGTAGTGCGCTTCACAAATCCTTGATTGATTGATTGAAATGAGCAGAAAGAGGCAACGCTGAGCATTGCTGGGGCGCTAGTTATAACTGCTGAATTTCTCTGGTTTTGTACGAGTGGAACATGAGCCGGACTATAACATCTCTGTAACCTTTGTTTTTTTTCAGTGAATGTATATATATATAGGATTGGAAGTAATATATATATAAGAAAAAAGAGTTGCCGCTCCAGATGGTTGCACTCGCCGGAGGTCAGGTCACAAGCAGGGCTGCTCCTACAAGACATCACCCCTTTAACGCGCCGCCTACGCGTTTCGGGATACCTCCCTTCCTCTGGACGGCTTTCACGCTGAATGAAGGATGCCAGCAGTTTAAAAAGGAAACTCCCATCTTTATTTTCAAGGTAACACTGATATAAATCAGGTGAGTAGTAGAACAAAGCATGATGGGATTTAAAGTCCTTTAAATCTGAATATCCATGTGGATGCCGGCATTTGAAAAATATAATTATTCATGGGACAAACAATGTCTGTGGCGCTTCCTTGTATTATTACGGCCCCTCCAGCTGCGCATTGCTTAGGAAATCCATAGCTGCAGACCCACTCGGGTATTGTGGTGGTGCAAACCGTGGCCTGGACTTGGCCACAATATGTGAGAAAAAAAGAGTTGCCGCTCCGGATGGTTGCACTCGCAGGAGGTCAGGTCACAAGCAGGGCTGCTCCTACAAGACATCACCCCATTAACGCGCTGCCTACGCGTTTGCACCACCACAATACCCGAGTGGGTCTGCAGCTATGGATTTCCTAAGCGATGCAGAGCTGGAGGGGCCGTTATATTACAAGGAAGCGCCACAGACATTGTTTGTCCCATGAATAATTTTATTTTTCAAATGCCGGCGTCCACATGGATATTCAGATTTAAAGGACTTTAAATCCCATCATGATTTGTTCTACTACTCACCTGATTTATATCAGTGTTACCTTGAAAATAAAGATGGGAGTTTCCTTTTTAAACTGCTGGCATCCTTCATTCAGCGTGAAAGCCGTCCAGAGGAAGAGAGGTATCCCGAAACGCGTAGGCGGCGCGTTAATGGGGTGATGTCTTGTAGGAGCAGCCCTGCTTGTGACCTGACCTCCGGCGAGTGCAACCATCCGGAGCGCAACTCTTTTTTCATTATATATATATAAATATAAAAAGCCAGATCATATTCATACTCTTCTATTCAGGAAAGTACTTAAGACATTCATGCATGTTATAAATTAAAATAACATGATATATATATATATATATATATATATATATATATATATATTTATATTTATATTTATTTATTATCTACTGGCGGTCGCCAGTAGATAGTTATAGTTAGGACCTATTTTCCATAGGAAATCCGCAACATTCTATTCCCAATAAGTCTGGCGCCGGTTGATGAATCCTCTCGAAATTTACCAAACTTTTGGCCAGCTCCGCTCCGACCCTGAAAGTTTCGTGGTGATTCGTAAAGCAGGGGCCGAGAAATAAGGGGGGTCCCAAAACGCGTTTGCCATGCAATTTCCCATAGGATCTGTTGTCGCAGCTACAGCCCGAACCGCTGAACGGAATGACACCAAATTTGGCAAAGAGGTAGTCCTCAGTTCAGACTCGTGCCTTTTGCATAAATGGTGTGAATCTGTTCATTAGTTCCTGAGAAAATTAGGGTAAAAAAGTTAGTGATAAATGTTATGATCTCTGTAGAAAGACACCTGGAGCCAGGAGGTATTCTTAAGCCATCTTTATTCAGTCTCCAGTTCAGGTTACATCTGTCTCTACTCCAGCCAGCCTAGTGTGGTGCCACCCCCACCAGGAGCAGCCTCCCTAGCTGCTCAGCCCATCTTCAACTGCCAACTCTCATCCACTCAGACACCCAGGCATTCCATGCATCACAGGCACACCAACATTCTATGACCATCTCACGCTCTGGCTGAGCAGCTAGTGGCAGCAGGGCTGGACTACAATGTTATACAATTAAGTAGGATATAACATTATCCCTTTTTCTTCAACGAAAACGAAACTTGCAAATGATAAAACATGAAGGAAGAACTAGCAACAAGAAAAATGAATAATAGTTCAAGTCCCACGGATGCAAACTTAAATCAAACATCGCAGGAGCAAGAACCATTAAAGCAAGAAAGAACGGATAAGATACATACATTTGAACAGCAATATCTCCCATCCCTCCCTAAAAAGAATTAAAAACATTATGAAGCAAGCATAACATTTCCTGAAATACATTTGAAGCATTCTGCATCAACCCCAGTAACGTGATGCACTACAACGAAAAAGGGTAAAAGACCCCACAAAACCAATGCCCAAAAGTATAACTAAAAGTAGCTCTAAAGATAGCATACCCTACAACTACAATCCCAAGAGAAAGGGAAACAAACAAGTATATGGATCGTCACCCATAACAACTCCCGTGAAGGGATGTACATTAGTACTGTGCACAACTATTTATGGACTAAACCATACCCCAATCCAATGTGAGGGTTAACCTAGGTACAAACTATTTATTGACTAAACCATAACCCAACCCAGTGTGAGGGTTAACTAGGTACTCCAAACCCCTTGTAGAGGTTACATACCCCCATGTAGGAGTAACCAAACATTAATACGAATAGAGCTCTTGACCCCCTTGTGAAGGTTACGTACCCCATATGGAAGTAACAAACATAACTAATCACAGGGCTATTACCCACAACCTTCCCTCGTGTATGGGAACAACGTGATGACCACCCACAGGACTTAATGAAGACCCATCTCTTGAAAAACTTGTGGCATCACAATTTCTTTTAATCTTTCAAAGCTAATACTAAAACCGTCCCATTAACTGTAGAACTGTGCCCCACCCCGGTGAGCGATATCTCACCCGAGTTGTGAAAGTTCCGTTCCCCTACATAAGTAACACAAATCATCGCTCCACTGTGGGGACACAAGAACAATGTACGCCACCTGAAACCATGACCAGAACATACGTAAATACACATTACAGATCTAAAACTACGGTTCTTGACAAAAAATTTACCACTGGTCCAGGCAAGATGGATTTACACATCAGTCATTACCTTCAGTGCAACAACTCCGACATACAGGAAACGGAGGATTCCCCTCAGAGGATTTCAAAATCAACGATCCCAGAATCTGTTCACATCGCGAAGATACCGCATTGACACCAGCCCTCCTGTCGTATTTGACAAAACTTTATTAACATCACTGTGGCTGGCAAAAATATTGCGCGGTTGGCAAAAATATTGCGTGGTTGGCAAAGCGCGCCCGTGGATGACTGCAATGCCGCATAAAGCTTGGACATCAGACCCCCCAAACACAAAATGGCCGCACGTAATTCAACGTCGAGCCGGGTGGCTCACGGCACGTCAAGGCTGGGAAGCGTCCAGATACGAAACAACAGCGAGATAGCCAAAACGTCACAGAAGTTCCACTAGACTGCTAGAGCCTCGCGCAATGCCTAACAAAGGTGAGTCGCACGAGCATTACTTTTTAAAAAATGTAAACTTGAGAAGAGCGGTTGAACTGGCCAAAGTCTGGGGGTTGTACGACCAAAACAAATAAATGTAAACTTACCCCCGCACCTAAATATGCAAAGTCGATGGCCGGACACGTCACTTCACCAAACGGCCTCAATACAAGCCTGCACACTTTACGTGCATAATCTCCAAAAATGAACACCGCTGAACTTGAGATAGGCAGCTCCAGAGGAAGACCCGGAGACAAAAAAATTTCTCCCGTGCACATAGCACTCAAGGTACCCTCCTCCAAGTACCCAAGCCAACACAATCCAGGGCAAACGCGACAATTGTGGAACTCCACTCACGATGTAGCAGGAAAACACAAACGTAGCACAACATTGTGAACAAATATCTGTTTTCCATCTGCGCAGCAACTGGATGCAGAACAACTAGATGCAGAGTAATGTGACCGCTTCTCTCAGAAACAGAATGTACCACCATATATGCCTTTTCCCTTGATGTCACTGTAGTCCTAATAATACGAAGTGAGTCACTGTGGTTTTGGAGGCCCCTTAAATCGCTGCAACTGTCACTGTGGTCTTTGAGGCCCTCCAAATCGCTGCGACTGTCAATTAAGGACCCTTTTGAACGAGAATTACACCATGTGTGCTGCCACTGCACACTCTCCGTTTTAACATCTTTTAAATTGACTTTTTCTTCTTTCTGTGGCTGGAACACCATATGCGGTTGTAGTTGAACTACTCCTCCAACTCACTGTAATTCTTTAGATATGACGTGGCTGGAACACCAGATGTGGCTGTAGTTTGACTACTCCTCCAACTCACTGTAATCCTTTTGTGGCTAACGTTGTGGCTGGAACACCAGATGCGGCTGTAGCTTAGCTACTCCTCCAACTCACTGTAGTCCTTTAGATGTTTCTAGTATTCCCAGGCTGCAGTGTCCTTTTGTGATGACACTTCTCTGTGGGCTGTCCAATGGAAAGGACACTGGTGGGGCTGGCGCTGGCTTTCCTGGGAATTCTTACTTTGTAGATGAAGTTACTAGTAGGATCTCTTAGTTTCTCCTTTATTTCCTTTATAGTTCCTTTGTTTCAGTGGTTAACCAAGAGTCTCTACGATCCCATCCTCGTCGCCAAAATAAATGTTATGATCTCTGTAGAAAGACACCTGGAGCCAGGAGGTATTCTTAAGCCATCTTTATTCAGTCTCCAGTTCAGGTTACCTCTGTCTCTACTCCAGCCAGCCTAGTGTGGTACCAGCCCCACCAGGAGCAGCCTCCCTAGCTGCTCAGCCCATCTTCAACTGCCAACTCTCATCCACTCAGACACCCAGGCATTCCATGCATCACAGGCACACCAACATTCTATGACCATCTCACGCTCTGGCTGAGCAGCTAGTGGCAGCAGGGCTGGACTACAATGTTATACAATTAAGTAGGATATAACATTATCTATGGCCGGGGAGGATCCACGGACCCTACCCGCACCGTAAGCGCACCCTCCCCGAATCGAGCGCGCACCCTCCCGATCGCGCGCTGAATGCTAATTGGCTGTCGAGTGTCTGTCTACATTCAAAACCAGGAACTGTTGGCGGCCATTTTCTGCCTCGGTAGAACCGAGGCTGAAGAAGCAAGGGGAATAAGTGTGTAAAACATATGAAGGGGGCAGAGTGGAAATACTCTGACCCTCTAGAGGTGCTTAGGGGGTCTCAGAAGGACCCCCTGGGGCCCACTTTTTTTTTTTTTTTTAAACGGCAAAATGCACGCAGGGTGCGCGCATCCTATCGCGTTTGGTACACGGATCCTCTCTCGTTGGGTGCGCGGATCCAAGGAAAAAAAAATTGAAAAAAGACAAGAAATCATTGGTTGTATGACAACTTTCTACACTGAAAGGTAGGGTGTATATTTCTGTTTTTTAAATGCATGATTCTTATTGGTTATCAAAAACTGATTGTAAGGAACATTATATATGATAAGCTGATATGTTGAAAAGTCAAGCACACTTGCTGTCTTGTTTAGCAACATTGTGTGCTGAACTTGTGACCAGTGTGCTCAGTACAGTATTACATGACCTGTTTCTATGGTAACAGGCAGAAGGCAGATTGGGGAAAGGTTGAAATGTATTTCATTTGGAAAGGGTTGAAATGTTTAACCAATAGAAATGGGTGTTTGCTTTTGAATTTGTGTGTGAAGGATTGTGATTTGATGTTTACATGTATATGTGTGGAAAATGAAAGGGAAACTTTGCCATTCTTTGTTTTTGCTGAGAGGTGCACAGTGCAGAGATTCTGTATAAGAAAATCTGGTGTGTGACTGATATCTGGTGTGTGACTGATATACTTCTTAATTTACAAAACAACTTGAAAGGTGAATTATTTAATTGTGAGGGGATGTATGTAGACTATTTTGATTTTAATCAGACTAATGTATTCCTCCTGCTAAAGTGTAGGGAGTACTTTTTTTTTCTATACTCTTATTGACAGTGTGTGTGCATGTAGAAACCATTCTGTGATAAGCATTTGTGTTTTTCATGTGTTTCTAGACAGATAACTGTGCTGTTTTTATATTTTGGTGGAATTAGAAACCAGTCATTGTTTATGAATTTGTGAAATGAGTTATGTTTCTATACTAAAATGTAGTACTCCTTCTAGATGAAGAAATGTGTTTTGGTATAGTGCAAGGGATAGTGTTGTTTGTCTAGAATCACACAGTGAGTATGTGTGCATTTGGGAACCACTGTGAGAGAAGCATTTGGTAACATCGTGTATTTGCTGACAGATAACTGTTTTAAAACCTGTCATGTTGTCAAGTTTTAGTAGCATTAGAAGCCAGACTTTGCTTATGCATTGATAAAATAAGTCATGCTTTGACACTAAAGTGCAGTACCATGTACTATTCTCTTCACTGTGCCAGAAATGAACATTTAAAAGTTTTACCCATGCGCTGTCCTAGCAGTAGTCTGATGATTTAGTCAGTTTCCAAGTACTCATGTTGTGAACCATACATTACCACATAGACTGCTTCAAATGTCTATGCAGTATGCATGCAGTGTTCTAACATACTATACACTTGTCTTTCACACCTTCAATTCCCTAGTCAGTATCCATACAGTCCAGCAAACATCCGGTCACTCCCTTTGCACTCCTCTAGTCACCCATTCAGTACCAAGTACTAATCCATTCACTGTGTCAAAAGCCAACCACTTATAAATTCACCCGGGCACTCTCCTTGCTGTACTCTAATCATTCCGTCAGTACCCAAGTACTCATGCAGTGAGCCAGGCCTTAGCACATAGACTGCTTCAAATGCCTATTCACTATGGATGCAGTCTTCTAATCACCTATATAGTTGTCTTTCACACCTTCAATTCCCCAATCAGTATTCATACACTTCTAGCAAACACCCTGTCACTCACCCAGTGTGTCTCCTTATAGTACTGTAATCATTCAGTCAGTTAGCATGTAGTCTTTTAGTGAGGTAGGCTTTAGGGCATGAACTGCTTCAAAGTAGTATGCACTTTGCATGTAGTGTTTTAACCATCGTCACACTTGTGGTTCAGGGCTTTCTTAGTCAGTTTTTATATAAAATGTGTTTGTACAGTAATGGAATAGTATAAATTTGAAAGTTATTAATATACATTTATTTGTGATTCTTTTTTACTTGCTGTGCCGTACGAGTATTTCTTGTTAGGATCCCCTCACGACAGAACTTTTTTGCAAATCTTGCACGTGACCAAGGTGGCATTTGTCTTTGTTTTCCCTCGGGAAAAGTAAAACATTTCCACACCACTGAAGAAAAACGTTGTGGGCATGGTGCCTTCTCCAAAAATGTATCCTCAGATTCGGTGAATATTTTAAAGCGGCAACATTTACAGTTTTTGTAAGTTAAACTTATAAAATGTTGTTAGCCGTAAGCATTTTATATATCTGTGATTTGTATCTTGTGGTATTTTACTGAGAATAGCATGTTTTTTTTTTTTAACAATCTTTCGGATTGTTTTTTTTTGCCCGCTGTTAAGTGATGAGTACGATTGAAATCACTATTTTTAGTGAAATTCAATATATTCTGAGAGCAGCAAAAAAGGCAAACAAATTACTTTGTTGAAATTATGCTGTGTTCTAAAAAATGTATTATTACATGTTATAATTTTTTTTCCTTTTCTTTCACAGATCCAAAATTTTAAAATAAGCAATTTATATGATTTTAGATTGCAATGAAAATCTGAAAAAAATGTATACCATTTTTTATTCCTATTACTGTGAAGGTAAGTTTAACTAAATCTCAATATGCAGAATGAGGAGGTCTGCAAGAAGCTACAAAGTTGAAACACGTTTCTAAAAACACTGTTTATACCTATGTAGTTTTGAAATCTGACCATAATCAGATATCATGTGACCTGCAAAAAAAGAGATTTGAGGGTTAATAATATTTCCCATTGTACCTTTTGAAGGACCACAATCATTTCAATCATTCTTCTTTGAACATCTTTGCAGACAAAACTCTGTGCTTACCTTCTATCATTCGCAAGGAATTTTAAAACCGAAAATATGTCACTTTTTGTAACATAGTTATTGTGCAAGACACTCTTTCATATTTACAAAGAGAGGAAAAGGCACTCTGTGCACTTTTTATACTCCATGTAAATACAACCTCATTATGCACACCACTTTGTGTTGAAAGGGTGTTCTATAAGTGTTGTTGTGCATGATTGCACTGAATACTCATAGAACAAGACACATGTCTAGATTTTTCAGAAATCATAAATCTCGATATGTGAGTGAATGCTGCACCTTTCTAAAATTGGTGTAGGAAAGCACAACAAGGAGAATTGTTTTCATTTCTCCACATTTTTATATCTTCAATGCATGCTACAATGCTCAGCATACATTGAAGGAGAAAAATGCCTTTACCGATTGTTTTTGTGCAGGAAGGTGTATCTTCCTGCACAAAAACAAACAGCACATGACACAGATATCCTTGCACTATGGTGCAAGGGTGCCTGTGTCACCACATGGCTGCAGTTTAAGTAGCCGTGCAGAGAGAAGCATAGATTTGCAACATATTAATGTAAATATGTTGCATCCCTGTGCTTTGAAAGTACTACAGCACACTGCAGTTAAAGAGGTTACTGTGTGATGCTGCAGCACTTCCTCATAGTTCCGCACTTATACATTCACCATACGCTACTAATGCATTCACTCAGTAAATTACATACTACACATACATTCATCTAAACTTTCACACACTAACAAAGAAATGTAGCGGGGGGGGGGGTTGTTTCCAACAATTTTGTGATTTTTTTGGATTTTTTGGAGGAAAAAACCCCCAAAAAACAAAAACAGGAGGAACCACACAATGAACTTCAGGGAACAATAATTTATTTATTTTTTTAAACTAGCAAATGTGACTTTCTTGCCGGCGGCAGATCAGATCGATCGACTGCTCACCGTAGCACAAAGTCGCATTGCACCTAGTGCAGAGCACTTTTAAAAATTCAAATTGAGGACGGATGTCCAAGTTTTGGGCTGATGGATGCACTCTTGAAGTGCTCGGCTGCGATGAGGTGGAAGGCGCAGGAGCAGGAGTGTTTCTCATCCATTTGCACTCTTCTCATGCAAGATTGTTCGGATGAAGGGTCCTTAGGTGCTTCATCATATTTGCCGTGCCGCACGAGTATTTCTTGTTAGGATTCCCTCGCGACAGCACTCTTTTGCAAATCTTGCACGTGACCAAGGTGGCATTGGTCTTTCTTTGCCCCTCGGGAAAAGTATAAAATTTCCACACCACAGATGAAAAACGTGGTGTGGGTGGTGCCTCCTCCAAAAATTCATCCTCAGATGAATGAGGAGATGCAGGTGATGCCTGCTGCCCTGAAGCTATTTTTAGTTGAAAAAAGTTAGAGCTAAGTGTAAACTTAGTCTAAAAAAATCTTCTTCTCTGCAAAGAGATGCTCCTCCAAAGAAGGTGAAAGAAGAATGATTGAATTGGGTGGGATCTTTCAATAGTTAGAACAGGAAGTGTAATGAACCAATCAAATCTCTTTTTTTGCAGGTCACATGGAATCCACGCACCCTGCGCATACGCACTCACCCAGCGCGCATCCGCGAAATTGAATTTAAAGAAAATATAGGTTTACATGTAAAAATATATTAGTTTTAAGACTAGTTTAGAGTTTGTCTTCAATTAATATTCACATGAAATACATATATGTTTTTTTAAATGTTAAATATTTCGCTGGATCCGCGCACCTACTGCGTCATAGACGCAGATGACGCATCGTGGAAGCGTGCAAACGTCGCGTTACGTACATCGAACGTGTCGTGTATAGGCTGGGAGTCGGGTACCAGTCGCATTGCGATCACGCACTAAACACGTACCCAATGCATACCATGCGCGGATGCTAACGCGTAGGGATCGAGAACAGTGCGCATAGGGTGCGCGGATCCAAAAACATGGAAAAAATATATATAAAATAAAGTTTTGAACATATAGTTGAAGAAATATTTTTAAAAATATAAAAAAATGTTTGAAAAACCCAATAAAAACAAATAATATTTAAGTTTTTAAAAGAATTATTTAAAAAAATAAATTTAAAAAATGGTGTTAAAAAAGAATTTAAAAAAAAACATAATTAATGAAATTGACACACTGAATTTGAAAAATATAGAAATCCAATGAAAATCATTAAACATGATATTTTAGAGATAAGTTATAGATGGGAATCAGCATTTAAAAAACCTTTGAAATTCACAGAAAAACCAAAGGTTTCAGGGGCGTTATAGTTAGGAATTGGCATTTAAAAAACCTTTGAAATTCACAAAAAAAAAACATAGGTTTCAGGGGCGTTATAGTTAGCTGGATATTTCCTGTGTACAAAACCCTAGAAATTCCCCTGTTTTAGTTAGTTCAGCTAACTACAACTCGCGCCCCTGCAATGCACTGCTGATGGCATCACATATTACATCACTCATGACATGGTCAGTGACATCACTGATGACATCACTGATGACATCTCAAATGACATCACTGATGACATCATCCATGTGATAAATTAGTGCATCTTCTCACACCCTAATATAACCTTTGATACACCGACTCAAAATTTCAGACGGCCATTTTGAAAACCATAGATACTCCAATACCAATAACTACACACCCACTCATTGACTCTTAGGTCTACATACATCTCCACTCACTCACCTGTACAGTCACTCATACTTACAGTCACTCTGTACAGGACTATCATATGCATTTATACACCTATATAGACACTCACACACCGCCAATCATCCATTGAGGTACTGACACATCTAGTCAGTCATGCAAATAATTAATCACAGTCCAATTTACTCACCTATACAGTTAAACACACTCAAGTTCACTTACTCATAAAAATACTAACAAATTCTGACGCTCTTATACAATTACTGATACAAGCACACACTCATCCATACATCCACTCCCAAAATCACACACTCTCACATATAGATAGTTATATACTCTTACACACATATACACTGCGTTTCACATATGTAGTTACTGACACATGTACAACTGAGATATACATTCAATCACTAACACACCCTTACATACAGTCACCCAACCATACAGTCCATCACAGATACACTCTTAAAACCATGCACCCACTGAATCACCCACTCACACATCTATGCACAGAGTCACACACACCCTACCCACACAAACAATCAGGCACCCATACAGATACTCAGACAACCAATCAATAACCCATATAGACACTCATATAGCTATTCACAAAACCATGCAGCCACATATACACCAACACACAGACACATACAGACATTCACACAGTTTAGTCACTAGTCTGCAGTAAGATACATTTAATGACTCACTTATAGAGTCAGTTAGGCACCTAGAAAATCACCCATTCACACACTTATACATCCACTCATTCTTCCATAGGCCTTTCACTATAAATATATAAAACATATTTAAACTTTACAGGAACACACAGTCACTGGATGACGTCATCAGTGATGTCATTTGAGATGTCATCAGTGATGTCATCAGTGATGTCACTGACCATGTCATGAGTAATGTAATATGTGACGTCATCAGCAGTGCATTGCGGGGGCGTGAGTTATAGTTAGATAAACTAACTATAACAGGGGAATTTCTAGAGTTTTGTACGAGGGAAATGTCCAGCTAACTATAACGCCCCTGAAACCTATGTTTTTTTTGTGTGAATATTTATATATATACACACACACACACACACACAGGTATATAAAAAGGGGCATGGCCTCTGAACACCTCTCTGCAACACAGCTCCGTGGCGCATACTGGAGGTACCTGGTGGGCTAGTTGGCCCCAGGTACCCTCAGGATTGAAGAGGAATTGATTCCCCAACTCCAACCGCGCCACAGGGTGCGTTTGCACACGTCACCTCAGGCCGCACCCCCTTCCTTCACCATTGTGCAAACGCGCCCCCTGGTGAGTTGTAAGTTGGGGAATTAATTCCCCTTCAATACTGATTGTCCCAGAGGGCCAGCTAGCCCACCAGGTACCTCCAGTATGCTCCAGGGAGCTGCCTTGCAGAGAGGTGTTCAGAGGCCATGCCCCTTTTTACACCTCTCTGCCACGCAGCCCTGTGGTGCTTACTGGAGGTACCTAGTGGGCTAGTTGGACCCTAGGGATCCTCAGGATTCAAGGGGACTTAATCCCCCAACTTAAAACGGCCACAGGGCATGTTTACACAGTGGTGAAGGGAGGGGACGGGGCCTGTGGTGACGTGTGCAAACATGCCCTGTGGCGTGTTTTAAGTTTGGGAAATAATTCCCCTTCAATCCTGAGGGCCCCTGGGGGCCAACTAGACAACCAGGTGCTTCCAGTAAGCGACACTGCGCTGCAAAGAGGTGGTCTAGGCCGTGTCCCTTTTTACACCTCTCTGCCAAACAGCCCTGTGGCGCTTACTGGAGATACCTGGTGGGCTAGTTGGACCAAAGGGACTTTATCCCCCAAATTAAAAACGCCCACAGGGCGTGTTTACACACGTCACCTCAGGCGCCCCCCTCCCTTCACCAGTGTGCAAAACGCGCCCCGTGGCACGTTTTGAGAGGTAGTTTTAATCCCCCTGCCCTATTATGTACTAGGGTCTTACAGAGGAGGTCATGCTAATCACAGGGGTACCCCAACTCATAGTGTTCCCTAGTGTTTGTAGGTGTTTTCTCTGTATTCCAAGTGTCTTTTAGCATTGCACTGGCTCTAGGCCAGGTTAGTCAGTTACCACCAGTACCTGTCTGAAAACGTTGTGGGCACAGGATGATTTTGAAACAAGGCGTCTTTCTGCTCTTCTGTTGGTTCTTTCTGCACGTCTTGCTTCTTCCTGCAATTTTCTTAGTCTTTCTGGACTTCTGTTGCCTCTTTCTGCATTTCTTTTGCTTATTTCGTTGCGAGTTTTTTCTTCTTTCTTCACATGTCCTACCTCTGTAGGCATAGTTACAAACTAGCATTTAAAAAACCTTTGAAATTCACTGAAAAAAACATAGGTTTCAGGCACATTATAGTTAGAAATTAGCAGTTAAAAACCTTTGAAATTCACTGAAAAAACCATAGGTTTCAGAGATGTTATAGTTAGGAATTAGCATTTAAAAAACCATAGAAATTCACTGAAAAAATCATAGGTTTTAGAGAAGGTTATAGTTAGCTGAACATTTCACTCGTACAAAATCAGTGATGTCACTGACCATGTCAGGAGTGATGTAATATGTGACGTCATCAGCAGTGCATTGCGGGGGCGCGAGTTATTGTTAGCTGAACTAACTATAATGGGGGAATTTCAATGGTTTAGTACGAGTGAAATGTTCAGCTAACTATGAATTTATGAGATATTTTGAGATCATGAATGATAATGAAGTAGTCTTACAATTCACTTGAAATAGCAGGACCACTTCAATACAATTTTTAGATGTTACGGTATACATTGAATTTGCCCCCCAAACTTCCATGCACCATATGGCAGGCACCACATGATGCCTGCCACACAGTGCATGGATGTTTAAAAAGTGCAATTTTCCTATTGTGGAAATATGGACTTTGACCGCCGTGAAGGCGGTTGCATCCTAATTAGGGAAGCAGGATCCCAGACTCCTTGTCAGACAGGCCGATGTGGAAAGGCTGTTGGAAATCGACACTGTAATCTAGACGGCAGAAACGCTGTCCATAGGAGTGTACGATGCTGTTCCATTTGAGAGGAATACTACACAAGTCAGTCAGAACCGAGTTGGAATGACCAGACGTTTTTACGTTCCAACTGCGAACATCGTAATCGGGCGATCGGAATGTAAACCGGCCAGGTCGTTCGGGAAGGCTCTGATCGGTCATAAAGATTCCGACTGTCGGGAGGAGGCTTTCTGCCCGAAATTGTAATGAGCCCCAAAATAGGGTTGTAATGATATTATTGTAAACATATTTGTAAATAATTTATTTTGTGTATGTTAAAAAAGTCATTCTAAATATTTTAAATTGTTATTCAGTTACTTTATGCAATTTAAATATAGTTATATTTTTAACATCTTTGATGCTGGTGGTCTAATGCAAGAAAGACCGCCGAAGTTCCACTGACGCCATCAGCCATTCGCAAGCCACCACGATGGTGGTAAGGGGAAAGCAGCTGTCCGAAGGCGGTACAGACAAATTCACAGCTGTTGGAATTACGAGTTGGCTTTCTGTTGAGCCGACCATGGCAAAAGATCGTCTGCTTCAAGTCAGCTGAATCGAAGGAATTGGGGTGCATATTCATCCATTTCCGTTTCTTCCCTTTAGTCTCCCACATGGATCCCTTACTCCAGGGCTCCCCTTCAGAGCAGCATCTTGACTAGGGGTGGGTGGAATTTGCGAAATTAACTTTCGCAAATTATCGTGAAAATGTTTAAAATTATCGCAAACAAGCGGAAATATCGCGAAGATGCGGAAGTTTGTTTCCGGCATGTTCGCGAGATTTTCTGCATGGTTGCAGGTCGCCAACTTACCCATGTGGTTGCTTGCGGGCGCCGCCATCTTGTTTTGAGTTTTCTCGCGGTGCATGATCGCAAGAAGAAAGACGTGATCGCGCGACGCATGACGTCACTGCGGGCGCGAACTGTCGCGAGACAGCGCAAATGGCTAAAAACAATACAACATCTCATGGAGAACGCGACCGGATCAAGAAAACTTGTCGGCGAACGCAGGGATTCAGGTAAGGCGATCGCGCGCGCGCGAGAATGTATTATTTTATAGCGCGAGCAAGAAACAAATTATCGCCAAGCTGCGGAAACCGGATTTGACATTTTCGCGCTCTCCGCGGAACGCGAAAATGTCAATTTATCGCAATTTCCGCGAACGGAACGAAATTTTCGCCCAGGCCTAATCTTGACCCCAAAGAAAATAACTCTACTGGCATTGAATACCAGGTAAATCCATTTTGCACTATTTACCCATTGACTAGACTGTGCACATATGGTCCGGACTCCAGCAATGGAAAAGTACTCGTGGTAGGTATTTTTTCACGTGTCATACATATGTGCACATTTAACACTTGTGTAGTCAAAATATACACATCTGTACCGACAAATACGAAAAAATATTCCCCGCTGTCAGTGACATAGTGATACGGTGGGTGGGAGACCACCGCCATGGCGGTATGGTGAAAAGACTGTTGAAATCGAAATCAGGTCTTAAATTCCTACCTGTCCCACTTTTAAATACCACACCTTGTTGGCCACCAAGCTTACACAGGGATGAATTACTAATATTTAAAAAGGAGTTTTTTAATTGTTAAAACAGGTTATTTTAACAGGTTACACTGCTGGTTTTAGGCTTCAGCAGTCCGGCTACGAACGTAGGCCTGAAGTCATGCTTACTTTGTCACACTAGTGGGTGGCACAATAAGTGCTGAAGTTCACAGGTGACAGCTAACTCTTCTTCTTCATTGATTGGGAGTATTTCCACACCATACATATAGAAATGTTAAATAAGCCAGTAGGTGATTAGACAATATCTACATGTTTTGTGGGTCAGAGCACATACACTGTTCATGGGGCAGCAGTGCCCCAGTGTGCAGAGACTAAAACCTAGCAATAAAATTCAGCAATAGATTGGGGTGACCGTGCAAAGAGGGGTTTTTCTCACACTGGTAATGCAGCTTTGAGATAACCAAAAGGCTATCATTTATTCCCTTAGGAAATTATGATAATGGCCAATTCAAACTTGTTCCTGCTATTTATTTGGCCATGTGTATTAGAAAAAAATATAAGATAAGAGCAAATAAAGATTTAAGCATAGTCAATTTCAAACTTTATTCCAGCTAGTCAATAAGAACCAAGAATTCCTATAAGAATGAAGGGAAAAAAATAATTTTTGATTTGAGCATTCAATCAGGGTATGATCCAGCTAGTGGCATTGTCTGTTTTTGTGTGACTCGGACTTAAAAAAAAGTGTAAGAGGCATAAGGTAACAGAACAGAGACATGACTATATAACACTACCTTAAATATATCAAACAAGTGTCTGTCTATCTTTCTACAAAAGCAGAGATGGCATAAAAAGTATTAGGTGATAGCATAGAAAGACGGCTAGACAGCAGTGGATGTTAACTATTATTATTGGTAGGAGAGCAGTGTACAGAAATCAAAATAAAATAATTCCTACCTGTGCAAGTAAGTGAAAAAGAAAAGCAGTATGCAACTTCAGCTGTGTCACACTAAAAAGGAGAAAAGTAGTGACAAGATGTAATGAGACATCTTGGTTTATGAATACGTTTTGGTGTTACGTTTCAGAGAACTTTTGTGTTTCATATAAATAAAATAATCTATAGATGCCATGCCATTAAAGACCACATATGGGCAAGCTCTGAGCTGGTGATTTGCTCTGCTCTAGCTGTAATAATACTCAATCAAGTATTTTGCACATTTATACACTGTTGGGTACCACAACATCATCAGATGGAAACATTTTGACATAGATCAATAAATGAAATAACTAACAAAATGAACATAGCACCTTTTTAATTTCATGACATCAGGGACTCCTTTCACTTGACTGACTTTTGATCTCTGCATAGAAAAACATCTTAAGGGTTATGATGTGGTTTCTCAAGAACCATGAAATCTGCATCCACCAATCAGAGTGAAAAACATTTTTTATTGCTTGTTGCTGTTAAAAAGACCCCACCTAAAAGGTTAGACTCGAGGACTGGAATTCTGTATCAATAAATATTTGAATGTATGTATTTGGTTGTAGTTGATATCCTACAGTTTGCCTTTATGAATGGTGCTGATATCAATGTATGGTCCATAGAGTGCGAAATAAGGAGGCAAAAAGAGGCATCTCTTGAATTGGAAACTCACTTGAACTTGGCTTTGCAAATAGCCCTTACAGTTTTCCTGCCATTCTTTGAAGCTATAGACACTGGGCCATATTTATCCTTATTTGGTATGATGCAATTCAGCAAGATAGCTTGCTGCAATTAATCAAATGGAGAGAGCAAGAATGTGCCATGATGACTAACATATGGCACATTTCCTTCTCTCTCTCTGCATTGGCGAACTTGTGGCTGCCAAGTGCCAACACAGGCACCCTTGCACCATGGTGAAAGGGTGCTTGCATTAGAGCCAGGATTGTTTTTGTGCAGGACTCCTTCCTGCACAAAATCAATCCCCAAAGAGTTGCGCGTGCTGTAGACAAAGGAAATAACGAGGAGAAATAAACATATTTGCCCTCGTTACGCCTCACCTGGGAAGACATAGCACTTTGACGCATTCTCAGGTTTACTAATCTTAGTAAACCTAGAAATGTACCAATAACCATGGGTGGATGCTTAGGAAAACCCATGCTCCACCAATGGAGTGCCTCCCCGCTGCAAAATAGCACAAAGCAGTGACTTGCGCTGCCTTGCTTTACTCCAGATTTATTATGAGCCACACAAGGTAGTTCTGCGTGGCATAGTAAATCTGACTTAAGAGCTTGTGTTGCCTTGTGTTAAGGTCAATGAATGACATCAGTAAGTCAGAAGAAAGCGAGTCTTGTTTACTAGAGAAGAGAATTAAAAGAATAAAAATACACTAATCATAGACAACAATATTCAACAATTAGCAGAAAATAATGTTATTATGGAAACCACTTCTAGCGGATCACTGACATAACATCGACACTCATAATATCGACCTACAAAGTTATCTACACACAAATATCGATAACATAAATATCGATATACTAGTTTAAAAAAATAAACAAACATCGATGACAAAAGTATTGCTATAACTAATATCGAAAACATTAAATAAACATACAAAATGACACAAATATCAATACCAAATATATTGACCACAATTATCGCCAATTATCACCAAAAAAAAGCTTGACACCTTAAAAATAACTTTAATAACAATTTATATCTAAAAAAAATTAAACAATATCACAAACACACATAACATATTAAATAAATTACATTAAAGTTAAAACAATTATATAATTCAAAAATATACCTTTAACATGATTAAATTCACCAAATTAGTTACTTCTTAAGGCTGTTTTTGGTGGGCAAGATGGCCGCTGACCGGCCGTAGCGTGTAGTCGCAGATCTCTCTCCCTCCTTTCTGACTCCTGATGGCGATTTAAAAGAATGTTGTTGTTGTTCCCTACTCTGAAGAATTTTCCCCCGGCTCTCTGGCGACAGGATTTTGATCGATGGCAGTGGTTACCGCACCCTGTGTCTTCTCTGGTGGTTCTAGTCCAGCACAGCCTTGAACGAATAGCGTGGCTGTTACAGCGACGGAGCACCGGGCACAGGATGGCGCCGAGGGGACCGAAGCAGCTTAAAGATCAGAAAGATCCAGGAGCCAACAAAGAACCGATGAAGGATACGCTGGCCCTGATCTCAGGGCAGCGTAGTACAGGGATGGTGCGCAGGACACTTACCAGAAAACCGAATGATCAGCAGGGCAATGGCGGCAGCACTGTGTCCGTCGGTAGTAAGGACTTCGCCAATGTGGGTCGGAAAGCTGCTCCTGCGGTAAAACCTGCGAGGGATGTGAACAAAACTAAGGAAAGCTCATTTCGTCAGCCCACCTTGGTCGAGTCCTTCGCCGCAAGGCAAGTGGAGAGCACGGAAGCTGGAGCTGGTGAAGCGGGCCTCGAGGGCGCTGAAAATCTGGTATCCAGGCAATGCGCGGATTCAACGTTGCAGGCACTGCCTGGGGCAGATGCGAATCAAGGGAAGCCGAGTGCGGAACAAACTGGCTCGGATCACGAAGTTCACTCCATCGAGGCAGGGGATTCTGTTATAGGGGTCGCAACTAGAACTGGGGGCGAAGGGGCAGAGGTTGCTGGAACTACAGTTGGAGGCGAGCAGGACCTGCCGGAGGAGGCTGTGAGTAGTCAGGAGCTGAGACCCTTAATAAATCCTTCAGGGCCCACTGATCTTACAAACACAGGGCAGTTTCAAGGGCTAGCACAGGACAGGGGGGCTACTGGCTCACCGGATGGAGACTGCTTTTTCTCTCTTAATGACGACTCGGACTCTCTTCTTTCAAGTGAAGGGAGTTTATCTTGCGACTCTGACTCTGTTGAGAGTTCATCCGTACAGAAGGCACTGGCACCCCATAGGGGTACCCAGCAGAAAAAGAGGATTAAATTAAAGGCGAAATTGCCTGATAGCCCCTCTAACACCGGGACCGCCAGGAAGCACGTCTGGGACTATTCAGCTACATCACAGCTGTATCATGATGATGGTAGTAATGTTAATAATCAGGCGGGGCAGAACACTCCAAATAGTCCTCCTCACACCCCCTCACTGGATCTCCTTTACACTACTCTAAAGCAAATGTAGGGAGAAGCCAGGACAGAGAGTCGGAGGGCCAAGCAGGAAGCTAAGAAGATACAAAGTTCCTGAGAAGAATGAACAAACTGTATGAAGACATGGCAGATAGGGTCACCCACGTAGAGGAAAGAACAGGAAGACTGGAGGATGATGTTAGCAGATGGCAGTTTTTTAAACAGGCACAAGAGAAGGTGGTTGAGGACGTTCAGTGGAAGCTTGAGGATTTTGACAACCGCCAGCGGCGGAATAACATAAGGCTGTTGGGGGTGGCTGAAGGGGCTGAAGGGCAGGATGCCAGGTTGTTTGTTGTCAATCTGTTGAAGGGTGCCTTCCCCGAGATGGCCTCTTGGAATTGGGAGAATGAGGTACAGAGAGCTCACCGGTTTCCTCTGATTCAAAAGAAAGGCTATGGGGCGTCTCAAGTTGAAAGGCCTAGGGCAATCCTGGTCTATGTGGGTAATTATCTGCTCAGACAAGAAGTCATGGATAAGGCAAAGCCCGAATCCAGGCGCACATTTAACGGTATTTCATTCTTTGCCCGACCTGACTTCTGCCACGTTACTGTTGAAAGAAGGTGGAGGTTAAGGCAGCCGATTGCTCCCTTTCAGGATCCTGGGTCTGAGGCTTATTTATTGTATCCTGCAAGGCTCAAGGTGATCACCAAAGGGCAAGTCAGAATGTTTTTCTCCGAGGTCAAGGCCCAACAGTATATGGCCGAACTGAAGGAGCAGAAGGGGGGATGAGGTAGGGGGGTCCAGGGGTAGGCAATATTAGGGGGCTTGTTTGTTGTTGTTTTTTTCATGGGTTCTTGGGGTTCATTCTTTCTTTTTTTATTGGTATCTGAAGACATGGTATAATTTAGAGATATAATCGGCCAGAATAACAGAAAGGGGGGAGGCTGCGATTGGCTGCGAGCTATGCGGTCACACATAGGTCATGAGTGACCTATTTGCCTGTAAGGGGGGTGGGTGGGGTTCGGGGGGAGGGTCTCTTGGTCAGGGGGGTTTGGGGGAGGAGGGGGGCACACACAGCATAGCACAGCACTACATCCGAGATGGTGGGTTGTACGCACGAGGGGTAGTAAATATGGGGAAAGAAGTAGCATAGAATGGGCTAAGTGGAAAGTGTTTTCTGATTCGGCGGTTAATAAGTTGGGACAGGTATTTGATGTATTCTAATGAGTGTGCGGATTTCCTCGATTAATATCTGTGGGCTCAACAATCACCTTAAAATGCAACGAGTTACGGCTGCTCTGAGATTAATGCGATCGGACCTTGTTTGTCTACAGGAGACACATGCAGAGGGGATAAGGGGCTATCTACTGGAACAACTGGGGTTTACCTTGCTTGCCCATACAAAACAGGGGGCCAAGACCAGAGGGGTTGCTATATTAGCTCAAAAACACGAGGTTATAGTCAAAAGAAAGATGGAAGATCAATGGGGTAGATGGGTCCTCCTTGAATGCATAATAGATGGTGAAACTTTGACTATAGGGTCGGTGTATGGATCTACTGAGGATGACCCGAATATCTTTGAGTTTCTGGATTTAGAACTACCCTTATGGCCTGAGCCGGTCATCCTGTGTGGGGATTTTAATATTAATGGGATAGGTGGGCTGGGCACTGAATCTGGGCATGGCTATCTTGGTCGCTAAAAAAAAGACATGTCGTGCAATAGTGAACCTTGCTCTGCATAATTCTCTAACTGATGTGTGGGCACGTTTAAAACCTATAGACACTGGCAGTACTTATTATTCAGCCCCGCACAAGGTCTGTGTTAGATTGGATTATTTTTTTATCTCTAATTCCCTGTTGTCAAGAACCCAGATTGAGAAATTGCCTCGGATTATCTCAGACCACGATCTGTTGGTACTAACATTAAAACTCACAAAAGTAGTCAGGAGGGAATGTATATGGACTTTTGAAAGAGGATTGCTTAAGGATGAAAGTTATATTAAACATATGAATGACTGGATTGCAACTTTTTGGGAGATTAATAGAGGAAGTACCTCTTCTGTGGTTTCTTGGGATGTTTTAAGGTGGGTGTTCGTGGGGAGACGTTGAGCTTTAGCCTATATAAGCAAAAACAGGAAGAATTAAGATCAAAGAAACTCGTTAAAGCCGTGGCTGATGCAGACGAGGAATTGAATATAGCAATTCTCCATAGGAATTCTCCTGATCAAGTTTTCCTCAAAGTCGTATCTACAAAAGCAGAAGCAGTTGAGATATTGCCAGTAAGGCGGCTGCTAACTTCTTAATCAAGAAAGAGCAATGTTACGAACTAAATGAGCGGGTGGGGTACACTCTGGTGATACGCACAAGGCAGAAGGCAGCCTCAGGTGAAGTCAGAGAGATCTCAGACGGTAGAGGAGCTACAGTAACAGATTCTGGTGAGATCTGTGAGGTTTTTAGACAGTTTTATGCTGAATTATATAATGAGGACGAGCCAAGGGACCTTACAGTTATTCAGGAGTATCTCAGGGATATATCAGCTCCTTTGCTCTCGGAGGAGGATAGGGTGGCACTCGAAGTACCTCTGACCCCTGAAGAGATTACTACAGCATTATACAGCCTCCCTCCGGGTAACGCGGCAGGCCCTGACCTGATCACTATTGAGTTCTATAAGGTCTTCCATGAGACTGTCCGTCTGGACTTGGCGGATACGATATTGCAGGCACAAGGTGGAGTCTCCATACCGAATTCTTGGGCAGGAGCAGATATAGTGATAATATTGAAAAAGGGTAAAACGCCTTTAGAACCAGGGTCTTACAGACCTATAATCCTTGTGAACTCAGACGCAAAAAACTGCTCGAAGGCAATGGCTCTAAGACTTTGTAGAGTTATAGGAGATCTGGTTAGTCCTACCCAGCACGGTTTCATTCCAGGGAGGGATACAACGCAACATATACGTAAAGTCATTACCCTCTTCGACACAGTGGAGGTGTGGTAAATAATTTAATTACCGGGACTTAATTTGATACAGAACATAATAAAAATAGCTCAGTAAATAAGAGGCAGAATCCGTGGTATTAGAGGTTCAGAATGGGCTTTATTCTAATGGACGATTTCGAAATCGTGGCCTCCAAGTTCCATCACCACGGAGGTTCAGGAAGTGAAGTACATACATTATTGATAATTATTCACTTTTATACAATAGGCATTACAGTGGAGCAAATGCGAGAGGCGTAACAATTGATAAGGGAGATAACATTATTCATGCGTAAACAAAAATGGGCGTGATTGGGCGTAACAAAGGAACGTCATCAGGCATGATGTCATAATGGGGTGGTTCCATGAAATAATTTCGCAATGTCAGCAGAAATACTTGGCAGAAATGCGCGCGCAGCAGCATGACGTGTGATTGACGTGCAGCTAGGGGGTGAAGGGGACTTGACATTTAGCTCTACATGTGGCGACAGATGTCTGGAGGGTCAAGTCAACCTAATCCCAAATCATATCTAACATCCTATGTTTAAAGAACTATGTTATCCAAAAGAGAGGCCTTCTTGGAGTAGAATCTTATTCTATACTGACTATACTGACTGTTAGTGCGTGTACAAGCGTCTAAGTGTCTACACTAGATGCGAGGGCAGAAGTCTTCCATGGTAATAGGGCTATGAATTACTTGTATAAAGACAGAGAAGCCGGGCCTCTGCTCGGTAGTTGGCAGAATGTTTACTTAAACTACTAGACAGGAATGCATTGGGCAGGGAACGGAGCAGATAATTTCGAAGGTGAAATACAGTTCTTGGCAGGCAGCAAGCTGATGTCAGGCATCGTGAGCCGCGCAGAGGATGAGACAAAGTTCATGGTCACAGATGCAGGCTCGGACTGGAGCTTCAGAGACAGAAAGCAAGAAAAGCTTGATGACAGAATCAGGGCCTACTTGCCTGGACTGTAAAATGGCATAAGTGAACCATATAAAGGCGGTGGCCTTTCGTACTTAGGAATGGAATATCCGGCCCATTCATGGCGGATCAACAGAGGACATGTTAACGGTGGACGCACATGTATTTGCGTCTTCATAACTGGAACTGGAGGGAACATACATGTACTTGTAACATGTACATAGAACCGTTGGGGTCCAAGATAGGGGACATAACTGACCGGAAAAATCCATATTTCCACATTCCCTCCTTGTCCCCTACTTGCCCGTCAAGAGATATCAATCTTCATTAATCCATTGATCTGTTCATATAGCATCATTTGTTCTTCTTTCTTCTTCCGGGATCTTGAATGAAAATTTTGATGTGGAATACACGATGTGGCATACAGACCACAAATCGCTGGTCCACATTGCAGGCATAGACAGCAACTGAATAGTATGAGAAGGCCAATACCTAGGAAGGATAGAACTCTCCATCCCCAGGCTGATAACATGCTCCAAAACCAACCGGACCAAGTCCAGGTGCCTGGATTCTGGTGTATCTGGCTTACAGTCTTATGAAGGCGGGTTATGGCTTTATATACAGATGGCGAATTTTCTAGTATGAATACGCAGCAGCTTGATCCGATGACCCTACAAGCTCCGCCCCTATCGGCCAGGATGACGTCAAGGACAAGACGATTTTGAAGCACAACAATCCGCATAGCAGACTGCTCTTCTGTTAAATTGCCTAAGGCGGAAATAGTTTCGTTCACTACTGCTTCAAGGGTTCGAGTTAATCTACGTATCAGCTTACTATTAGTAACGGTACCTATATAGGGAAAGAGACCTTTATTGAAATCTGTGTATTTTTCCCATGCTGTTTCAGTGTAATCGACTATTGGGAGATCTCTCCTTTCTCTATTGTGTACTAAATGAGTATTTCTGTGATAATCAGGAGGAGCTAGAAAAACAGGTGGCAAAAGGAATCCAATGTAGCAGGTACCATCCCAGTCTAGAGGCAAACGTACATATGCCGTCTGACCACATATAAAATAGGAATGGCGGGAAGCTCTAAATGTCGACTTGCCTTGATCACTGAATTCTATTACAGTGGTGCATCTACTATGGCCCATATGTATGGAACCATTCTTTCTCACACATAATTCACCTTTTACTGGAAATACTGACATGGCGGGCAAACTTGGATTAGCTTCGGATTCGACATTCAAGATCAGGAGATTAAGCGTAAAATTACCTAATCCATATACTTCATTTTCTAGATCAGTTCCTGTTCTTTTGGGAAGTCCCTCCTTGTTGGGGTGGCAGACTTTAAGTAAAACTAAGTTCAGATTTCCCCATACCCAGTTGTCTTGATAAACTGCAGAATTTGAATCTAAGGAATTAATTAAGCTAAACCATGCTCCACAGGAGCCGTTGTGTGTGAACGGGTATGGAAAAAGAGGTAGAATTCCTTTATAGTTCTGATAGGGAGGGAGTCGGCCACATATCCAACAATTTGTAGCATTGCTAACCTGATGGGAATGATGTAACATACTAATAAAAGTGTTATTGCGCAGCGCAAATCTGTAAGACAATTCATGCGGAGGTAATTCACTAAAAGAATGTTCAGCAGTAACATTATAAACATGTCTAGAAATAGGATAATATATGTGCAACAATATACTTGCAATAATTATTAAAAGACTTAAGAAAAACAAGATCAATAACGCCACTGTGCAATGACTACGCAGTGATTTACAGTATGCATGTCGTTTCAACATTTTTCGGGTTTTTTCTCTATTCAGATCTAAGGGATACATGTCAGGGACAAATTCAACCGCTTCACCTTGGAGAGGACTTAAACAATCAAACTGCCCGACTGATTAGACCTGAGTTTTAGTTTATAATGTTCGTGACTGCTTGAGTCACCCAAAGGAAGTTTTGAGTCAATGGGTGAAGACACGCGAGGTGTGGTTTTCACATCTGATGGTAGTCCATAAAATTTCTTGATATGACTTGAATGTACCCAGCCTTTTCTGCCTTCGATCTTCACGGCTGTCCTTGTGGTGAGCAAGACCAATTGCGGCGACCTCCACCTAGGATCCAGCTGAGTCTTTCGATCAAAGTTCCTCACTAAAACGAGATCCCCCGGAATTACGTCATGGGGTTTCACCTCAGTGTTGTCAGGAAAAGCTGCATCTACCTGTGAACGACAAGATTGTAGTGCAGACATCAAGGAAGCCAAATAATCTGTCAGCATATTACAGTCAATATCAGTTATTTTACGTGGTATAGGCGTCCCCCACATATTTGGTGGTCTGCCAAAGATCACCTCATACGGGGATAGCCCTGTTCGAGAGTGTGCTACCATTCTCATGTAAAAGAGTGCAACTGGTAATGCTACTACCCAGTCGACACCTTTCTCCCTGCATATTTTGGACAATCTGATTTTCAAAGTTTGATTATGTCGTTCCACGAGACCTGCTGCCTCGGGGTGTCGGACACAATGAAACTTCCACTGATATCCTAGCAGAAGTGAAACGTGTTTCATTAGTTCGGATGAGAACGGCTGGCCGTTATCTGAGTAGACAGCACGTGGTAAACCGTACCGTGGGAAGAATTCTCGAACTAGCTGCTTGGCAGTGGTCGGGGCAGTGTAATCTGAAACCGGGTATGCCTCTGTCCAACGGGAAAGAGCACAAACAACTACGAGAACATATTTGAATCCTCGACATCGTTCCATCTGGATGTAATCCATCTGGAGGATTTCAAAAGGGTGATCAGGAGGCTGAAATCCACCCTGCTCTACGGGGATGCTTTTTCCTGGGTTAAACTGACAACAGATCATACAGGTACGAACTTTTTGTTTCGCTGCTGCTCGTAAATGCTTGTTGAACCAAATATGTTGAATGCTGTCTAGCATAGCTTTCTCTCCTAGATGCGCTGGACTATGGACAGTGTTAATAATGACTTGGACCATTGAATCAGGAAGGAACCACACAGATTTTTCCTTCGTCATCCATCCTTGATCCGTTTGGATCCCTCCTAATTCAGTCCATTTCCTTATTTCGTCTGGAGTAGCATGTGTCTGTATGTCAATTACATCAAGAGTGGGATCCTTAACCATCATGCAATGTGTTGGTGTCTGGACTATTGCCTTTGTCATATCGGATGTTTGAGTTTGAGCAGTCTGTTTAGCTGTTCTGTCAGCTAGATCATTGCCTTGAGAAATGATATCAGTGATTTTCGTATGAGCTTTGCATTTCATAATCGATATTGCAATGGGTAAGTGTATTGCATCTAATAAGGCATGAATGAGGGGTCCGTGCTGAATGTGGGCACCGTGAGAAGTTAAATAACCTCTCTCTCGCCACAGCACGCCGAAGTCATGTACAACTCCGAATGCATAACGTGAATCAGTGTATATGTTGACTCTTTTATTTGTGGCTTGAATACAGGCTTGTGTCAGAGCGACGAGCTCTGCTGCTTGAGCGGACAAGGTATTTATGCACTTGGTTTCAATAATTTCAGTGTCTGTTGTGACTGCGTAAGCGGCCACTAACTCTCCTGTACCTGTTCTCATACATGAACCATCTACATACAACGTTAGGTCTGGATCTGACAATGGGACATCTGTCAAGTCTTGTCTGGGTTTCGTCGTTATTGTAATAACATCAATACAATCATGAGCTAGTGGGTCTGTTCCATTTACAGGTAAAAGTGTGGCAGGATTCAATGTGTTACAACGTCTGATTTCTATATGTGGCTGAAACAATGTTAATTCGTATGTAACATGGTGTTGCTAGAACAGGTGCTTGACATAGAGCTTTCTTTAAGCTTTCAAAAGCTAGTGTGTGTTCCTGAGTCCAAGGGAGGACAGTCGATGTGGCTGCCTCCTGTGTTGTTAATTGAATGAGTGGTTTTGCTAGAAACGCATACTGAGGGATCCACTGCCTACAATATGAAGTGAGGCCTATGAAAGCCCGCACCTCCTTTTGTGTCTTGGGTATTGGCATGTTAGCTATTAACTGGATACGATCTGGTGTAAGCTGCCTTCCCTCCTTGGACAGCGAGTGACCAAGGTAAATAACTCGCTGGACACAGAATTGCAGCTTAGAAGGGGACACCTTGTGCCCCTTTTTGGCTAGAAATTGTAAAACCGTCAGTGATGCTTTTTCACATTCAGGTTCGCTTCGGGCGGTGATCAGCAGATCATCGACATATTGAAGCAGAGCAGTGTTGACTGGCATGTGGATACTGTCAAGTTCTCGTTTCAGTGCTTGGCTATAGATGCTGGGGCTTTCTGTAAATCCTTGAGGTGCGCGTGTGAATTTAAAGCTACGTCCATTTAAACTAAATCCGAACAAGTATTGGCTTTCCGGATCTATTGGGACGCTGAAAAAGGCATTCTTGAGATCAATTACAGTAAAGAATGTTGCTTCGGAATCAATAGCTGTCAGTAATGAAGAGATGTCTGGAACTACGGGGTATTGTGGTACAATACATTTATTTAATTCGCGCAGATCAATAACCAATCGATATACTGGGGGAGCCTTTGGATCAGTTCGTTTAAGAATCGGAATTATTGGTGAATTACATACATTGGAGTCGGTCTCCACAACCACTCCCTGGCCAATAAGCTCGTCAATGATTTGTAGTAAAGCCATTACAGCATCTGGGGGTAACTTGTATTGTCGCATTCGTGGTAGTACCACTCCTGCCTTTAGTGTGACTCGATATGGTGTAATGTTCATGCAACCAACATCTGTAGGGCCTTGTGCCCATAAATGTATCGGTAAAGTCTGCAGTCGGGAATCCATATCTCGAGACACATAGTGACCTTTGAAATCACGTAAAAACAATCTTACTCCTTCCGGAGAACAACATATTATGGCTCCTAAAGCTTTCAGTGTTTTTATACCGAACAAGTTTTCTGGACATGATTTAGTAAGCAATAAATCTGTAGTTCTGGTCAAGGGTCCTATCGTAAGAGGAAGAGGCTGTGATACTTCATTAACAATAGGTTTTCCTGAAAAACCAAGGGAAATATTCTGTGAGCCTGAGAGGGGTGCCCCTGGAACTTCACTACGTTTTATAGTTGTTCGACTTGCCCCTTTATCAAGTAAAAATTTTCTATCTTGGCCTACTAATTCACTATGTACATAAGGTCCTTCTTGGTCTACAGGGACCTCGATAAGGGGTAAGTCAACTTCCCTCTCTAGGCTGGTTCATGCATATCGTTGATAATCAGGATAGTCATACTGTGCGGTCTGGTACAGCTGTCGTGTCGTGGTTTGTGTGGCAGCAGCAGGCAACGCTGGTGCGGCTGGCACAAACTGTATAGACTGTTGTGGAGCTGGCATGGCCTGTGCATGCTGCGGTGCTCCTTGTTCATTCTGATCCTGTCTAGGTGGCCGTGGTCTTTCTTTTGTAATACCTGTGGCGATATTACGCTTCAGGACTGGGCAGTCGTGTATGTAATGTCCTGGCTGTTTACAGTAGTTGCATGTCCCTTTTACAGGTCCTGCTGAATCACCGGAATGTGTCGTACCCTTTTTATGACCTTCAGCTGGAACTGTCTGGGAGACTAGCATTTTCATTTTCGTGTCTTTCATGCGTCTTTGTTCATGTTCTTGTTCCTCTCTAATTCTATTGTAATGGTACTGTAACATTTGTAACATTTGTGATGGGGTATTACCTTGCCAGGTACTCTCGAATTTTAATACTCTATTCTTCACTTGGGGCAAGGAATTTTCAACTAATTTTGTCACAAACAGATGTGGGTATGACTCGCTACTTGCTTTTATACCACTATTTATACCAAAACATTTTTCGAATCGGGCATAGAAATCACTAGTGTCTTCATCTTGCTTTTGTTTACAGGCTGAGATTGCACCCCAGTCTTCCTTTTTCGTGGTTAATAAACGTGGCAGTACCTGTACTAGTAAACCTGGCAGTGCTTTAGTTTTGTCCCCAAGTCCCGAACCTGGACCTCGGGCCTTTTCTTCATTTTCTAATGCTGTCCAATCTATCTTTTGGTCTCCTACCTCCCACTCTTTTTCCTTGAGTTTTTCATAAATGCCAGCAGGCATTAATACCTTTAATATTGTCATAATGTCGGGATAGGTATACTCTCCCATGAGTAACATATCTTTAATTTCTCGGTGGAAACCCGCTGGGTCTTTGTCATGACTGGGTACCACTTTCTTCATTTCTAACAATTCTATTTTAGATATGGGCGTATATACATATACACGTTTAAACTGATTGTCCTCGCCCTTTATTGGGTGTACTTCTCGTAAGGGATTCTGTCTGTCCATGTAATACATCGGTCTTTCCTTGATGGGCAATGAAACATGTTCTGGACATACAAAAAGAATGTACTGTTTTCTAGATTCTAGTATTTCCTTAATTAACTTAGTACCTGAACCTTTCCATCTATTCGTGAGTAATTCAGTCAATATATCAGGTAAGGGACCAGGATCTGAATGTTGGCCTTTATATAGTATAAGGAGTTGTTGAATCATATAAATCCCAGCTAAACGCTGTTCATCTGGGGTGAGGTTCAAAAATGTGTGTGCTACTGTATCATCATCATACTTTCCGGGACTGTCAATCCAATGAACGGCTGACCTGGCTAATTCTTGTTCATCCATAGAATCAAGAAAATGATAACCCCTTTGTTCTCGCAGTAATTTGTCAGCGGCTTGGAACGAATGCTCGGGGGACCTCATATTTATTATAGGTGCTTGGAAATCCCTGTTATTATCTGGACATATCGGACGTATTGGGTCAGTAAAGTATCTAGTATTATTACAAGATCTTCCTCTACCTACATAGGCTATGGTTTCGGACTGTCCTGTGGACAGTCCTGATCCTTCCTCCTCCTCGTTTTGTTCAAACTGGTCTACCGCTAATCTCTCTTCGTGTAGGCGTTCTATTTCTTTACGGATCTTTCTGCACATGGCTATTATACATTTTTGCCTATCATGTCTCCCTTCTGATATATTCTGGCTCCATCTGGTAAGAGTTTGCATTATTTCCGGATCTACCCCCGGTCGGTCTTGATTTCTGATCACACAATTTATGAGGAAACGTAACAGTTCCCCCTGTATCTCCACTTTCTGGTATTCCATAGCTCTGTTAATACTTTCAGAATCTCGCCCTGTTTGGACATAATGATATATATTATCTAGATGCACAGTCATTCCTGGTAACTTCCCTAAATACACCGCGGCTCGTCTGATACGTAATGATGCCATGATCATTTCGTCCTCTTTGCCGGGCACAGGGTCATATCTACAATCTACTAGAAGTTCCTTAAGCGTGCGGGCATTTATGAGTTTGGGGGTACGTGGATGTGCTGACTCTTGAAAGGTAAGTTTATTTACTCTGGGTGGCGTAGAAAAAATATTGGTAGCACCCCCAGTAGCCCCGTCTGGAGTATCGGGCGTGAAAGGATTCGTAGAACGCGATACAGCAACTATAGGTGTGGACGACACAGCTATAGAAGTAGCTGTAGGAACAGATGTGGAAACGGACGTGCTTGCCGGAACTTGTGTCAGGATTTGATGCTGTAAGGATACAGATACAGGATCTTGGCGTTGAACCTCCCCGGCCGACGGTCTATGTGGGGCGGGGTTAGCATACTCGGGAGCTGCGTCATCTAAATATGAGGAAAGGAAAACATCTTCTGCGGCTCTAGGATGCCCCTTAGGATGTACTTTTATTGGAAATAATGGGGGTGGCAAGTCTTTTGGTATCCCCGGAATAGCCTTAGGTAATCCCTCGGCCAGAAGGGGATACATACCCTTCATAAGGGCATTTCTTTGTCGGTCTACTTGTTCTGATTTTACTCGTGTACCTTCTTCAATTAATAGATTTTCTCGAACTTTATTTGAATTCTCTTTACTCTTCTCTTCCTGTCTACGTGCTTTTTCTGTGCGTCTATACGATTCTTTACGCCATAATTCAATGGCGTCTTTCTGTGACTGTCTGGTTTTCTTTTTCCATAATTCTTCCTCTACTTTCACGATGCAATCTGCATCCCAGGTCCCCGCTGCGGGCCACCTCTGGCTTTCTGGTAATTCCTTAGTGTAGTCTACCCATAGATCAAGAAATAATATAGCGTCTAGGCCGTGTTTATGATACATGAAGTACCCTGGAGTGTCCCTAGGAGGAATGGGAACAGCTTCTTCGAGTACCCCTTTTCTAGTTGTGATCTGTCTTAGTTTCGAAAAGAGCGGCATATTGAGAACTGGTCTGATACTTGATCTTGAACAAACTTAATACAATAAACCACGATAATGAACAGTCATTCATACCACAATATGCAGGACATATCAATACATTTAACATTTAACATTTAAATGAGCAACGATGATGATGACGATGATCTAAGAAAATGTAATCACTAAACATAATACTCGGCATTTAACTGAATTATTCTGAATTTATATACTTGATATACTAGATATACTGCTAAACAGTACAGATACACTGCTAAAACAGTGCGGACCGGATTTGTGTACCCAAACCCGTCTGGACCGGCACAACTTATGTGCACGCCAGAACGCCTCCCCAGTAATGGTACTCACCGGGTAGCTCGGAACGGAAGGCCTCGGAACGGAACTGAACTGAACTGGACCGGACTGGACTGGACTCGACTCGAAAACTTCGGACACGTCGGGACATCGGAAACCTGGTGGGCCTCTGTATACCTCGGATCTTGCTCTCTCAGCTAGGCTCTGGTCAGGATACTTCGCACTTCTCACCGCCTCGTCTGGGTGTTGATCGCAGCCTCAGTCGCCCCCGCTTGACCGGAGGGAGATACAGGAAATACTGCTGGTACGCGTTGTTGTCCGTCCAGCTGTGGCAGGAGACCGGGCCTGCAACGCACCGCCGGCGCGTGAGATGAGAAAGTTTCCCTGTTCGGGCGCCATTTATGTGGTAAATAATTTAATTACCGGGACTTAATTTGATACAGAACATAATAAAAATAGCTCAGTAAATAAGAGGCAGAATCCGTGGTATTAGAGGTTCAGAATGGGCTTTATTCTAATGGACGATTTCGAAATCGTGGCCTCCAAGTTCCATCACCACGGAGTTTCAGGAAGTGAAGTACATACATTATTGATAATTATTCACTTTTATACAATAGGCATTACAGTGGAGCAAATGCGAGAGGCGTAACAATTGATAAGGGAGATAACATTATTCATGCGTAAACAAAAATGGGCGTGATTGGGCGTAACAAAGGAACGTCATCAGGCATGATGTCATAATGGGGTGGTTCCATGAAATAATTTCGCAATGTCAGCAGAAATACTTGGCAGAAATGCGCGCGCAGCAGCATGACGTGTGATTGACGTGCAGCTAGGGGGTGAAGGGGACTTGACATTTAGCTCTACATGTGGCGACAGATGTCTGGAGGGTCAAGTCAACCTAATCCCAAATCATATCTAACATCCTATGTTTAAAGAACTATGTTATCCAAAAGAGAGGCCTTCTTGGAGTAGAATCTTATTCTATACTGACTATACTGACTGTTAGTGCGTGTACAAGCGTCTAAGTGTCTACACTAGATGCGAGGGCAGAAGTCTTCCATGGTAATAGGGCTATGAATTACTTGTATAAAGACAGAGAAGCCGGGCCTCTGCTCGGTAGTTGGCAGAATGTTTACTTAAACTACTAGACAGGAATGCATTGGGCAGGGAACGGAGCAGATAATTTCGAAGGTGAAATACAGTTCTTGGCAGGCAGCAAGCTGATGTCAGGCATCGTGAGCCGCGCAGAGGATGAGACAAAGTTCATGGTCACAGATGCAGGCTCGGACTGGAGCTTCAGAGACAGAAAGCAAGAAAAGCTTGATGACAGAATCAGGGCCTACTTGCCTGGACTGTAAAATGGCATAAGTGAACCATATAAAGGCGGTGGCCTTTCGTACTTAGGAATGGAATATCCGGCCCATTCATGGCGGATCAACAGAGGACATGTTAACGGTGGACGCACATGTATTTGCGTCTTCATAACTGGAACTGGAGGGAACATACATGTACTTGTAACATGTACATAGAACCGTTGGGGTCCAAGATAGGGGACATAACTGACCGGAAAAATCCATATTTCCACAGAGGTCTCAGGAGACCCTATGGCTGTCTTGTTGCTGGATGCAGAGAAAGCATTCAATAGGGTCTCCTGGGACTACCTGTGGATGGTCATGAGGCGGGGAGGTATTGGGGAGGGGTACATCAGAGCAATCCAGGCTCTATATAGAGCTCCCACAGCCCGACTCAGAATCAATAGAGGCTACACTGCGTCTCTTCAGATTAAGCGTGGGACCCGTCAGGGGTGCCCATGTTCGCCACTTCTTTTCACATTATACATTGACCCATTGATTTGTAAGTTAGAATCAAATGATAAGATTCCGCCACTAGAAGTCCAGGGTCGATATTTTAAAACTTTGGCATACGCAGATGACGTAGCTATCGTGACTCCAATGCCCGCTAGCCCTATAGTAGAGGTGGAATTAGAAGCCCAGGCATTCGGGCAGGCTTCAGGCTACGCGCTCAATGGTTCTAAGACCCAGATAATTAAGAACAACAGGACAGTCTGTAATGATGCACGAGTGGTCGACTCTGCTGTATATTTAGGGATTAGTATCTCGGCAGATCTGGATAATACTGTTGATAGGAATATTGGGCCTGTGATTACTAAAGCTAAAAGAGATCTTGTCAGGATGCACAACCTCCAGTTGTCGATTGCTGGGCACACGAACGTGGTAAAAATGATTATTTTACCCAAGTGCCTTTATTTATTCAGGGCAATTCCGCTTATTTTTTAGGCCAAATGGTTTTTGGCGTAGGAGCATCTAATTAATAGATTTATATGGGCACACGGTAAAACTAGGCAGGCGCTCCGCTTTATGACTCTTCCTAGGGAGAGGGGTGGCTGCGCGGTTCCCGATTTTAAAATGTATTATTGGGCAGCAGCCCTCCAGTATATGTGTGGTCTGCTAGGCGGGGTGGCGGTGGACCCACAGGTTAAATCTGGATCTACTGACATATATGCGATACTCATTGGTGAGGAGGCGGAGAACTGCTTCCTTAAGTACACTGATCCCAGCTACTTTAAAAGAACTAGGTTTAAAACACTGCTGGCAGCCTATAAAATATGGGCATCCTTTTGTAAGAAATGTGGGCTTGGTAGGTTTAACGCATATACCTGCATGGTCAGGAATGTATTCCTGCCAGGGGAAATATTCGCGGACTCGGTCATGGCTGAATGGGGAAGGCGGGGAATTCAGAAATTAGGTGACTTGATGGGGACCAATGGGGTTCTCCAGTTTTTGGAGTTACAGGCTGGTTACAGTATTGACGGAAGGAGCTTTTTTAAATACTTACAAGTTCGGAGAATTTTCGCCAATAAACGGGGAGGAACCGTCGGGTTTAGTAAAATTAAGATTTTGGATGTCATAGAGGGCGGGGCTGATTGTAGTATCCGTAGGTTCTATTCAGAGCTCTCATCAATTAAGGGTGATGATCTGGGAAAATACGGCAGTAAATGGGCAGAGAAATTAGGCATAGATCGGGACTGTTTCCAAGACTCACTGGAATTGGGACGGACTATTCTATGTTCTGCAGGGCTACAGGCCCAGCATTATAAGACGGTCTATTCTCTGTATCCAACACCTGCAAGGATAGCTCAGTGGGGGGAAACCGTAGGTATTAGCTGCCCACAGTGCGATAGTTTGGAGGCAGATATAATCCATATTTTCGCCTCCTGTCCTCAGCTACACACATTGCATAGAGCTATTGATACCTTCTTGGATAGATCCTTGGGAATTAAGATCTCCCTCACGCCGACTTGGATTGTACTTGGAATAAGTGGTGAGCCCGAGCACTGCCCCTCATTTCACTTTTTATTTATGGCCATGTCGGTTCTACGAATGTGTATTGCAAAAGCATGGTTAGATAAAGTACCTCCAACCCTGCAACAGTGGCTAGCTCGGCTGCTCTCGGTATATAATCTCGAGAAGGGGATCTACGCAATGAAGGGCAAAAAGGGTAGATCTCTTGGGAATCGAATTTGGGAACCCATCCTGAGGTGGAAGGAGAATGTATAATGTTTTTTTTTTTTGTTTTTTTCCTTTCTCTTGTTTCTGTATTTCTTTTTTAATTTAATGGTCTTATAGATGTAATTCTTATGCTTTGTGTGTACATCCAGAAGTGTGTTGGTATCTTCCCTATGTATGAAAAACTGGATTCTTGCTGTGCTACAACAAATTATAAAAAATAATTTAAAAAAATATATATAAAAGAAATTAGTTACTTCTTACAATCACAATATATAAAAAATAAATAATTTTTATTATACACAATGGAATATAAATTACAGATATTATACTTTTAAATAAAGTAAGAATAAAAATAAATTTAACATATAAGGAAACAACTGCCAAATTAGTTGAAAACATTAGTAACAACCAATGAAAAACACCTACAACTTGAATAACCCAATAAGATTGAAAGCACAATGAAACAAACACTATGGAAACTAAAGAAAATGTAACATTATTTTATGCTCCAACTACAAAACGAAGAATAAGGGGACTCTGCCGGATAAGGAGCGCTTAGGGTTGTGCTGATTAAGATGATAAATGATGATGTGTACATAATTAGACAACCAAGGCTTGAAAGCACTTGATTCATCCACTGATGCCACCCACACCACTTTCACACTCCTCACAGAAAAGCAGTTGCGCATTACTTGGAAATCTATCATACGCCTCAGAGTGGCAGCCACATACTACAGAAAGCACATTAATACCCTCTCAAATGCCAGCAGTCTCACACTACCGACAGCATTACACCCCTCACAGAACAGGGATCTCAAACTACTTATTTTATTAATATAACAAGAATTCCTCGCATGTTTTTCCCATGGAACATATAATGCAAAAAGGCATCTGTCATATGTTGGGTTTCACAGAAACTATTTGCAACAGATACAGACACATTTCTCAGGTGACTACACGTGGTAGTTCAAAATGTAGATGTTGTGAAGAGTAGGCAAATCCTCGCTGGGACAGAAACAGCATTGTACTTGAAACCATTACTGTGGTGTGCGTTTCAGTCTGTGGTGTTCCCACAGATGAGAACGCAATAGGTAAGTGCAAATTGCAGCTTTTCCAGTGCTTCACCTCATCTACAACTAGTATTTCTTCGCCGTTATGTTGTATCATCTCCTCAGCGCCAGGACGCCACTTTGCTGCGGCATCTGTGCGCTATACAAAAATAAATAACATAACATAACATAACATGCAAATGTGCTCTTTAACAAAAATGCTAAGAACTATTGGCTTTACCAATGTTTGTTTTAAGGCTTGCTAGCAAACCCGTAAGTAGAACTCGAAGTTTTACTCAATCAAGGTTCCAGCAAATGCAGGGAAATACCGCAAGAACAGAGCTCGGTTTGGAAATAAGCTGGTGACGTGTTTACCACCACAGTCACAATAATAGGGATTGTAGAGACCGCAGGTATTTTTTGACCTCTGCTGTAAGACACCACACAGGAAGGAGTGTAATTAAAGAGGGAGCAGTTCTGTGAGCTCTGCTTAAAGCAAGACACATATAGAGATGCACACGCACACACACACACACACACACATCTGGTAAAAAAAACATTCACACACAAAAATTTAAAAATATAATACTTTTTGGTATCCCATCTCTGAGGGAGGCAGAACCATGGGTGTTTTGAAGGAAAAAGGTG
Source organism: Triturus cristatus (assembly GCF_964204655.1). Lineage (NCBI taxonomy): Eukaryota > Metazoa > Chordata > Amphibia > Caudata > Salamandridae > Triturus > Triturus cristatus. The sequence continues at coordinate 1,512,392,740 of NC_140589.1, forward strand.
GAGCTATTGCAACAGGAGAAGGATAGGGAAGAAAGACTAATATTCGAATGGTAGTTTCCCACCCCCCCCCCTTACTGTAAGTTGATTTATCTCGAGGAGAATTGCCACCTCATGTAAGTACCAGAGATGTTTTATGGCATGGGCAATTTGGCCTTTGGGACAGCACACCCACCTTTCTAGGTGCCCCATTATTAAGCTTTCAGGACAATCCCAGACTGACCAGATTTTTAAAATAAGCAGTTTGTTTACTTACTTTTTGTTAGCCGGCCTAGACTGTCTGGCAAGCACGGCCCACATCTGAGGGATAAAAAAAAAGTCAGATTAGATTCTGGTTACACTCAGCATGTGTTTTACCCTTCTAAAATACATAGGCCCAGCCCAACTGAACAGGCCTTTGCCTTTATTCAGCATGTGTCACTTAGGGGGCAGTAAAGATTGGCAATGAGTGCCACCCCTGTGAGTGCATTGTCCTTTTGGAGCTGCAGCCTGACCAGTGCAATAATAGCCTACTGTCACCTGACTCAGCAGTCCCATGCAGCACAGGCAGTACAATGAAGAAAAGCACCCATCAGCACCGTATGCCCGAATAGTTCTGAAAGACTAGCTACACCACACATTGTGGGCAGAAGGCGTGGTTGGACCACAAGTCTTTTTTGCTTTTCTGGCACTGTCCAGTTCAAGACCACTTGCGCCAAGAAAGGGCCTGATGATAGGCCACATGTCAATGTGCAGTGCATAGCGGCATCCTAAGATCCCTCAAAGATTGCACTCTTCATGTGGAGCTGCTGATGAGCCGGCATAATCACCTTCTGCTGCCACCTTATTCAAAATCTCTGTTCCTCAAGGAACACTGACGGGTGTGCAGTAAAGAAAAAACCCCTCCATATGCTCCGGCTCAAAAGGCGAAGCACCAGTCCTACTAGTTTTTTTGCTTCCCAGTGCTGGCCAGTCAGAGAGGGATTGTTTGTTCCAGTGTTGGGCCCAGCAGTAGGATGGCCAACGAAGAGGGTTGTCAATGATACGACAATAGTCGCCAAGAGCATGAATATGCTGAAAATGGAAAATAAATTCAGATTTGTACTGACTAGGGGGCCATAAATTATGTTTGGCCAAGGGCCCCCAAAATACTTACAAAGTCCCTGGTAAGTACTGAGACGATGTAGACCAATTGGGTGGTAAGCAGCAGTTAATGGACAGCATTCACATCGTGTTTGTTAGATATTTACACAAAACCAGATTTAATTTAGAGAGACTTGGGCAATTCTACAATTCCAAACATGTTATATAAATTCTTGGTGTGTGGAGACGAGTATCCAGCACGTGTCTCTAAACACTACCTTAGACCAATGTTGTACATTTAGTTTCTTCCATTTTTCTTTCTGCTCATAATGCCGTTTTACAAACGCTGCTTCTCTCTGTACAATATCGCCATTGCTGATAATGGCAACATCAACACCACTCCCGCCTTCAATCGTCTGTTTCCTTCCTATCCAATGTCATAAACACTGCTGAGGACAAGTTCAAAGGGACTTTCTATCTGTGTGATAGATTACTCCCTTTGAACCCACACTTGAAAGACACACTGTAGCACTTACACGGGCCCTGCGAACTCTCTAAAGCAGGACAGGTTTAAAGCAGTGTTTGTTTTTGCACAACACTCTAAGCTAATTTATTTTGAATAATCACTAACAACAAATTGCTATCACTTTCAAATTCGTTCAGTCTATAACAGCAATTCTAATATTTCCCCACAACACACTAACCCACATTTATTAACGTTTTGCGCGGGAGATCGCACGACACAAAGCAAAACAAGATTCTCTCTACTTACTATTTTTAAGGCCTGTGTGCGCACCAATGAATTGCATTACGGGATTAAAGAAATGTGGGCTATCGTCTAAAACTGTTGTGCTACCACAATGGCGAGCGTCCCCTTTAAATACAATTTACCCTCCACAACACGGATGTCCCAAATGAGTGCCATTGCGCTAAGTTTGTTTTCAAAGGAGCTGAAACATGACACAGTGTGTGCACATTAACAATCGTTGTCCCATTAGGTCAAAGCAAAAATTAATTGCGAGTGCTTGTCAGAGTTCCACTGCCTCACAGCGCTGCAGCAAGGCACTCAATTAGACACCTTTCAGGGCCCTTTCTTGACCAAATTTAGCTAATTGCTCCAGTTCCGGACGTCGTGATTCATCTCACAGCTGTTCCAGAGCTACATTGCACTAATCCCAATTTATAGGGACATGTCTGAGGAAAACAGATATAATGGCATATTCTTTACTTGTGACCTTTTATGTTACTAATCGGCGGCGGAGGAGGTCTTCTGAATCGCGCTCCTGACATGGCGACCCCCTTGGCTCCCTGGCTTCCCACACAGCACCAGCCGCGCATGAATGCGGCCTTTTTCCCCTGCTCCAGGTGCAGCGCCATTCACACTTGAGCCTGACAGCATCAACATAACAGTTTTTATTCTCCGACCTCCTCTGTCGAGCATTCTTTTCGCCTCTTGCGCTCCTCGTTTGTTCCTCCTGTATCTGTGGCAAGGCCAGGCAAATTAAGAAATGAATGAGGTACAGAGAAAGGCTGTAGTTTCCACAGTGGCCCCTCTATGGGAAAATAGTTCACTGTTTGTCTAGTTAGTAAAAGCCTCAAAGGTCGCTGGTGTCCTTTGTGAGTATGGGAATCTGTGGAGAACAGACAGGGAAATCACCAGCCGGATGTACCTTTCTTTAATCGTTTGCCCCATCCGCATTGTACTTTAATACCTCAATTTAAAATAAAAGCGGTGCCATAAGAATATATGAAAAGATAGGTAGGTAAGGGAATAAGTGGAGAAAAGGCACTGGTTTCCAGTGAATGACCTCCCAACATGAAGAAGGGGCAGACTCGAAATGACCTACGCAGCCCCAGACCTGCAAATCCGTATTTCCCGACTAAAAATACGTCACCTCAGTCTTGGAATACACTTTAAAATTGAGTTAAGGCTCGGCCACTGTGAAATTACAGTAAATTGTAAAGTAAATTGAGTTCCGTATAATTAATTAGCTTTAAAGATCAAAAAAGTTCACCTATGTTAGTCATTTTTCCTCTCTGGCTACACCTTCCGTCTAGACTCCTTCCTAAAACGAAAGAGGTCTCAAAGTAAAAATTATTTAACATCTTGTATATGTTCTCTTCTGAAATTGTACCACAATGTGCAAGCCCCCACCCTTCTCTACTATGGAGTCTGTTAAGCATTGCGGTAAGTTTACGTACTACCTGGGTGTTGCAAGTGTTGAGTGTCCTTGTTCAGAGCTACACTATAAGGAGAGCAAAGCTTGTTTTATTAAAAAAAAATAAAAAGGTGGGTCTTTTAAAAAGTAAGCCTTCTTTCAAATGTGAAATATAACTAAAGTATTAATGAAGCCCTACTATTTACATGTTGAATGTTATGTGAATGTTTGTTGTACCTATAGCTTTAAGTGGAATGAAAACTGTGGGAGTGGTCTTGAAAAGGGGCATGGCCTATGTAATAAAGGCCATGGCTTAATCATGTAAACTATATATATATATATACCCATTGCGCTGCCGGCGTATCACTTTTTTAGACGCACCAGCGGCATAGTGTGCCTGCCCATATTTACAAGGCCACGTAAAGTCACCCTGCGTGACTTTTCATGGCCTTGTAAATATGGGTCCCTTTCACGCATTACTCTGCTGTGGATGCAACATCCATAGAACCTGACATATTCCCAAATTTACAAAATGTTGTACACCTGGTATTGCATCAGAATCCTCTGCCTGCCCAGCAGAGGCATAGGAGTGGCGCAACGAGGAGAAATATTTTTTTTTCCTTTTGTTATTGGCTCTTTCTATGTGTGCTGCATTATGCAGCACACATAGAAGGAGCAAAATGCCATTAAGTATTGTTTTTGTGTGCGGGAAGGTGTTCTTTCTTGCACAGCAACAATCATCCCTGCAACGCATGCAGCCTTGCACCATGGCACAAGGTTGTCTGCTTTGGCGCACAGCTGCTCTATGTGCACCGGTGCAGGGAAGTAGGACAGGAATGTGCTGTATCTTGTAAATACAGGGCATTCCTGCCCTTTTATTTTGACTCATGGCAGCACAGCAGGAAGGCTTGCTGCGCTGCGGATTGTCAAAATAAAGTAAATGAGACCCGAATATCTGTGATTCCCATTGTGTGCCACCCAATCAATATTTTGGTGCCTCTCTGAGCTTTTTGTTATTTATCCAGATATATAACACAACAATTATAGCCAGGGCCATTGGCTTTGTCAATGATTATTAGTTGCTTAAGATAAATAAGAAACAACGATTTTGTTGTAAATAATATTGGATGTGTTTCAATACTGAAATTGTGAGATTGTGAATTGAACAGTGAATTAAACATTATTGAGGGCTGTGGAGGGGGTTTTGGTGTTCAGAGTTTTTCGATCACTCCTGTTATTAGCTAGAAAGTCACCCCAGTAGCACCCAGAACAGACAGAATTAACAATTCGAACCTTTGCATTGGCAAGTGAGATTGCAGCTCTCAAGAGCCTCCATAAATGCATTATTCACGGTTGTTGGTTGATTGCTGTGTTTGAGCTATCCTGGACTCACAATAAAGTGTCCTACTGATTCTTTTTGTGTGTCAGTCATTCATGGTGTGTTGCTGGGAGAGACTGGCCACAGAACTCATGGAACTGTGATCCGTTGAACACAGGGTGACAACTGTGTGTGGTACACGGGAAATAGGCATCAGGATTGGCAGATTACTGGCAAGGTTGCTAGTAATGTTCTTTGATCTGGTTTGCAAGTGCGTCTTGCAGTGTGCACTGAATCGACTTAAGGAGGTTAGACAAATGGTGAAGTTGTGGTGAGATCCTTTAATGATGGTTTGGGAAGTGCTTGTGTTATTCACTGCACAATTCACGATAAATAAATGGATCATGCCTATTTATCAATCACAGCCATTCAGCAATTCATCTTCAGTCTATGGTGAACTTCATAGGCCAGAGTCAAATAATAGCCATCTTTGACAGTATCTACTGGACACAAAGGGCCAGGTTGATAAACTTTTCAGATAAATATTTCTGACTTGCTCCTGCCTTAGATTACAATTAATCCTGAATATCAATATCTGATTCATACAACGTTTTCTGTGAGTATATGTATCTTTGTCCAGGCTTAAAGGTTACTTATCCATATACAGGTTTAAGACCCACTTACTAACAGAACAAGCTTTAAAAATGCAATAGGTCTTGTCTTTGTCAAAGTTTGAGCATTTGTTGTATGCCTATGTATAGTGCTTACTTTATACTTTGCATATATAGTGACATGTTTATACACTTATGTGTGTGTATGTATATAAATAAATGCATGTATGTAAATGTTTATATGTGTAATTGCTGATGAATGGCATGTATTAATTATTTGCTTCTGTTATGTGCAAAGATCTTTCCATATATATATATATATATATATATATATATATATTGACATATATGGATGTATTGACATATATGGATATATGTATGGTTACAGATATATCTAGGTGATTATACTAGTATTTGCTATTTATAGCTATGCAGGTTTATTTATATATATTTGTCTATATGTTACTGATTAATGTTTATGAGAGGAGCAAATATATAAATGCATGTTGGGAAATATATATGTTTTGGGTTCTATATACTATTACCATTTGCTGCTAATGGTATTATATGGCAAAGCAAATGGCTTTAACTTAATGAAAGGCGAGACCTATTGCATGTTTAATGCTTGTTTAGTGATCTCTTCCCAGATATGATGGTTGGTGGATCTTTCCTCTGTGTTTTTGAGCTTATGGCAGAAGATGACAACAGCTGTGCGCCTGGTGTGGGATTGCTTTCTTAGTCCAAACTCCAGCCTGATCTGGGTTGGTGAGGTGTCGGGGTGGCAGTAAGATGTGCCTATATATTCAGGCTATTGTAGAGGCCAGGACCAGTGTGTGTCTGCCTTGAAGGGCCTCGCTTCCATAGGCCAGGTTTGGGGCCACTTTTGCTCTGCCGATTTCTAGTATCGGAATGAATGAGTGCCCCCCATTCAAATTCTTAAATATGAGCAAGAGTCCAGGTGCAAGAGCAATATATTAGTCACTCTCAGACGGACCTACCAATTTGCAAAAACAATTTCTGCGCAGGATGGAAGCGCTCTGGTATTGTTTTATGTGCTTTTAGTGGAATGTGATTCCTCCAGGTACTATTGATTGCAAGCATCACTTGCCAAGCTTCGAAAGAGGAGGACCAGCTCACGGCTTGAAGGCCGAGGCAACTGACCTATTTACCACAGCCCTGAGGATAACGGCCTTTCCTCTCTCCTCTCACCTGACAGTGCCTACCTGCCCGGTGTATGTATAGGCGCCAAATATCCGTTTCAACTTTTGATAAATACAAGTCACGCGACTGAGTGCCAGTATCCAATTTAGAACGGAAATATTTGAACGGAAATATTTGTTTGTAGGTATATGCCCACCACAGGCTATTAGTAATCTGCAATACGCTGGGTATTATTCTTAGTATTATAATAATAATTATTATTAGCAAAATAGTAATGCTAATAACCACAGCAATTAATAAGTGCATCTACTATTACAAATGTAATAACATAAGAAGAGGAGCAACAGTAATATAACAATAGCAGCGCTATACTAACAACAGCACTTCTTATTGCTATAGTATTATCCTTTTCAGCATTTATATTAGCACTGCCATTCTTGCCATTACTTGAATATTATACCTCTGAACTGTGCGGGGCAGGGACGGCAAGATAGATAGATAAATAGATAGATAGATGTGTTTGAGTTTAGAAATAAGAAAAGGAAAGAAAAATGGAAACCATAGAGGCATATGTGCTAGAAAAGGAAAGAAAAAAGGAAGAAACTGACAAACGGGAAAACGAAAGAGAAAGAAAGAAAAACAAAGAGAAGGAAGAAAGAGGGATGGAGCAGCCAAAGTTTGTAGGGAGACTAGAGAGATTCCATGAGGGAAAGTAAGCGACAGAGAAAGGGCGAGTAAAGGGACTTACGAGGGAGGAGGGTTGGAGTACAAATGAGAGGAGCTCTGAAGACAAAACTTTTACAAAAGGAGCTAAACTTATGGGCGCAGACTGCTTGAGAGCTTCTGACAGAAATAGATAGAGGGGAAGGCGGGTAGAAAAGAGAGGCTGAGAGGGATTAACGAAAGACAGATGGGAACAAGGAGGAAAAAGAGGAACAGGGTTGAGGAGAAAAAAAGAGGGTCCCCAAAAGTAGGCATGAAAGTGTGGAGCAAAAAACACTCGAGAGGGAGAGAGAAAAAGAGGAACAGGGTTGAGGAGAAAAAAAAGAGAGGGTCCCCGAAAGTAGGCATGAAAGTGTGGAGGAAAAAACACTCGAGAGATGAAGAAGAAAGCTGGGCGAAGACAAAGTGAAAAAATAATTAATAGTGAGGAAGCCAGAGAGGAAGCCACTATACAGCAGAGAAGGGTAGGGAGAAGGGAGAGGAAAGAGTTCAACACAGACCAAATGAAAGAAAATATAAAAAAAGAGAAACGCGAAGAAGAGATGGCAAAGAGAAATATTTGGTGCGGCAAGGAGAAATAGACAGCGCTAAAGAAAACAAGATCACACCGAAATATGCGTCATCGAGGAGCCCAGTGGCTCATCTACATGCAAAGAGCGCAGTTTATAGGCCACAGGTCCTCTTTGGCCGGGAGTGGCATGCTACACCCACTCGCAGCTGCTGCACAGTTCTCCTCCCCCCCCCCCCCCCCTGTCTTCAGCCGCTGGGCGCCATGACCCTGGGATCCACTCCCACGCATGCGTCACAGCAGTAAGGATGATCACAGTATTGCGGCAGCTGTCGGGTGCCTGAAAACGACACAGCTCACAGTGTCGGTCTGCTCTATTGCAGCGCTGTTTCCTATCTTTCACTCCCCGGGGCAACCATATAATGTGGAGAAAAAAGTTTGTTTGGTAAATCTTGTGACGCAGGTCTCCATAGTTTTGTATTTAGAAATAATCTGTTCAGGTAGGAATGTCTAGCCAGCACTTTGTTTTGTAACTCCAGTTCATTTTTCATAGCAAACTTGATCACAATTTCCAGCTAATCGTATCTGCCTTATTGTGTGCACAACAAGCATTCGCAATGCAATAGGTCTTCCATTACTAAAAGTTTGAGCTATTGGCATTGCATTAATATTAGCAACGCCAATAGCTCAAGCTTTCAGTAATGCAAGACCTATTGCATTGCGAATGCTTGTTTTACCTGTGCCGGTAATTCGTGTATTTTCAAGGTTCACGATGAGCGGATGTGGTTATTAACGTCATCTGGGCCCCACAGCAAGTGAACCATTTTAGGAAGACAAAGTCTCGTTCAAGCCCAGTCGGTCATCACATTGTTTGGCACATTACATATTAGATTGCAAATGATATTCATGCAAAGGGATTTTTCGTTCGTAATTTGGATCACAAAATCAGCTTTCCTCATAACCCGGCAGGGAGATCGGGGAGTTAAGCGCTCGCTGCTGAAATCTGGGGTGACTTGCAGGTCACGAGTCCAAATACTTGAACGGAGAGCTCAGCCTTTGTCACTTCCTTTGTCGATACATTGTGCACCCGTAAACAAGTTCAAAATTACAGCTATTTACAGCCGTTCAAAACTACACAGCTGTGGTAGTAAATGCTGTGGAAAACACAAGGTATGAGAAGTTGAATAAATTATTCTCTGCTAGACAGTCGGAATCCACCTTCTCGCCCGAGCCCTGCCTGATGTAGTGGCTGCGTGACCCTTCAGACTTCCTTTCCTGTTTGAACAGCTGCCAAACCGTTGCTGCTTGTGTGGAATAAGAGACCTGACGAATTGCGCCTCGCTGAAGTGTCTGGAACGCAGATCGCTCAGAAAATGACGTCACTTATTGCCCACTGCTCACAATTGTCAGGCTCTTCCTTCCGGAATCCTCGGAATGGTGTCGATGCTCTATGGGGGCCCACCTCTCGATAACACCAAGTCCGGACTGGAATACTCACGGACTGTTGGAGTGATCAAGCGGGCGAAGGAAAGGGTAGGGACAGCAGGGAGGGAGACCTGAAAAGACACGGAACAAGAACACTATCAGTAGGCGTTTTGCAACCACCCAACCCTGCTGTAACCAACTAATAGTGACACACTCCAAACAACGTTTCTCCCCCCGTACCTATAAAGGAAAATAACCCGTGCCTTGACCATCAGACGAGAGCAGAGCGTATGATATTCGTTTGGCTGACACTATGGAAGACAAAGAGGTACTTTTATGTTGAAGAAATACAGTCGGTTCTGTAACCCCCTAACCCCTCAATGTATCACTCTCTGCAGAGACTTTGTACCACACGTACCACAGCAGGTGCAAGTATGACGTTAAACGAATAGGGAGAACCTCTCCTGAAGCTCGCTCTCTCTTCTGGATAAGGGAAAGAAAAAGGTAACAAGCACAGAACAACCACTTTTGCTGCTTATCCTGCCTGTAAGTAATAATGTCACAGTCTTAGGAAATCAAAATGAACAGCCGTGAACATTGATGCTCCTCAATGCCCTAAGGCTCACAACACGCACTTTTGGGTCGATAGTTTAACCCCCGTGCCCTCCAGGGAAATCAGGCCGAGAGTCACTGTAGGGGCAACCAGGCAGGCGTCCGCCTCTCCACTCTTAACAACTAAAGCGAGTAAACAGACGAGCGTTTAATGTCTTGCTCAAATCGCCTGCTTACGGTCGCGCTGCACACGTTGTTGTACATCACAAAGGTTCATCATGGAATCACACAATGTCACTGGTTTTCTTGTCTCACATACACACAACTGTTTGGAAACCCAGTTCCCTCTAAACGAGCCCTGCTCCGGGCTCTCCGTCAGGTGTATGCGCCTTAAGATACGGAAGCGGAGCCCCGCCTCTCGTTTTCTCGCGGGTCTGGATAAACAACTTCGAATCCCTGAAACGTGCCACAACGGCACTCTTACCGCCTCAAATACCGGGATCTCTGGAAACACTGGAATCATTGACGACAGCTAACGACTGCGGTCTCCGTAATCATTGGCAGCGCCCTCTTCCCGGGCCGCTGCCTTTACGCGTCTTCCGACGTCGTCTCGCGGTCACGTGAGGCGTGACTCGCGGAGGACGCCGGGAACTGTAGTTTTGATCTATTTACTTCTGGGTTCGCGTTAGCGTTGCTGCCAGCGCGCAACCGGGAAGAAGTCTTGATAACAATTTTAGCCTTCTTCAGCCAAAAGATTCAACAATTTGTGCGCAGGTTGGCAGCCTTGAATTATCCGGTACCAACTTAATATTGCAACCAGAGGAGCAGGTCAATAACATTCGTCTTTGGCTCTCAGTCTACGGGTGAAAGCTGCAAGTTTCTTTTACTCTGCCAGAGGCAACTCTGTTTCTGGACAAACCAGCTTGCGCTCTCCTCCCCCGCCATTCCCCTCCTCTCTCGCCATTCCCCTCCTCTCTCTCTATCTCTCTCTCTCTCTCTCAATCACTCTCGCCTGTAAAACGAGCTCCATGTCACAGGAATGTGCGGAAGAAAAACAGAGAAAACTATCAGCAGAACCCTCTGGGTCACGGATGCAGCTAATGACAATATTGAACATTAGGTGAATGAAGTGCTGCCACGCCTCGCAGTGTTTCCCCAAAAAGTTACTATTGAGCGGAGTCGTGTCATAGAAAGACGCGAAGCCTGGAGAGAAGGACCCGGTGTAAACCCACATCATGCCGGGTTTATTTATCCTAAACAAAAGCGGCTGCTGTTAAATGTTACTATTGCTTACTTTGCAAGCATTGGAAAGGGCAACATCTGAACGGGCAAGTTCATGTTTTCAGTCCCCTCCCCCCCCCCCCCCCCCCCACACAATCACAGCAATGGTATTTCCTTTTCCTCGCCACTGAACCCATCACGGAAGGACTGAACTCTGCGCCCTGACAGGCATGTCGATACTATGGATTCTGTCAGCCTGGCATGGTGAGCCCCTCCTCCCCCACCGCACAGCCACAAGTCCTCCAGGCAAATAAGTAAATAAACGGAGCGCGGTGTGCCTGAAGCGGGCGCCCTGCTCCGAAATAGAGTAAACAAGCTTTTACGGCAAAAGTATAGCAAACAAGTCTGTCCAAATAGGACGGCTCGAAAAGCAAAGCAAAAACGTCATAGACACCTCCGTTCCAATGGCTGTCCACCATTTAGCATAAATGGTGACGACAGCCAATGGAACAGAGCGGCGTGGCTTAAAGCCCCTTACTGAAAATACCCTGCTAACACTAAATCTCGCCAGCGAGACTGCGCATGTCTGTGCAGCCTATGCCAGCCGAGACCTAAAAACTAGGGCTGGGCGGAATTTGCGAAGCCGTGCTACGCAAAACTCCGCGAAACGGTAAAAAATCTCCGCAAGCATGCAGAAATTCCGCGAACACGCGGAATTGTTTGTTCGCGATGCTTTTTTCGCGAACGCCATTAGCGTGCAGGGGGGGAAATATCTCGCAAACACGCATTTTGAGAACGTGAACAAGCAAAAAATTCCGCAAAGCCGCGGAACGCAGGATTTGAGCAATTCCGCGTTCTCCGCGGAACGCGAAATTACCCAAATTCCGCGAACGGAATTTACTGCCCAGGCCTACTAAAAACATCTTGTGATTGAAAAAACATTTTTTCCAGGTAACCGTAACATACTCCTGGAGCTACATGATTACGCCACTGCTAAGTCTGGACTTAGACATGAGGAACATTGTAAGTTCCTGATTCATAAAACTTTTTTCTAAGCCCGGGCAGCGTACTCCGCTCCGCCAGCAGAGTTTGCAGAGTTTTACCAACTCCGCGCTCCGCTGGGAACACGAAGTTGAGTAAAACTCCGAGTCCGTTGTGGAGCGGAGTACGCCCCTCAGCCCCGGCCCAAAAAAGGGTTAAAAAAAAGACAAAAAAACCTACTTGCCTTCTCTTCTGTTGTCTGCGGGCCACCCTCCTCCTCGCTGCTATGTCTCCTCCTTGCGTTACCGGTCGCATTCCCCCTACGTTTTACGTGAATTGTTCACGAAAGACATAAAACGTAGGGGATTGCAACCGGCAATTCTAGGAGGAGGACGACGGCAAAGAGGAGACACAGCGGCGAGGAGGGCGGCCTACAGACGACAGAGAAAAGGTTTTTTTTTTACCCTTTTTAAAAAATAAATTGTGGGTCTGTGGCAGAGCGGAGTCCTACTGAGTTTTTTTTAAACTCCGTGGAACTCCGCGGAGTACCACTCCGCATACTCTGCCCAGGGCTACTTCTTTCTGTGAGTATGTGCAGGAGTGGCTTCTCCACTTGGGCAGAGGTGCATTGCCCCACTGCTTTCTCGCAGTGCAAGAAAGCCAAAACATAAAACGGTAATCATTTTTGATTATTACAATTTTATGTTTCTTTGGGCATTGCAGGCAGGCAGGTGGGAGGAACTGCACGGGCAGGACAGGAGTGGTTTGCTCAATGCTCAAAGACTGTTTGGTTGGCCGTCCCCTACAGCCCCAGACTGGGCGGCGTCCTGACCAATCACATCGCTCTACTGGAGAATTGTGATTGGCTTAGGGAAGGGGAGGCTGCCTGCTTCCTGTTGCTGTCGAAGACAGGAGAGCAGGAGCAGTGAAGACACGGGACCCGGGCCGGCAGAAAGGTAGGTTTTAATTTTTTTTATTTCGTTATTGACCCCCCTCCCCGCATGACTCTGCGCCTGCCCCCCCTCCCCCCTCCACCCGCGAGCCATGCCGGCTGCTACTGAGCATGTGTTCCTTATTCCAAGCTTAGGTGTGAGTTACTATCGGATTTCCATGAATAGGATACTTATACTCACATTTTCCATTTCCTAATCAGGGAATCTGTTTGTAGATAATCCAATATGAATCAAGCCTGTATATTCAAGTGTAACTTGCATCTAAGATAGTACACAATTATTCCCGAATAAAGCTTTGCAGACTGAGGCTAAAGTGTTAATTTACACCTATTGTGCTAGACCTGCATGCACTTTTACGGTTACAGCCAAAAGGAATTAGAATTCGGGTCGGAGGTGATCAAAATACTTTCAGGAAATTGTGAGTGGCATTATCATTAAACAACTGACAACTGGGCTTGGCAGTAATGTAATTGGTATAAAAGCCAGTCTATGGTATAATTGAAAGTTAAGTAAGCTGTTCATTCACAATGACAGTGCCATGAGGTGAGATGTACCATGGGTCACAAACTGTACCATGGGCGTGAGTTCACTAGGAATGCAGTTCATGGTTAATGGTGATAATGCATATTTTAAAATGTTAATATCCATGCCTTAAATGTTTTGTGAACAATGAGAAATGTACATGTTTGATACATTTGGTTTCAAATGAAGTAATCATAAGGATGTCATCTCTTCTGAATATATAGAGATTTATTTGTAGTTGTTTACTATGACAGATTAATTACTCAATCTCTTGTGACTGGCTTATTTAGAAGTGAGCACTGGCAAACTCAACCGATCTGCCTTTAGGACGAGTTCCGACCAGTCCTTACTTGCATTGGCTCTATTGCTGCATGGCCCTCACCAATGCTGGAAGGGTGAGATTTACAATAGGCACAGGTATATGGCATCATGATACAGATGCATGGCGGGCATTTTTGAATGGTAAAGATGGCAACCTTCTGTGTACATGCATGTGCATGCATCATGATGCAAGTTTGCACATGCATTACAACACATCTGCGTCTTCACACAATGTGCCAACAAACATTTTGGCTTTTATCATTCAGCCTTGGCCAGTGGCCATGTCGGAACAGTGAAGAGAAAAAAAAGCGTGCAGGACTGTATCAACGTGAAGTGATTGATATGATCGCACTCTGCAACAGCGGGCATATTAAAAAAGGAAAGCAAATAAATATAACACAAAAAACGGGACATAGTACAGGGATGGATGGGGAAGCTCTGAGCACAATGGATACGAAAAGAGTAGAGGGTGGTATTAAGAATGTAGACTGAGTATGAAGAGTGAGGGTTTCATCATTAAAAATAAATACGATAAATGAACAGGAGTGTGTCAGAGATGACTTTTTTAAGTGGTTCACATTTACAAATACAATGAGCTAATAACCACACTAAAAAGCAACTCCTTAAGCCAATGCCTAAAGGCAGCTGAACAATAGCCAGTGGCTGAAACATACTGAACAAAGGCCCTTTTTGTATGTCTGTTATGTGTATTTTTTGTTTGTGAATTTATGTTTTTTTTTATTACATTAGCTCCCTCTAGAGGTAGGTGAGATTTAAAATGGCATCAAGGTAGGGGGAGGACATGAAGATGGTTGGTATGGTGCTTTCCGCACTGGACCTGAAGACACATGAAGCAAACCATACTCCCGCTCTGGTTGCAAGTAAGTTGTGGAAATCGCATTCCTGACAACAATATATAGAATTATAAATGGGTAGCAGTGAATTATAGGGATGTTTTTCACTGAGGGGTTCGGAGTCATCAAATAGACAACGGGAGTGAAGCTGAAGTTGGCCAAGATGTCCCTTAAAACCCCGAGGGGAAAAACATGTCTGTAATTTCACTTTTTACCTAGCTATAATTTTATCTTATGTATGTCCCCTAAAATCATCAGTCCCTGCTTCCAACTGCTATGCAGGGGCATTGGAGTAATAGCTGAGCCATATATTACAGGGGTGCTGTTATGTAACCCTGTCCAAAAGGTAACAAAAAAAAAATGTACTTGCCATCCTTTCCCAACCACCTAATCCCACCACCTTCCCTGCCTTCCTTCTGCTGTAGCTGTGCTTTCTGTTTTCCTTCAAAGCAGACAAGCAGAACTGCACTGAAAGGCTGTCAGGGACACCTGCCAGCCGGACCTGGAAGGTCTTTCTGATGTAGCAACAGTGGGTAACGAGTTTTGTTATCAACTGTTGCTTCGTCATAGCAGTGAGTTATGACATTTGGAGACTGAAATAAACGATGGCACCTCTCAATGAGAGCCATGCATAATAGCAGTCGTGGCACCTCTGCTAAGGCGGAGGAGTGTCGCCCCACTGCCAAGAAACAGCAAAAGAAAGGAAGAAATAAAATGAATATAACTTAATGTTATTATCATTTTATTTTGGCCTCCTGCTGCGGCAGCGTGCGCGAGGGTGCGGGGCTGCAGAGCAGGGGAGGAGTGGTAGAACACTCTTGTGCGCAATGTCTCAGGCCGCCCAAACCAGTCATGCGCTATGACTGGTCGGTCCTTGGGCTGCCAAAAGCAGTCATGCGCACTTCCCTGTTCTCCATGCAGGCTACATTACAGCCTGCATGTAGAACATGCCCACCCCTACAGCAGTGTCATGGCGCTCAAATCAATCACAACGCTACAAGTTGTGATTGGCTGGGGGGCAGGGAGCATGGGAGCCCTTGTAATTCCTGCTTCCTATTTCTAGCAAGACGCCAGGTAGAGGACAGGATGGGACACAGGAGAGGTGGCGGCTGCCGGCCAGCCAGCAAGCCAGGAGGTAAGTGATTTTTTATGTTTTACCGATTTTCCCTCCACCCCTTCGCCTCCACCGCCCCTCTGCAGCTTCTAGGCAGCAGCCGCGACTGCATAATAGTAGTTTGTACCACGTCTTTCACTGTGTTAGTATGGAGCAAACCAGCTCTGCATGGATCTGGGGCAATGTATGTAAGTATTTATATTTGTAGAAATAGAACCATTAAAAAGCATAGAGCATTGTGCAAAGAGAGCGAAAGGGATGAAGCTTTAGAGAAAAAAGATTTGAGGGTATTTTCAAGGTATGGGAGGCATATGCAGTGTATTTCTCGGAGCAGGAGGATCTAAGAAGGTCTTATCAAGGTTTGATGAAGTGCCGATTCCTAAATCTTTGCCTTCTCTTCACTGTGACAGCAGCAGGAACAACGATTATGCTGAGGTGCTAAATTACAACGTTTAAATGTTGATTCATAAAGTTTGGGGAATGTGACACTGTCCACAAAATATTCTAGGCCTAGAGATATAACATTTGCCTCCATGACTATTTTTATCCATCTTCTTCATCACCGTCCTTCAAAATGACAGCCAGTCATAATATTGTAAGGTTTCTGATGAGGCAACCTGGTTAGTAAGGGAAGAAATAAACTTCTGAAACAGAAAGTTCTGTTTGTGCATAAAAGTATTTTTGGAAGCAATTAATTGTATAGTTGCTATACTATGAGCAAGGTTAGGCGCACATTAATTTTATCACTGCATTATATGTCAACGTGATATTTTCTCAAGAGCAAAAAAAGAGGCCCTGCCCACTAAATGGGTTTTTAAAAAGAGCCCAATATAAAATAGGTCTGTTTATTGTAAATAAACAATGTTATAAAAAGTGAATCTAAATGATATAAAGTATGCAAATTGTACAGAAACTATTCAGTAGGATTGCTTAGGTAAAGTCTTGATTATGATATTTATTACACTTCCGGTACATATTTTTTCTACCTAAAATTCATTATGTATACAATCTTTCTCTAAAAAAAAAACAAATCTTTATTTGGGTAAAATAATTATAAAAGTGTACACAACAAATACAAGTTAAGTAAAATGAGTTTTAAAAAGTATTAAAAATATAAAAGTTTAAATAATACATCCAGAGTAAAAACAAACGTGTCAAGACAAGATTGATCACAACATGCATGATATAAATCAATTCTCAGTGTGTGAGACAATGTGCAAACATAGTAAGTGGAAGCAGATACAGGAGCATTTTACTCGAATGCAGACAGAGGGTGATATCGCCGTAACAGGGACTACGTGATGCCGAGACATGTGTTACTAGGGCAACAAAACGAGCGCAATAAAGTGATTGTATAGATTTTAACAGAGTCCTGCAAATTTAAATAACATTGTCACACGGTATTACATAACGTTCATTGTTGGGCAGTTCATGACTAAATCGAAGCCCAACACAGAGTACAAGCATAATGTGTAACCAGCCTTTCTATGGTTTACAAACCAAGCGCCAATGACGTGGATCAATAATTCAAATTAGGAGAATCCTTATTTAGGGCTGGCTTGTAAGCCAGCAACGTTTTGTGTGTGGTTACTCGAGGCAGTGGTGGCTGGCTGGCTGGGAAAGGTGGTGGGGCTAAGGGGAGGGGAGCGGAAGGATAGACAAAAAGAAGACATACTTGCTGGTCGCCGGTTGCCAGCAGCTGCCATTCCTCTGTCCTCACTGTTTTCCTGTCTCCCAGCAGCACCCTGGCTCACAGATTCTCCTAGCCAGTCGCAACGCTGCTGTCACCAGCATGACAGCGACATTGTGATTGGTCCCACCGTACTCTTGTTGGAAGCCACGGGGGTTGCCCCAAGGCCCCCAAACCTCCAGTCGGCTCCCTCCACACAGCAGGAGCCAGCAATGCTCCTGCCGGCAGACTGGAGCAATTTTTTGATCTGTTTCCCTGCCTGCAGGCAGGGAAACAGATAAAAAGTTCGCTCCTAGTGGGTGGGAGCATTTTCAAAACTCCTGCCCTATGGGAGTGGATTTGAAGTTTGCTACCTCTTGGCAGGAGCTTTGAAAATGCTCCCACCAAGTGATAGCAAACACAATTTTTCCTGTCCACTCCACTGCGAGCAGGGAAACTGCCCCAGGGGTAGGCCCCCCATGACATAGCTTTCGAGCTGGCCCCTCAGAGACTCATACACCCAGTCAAAGACCCACTCATACACTATTGCACCGATTCACAGACCCACTCAGAGACTTACGCATCCTGTTACAGACCCACTCATGCAGTAATGCACCTATTTACAGACCCACTGAGACATTGACATGCCCACTCACAGACCCACCGAGACACAGACCCACTGAGACACTGATGCACCCACTCAGGCACTTATGCTCCCACTGAGAGACCCACTCAGACACTCATGTGCCCACTCACAGACCCACTCTCAAACTCATGCATCCACTCACAGACCCATTGATACACTCATGTACCTAGTCACATACCCACTCAGAGACTGATGTACTCTCACAGACCTACTGAGACACTAACATACCCGCTCATAGACCCACTCAGACAGTAACACACCCACTAACAGACCCTATTAGACACTCACACAGCTACTTGCAGAGCCAATGCTCTTGTGCATTAAATGTGTGCTTTTGGTTTGCAGATCTGTGATGGATTTACAACTCCTAATGTGTAGATACTTGCCTTTCTCTGAGAAATGTATTCCGTTACTTCTATATATATGCTCCATGTCAAAGCGTATATCATTGTTGTATATGGAGCTCTTGTTATGGTCTTTGAGGAATGCAGAAACCATTTCATTAACATGTTTCCTGGCTTTGTATATCTGTGGATGAAATTCATTTGACCTCTTCCATTTCTGCCTTTGGAAAATGTTAGAGTACACCAAAGCAGTGTGAGGGAAAAGTTTAATTAATTGACCAAAGGTATCCTTCATCAGGATTTCAAGTCCAACCTCAGTAAGTGTGCCTAAGTCATTGCAACCATAGTGCACAATTTAGAGGTCTGGATGTTGGCAATCCACAGTGCTTTCAACCAAAGGCAGCAACTGATGCCACTTTTACCCTCTCTGGCCAATCCACGTAATATCTACATTAGGCAAACCCAAGTCCCTGTCAATACCACTCTTTCTAATATACTTTCTAGCCCAAAACACAAAGATATTACCCATTACACTTGCTGCTCGTTTCTGACCTCTATTTTGCCTCTTTCTGCTCGTTTCTGACCTTTATTCTGCATCTTTCTGCTCGTTTCTCATTATTTTGCCTCTCGCTGCTCATTGCTGACAGGTTTTATTGCATCTTTCTGCTAATTTCTCATCTTTATTTTTGCCTCTTTCTGCGTGTTCCTGATCTTTATATTGGCTCTTTCTGCTTGTTTCTCACCAGTATTTTGCCTCTTTCTGCTTGTTTCTCACCTTTATTCTACCTCTTAGTGCTGGTTTCAGTCCTCTATTTTGCCTCTTTCTGCTTGTTTCTCACCTTTATTTTGTATCTTTCTGCTCGTTGATGACATATATTTTTCCTCTTTCTGCTCGTTTCTCACCCTTATTTTGCCTCGTTTTGCTAATTTCTAACATTTATTCTGCCTCTTTCTGAAAGTTTCTGTCCTTTATTCTGCAGACAGGAAAAGATATAAAACCTCCGTTCCCAGTGGGTGGGAACAATTTGATGGCTGTCGCCTGCTGGAACCGAAATGTTTGCTTTTGCTTCGTGGGGGGTGTCAAAGCTCCCCCAAGCAGAAGCAACCAGCTATGTCCCAGGGGTAGCAGGAGCTGGCCCTGGGGGGTGGTGGTCCCCAGGGTCATGTACGGCTACAGGAGGGGGGATGCACAGCCCCCTTCCCTCTGTTTGCACAGGCCAACCCATGGAGGTGGTGAATGGCTCAGGAGAGGGGGCTGTGTGGCCCCCTTCTATTTAAAAAAAAAAAAAAAAAAAAATCCCAGGAGTATTGGTGGCACCAGGGCGCAAGGGTCTGGGGGCCCCCACTTCATTTTTTGCATAGCCTAGGGAGGTGGTGATCCCCTAGGCACAGCAGGGTCCACACGGCCCCACCAGTCAATTTATTTATTGCCCCGGGAAGGTGATGGTCCCTGGGGCTCAGGGGGGTCAGCGAGGCCCCCCATTTCTTCATATTTAGCCCTGGGTAGGTGGTGGTTCCTGGGTCTTAGGGGTCTTTGTGCTCCCCCATAGTCAGTTCTTTTATAGCCCCGGGGAGGTGGGGGTCTCCAGGGCTCATTGTTCCGAGGGCCACCATCATTAATACAATGAAGCTCCAGGGAGGTGGTGGGCCCTGGGACATAATTCAGCCCAAGGAGGGGAGCCCTGTTGCATCCCTCCTTTATAAGAAAAAGCCAGCACACCCCTGGGACCTGTAACACCCAAGGGCTATAATGCAGTTTTTTTTTATTTGCAGGGGATTCACGTCTCTGTCATGTTCCAGTGGCAAAAATTTGAAAGAGTGCTTTTTGGCCCTGTGGGAATCTCCGGGGACATCAGAAACACAGTTACGTGATCAGGGTATTCCTACCCTTCCGCCATTTCTTTTTTAAATGTTTGTTGTGGAACTTGGCTGAAGCCAGGTCCCAAGATGGCTGCCCACATTTCCTCATTGAAGTGTTGGCAGCCAATCAGATTTCAGCTCAGGGATTGTCGCATCCTCGGTGGATACATACACATTTGTAGTTTAAACTACTGACCAGATTTACACCAAATAACAAAAAGATTTCTTTCTGGACCAAGAGCTACCTTTGGACAAATTTGGTGTAATTCTGTCCAGCGGTTTGTGCTTTCTCTATGGGAAATAACATTGGAAAATCCCTTTTTTTGAACTACCCCCTCTTTCTTGGGTCCCACCTGATGGATCGCCCAAAACATTCCATACCCAACAAGAATGAAGGTTTGGAAAAGTTTGTGGAGATTCGTCAAGTGGCACCAAAGATAAAGGCAAGTAAAAAACCCTTTTCCTATGGAAACATGGTCCTAACTATAACTACCTAGTGGAGACTTATATATACATTATCTATATATTTACTAACTTATGAGTCCATGCATTGGGCCTGCTGATGCGGAGCTTGTTTGTGTAGTTTTAAGCCAAGTAGTTGAGATGGGATTGATAACTTCTTGTGAAGCCTTGAACTCACCTTTTACTATATAAAGTCAACCCTAAGGAATTATGAAAGTAGGCCATAGGGTAAGGTGGTATCTGCTTAAAAGGTAAAATATGTAGTTACAAGTTCCAGGTATTTAAACATACACTTACAGACCCATACACTCAGTTATACATTTGGCATGCCACCTATACTGTGACTCACATACCTATTTGCAAAGGAATAGAACCACACACATAGCTAGTTAGACAGCGACAGTGGCACGTACACATCCACTCATACACCTACACAGTACTTATGTATCTAGCAGTAACTGAAGCACTTCCACACACAGTAACATACTCCAACACCCACAAACACAGTCACTGAGCAATCCATACAGTGACTTGCATACTCATTTACAGAACCATAAAGTTACTAAGAGAGCGTGGCATATACCAACATAGTTACTTACAGATCCAGTGATACATCCACAGAAGGACTGATACACTCACTGACATATGTACTCAAGTACTGACACATCCAAGTCACTGATGCAGACAAGTAGGCCTTTAAACATGTCTCTCTGAACCTCTCATTGTACTAGGTATGTCACTTTTAATGTAGGCGCAACATCCGCCACATAAAGGGTGCTATGTGCTTAAAATGTAAGAGAGGTACTTTTAAGTTTAGTGACTTATATGCGCACTTATAGATCCATACACCCAGTTATATATGATGTCTCTCACCCATACTTCAACTGACATACCCATGTACAACATAATAGAGCTACTAACACACCAGTCAGACAGTGAGAGAGGCACTTACACATCCATTCACTCACCCACACAGCACTTATTTATCCAGCAGTAACTGAGGCAGTTGCACACATAGTTACATACCACAACACTCCGTAATAGAGCCAGTAACTAATATATAAACCACTTACATATACATGTAGAGATCCAAACATATAAGACAGGCAGTTCTATATAAAGGTAGTTGACTTACACATCCAGTGACACACCCAGAGTGAGACTAAAATACTTATTTACACATCTACTGAAACTTTGACACTGCTAGTTCCTTTTCTAGAAAAGCAGAGCTTTCACCAATAAGTAGGATGTACCTCTATTCCAAACATGCCAAAAATGGCCACGCTACCCCTTTCATATCAGAAATTACCACTGAAGCACATTTCAGGGAATTCCGAATGTAAACCTCTGAGAAGGCAGCCTCACAGCAGTAAGAAACCAAGTAGGCTGTTTGTCACAACCAGGACATGCCACACAGCAAAGGGGCATGTCCTACCTTTTACTTTTACCTACACAGAACCCTGCCCACAGGGCTCCCTAGGGACCACCTTAGGGGTGAACTACATGTGGTAAAAGGGGAGTTTCAGATGTGACAAACACTTTAAGTGCCACGTCACTGTGCAGTAAACTGAGCACGTAGGCCCTGCAGTGGCAGAGGCCTGAGACAGCTTTGAAAGGCTGCCTTAGTGGGTGGCACAAGCAGCGCTACAGGCACACTAGTGGCATATAATTTACAGGCCCTGGTATATAAGATACCGCTGTACAACGGACTTACAGGTCAAGTAAATATGCCACAAAGGTGTAAATCATTCTTACCAAGTTTACAAGAGAGAGCATGTGCACTTTAGCACTGATCAGCAGTGGTGAAGTGCCCAGAGTCATAGAATCAACAAAAACAGGTTGCATAAAATACAGGAGGAAGGCAAAAGTTCTGGGATAACCCTGTAAAAAGGGCCAGTTCCAACAAAGTATGATGTATCCAGCAGTAACTGAGGCAGTTGCATACACGGGTAAATACCCCAACACAGTCAGTAAGCAATCCATATAGTGACTTGGAAACACATTTACATATGTGACTGATTCACTCTGTCACATATGTACTCAAGCACTGGCACAACGAAGTCCCCCATCTAGACAAGCAGCTCTTTAAACATGTCTCAGGCTTACTACTGTAGAGGCTGTGTGTGCAGTTTCACTGCCAGGTCGACTTGGCGTTTAAAATCTCTTGACAAGCCTTAAACATACCCTTGTACTACACATAAGTCAACATTAAGGAAAGCTGTAGGTATGACATAGGGAGGGAGCCATATTCTTAAAATGTAACAGTGGTAGTTTTATGTTTATTGACTTATCTGCACACTTCTAGACCCATAATCCAAGTTATATATACGGTCTCTTACCGATACTGCAACTGAAATAGCAATGAACAAAATTATAGAGCTACTAACACAGCCAGTCACACAGCGACAGAGGCACTTACGCATCCATTCACTCACCCACACAGCACTTATGGTTTTAGCAGTAACTGAGGCAGTTGCACACACAGTTAAATACACCAACACTCACTAGCACAGCCAGTAAACAATCCATTAGCGACTTACATACACGGTTAGAGACCCATAGAGTTGCTTAGAGAGTCAGTCATATACCAACATAGTTACTTGCGTATCTAGTGACACACCCATGGAGGGAATGATACACTCACAGAGATATGTACTCAAGTACTGACACAATGAAGTCACTCATCCAGAGAAGAAGCTCTTTAAAAATGTCTTGGGCCTGTCACTGCAGTCTCTGTGTGCCGTTTTGTTGCCAAGTTGACTTGACAAGCCTTAAATTCCCCTTCTACTAGATATATCTCACCTGTAAAGTAGGCCATAAGTGGTGATAGGGAGGTCAGTGTGTGCTTTAAAGTAAAACATGCAGTTGCATGTACACTTCCAGACCCATATGCCCAGTTATACATCCAGATTCCCACTCAGTGCTGCAACTTATAAACCTATTTAGAGAAGCATAGAGGCACTCACTCCCACACTGAGTCAGATAGAGAGCACACTTAGGCATTCACTCACACACTGTCACACACTGTCATACCACTTATGTATTCAGCAGTAACCGAGCCCGTTGCACACAGTTTTTTATATACCCCAATACTCAGTAACACAGCCAGTAAGCTATCTATACCATCACTTGCATATACTTATACAGATTACTAAGAGAATCATTTATATATCGATATAGTTAGTTAGACATCCAGTCACACACCCACAGAGAGACTGATACACTTCCTCACATATGTACCCAAGTACTGACACAATCAAGTTACTTATCCAGAGAAGTAGCCCTTTAAACATGTCTTGGATCTGCTACTGCAGAGCCTGTGTCTGCTGTTTTACTGCCAAGTGATGTTAGTATTTAAAACCCTTTTGCGAAGCCTTGAACTCCCCCTCTACTATATTTAAGTCACCTGTAAAGTATGCCTTAGGTAGGTGATAGGGAGGGTGCCTTGTGCTTAAAAGTTAGGACAGTTTTAGAGAGATGCATGCACACTCACTTACAGACCCATATGTCCTATCTTTAATGAAGAAAGCTACTTTCAAGAGAACATATTAGTGCATGGAGTTGAAACAACTGGTTGATGTTATGAGATGAAGGATAGTACTCCTATTCAAAAAAGGAATTGTATGGGAAGGGATAGCTGATCAGATACATAGAGGACGTAGACAGGCCCCTGTATACAAATTGAACTGTAGCAGTATTTGCAGTGTTCACAGGAATCTATTGATATATTGAGAAGTTACCAACATAACTTTCCATGCAAAAATCTGCAACAGAAAATGGGACTTTGCAAGGATCACTCCCATTTAAAATAAGGAAGTATACACATTTACAGGGACATTCACTAGGATGTCTATCAGAGAAAGCATGCCAAAGCAGCTTTCATCACTTCAGAATATTAGATGTTCATCACTCTAAAATTTGAAATTCAGTTAGGAGGCTCCTGCTCTGTGCTTATGAATAGAGCTCTTTTGCAGGGTACAGTTGCAGAGGTAGAAAAAGATGCTCAGTTTTGGTTCTTTGGTCCTGAACAGAAGTATAAGGAAAATGAGGAGTTGGCATATGGAGGTGTAGAGGAGCAGGACACAGGTATTAGTGTTGATAATTTAACAGAAGAGATTAAGAAGCTTAACACAGTTTCTTCTGAAAAAACAAACTGTGTTTGTATTTGTTGTTGACGCACTCAATACAAAAGTTAAATTCGCAATGTGGTTGTGTTCTCAAAAACTGAACAGCAGAACAGAAATGTGTGGCAAAAATTTGCTGTTTATTTATTTGTAGAGGAATGGTTTGAGTTGTACACACTGCAAATTATGTGTAAGTACTGCTTTGATTAGTTAGAGGAAAACAAAAACAAAATGCTAGCAAATGCTAGCATGGTACTATATAACAAGTTAGAATTAGTATCTATTCCATCAAAACTATGGGTTTTCAATGTTTATGAATCAATTCTCATACAATGTGTACACCTATTTTAGGCTATAATTCGCATTGAGACAAATACAGTGAAATTGCTACTAGTTGACCTTCCGAAAGGCCTTAAAGAAAGAGTTGTCTACTTACCTTTAGATTTTAAACAGAATATTGAAAATGTTGGTGTACTCCGAGATGTTCATGAACCACTTATCATTCTAGTAAATGGTGTGAGTATGAAGAATAAAAAGAGTTAGTGGATGTTAGTAAAGTAAAAAAAAGCGACAATATACCTGGTACAAAAGAATATTTATTATAAAAAGTTTGATGTTGCTCGAGATGTGACAACATAGAGGATGAAACATTACCATCAAGTGGACAGATTTAAAAACTTGGATCAATCCAGATCAGAAGAGATTGACAAACAGTACAGTGTCCGGCCTCTGCATTCTAAACAAGTCATCGATGATGCTATTGATCTCTTTCAAATGAAGGACACAAAAGGAGCTCCCATGAGTGTGTGGGAGATAAGTTTAAAAGCTTATTGTTTTCCACAACTGTTTCCCAGTGGAGGAGATGGCCAATTTGATGACTGCCCTGTATAGATACCAGCAGCTGAATAGTGGTAGGCCATATTATACTCGTACGATTCAAGATTTTGCTAAATATTCTCAAAATAGTCCATCATCTGTTTGAGAGTCATTTGTCTGGACTTTCATATGCTGTTAACCACATACTGAAGACAGGAGTTAGTCTTCAAAATCTCTCTGCAAAGGAAGTCATTGACAAAATTCATGGGAAGGATGAAAACTTAGAATACAGCTTAATTATTTGATGGTGTGCCAACCTGTCACCGTTGAGTATTGATATTGCAGTCATGGAGAACTGACATGTATGTTGAGAAATCTATGTGCACTTACTTGGTTCTTGACACTCAGTTGTGCTGAGTATGCCTGGTATGACCTGCTTGAATTATTTGAGAGAAGCAAACTCTAACATTGAAGATATAAAAGTGAAGACAACCGGAAAACGTTGCTCTTTGGATCCCACCAATGTTTGCAGATATTTTACCCACAGGTTTCAAGATATGATGTCTTTAATCTGCAACACAAGAAATCCTCCTTTTGATGAAGTAATTGATTTATTTTGCCAAACAGAGTACCAAGCAAGAGGTGCGCCTCATACTCACATGCTGGTATGGCTAATTGATGCACTGAAATTTGGAAGAGACAGAGATGAGTCTGTCTTGTCTTTCATAGAGTAGTATGTGACATATGCCATCCCAAAAGGTGGTGATAAAAGACAACAAGTTATACACTTTCAAACTCATAGATTTGGGAAGTACTGTCATTGAAAATACAGATGCAAAGGAATATTTTACACAAGATGTCAATTTGGATTCCCACGACCTTTCTTTTTCAAAGGAAGAGTGAACAGCTTTTTGTCTGCAGTCAGAAATACACTGACACAGAAATCACTGAAAAACACATACAACCTGAGAAGAACAGAGGCTTCCAAGTATATTAATGACTACAACCATGCGAATCTCAAAGTGTGGAATGCAAATATGGATCTATAATTTGTGTCAACCTGTTGCTCGGTGCATCACTTCATACATTACAAAATCAGAGAAGACAGAGATAAAGAAGATGTGGCAGGGGATTCCTGCAGAAAAAACTTTATCTAAGGAATTGTACAAATTGAGATTGAAAATGCTTTCCCATTGAGAGATTGGATCTTATGAGTTTTGTGACTGGTTGAGCTTGGCCAGTTTGTTCTCAAAGTCAAGGGAATTGTTTGGGTAAGTGTAGGCCCAGAAAGTACATGAACTCGAGTGTTAAAGTCTTTCCCAGAAATTCAGTACCTAGCAGAGTTTGACATGGAAAGTACAGACATTGTGAAATGAAATATGTTAGACACGTACTACCCAAGAAGGAGTCCACATCTAGAAGACGTGCCTTTTTGAAGTACTTTAACACTACAGATACCAAAGGAATATAAGAGAAAAGATAGTAGAAGGCAAATGTGCCATAGTTGGAAGTGACGGTTGTTTGGTGAGACATGCAAAAGGAAATCTAAACCACAGAAAACATAGTTGCCAAACTCCAGACAGAATATAGTTTTTCTATTTGTCACTTCTACAACACGTCAAGCCTTTGCGTGCTGAATCGGAAAGACAGCATTCAGTGTTCAGTCTTTGCAAACTATTTGAAAATGTTAAATGATGAGATTGAAGAAACATTTAGGGGTGGTAAGATGCACACCAATGTAATTCATGTTTTCCATGGTTGTGTACTCAATGTTTGACCCTTTTAGATTTGTACAGGCGTGATAAGATTGATCAGGAGGAAATGATTGCTGATGAGATAGCTAAGCAGAGCACACGAAGCAGCCAAAGTTCTGGACCACTGAGTCAAGATCCTCTTGGACAACCCATTATTGGA
The DNA here is from genome assembly GCF_964204655.1 of Triturus cristatus. NCBI lineage: Eukaryota > Metazoa > Chordata > Amphibia > Caudata > Salamandridae > Triturus > Triturus cristatus. The sequence continues at coordinate 1,512,420,057 of NC_140589.1, forward strand.
AACAAAGCTGCAATAGCCAAGAATGAGGTGGAAACTGCAATGGAGCAAACAAGACAGAAAAGTGTTGATTTCCAACAGTTGTTTTTACAACGGAAAGATGAGCAGAAAGAAAAAGGTAAAAGATAAAAGAGTAAATAGGATAAAGAGAATTTTCCGCAAGATGGTGAGACATATACTAAAACTTCCAATGTCTAATGATCGCAATCTGAGGCGGCAAAACTTAAGGAGAGAATATAGGAACAGAAATTTACAAATAAAGTGGGATAGTAAGAACAGTGCCTACGCAAAACTGTATCATGCTAAATTAACTTGGAATGAACAAGCGTTTTGCTCTCTGGTGGCATACGATACCATTTCATATAGGCAGTCAGATGAGCTGTTTATCCCAAGTGATAAGTGGGAAACTTATATTAAGTTCTGTATAAGTCAACTATTATCTGTAACCGCCAAAAGTTGATGGAATATTTTCAGCTATAACAAACGAAGAAATAGCAGAACTAATAAAAAGTTAATGCTCCTCAAAAGCAGCAGGACCAAATGGTATCCCTATAGACTAAGTAAAACATAACCTTCTGGAGTAATTTGTTAGTACAGCTGTTTTCACAGGTAACCAAGCTAGGAAAAATACCATCTTCTTGGAAAGAAGCAATTGCGCATCCGATATACAAACGAGGTCTAAAAGCAGACCCATCCATCTATAGATTAATAGCATTATTAGACTTGGCAGGGAAATTGTGTGCAAAACACCTTCAAAATAACTTAGGGCTCTGGGCACAGGAAAAATTAATACCAACAACACAACCTGGATTTAGTTCCGGGTGTTTAACAATTGAGAAGATCATTTCATTGGCTCTACTTGGGGAAAAAAGCACGCATGCAGAAAACAACATTATATACCTGTTTCGTGAATTACTCCACAGCGTTCAATAAGGTAAATCGGCAAAGGCTGTGGAATAAGCTTATAACATGGGAAATCGACCCAAATCTCCTGAATTTTATTATCGAACTGCATTCCAAAACATGGCTACAGGTAAAGTTAACACTTGACAATTTGCCATCACCTACATTGGTACTGAAAATGACCTTAGGCAAGGTAATTTCCTCACGCCCTTATTACTTATTATTCTCCCTCTACATTGCTGATATAAACATGTCATAAAGTCTGACATGGGAATCTTACAAAAATACCACACCTAGCGTATGCTGATGACCCAGTGATCCTGTCACTAACTTCAAAAGGAATCCAGCACCAATTAAAACAATTATATATCTATAATACAGTGAATGGATTGATAGCCAATATGTCCAAAATAAAAATTGTGTCCTTTGGACAGCCCATAAAACCTAAAAGGTGGACACTAGGAGAACAATCAATCAAAGTAGTGGAGTGATTTTTGATAATAAGTCACTCTGGTCAAGGCACCTGTCCAGTAGAAACGCCAAATCAACTGTTATCACTAAGTCGATTTCAAGATTCACGAAGATGTTTGGAAGAAAAGCGATCAATCAATCGCTTAAAGCACCACATATGAAATTAGTAATTTATTATATGCATCCCCAGTAATGAGTAAGAAGGTCATCTTCAACTTGAGAAATGTTTTATGAAATGTGTATGGACTTTATTGTATCTATGAAAGGCCACCCCTCATTGAATTATAAGATTGGAACTCGGTCTAAAATCCTTGGTATCATTGCACAACAGGAGTTGTGTGAATTATATTTTTGATTGTGCCAAGGCTGTTTTATCTTCATTGAAACATCTAATATTTAAATAGTTAGGGAGATCTAAATATAGAGATACAGAATTGTATATTACATTGATAGGACTTGAATCTTATGACTTGCCTGACATACAAGAGTTTGGGCAAATGACTGGATCTGCTCGTAAAGACTTAATACGCAATACGCTTATTACCAAGCAGTGGGCCTTAGACCTGCTACAAGCTGGAAAATACAATCATACGGATTTAGTCAAGAATATTTAGAATTAAACCTACCTGGTCATAAAAAAAGGAAAGTTTAATGATTCTGACTACTTTATATACCGATTTGGAAGTTGAAGCGGAATGGAACCCAAGATTTAAAGGCAGTCCAACTTGCCGGCTTTGTGGAACTACTGTTGAATCTCTTGTACACTTAATATGTACCTGCCTTAAACGGTTGCCTCTATAGAGGATATATTTATGCTCCTTGTTTAAAAATGCTAAAATAAGAACAACCGCAGGACATTAAATAATGTATTAGGCTCAGAAAAGACAGAGCAAGTCACAAGGAATATAGAGGCCTCCGCAGCCAATTTTAACAGCTGCATGCAGGCTGTGGCCTCCTGGATGGTAAACAACTTTCTTTGACTCAATGGGGAAAAAACTGAGGTTCTGGTCTTTGGCACCCAACAAACTATATGGACCCACTCATGGTGGCCAGAAATTCTTGGACTATGCACAAAATCTTCTCATTTCTCTCTCTCTCATCACGAAAACAAGCAGCCGTAGCCATGATTCTGTCCAGATTGGATCACTGTAGTGCTCTTTACCTGGACTTTAACAGGGGATCTATTTATAAGCTGCAACTTGTCCAGAATGCTGCAGCAAGACTGATTTTGGACCTTCCCAAATTTTACTCGATTTCTGCTGCCATTCGGAAATTGCATTGGCTTCCAACTGAGAAAGGAATTCTGTTTAAGGCCCTATGTATTGTTCGTAGGGCACTTCATAACTCAGGTCCAGATGGAATCAAACACCTCTATCAACACTACGTCCCTGCTAGACAACTGTGTTATACCAACAAAAATTGACTAGTTGTGCCCGGTTTAGAATGACCAGATGGGGAGGAAGAACCTTTGCTGTTGTTGCATCTAAACTCTGGAACACCTCCCTACATTGATCTCCTGTCTCGAGTCACACCTTCTCTTCTGTAAATCTTTAAAGACCTGGCTCTTTGCCCTCTAATTTTCTTTATAGGGTTGATACTTCCTTCCCTCTGACCAGGGTTCTGCTTGCTGCACATTGACGCCCATGGGAATTGGTTTGCGCTTTACAAGTTGATCCTTCATTCATTCATTCATTCAATAACAATGATGCTAAAGGTTTTTAGATCATGTGTATAAAGCATTAACAGTGTAAATGTCCATATATAATGGAAAGCAACACAGATTTTTTCAACAGAGAATCGAACTCTAAGTTGTATAACTTTACTAAAATTATATATCTCACACTTCTGGCACATTAGCACTTTAGTATATTACGTAAAGTAATAAACTGAGCCAAAAAGAACATAATACAGAGGTAAATGGGTGAGTGGATTTTTTTAATGAAAGATAAAGAAACAATCTGCACAAATACAATGAACTGTATATGTTTTACACATCTGGCACATTAGCACTTTAGTACATCTATGAAGTTACAGATTGGGCCAAAAACGAATATAATACACTGGTAAATGGCTAAATAATATATGTAAATTACTGGAGAAGAAGGAATATAAACTGAATTTACAACTGAAAGGTGTACGTATTGAATCTCTTACGGTAAACCAGATGCATATATGTTGCATAATTAGCACATTAGCACTTTAGCATTGTAAAAGGAATAGACTGAAGTAAAGAAAATAGTGCTACAGTGGTAGATGGATGAATAATGTACGGAAATCATTGCTTAAGTCGAGAACATACAGAATTTTATACTGTGAAGTGTTTGTACTGAACCTGATTGTTACAAGTTGGATTGTAAGTTTTAATTATTGAAATTTAAACTACTGACAACTTTTTTCTTTTAAATGCTCACACTTTTATTATAATCAATTGATAATACAATACTAATGCTACTACTACAAAAAAAATAGGGCACAGATTCCTCCACGACAAAAAAGAATGCAAATGTTCATCATTTAAGCCAATACTATTATACATCAGCGGAGAAGCTGGCACTGGGAAAAGCTTTTTGATTAAAGTTCTGACCGCTTGCCTACAGAGGACTGCAGAATCAAATTTATTTTGGGTATTAACAGCAGCCACTAGATTGGCTACACAAAACATTAAAGGAATTACTCTACATCATCTACTAATCCTACCTGTTGAGCATGACAATAAAGTGCAATACCAAAAGTTATCCAGTGAAGCTTGTCTTGAGGTGTCAAGAGCGTTATAGAAACTGAAGCTTTTTTTATCATCGATGAGGTGAGCATGGGCTGAAACTTAATGCTTGCCTTCATACACTTGAGAATGCAACAGATTTTAAAAATGGAGTATGATGTGCTGTTTGGAGGAAAGCCTTTAATTGTCTTCTGTGTTCCACTGCAACTAACCCCTGTAAAAGGACAGCCTGTTTTCAGTGCACATTTACATGATGAAATTCAGAAATCTTTGTGAAATATTGGCACTGTGAACATTTGGGTAAACTTTGAATACAAAGAACTACTGAGGAATATGATGCCAGTATCCGACATGGAATACAGAAATTTTCTGAAGAACGTTAGAGTAGGAGTTCTGACAAAGGAGGGGAAACGTACCTTAGAAAGTCGACTTATCAAAAAACATTTCTCCTCTAAGAACATAGCAGCACAGTTAAAGTTGAATTTCATTGAAGATGACAAATCTATAGTCTGTTCGATGCCTTCACTTCAAGAGTGCTCCAATTTGTTTTATTAATAAAGAGAAAAAAAATAATTTTGGAAGTTACAGCTGTTGACAAATGGAGCACCAGGGACTAGCACTACTGCTAAGTGGAAAGCTACAAGCCAAAGTAGATTTATTGGAGAGGTCTGTATCCAAGACTACAGGATTAGAAAAGTGTTTATGCGCATGCAAAATCTGTAAAGTAATTTTGCGTAGGAAAGTGTTGCGGAAGGATTAGGAAATGGTGCTATGGGTAGAGTCATTCAGTTCAGCTCAGTTCAAAATCTTTATTCAATCTTTAGAAAAAGATCATAAAGGCACAAGATAAAACACAACAGTACATTATAGCTTCAAAAACAATTGTCATAAATTTCAAATATTCCATGAAATAATTTTTTTATTATACACATACTAAAAACCAATTAAGGTCAATAAAAAAGTCCAACTATTCATACATGGCAGACTAGAGATAAAATAATTTAACGCAGCAAACATCAGGCCTGCCCACCTAACTCACCTCCATAGACTTTCCACAACGGATGGCCATTTTCAGAAAACAGCACACGCTATAACAAATATCTGGGCTGTTTAGCATTTGAAGATAGATTAAAGCCACTCTACATTTTTGAAAGACTAACCTTTTTAGTGTGAGTTTAGGACAGAGCGGAAAACATTTGCAATAGAAACTGCATAAAAATATAAAATGCAAAAGGAATTGCTCTGCCACACCTTCACAACAGCAAGGGGTCAACGAGCTATTCCACACCTTTGCCTCATCAGAAAAGCACATTAAATGCCAGACCGTTCCAGATCTAAATCTAAAAAGAAGGGACCTCTCCAGGCGCATAAGCTCCAGAGTAAAGTACAGTGAAGTGTCTCCTGTCACAAGAGTAAAGAAAATAGTAATTACAAATAGTTTGTTTAATAGTAGCTTTTGGATTCTCTGTGAGGAAGTACATTTGGCGTACCTGGACTTAACAGCCCTCTTATTGGATTAAATAATTGAACCAGGGGTACTAAACAATCCAGGGAGACCAATGTCAGCAACAGAGCTGTGTTCACTTGTGGCTACCAGAAGTTGCATAAGTAAAAAACCGAGCCCAAATAGTAAAAGTTCTGTACTGCGCTAAGCTGTTCCTCATTCCCATTTAAGGCTGTCAGGGTTTTTCTACCAGGCCCATAAGCCATTATTTGTGATTTCCCAATTTTATTTTTCATGTCAAGGGTACTCAAGAATGACGCACAAGATTCTACTAAGATACACAGTGCATGGGGTGTTCCAGCCAACAAAACTGCGTTGTCGGCATATAATAATGCTGGTACAGCAGAGTTGGCAATTTTTGGCACATCCCCAGTAGAACTCAATAGATGGGTGTTCAGATCGTTAATATACAAGATAAAAACCAGGCGCACCAACACGCACCCCTGGCGTACCCCACTGACTAGTGGAAAGGCATTCGTGAGTTCCCCTGACTATCTGTATCATACCCTAGCACCTAGATACTCTTGGAGTCTGTGTAAAAAGTTGACAAAAGGGACTTCTACCCCTAGTTTGATTAACATTCACTACAATTTACTCCTATTTACACAATAAAAAGCAGTTGATAGGTCCATAAAGTCAGGGTACAGTGGGCAGCGCTTAGCGATAGTGTATTTACTCAAAATCAGATGTAAATTCAAGCACTGCTCCACTGTACCTAGCCCTGGGTGAAATCCATACTGTCAAGGGGATAGAATATTATTGTCAGAGGACCGTGACAGCAATTGAATGATGATAACTGTCCCCAAAATGTTTACAGAGCTGTCAACCAGGGGGATCGGCATATAAAATTTAGGCGATGCCCCATCACCTTTCTTCAAGATGGGCACAATCGTAGAATGGGCCCAAGACTCACGGATCTTGCTACGGAAGACTTATTGAATAAATTACATTTAAAAAGATCCATGGGGATCCCGGGGCCTTACCACATGCAGTAAATCAGATTGCATCCTCTACTTCCTGTATGGTGACTTGATGGGGTGGAATGGGCAAGATGCTGTTGCAGTATACCTTCACAAGTTCTATCTTTCTCCAGTTGGTATGTATGGGTAAAATGCTTAACCCATTCCTGGCCTGAAATATTGCAGCTTAGGAGTTGGTTAGGTGGAGCGTCACGCTGCTGAAGCCTATTTACTGTTTCCCAAAATACCTTGCGGCAATTTTTGTCAGTGGCTAATTGAAGGGTTTCCCAATCTTTTTGATACAAAGAACACTTCCTCTCCTTGGTGGCCAGACCTGTCTGGCCTCCCTGATCGGTTTGACATCCCTGGGAATCTCAGCCAATGCTTTTCTCAGATGAAGATTAGCAGCTAAACAATTCACAATAAACCATTGCTGGTGCTCTACACTAGGTTTGGTTTCAGCCAAAGATTCTTAATGGCGTTGATATCGAAAAAATAATTCAGCCCCTGAATCCCCGCCTAAGCACCCCCAGAAAAACTTGCAAGTTATTTTTGAGAAGGCAGTTCATGTCTGCAGCAGGATATTTTGGGTACCTTACTACCCATAGGCTATCTTTGGAATGCTTGTTAATACCATCGCTAATTAGCGGTGGTTTGTCCCCGTAACAAACGGGTAGGCTCCCTCAACTAATAAGGCATTATGGGCCAGATGTACAAAATCGCATATTCGCGATTTCATATTAGCTAATTTTAGCGATTTGCTAATAGGAAATGGCAAACTGCGATGTACAACAGTGTGTTTGACACTGTTAGCGATTTGCAGTGGGTCACAAATGGACCGACCACACCAATATTCACGAGGCAGGTCACAATTTGCAACCCATTGTGAATGGCTACAATCAGAAGGAAGGAGGCCTGCTGGGGTCAGCAGACCACCATGTTTGTGATTGCTTTTTAAATAAAGCAATGTCTTTTTTTGTAATGCACCCCGTTTTCCTTAAAGGAAAATGCAATGCATTTAAAAAAAAAAAAATGAAAATGAAAAAGAAAATCTACCTTTTCATTTTTTAAGAGTTGGCAGCAGGCAGGGTGACTACTGCCTACTCTTGAAAAATGTTGGTGAACCGGTTGTTGGATATAATATTAGCATTGCCAGATATATCATGAGCTGATGAGACCCGAGACAGGGTTAGGTGTCATTCAAGATGGAGGGGCCTACAGAAAAAGACAAGTGAGAGAATTCTAACATTGCCATTCCTGACATAAGGCTGATATTTCTGGGACAGATTATTCCTTGCAAACTCTGGATACCTGAAGTTGACAATTATACAGTCCTTCTTGAATAGATTTAGTGGAGGGGTCAGTCCAAGCCACACGACGTGCCAGCAAAATATTCTTATAGTCCCGTACATTGAAGATAGCGTGGTTAACCAGCCTATGACACCTTGTTCTTCAGCTGATTAGTTGACTCTTGATTAGGGTTTAACAATGAGGGGACACAGGCCAGAACAACAGCATATGGACAACAGGCAGCGGGAAGATTACTCACAGGTAACTGGGAGGACTGAATTACAGAATCGGTCTCTCCCACTGTAGAGCAAGGTATGGCTGGGGTCGCAGGAGAACTAGTTGGGTCTGTTGCATGTGCTGGAGCATCTGAAGAAGCATTCAACCTGGAAGCGCCCCTGGACAGCTGAGGGGCAAAGTTAATGGTCTCATTAATTTTCCAAATAGAGATGAGGTAGAATACTTAGCCATAAAAAAATGATCAGATTGATGGCGTGAAGCAGATTGGCCTATGTGTAGTATGTTTTTCACTTGTAAAAGACTTATATGTTCCGAGAGAGCCATTCCCAGTATCTCTAGTGTACAATGCAACTATCCATAAAGCTCAAGGATTAAGTGTAGATGTATCTTTTGTTAATATTGGTAGTACTGTGTTTAGAGAAGGTATGACATATGTTGCATTGTCTTGATTAAGTACATTGTCCAGTTTGTTTTTGGTTAATTTTGATGACAGAAAAGTTAGTGCGATCAAGTTGTGTCAGAGAATACAATCGGATAAGAAGTGTGTACGCTCCTCATTTAGGACAGTATCCCATTTATGCAAGATTGATAATTTGTCCAAAGTAGAAGCTCACAAAATAATCTACAGATGTTGCTGAAGAGAAGAAAAAGAAGGAGAGCAAGGAAGATGTTAAGAAGAGAAAACTGGAGAATGAGGTAGAGATTGTAGGTAACCAGTTGTTAAACACTTCTGGTGTACTGTCAACTGCTATGGAAATGTTGTTCTTAATGTACTGTTTCATTTAGACCCCCAAATAGCCTTTCATACATCCCCTCCAACTTCAACACTACTCAACTCAAACCCATTCACACACCCATACCAGTACTTACATACTCACTCACTGATTCATAGATCAACACACACATCCACTCACTCACTAATACTGCCACTGACATATCTACTCATAAATCCATACTGCCACTCACACACTGATTCAGTCACCCATAGAGCTACTCAATAAATAAATCAATCAGGGGTTTGTAAAGCACGACTACTCACCAGTGCATGCAGTGGTGGTAGGTCCAGAGGAGTTCGGTGGTGTGGCTGTAGGTGATGTTCCCGCTGGTGGAGAAAATGGGGTCAAGCTTGTGTCCAGCTGTATGGGTCAGTGTGGTGACTAACTGCTTGAGTCCAATGTTGGAAAGGTTCTCCAATAGGGAGGCAGTGTTCTGGTCACTGGGGTTGTCCAGGTGGAAGTTGAGGTCACTGAGTAGGATGTAATCAGTTTATGCGAGAGCCTGGGTGTGCGATGAAGCCCACAATGGCGTTGGTTAAGGGCAGCGGGCCAGACGGCCTGTAGACGAGGGTGCTGTGGAGGGTGTTGTTGGAGATGATCTGTACCTGGAAGTTGAGGTGTTCCATTGCTGTTGTTGGGTCATTTGATTGCGTGGTCAGTTGGAGGGTCTTCTTGTGAATGATGGTGATACCTCCTCCTGGTTGGTAGGTGCGGTCCTTACGGGTGATTTTGTAGCCGTTGGGGGTGGCGATGTCCAGTCCAAAGCAGGGGTTGGTCCAGGTTTCTGTGAAGAAGATGATGTCCAGATAGGCGGCACCAAGGAGGTCCCAGATTTCTGTGGTGTGTTTGTGGAGGGATCGCACATTGAGGAGGATGCAGTAGAGCTGGTTGGGAGCACTGTTGGTTGGCTGGGCAGCAAGGGGCTCTGGAATGTTGGAATGGGTGCAGGTGTGGCTGCAGTTTCGGCAGGCAAAGGGTCCATGGGTCTCCTTCAGTGATATGAGGTGCGAGGCGGCGTGACATCCTGAGTTGACGGCGAGGAGGGTGCTGGTGACATAGCGGTGGAAGGTCCGAGAACCAGCTCCCTGGTGCTGGGCGCGGTCCAGGTGCGGACGAGCGCAGATGGGCTTGCCTTTGGTGCACCTGCTGCGTGGCTGCACAGTGGCCATCATTAAGTAGTTCTGCGTGGGACTGGACAGCTGAGAGCAAGGAAACGCGGGAGCAGGAAGGGTCACTGAAGGGGGTAGGGCCATGGGGAATTGCAGCTGTAGGGGCTAAAAAGGAAAACACTGAGGGGAAAAAAACAGCATAAAGGCAGAAACAGAATAAAGGAAGAAAAAAGAGCAGAAATAAAGGAACACCAGAAAAAGCAGAATAGAGAGACAGAGGGGCAACCCTAGCAGTGGAGCAGTGATGCTCTGCCACTAGACCACCAGGGACGAGGCACAGGCAGGAGCCTGCAGGTGGAGGATGGCCTCGAACTCCTGAGCCAGAGGTTCAGCAGCAGCAATGGGGTAGCAACAGCTACCAGGTAGAGCTGCACCATGAAGGGAACAAGTCCACTAAAGGTTAGTGGATTGCACTTTCACCATGCAGCAGCAGCCTTAGGAAATGCTGTGGGTGGGGCTGGACAGCTGGGAAGCGGGAAACACAGGAGCGGGAAGGATCACTGGAGGGGGTGGGGCCACAGGGATCACAGAGGTAGGGGCGAAAAAGGAAAAAAACTGAAAACAGAGTAACGGCAGAAAAAAGAGCAGAAATAAAGGCACAACAGAAAAAGCAGAAAAGAGAGTCAGGGGGACAGCCCTAGCAGCAGAGCAGTGACGCTCTGCCACTAGACCACCACGTATGACATGCATGTAGGAGCCTGTGGGTGTAGGAGGGCCTCAAACTCCTGTCAAGCAGGTCAGCAGCAGCAATGGGGGCAGCAGCAGCTACAAGGCAGAGCTGCACTATGAAGGGAGCCATGGCACTAAAGGTTAGCTACTCACACACCTGCTCACTCACCAATATAGTCAATCACACTGCCACCTGTTCACTCATACAGTTACACACACACTCACTTACTTACTCATACAGATACTAGCATGTACACACTCACCTATACAGTCACTGACACAAGCACACACTCACCCATACAGCTGCTCTCACATTCACTCACTCACCCGTACAGTCACTCACATACCCCATCACTCACCTATACTGCCTTTCACATACCCAGTTTCTCACCCATATACCACTGACACATGCATTCGTTCACCTACACAGCCAATCACACTCTCACTCACTCATGCAGTCATTCACACATGTACTCACTAACCCATACAACCTCTGAGTCACCCAGTCACTCATCCAAACAGGCAGTCACACACTCCCTCACCCAACCACAGAGACACTCAGAAACCCTTAGAGGTACTCAGATAACCAATCACTCACCATACAGAATCTCACATACCCACTCACACACCCATGCAGCCACTTATACACCAACTGACAGACAGATACAGACATTCACACAACCAATCACTCACACATACATTTACTGAGACATCTAATCACTTACTTATACAGTTAGTCACACAACCACTGAATCATCCAATCAGGCACTCATACACTCACTAATTCACCAATATACATTGGTATATATATTTAACACTCATATACTTTTGAAAACACTCACAGTCACTGGATGATGTCATCAGTGATGTCATTTGAGATGTCATCAGGGATGTCACTGACCATGCCATGGGTGTTTGATGTAATATGTGAGGTCATAAGCAGTAAATTGCAGGGTCGTGAGTTATAGTTAGCTCACAAACTATGACAGCTGAATACCTCTGGTTTTGTACAAGTGAAATCTGAGCCTCACTATAATGTCTCTGTAACCTTTGTTTTGTTCAGTGAATTTTTTCTCAATTTTGTTTCCTAACTATAACCTCCCTGTAACTTTTGTTTTTGTCACTGAATATATGTATATACATGTTGTCTTCCTGAACAACCACTGATTTGAAAGTTCATTAAACTTTTTTTCATACTGTCTTCTTGGGCAACGTTTTCAGCTCATGTTTTCTTCTCTTTCTATATCAAAGCACTTTTATATAATTTCTGGCTAAACAATAAAACTGCTGCATACTGTTATAAAGTTTCAGAGACCTACATCTATGCTCAAGGCAAGGATCTAGGCAGATGTGCTAAGTTAATATAAGAGGTCCCTCGATAGTTTGGAAATAATGCTAGCGGTGAATCCACCCTTTCACGGAATGTGACGTTATAAACGAGTTACTGAAACTGTTGGCTTTAGTCATATGGCAAAAGGTCTTGTCTTCGATGGAAACTATTGTCTTAAATCTGTCAATTTAGAAACCCAAGCCAAACATCTCGTTAGATTCACCTTTTCACGAAACTTAAAATCACTCTATAAAAAAATTCTATTCAGTCTTGGAGCTTTTTCAGCATATTGTGAGCAGCTGTGAGTGGCACGGCACGCATGTGATTCTTAAGTAAAATGTAAGGAGAAGAATGAGCTACGGCCACACCTGACATGTTAAGATGTTAAATTGTGTTCTGTGTCTCTCATCATTAAACACAATAAATTATAAACATCTTCAGACAATGCAACTAAACTGGAGTCAATTTTCAAATGTATATATTTGCTAGAGCATTTTTATTTTCTATGAAATAAAATAAAGTCCCAGCTAGACCAAAGTACACCCAGATTTGAGGACATTTTGCTCGCACAATAATGCACACATTTACATTGTAAAATCATGACAAATGATCAACCAGCTTGAAAAATCACATACATTGCACCAATTCAGGGCAACTTGACACAGGTGCTGAGCAATTTTGGAACAGATTAATCAATGTTTACTCCAACTGACTAGTAGAAAATTAAAATCTATTGTACTGTAGTGGTATTTATATAACACTGTCTTACCCCCTTCTGAAGCCCAAACACCTTTTGCATTCTCACTTAAGTGGCTACTCAGTATGTATCATTTACATAATTCATTATATCCCTGAGGAGGTCATTTTGCGCTTCAATTTGCATTGAGTTCCATTTCAACTTTTGGGTGCCTAGCTGAACAGTTGTTGGTTTTAGTTTGGTCTAATGGGACAATTTGGGTGCAGAGCATAGGGTTTGAGGCGTAGTAGGGAGCTTAAGCACTGGGTAATGCAGTGTTTATGAGTAGTTGCAGTGACTCATGCAATTGCTACTCATCTTTGCATGTAAAATGTTACAGAGTTGCCCTTGAGGGTGTCTGTGAGTTCAGTAGGGTAGACACTATATGGGCTGCTCCTAGTGGTAATACCATGCAGCACTATGGGTCCTAACCCATAGGGCATAGAAGGTCATCAATTAGCCGTTTAATGTGTCAATCAAGGAATGACAGTATCCAGACTGGCTGAAGGTTAAGCTGTCCAGAAGTGCCTTCAGGAGTCTCCTGAAAACAAAGAATCTCCGATGTGGGAAGTACGATTTTTGTATGCAAAGTACCTAGCTGAGAACCTAGAGACTTGGGTAGGTGAACTCATATTTAAGGGAACAAGCAAGTTTTACTTTTTTCTAAATACTGAGTGTTGATTATCCATTACTTCTTGTCTACAGTGCTCCATGGTTTGCAAGGTGGAATTTCCAGTTCATGAGTCCTTTGAAAAGGGGGAAGGCTTAGTGGCAGTTTCATTCTTGTTATAAGGATCCACCTTTGGGTGTAGTGAATAATTTGCAATGTCATAAACAGGGTGTGGTACTATGGATTACTCACAGGACAGTCCTTTGAAAGACATTCTTCTTGTGAAAGGCAGCAAGTGCAAGGCATTGGGATTCAAGCTGCGGCTAAGATCGTCTGGCCTTAGCATTCTGGATTATTTGAAGTTTAACTGCTTCTTAAGCTAAAATATTATTACATTGGCAAAGCCAAGGTGTAAGAGCACTAGGTCATTGAGGCTTGGATCTTATGGGGTATAACCCAAGTAAGGTAAAGATATTTTTATGCTCTTATAGTCTCTAAAGTGGTTTTAACCTCATTGTTTACCTGAGTTTGAAGTGAGACTTTGGAGTTCAGAATCATTCCAAGGAGCATATGTTGAAGGAAATGGTACAGGGAGGTGCTGCAGCAAATTTTGCAGCACCGCGCTTAGCCATTTACAAAACACAGGGATGCACCCTATTTAGAAGAATACTGTGCACCCCTGTGCTTTCCCTAGCGCTAGCACTAAAAATAGCTACCTTTCGTCTACACAGACACCCTTGCACCATAGTGAAAGGGGGCCTGCGTTGCAGAGATGATTGCTTATGTGCAGAAAGGTGTCCCTTCCAGCACATGAACAATCAATAATGGCGATTTGCTACTTCTATGTGTGCTGCATTCTGCAGAACTCATAGAAGTAGCAAATCTCCATTATTTAATGATAGTTTTCGTGCATGAAGAGACAACTTTATGCACAAAAACAATACTTAATTGTGTTTTGCTCTTTCTATGTGTGCTGCAGAATGCAGCACACATAGAAAAAGCAAACACGAGGATACATAAAAGTATTTCAAGAGGCATAAAGTTCATAATCCTAATGGATGACTAATTAAAAAATAAACAAGTGGAAGTGTATATTCTTTCCTAAATGTTAGGAAAGATATCTTTCAAGAGACATCAAGGACTCCAACAACAAAACCAGGCTTCAGCATATATATCACGACTGCCTTTCTTGGGCACTATAGCCAACACGGAACTTTTATTATAGGTATTTAAGTTGGCTGCCACCATAGGCAAGTCTTGTTTGCATTTTTATGCCCTATGGGGCATATAGTCCTTCCTGTCTTTAGTCAGGTGTTTAATGGACTGTGCTCTTCTGAGATATGAAAAAGACACACAAATGATGAACAGAATGCAGAACAAATCAAACATTAACCCCCAGTCATGGGATCTGGGTTAAATCCATTCTTCTTTTGCTCACCATGTTATCCCAGTTTAGACCCAGCCATATGCAATTAGACCCTGCTCCTCATGGGACCAGTCAAGCCCAAACTGCCAAGACAGGTCCTCCCTAGACTAGAAACAAGCATACTGGGACCGGATTTGGGGTATCACCTCTCATCAGCCAGGCTATCTTGATCCAGTAGCACAGGGAGCCCGGGACCCCAGTCTGGCCATAACAGTTGCACTTAGGGCTAGAAAGCAAAAGACACAAAAATCAGGGACGGAATGCAGAACAAATCAAATATACCCCCCCCCCCCCCGGGTCAAGGAATCTGAGTTAAATCCATTGTTCTTTTATTCACAATGCCCCCAGTTTAGACGCAGCTATAAGCAAGTCAGTCTTAACCCTGCTCTTCATGGGAACAGTCCAGCCTGAACTGCCAAGCAAGGTCCTCCTTGGACCAGGAACAAGCATCCTGGGACCGGATTCGGGGTATCACCTCTCATCAGCCAGGCTAGCTTGAAACCAGTAGCACAGTGAGGCCGGGACCCCCGTCTGGCCATAACAGTCGCACTTAGGGCTAGAAAGCATACACTACTCCTTTTAAAAATAAATCCTAGAGAAAATTGAAGGAATCTAATTTATTGCTCAAGACTGCCAGAAAATGTAAACTACCAAAATCAAACACTCCTCAAAAATGGGCAAAATCCAATAAACGTCTTAAAGGAAACTGCAAGAAGCCATGTTCCAAGATGTTGAAAACGCATGCAACATCAATTAAAAGCACATTCAAAACATTCCAGAGGTTTGATTGGTAGACAATTTGCAGGCCAGGTCAACTGAAGCCATTGCCTGTGCTCTCCTGGAGGATGACTGCCTGTCAAATTTAGAGAACCCTACAAGTCATGTGGGGAGACCTGTGCCTTCAGAAGAGCCTCTGCTTCGAGGCTCCACTGGTGGTACTGAACATTTCCATTTGTGCACCATGTTTGTTGTACCGACTTGGCATTTATGTTGTGTTTTCATGAAACAAACTGAAAACAAAAAAACAACATACTTGACATGCAAAAAGTTTTTTCCCTGTGCATTGGGCCACTGCTTGGTTTCCCTACCCGCCCAGAGCAACCATGTCTTACACCCAGGCACAGGCAAGGAAATCTAGTGATGGTCATCACGCCATAGATGAAGTTGGGCAAATGCCACACCATTAGGAAAGAGCCTACGCAATTGGAAAGTCTACGAATATGAACCTCTAAATGGGGTGGCGGTCCTATGACTTTGGAAGGGCACTATCTTTGCCAATTAGTAGCATTACTCCTGCTCCATTAACCTCTAAATGAGGTACACAGTCTTTACACTCACTTAATATAAAATGTACTATTCTTTCATAAAAATATTCTTAATTCACTGTAGTATATTTCATTTAAACCTTTATGTAAAAAAAGAAATAAAAGCAATTTTAATCTATATTCTTAGAGAGGCTTTTTTACAAACTGCACTTTGTAGTACCTTTAGATCTCATCACACATATTTATATATATTTGTAGTAAATGTGGGAAGGGCGGGGAAGTGGCTGAAAAATTCAGAATGTGTACATGTAAACGGGAAGCATTTAGAGAAAGATATGCACACATACAGAAAACAGTAAGCCTGACCCTATTCAAAAACTGCACTTTCAAACCTATTACAGAAAAAGTGACCCAAAACAGCACGTGGCCGACCACTGGTACAACGTCACACTCCCACAGAAAATAATGGAGGCAGGCTCTTAAAATAAGGTCCTGCATAGTAAATAGTGTTTATTAAAAATAAATGTATTTTGAGTTTCAAACAATATGTACGTTTATTTTAATGTTACAAAACATATAATAAAACATCATTTTTATTTTATTATACATTATTTTATAACTATTTTAACTTAAAAATGAATGTAACTTTATACTTTAAACAATAATTCAATTACTTGTATATATAACATAGTTTTTAATAAATAATAGTTATTATACACATTTTGTGGATTGCTTAAAAAATCTTTAATACCATTTTTTATTTACTTTAATATCTTTACTTAAATATGTAATTCAAAAATAATTTACTGGCTCCGTAGATTTTACACTGTTCCATATTTAAAATAAATGTATAAAAAAAATTTACATTCATATTTGACATGCACACATTTTTAATATGTTACATTTTTTTAAAAGTTTAAATAAACTTTTTCAAATATACCTATATTTTACCATGGCCATGTGGTCCCCTTCCTCCCGTGCCAGGCCTTTTTGTAATGGTGGAGGGGGGGCACCCAACCCCCTCTACCAGGCCGATTTCAGCCCCCGGAGACCCCATCCCGCAGGGCCTGGCCTTTTTTATAATTATTTTTGTTATATAGGGAAGGGGGACCCGGGGACAATTTCGACCCAGTAGACCCAAGGCCTACGGGCCCGGTCTATTAACTGGTGAGATTTGGTGGGGTTTTTTGTTGTTCAAAATGTTAATGTTTGTATTGACAAATTCACCTAATCATAACTTTACTATAACCTTTGGGTTTTTTCACTTAATATATATAATTATTATATATACATTATCTAAACATACATAATACATATATAATATAATATATATATATATATATTCACTGAAAAAACCATAGGTTTCAGGGGCGTTATAGTTAGCTGGACTTTTCACTCGTACAAAACCATTGAAATTCCCCCGTTATAGTTAGTTCAGCTAACTATAACTCGCGCGCCCGCAATGCACTGCTGATGACGTCACATATTACATCACTCATGACATGGTCAGTGACATCACTCATGACATCACTGTGTAAACACGCCCTGTGGCCGTTTTAAATTGGGAGATTAAGTCCCCTTGAATCCTGAGGGTCCCTAGGGTCCAACTAGACCACTAGGTACCTCCAGTAAGTGCCACAGAGCTGCGTTGCAGAGGGATGTAAAAAGGGGCACGGCCTAGACCACCTCTCTGTAACTCAGCGCAGTGGCGCTTACTGGAAGCACCTGGTGGGCTAGTTGGCCCCCAGGGTCCCTCAGGATTGAAGGGGAATTATTTCCCCAACTTAAAACGTGCCACAGGGCTTGTGTGCACACGTTAACTCAGGCCCCGTCCCCTCCCTTCACCACTGTGTAAACACGCCCTGTGGCCGTTTTTAGTTGGGAGATTAAGTTCATTTGAATCCTGCCTGTCCCTAGGGTCCTACTAGCCCACTAGGTACCTCCAGTAAGCGCCACAGAGCTGCATTGCAGAGAGGTGTAAAAAGAGGCACGGCCTGGACCACCTCTCTGCAACGCAGCTCAGTGGCGCTTACTGGAAGCACCTGGTGGGCTAGTTAGCCCCCAGGGGCCCTCAGGATTGAAGGGGAATTATTTCCCCAACTTAAAACGCGCCATAGGGCGTGTTTGCACACGTCACCTCAGGCCCCGTCCCCTCCCTTCCCCACTGTGTAAACACGCCCTGTGGCCGTTTTTTAAGTTGGGAGATTAAGTCCCCTTGAATCCTGAGGATCCCTAGGGGCAAAGTAGCCCACTAGGTACGTCCAGTAAGCGCCATTGCAGAGAGGTGTAAAAAGGGGCACGGCCTGCACCACCTCTCTGCAACGCCGAGCAGTGGCGCTTACTGGAAGCCCCTGGTGGGCTAGTTGGCCCCCAGGGTCCCTCAGGATTGAAAGGGAATTATTTCCCCAACTTAAAACGTGCCACAGGGCGTGTTTGCACATGTCACCTCAGGCCCCGTCCCCTCCCTTCACCACTGTGTAAACGCACCCTGTGGCCGTTCTAAGTTGAGAGATTAAGTCCCCTTGAATCCTAAGGGTCCCTAGGGTCAAACTAGCCCACTAGGTACCTCCAGTAAGCACCACAGAGCTGCGTTGCATAGAGGTGTAAAAAGGGGCGTGGCCTCAGAACACCTGTCTGCAACGCAGCTCCCTGGCACATACTGGAGATACCTGTTGGGCTAGTTGGCCCTCAGGGACCCTCAGTATTGAAGGGGAATTAATTCCCCAACTTACAACTGGCCAGGGGGTGCATTTGCAGAGTGCTGCTTGGAGGGGGCGTGGCCTCCGGTGCGATGCCGGTCTTTTATTTATTTTATTTTTTTAAGAAGGAGGGCTGTGTGGCCCCTCTTCTTTTTCTAATTTACTGGCCCTGGGGACCCCATCCCCCAGGGCCTGCACCCTCATTTTTTTCTTTAAAAAAAAAAATTTGTCCCTCCCAAGGCCTTAATCGGCCCCGGGGACCCCAACCCCCGGGTCATGGCCTTTTTTTAAAAAAAAAATATTTAGGAGGGGGCTGCGTTGCCCCCCTCCTCAGGCCACTTATGGCCCCGGGGACCCCATCCCCCGGGGCCAGCCTTTGTTTTTTATTATTTAAAAAATATATATATTTATAGAAACACTTAGGACATGCTGGACAAACCGTATGTACCTATCACCATGACGATTTGCGTGATAATCATTAAAAGGCAACTATGCATAGAATGAATCCACATGGAATGTATTTACACCGCTAGTGAAGCTCTGACGTGTCTGACGCCCTACCGTGCCTAATCCCAGCGCCCCCGCCGGTGGGTACTCTCCAAGTAGACACCCTTGTCGTTTATTTATACAAACATGGGTAGCTATTGACGGGCACATTTAATATACACGCACACCAAGCCATTCAAAGGGGATTCAACAAAAATTTGACCAAACTATGCAAGAAACCCCCCTCACGGTTAATAAAACACACATCCACCGCCGGATGTGTAATACTTTTTATTTTACTCTCTGGAAAGGAGACAAACCTCACTTGAGAGTCACAGCGTGCTCCTGGCTGAGCCCAATGCTGTGTTACACCCACCAGTGCCCGCCGAGTGCCTCACACCTCTGTGTTGTATTCCACCAGCTAGTGCGTATGCTATGACACTCTCTAGCCCATGTGCACTGTAACACCACCCCGTGAATATGTCGTGCCACACTTGCCTTCGCACGGGTTATATTGCCCCATCTAACGTGCCTTCCTCGATGCCTATGTTATAACGCACAGCACTATGCCATACATATTACAATCTGGGATCCATATCTTTGTCATAGTGCATATGCAACGTTACACTCCCCAGCACTCCCTGATGCCTGCCCTGTAGGGTCAGTTTGGTGCAGCTCTCCATGTCCCTCCTGTGCTCTGTTATCCGAGTCCATGTCCCTACCCCAATTCCTCCTGCCTACCATGATCCAATGTACCATACTTGCAAACATTTTGAACTTGGTAAGAGGGAGATTTTGAAAAACAACTGGGGTATTGATTTTCCCTTTTGAGTTACATTAAAAAAGAGGAGATTGTAGACAGGAGACAGATCAAGTAAAGCCCATTTGAGCTTAAAAACATTGGACGTTTCCTGGCTGAAACGAGTCTGTTGGCATGTATGGTTGTACTACCACTGCCTCTTCCTTCTGCCCACAATGGTCTATTATATTGCCACAGCCTCTCTTGCCAGTCCTGTATTGTTGGTTTGTTGCCCCTGCCCCCCTTTCCACTGCCCTCCATAGTCTGTTGTGCTGCCACTGCCCTTCCTGCCTGCCCAGTGTGGTCAAATTGTTGCCTCTGCACTCTCCTACCTGCCTTCAATTTTCAGAGTCTGTGCCCCTGGCCTCTGCCTCTCAACAGTATCCCAATAAACAACTAGATTGCTAACATATAATCAAAACTGTAATACCTAGAACATTTCCTTTAGAAATTACATATATGAGAGGGTCTTATTTGCATGAAAATTATGGTTAGTGCTCTAAAAATACTAAAATGAGGACATATTTTCTGAGTTTTCAAATAGCGACAAAGAACTTTTAAATTATTTGTAATCTTTATGTT
Organism: Triturus cristatus; assembly: GCF_964204655.1. Lineage (NCBI taxonomy): Eukaryota > Metazoa > Chordata > Amphibia > Caudata > Salamandridae > Triturus > Triturus cristatus. Next base: position 1,512,440,684 of record NC_140589.1, read on the forward strand.
TTTTTATCCAGTTGACCACTTGATTAAATGTTGCGCTTAGGGGAGAGGATGTGGTGTTACTTCCAGAGCTGCAGATTTTGCAACTGGGGAACCAGGTTGGAGTTTCTGCTTCAGCTCAACATTCTGTGATTCTGGTCAAATCACTTAATCTCCCCATGTCTACAACCAAAATAAATTTGATCTTGTGTGATGTAACCAATGCTCATGTAAAGCACTCCAATACCTGACAAGTCTGCACTATATAAAACTGCAAATACACAAAAAATATATGTTTTGCACACTTCTGTCAATGGGCTACATGTGGGCTACATCTGGGTGATATTTGTGCTGCATTTGGGCTCTATTGTCTCTGGTGGCCATCTTGGGAGATTTATTTGTTATGAAGTTTCCTAATTTCCTCATTTACTGCAGTCTCCTCAGTAGGAAATGCTTTCAGTTTTTTACTTTGATTCCATCAAGAAGGTATTCAGATATGTCACACATTTGCCATAAATTCTGAATGTTAGCACTCTAGTTGCTCATTAGATCACTGTAGTAAAGCTACTGCTCACCACGGAAGTCTGCTGCTGGTATTAAAAGTGCATATTTCAGTCTGCATATCAGAATTTGTTAATGAAATAGAAGAGGATTTGAGAAGTCACTCAAAATGTGCCCTAATTTTTCTTTCTTCAGCACTAATCATAATTTATATGGCAAAATGAACCCCCTCATTGTGTTCCTTTTTAAAATAAATGTTTTAAGTGTTACAGTTTATTCCAATCAAGATGGCTTCAGGTGTGCCATACTTTTGTCATAAGTAAGACAGTAAGCTCTCTAGTTGTTTGTTAGAACACTCTGGGACATTCTGTCATTGGGCTATACTTGGGCTAAATCTGGGTGATATTTGGGCTGCATTTGGGCTCTTTTGTTTCTGGTGGCCATCTTGGGAGATTTATTTGTTATGAAGTTTCCTAATTTCCTCATTTACTGCAGTCTCCTCAGTAGGAAATACTTTCAGTTTTTTACTTTGGTTCCATCAAGAAGGCATTCAGATGTGTCACACATTTTCCATAAATTCTGAATGTTAGCACTCTTGTTGCTCATTAGATCACTGTAGTAAAGCTACTGCTCACCAGGGAAATCTGCTGCTGGTATTCAAAGTGCATGTTTCAGTCTGCATGTCAGAATTTTTTTATGAAAGAGAAGAGGATTTGAGAAGACAAAATGTGCCCTAATTTTTCTTTCTGCAGCACTAATCATAATTGCTATGGCAAAATGAACCCCCTCAGTTTCTTCCTTTTTAAATTAAATGTTTTAAGAGTTACCACTTCATTCCAATCAAGATGGCTTCAGGTGTGCAATACGTTTGTCATAAGTAGGACTGTTAGAGCTCTAGTTGTTCTTTAGAACACTCTGGGAAGCTGCAGTAGAGCACAAAGGAATCAACTGACAGTCTCTGCCCTTGTTGGATGTACATGTTTTACTGAGAATGTCAGACTTCATTCTCACATGAGAAAGATAATGTGAATTTACAGAAAATATGCTCCCAGTTTAGCTTATAGATCACCTTCCAAACCTCTGTGGGAAAAGCATAAGAAAATAGTTTTCTCTCAAACATGATTCATGATATCACAGCAGAAAGCTTTTTCACATGGCAAAATCACCTTAGAACACACCACAATTCCTAAAATGAGTATGGTACCATCAACAAATGATTTATAATGTAACTAAAGTCTTAAAACCTTCTATTAACTGCAATGCTTTTTAATGAGGTGCTATCATGTATATTGGTCCCAAGATGGCTACCAGCACTTCTTGGATGAAGTACTGACAGCCAATCAGATCTCACGATGAGATGTATGGTTAGGCTCCGCCCAGATATATCTATCTGTTTAACTCTAAGTTTCTCAGGAACTACTGAACGGATTTACACCATTTAACAAAAGGCATGAGTCTGAACTGAGGACTACCTCTTCGCCAAATTTGGTGTAATTCCGTTCAGCAGTTCGGGTTGTAGATCCGTCAACAGGTCCTATGGGAAAATGCATGGGGAAAACACGTTTTGGGACCCCCCTTTTTTCTCGGCCCCCGCTTGACGAATCACCGTGAAATTTTCAGGATAGGAGTGGACCGGAGCTGGCCAAAAGTTTGGAAAATTTTGCGAAGATTCGTCAATTGGCACCAACGTTATTCCAAATAGAATGTATGGAAAATAGGTCCTAACTATAACTACCTAATGGCGACTGCCAGTAGGTAATATATATATATATATATATATATATATATATATATATATATATATATATATATATATATATATATATATATATATATATATATATATATATATATATATATACATATAGATATATAAAAATGGAGTCATAAAGACTTCCCCTTCTACTCCCCACACACTTGAAAAGTGTGCTTAAAAAGCAATCGCTAGACCCCCTCTGCCCAGGGAACTATCGGCCTATTTCTCTCCTCCCTGCATTAGCAAAAGTTTGTGAAAAGGTTGTAAATAAACAGCTGACCGACTTTGTGGAGAAGGAGGCCATCTTACATCCAGCACAGTCTGGGTTCCGGCCTTCACATAGACTGAGACAGTGCTGGTTGGGATGGCAGAGGCCATACGGGACTGCTTGGATACGGGCAGGAGGGCGGCGCTTATTTTGCTTGACCTCTTGGCCGCATTTGATACGGTTCCTCATCCATTGCTTCTGTCTCGTCTGGCCAGGATTGGGATATCAGGTGCTGTGTGCGAATGGCTCTGTTCCTTTTTGGAAGCTTGGACTGAGCAGATCTGGATGCCACCCTTCTCCTCTTCCCCTCAGGGGGTTTCAACGGGTGTCCCGCAGGGATCTGCCCTTAGCCCCCTTCTATTTAACATCTATATGACTCCGCTGATTTATTTAGCGGAAGAGTTGGGGGCTGAGGTGATGGTGTATGCGGATGACACCCAGTTGCTCTTCACCTGGAAGAAAGGGGTGAGCTCTGTATCTCAGGCCCGACATTGCCTAGCCTCAGTCTTTAACTGAATGGCGGATGCACAGCTCAAATGCAATGAAGGGAAATCGGAGATTCTGCTATTTGGCACGTTTCCTCCGAATTTCCGAGAGCAGCTCTGGCCTCCTGACTACCCATGTCCGACCTCCTCTGGGAAACCGGCAAAAAAACGTGGGGTCTGGTTCGATGAACGTCTTTCTTTTGAGGTACAAATTAAGATGCTGGTTGCTTCGGCCTGTTCAAATCTTTTAGAAGCTTCTTTCCCCTCCTGCCAGCAGCAGCGAGACAAACAATCACATGTGCACTGATTATGTCTCGGCTGAATTATGCTAATGCCCTCTTTTCTGGCATTCCGGGCTATCTACTGAAGAAGCTACAGGTGGTCCAGAACACCGCTTCCAGACTGCTGTCGGGACTGTCAGCCAGGGACAGTGTACAGAACCAGCTTCGTTAATACCACTGGTTACCGGTAGCACCCAGAGTGAGATTAAAGTTACTGATTCTGGCTCATCGGGCTCTTCATGGAAGCGGGCCTCTTTAGCTACAAAGGCGGGTGTCCTTCTATATACCCCTGCCCTGCCCTGCCTTGCCCAAGTTCCACGCTTTAAGCGGCAGAGGATTGGGGGTGGCTCCTTCTCAGTGTAGGCAACTACTGCTTGGAACGCTCTTCTTTAGACTCGCGCAGGGATACTCCCGAGTAGCTGTGCGCGCAATAAATGTATTTAACATAACATAACACACACCCAGTAAACTACCAATTAAAACTAAGTTAAAATCATAAATCTTTTCATGCAAAACAATACACATATTAGAAACAATAAATCAATTAACCAATTCACGACTTATCCTGAACAAAATCTAAATATATTTAAAAACACTTCCCACCCTAATCCCCTTCAAATCCAACAACACATCCAAACACACCCAAAGAAAATAGGTGCCTGTTCAATGGAATTGTATGTTTGCTTGTGTGTGTGTATGTGTTTATCATTCAATGGTCTCTTCAAGTGCCATTCACAAAATGCTTCTCCTCACCAAAGCATGCAGAATGGGGCAATAGGTCAACCTTCTTCCTCCATGACAGTTAGTGAATTATTCATTGGGGTAGTTGGTAGTCCACCACAAGTAATTCAGTCACTTTCTTCTTAGGTCAAGTTAAGCGTTTCAATAATTTAAACTTGCACTCAGCCAATGGTAGCTATAGCTCAGAGCAGACATGCTTAACTTAAGAAAATGTGTTAGAAGTACCAACATGGTTAAAAAGTCAAGAACGCAACACATAAAAACACTTCTGTTTATACCAATAAAGGAAAAAAATTTGAACAAATTGCACCCAAAAACACAAATCCAAAAAGGGGAACTGGTCCGCGATGGAGCGAAGGTCGGAAACACCAACCAGGTTCGACCTGTTCATGGGTTTTACCTTGGTACATAGGGGCTGATTTAGTTTTGACAGTTAGAGGTAAGTTCAACAGTTTAGTGGAGTACTTTACTACTGCCACACAGAGGGTCCTCCAGTTGCCAAATTTAGAGTGTTCTGCCAGGTCTACAGACCGGTCTAAACATTGTCAGGAACCACTGTCACACAAGTTCCTGTTAATGTTGCAAGAGTTGACGGATGGCCCTGTCAAACCTGACAATGCCCGTCAAACGTTTAAAAAAGTCCCAAAGCCGGAGATTGTTTTGGGAAAAAGTCAAACTTACGTCTCTCAAGGTGTGGGGAGGTCATTTGTTTTTTTTACTGTCCCTCACCACCAGATTTTAAATGTGGGTGATGATTAACATAACACAAGAAACAAAGAACACTAATAATTCTAAAGTGGGCGGACGGTGTTTGAAATTGGGGTTCTGGTTGGTGGATGTATGCACCATGCCCATGCAGGAACAACAATTCAAGTCACGGTAAGTCAGTCCAGAAACAATGGGAGTGACCAAGCAAAAAGAGGCATTTTCTCACAATCCATTAGCGGCATTGCACTGTGAGTGAAGTTATTTTGCCTGATCCCATTTGCACAACCCAAAGAAAAGTAGTGCACTTTAGTGCCAGAAATGGTGCGCCTTGGCTGCTGGGACACGCTTTATTTTGTTATATATATATAATTGCCGTTTTTTGCATATTGCATGCTTGCAAATAAAATTAATAATAAACCAATGCAAACATTCCATGCTTGTCAAGGTAATATCTACTGGCTTTGTCAATGTTTGTTTAATGCTGTAATCGTCCTTGCTCTAGACAAAGCACTCAGCTGTTTTTCGAAGTTCAGAACTCCACAAGTAAATAAAAAAGAAAATTATACATATATTCCTTTTGAGTCAATACATTGAATTGTATTATTTAATGGGTTGTGGTATTTGTTTGTAACCTCGAGCCAAATTGGACATATTAAATATAGGTTAATGTGGAGTTGGATTACCGCGTTTGATTTTCTTGTGGTTTTGCAAAACTTAGCATTATAAAATGCATTTTTAATTAATGTAATTACATTTTCAGAAACGTCATGTCTGATGTGTTAGTGCGCCAGAGAAATATGAAAATATGACATGCTTTGATGTCAAGCCAGTGGCAGCGTAAATTAAATTTCTAAGGACACCCAAGGTCTAGATCATCCTATTTCCAGTCAAAACGACTCAGTAATGAAATATAAACATGTCAAGGTAAACAGACACACATTTCTCTGATGCTAGTTCAGAAAGACTGCTGGGGACCAACACTTATATTTTCCCATCAGACATTTGCCGACAGCAACAGAAGGAAAAGCCCAGAAAGGAGAAATAGAGAGGAGGAGAAAGAAATTGACTCGTATTTGCATCAATATTTCTTCCCAGCATTGCTTGGAATTCATAGGTGGAGAACTAGTATGTTAGAAAGGTGAAAATGCCATTGGTGTGTTGTAACCACTATGAATATTCAGGCTTCCTACAGAAATTGATAACCCTAATAAGAATTTTGAGACATACTTTAATTAGGTATTCATGGACTGTATAATGCTCCATGGAACGTTTCGTTCAAATATTCGGGCCAGTTTCGTTTCTATGACATAAAATCACCAGCCACATTATCGTGATCTTAAAATCACCCAAAAATATTGAGGAGACACATTTTTAACTTTACATGCTTTCTATGTAAAGTACAAAAAATGTTTGTGCAAAAATATAGGACGTCATTAAGTAGCTGGATATATTCCATGTTAAATAGTTAACATTATGTTAATGTTAAAAACTATGTTAATTTTAAAATATTGCATTTAAAAATGATTTAGTTCTGATATGGAATTATATCAAACCATTTCAGAACAAAATATCAAATAACAATATGCACTGTAAAATAGAAGCAAAATAATAATACACATAATATATATAATTATGAATTAAATATGAATAATAAATAAAACATACAAATTATAATTAAGAATAATTTAAAAAAACTATCTATAAAATCTACTAAAAATAAACATGTTCAAACGATATTCAAAGAATGTAATTTGACAAAATATTTTCCAAAATGTTATACAATACAAAATTACAATTTAACCTACAATGATGTTTAAAATTAAATCATTGAAATTTGTCAAAAAAGTAAACAAATAAAAAAAACGTACTTTCAAAAATAAGACTTTGGGGGGTAAAATTCACTATTCTCAATTCAAACAGAGGGGTCCATTACGATGGCAACCGTACCGGTACACTGGACCGACCGCCAGAGATGCGGCAGTCCCGCCATAGCAATTAGGATGCCACCACCATGGTGGCAGTGGCAACTGCATATATTGCATTGTGGCGGGCGGTGCTGTAAGCAGCACCCTCGACAATGCAATATATGCATGTTGTGCATTGGCATGCACATTGTGACAGGCACCGCGCGGTGCCTGCCACCTTGTGTATGCCAATGTTGGGGGTACCATGGGTACCCCCAAGTGCTGCCCCCCACCCCCTTGGGGGCCCCCAACGGACCTCCAAATTGAACTTTGCATGCCTTTCCATGGTGGAGTCTCTGCCATGGAGAGGCCCTGAAAATGGCACAATCTAATATGGATGGCGGTGCCTGCAAGGCACCGCCACCATATTGAAGGCCTTTTCTGCCCAGCCGGGAATCCGACCGGCAGTAAGCGGCAACTGTCTTTCCATCCGCTGCGGTGCCCCACGCCATGTTAATATGGCAGTGGGTGAAGATGGGTCATTTGGCGGGCGGATCGCCACCGCTGGCCCGGCGGTGTCCACTGCAGGCCCAGCGGTGGCGATCTGCCCACTATGCAAATAGGCCCCTAAGTAACGAGTAACATAGGGGTTCATTACGATGGTTGCGAGACCGCCATCGGGAGCACCTTCACCACTCGCCACATTAGGATGGCGGACGGTGTGATGGCAGTTGGAATTGGAAATACACTTTTCTTCACTGTTGGTGTATTACTGTTTCAGTGTACTCGATTAATGATAGTTCAAAATCATTAATAAATTGAGTTGGCTATTGTAATAAATTGTTTTCTTTGTTGTGCAGGATGTTAGGCCTGCGCAAGTAATTGGTCCATAAATTCCCCTTACTGGGAACCAAGCACCCAATCGTAGCACTTTACTCTCTCAGGGTAGCGTAGCAGAGCAGTCCAAGGCCTAGTTAGAGGAGGTAGCGTGGGTTAGTAATAGCCATTTAGTGGAATGCAATAATAACTCTAAAAATGATTGTCCAGTCAGTGTTTTTTCTTTAGAAAAGTAAAGGTACATTTATCAAACACACTACTAAATACTACACATTAATTTACAAGTATATACATAAGGCAGATGGAAAATACCTGAGGTGACATTCTGAAATCCAATTTGACTCCTAAAAAGGTCATGTCCAGAATCACAGTACCCCCTATCTATACCAATTAGAACATCACAAAATAGGGGGATAACACTTTAATTAAAGCATGCCAATTGGCTTTTGCAATGGTCATCACAACATAAACTGGGAAGCCTATTGCATTGTCAGAGGTTCACCATATTAAAAGTCAAATAATCCACATGCTACAACCACCATCATTTCACTGTAATCCAATTAGTAATTGTCAAGAACTAATTTAAAAATAGTTCAAAAGTATAACTATCAGCATTAGAGCATCAATAAAATATTTCAAATTAACATAACATGTGATTGTGTCTTTTTGATATACTTTTAGGCCACATAATATGTAGCCATAGAACCAGCCCTAGTGAGCACTGCACTTCCAACTATAGAACAAAAGCTCTAGCCTTGAAAGAATTTAAAATAATGAAGAAAGAGTCCGGGGGTCATAAATTTCTGGCCCCCACAAACATAGGTTCACTTTTTAATAAGCTAAACAAGGCCGGACGCTGCCCTTCTGCTGCCCTCAAGAACCTTTGTATTTATGTTTGTGATGACATTGCTTGCTTTGGGATGCCCACAAGGCAAGGATTTGGCGTCTCAGTTCCCTTTTGGCCTACATCGCCTCTGGGTTAGGATCTCCAGGCCTCAAGAATTCTGAGGAGGGGAGCCAATGCAAGCCCCCTCCAAAGCTCATAAATAATTCATGTAGCTTGCGTCTATCCCCAGCACGGGCCCACCCCATGTGCTTTTGACGAACGTGCAATGGAGCTCCATGTGCTTCCTTTTCTCAACGGGGTAAAATATCAAAGCTTTAAAAGGTCATGACTTAGACCCAGTTGGGACGATTCAGATCATCTTGGGCTCATGTTACTCCTGGTGGCAAGCCCTAGTTACCAGGAGAATTTTCAGCAGACCTCCTGTCCTAGAAAGGGCACACTTTGAAGAGAGGTGATTCTATCAGTCCTAGTCTTCCCCCAGCTCAGAGGATGTAAGGGGGCCAGCCTCACTGCCCCTAACTGGACAGCAATGTCCTTAGTCTATTAGGGCATCAGGGGTCTTGTCTTTCCAGTTGTCCATGGCTGCTACCACTGTCACAATCCATGTACTGCATCCAACTCCAACAGAAAGCACTCTCCCTTGTGCAAGAGTTTATACATGGGGTGAAAGGTTCTAGAAGCCAGGCACCCATGGCTAATCCTAGGTTGCCACATCACCTCTCCCCTCCACCCCTGTCCCCATCCATCTTCGCTGCTGCTGGGGCAGTTTAAGATGGTGCCTTAGACGGTACTGGTCATATTTCCTCTGGAAGCCTCAGAGCCGCATTTGACTGAAATCATTGTGAGGGCCTTTACCACCAACACTTCAAAGAGGAGATCCTTCTGTGTTGGCTCCAGAGGTCTCGCCTTCCTCCTTTGTTCAGTGGGCCTGCGCTGTCTCAGTCCTGGAACAGTGTGGCAGCTAATTAACAGAAGCAGATTTTTTTCCCCTTCCCTTCCTTCGCAGGAGCTGAAGGAAGCACTGTTAATTACTCCTTTTGTGTGCAGAGGCCAGTTCTCCCTCTGCTGAAGAGCAAAGTAATTAACTTGGCCCAGCAGTGTGGTGAACCTTCTGGACTCTGATCCTGAGCTCAGCAAGAGAAACATGAAAATTCTGGATGATCTATAAAGAGTACTTGTAGTATCTTGAGACTTGCATAATTAATCATTGTACACATGTTTCACCCCGGTTTAATACCTTGCTGGACTTTGTAAGCTATAGGGAAGTGAAATTGCACTCTAAAACTGATTTCCCCCATGTATATAATAATATGTTACTGTAACCAAACAGTAAACCATACTGACTTTACCTATGAGGGGCCCTTAATATTATAAGGCCTACAACAGGTCAATATATACCCTTTCAGAGTCCCCGTGCACCAGGCTACCGGTGCTCTGTTACTGGGCTGTGCAAAATGGTAGTAATCTCACACAATTAACAGCGTTTGAGAGGAACCCTTTCACATGTAGGGGACAGGGTGCATTGCAGTATAATCAAAAGAATATCCCCCACATACCAATTTCTAACCTTATTTGTATATTCACACATCAATCAAAAACTCACATACTCTCTAATCAAATAACACTGAACCCAAATATATGCAAAACTGTCTGATATTTATTATATACAAGACAGTTAAAATATTTAAAAAGTCATTCTATTGGTTTTCACTATACACATTATCTCCTGTATCCCTTTTGTATCAATGCATTCATACAGTGTCATAGGAAAAACAAATTTTTTTAATAAAAAGTCAGTTTTGTTTAACATTAACCTTGTTGACAGATACATGCTGCATAGCATTTTTAAATTTATGTGATATTTGTAAAAAATGTCTTTCTTTTCTAGTCTGCTTATTTGCACACTGTGTATAAGCTAAAAACGTCTTGAAATGTGTGAGGAAAATGTGAGATTGTATTCCTACTCCACACCCAAACCAATGATAAAATACTTTATTTTCCAGTTTCAAAGAGTTGTCCTAAATCACTTTCGAGAAATTACTAACACTGAGCTCATTAAAGACATTTTAACCATTAGACAATTTTCTTGCTTCAATAATCTGATAACTACCACCAAACTAAAAAAGATCATACCATATCTTGCTGCATAGTTCTAATCAACAGGTCTCTGATGCAGTGAGCGGTCCTGTACTGTTTTAAAATGCTTGCCCAGTGACATCATTAATTTTTAAGGGCAGTGCCAGATTATTGATTAACATTCCTTTTTAACCAATTCATTGTGTATTGTGAACTTTTTGATTAACTTGATTTTGAATTTCAGCATGTAAAACAGAAATAGCCACCCTTCAAATTTGCGGTGATGCACCATGAATATTGGATAACAGGGCTAATATTTGCTCATTTCTGCTGGTACTAGTGTCTTTGCGAGGAGTTTGTGACACCTGAAATGCCATATAATAAGCTTGGTCGTGTTGGGAGTGAGCATTGTTTCTATAGGACATTGATTTATGTTAAATCAATTTCTATATTTTCATTATAGAATTATAGTCACATGATTTTCAGAGTTTTCTTTTTTAAATATTTCCATTCAATCATGATATAGACATAATTCTTATTTAAGATTTATCATTTCATATATTAAAAATATTTAAGGGATATTTGTGTGTATTTTGAATATTTTAAAGCATTATAATTTATTAAAAAGACAAAATACATATTTAAAAAAACAATATGACAATAGACGACATGGCAGTTTTGATGAGCTGGCAAAGTACATTGAAGTTGGGAACTTAATGTAGTGGTTGACGAGGTAGGGATGTCAGTATGAGGTTCAGCTATGCACTTGTCATCGATGTAGTAACATACAGTCTTTATTAATCCCAACATGACTTCTCACATGCTATTTCCACTTTACACATTCCTCAGGATAAATAATTACACCATTTATGATTACACCTAGACGGAATCACTTTTCAGTGACACAAATGTAAGGCCACCATCTGGGATTTAAAGCACCTTATACACTGACCTCTATGAAGAATGTAATTACATAGGATATTGTATGATAACACTTCATGACCATAACAACAAGCTTGTAATTATGTACTCAGTCTTAAAAAAATAATCTTATATATATGTATATGAATGCACACAAACCCACCAATATGTAGATGTATATGATAGACATAATTAATTTGTATTATTGTATGGTGGTCCAAGAAGTGAGACATGGTCGTGTTGGGCAGAAGGACATGTGACTGCTGCATCCACAAGCTGTTCACAATGTTGTCTCAGGGCAGCTACGTGCGCTCTATAAATCTGAGTTCATTCATTCATTCATTCTTCCCCTATCAGATGCTCCCCTAGGCCTATACCTTTACTTTGCTCGCTCCCCAGGATCCCCTATCTCATGCCACTCTATCGTTTGTCCTTTTGTATAAGGCCAGTGACCTAATGAACCATGACGGGACCACGACCACGTGCAAAATGTGGTGAATCAACTTTTGTACACAAATCTTCAACTTGAGAAAACACATTCATACTTCTATTGGCATTAAATATATATCATATAGTTAAAAAGATTCCCTTTGAACTCTATTAACATACTTTTCTCAAGTAGCCAATGTCACAACACTCAATCAGATCTATCACACGCCAGGAACAACTCCAATCAAGATATGAGAGACCTTACATTCAATCAGATTTATGAATGCATCAGTAATACGATTCACAGCAATGAGTAATCACATAAAAAATACATTAAATAAACATGGTACCATACACAGGCTTAAAAACATATTCAGATATTCATTAAAAAAAGTTTCATCCAGTCTTCTTTAGTGTTTAGACCTCTGTTTATGGTATTAAGAATACAGATGTACCATTGTTCCCTATTCTTTCTTTTAATTTACAAACTAGGGAACAAAGAGGAGCTAGATTATATGAACCAAGGCCGATTTATTCTAGAGGTGGTAAGAAGGGAGTCACCTTTTCAGATACCTCGGGCTCAAGTAGTGAAGAGGAAGGGCCCTCAAATGCAGACCAAGGAGGCTCCACATAACAATTATGGTGATTTTTTAGATCACCACCAAAGGAGAGGGACAAGGACCAATCCGGGACAAGGGAGGGGTCAAAATCAGCAGAATCCCACCCAGGAATATCTCAGAACCCGCAACCAAAGATACTGGTGTTAAACAATGAGGTAAAAAATAAAATTCTGATTATTAATTTATCTGATAGGGTACTAATTAGTGAAGAAATAGATGTCTTAGGTAGAGGGTTTACCTTTGCCCCAACGTCCAAAGTAAATAATTTATCCTTGAAAAAGACTTGAGGGCATTTTTTAGAAAAATTAGGTTGACCAGATTTTTGGAAAATAGGGAGTATGTGGCCCCAGAAAATATTTCTAGTTTAAAAGGTAAATCCACCTTTACACCACCTGTTAGTTCAGTATTTAAGAATGTAGAAATATTCAAACATATTGTAGATGTAAAAAAGGCATACTCAAGGATGCCTTCCCTGATGACAATAATATGTCTAAGGTTTTGAGAACAGCCCTCAAAGGTCTGAAAGAAGATTTAGATCTTACAATCAAGCCAGCAGACAAGGGTGGGGGGGGTGGTGATCTTCAATACGAATGATTACGACCACAGAATGCTGACTCTACTAAGAGTAGCAGATCATTACACAAAAGTCCCCCATTCCAAAATGGAGGCCTTGAATAAATATGTGAAAGATACACTTCAGGAAGCGGAGCTCAATAATTGGGTCTGTGATGCAGAGTTAAAATCCCTTAAAAATGATAACGCCTTGACCCCTGCGATTTACGGATTACCAAAAATCCATAAAAATGAAACATACCCCCCTATGCGACCCATAGTTAGTGGCATTGGCTCACTTTTAGAACCTTTTAGTCAATATGCAGATTCATTTTTAAAACCTTTAGTGATTAAACAGAAATCATATGTTAGAGACTCAGCTCATATAATTTCTATGCTCGAGGGCACCAGCTTTGATGAAAATAAACAATGGTTGGTGACCCTCGACATAGAAGCTTTATACACCACGTCCCTCAAGATGACACTATCAGAGTTATTAGTGAACTCCTAACGCCTGAGGCACTTCGAGGAGCCAACTAGGATTTTATCATTAAGTGTATCACCTTAGTGCTCAAGAACAATATGTTTTTATTGAAAGAGGATCTATATCTCCAGCGCAAGGGTACTAGCATGGGTGCTACCTGTGCGCCGAGCTTGGCATGCCTCTATGTAAGTAGTTTTGAGGACAGACATATCTACAATGAGGCGGCGCCCTTTTATGAAAACATCTTTATGTGGCGCCGCTTCATTGATGATATTTTTTTCATCTGGGAAGGTGAAGAGACCTCTTTACTTGAGTTCTTAGAATGGTTAAATCTGGGAGACGCTAATCTTAAGTTTACAGCCCAAAATGTAATGCTGCAGTTAATTTCTTAGGCATTACCATCAAAAATACTACAGGTACCCTTACAGTTGAATTGTTCACAAAACCCACGGACAAAAACACATTGCTACATTATAAAAGTTATCATCCTCGCACCCAGAGAGACAATATACCATTTGGTCAGTTTCTCCATTTGCGGAGAAACTGCACCTCTCTGGACGATTTTTATAAACACTCTGAAATCCTCAAAAGTAAACTTTTAGATCGAGGTTATCCTAAGAAACTTATAAAACAAGCATTCAAACGTGCCAGGTTTTATAACCGTGAGAGTATGTTAGAACAGAACCATCTGGAAAAAAAGAAAAAGGATGAGGCGTCTGATAAATGTTTGGTATTTGTGACACAATTCTCTAACATCAGTAATAAATTGAAAAATGTGGTTAACTCTAATTGGAATATTCTAAATGAAGGAATGGAAATTAAACTTCCTAAACCACTTTTTGTGTTTAAGCGCAACGACAACATTCGGAAAAGTCTGGTTACCACCTATAGAGCCAGCAAACCCCAAATACAAGCCTCATTACAGATGCATAAAGTCCTAGGTAACTTTCAATGTGGAACTTGCAGCATTTGTGAACATTGCCTGGTTATGAAATCTGTTACTCATAATGGATTCACGATGTCTGCCAAGAGCATGAGCAACTGCAGAAGTTGCAATGTTGTCTATTTTCTGCGCTGCCCCTGCGGACTAGCGTACGTAGGTGAAACAGGCAGGGAACGTAGACTACGCTTATTGGAACAGAGACAGTGATAGAGAAAATAACAGGTAATATTAGAGGTGGCAATATGGAAATTAAAAGAAAGAATAGGGAACAATGGTACATCTGTGTTCTTAATACCATAAACAGAGGTCTAAACACTAAAGAGGACTGGATGAAACTTATTGCATAAAAGTCCTTCTTTGCTGTATTCTGCTACCTGTTTAGAAAAGTGACATCACATCTGCTATAGTATTAGACTCCCCTAACATGTTAATTAATTCAGGGTAATAATTCTAGTATCGTGCTCTTTTAATACATTAGTGGGTGCTGAATTAATGATTAAGAATATATAGGGAAAGTTAGAAAATGATTTTTTTAATTTAAATATACATAGGTTGGTTCTTGTCATAGGAGTTAGTTTAGTGGCAGTAAACTTTTCGGGAAGGATATACATCTAGATAGGTAATAGCACTTTCCTTTCCTTCCAACTAGTATCATCTATACATGCACCCTCTATTTACAATGCATAAACATGTTGTCTTATTAGATAAATCATTCGAGACAGTGTCTTGTGTATATTACCATTCCAAATATCACGTAAGCCATGTCTTAATTAAACGTATATGACACAGCAGGTAACACAAAACATGTTATCTTAACACTAGTTTACATATTTCTATCTTATTATCACGGGGACAGTTGTGTATGAAGGATACAAGTATTTAGTAGTTTGCGCTATAATATGACCATTCTAATATGGCGGTGTTCATAAGAGAACAAGGCAGCCCAACACTATAACACTAGGGGCTCACAAGTTTTATAACAAGGAGCTATAAAGGAAAGGGTCACACACAGAGGTTTTCCCCTGATCTCTGCTCTATGTTTGAGTAGGAAACTCGAGACGAGTGTCCGTTCACCTAGCTCATTTGGGGTTAGCGACCTTTTGTAATGAATAAATAGAGTGGAGATAAGTCGAGGCCACGTACCATGCAAGTTTATTATAATATTGTTTAAATAGTCACTTTACATTTCAACATAGTAAATTGACAGGTGGTGGTATTTTGAGTTTGTTGCGAAACTTCAGAAATCTTATTAGGTTATCTTCTTTTTTTCATAGCCTACTCAAATCGATTTTGGAAATAGAAAATAATCCAAGAAAATATCTTCATATACAACAAAGGGTGTACCTTCCTGTCTATTCAAACTTAAGACAGTGTTTTAAACTATTGGTAAGTTGCAGTGATTTTAATATACATTAGATCCATTTAAAATAAGCATAGTAATAAGCACCTATATATGGCGATTAGGAATAATTGACTTATTTTTATTGATAGATCGTAACAAAAAAGGGTCCATTCCTGTATAAAGTTAGCTGTGTGAATCGAGGCTATCACTCGACTATACTGAGGTGAGAACCTATCACCAGTCCAGTCTCTAGAACAGATTTACATAGAGAGATTATACATTGTTTTAAAAATAACAATCAGCCATATTTTTATTTACCAATTGAATAGGCATATGCCACTACTTTGATACCCATCCCTAGAAGACTAGATGTTTGCCGCCATCCATAATACCACATCATGAGCGAAGGTATTGGTACATCTTACAATAGCTTTTTTATATGTAACCCACTTTCTGGTTGGTCTATGTTTGTTTTCTGACCGTGGATTGATGAAGGAACATGAAGGGCTATACTGGTCTCCACATATAAATGGGAGCTTGACAATATCCTACACAGATTGCAGAGTATGGTCATTTAATATGTTTAGATTGGGACCCGAATGTTGTGTGTGTTGAAGACACGGAAGATATAAGTTGTGCGTTATGGAACACTCCGAATGGGATTTGTAGGAACTTATATTCTCCTATAGTGGGTGCTCAGTACAAAATTCACATATTATTAACATATTGATCATGTGTGATTTCTGTGAAGAACATTTGTTTTGAACTTATTTTATGATAATTAAACTTTTAGACCTATCTTGTTATGGCAATAAAGTGCCAGAGTAGATTAATTTATCAAACAAAAGACTCTTGATGCCTTTGGTGAAAAAGAATGTTTTTAATTTATTTGTATTATGTTTTGTGTTAGGTACACTTATTGATATTGATTAAAGGAAGGAATATCATTGTCAGTCCTGAAGAAGGTGGTTTCATCCTTTTATTCCACCAAAACGCGTAAACGCAGAGTGGTTGGTTTAATTTGATATGGGACAAGAATTATAGAAATCAGGAAGAACAGTTCTCTGCTATATCTGGTCCACATAAAATGCAAATTAACACTGTCAAGGCACAATTTGAGTGCCTCTGTATATTTTCCTTCTGTATGGTGTTCGTTTGTTGTTCTTTTATGAGATATCAAATTGTTTTAATCATGTATTTTTGAATGAATATCTGAATATGTTTTTAAGCTGTGTATGGTAACATGTTTATTTAATGTATTTTTTATGTGATTACTCATTGCTGTGAATCGTATTACTGATGCATTAATAAATCTGATTGAATGTAAGGTCTCTCATATCTTGATTGGAGTTGTTCCTGGCGTGTGATAGATCTGATTGAGTGTTGTGACATTGGCTACTTGAGAAAAGTGTGTTAATAGAGTTCAAAGGGAATCTTTTTAACTATACAGTTGATTTTGACGCTCTGTCCCTTTGGACTTCATGAGCCCCTCTCCTTGTTTTCAAGGCATCAAATATATATGACATTGAACAAGAAAGAGGGTCCATTGCAAATGTTGTCTCTCAAAAAAAGGGCACCCATGTCATCCTCCCTCACTGTGGCCCCTACTAGGATGGCGGGCGGACCCCAGTCCGCCCGCCACCCTAGTGGTGCTGGGTCCAGCCGCCAGTGATCCAAAGGGACCCGCACTGTCAATTAGGATGTGACCGCCACCCTGGTCACATCCTAATTGTGGCAGGTGCTGCTGTAAGCAGCACCTGCCACAATGTTGAGAATGCATGTTGTGCATTGGCATGCACAATGTGACAGGCACTGTGTGGTGCCTGCCACCTTGTGAATGTCAATGTAGCAGCCCTGCACTCCCCCGGGGGCCTGCAATGGGCCCCCAAAGTAAACACCACATGCCTTTCCATGGCGGAGTCTCCGCCATGGAAAGACATTCCACCACCATCATCATAATATGGATGGCGGAAGACACCACCACCATATTATGGGCCTTTTCCGCCCGGCAGGCAATCGTGACGATTGCCTACCGGCAGTAAAGTCGGCAGACGTTTTTTCCATCCGCTACGATAACCCCTGCCATGCTAATGTGTAAATAGGCCCTTTTTGTCTCTAAAGTCTTCACTACTGCATCCTTTATTGACATCTGTGTTCCTCGGCGTATAATCTCTTTATAGGCCATAAGCTGCCCTGGACCTCATCAAGATTAAGATATTTAAGCAATATTGTCTCAAAAAATTTAATTATTTTCCAAGCTATCTAAGGACCAGTCCTTCCCTCCTAACTTACAACTGCACTTGAATCCCAACTCCTCCATACTAGGAGCTCATTTAGTTGACAATTACCCCAACATCTGCATAGTGCAGACAACCCTTGTGGAATCCAAAGGGCCTCCCTCCAGTGGTGGAGTGAAGAGTGACCTTTCCCTCCTCCAGCACCATCATCATTTCCACAGGAGCACCCAGCCTTGTATTTAGAACAGTGCCAGGGAACCCCCGTGCACCCACATACATGGCTGTCTCAAATGGCTGCTGTAGATTTTCTTAGCCTCCTCTAAAAGGCACTTTGCGTGGAACACTGAATGCCTTACATTCAGGTAGTTCATGCTCAGTGTCTCCACAGCGCCTTTAATTTGCATTGTATTGTATACTGAAAAGTTGTATTGCAATTATAAAACACTTTGCTACTCATTTTAGAGGCCTGCAGTGCTTTGCAGATGGACAAGTAGATGTCTACTCCATTTGTGCGTGTTTTTAACATACTTTAATGATATGGAGACTACCCATATGCAAAAGTATATCTCATGCAAATGATGCACCCATTTGCGCTGGTGCTGCATTTACATAATACAGAAGGGGCAGCCACAGCCCATTCTAGACTATAGTAGCTCATGAGTGCACAAACATGGTGCCAAACTCCTGCTTCACATCCATGGAAACTTAATTAAATCAACATATGGTTATGCAAATAATTTTGTAAGTGTACGATTTCTGTGACCTGGCACCATTAGCACGGAATCGTGTGGCAATTGCAAATTGTAATTTTCTAAGTGAGCGTTTTCACATGGTCTAGACAATATATAGCTCTGCCAAAATAAGAACAACTACAGAGGCTATACCTTATTGTTTTAGGCTCACAGGGGAAAGAGCAATCAATAGGATGGTACAGTTTTTAGAACAGGCTTATAAAACATTAATTGACTAGAAGTTTTTTTTATCGGAACTGTATATAGATGTAAAGATAGGTATTACGACCTATGTATATCTTCTTTTATGATACTACGTATGGTAAATATGTGATTGTATTATTTAATTTTTTATGCCAGCTTAGTTTCTATTTATTGTAATCAAATGATTAATGCAATAAAGTATTTTATTACTACTACTACTATAGCTCTGCGTTCAACACATGCACTTTTTATTTAGTTAGTCCTCCTTATCTCTTCAATGACATGCATTTCATTTTAGCTCGTTATAAGGGGCTTATCGTACGTAAAATGGTTAAATATTACACTATATGAATATCTGATTTAAATCAGTCCAGTGTGTTTTCAGCTTATATGAATTAATGTATAAACTAACTTTGAAAGGTATCATAAATCAGTCAGGATACAATGTGTTCAGGAAACTCCACTTGTTACTGCGTAAGTAAAGTTAAGAATACAGTGCTGTTGTATCACGCATTTGAAAGTCACATTCCCATTTGTAATGTGATAAACGGCATGTTTGGGAAAGATGTGCCCAGTTAAATCTGCTCTAGTTTGTGAGGTTTGGTCAACACGAATTGATAATGTATCTTTTTGCAAGTTACTGACCTATGCAGTGGTTCGTCCAAATCAAAGATCACATTCCTTTCTTGGCCTTACCAGCAGGAGACTGACATTTCCATTTTTTATGATACCTGGTAGAAAATAGAACAAAGAGCTGCTGTAGTTGACAGACGCTGGAGTTAAAGGAATTGTTACATTTTTAAACCAGCCCCTTTGACATTTGGATAATAAAAAGTCATTCAGTTTCAATTAGGCATCTGTGTAAGTCAGTAGAAAGATAAAACATAAGCACTGCCTACATTGAACTTGGCGAAAACAGAAGTGCACCTGCAATTAGTGGCGGCTAGTGACATCTGAAAGTGGTAGGCGAAGGGCTCATGGCTAACGTCCTGGTTCCTGTGGAGACTGGCAACTCACTTTGTGCCCCATGTATCAATACTGGAAATAGTGATTGCTCTATTACTTACCGGTAATCTTCATTACTCCAGGTCCTGTTGTCCTCGTCCAATTCATTTACAAAGTGGAGATAACCATCTCCCGACAGAAAAAAAGACAAGAGGAATGCTGGGACCCTAATACTGCCCCTCCCACCGGGAGTACATAAGCAGTACTTACCCAGCATTCCGCCTGTACAACCAACCCCCAGAGGAAGGCCGGCCGCCCGGGAGGGAGGGGCGTATGAATGGGACGAGGACAACGGGGCCCGGAGTAATGAAGATTACTGGTAAGTTATAGAGCATTACCCCCAGGTCCCTTATGTCCTCTTCCCATTCATTTACAAAGTGGAGAATACCAAAGCAGAAAACCGGCCTTCCGAACCCACAAGTGCACCCAGGAAACCATACCAAATGCAGCAACCCAGGGGAGCACTGAAAGGAGGGTGGAACTGCAGGAAGCAACCGGCCACCAACCCAGAACAGGACCGCAGGGACATAAACAAGGACTGGAATACCACCAAGAAAAAGACAGAAGGCCAGAACCACAACAAGGAGGCCCCCAACCAGAAAAAACAGGAGACAAAGCAACCAGGCCAAAACCCAAAGGACATGGCCAAGGGAAACCACCGGACAAGGAGGACCATCCAGGAACCACCAGGAAGGCACCCAGGACCCAGCAGCCACACAGACACCCAGCAACCCAGCCCAACCCGGAGAAGGCCAAACAAAGAAGCCAAGGTCGGACAACAGGGCCCAGACACAAGGAGAGACCCAAAAGGAAGGAAGGAAGCACAGACCAGACACAGGGCCACCACACCAACTGAACGAACCGACCCCCAGAGAGACAAGAGGATGAACCCAACCCGCAGAGGAGGCCCATGCCCCAGGAAGAAGGACGTTACAACAAACAATTGATGAACGGAATGCTGACAATGCAGACATTCTCCCCCAGTCAAGAGATCTGGGTTAAATCCATCGTTCTTTTGCCCACTACACCACCCCAGTTTAGACATGGCCATATGCAAATCAGTCTTGACCCTGTGCCTCATGGGAACAGTCCAGCCCGAACTGCCAAGCCATGTCTTCCCTGGACCGGAATCAAGCATCCTAGGACCGGTTTCTGGCTATCAGCCGTCATCAGCCAGGATAGCTTGACTCCAGTGGCGTAGTGAGCACGGGTCCCACGTCTGGGAATACCCATCCCACTTAGGGCGAAAAGCGTTACAACAAACAATTGATGAACGGAATGCTGACAATGCAGACATTCTCCCCCAGTCAAGAGATCTGGGTTAAATCCATCGTTCTTTTGCCCACTACACCACCCCAGTTTAGACATGGCCATATGCAAATCAGTCTTGACCCTGTGCCTCATGGGAACAGTCCAGCCCGAACTGCCAAGCCATGTCTTCCCTGGACCGGAATCAAGCATCCTAGGACCGGTTTCTGGCTATCAGCCGTCATCAGCCAGGATAGCTTGACTCCAGTGGCGTAGTGAGCACGGGTCCCACGTCTGGGAATACCCATCCCACTTAGGGCGAAAAGCGTTACAACAAACAATTGATGAACGGAATGCTGACAATGCAGACATTCTCCCCCAGTCAAGAGATCTGGGTTAAATCCATCGTTCTTTTGCCCACTACACCACCCCAGTTTAGACATGGCCATATGCAAATCAGTCTTGACCCTGTGCCTCATGGGAACAGTCCAGCCCGAACTGCCAAGCCATGTCTTCCCTGGACCGGAATCAAGCATCCTAGGACCGGTTTCTGGCTATCAGCCGTCATCAGCCAGGATAGCTTGACTCCAGTGGCGTAGTGAGCACGGGTCCCACGTCTGGGAATACCCATCCCACTTAGGGCGAAAAGCGTTACAACAAACAATTGATGAACGGAATGCTGACAATGCAGACATTCTCCCCCAGTCAAGAGATCTGGGTTAAATCCATCGTTCTTTTGCCCACTACACCACCCCAGTTTAGACATGGCCATATGCAAATCAGTCTTGACCCTGTGCCTCATGGGAACAGTCCAGCCCGAACTGCCAAGCCATGTCTTCCCTGGACCGGAATCAAGCATCCTAGGACCGGTTTCTGGCTATCAGCCGTCATCAGCCAGGATAGCTTGACTCCAGTGGCGTAGTGAGCACGGGTCCCACGTCTGGGAATACCCATCCCACTTAGGGCGAAAAGCGTTACAACAAACAATTGATGAACGGAATGCTGACAATGCAGACATTCTCCCCCAGTCAAGAGATCTGGGTTAAATCCATCGTTCTTTTGCCCACTACACCACCCCAGTTTAGACATGGCCATATGCAAATCAGTCTTGACCCTGTGCCTCATGGGAACAGTCCAGCCCGAACTGCCAAGCCATGTCTTCCCTGGACCGGAATCAAGCATCCTAGGACCGGTTTCTGGCTATCAGCCGTCATCAGCCAGGATAGCTTGACTCCAGTGGCGTAGTGAGCACGGGTCCCACGTCTGGGAATACCCATCCCACTTAGGGCGAAAAGCGTTACAACAAACAATTGATGAACGGAATGCTGACAATGCAGACATTCTCCCCCAGTCAAGAGATCTGGGTTAAATCCATCGTTCTTTTGCCCACTACACCACCCCAGTTTAGACATGGCCATATGCAAATCAGTCTTGACCCTGTGCCTCATGGGAACAGTCCAGCCCGAACTGCCAAGCCATGTCTTCCCTGGACCGGAATCAAGCATCCTAGGACCGGTTTCTGGCTATCAGCCGTCATCAGCCAGGATAGCTTGACTCCAGTGGCGTAGTGAGCACGGGTCCCACGTCTGGGAATACCCATCCCACTTAGGGCGAAAAGCGTTACAACAAACAATTGATGAACGGAATGCTGACAATGCAGACATTCTCCCCCAGTCAAGAGATCTGGGTTAAATCCATCGTTCTTTTGCCCACTACACCACCCCAGTTTAGACATGGCCATATGCAAATCAGTCTTGACCCTGTGCCTCATGGGAACAGTCCAGCCCGAACTGCCAAGCCATGTCTTCCCTGGACCGGAATCAAGCATCCTAGGACCGGTTTCTGGCTATCAGCCGTCATCAGCCAGGATAGCTTGACTCCAGTGGCGTAGTGAGCACGGGTCCCACGTCTGGGAATACCCATCCCACTTAGGGCGAAAAGCGTTACAACAAACAATTGATGAACGGAATGCTGACAATGCAGACATTCTCCCCCAGTCAAGAGATCTGGGTTAAATCCATCGTTCTTTTGCCCACTACACCACCCCAGTTTAGACATGGCCATATGCAAATCAGTCTTGACCCTGTGCCTCATGGGAACAGTCCAGCCCGAACTGCCAAGCCATGTCTTCCCTGGACCGGAATCAAGCATCCTAGGACCGGTTTCTGGCTATCAGCCGTCATCAGCCAGGATAGCTTGACTCCAGTGGCGTAGTGAGCACGGGTCCCACGTCTGGGAATACCCATCCCACTTAGGGCGAAAAGCGTTACAACAAACAATTGATGAACGGAATGCTGACAATGCAGACATTCTCCCCCAGTCAAGAGATCTGGGTTAAATCCATCGTTCTTTTGCCCACTACACCACCCCAGTTTAGACATGGCCATATGCAAATCAGTCTTGACCCTGTGCCTCATGGGAACAGTCCAGCCCGAACTGCCAAGCCATGTCTTCCCTGGACCGGAATCAAGCATCCTAGGACCGGTTTCTGGCTATCAGCCGTCATCAGCCAGGATAGCTTGACTCCAGTGGCGTAGTGAGCACGGGTCCCACGTCTGGGAATACCCATCCCACTTAGGGCGAAAAGCGTTACAACAAACAATTGATGAACGGAATGCTGACAATGCAGACATTCTCCCCCAGTCAAGAGATCTGGGTTAAATCCATCGTTCTTTTGCCCACTACACCACCCCAGTTTAGACATGGCCATATGCAAATCAGTCTTGACCCTGTGCCTCATGGGAACAGTCCAGCCCGAACTGCCAAGCCATGTCTTCCCTGGACCGGAATCAAGCATCCTAGGACCGGTTTCTGGCTATCAGCCGTCATCAGCCAGGATAGCTTGACTCCAGTGGCGTAGTGAGCACGGGTCCCACGTCTGGGAATACCCATCCCACTTAGGGCGAAAAGCGTTACAACAAACAATTGATGAACGGAATGCTGACAATGCAGACATTCTCCCCCAGTCAAGAGATCTGGGTTAAATCCATCGTTCTTTTGCCCACTACACCACCCCAGTTTAGACATGGCCATATGCAAATCAGTCTTGACCCTGTGCCTCATGGGAACAGTCCAGCCCGAACTGCCAAGCCATGTCTTCCCTGGACCGGAATCAAGCATCCTAGGACCGGTTTCTGGCTATCAGCCGTCATCAGCCAGGATAGCTTGACTCCAGTGGCGTAGTGAGCACGGGTCCCACGTCTGGGAATACCCATCCCACTTAGGGCGAAAAGCGTTACAACAAACAATTGATGAACGGAATGCTGACAATGCAGACATTCTCCCCCAGTCAAGAGATCTGGGTTAAATCCATCGTTCTTTTGCCCACTACACCACCCCAGTTTAGACATGGCCATATGCAAATCAGTCTTGACCCTGTGCCTCATGGGAACAGTCCAGCCCGAACTGCCAAGCCATGTCTTCCCTGGACCGGAATCAAGCATCCTAGGACCGGTTTCTGGCTATCAGCCGTCATCAGCCAGGATAGCTTGACTCCAGTGGCGTAGTGAGCACGGGTCCCACGTCTGGGAATACCCATCCCACTTAGGGCGAAAAGCGTTACAACAAACAATTGATGAACGGAATGCTGACAATGCAGACATTCTCCCCCAGTCAAGAGATCTGGGTTAAATCCATCGTTCTTTTGCCCACTACACCACCCCAGTTTAGACATGGCCATATGCAAATCAGTCTTGACCCTGTGCCTCATGGGAACAGTCCAGCCCGAACTGCCAAGCCATGTCTTCCCTGGACCGGAATCAAGCATCCTAGGACCGGTTTCTGGCTATCAGCCGTCATCAGCCAGGATAGCTTGACTCCAGTGGCGTAGTGAGCACGGGTCCCACGTCTGGGAATACCCATCCCACTTAGGGCGAAAAGCGTTACAACAAACAATTGATGAACGGAATGCTGACAATGCAGACATTCTCCCCCAGTCAAGAGATCTGGGTTAAATCCATCGTTCTTTTGCCCACTACACCACCCCAGTTTAGACATGGCCATATGCAAATCAGTCTTGACCCTGTGCCTCATGGGAACAGTCCAGCCCGAACTGCCAAGCCATGTCTTCCCTGGACCGGAATCAAGCATCCTAGGACCGGTTTCTGGCTATCAGCCGTCATCAGCCAGGATAGCTTGACTCCAGTGGCGTAGTGAGCACGGGTCCCACGTCTGGGAATACCCATCCCACTTAGGGCGAAAAGCGTTACAACAAACAATTGATGAACGGAATGCTGACAATGCAGACATTCTCCCCCAGTCAAGAGATCTGGGTTAAATCCATCGTTCTTTTGCCCACTACACCACCCCAGTTTAGACATGGCCATATGCAAATCAGTCTTGACCCTGTGCCTCATGGGAACAGTCCAGCCCGAACTGCCAAGCCATGTCTTCCCTGGACCGGAATCAAGCATCCTAGGACCGGTTTCTGGCTATCAGCCGTCATCAGCCAGGATAGCTTGACTCCAGTGGCGTAGTGAGCACGGGTCCCACGTCTGGGAATACCCATCCCACTTAGGGCGAAAAGCGTTACAACAAACAATTGATGAACGGAATGCTGACAATGCAGACATTCTCCCCCAGTCAAGAGATCTGGGTTAAATCCATCGTTCTTTTGCCCACTACACCACCCCAGTTTAGACATGGCCATATGCAAATCAGTCTTGACCCTGTGCCTCATGGGAACAGTCCAGCCCGAACTGCCAAGCCATGTCTTCCCTGGACCGGAATCAAGCATCCTAGGACCGGTTTCTGGCTATCAGCCGTCATCAGCCAGGATAGCTTGACTCCAGTGGCGTAGTGAGCACGGGTCCCACGTCTGGGAATACCCATCCCACTTAGGGCGAAAAGCGTTACAACAAACAATTGATGAACGGAATGCTGACAATGCAGACATTCTCCCCCAGTCAAGAGATCTGGGTTAAATCCATCGTTCTTTTGCCCACTACACCACCCCAGTTTAGACATGGCCATATGCAAATCAGTCTTGACCCTGTGCCTCATGGGAACAGTCCAGCCCGAACTGCCAAGCCATGTCTTCCCTGGACCGGAATCAAGCATCCTAGGACCGGTTTCTGGCTATCAGCCGTCATCAGCCAGGATAGCTTGACTCCAGTGGCGTAGTGAGCACGGGTCCCACGTCTGGGAATACCCATCCCACTTAGGGCGAAAAGCGTTACAACAAACAATTGATGAACGGAATGCTGACAATGCAGACATTCTCCCCCAGTCAAGAGATCTGGGTTAAATCCATCGTTCTTTTGCCCACTACACCACCCCAGTTTAGACATGGCCATATGCAAATCAGTCTTGACCCTGTGCCTCATGGGAACAGTCCAGCCCGAACTGCCAAGCCATGTCTTCCCTGGACCGGAATCAAGCATCCTAGGACCGGTTTCTGGCTATCAGCCGTCATCAGCCAGGATAGCTTGACTCCAGTGGCGTAGTGAGCACGGGTCCCACGTCTGGGAATACCCATCCCACTTAGGGCGAAAAGCGTTACAACAAACAATTGATGAACGGAATGCTGACAATGCAGACATTCTCCCCCAGTCAAGAGATCTGGGTTAAATCCATCGTTCTTTTGCCCACTACACCACCCCAGTTTAGACATGGCCATATGCAAATCAGTCTTGACCCTGTGCCTCATGGGAACAGTCCAGCCCGAACTGCCAAGCCATGTCTTCCCTGGACCGGAATCAAGCATCCTAGGACCGGTTTCTGGCTATCAGCCGTCATCAGCCAGGATAGCTTGACTCCAGTGGCGTAGTGAGCACGGGTCCCACGTCTGGGAATACCCATCCCACTTAGGGCGAAAAGCGTTACAACAAACAATTGATGAACGGAATGCTGACAATGCAGACATTCTCCCCCAGTCAAGAGATCTGGGTTAAATCCATCGTTCTTTTGCCCACTACACCACCCCAGTTTAGACATGGCCATATGCAAATCAGTCTTGACCCTGTGCCTCATGGGAACAGTCCAGCCCGAACTGCCAAGCCATGTCTTCCCTGGACCGGAATCAAGCATCCTAGGACCGGTTTCTGGCTATCAGCCGTCATCAGCCAGGATAGCTTGACTCCAGTGGCGTAGTGAGCACGGGTCCCACGTCTGGGAATACCCATCCCACTTAGGGCGAAAAGCGTTACAACAAACAATTGATGAACGGAATGCTGACAATGCAGACATTCTCCCCCAGTCAAGAGATCTGGGTTAAATCCATCGTTCTTTTGCCCACTACACCACCCCAGTTTAGACATGGCCATATGCAAATCAGTCTTGACCCTGTGCCTCATGGGAACAGTCCAGCCCGAACTGCCAAGCCATGTCTTCCCTGGACCGGAATCAAGCATCCTAGGACCGGTTTCTGGCTATCAGCCGTCATCAGCCAGGATAGCTTGACTCCAGTGGCGTAGTGAGCACGGGTCCCACGTCTGGGAATACCCATCCCACTTAGGGCGAAAAGCGTTACAACAAACAATTGATGAACGGAATGCTGACAATGCAGACATTCTCCCCCAGTCAAGAGATCTGGGTTAAATCCATCGTTCTTTTGCCCACTACACCACCCCAGTTTAGACATGGCCATATGCAAATCAGTCTTGACCCTGTGCCTCATGGGAACAGTCCAGCCCGAACTGCCAAGCCATGTCTTCCCTGGACCGGAATCAAGCATCCTAGGACCGGTTTCTGGCTATCAGCCGTCATCAGCCAGGATAGCTTGACTCCAGTGGCGTAGTGAGCACGGGTCCCACGTCTGGGAATACCCATCCCACTTAGGGCGAAAAGCGTTACAACAAACAATTGATGAACGGAATGCTGACAATGCAGACATTCTCCCCCAGTCAAGAGATCTGGGTTAAATCCATCGTTCTTTTGCCCACTACACCACCCCAGTTTAGACATGGCCATATGCAAATCAGTCTTGACCCTGTGCCTCATGGGAACAGTCCAGCCCGAACTGCCAAGCCATGTCTTCCCTGGACCGGAATCAAGCATCCTAGGACCGGTTTCTGGCTATCAGCCGTCATCAGCCAGGATAGCTTGACTCCAGTGGCGTAGTGAGCACGGGTCCCACGTCTGGGAATACCCATCCCACTTAGGGCGAAAAGCGTTACAACAAACAATTGATGAACGGAATGCTGACAATGCAGACATTCTCCCCCAGTCAAGAGATCTGGGTTAAATCCATCGTTCTTTTGCCCACTACACCACCCCAGTTTAGACATGGCCATATGCAAATCAGTCTTGACCCTGTGCCTCATGGGAACAGTCCAGCCCGAACTGCCAAGCCATGTCTTCCCTGGACCGGAATCAAGCATCCTAGGACCGGTTTCTGGCTATCAGCCGTCATCAGCCAGGATAGCTTGACTCCAGTGGCGTAGTGAGCACGGGTCCCACGTCTGGGAATACCCATCCCACTTAGGGCGAAAAGCGTTACAACAAACAATTGATGAACGGAATGCTGACAATGCAGACATTCTCCCCCAGTCAAGAGATCTGGGTTAAATCCATCGTTCTTTTGCCCACTACACCACCCCAGTTTAGACATGGCCATATGCAAATCAGTCTTGACCCTGTGCCTCATGGGAACAGTCCAGCCCGAACTGCCAAGCCATGTCTTCCCTGGACCGGAATCAAGCATCCTAGGACCGGTTTCTGGCTATCAGCCGTCATCAGCCAGGATAGCTTGACTCCAGTGGCGTAGTGAGCACGGGTCCCACGTCTGGGAATACCCATCCCACTTAGGGCGAAAAGCGTTACAACAAACAATTGATGAACGGAATGCTGACAATGCAGACATTCTCCCCCAGTCAAGAGATCTGGGTTAAATCCATCGTTCTTTTGCCCACTACACCACCCCAGTTTAGACATGGCCATATGCAAATCAGTCTTGACCCTGTGCCTCATGGGAACAGTCCAGCCCGAACTGCCAAGCCATGTCTTCCCTGGACCGGAATCAAGCATCCTAGGACCGGTTTCTGGCTATCAGCCGTCATCAGCCAGGATAGCTTGACTCCAGTGGCGTAGTGAGCACGGGTCCCACGTCTGGGAATACCCATCCCACTTAGGGCGAAAAGCGTTACAACAAACAATTGATGAACGGAATGCTGACAATGCAGACATTCTCCCCCAGTCAAGAGATCTGGGTTAAATCCATCGTTCTTTTGCCCACTACACCACCCCAGTTTAGACATGGCCATATGCAAATCAGTCTTGACCCTGTGCCTCATGGGAACAGTCCAGCCCGAACTGCCAAGCCATGTCTTCCCTGGACCGGAATCAAGCATCCTAGGACCGGTTTCTGGCTATCAGCCGTCATCAGCCAGGATAGCTTGACTCCAGTGGCGTAGTGAGCACGGGTCCCACGTCTGGGAATACCCATCCCACTTAGGGCGAAAAGCGTTACAACAAAC
This sequence comes from Triturus cristatus, assembly GCF_964204655.1. Lineage (NCBI taxonomy): Eukaryota > Metazoa > Chordata > Amphibia > Caudata > Salamandridae > Triturus > Triturus cristatus. The sequence goes on from NC_140589.1 coordinate 1,512,470,194, forward strand.
AATTGATGAACGGAATGCTGACAATGCAGACATTCTCCCCCAGTCAAGAGATCTGGGTTAAATCCATCGTTCTTTTGCCCACTACACCACCCCAGTTTAGACATGGCCATATGCAAATCAGTCTTGACCCTGTGCCTCATGGGAACAGTCCAGCCCGAACTGCCAAGCCATGTCTTCCCTGGACCGGAATCAAGCATCCTAGGACCGGTTTCTGGCTATCAGCCGTCATCAGCCAGGATAGCTTGACTCCAGTGGCGTAGTGAGCACGGGTCCCACGTCTGGGAATACCCATCCCACTTAGGGCGAAAAGCGTTACAACAAACAATTGATGAACGGAATGCTGACAATGCAGACATTCTCCCCCAGTCAAGAGATCTGGGTTAAATCCATCGTTCTTTTGCCCACTACACCACCCCAGTTTAGACATGGCCATATGCAAATCAGTCTTGACCCTGTGCCTCATGGGAACAGTCCAGCCCGAACTGCCAAGCCATGTCTTCCCTGGACCGGAATCAAGCATCCTAGGACCGGTTTCTGGCTATCAGCCGTCATCAGCCAGGATAGCTTGACTCCAGTGGCGTAGTGAGCACGGGTCCCACGTCTGGGAATACCCATCCCACTTAGGGCGAAAAGCGTTACAACAAACAATTGATGAACGGAATGCTGACAATGCAGACATTCTCCCCCAGTCAAGAGATCTGGGTTAAATCCATCGTTCTTTTGCCCACTACACCACCCCAGTTTAGACATGGCCATATGCAAATCAGTCTTGACCCTGTGCCTCATGGGAACAGTCCAGCCCGAACTGCCAAGCCATGTCTTCCCTGGACCGGAATCAAGCATCCTAGGACCGGTTTCTGGCTATCAGCCGTCATCAGCCAGGATAGCTTGACTCCAGTGGCGTAGTGAGCACGGGTCCCACGTCTGGGAATACCCATCCCACTTAGGGCGAAAAGCGTTACAACAAACAATTGATGAACGGAATGCTGACAATGCAGACATTCTCCCCCAGTCAAGAGATCTGGGTTAAATCCATCGTTCTTTTGCCCACTACACCACCCCAGTTTAGACATGGCCATATGCAAATCAGTCTTGACCCTGTGCCTCATGGGAACAGTCCAGCCCGAACTGCCAAGCCATGTCTTCCCTGGACCGGAATCAAGCATCCTAGGACCGGTTTCTGGCTATCAGCCGTCATCAGCCAGGATAGCTTGACTCCAGTGGCGTAGTGAGCACGGGTCCCACGTCTGGGAATACCCATCCCACTTAGGGCGAAAAGCGTTACAACAAACAATTGATGAACGGAATGCTGACAATGCAGACATTCTCCCCCAGTCAAGAGATCTGGGTTAAATCCATCGTTCTTTTGCCCACTACACCACCCCAGTTTAGACATGGCCATATGCAAATCAGTCTTGACCCTGTGCCTCATGGGAACAGTCCAGCCCGAACTGCCAAGCCATGTCTTCCCTGGACCGGAATCAAGCATCCTAGGACCGGTTTCTGGCTATCAGCCGTCATCAGCCAGGATAGCTTGACTCCAGTGGCGTAGTGAGCACGGGTCCCACGTCTGGGAATACCCATCCCACTTAGGGCGAAAAGCGTTACAACAAACAATTGATGAACGGAATGCTGACAATGCAGACATTCTCCCCCAGTCAAGAGATCTGGGTTAAATCCATCGTTCTTTTGCCCACTACACCACCCCAGTTTAGACATGGCCATATGCAAATCAGTCTTGACCCTGTGCCTCATGGGAACAGTCCAGCCCGAACTGCCAAGCCATGTCTTCCCTGGACCGGAATCAAGCATCAGGAAGAAGGACAGCACTACCAGGACTGTCAAAGACCACCACAGGCCAGAGGGAAGAGCCGCAGCGAGAGGCCAGGAACCGACCAGGAGCCAGACCTCAACCAACAGAAAAGGACCAGAAAGGAGCGAAAAACCAGCAACCCCAGGAGGCCAAGCACCCACAGGGAGGGAGGCCGAAAAAAGAACCAGGGCACAGCAACAGGGGCAGAGGAGGCCAACCCAAAGACCCAAGGCCAAAGTTGCCCCCAGAAAAGTCCCCACAAACAGCCGACCAAACAACCGAGGCCAGAAAACGCTGGGACACAACCGGGAACCAAACTGGCACAGCCAGGACGGGGGACAGGGCCAACGGCCACAATCCCAAACCCCAAGCCCAAAGGGAAGGAAAGAAAAACAAGGCAGGGCCCATGCCAACCGGGAACCCCCGGCAGACCCCAAACCAGGAATCAACCAGGCATGAACCAGCTGCACCCCAGAGTGCAGACAAGAACAGGAGCCAACAGGGCGGAGGACCAGAGAGGACCAAAGCCGGGGCAGGAGCCAAAGCACAGACACCCAACACACAGGTCCAGCACGCAGCTAGGACAGGAGCAGAGGAAAGGCCCCAGGTCGCACAGCACCCCGACCAGAACCCAGCCAATGCCGGAAAGGTGACCACAGAAAACGGCCAGAACCAGGGCAACAAAGCAAAAGGCAACCAGGAAGCCCAACCGAGGGGGGCACCCCAAACAGACACCCACCGGAAGCAGAGCCCAGGGAGCAAAAGAAGGCAAGAGCGAACCATCAAAGAACCGTGAAGGCCCTGCCAAACACACCTAAAGAGCTGGCAGAGAAGCCACAGCATAGCCAGCAAAACCAAGGAGGCACAGCCAGAAGCCACAGCAAACCCCCAGGAAACTGGCAGACCAGGACCAACAGGCTGGGCACGGCAACCCAGAATCACCCAACTCCCGCACCCTGCACGGACCTGAAGTAGGCAGCCGCAGCCCAGGGGAAAACATGGAAGAGGGCCAACGAAGAAGGAGCCCCGGGGCCACAGGGAAACCCAAAGCCCAACAGCACCCAACGGAAACCCCAGGACCAGGCAGAAACACGGACACCCAATCAGGTCCAGGAAGAGAAACGCCGGCCAAAGCAGGCCGAGAAGGACACAGCCAGACACAGCCCGAGACCTACTGAGCCCCAAGCCAGGACACCCAAGAAGAGCACAGGCAAGCACACAGGCCCGAAGAAGGCAAGCAACAGGTGCCGAAAACCGCCCAACAGACCCCCAGCCAGGCACCCACCACAAGAAACAAACGAGACCAGGACCCCTCAGGGAGCAAAAGCACCCAGAGCCCAGATAGACCCCCGACAGAGAGAACCGCAGGCCAGAAGAGAGAAAAAACAGGCGTCAATGCCAAGGCCACGGCAGCAGCGGCAAGAACCCCAGAGCCAAACAGGTGAACCGCCACAGGGAACACAACCCCGGGAGGGAATGCAAGGAAAAGGAAGAGCAGAAGCCCAACCACACCAGCTAAACTCCAGGGAGGGGAAGGCCACCGGCCAGAAAAACAAAGCAAGCCACAGCATCCCATGGGCCCGCCAGACACCCAACCAGACTGAGCAGAACCAGAGGCAGAACCAGGACGGGCGGCAAGGACCCATCAAAGCATGCCCGGAGGCGAGCAACGGAAAGACAGCAGGGACCCAGCAGAAGCAGTGGAACACAAGGACGACCCCAAGGCAACCCCAGAAGTCAGGAACAGCTCAAAGAGAGCACCAGAGCCAGGAGCAACCAGAGACAACAGCAACCAGCACAAAAGAGGCCAGAAGCCGGAGACTGCAACAACCCGCCAGACCCCAGGAAGCAAAGCAAGCACACAGGAGCAACCGGGACAACACTGGCAGCCCCAGACCAGAAGAAGGAGAACAGGAGAGCCGCAAAGGAGGCAGGACCAGGGAAAGACATAGCGCCAACCCCAGAAACACAGGGAGGCCAGCCCCCAGAACGGGACGACGGCAGCCCAGAGCCTCAAACCGGACGGATGGCACAGCGGCCAGAGCGCTGCACAGAGCCCCAGGCCCGACCCCTGGAAACCCTGAGAGTAACCAGGTGTGGCACACAGGAACCAGGAGAGGGACCGCACCCCACCGCAGACCCAGTGCACCCAATACCAGACCCCAGCAACAGCACCAGCAACAAGGGGAGAGGAGTTGGCCTAACAGCTAGGGCGCTCGACCTCGGACCTGAGGGACTGGGTTCGAGTCTCGGTAATGACGCTGAACATCCTGTGATTCTGGGCAGATCACTTACTCTCCCCAGGCATAACAAAAAATGAATGTGTGTCCTCATGTAATGCAACTGGTGCTATGTAAAGCGCTCTGATACCTGATTGGATTCGGGTCAAGTTCGCACTATATAAAACTCTGCAAACAAACAAACAACCCAAGGAGCAGGACTGCGCCGGACCAGCCAAAAAGAGAGGGGCAGACCCCTGGAGAACCAGAGGCCCCGGAGAGGGCAAGCACCAGAGCAGCAGAGAGGAGGGACAAGAGGACCACGGACCCAGACCCAGGGGGGCTACACCCCAGAAAAAAACAGTGCCCAACCCGGGAACCGAACCCAGGAGGACGGGGAGGGAGGCAAGAAGCAACCCGGAGGAACACACAGGCAGCCCACCTGAGCCGTGGCCCCAGCACCAAAACAGAGGCACAACACAGCACCCCTAACACTGCAGGCGTGCACAACGAGCAGGCATGAGAGAACCCCCGCAGCAGGGAGGCCAGCGAACCTGGGACAGGGGCGGGCAGACCGGGGCCACGCCAGAAGCAGCCAACCCCATAGGCCAACGTGAAGGAAGCGAGACGGACACGGACAAATAGCAATGCGTCTGCACCAGCCCTGCCGAAACACCCCCGTGCCACCAAGAAGATGCCACCACCCCTGGCACACCCACGACCCATCCCAGCCCAACATGCCATAGGGAGGATGCGAGCGAATACGGAGACGCCAGCATGGAGCACAGGAACAGCAAGGGATGCAAGGACAAAAACGTGCCCGGGGAGAAAACAGCACCCTCACCAACCATTCGTGAAGTGAGCACAGGCCTCCCGAACCCGCAGCAATGCAAAAGAAGCAGCCCCACTTCCGCCAAGCGCACAGTCCAGGAGCCGAATCCAGGATGCCAGGCCTGATTTGACACCTCGAGACACCGGGGACCGAACCCGTGGCCGCATACATGCGAAGAAAACTCACCACCACTGAGCCACATCCCGGCCACTACACCAAAGGAAAGCAGCGGCAGACACCAGCCTGCAAGCCACGGCCCACGGAAGAAACAGCCAGGCAACCGCAGTTAAGAACAGCAACGGAGGCACTGAAAGGGAAACCACAGACACGGCACCCTGACGTCGTCTGCCAGCAGCAACAGTAAATATGGGCAAAGAAAAAAACCGTCAAGCGGTACTCACCCGAAGTAGGGGCCAACCCCAGGAACAAGGCCCCCACCCCAATCGCCCACACTCCAGGAGACCGGCCAGGACACTCCAAGCACCGCACGCCTCACCCGGCCAGGCTCGGGAAGACGAGCCCATGACCTGGAAGAAACCGGGAGACCAAGCCCCAGCTGCAAAGGGCCGGGAGGGCAGGCAGGAAACTGGCTCCAACTGTGGCAGACTCCCAGCAAGCCCAGCAGGCCAGGAGACAACCCAGGAAACCCCACACCCGCACAGCCAGGCAGCCGGGTGGGACGAGGAAAGAAACTCTGCCACTCCAGCCCAGCAGGAGCAGCTTCAGCACATCCACATCCATTCTGTCGACAGACAGTAAAAAAAGAACAGGTAGGATGCTGGGTAAGTACTGCTTATTTACTCCCAGTGGGAGGGGCAGTATTAGAGTCCCAGCATTCCTCTTGTCTATTTTTTTGTCGGGAGATGGTCATCTCCACTTTGTAAATGAATGGGCAAGGACATAAGGGACCTGGGGGTAATACCTAATTGCGAGTTTCTGTGAATTGAAATTAGGTAATCGCGATTCCTAATGTATGAAACTCCTTGAGTTTTATTTAGTGATTCCTAGTGTGTTGCTGTTGTAATACAAAGAATGTCCAGTACTGAGGTGTAGATTAAGATAAAATGGTTTAAGTAGCTTCAGTGAAGAACCCCATCAGGAGCAGTCTCCCTGCTGCTCAACCCATACTCCAACTGACACTCACAGGTACCCAACATTCCAAGGCATCACCATGAACCAAAATTCCACAGAGTACACTCATACTGGTTGAGCAGCAGGTATAACACATCTCCCTTTTTTACATAACAAAGCAGTAAGTCAAAAAACTTTTATTTCGGTATAATACCATAAAAAGACATAAAAACATAGTACAATAAAATAAATAAAAGATGAACATTTACATGTAATTCAATCCATCAAGAATTAAAAACATGTTTTAGAGGTTAAATGAGCATTTTAAGACACAATTAAATACATTATTAAAAAGGACAAGTAATATCAATGAGGATGTAAACACATAAAACAGCATCCCATCCTTGGACAAATCTCATAACTAAAAACGCTTTCGCTACAACGCTAAATTCACCTCAGTAAGAGCAAATTATGGCCTGTCAATTTTTAGTTTTGTACACCTTGAATACCACATGGAAAGGAGAAATCTAGCCATCGTAAACACTATCATGGGGGTAGTATCGTATTTGAGGATTCTAAATACCTCCTGATAATCCCTGGGACCCCTAGACTTACAGAGTTGGATAATCCATTTTGCTCTTGCCTTGATGTAAAGAGTGCAAAAGAGCACAACATGCAACTCTGTCTCACAAGTATCAGCACACTCTGGACAAAAACTCGTTGGACAGAGCGTGCTAGACCACCTATGAGTTAAAGCCCTCAGAGGAAGAGAACCTTGTCTGAACTGGATATATAATTTCTTGGCCAGTGGAGGTTGGATAACATCCAAAAAGTTTTCAAAGTGGGGACTGATCTTAATGTCCAAAAAGGTGTTAGTAAGCCTACCCAAGGAAGAATTTAATAATATTTCCATTCGATAATGCTGAAGAGCTGCGCTCAATGATTTCTTGGTCTGTAAACCACAGGACTCATCTGGTGTCGTCCACAGGTCCCCCTTACTTAAGGCATAGCAAAGGTTCCTAATGTGCATTAGCCATGGGATTTTCCCCGTATTCCCTCTTGACAAGAGATCACTAAGGTCCTGCCTATAGCTCACAAGCTCAGGTGTTGACCAGAGACGTCTCCAATACAGGAGTGGCCGATTTGGGGGCAATCTCTTCAATAGGAACCAGACCTAAATCCCATCTCAGGGGGATTAAGGGGGTACTCATGGGTAGTTTCAAAAGCCGCCTAATAAAGCTGTTCTCGGTTAAAATTAGAGAGGCAATGCTACAATGGCACCAAAGCTCTGCACCATATAGCGCACCCCCTCTTGCTTGGGATTTGTAGATTTCCATAGGGGGGCCCAAGGGTTTAGATGAAGTGTTATTAAAAACCTTCAAAATACCCCCCACGGATTGTGTCAACTTCAAATTGGCCTTCGCCAAATGAGACTCCCATTTCATTTTGTCATTAAGAGTTACCCCCAAATAATCAAATGTAGAAACTCGGTCTAGCACTACACCTTCCACCTGGGGATGAGGACAGTTGGCTGAACTAGAGCTGAAGACCATGAATTTAGTTTTGGGTAGGTTCAATTCCAGGTTCCTTAGTTTACAAAAGGAGCAGAATGCCTCTAGTGTACGCTGGATGCCCATAAAAGATTTTGACAATAGAAACCGTGTCATCCGCGAACATTAGGGCAGGTATCTTTCGCCCCGCTAACCTTGGGGAATCCAGATTACTAGCACACAATAAATGATCTATCAGCCCATTGATGAAAAGAGAAAATAATGTTGGAGCCAAAACACACCCCTGCCTCACACCCTTTTCAACCGGGAATGGACCCGAAATTTCCCCACTTCTCCCGTATCTCACCCTTGCATATGTTCCATCATGCATTCGCTTAAATAGATGACACAAATAAGGGGGGGCGCCCATCTCTAATAGTAACGCCCAGAGCTTCTCCCTTTGGACCATGTCAAACGCGGACCGAAGGTCCACGAAAATCAGGTATAAATTGCCGGCTCCAATAGAAACCGTCTTCCAGTAGACCAACTGTAATCTGAACAGTTGGTCAGTAGTGGAAACTTTTGCTCGAAAGCCCGCTTGAAGAGAAGTTAGGATGTGATATTCCTCCATCCAACTCTGTAATCTTGTTAAAAGCATGCGGGCAAACAGTTTCTGTAAAACATCTATCAAGCTTATAGGGCGATAGTTAGCCGGGTCCAAGGGGGAAGATTTTTTGTGGATAGGTATAATTTCAGCTCCTAACCAAGTTTGGGGAATCTCGAGGCCCTGCAAAATAGCATTAAAATAGACCCAGATTTAAGGAGCCCAGATTTTTTGTTCACTTCGATATAAATCACCTGGGATCCTATCAAGGCCCGGAGCTTTCCCTAATGATAAGCTACTGAGAGCCAGCTCGATTTCCAAAAGGGTGCAGGTTCGGCTCTCCAAGTCCACATATTCCGAGTAAGCCATAGCAATAGCGTTTGTTTGGATTACTAAGTCTATTCCACAATCGGAATTACTAAGCGAATAGAGGGGCTTAAAGTGCTCTAGCCACACCTCTTCACTAAGATTGGGAATGATTGCGGATGGACTTTCTGCCGAACCAGCTCGAACAAGATTCCAGAATACCCTGAAATCTCGGGCTTCTAGGGCTAGCTTAATACATGACCACCTCGAGTCCTCCCACTCGGATTTTGCCTCCTTCATCAAGTTTTTATAATTATCCCTCGCAGATCTGATACTTGACTGGGTGCCCAACTTTACTTCCATAATCAAAGCACTCTTAGCCAACCTTCAGCTTTTGTTATACCAGTGATCGTTCTTAGTTGTCCTTGGCCTCTGTGTGGTGGTACTGTAAAAATAACCGGCCATGGAACTAAGGAGTTTATTGTGAATAAACTGCAGGCCCAGGAGATAATGCTGGGAGGAATCTCCATTAAGACTCAAGAGGTGGGAGACCTCTGCTAGAGAACAGGCAACATGGTGGTATAATTCCGCTAGCTTAGCCTCTTCTGTCGCAATTTTTGCCCACCTAATGCGTCTGCCACCTGCCGCTAGAACCAAATTCACACTGCTAGTAGTTACTAAACCCCTAAAAACACTACGACCCCCGATATTATTTGCTAGTTCTAGTGTCAGTAAATTATGATCACTGTCAACCCTAGGGATGACAGAGAAGACTCCCAGATAGCCCCAGAATTCCACATTTACCAGAATATAATCAATTGTTGAACAATTCCCAGGTCTATTAAAAGTATGTGAACCCGGGACATCAGGAAGAAGTCTGCCATTACAGGCCCTAAGAGAATGTAAAATAGTTAACTTATTAATCTCAAGGGCCAAAGGCAATAAACATTTTTCCGGGTACATAATACAAAGCAATAATGTGAATTACAGTTGGAAAAAAGGCAATCTGATGAAGAACAAAAAAGATGAGCAGCATGTATAACAGTCGCTGGTCTGTGGTCTTCGCAACACCTTCTTGGGACACGCAGGCTGCGCTTTGAAGCATTCCACAACAGCAGCGGCAGCCATGTCACAACCGATGGACACCCGGCTAAGAACCTGCGCTGGCGCTATATCAAAGTAGCCATTAGTGCACATGAATGGTTAGGGTCCATGTGATCTTTTGTTCTTCCTTCTTGGCTCATATAATATTCATAAATTATTTCTCTACGTGAAGAAAGAATATCAAATTCCCATGGAACCTTTCTGCGCTATAATGTCATCTCTTCGTTTCTGTTATTTTTCATCCATAATGAATGCATGCAGGACGATTCCTGGATGAACAAACTTTTAGTCCGGGCTTCAGCATGATGCTTCAGACTATGTCTGTCTCGTTATTGACAACACCAATCCACATTTGCTCATATAATTTAGTCTGAGTTTAGCTCTTACCTTTTGCTTGTGTGTTTGAAATGGCTGTATGGTGCTTTTAATTTCAGCCCCTGTTTCATCTTTTGCAGTGCCGCTCAATGGAACTTGAATGCTTAGGACAGATTTCATTATAATTTGAAGACAGGAAGAGCCACCTAACCGTTCATGGCACAACTCTCAAGAATTTTTCAGCAGGGGAGTTGCACCATGATTGCTTGGAGCAGACTAAGTCAGCACTGCTTTTCAGGCTAGGAGCCCATGTCTGCAGTCTCCCAGCTAGTATTCAGCTCACTGTTGCAGCAGCTGGTGTAAGAAACTGGCTCTATATATACTGCACCAAACTGAGGTACAATGTGTATAGAGTCCAAGAGTCCCCAAAGGTAGGCAGACGTTAAAGTCAGATATAACCTTACTCTCTAAAGTGGTAGCTTGGTCAAACAGTATGACAGTATCAGAGGACAGTGTTAAGCATTTGATGTACACCCTCAGTCAGCAAATTAATTCACACACTCAAGAATTGAACTCTAGGCCAATTGTGTTTGTATAAAATATACTGTTGTTTATTTTTAGAAGCAAGCAGGCCTGGTACAGGTAAGCATTAAATACTTTTCAGTAATAAGTTACTGGATATAGGACAGTTTGAAAATGCAATAGAAATTGTACTTTGTTTGATTTGCAGGGAAGCAGCAGTATGCAACACTTAGCAAATACAGTACTTTGGAATGAATAGGCTTTTTCAGTAAATTACAGGTAAGTTACTTTTACGTTAATTTTTCTAACTTAGTGCTAGGTGCCTAGATTCAGCATTAGGACATTTCCTAGAAACAGCTGAGTAAATGCGTTTTGGTTATTCGTGCGATTTTTAAAGAATATTATCAGATTTCAAAACTCCACACTTAAAAACTTTTTGGAGCTGAACTTTGAAATGAATAGGCTTTTTCAACAAATTACAGGTAAGTTACTTCTACTTTAACTTTTCTAACTCAGTGCTGGATGCCTAGATTCAGCACTGGGACATGTCCTGCAAACAGGTGAGAAAACACGTTTTGGTTATTTGTACGATTTTTAAAGAATATTTTTAGTTTTCAAAACTCCGTTTTTTTGGAGGGAAAATTGTCAATGTTATCTTATGGAGGAAAAACAGGTTATCGGTTTGCAGGTAAGTAAACGTCTGTGGGAGTTAAGGTTCTGGTGATAGACTCAGGGGTCCCCCAGGGTCAGTGATGCACTGTTGTTGCACCCTCAGTGGCACTAGGGCGGCCGGGTGCTGAGTGTTGAGGCCCAATGTTATCCAATGGGGATAGGGGGCCTCCGGTTGGTGGCTGCTGTCAAGCAGGCCACTGGGTTGTGGGAGCACAGTTCCTAGGGTTAAGCTCAGGGCAAATTGGGGACCAAAGTAGCACCAAAGGTGCACCCTCAGCGGCACTAAGGAGGCTGGGTCCAGGGTGCTGTTTTGAGGTTAGGTGCTCTGATGTTTCCAATGGAGAACCTCAGGGACAAAGAAACACTGCAGGCTCGGGGACGAGGATCTTCGGGGTGCGACCACCACTTTGAGAGGTAAGTTGGGATGTCGGGGGTTGGTTAGGCACCATTGGTTTGGACACACAAGGCTGTGGGGCATCGGTGCAGGGGTGCCTTGTGAGGTTGGATTTTCTTACCCGATCTGGTAGGGGGGGTTCCTCTGGATTGAGGCTTCAGGCATCGTCTGAAGGTTTGAGCCAGGTCAGGATTCGCCGGATCTCGGGTCAGTATCACCAGGGGGACCTCCTTGTGGTGTTTCTCCACTCGAGCTCGGCGAGTGAAGAGTGGGCTGGATTTGCGGTCTCTGGCTGGCACCAGAAGCTGCAGTTTAAACATGTCCGGTGTTCACGGGCGAAACAGTCTGGGAAGTGAACGCAGGCAGGGCCTCCGGGGTTTGAGAGGTTGCTGGCTGCTGGACACACCGGGATTTCGCAGGAGCAGGTTCGAGGGGAGACAGGCCTATAGGGCTGGTGCCCAGTCAGTGAGCATCGTCCTTTTGTTAGCTCTGCATAGCTCATCGTCCTTCTTCTTCTTTTCTTCTTGTAGGTAGGCTGGATCTGCCTTCTTGGTTCAGGGCTGCCCCCTAAATACTGTATTTAAGGGGCGTTTTAGGGGTATTGAGGTCAGTAGCCAATGGGCTACTGACCTTAGGGTGACTACATCCTTGGTGTGCTCACCTCACGTCGTGGGGGAGTGAGCACAATACCTAGTCCTGATTGGGAAGTGCCTGCCATCTGCAAGATGGCGAGCACTGGAGAGTGGGCTTCCCCTCACCTCCCCCACCTGAGATGTGGAGTTGGCAGAGGTGGCCACACCTCCTGGGCTGGCTAGTTTTTCCCGCCAGTATTCCCGCAAAAAGGGAGGGGAGACAGGAAGGGGGCCTGCTCCTGATAGCAGGAGAGGCTGAGAGTCAAATTACAAAGGCTGGCAGGCCTTTGAAGCTCCCCTGCCACAGATGGCTCTTCCTGGCCTGTGGGAGGTATGAAGACCTCCACCCAGGAAAGGCTTTGTTTCTGGGCTCAGGGAGTGTAGGCTCCCACCCTAGGGGTCCAGAAAAATGTCTTGTGGTGGCAGGCTGGTGTGTACCAGTCAGGGAACCCATCAGAGGCTGGTCGTTTTTCAGGGGGCATCTCTGAGATGCCCTCTGTGTGCATTTTCCATTAAATCCCACACTGGCATCAGTGTGGGTTTAATTGGCTGAGAAGTTTGATACCAAACTTCTCAGTTTTCAGTGTAGCCATTATGGTGCTGTGGAGTTCATAATGACAAGTTCCCAGCACCATATACTCCTAATGGAAGCACTGCACTTACACAATGCCTAAGAACGGACTGAGACACTGTAGGGGTACAGGGCTCATGCACCTGTACACTCACCACTGGCATAGGGCACCCAGCTAGAGGGGTGACTGATCTATGTCAGGGCAGTGGGTTGTAGGCATGGCACACAGGGATGTGTGCCATGTTGACTCTTTACTTAGTTCTGCACCAAAACACACAGCCTGCAAAGGCAGTGTGTGTGTGTGTAAAGGTGCAGGGCCTCTAAGGGTGGCACAATAAGTCACTGGTCACAGTGCCCTGGGTACCTTTTACCAGGGGCTGACCTGTGACTAGAGATGCCAATTTGGTTAGTTTTTAGGAAAGAACAAAGGCCCTGGGAAGCTGATTGACAGGGACCCACGGCAAACCAAGAAAAAGTGCATCAGTAGTCTGGCAAAAAGTGGGGGGGTTACTGAGACAGGAACTCACTTTCCTACAGCTGGACATTGCATACAGCCGGCCAATCCGACACGCGCACTTAAGGCAACTGTGACCTCTCTACTGGCTGGAAGAGCCCGCCCTCATACTCAAAGAAGTGCACTTTTACCATTTATTTTAAATTGTTATTTGCTGCAGTTGCTGCGCTCGCAGTAGGTGGGGCAATGCTCCTCTGCCATAGAGGAAAAACCGTAGCTGCCTGCAACATTTAAAACAATAGATTTCATTACTTCAAAGCAGTTGAATTCTTATTTTTAGGTTAAGCTGTAAAAAAATGTTGCCAAAGAAAAAAGCTTGTTGAATTACACACACATTAGAAATGCAAAAGTTATAGTTATAACTTTGGTATATTCTGCACCCCACTCAAAACGTAATATAATTCATGCACATCTGTACATAGTGTTGTGAACTCTCTAGCCACTATAAATGAACTATAGCTCTCCCCTCTTTCCTGAACAGTATTCTCATAAATGATGTAATTTCAGAATGCATGAGTCTTGTTATGAATGCCATTATTTATCATGCTATAAGTGATGTAATATGAAAAGGCATAAGCAGCGCATGGGGAAGGCGCACATTTTAGTTCATTTAGTGTGGCTAGCAAGTTGACAACACTCTGTATGGAGGTGCCGAAGTTATGTTAAGTTACGGGTGGGGTAAAACATCTAACTTAAAGTTATAACTATAACTTTAGAATTTCTAATGTTTGTGTAATTTAAGTTGGTTTGGTGTAGAAAAAATAAAATACCTTTTCTCAACTATAACTCATCTTAAACCCTTGTTTTTTTCATTGGATTTCGATGTTTTTTTAAATTCGTAAAAAATTTGTTTTAACTCATATAATGTTGCTCATTAGAGTGGAGTGGAATGTGGTGTTGTAGAGTGGAATATAGTGTTGTAGAGGGGCTTAAAGTGGAGGGGCATAGAGTGCAGCACAATATTGTAGAGTGGAGTGGTATAGAATGGGCTGGTGTGGTGTGTCATAGAATGGCACGTCTGTTAATACATGCAACTGATTTTTTTAAGTGAGTTTCTTATGCAAAGCTAAACATAACTTCAATTTAAATGTGTTTTCTCAACTGAATACCTGTTTTTATATTTTAAAATAATACAACCAACTTCTATATTATCTACACCTTCTGTGGAAAGCCAATCCCTTTGGCCAAATGCAGCAGAGATTGCCACAATCCGATGGCCAGGCCTTGTGTCCAATGTTTCACCGGCAGCCTATCCTGTTTATATGTAGTCATTGATTGTGCACATCTGAGGCTGATTTGCAGATCCAGCTCTGGCACCTCTAAGTAAAGTTCTAGTAAACTTCTAGTTTTTTTCTTTTCAATTGATACTCAGAGATAGCCAGAGTCCCTTATGTCTCTTACAGGAAGTGATAGTGTTCCCATTATATATCATGCGTGTGCTATTCCAGTTTTCTTAAGAGAGTGCGTGTTTGCATGTGTTGGTGTGTTTGCATGTGTTGGTGTGTGTGTGTGTGTGTGCGTGTGCATGTGTGTGTGTGTGTGAGAGAAATGGGATTACTAATTTGGGAGGGGTACCCCTTCCAACTCAATAAACACATTCTTGTTAGGTTAAAAATAGCAGTTCTGACAAAATATCTGCTCAAATCATGGCTTCTGTGGCACAAGCTGCACTAAAAACCCCAGAGAATTGCATGCTACTTACAAGCAGAACCAATAATTGTAAAGTAAATAACACAACGCAATAAAATCCCCAAAACAATTTTGGAAAATATAATGAGTAAAAAGACACAAAAATCATCAAAATATGTCAAGGAGAATTGACAATTATTACAAAAAGAACTAAGGAAAAGTAAAGCACCAATCAAAAGTTACTAAATGTGGATGATGCAGACCTAGGTGCGATTTCAGGCCTAGATGGAGTGGATGTTAGCTACACCAAGTGGGTTGTCCTGGTAAGGCCTGCACCCAACTGACCATGGACAGCTACCCCCATCATGCATGGCCTTTGGCCAAGCACAGCATGCAGATGGCCACAGGGCCTGGCCTGCAGCCAAGGCTTGCATCCAGCGCCCGGGGGCAACAGCCTTCTGACACACATGGTCTTTGGCCGTGCACGTCTGTAGTTGGACACAGGGCATTTCCTGCAGCCAAGCACTACACCCAGAATCTTGTTAGCAGCTAACTTTCCACCGCACACACCTTCGGCCGTGAGTGGTGTAGGATTGGGCACCGGGTCTGGACTGCTGTCAGCCCCTATACCCAACCCCTTGCAGGCAGCCACAACCCAGGCCCCATGTTCTGTAATAGCAGGCTCAACATTTCTTTTCATGTTGCTGCCAGCCAATCAGAGTGAGAGCTCCTGTTGGACTTCATGGAGGCTCTTGCTTCTGAAAGATTGAGGTGGCCAATTGGAAAAATACTCTCAGCCAATCAGATCACACTGTTATTTTAAACTGCAAGACTCCCATGTACCCAACTTTCCAGATGTGTATAAAATGTGAACCTTAATTTCTCAGACATTTTTGGAAGGATTTACACCAAATTGCCAAAGCCCGCTTTCTGAGTAAAGATCTAGCTTTCTTCCAAATTTGGTGTAATTCTGCTCAGCAGTTTTGGCTGTAGCACTGCTCAAAATTCCAGTGGATATTGTATGGGGAAATTTGTGTTTTGGGTCCCCCTCCTTGTTTTTGGCACCTGCTTGATGGATCACCACAAAACTTTCCAGCAAGGAGATGAGGTGAGTGGAATTTTTTGTTGGAAAGTTTGATCAAATGGTGCCAAACCAAATATTCATTTCCTGTGCTAAGTAGGTCCCAATATACACACACGCACACACACACACACACACACACACACGCATACGCACACACACACACACACACACTCTCTCTCTCTCTTACACAAGGTAACTGTATGCATTTTTATATTCCATTTTTGTTTTGGGTTTTTAGCTTGAAAACGTGTTTATTTCCGAAGTGCAGCTAGCAAAGACCACGAGTTGAAGTAAAAATATTTAGGTTTTGTTTACCTTTATTTGTTTAATTTTTGATAATCATTGAACAATAGTTAGCTCAGTGGATTCTGTGGCAGCAGTGTTTACTGTATAGTGATGGATTACCAATTTTTCTAGCCCTATTTCTAGCTCTGGATATAAATAGTTGTGTGTGGCATAATTTGTTGTTGCCACATAATTTGGTTTAGATAACTAGCATCCTCACATATTACATCGCTTATGACGCTAAATGGCATCATTAATGACATCACTGATGAAATCTACAATGACCTCACTGATGACTTTATCCAGTCATTTGATAGCATCCTGTAGGGTTTGGGGTCTTGAAGTTATTCAACAGGCTACAACTGTGGCCTATTTTCTATCATCAGTCATGTGATAATAGACTTAATGTTTGACTACAAACTGGGCATAAAGCATAACTGTCAAGTCACTCACTTTTAGCAGATTCTACCATATTTTTACTGGCATTTACCCACCTAACAAAATGCCTACATAGACGTTAAGGGGTCATCCCCTTTTTAAAACTTGAACAGCCTTCAAAAAAATGTTTGTACACTTAACACATTAATGTGATCATCCTTTAAAAGAATTGACGTGACCTACAGTTTTAAGTTAATTAAATTCAGCATGTTTTTGATTTATAAATATTATATTTGACCATGCACATTGGGGGGTTGGCCATATGGCCGGATTTCCATTTTTGACCTGTGCCCAGCCCTCCAGTAGCTATGCAACCCCCTGCTCAGCACAGCCTTTGGCGCAGCCAGCCTCCTTTCAGACCCTGCAGTCACCCAAACCTCCTCAGTTATTAAATCCCCACTGCATGTAGCCTTCAGCAGTGTGCAGTTCTAGGCTGCCACTGCACCTAACCCACAGCAGGCAGCTAGTCCCTACATCATGGCATCTAGCCAGACCCTTGTATATTTTTTCAATTTATTTTGATACCACAGGGATGCTACTCTGTATATCTGTGGAACGCAAAATTACCCAAATTCTTCAAATTCCACGAGCGGAACGGAATTTCCAACCCAGGCCTACTTTAATTGTTATTCTCTTAAAAATGACCGAATGGATTTACACCAAATCAAAAAAGCACACTTTCTGAATAAAGTTTCAAATTTTTGTAATTTGTAATTTCATTCAGCCATTTTATTCTGTATCAGACTGCAAAGTTTCCTAGGGGAACTAACATAAGAAATCAGACTTGGCTATGCATGTGTCAGAGTTTTCTTAGTGTGTTTTTGCTCTACTTATAACTTTGGCATCGATTGCTAAATCTTCATTACATTTTTCAAAACAAAAGTTCTTTGACCACAGCTCTTTCCTGCAGCATGGGTTGGCCACAGAGTAATCAATCAGGGGTTTGTTAAAGCGTGACTACTCACCCGTAAGGGTCCCCAGGTGCTAGGGGTGGGGGGGGGGGGGTGCAGGTTACATTCCATCAAGGAGGGGGTCTGTCAAAGAGCCTGGTTTTGAGGTGTCTTGCGAAGATGGGGAATGATGTTGTCTATCTGAGATGGAGCGGAAGGGCATTCCATGCTTTGGCCACGAAGAAGGAGAAGGTGCGGCCTCCCAATCTGGTCTTTCTGGTGCGGGATACCACGGCGTAGGAGAGCTGGGCTGATCGTAGGGTCTTTTGGGGTGCATGGAATTTGAGTCAGCTGTTCAGGTATGTTGGTCCGGTGCCGTGGAGGGCCTTGTGTGCGTGGGTGAGTATCTTGAAGGTGATTCTCACCTCGACGGGGAGCCAGTGGAGTGTGCGCAGGTGCTGGGAGATGTGGCAGTGTTTTGGCAGGTTGAGGACCAGTCTTGTGGCGGCATTCTGGATGTTCTGTAGCTTGTGGGTGAGGTTTTTGTTTATTCCGGGGTAGAGTTAGTTGCCGTAGTCCAGTCTGCTGGTGACCAGGGCGTGAGTGATGGTCCTTCGGTGTTCGAGGGGGATCCATTTGAAGGTCTTACGAAGGAGGCGGAGGGTGTGGAAGCAGGAAGACGAGACAGAGTTGATTTGGTGGTCTATTTTGAGCTCGGAGTCCAGGATGATTCCCAGGTTGTGTGCGTGGTCCTTGGGGGTTACCGAGGGCGGGGGGCCACCAGGTGTCGCTCCAGGTGTCGGGGTTTGTGCCCATGATGAGTACTTCTGTTTTGTTGGTGTTTAGTTCTAGGAAGCTGTTTGTCATCCACTTGGCGACGGCTTCCATGCCTTTTCAAAAGTTGTGTCTGGTGTTGTTGGGTTCGTTGGATAGGGAGAGGATGAGTAGGTTCGGACGATGGGGCGAGGGGAGCCATGTAGATGTTAAAGAGCGTCAGGCTGAGGGAGGAGCCCTGGGGGACTCCGCCGGTGGTAGGTGTAGGGTCCGATACGAAAGGGGGGAGTCTGACCCTCTGCATTCTGCCGGAGAAGAAGGAGCGGATCCAGTCGAGGGCCTTGTCCTGGATTCCTGCGTTGTAGAGTCTGCGTATTAGGGTGCGGGGAGAGACTGTGTCAAACGCTGCTGAGAGGTCGAGGAGGATGAGGGCTACTGTTTTTCCTTTGTCCAGTTGGGTGCAGATGTCATCTGTTGCGGCGAAGAGGGTGGTTTCCGTACTGTGGTTTTTTCTGAAGCCAGATTGGGAGGAGTCGAGGATTTTGTGTTATTCGATGAACGTGGCGATTTGGCTGTTGATAGCTTTCTCGATGACTTTCGATGGGAACGTGAGCAGGGAGATGAGTCTGTAGTTTTTGAGGTTGGTGTGGTCAGCTGAGGGTTTCTTTAGGAGGGGGTTGACCTCCGCATGTTTCCAGTCGTCGGGGAATGAGGCGGTCGCCAGGGAGTGGTTGATGGTGTGGCGGAGCATTTGTGCCATGGTGTTGGCCGCTCTGTTGAAGATGTGGTGAGGCAGGGGTCTGTGGGGGCCCCTGAGTGGATTGACTTCATTGTATTCAGTGTGTCTTTCGTGGTGAGGGCTGTCTAGTTGTCAATCGCTGGTTTGCGGGTGTCGGGGTGGTTGGTGAGGGTTCAGTGTGTTGGTTGTCTTCGTCAAAGTTGTCGTAGATGCTCTTGATTTTGTGGTGGAAAAAGGTGCTGAGTTTGTCACAGAGGTCTTGTGAGGGAGGGACGTCAGTACACTCCCTGGTGGGTTGGGTGAACTCCTTAATGATGCTGAAGAGTTCCTTGCTGTTGTGCTCGTGGGTGGAGATTCTGTCTTCAATCGCTTTTTTCATCGTTTCTCTGATGAGTTGGTGGTGGGCGCTGGTGGCGGCTCTGAAGTTATTGTGGGCTTCTGTGGATTTGGTGTTCTTCCAGGCCTTTTGGAGGTGGCGGCAAGTGCATCTGGACTTTCAAAGTTCGGTGGTAAACCATCTGGCTTTCTTGGCACAGGTATTGTTGTTTTTCTTGAGGGGGCTATGGTGTTGGCGCTGTCCGAGATCCATCTATGCAGGGTTCAGACTGTGGTGTTGGGGTCCTCGTTTTCCGCAAAGGGTGGGGTGGAATTGTTGAGTGAGGAGGTGAGCTGGTCGTTTGTGATTTTGGTCCAGTTTCTTCGTGGGAGTAGGTGCTGGTGTCTGTGGAGGGTGGGTGTTCTGAAGGTGAAGTGGACGCAATGATGGTCGGTCCATAGAAGTTCGGTGGTGTGGCTGAATGTGATGGAGTTTCCTGTAGTGAAGAGGGGGTTGAGGGTTTGTCCTGCTGAGTGTGTGGGCTTGGTCACGATCTGGCGGAGTCCAATGTTGTGGAGGTTGTCCAGGAGGGATGTGGTGTTGGGGTCCAGTTGGTTCTCGACCTGGAAGTTGTGGTCTCCCAGTAGGGTGTAGGTGGTGGATGCGATGGCCTGCGGGGAGATGATGTCCGTGATGGAGTTGGTGAAGGGTCCGCGGGGTCGAGGGTCTCTGTAGATGAGGGTTCCTCAGAGGGTGGCAGTGGGGCTGGCCAGTATCTTGAAGTGAAGGTGTTCCATCAGTCCTGTGGGCTTGTCGGGGAGTGTGCTCAGGTGGAGGGTGGATTTGTGGATGATGGCAATTCCTCCTCGGGGGCGGTCCTTCCTGGAGATCTTGTAGACTTCGGGGATGGCGATGGCGATGTCTGGTCCTGAGGTGGTGTTGGTCCAGGTTTCGGTGAAGAACGCTACATCCGGGGTGGTGGTGTCGAGGAGGTCCCAGATTTCGGTGCCATGTTTGTGGAGGGATCAGATGATGAGGAGGATGCATTGCAGGGTCTTCGATTTGGTTGTGTTCTTGTGGGCGGGTTGTACTGGATCCGTGTGCCTGGCGGTGCTGCAGGTGTGCTGGCAGCGGTGACAGCTAAAGGGTGCATGGATGTCAGCTGGTGATGCTAGCTTGCAGTTGTTGTTGTGGCTTGGGTTGAGTGCGTGTAGCGCTGCTGGGTCGTTGCATTGGTGGGGCAGAGTTCCAGGGTTCCTGGCGCTGGATGCGGTTGAGTCGCGGACTGGCGCAGACAGGCTTGCCTTTGGTGCACCTTCGGCCAGTCAGGGGCACTGCCGCACAGCGGCTGCCATTAAGTAGGGGTCGGGGAGGGCTGGACAGCTGGGAGGCGGGAGAAGGGAGGGGAGCTGGATTGGTCGCACTGGTCGTACTGGCTGGGAGGGGCCGCGGGGCAGCAGCGGAAGGGGAGAAATGGCTGGGAAAGGAGGAAAAGTAGTAGAAAGGGAAAAAGAGAAAACAGCAGAAAGCAGAAAAGTGCAGAAAAATAGACTAGGAAAGAGGGTGAAAACGAGTGAAAAAACGAGTGAAATCGAGGCCTTTGCTCACCTTCCGTGGGTGCCCAACCTCTAAAAATGCAAAGACTTTAGCTATGTGCGGAAGAGTTTTGGTACTGGGTCTGATGTGAATAAATCAATAAATCACTATATTTCTAGAGCACAAGGGTGCTCTAAAAGAGTTTCCCAGCACTTTCCATGAAGGCAGGGACAAAAAAATTAAAACAACTAGGTTTTCAGCAGTTTTCGAAGGTCCAACAGGGAGGAACATTTGTGGATCCTCTATGGTTTCAGTAAAATCAGTGAAATTTATCCAGAAAGCATGTAAATCCGTTCAGCCATTTTGCAGAAATTGGTGTTAAAAAAAATATCAATATGTATGGGAGTCCCTCTAGAAAAAACAACAAAAACATGGAACACCCAGGCATCGAGTAGTGTAAAATGTGTCCGCAACATGAGGAGAAAGGTTGCACCCGCTATTGCAGGAATCGGACACCCAGTCAGGGAAGGAATACCCTGAACTCCTAGCCCCGTTGGTGGGGTACCAAAAGGACAACCTTCCGGCTGGACTAAGCGTGGGACTCCAGCAAGATTGCGATGGGACAAAAGAAAATCAGGTTTGGATTAGGATCCATGTATGCATCAGTGCCCTGTGGAAGGTGAACACTCACTTGAATGTATGGCACTGTAACACACATCAGCAACAAAAACTGATCTGATGGAGATAGAGTATCGGAGTATTGATCAGGAGTTGGTCTGATGGACATAAGGAAATTAACACACTGATAGGTCATTTATAAAAAAGGTGTAGAATATACATAAAGCTATGAATTTATATTTTCTAATCGATGTAATGTAAAGTCGGAAGTTTATGTTTCCGAAACAGCATAAGTGTATATCACCTATGCTTATTCATCTGTACAGGCCCTAATGGTGTTGAATAATTTTTAACTTATTGAATCTGAGTGTTTTGGTAGGAATGTGGGTGAGAGTGTGAGTTTTAGGGTGGCTTTCCTGGGGCTGCTAGGGGCTGGTCATCATAATTAATATTTTGCAAATGTTCTTGTAAATGATCCTGTAAATGATTGGTGTATGTTGTTTGGTTATACTTTGATATAGTAATGAAATATTTTGATTATATAAGAAGGATTGTTAAATATTGGATACATACCATTTAATTCTTAGCTAATAAAAATATGTAAATAAAAAAAATGTTTTCTATTTTGTTGAGCTCTGCTTCAGTCATGTGATAACTCGTTGATTTCGACTGGCTAGCGTACTAAAGAAATAAGGGATTTTTTTTTTTTTATAGTGGGTGGGTGTCTGTGGTCGGATAGCCACATGCAGAAATTCATTAAAAAAAACAAAGATTAGAGTGGAGTCATACTTAAGTAAGGTAGTAAGATGTTAATTTATTTGAAAAAACCCTTAGAAATTCATTGAGAAAAAAACAAAGATTAAAGTGAAGTTACAAATGGATATTCTAATAATAAAAAATTAAGTATAACTTCACCGCTTTGATGCACTTATGTGCATGAGCAGCCATTTCCCTCTGCACGGGGTCTTTGTGCCAAGAAGTGCCTCCACACTTGGTTAGTTAAAGTCCTTCATTCATCCACCTCTAGCCAACGCTGAACACAGACCTCCAAGTCCAACTCTACCCCATCAGTCCCCCAGAGAATCCATGGTACACCAGATTCTACTTGATGACACAGTGCAGTTAAAGAGACAACAGACTACAGGTTATAAGACATTACCTGAGCACAGCATGAGTTGGTCATAGGGCCTGACCAGATAACAGGCACTGTGCTCACTTTTGATGGGTCGACAAACTCCAGTATGCGCAGACATTAGCTATATATGCAGAAGAGGTTTGGTACTTGGCCTGGTGTCAATCAATCAACCATTCAATCAATATATTTCCAGAGCACATGGCTACTCCAAAAGAGTTTCCCACCGCTATGCATAAAGCCAGGGACAAAGGAACCTCAGATCCATCAATTTATTTTCGAAACTTTAACTTCCAGGAACATTTGTGGTTCCTCCATGGATCCAATAGAATCAATGCTACAATGCTGTGGCACTCTTGTGAGATCAGAAATGCGTGTCTTTATTTCTGAGTACTGCGAATCAGAAAGTGGTGCCGCAAATCTCATAATGTTTTGAAAGGTTGAGTTGGTAAGAAAATTAGCTCCCTGTTATGGTTTGAGGGTAGGAGTTTCCTACAAACTTAGTGACACATTCACAAATGTGCATGTTTTAAGCCTTTTTGAAACTGCTGTAATGGGAACTGGTACCAGTTCCACCCGAATCTATCACATGGGTGGCAGTGCAATGACGAAAAAAGAAAGAGGGATGCTGAAGATACATCCACATCTGCTGCAACTTTGAAAGACACCACCCCTCCAAGTGGACAAGATCTCTGGTAGGCCAAGTGGTTTATATTGTTTG
The DNA here is from genome assembly GCF_964204655.1 of Triturus cristatus. NCBI lineage: Eukaryota > Metazoa > Chordata > Amphibia > Caudata > Salamandridae > Triturus > Triturus cristatus. The sequence goes on from NC_140589.1 coordinate 1,512,493,415, forward strand.
CTGTGTTACACTTTGATGTCGTGTGGTGAACATTTTACAACACCACACTTTTCGTTTTTCTATTCCAGCTTGTCTTTCCACATCTATGAATATATTCTTTTTTGTTTCCCCCCAAAAACACACAAAAATCTCTTCTTTTTAAAAAAAAAAGCAAAAATAAATAAAAAAGTCTTAAAACACAAAAAAAGGTTATTTTATAAACTATCTTTAATGGTTAAAGAAAGAAAAAGACCGGTGTGTGTGTTGTTTTCGAGTATGCTTGAGTGAGAGTGATGGACAGTACGCCTGGGTGAAATTTAACCTATAGCAGCATGATTTTGGAAATGATGGGCCATATGTAGGTAGGGACACATTTACCACTTCATAAATACCGAATTTTACCGATTCGGTATTTATGAAGTGGTAAATGATATGTAGGTAATTGGTCGGTAAATATTACCGATTCGGAATAATTCGGTAATTACCGAATCGGTATTTACCGATTCGGTAATGAGGCATACCTTCCCATTGATGGGAAGGTATGCCTCATTACCGAATCGGTAAATACCGATTCGGTAATGGGGGGAACACATGCAAGGGTGGCAGGGTGTCACATTGACACCCTGTTGCACCCCTGAATCGGCCATGTGTGCACATGTGGCACACATACATGCCCTAAGGGCATGTATGTCTGCCACATTGCACACTTGTAGGTGCTTGGAAATGCATTTTCACATCCATTCTTCATTTACCACCAACTATTAGTTGGTGGTAAATACCGACTCATAACAACACCCACACACTCCCCCTACATCTCATTTCTGTATTCGGAATTTACCGAATCGGTAAAATTACCGATTCGGTAGTTTTACCGATTCGGTAAATTCCGAATACAGAAATTGTCCCCCTACATACCAAAAGCCAAAATACCGGTCGGTAACGGTATAATTACCGAAAATCGGCCGTTACTGACCGGTATTTGGCTTCCTACATGAGGCCCTTAGTATTTTACCGAAAATGGCACAATTTTCTGTAAATATTTACAGTGGACGAACGAGAACAACAGAACACAATTGTGTGTTGTTCACTCGCTTTTGTTTAAATGGGTTCTTCAACTAAAAATTGATACCCGGACTCATGTTGTGCTTAAATATAGTACAAATGATGGATTTTCATTTCACTTAATTCAGCATAATTTCACTTTAACGTTTTTCGTAATTCCACTAAATTATGCAAAAGCATATAGCGAGAATTTTATACAGCACTAATGGACAGTGGGAGTGATGGGTGAGAGGCTAGTGAGTGACGTAGTGAAAGAGAGCATGAAAGTGAGTAAGAGAAGTGTGCAATCAAAATTGGTTTTAGGGCCTTAGCCTAACTTTAAGTGTGTTCAGTAGGCCTTAGGAGTAGGGTCCGTGACCAGCCTGCTGCAGTTGACCAACACCCTCAATGCGCATGGTTCTTCGGTCATGTGCAGTAGGATTAGGCCACTACGCTTGGAAGGCCAGGCCTTGCACCCCACTCTGCACATGTGCCTGACCCTAGCCACTCATGGTCGTTAGCCATACACAAGGAGGGTTGGCCACACCCTAGGAGGCAACCAGAACCATTCACCCACAGCTGTGCGCAGCTGGGATGGGGTGGAAGACCTGGTCTCAGTTCAGGGCCTGATGCCCCAACTTCAGGAGTCTTCTGGCACTGGCTCTGTGCAGTGTACTGCCCTCTACAGTAGGGGTTGATCATAGGGCCTGGCCTCCATCTAGCCCTTCACCTCGCCTTCCTCCGGAGAATGATGCCCCAATTCACACATCTTTGACCGTGTTCCGTGGGCATCAGAACCCGGCTCGGCACAGTCTGCAGACTGGCACAGCATGGTAGAGCCCATGGCATCCATTGGCATCCAGCCCTCCTGCACACAGTCTTTAGCCATATGCAGAGGGGGTTGGGCAGACAATCTGGCCGGAGAGCTGGCTCTCCACCCATCCCTTGAAGGGCAGCTAATTTCCGGAAATCTACTAAACTGATGTAGTCCAAACGAAATAAAGCATACTTGTTGAGTAAAGTACTACCTTCTTGCTAAATTCGGTGTACATTAGTTTAGCCATTTGTTCTGTATCAAAGAGCAAAGAATTCTATGGGAATTGCAATGGGAAATAGCACGTTCGGGTCCCCTCTTTTTCTTGGCGCCCACTTTGGGGATTTTTTTTAATGTTTTGTGCTGTTTTGTCAAAGGGCGCTAACGTTACCAGGGAATCAAAAAATGCCTTTATAGGACATAGAACTAATTAAAACCTCTATTACACAATACATGCAGGACATGTTATGGGGGCGCATCACTTCTAGTAATATATAAGGGACTTCTGTGTACCTCATCTTATGTGCCCACAAATAACCCAGAAAGGATTTCTTTCTTACAGCGCATGGTGCAAAAATTGGCAACGCAAGTCTCAAGAATGGCAACACTTGCATGTATGAACCTCAAGTGAATTAAAAGTATCAATATATAGTTGACATATTTTATGTTTACCAAAATGAAAAATGAATATATTTCTGTAGTTACACTCCTTGTAATACTTACAATTCACTCATCAATCGCAATTGCTCTTATCTTAATTTTCCAAGATGTTCAGCTCATGCAAGTAACAAATGAAAAATGAAATCCATCTGTTACACATAAGTCCATTGCCATGCCCTGACGTCAGCAAAGGAACATAACCCCAAACAATTATACCTTGTTAGCTTTTATTTAATACAATCCCCTTGAACGTTTCTGATTCAGCTCTAATACAATAAATATGGTTTTAAGATGCAGTTAAGTTTATTGAGAACATGCTGTAGACAAAAATTATCTTGACCTGCCTTTCTACTAGGCGTGCGTTGAACGCCCGGGAACAAATTAACAAATGCATATGTGATGGCGGATAAACTATGTATTATGTTAAATTAAGTAATATCTTTAAGCTTAGGTACATTTTTACAACAGAAACTAACTATATATTTAGCAGTATTCGCTCTATGTGCACTTCTTGGCTTAGGCTATACAATATAATACGATTTAGTTAATATATAATATAAACGCGTGTTAAATAACGCAATTAAAGGGACATCCTATGAAAGTGGGGTTCCTACGAATTTTAAAAAATCAACTTCATTCCCCAGGATATGTTTGTGGAGGAACCCAAAACTCTTGGATTGATTGTGATGCACCATATATTGTAAAGGTAACTGTATTAGGGCTTCATAATGAGTGGCACAAGAGTGCTGTAAGTGTGTGGCCCTAGTATTGAGTGCTTACATTATCGTAAAATCTCAGCTATCCTCTGGTCCCAAATGAAGTGAATTATTAATATGGTAATTAATACGTGTTACTGTAGGTCAAAATTACTGACAAAATTGCTGAAATATTGATGCTTTAGTGGAAATTAATTAAGGATTATAACGTATGGTATAGCAATCTATTGTGAAGTGAATTCTAACCCTATGAACTAAAATTGGAGGGAAGAAGTATGTTAAGTCTGATGATGTAAGGCACTTTGGGGTATATTTACAAAAGTATGGTGGAGCGCGGCGTTAAACCAAAATAGCTAACGCCGCACTCCGCCATTCTTAAAACGTAGGGATGCACCGAATTTACAACAATATGGTGTATCTCTGCGTTTTCCCTAGAGCTGGCGCTGAACTCAGCTGCCTAGTGCCAACACAGGTACCCTTGCACCATAGTGCAAGAGTGCCTGCGTTGAAAGAATGATTATTTATGTGCAGGAAGGTGTCCCTTCCTGCACATTAACAATCCAGAATGACGACTTGTCATTTTTATGTGTGCTGCATTGCGCAGCACACAGAGAAGTTGCAAATCATCATTTTTTAAATGATTGTTTATGTGCATGAAGGGACACCTTACTGCACATAAACAATCATTCATGGTGTTTTGCTGTTTCTATGTGTGTTGCACAATGCAGCACACATAGAAACAGCAAAACGAGGAGAATAAAACATTTCTCCTCGTTTCGCCATGTTAAGACCACGCTATACCTGGTCTTAATTTTGGCGCTGCCTCCTATTTACGCCACCCTTGCATATAAGGGGCAGCATCAACATGAATGGGTGTTGTGGTGGAATACCCACCTCAACACCCATTGCCCACCCCTTTCACACTAAGTATAGCGTGAAAGGGTGCCTTATTTACAAGGCGGCGTTAACCCACCTTAAGTGGCTTAATGCCACCCTGTAAATAAGGCAAAGACTCTATTGCCACAGAACGTCGATAAAAGTGACGTTCCTGTGGCGATAGGGTCTTCTAAATATGCCCCTATATATTGAAGCAATGATTGGTTCCACGAATTCAGTGTGCATGATGTTCAAACACAAAGGCAACAAATAATTGAGAGAATGTTTGTCATAAATCTGTGATCTATAGTAGTGTTATGATGGATAAACAGAGAGAGGGGCAGCCATGAACAGGCTAGAAACTACAAACTAAAATCAACCCTGGCAAAAATTTTCAAACACGTCCCACTGCAAAAGGTCAAAACCAGAATGGGGGCATGAAGGCATGGTTGGGTGATGGCAGCAATCCTGCTCTGTAACCAGCCCCCTGATCTGCAGACCACTTGGTGAGTACCAGAGTGGTAGAATGCACATTAAGAATAGCAGTGTGAAGTCAAAGAGAAACTGGTCAACAATTGCTTTAAAAGTTATATCCCATTCTTCAAGTGGGAAGAGAAGCCACAAGGTAAAAATGGCTAGAGTACTTGAAAGGTGTTTTCTGACTGGGGTATCTGTGACAAAGTTTCTCTTTTTGTGTGGTCACATCTATTTTTTTGCTGACAAGTATTGATAGTTTTAGAACTCTGCACACTGGACCACTGCTGTCTAGGCCCCATTGCATGTTGCCTGGGCCCTAAATAATTGTTACTAAAATTGTCTAACACACAATTCAAGCATTTAACTTTACAGTACGGGCATGGTTTAAGTAAAGGAAAATACACCAAGGGCATGGAAGTATAAATGTCACCTGTGGGCTGCAGCACATGTTCTGCCATCCACTAGTGACAAAGAAAACATGGCTTCCAGCCTACATGTGTACCTGACTCCTGTAGCTTTCAAACTTGTAAACAAACCTCTCAAAATAACCGTTTTAGACAGGGAGAGCTTTTGAAATGTAATTAGTAATCCCTAAGTCGGCCGTGTAGCCTACATGGTAAGGTGTCTAGTATTCAAAAGTGGTACATCCCATCAAAGCTATTTTCACTTAAAAGTGCTATAGCTGTCCTATGCGATACACTTGAGTTCTCAATAAAATCATATTCATGCTATCTCTTGTTTGGAACACGATACTAGAATAATCCAATCACTTTTTTTAAAGTTTAATAAATACCAAAGGAATGGTGAATTTAGATAAATATATAGGAAAAGTGACTTAAAAATGTACACTTGGCCTGCTTGAGCACCCAGCAGGCTAATGAACATTAGCTTGCTGGCAGATGCCCATGCCAATGCTTCCCCTTAGTAAGTTGGGAACACATGTTTCCAGAAGAGGAACAATGGATTAGGGCTATTCACAGGAAGACCTGAATGTGTGGTATGTGACAAACACCAGCACAAAAAGGACAGCTGGAGATGATCCAATAACTTCATGAACGTGAAAGGGAATGGGTTGAGGCATACCTACTCTTTAGTTGAGTGCAAAGAGAGACCTGCAGAAGAGAAGCTTTTATGTTCTGTAGGCCTCAGCAGCCAGTTTGGCATCAGCCCAGTGGGTGGGCATGCTGAACCCTGAATTGGTGCAAACTCATGACTGGCACTGAATCTCCGTTTGTGTGCCAGAAAGATTCTGCCATGTTGGATTTGCCTCAGAATAGTGCACTGTGAGTTTGTTAAAAGTAAGGCAAAGCGAATGGGCTGCAAAAGTGGGAAGGGTTGTCCTCTGAACTTTTTTTGTTATTGGTAAGGGAATGTCCAGTGGTCACCCCCATCTAGTGGCTAGTAAAACTTACAAAGCTGGCACCCAAATAACACTTTGTGGACCCGTGGAAGACCAGAGGAAGATTCAACTTGCTATTTAAGACCTATGTGGAGACCTGAAAGGCTGGATCTGCTCCTACTTGTACCCAAGACTCAGAAGTGGATCCAAGGGGCAATTGGCTCACCTCCTGTGTGGGTACATGGACACAACAAGCTTCAAGAGGTCTTTTCTCTGAAGTGTCCAACTGACCATTACCAACTGGAACTGGACTGGACCCTGCTAGTGGGGTATAATCGCGTGAAACATGGCCCCTAAGTGCTGCCCTTGAGGACTTAAGACCCTTAGAAGTGACCAAGTGGAACTGCTCCAGAAACTTTGAAAAGTTCAGACTTAAAAATGTTTGGACTTCCAAGACCTCTGGAGCTTCAACGGGACCTCTCAGAAATGGTGGCCAATTTCAGAGGACTTTGTCAGATACAACTGCAGGCCACCTACTGTCAAAAGGTAGATATCTTAATCTTGCGACGGTGCACGTATCTGCCAGACAAGAGGACTTTGGTGGTGATGACATTTTTTACCATACATTTTTCAAAATTCATATCTCCCATTTCGCTTATTTGATTTTTCTTATTTTAGTATATTTGCTCATTTAAATGCTCTCTGGTTTTCTAAATTGGTTGTGGAATTTATATTGTGTTGTGTATTGACTTTTTAAAATATTTTGGTGCAACTTAACACATTTTCATAAGATAAGACTGTCTGCTATGTGCTATAGCTACCTGGGGGTTGAGATTATTGAAACTGTGTTTAACTCTGATATGTTTCTGGGCTTATTCTTTGTGGAGGACTCACATCCACCCCAATTGATAACCACTTTCTTACTGCCTCCATCTAGTTGATTGAATCAAGAGATTAAGTATCATGAGTAAATTTGGTAGAGGAGCCGAACTTTACCAAGGAAAAAATGCAATCTTATACATGCATGTATGGTTAGCTTGCAATACATATTTGGGGATGATAAATTAATTATCTGCTTCTTGATAAAACAGAACAGCAATCAGGTTCCCAGTGCCTGTGTTCTTTCTCAAACCTGTACCTTTGTTTCCACAAATGTAAATGTAAATGTTGTAGACTTGTAAAGCGCACAGCTGCCCCAGCAACAGGGCGTCCCGGCGCTGTAGACCGCTGGGGAACCCGTCCTGGCTATCCCTGTGAGATGGTCCCTTTCTGGGTATCTCCAAGGTGAAACCAGGCATCCCCGGCGTCTGTGGGGGGCCGTTGTAGAGATGAGGCAAGCTTAATGCCCAGAGTTGCCGAGTGTGTTCCTGGTTAGAGTAGGTACCGAGGCAAGAATTATCAAGTCCGTTTTGACCCTGGTCCATGACCCTGCCGCGTCGGGAATTGAACCCTGGTCCCTGGCCGATTCTCTGCTTACGGGTCTGCCGCCTCTAACCAGTGAGCCACACCTCTCCACAACTCTGGCTCACCTGTAAATCCCTTACAAAAGATACCTGTGGTTCCAAGGGCCCTGTGACGAAAGAGGGTCTCTAAGGGCTGCAGCATGTATTATGCCACCCTCAGAGACCCCTCACCAAACACATACACACTGCCTTTGCAGACTGTGTGTTTTGGTGCAAAACCTCAGAGTCAACATGGCACAGATCCCTTTGTATGGCAAAATGGAAAGAATGTCACTTGCACACCATAGAGTACAGATCAATGATCCTGAACATAAACAAATGTTTGAAAAAAGAATCAAACTGAAGCGTGCTACACGGTATCAGAGGGCTGCCAGTCCCTCACGTAACATGAATATGTGTGATGATTCTAGACGATTGAATGAACCATGTGCACAGCTAAGGGAAAGTGTACACTTGTTATGCGGACTTGTACACAGATGTTCGTAAAATTTCATAAACTCTCTAGCAAAAACAGTAGCCTCGCATTAATATTACCATTAATTTTCATTAGTTATCAAATACAACAAAAATGTGAACATTATTATTCCCGTTACAGGTGGCCTGCATTCTACGCAGTTCATCATGGCGTCCTTGTTTACTAGGTATCAGCATTTTTATATTGACTGATTTCTGTTGGGCATACTTCGATATGCCTTGCGTTTCCAAAGCTTATTTTTTGTTCTAGGAGTTCCTCAGAATTCTTTGCTTCACAATACATTGGTAATGTTTGTTAGTTGGAGTAAGTGCACGCCTCCTATATTTCTTTATTACGCAACTTATTTTGGTTGTGTTCGTTCGTGGTATCGCTCCGTGAGGCTTCCTGGTTCACATCTTTCTCACTAATTTTCGGTGTCCATTCATTTCACTGTTTCTGCACCATCTTGTGAATATGTTGCTGAGCTGTCTTAAATTATTTATTTGTACACCAGGTTGGTGTGCTTCTATTTGTGTCCACTACAGCTCCTTTGGGTGTTGTTTGTATTGATGGCTTTTTACGTTCTTGGAGAAAAACTGTGTACAATAGCCTGCATTATTAGCTTGTTGTCTTTATTATTGCTTGTTCTTGCTTTGCAGTGGACCCTGAGGAAGGGACACAAGGTCCCGAAATGCATTGGGCCGAAGGTCATCAATCACCACTCTCTGCACATGTCGTCATAATGTCATGACCATGAAATGTTATGAATGTATTGATTATCATGAAATAATGATAATTGTACCTGTATCTATGGAACAATGTTCAACTTTTCGTTGTATTTGATAACTAATGAAAATGAATGGTAACATTAACACAAGACTACTGTTTTTGCTAGAGAGTTTGTGAAATTTTAAGAACATCTGTGTACAAGTCCGCATAAGAAGTGTACACTTTCCCTTAGCTGTGCACATGGTTCATTCAAGACAATCGTCTAGAATCATCACACATATTCATGTTACTTGAGGTACTGGCAGCCCTCTGATATTGTGTAGCATGCTTCAGTTTGATTCTTTTTTCAAACATTTGTTTATGTTCAGGATCATTGATCTGTACTCTTTGGTGTGAAAGTGACAATATTTCCATTTTGTCATACAAGCATTCACTGCCACCTCTTGCCACTCGCACCCAGCCCCGTAACACAATGGCCTCATGTGAGAGTATCACTAGCACAACAGAGAATAGAGCTGAAACCAAAGCATACACCGCAGAATAGGCCACAGAAATTTACGCATTAATCAAAGCCACGGAATCCTTCGACACCCTACAAGGATCTACTGTACAACAATTGCGTCATTTAGAATTCATTATGCGTCGGGAACTGAACCAGAGGCTACATGCCTCGATGCTCATCCAATATCATAAACATCAACGAATTCCGAGAGACCTGAGACTGGCCATAAAGCCTTTACTTTTTTGTTTACAATTCAACAAATAATTCATGGACAAATGGTATGCAGTGCTCAACAAGTGCTCTCTTTACTTGATTTTATTAATAGTGGAGGAATAGTCCAAAACCATCGGCGAACTAGAGGAGGAAATACACAATACTCAACGAGATCTATCTGAACGCATGGATCCTAAAGAATGGTCAAAAACACTAGAACAAATCAACATTAAGCTGGAAAGATATGGTAACAAGTTGCAAGAACGTAAATTAAGAAAGTTTCAATGTGATACTATTGATTATCGTCTCAATGAGGTGTACATTTGGGCCGATATGTATTCACAGCGAAGACCAACCAAAAACCCTCACACCTCATCTGAAGAAAGTGTTGTGTCTGATCGTGAACTGCTACCTTCAAGACCACCCCTCAATATTGAGGCTGCCAAAGATGGACCATCCACAAGCAGACGCGCAAGTGGTGAAACTTCTCAACAACGTGTTATGGGCCAGACTGAATCTTTTTTATCCAAAGGTCAGCAACCACCAAGACCACCAACGAGATCAGCCAACCAGCAAAATCAACGAAAGCGGGTCAAAACAAGAAGAGGAAAAAGACAGGCCCAAAGAAAAGGGACGCCAGAACTTACGGAGTCAGAACACATTGTCATAAACATTTCCTCTGTTACTTTCTCACAGAAACAACTACAAGTGCTTAACAAAGGAACCTCCTTCATATCTACGTATAACAATAATATCCCTGAAACAGAGATTGCATTTTACAAATTCATGCGCAACATCAAATTATGTCATTTTTTTGACAATGTGATTCCTGACAGTCTACCCCAAGCATCTCATGAATTTGTGGAATTCAAACCCAAAAGACCATTTACGGCACCGGGTTCCCACAAAACCATCGATACTTTTGAAACCTTAGTGCTTCAACATTTGAAAAAACTTGAGTTCAAATCACCCAAAATGCCTAACTTGACCAAAACTGAACAAAGGATCTTAATTCAACTATCTAAAAAGAAAGAACTCACGTTCCTGCAGGCTGACAAAGATGGCTCATTAATAATTATGGATACTACATACTATCACAATAAAGTACGTGAACATCTGACAGACTAATCAACCTATCTTTAATTGGACCATGATCCCACACACAACATTGTTCAGACCTTGAACAAAATACTGCCGCATGCTGTCAACATGGATTGGATTTCAACCAAAACCAAAAGTTTCCTCATCAAGCAGTATCCGAAACGTCCACATTTATATATGCTGCCCAAAATACATAAACATCCCACAGATCCTCCCTTCAGACCAATTGTTTCTGGTGTTGATTTAGTTTTTGAACCTCTTGGCAAACACCGATCAATTTTTACAGAATTTCCTTGACACTTGGACAACATATGTACTTGACACCACCGATTTTCTCAATCAGCTACAGAATCTAGACACCACCCAATGTCAAAATTGGATGCTCTGCACAATTGACGTTACTTCCCTGTACACGTCGATTCCTCTACAAGAAGGAATTGAGGCCGTGGAATGGGCCCTATTGAAACAACAGAAGATCGGTGCACATAACGTTTTTCTGTTGGAATTATTGTTATTCTGCCTTCAGCACAGCTATTTCCAGTGGGAGGATGAGTTTTTTCTCCTAATTAGTGGCACCTCCATGGGTTTTGGGGGGATCCCCACCTACGCAAATATCTTCATGGCCGCCTTTGAGGAACACCATATTTTGCAGAATATTGAATGGAACAAACACTTGGTGATGTACCGTCGTTATAGTGACAAAATTTTTTTGATTTGGTCACATACTATGGAATCTTTGGAAAAATGAAAAATAACATCAGGATACTCAACACTAAAACACCAGAATAAAATGTACTCACAACATCAGCATTAATGAACTGCTGTTTTTAGATGTATTAGTTTCCAAAAGTTGCAAAGCCATCCACAGCAAAGTATTTGTGAAACCCACAGACCGTAATAACACCCTACTTTATGGCACTTTCCACTCCCCACAATTGATCCAGAAGTTACCATTTTCTCAAATGCTCCACATCAAAAGGATCTCCTCTACTCCTGAAGCATGAAACCATGACATGAAACGCATCAAAACCAGATTTTTAAACCGTGGGTATCCCGAAGAGTGTATAGCCAAAGGTGAGGCGCGAGTGGCCAACATCCACCGCAATGATCTGCTCATGAGTAAACCAAAAAAACCCACCTTCAACCGCATGGTTTTTGTTTCTAAATTTTCAACCAAATCTGCCAGCCTTAAGAAAATTATCGTCAAGCGTTGGGAATTATTATAAAAAGAAGGTGATTTTGGTACGTCATTCAGAGATCAACCCCTATTCGCATACACACGCAGTCTCAACCTCAAAGAATCGCTGTCTTCAAACAAACAGAAAGATGTGGCTAGCTCTCATAGTTTGGGCATGAGAAAATGCAACAACTGTATGCATTGCAACAAAGTTTTGCAACAAAATTTTGACACATCCCAGAACCGGTGAAAAAACGACATTACGTTTTACAGCGGATTGCAACACCACCAACGTTATCTACAGCATAAAATGTCCATGCAGTCTACTGTATATTGGGAAAACCAAAAGGAAAATAAAAACAATAGGTGAGCATAAAAGTATGAAATGCACCAGGAACACCAACTCCAATTTGGTGGTCAATTGGCTTCAACAACAGCATAACATCTCCCAAGTACGATTTCTAGTGCTAGAAAAAGTTCAACTTAGAGAAGGCAGAGATCCCAGTCAGTTTTTATCTCAACGAGAAGTCATGTGGATTAAGAAATTTAATACAACGAAACCGTTTGGACTTAACGACAAATTGGATCTCAGTTGCTTTCTCTAACTTTCCCTAATTTTCATCACTGTCATCTCACATTATGCATCTTCACAATACTCTGTTGATAGCCAGAGTCCTTTTCCACCATGTAGGTGCATCTACAGATACCTCACATCACTATCTTTTACATTCGCATATATACATCAATTTTTGCATGTTCTTTGAAACATGTTGTTTGATGTACACCCATATGTAATTGTGCATTGGCCAATCTTTAACTGCAATATACTGTTCTTGCATTACATTGTTTTGCTTCTGTGTTGTATACACATTTATCATGTTGTAAGTAAAGTTACTTCTTTCAACTGTGTCTTTATTGATTTTTTTTGTTTTACACAGTATTCACTTGGGAGGTGTGCACTTCTCTTCTTTTTTTAGTTCTTAGCCGTTATTCTCTAAGTTAGGTGCATGTCCACTTTTTTGTCGCATTTTATGTGCATGTATCGTTTTTTGCTTTTCTATATTGTTTCCGTGGTTCTACCCCGTTCTTCACATCTTTGGACTTGTTGCTCCTGCATTGGGTCCAGCTATCCCGTTCCATCATGGCCGCTGCCACCTCACGCTCCAGCACACCCACAATATATTCTAGACTCCCTCCAGGGGTTCCTTTGTTTCTTTTGAGATGACCTCTAGCACCTTTTGCAGTTTTGGTGTGTACTTTCGCTATTCTCTTTTCGTGTCCTCAGCTTTCCACAACACGTTACCCCTTTGAAATGGCCGCCGTAAATCTGGGATTTTTCTGCCATCAGTTCTGTAACCACGTGACCCACTATGTTTTCGTAAAACCGAGCCCGCGCTTCCACGGGTTTGTAGTAGCAGTCTCTTCGTATCCCCAGCTGTAAGAAGAACCTTTTGAGGAACTTCTGTCTCTATTATCAGGTCAGTGGTAATAGTAGGACCCAGCACCATGTCCACTTCTAGTTATTCAGACCTCATTTTCAGTATGCTCTGGTGCATAAACGTACCTTATTATTCCCGTTACAGGTGGCCCACATTCTACGCAGTTCATCACAGCGTTGTTGTTTACTAGGTATCAGCATTTTCCTATTGACTGATTTCTGTTGAGCATACTCCAATATGTCTCGCATTTCCAACGCTTATTTTTTTGTTCTAGGAGTTCGTCAGAATTCTTTGCATCATAGTACATTGGTAATCTTTGTTAGTTGGAGTAAGTGCACGTCTCCTATATTTCTTTATTACGCGACTTATTTTGGTTGTGTTCATTCGTGGTATCGCTCTGCAGGTAGCCACCCGGCATCACTATCATTTCACTCCGTGAGGCTTCCTGGTTCACATCTTTGTCACAAATTTTCTTTGTCCGTTCATTTCACTGTTTCTGCACCATCTTGTGTATATGTTGTTGCACTGTCTTAAATTATTTATTTGTACACCAGGTTGGTGTGCTTCTATTAATGTCCACTACAGCCCAGCGACGGCCCGTGTAGGGCGTTTTACCGGGGCAGTGACGTGGGGCAGAGGAGGGGCAGTGTGGGGGGTTGCACAATGCGGCATACGGCCAGTTGAAGGTAAGTTACGAAAAAAATAAATAAAACAAATTTCGTTGCGCACGCAGCATCGCCAAATGCGATGCAGTGCGCATAACAATTTTTTTTTTTTCGTAACTTACCTGCAATCGGCCGTATGCCGCATTTTGCAACCCCCCACCCTGCCCCTCCTCTGCCCCACATCACCGCCCCGGTAAAACGCACTACACGGGCACCGCTGCTACAGCCTCTTTGGGTGTTGTTTGTATTGATGGCTTTTTACGTTCTTGGAGAAAAACTGTGTACAATAGCCTGCATTATTAGCTTGTTATCTTTATTATTGCTTGTTCTTAATTTTCAGTGGCCCCTGAGGAAGGGACACGAGGTCCCGAAATGCATTGGGCCGAAGGTCATCAATCGCCACTCTCTGCGCTTATGTCGTCATAATTTTATGACCATGAAATGTTATGAATGTATTGATTTTCATGAAGTAATGATAATTGTACCTGTATTTATGGTCACGGTTCGATCCCTGGTGCCGGCGGCAGATAAGCCCAGCACCATGTGACTTTGCGCAATAGCTTGCTTAATCTTCCTGATGGCCCCCATCCCCTAGAGACCCTTATGGATGATTGTTCGCGCTTTACAAATGTGGATTATTATTATTATTATTATTATTATTATTCCTCTAGCAGGCCGCACAGCCCTAAGGCTGGGTACACTATACAACAGGTGAGGGCACAGCTGAATGTCCAATATTCCCCTACAGTGGCTATGCCATCCACAGGCATTGTAAGAGCAGTGGAGCCATATTGAAAACATGGGCTGGGAGTTTGTCATTATGAACTTTACAGCTCCATAAGGGCCTTACTGAATGATAAGAAGTTTGGTATCAAACACATCAGCATAATAAACCCACACTAATGCCAGTTTTGGATTTATTACAAAATGCACTTAGAGGGCATCTTAGAGATGCTCCCTGAAAAATGACCAACTCCCTCATGTCCAGCTGACTGGTCTGCCCCAGCCTGCCACACACAGACATGTTTCTGACCCCCTGAGGTGGGAGCCCTTGTGCTCTCGTGGGTCAGGAACAAAGGCTGGTTTGGGTGGAACACCTTCACACATGTCTCCAAGCAGGAACAGCATTCAGGGCTGTGAGCCTCAAAGTCCTGCTTCCCTTTGATATGCTAGCCAGGACCTCTCCAGCCAATGAAGATGCCTGCCCCTTGACCAAACCCCACTTTTGGTGGCAAGGGCAGTGGGAAAATTAGTAGTCAGGAGATGAGTGTCCCCTCTCTGCCAGGACCACCCCTAAGGTGTCCTGGGCCGATGTGACCCCTCCTTAGGAAATCTTCCATCTTGAATGGAAGGATTCTATCCAATCAGGTTAGGGGGATGCCCTCTCCCCAAAGGGAGGGGACATTCTAAGGGTGTGGTCACCCTAAAAGCAAGTGGCCCATTGGCTACCATCTTCCAGTCCCTCTAATGCCCCTAAATTCAGTATTATGGGGCACCCATGAACTTTGATCCTAAGATTCCTGCAACCCAAGAAGAAGACTGACAAAGAGAATGCTGTGCAGCAAACAAGAAGACACCTACTGCCTTTGCCCCAGCCATACCAGACTGTCTCCTACTTCTCGAGCCTACAAAGAAGACAACGCTTATACCGTGACAAGTTACTTCCAAGAACCCCAGGAAGACTGCCACTCTTCAATAAAGACCAGCTGTCCCAAGGACAGGGGCCCTGTCCAGAAGACACCAACTTTACAGACTCCAGATCTAGGCGGATGCGTGATCTTGACCCACTCTGCACCTGATTCCCACGGCCCGAGTTCGAGTGGCTCACCTGTCCTGTGAAGTCTCTCCAGTGATCCTAACCTCATCTCATTGGTGGCTGACCTCTCCTGGACCCCATGAAGTCGCCTGCAGCCTCTACACGAAGGGTTCCCATGACCGCTACTGGCTCCAACCCAGAAGATCCGACACCAAAAGGTACCCTTGCATCGTCATCCCTCTGGCCTTGCAGAGCTCAACTGACCATACCTTGATCTCCCCCATCCTTCCAGCTTACCTGCCCAGCTGGTGGTCACCTTCAACTAGCCTCCTAGCCCAAGTCTGCATCCTCTTTGTGCGACTGACAACTTCCATTGAAATGCCTTGGGAGTCCGGCGCTGATATTGCACCCTGCACCTGGCTGCCCCTGTGTCGCTGGTGGTGTAGCTTTGGTGCTGCTTTGTGACCCCTCTCTTTGTTGACCTTAACCCCTGCGTCATGTGCCCTGAAACTGGGGGTACTTACCTGCAAACCGTGCCTCTTCAAGGTACACCCAACCTCC
Organism: Triturus cristatus; assembly: GCF_964204655.1. NCBI lineage: Eukaryota > Metazoa > Chordata > Amphibia > Caudata > Salamandridae > Triturus > Triturus cristatus. Next base: position 1,512,509,377 of record NC_140589.1, read on the forward strand.
ATTGATTTACATTCAGCTCTGCACCCGGCCTCCCTATTACCGCTGGTGGTGCAGTACCTACCTGAAACTTAACCTTGCCCAGTGTTGGTCAAAACCCTGAAGACTGGAATTGTAAGTCGAATACTTACGTGCTAATGCATAACACTGTTTTCCTCCCTTTGGATAGCATTGCATTTACAAACCTATTGCATACAAGAGTCTATCTATTTCTATTTCAAAATTCTATTGTTCTAATCTGATTCTACAAATGTATTTCTAATACTGTAAAGCATTTCTTCTGCCTTGCAAAACAGTTCTTACTGCATATGAAACGTATTACTACTTTTGAAACTGTTACTTACCTGCAACTGAGTTCCTCTTGGTTCTAGAAATAAAATGATAATGTTGGAAATGGCCCTTTTTGCAGGGTTATCCCCAAACTTTTTGCTTCTTTTTGCTTCTTCCTCCCATTTTTTCCTGACCCATGATTGTTGGCTTTAAGACTCTGGGCACTTTACGTGCCTATGCTCTCTGTGTAAATTTTTATTGTAATTGGTTATCCATGATTGGCATATTTGTTTTACCAGTCGGTCCCTAGTAAAGTGCACTGCGTGTGCCAGGGCTGGTGATTCAAATGCTACTAGTGGACCTGCAGCACTGATACATGGTAGAAATCCGTGTGTGTGAATGTGAAGACCACCCAGAAGAGTGTGGGTTGAGTGACAGAGACAGTCAGACACTGTATTGCCGATCTCAGGAGAGTGGTTTGGGGTGCTTGTGTGAGGCACTGGAGGATGAGGCAAAGGGTAGCTTGGTTAACAACTGTGGGGGGCTGTGTGATTCATTTGTTGGAGAGCATATTTTAAATCCCTGTTTTCCAGAGCTATGCCAACACCCGGTGGAGTGTGAGTTCTCTGATTCCAGGGATCTTGCATTGGAGGCAGACCTCTTGGTGGATTCCAATGGGTCTGAAGAGGCATTGGGGAGTGATTCCAAAAGTAGTGGCTCAGATATCTTCCAGACCTGTGTGGTGGAAGAGGTTCAGAATAGCCCAGCTACGTCCCACTGTAGTAGGAGGAGTGTAGGGGCTCACGTACTGTCTCAGTGGAGAAAGAGTGAGTGTGGGACTGTGTTTCCCAAGGTGCTCAAAACTCAGTCTCAGGGCCTGGAGGGTTCCTTAAAGGAACACCAGGTTGTGGGTCTAGGTTGTGCTTGCAGGCCATTTGAGGAGGATCTCCTAGTGTCAGGAGAACCTGGAGCATTTGTAAATGGAGCTCCAGTGGTTCTGGTGTCTGGCGGAGCCACTCCACTTGGGAGGGTGCAGAAGTGCAGTTTGAGGTGTGAGAGGGGGATGTGTTCCCCAGTGGGGAAACCAGTGGGTCAGGGGCCAGCCAGTAGAGCTTAGCCTCCCAGGAGTGACCATGGTGATACCACTTCTGTCCTGCAGAATCTTCACGCACTGTCAGATGGACAGGGGTCGGGAGATCTGCACCAGGCAGACTGTCACACGACACATGAGTCATGTGTTGTTGTTGGGGGGATACTGTGTGAGTCCCCAGAAGCCTGGTGTGCCAGGCAGTTGTTCAACCGCAGGGTTTAGTCCCTGGGTTGGGAGGCCAGGTTCAGGTTGTGCCTGACCTGGAGGGAAGGACATCTGTAATCAGTGTCCTGACTTGTATGGCTTCCAGGAGTATCGCTCCAGTGGGGAGGGTGCAGCACTCTGGAAGGGGGTGCAGAGGGAGTGAGTCCTCGCCTCTGACCCCGGTGCAACCTGAGGGTTTAGACCCTAGGTTGGGAGACCAGTTGCAGGAGAGAGGTCCTGAACTGGTGGGAGAGTTGTGTTTTGAGGGTGCCCCTCCTGGCAGGGAGTGCAGGACCCCAGAAGGAGGGGTAGGGAGAGGAGAACCTCACCCATGACCTCGGGTCAGCCTGGGGGTACAGACCATTGGCTGGCGGGCCAGTGTCAGGATGTTATACCTGACTTGGCAGGAGGGAGAGTGGAGAAAAGATGCCAGGCACCTGGGGCCACTGCCCCCACTTTCTGACGTCACAGAGGTTAGAGAGGGCCTGGCTCTCATCACTGACCGTTGTCAGTGGCCACTGTGGCTGGTTGTCCTGGTGGACAGAGTTGCCCCTGGGAGGGGGGCAGGAGTCACACCCTGGGGGTGGACTGGGCCACACCGTTGTGTTGGCCAGGTGGGCACTGTCTACCAGTGCGGACACATCTCTGAGTGAAGTATGGTTAGGTGCTGTACAGATGGGGTCCCCAGGTGAGGAGAAGGGTCCCCCATGGTTTAGCCTAGTGGGCCCTGAGAGTATAGATAGAGGGATCCAACTGGGTACAGGAAGGCGTAGAACAGGAATAGTCCCCTGCTGTTCGGGACAGTTTCCGTGTTCTATCGCCCCAAGCAGGGAATCCCATCGAGGTATCGTTTGGTCTACCCTGGCTTTAGGCTGGAACGGGGTTGTGTTGGAAATGGCCCTTTTTGCAGGGTTATCCCCAAACTTTTTGCTTCTTTCTCCTTTTGTTTTGCCTGATCCATGGTTGTTGGCTTTAGGACTCTGGGCACTTTACCACTGCTGATCAGTGCTAAAGTGCATATGCTCTCTGTGTAAATTTTTATTGTAATAGGTTATCCATGATTGGTATATTTGTTTTACCAGTAGGTCCCTAGTAAAGTGCATTGCGTGTGCCAGGGCTGGTGATTCAAATGCTACTAGTGGACCTGCAGCACTGGTTGTGCCACCCACATGAGTAGCCTTAAAATGGTGTCTCAGGCCTGCCACGGCTGTGCCTGTGTGCAGTCTCTGAACTGCCATGTTGTCCTGGCCAGTCTACACACTTGCCAGGCTTGACCCTTCCCTTTTCTTACAAATTGGACACCCCTATGGCAGGCCCAAGGTACCCCCCTGGGCAGGGTACAGTGTATGTGAAAGGTAGGACATGTACTAGTGTGGGTAACATGTCCTGATAGTGAAATACTGCCAATTTCGTTTTTCACTATTGAAAGGCTATCTTGCCTGTAGGATAACATGGGGGAATGCTGTGTAACATGTTTACCTGCATATCTTCCCATAACGGCAAGATAGACATGTGGAAACTGGTCTTGCTGAACTCAGAATTTAATAACACATCTTTTAGTGAAGATGGTTTTTAAATTCTAAGTTTGGAAATAGCACTTTTAGAAAGTGGCTATTTTCTTGTTCAGCCTTTCTGTGTGCCTCTGCCTGTTTGTGGATTGACTGTCTGGTTTGTGAGTGACAGGGGCTGGGGGTGGCTCCAGGAGACTGGGTGAAGCAGCACTAGGCTGAATAGACCCATCTGCATGTAGAGTGGTGGGGAGGAGTAGTACCTGGGTCTGAATAGGGCTGTGTCTGCCTTTAACAATGCTGGCTCCATCTCTTGTGGTGCGTCTGATGGCCCTGGCCCACACTCACAAAGGAAGAAGATGTGCCCTGGCAGAGTGCACCCAGAACTGGTTTGGACTGGGTCCAGGACCCCTCAGACAGGAAGAACAAAGACTTTTAGGATATAAAAGTAGGGCTGAGACCCCTATAAAATTATATTAGGAAACTTTGTGATCAAGAAGGAATCCCTGCCAAAGAAGAACAGCCTAGAAGACTGAGGAACATTGCTGCCATTGCTGAGTGTCTGGGAGCTGACCTGCAATTGCTGTGGTTGCTGAGGAAGAGGACCAAGGGACTGTCTGCTGTGTGCTGTGTCCCCCTTACTTGAAGAGGAGCTGTGCTGTGTGCTTTGCCCCCTCTGAAGTCCCCCTATCTCCAAGGGCCTGGGAAGAGCTGGCCTCCTGTTGTAAACTCAGGGACACAAAAGTTTACAAGAAGAAACCATTTTTACTAACACTGAGTGTGTGTCTCTGTGCCCTGACTGTGGCCTCCTAATTTTTGCCCTGCCTGCCCATGTGCTCTGGACTCGGTGTGCTCACCAGCACACAGCGGAGGCTCTGCATGAGGTACGAATCCTCTGAAGGACAGTCTCAATCCTTGAAGGGGGCCGAAATCACCACCGCCAGCCCGTGGTCAAAAGTGCAGTACTGAGGGCCGGTATTGCGTCACCACCGACCCCGACCTCCAAGCTTATTGCGTGGCACCTGGAAAATCACCGCCATGGCCAGCCCGAGGCCGGGTCCGTAATCTGAGAAGAGCCGCGCCGCAGTCCAGCGAAGCCGGAGGGTTGCCTGGTAACCGGGATTCCCACCACCACGTCATTGTGACGCAGAGCAGAGGAAGGAAGTCACAGCTCCACTGATGCCGCGCTGCATGAGGCCCCGTCTCCACTGAGGCCATACCAGAGGAGAAGGGCTCGGGTCTACAAGGAAGCCCGCAAAGGAAAAAGCATCACTGCGAGCAACTCCCCAGGTAAAACGCTCGCAGCCGTGCTTTGTTGGTCCGATGCCGGGAGGGGGTGAAGAGCCGGTGAGGGGCTGTGAGTGAGCTGGCGCGTATCATTGGTTGAAAGGCAGCGAAGGCGAGATTCAAGGACAGCGTCCTTGCGGTGATCCCAAGTGCAGCAGGGGCATTTAAGAGAACGGCGCCCCTTTTGATCTAAGGTACAGCGGGGGCATTTAAGAGAACAGCGCCCCTTTTGAATTAAGGTACAGCAGGGGCATTTAAGAGAACGGTGCCCCTTTTGATTTAAAGTGCATCAGGGGCATTTTAAAAAGACAGCGTACTTTTGGTGACTGGCACGCTTGTGTAAAGGGTGATTTCCCCACAGTGAAATTGAGCGCACAAGCACAGCACATTCTGTGCTACAACGGGGGCAATTTTATTGTTGAAGAGCGCCATTAAGAAGGAACATCTTACTTGCCTGTTGTGAGTTTCCACACACCAGAAAGAGGGGCTCACAGCCATACTGAGCCTACCAGTGAACTTTTGCCATAGAGAACATTACCAAAGTGAACTTTGCCATAAGAGAACACTGCTAAGACAAGATTGATTGTGAATGTGATTTTTATGTCATTTTGATCTGCCTAATCTATATAAAGTAATAAAACAACTGGTGTAGCGTCCATTTGTGGTGTTTCATTATATTACTGTGAGTGTTGGTACAAATACTTTAAACATTGCTGTGGGGATAAGCCTGTCTGCTCGTGCCAACCGACCAACGGGGTGAGCAGGGGTTATCAACAGTGTGTATCCCCCTTAGCCTGACTAGAAGCAAGGGTCCTCATTTGGACAAAGGTACTTACTTCTGCCAACTAGCGACCCCCAGATCTAACAGATTAGTAATAACTTTTTATACAAAACAATTGGTCTGGATTCAGTCTATGAGTGTGTGCAATCATTTCTTGCCGGAGTGTGTACATAAAATGCTTAACACAGCTCCTTGCTAAGCCTAACTTCTCGACCACACTACCTCAAATAGAGCTTTTAGTATTATCTACATAACCCTCTGTAAGCCTCTGGGGATCCACTGGACTCGGTGCACACTATGCCTTTATTTGGTGTAGTATATACAGAGCCAGCTTCCTACAGTGGACTCACATCAACTCCAATTAATTACCCACTTTCATACTGCATCCATCTAGTTGATTGAATCAAGAGATTATGCATCATGAGTACATTTTGGTAGAGGAACCAAACTTTACCAAGGAAAAAATGCTATCTGGTACGTAGATGTATGGTTAGCTTTAAATATATATGTGGCAGCAAAAATACCCATGAAAAATGAATGATGTGCTTTTTTATAAAACAGAACAGTTGATCGATTGTCTAGCTGTGCAGGTAGTGGTAGTGGGTACTTTGAAGTCAATATTCTGTCCTGGGCCTTTCTTATGCTGATATTGATGCCACACAAGGCTTAAGTTAGGGCTCCCATGGTAACTAACACGTCTTGTGCAAGCATGCATATATTTATTTATTAGGGCCTTTCTGTAGCACTGGCTAGACTCAGAAGTTGACACTAAATTTTACAAAATGCCAGATTAGCAGCTACTAGTTGCAGGTAAAATATATAATTGAAGGGATAATACAGTGGAAACAAGAAGGACAAATAAAACATCATACAGGATGTTACACTGCAGTACTGGACGCTACATAATGCAAGGATACATAGGCAACTTACTCTAGCTAATAAAGAAAAAATATGATAGTATGGGAGTCTGGCATTCAAAGATTACAGGCTTGAGACTTGCAGGATAGAACTGCTCCTTCTTAGGTGTCATTTATGGACTTAAGCAATTTGGAACAGAAGGTGTTTTTATTCTTTATTATGTGTTGTAAGAGGGTAGTGTGATGTTTGGGGGAAGAGGGATCAAGAATCTGGGAGCATTCCTGGAAAAATATTGAGTGATTTTGATTTTTGGAACATGGGAATTCCTAGAATAAGGCATCCTAATTTCCACAGTTGATGGGGTTCACATGCTCTAGTCAATTTCTGAGATAAATAGGAAGGAACGCAACAAAGAAGCAGCTTATGTGCAACACCTGTGAGATTGTAATTATATCTAGCTTCAATAGGGAGCCAGTTCTGTGTGATTGAATTGGAGATATATGATCACACTTCCTGGTGCAAGTGTCCAGCCTGGCTGTTGAACGCACAGCAGGTTTGAAAGCTGATAGGTGTAATTTGGGAATTCCTGCTAGACATGCACTTTCACAGTCCTGCCCTGGCAGCACCAATGTTTGGATCATTTGTTAATCGTCATTCTGTGCTATAAGAGGTCTGTACCACCAAGACACCTAAGGGGATAATGAGCCTCTTTAGTTGCAGAGTTGATGTGTGCTTGTAGATTCATACTGTTGTCGAAAGTGAACCGCAGACATTTGTCACATCCTACAATGATGTGGTGTAGTTGAGCACTGGGTATGTACTAAGCCACATTTGCACAGAATGTTGCAATTTATGGGAGATTTAAAGAAAAGTTCAGTTTTAAACTGATTCAGTTTGAATTGATGTTCAGTCATCTAGGCTGAGATGTTGGCTAGAATTTGTACATGTGCTTGATGTCTTTTGGAGATGCAAGATTTGAATATATTTGGTTGTGATCTGTATAAACATGGTTATCAGGGTTTGGGGAAAGAGGTAATTACTTCCGTATGAGTTTGAAAAAGGGAGGTTGAGGATGGACCATTTTGGATCACCTGGTATGAGCTTTGATTCGGTGAAGAGCGTTTTAGCAAGTTTAGCATGTTGGCACCAATTCCATAAGCATGATTATAACAAATTGAGAAACTGTTCTTCTGAAACTCATTGTCTCTTTGGGAATTTTGAGTAGAGCGGAGCTATTTACTGTGACAAATGCTGCTGACAAGGTTATAATAATGAGTATGGAGGGATGCACCATCTCATCAACTATATTTAGAATAAATGTTTTTGGGTTGCAACCTGTTCTGAAGCCCTATTCAAAGACATCATGCAGGTCATTTTCAGATATAAACACCTTAAGCTGGGCTTTAATGGAGCTTTACTGGACATTAGTAAGGTAGCATAATTTTAGAGATTAAAAAGAAGTTGTTTAGATCATTGAAGTCACATCCTGTTTTTGTCATGATGGGATGGATCTTATTTAGTTTTCGGATTTTGGATCTATTCCTCATGGCAGAGAGGTGTAGTTGGGTTCGTCTAGAAAAGAAGTATTGAATAATTTAACTCCTCAAGTAACATAGAAGAAACAGGTTCAAAGTAATGTGATAAAGCCTTTATTTTGTCAATAGTGTTGAGAATATTTGATTGTTATTAAAAAGTTTCACCTTTTTCATCCTGAAAGAATCCATAAAATGTAGCTGAAAAAAATATTTATCCAATTTCTTATAATTATTAGAGAAGCACAAACTTTGGTAGGTTCTCTTGATATGAGATGAATGAAGAAAAAACAGAAATAATGATTTGAAACCAGTGTGGAGGGGAAATGACAAGTATCACTGAAATTAAATATTTGGGGATAAAAAAACAGGATATAGGGAAGAATGTGTCAGTCAATCTTGAAAAGAGATACGAAAGTTGCTAAAAAGATATCAGAACCTGGATAGGGGCAGATTACCTTAGTAAAAATATCAATTTTACCCAAAGACACCTTCTACTTCGACAATATTCCACTAACTTTTGACAAGAAAGACTCTCCAAAATTTGTAAGAAAAATAAGCTCATTCATCTGGGCCAACAGGGGAATATATATCTCCTGGAAGAAATTGAGGAGAAAGTAGGGGCAGGAGGGCTAGGGCTCCTAGATATACAACTTTACTACTGGGCCTTTCAGCTTAAAAATAATAGAATGCTTCTGCTTTGCCCTGATGAGACCCTGATGTGGGCAATGTTTAGAGCAATGCTTTCAGGCCTGCCCAATGAGGGTTTCTCCTATAAATTCGGGGCAATATTTGTCAAGAAAGTTAGACTGAAATGTCTCCAGGCAGCGGCAAGAACTTGGTTTGAGGTCAGATCTCTGTTGAGTACTGCCTACTACAGCAGGTTATCTCCCATATGGGACTCCCCAGGAACACCAGAGTGTCTGATTGACAGTCTAACTAAACCTTTGAAACTGAGTGGTATTAATAAATGGGGGAGCTCTTGGGTGATGGGCAGAGGCTAACTTGGTAATATTGAAGTAACAAGACAGAAGGGAGAATCTCAAAGTTTACTATCTACCAAGTGAATGCATTTACTCACAACAGTAAATGATAAGATGAAAGTCCCATTTTCTGTATGGGATGAATACTTGCCAGATGCATAGCTGGCACAGTAATGGCAAGTATCTCTATCTACACTTTGGTTAAACCTGCTGCATCAAGGAAAAATCTTTTTTTACCCTCCATCGAGTCTATTGGACTAAGTTGACAAAAATGAGGGGAAGTGGTGACTCAAAATGTAAGCGGTGTGAAAGTAATGAGACCAATGACGTGCATATACGTGCTGGATTGCCATTTGTAAGACCATCTCTCACTCTCTGGGTACCATCATGGACTTTAATCATGTTTGAAATAATGCAGCAGGACTTGGGAGGTCTTTTTTTACATGTAAAGCACAGAAATGTGATGTTTTATTTAATTCTGATTGCAGGAAGGGAAATATGCAAGTTATGGACCTAAGCTTCTGCCCCCTCCTGGCAAGCCAAGAAGAGATCGGTGGTTTACTTCAAGGAAATTGATAGGTGGAGGAATAACGGGAGTGAAGATGAAGGATTTTGGGAACTATTGAAGATCTGACATGTTATTCTGTTGGATGATTACACTCTCTCAAAGCAGTTGGGCTTTGGAGGTGGGTATCACTCGATGGAGCCCAGCTAATTTGCTTGAACAAGAGCCCGATTTTGAGCACAGGAGTTCTTACAATCTTGGTAGGTGCTTTGTGGTCATGATCTGGGGACATTAGAAAATTTTGCTGAAGAAATATTCATCCCATTTCTTGTAACTATTAGAGAAGTATGAGAAGAATCAATATTATTAGTGCCTCTCAATCTAATTACACAGCAACACTCACGAGTACAGTGTGACATGAGGCATTTAAGTACTTGTTAGACTGGGCATCCTTGGCGTGCTTTCCCCACACCTTTTGCCTTCTGGCCTCCTGTTTGTGTTGTCTTCATTTTTGCTGGCCTTAGGAATCTGAACACTTTACCACTGCTAACCAGTGCTAAAGTGCATGTGCTCTTTACTTTAATCATGGTAACATTGGTTTTATCCAGAATTGGCATATTTGATTTACTTATACATCCCTAGTAAAATGCACTACATGTGCTGAGTGCGTGTAAATCGAATGCTGTGAGTGAGCTTGTACCACTTAAGCAGCCCTTTAACCATACATGGCTCAGGCCTGCTACTGCAGAGCCTGTGTGTGCCATTTTAAAACTGCTATTTTGACCTGGCAAGTTAACCTACTTATATACAAGTCTATGGGAGAGACATCTCCCCACTGGTGGGAGCACAATATCAGTAACAAAATAAATTGTTATCCAACAACTTTGTTAAATTTGTGATCAAATTAATCCAAGTCGATTCAACTTATATTCATGTATCCAAGGTTTGTTAATCCACAGTAATTCTTCCAAAGATGAAATCATATTCAATGGATAATCAATTTCCATCAAATAATCCACAACCCAATGCATTTCAGGTCAATAACGAGACCCTTCATCAGGGGTCATCATTACAAGTTCTAAACAAGACAAAAGAACAGGGGTCTGAACTTACTACAGTCCAAAAACTGTCATGAGACATAAATCAGCAATACATGCCATTTACGATGTTTCAGTATAAATGCTCCTTACAGCAGTGTGAAAGTGCTAGAGTGAATGGAATCTCCAATAGTCACATGCTTTCATGGGTTTGCTCGTGCCCAAATTATGTCATTAACATCTAACGTGCAGAAACAGTGCTCAGAGCCTACCAGTCTGTGAGTGAGCAGTAACGCCATCTGTGAAACACATATCAGAATGCTCTAGTGATGTAAGTAACTCGTTAGTCATGTGTAAAACACACGAAATGCTTTAGTCAACAAACCTAACAAACCGAGAGATGCAAAAGAAGAGAAAGAAACTTCCACCAAGCCGCTATGTTAACCAACAAAACCCGTGAAAAACGTCTAGATAGACATAAAGCGAATCATGAATTAGTATTAGCGGTTCTAATAACGAACGCAAGCTTACCAGAGTGGCGTCAGCCATATACTCGAATGGCGCTACGAGTGTTACCAGGGGAAGTGACGTGTGATTATCATATCAGTTGAATGCGTCTTAAAGGGATAGACCCCAAATTCATTGAATGTTACGCGCCATGAATAGAATAACTAATAAAGTTTTGTATGAGATATGCGTGAACGCTGTGAGCACTCGTGCTTTTAAAGAAAACAACATGAGCATAGTGTATATCATTCAATCATGGAATTGCTTTAAGCGTAACAAAATCTAAAGAAATATACATAAAACAGATAATGTGTATCAGTTCTAGAAATTTAGAACTCCTTTCATAAAGTTGCTGTACACGGAATAAAATCATCTATCAGATTCTGTGCAAAAAAGTAGAAATCTTAAACTCCTTTGGGAAATGAACCTCATATATGAAATCTGATCATATAGACATCATATATTACACAGTAGAGAATGACACTTACGTAATGGTATACTGTATGTGTAAAGGAAAAACGGAATCAGCTGCCTAACGCATCATCACAGTATGAAACGATTCAACAAATAGATCATGATAAGCACCTAGGTGCACACTGCTATTATAGAAAACAATTATATTCCAGTCTATCGTTCAACCCTAACGGTTGCATTAATTGTAATTTTTTGGTCCAAACAAATTCGGCCCTTGCCAACATCTTAAGAGGGTCAATTCCAGGTTGAGGTAACACTGCTTCCAAAACAGTAAATCGAAGTTGGGTGACATTATGTCTTGTCTCCATCCAGTGAACAGCGACAGTTAATTTCACAGAATGTGTTCTGATACTACTCTAATGTTCACCCACTCAGGTTTTTACTTTTCTTTCAGTTCTACCAACGTAGATTTTTCCGCATGGGCATTTCAGAGCATAGATGACGTTGGCTGTATCACACGTATTGGAATGTTGTAATTTGATTTTGGTGCCTTTCGTGGGGTGAACAAACAAGTTACCCACCATCACATTATTGCAATGTATGCAATTCATACATTTCTGCATGCCCTTATGATTTTGCTTTGCTAATTCTTGTGCTTATTTTCTGGATAACAATTCTTTCAAATTGTGCAAACGTTGCATCGCAAACGTAGGATGCTGCTGGAACAGATGTTTAAAATCTGGTTCTGTTTGGATGATCATCAAATGTTTCATGAGGATAGATTTAATCTCGTTGGATTGCATTGAATGCTTAAGAACACAAATTATTGGATTTGACCGTTTGGTGTGAGCACTACCTAACAAGGAGTCTCTGGGAAGTTTAGAACCTTGTTCAATTGCTTTTTTACTACATTTACAGGGTAACCACATTGTTCATATTTATTAATGGTGGTTTCAACCTCTTCTGGGTCTGAGATAATCCATTTTATTCTGATGAACTGCGAATATGGAAGGTGTTGTTTCAATGAATTCTGATGGAAACTTTTGAAATGTAAAGCATTATTCCTGTTTGTGGGTTTGGTAAATACACTTGTTTTAATATTACCAGAGTCTATTTGAATAAGTACATCCAGAAATGCGATACTGCGAGAGTCAATTGGATGAGTGAACTTTATTTGATTATGAATATGGTTTAGTGTGACAATGTTATCTTCCAACTTTTTGACATCCTCCTTCCAAATAATCAAAATGTCATCGATGTAGCGTTTGTATAGCACAAGTTGTTGAATCCAATCCTGATTTGTAAAAATATGTTCATATTCTAGTTTAGCCATGAATATATTGGCGTATGAAGGGGCTCCAGCAAAGCCCATAGATGTTCCATTATTTTGAGCATAATATTCTTCCCGCCATTCAAAGTAACTATGATAAAGTGCGTACTGTAGAAGCTCCATGAGCAACAACTTCTCTGCCCCTATATCATCATGATTTAATAGTGCCCATTCTGTGGCTTCAAGTCCATCTGCATGTGGTATCGAGGTTATAACGCTGTCACGTCAATTGTGCACAGATGCCTATTATTTATATCAGCGATATCAAGATCATTGAGTAGGTTCAATAACAATGTAGCACTCTTGAGGTAAGTTTGCCAATTCTGTAGAAAAGAATCTAAATATCTTCCAATTGGTTCGGATAGTGAACCCCAAGCTGAAACATTTGGACGAAACAGTGGTTTTTCCAAATCCTTATGAATTTTGGGAAGTAGATAGATTTTAGGATGTCTTGGATAAGCTGTATACAAGAAATTCTTTGTGTTGGCATTGATCCATCCCATTTCCAATGCGTGTGTTAAGATCTGTGAGAGGACCTTCTGGTAAGCCGGAGTCGGTTCACTGTCAAGTTTAGTATAAATGTTAATGTGCTGTATATGTGCCATAGGCCCATAACGCTCTGTTCATAAAATTCAGTATCTAGAATGACCAATGCTCCCCCTTTATCCGCCTTTTGGAAGGTCAGTTGTTTGTTGTTTGATAGCTGTTTTAATGTACTCCATTATTTAGATGTAAAGTTTGGCCGTTTGTTTTTACGATACTCAATGCGATTAATGTCCACTTTTACCAATCTCTCAAAGGCATCTATGGATTTATGCGAAATTGGCGCATAAAACACACTTTTAGGTTTAAATTCTTTCAAATCAGCTTTTTGAGAAGAAACAGGCGATGTCTCAATGGTACTGAAAAAATGCCTCAACCTTAGGATCCTAGTAAATTTGAACAGATCGATTTCCGTCTCTGCCACATTTGTGTTGTATGCTGGTACAAATGAAGTTCCTTTATTCAGAAACGCTATTTGTGCGCGAGACAGAGTCACTTTAGAAATGTTAATCACAAGGTTGTCTTTATTTTGCTCCTCGTGGATCTCGTGTCCGACTCTAGATCTACTCCTTTTGCCCCTCCTTGTTTTTGTGTGCTTTTTTCCGGTGGCTGGTTGGACGCTGGGCTGATGGATAAAAAATTTGCCTTTGATGTTTGAGAACCTCCAGCAGAGGATTCAATTGGAATTTGGCATTTTTGAATAATGGGTAATCTGTGTTGGGCTGTATCTGATTCAGATACCACACTCTCTTGCGATGAACCAGATGTGGGTTGTCTTTGCCACTTGCGTTGATTGTAAATACCAGCCCAACTATAAACCTCATCCAACTTGTAGTCGATTGTATCTCTACGAAATGTCTTGATCTTACGATTGTGAATCTCTTTGGCATATTTGTCAAGTTGTGTGTTGCGATCTTCAAGCAAATTATCCCAGTTTTCATAAGCTTTAGTGGAAATCTCAAGCTTGATGGTATCGATTTCTTCTTCCAAGGATTTGAGTATCTGTGATAGTTCTTCGAACATCAATAAGATCAAATCCAATGAACATTTGTTAAAAATTTGGTACCACCTTTCCATAAAACCTTTATTGGTTTTACACAACATTGGTTTTAACGCGATGCGTAATCCTCTGGGAATTCTCTTTGTCTTATGATACTGTATCAGAGTAGTGGCATGCAGTCTTTAGTTGATTTCTTTTTTGCTCAAGTATTCTAATTGTTTAAGCAGTTGTGTAACTGAAGATATTTGAGTACTGTAGTGTCTAGCCTCCTGCACCAAGCCATAAATTTCAGTCGCAGCTTCAGTAGAAAAGGCTAAAGTTTCTGCTTTCTTGGTCGTTAAAAGTGCGTTTTCTTTGAAAGACATTTTATTTGTTGTTGCACAGCTGGAAGAGCAGTGGACGTAATTGGTGAGAATGAAACAATGTTGCCAGTATGCACACAAGCTTCTAGAATGTTCTACGATAGTTCGTAAAGGTCAACACAATTGCATGTGCATCCACGCCATTGGCCTAGTCTGAAGGCAACCAGTATTAAATCATATACAAGTCTGTGGGAGAGACACCTTCCCACTGGCGGGAGCACAATATCAGTAACAAAATGAATTGTTATCCAACAACTTTGTTAAATTTGTGATCAAATTAATCCAAGTCGATTCAACTTATATTTTTCTATCCAAGGTTTGTTAAATCACAGTAATTCTTCCAAGGATGAAATCATATTCAATGGATAATCAATTTCCATCAAATAATCCACAACCCAATGCATTTCGGGTCAATACGAGACCCTTCATCAGGGGTCATCATTACAAGTTCTAAAGAAAACAAAAGAACAGGGGTCTGAACTTACTACAGTCCAAAAACTGTCATGAGACATAAATCAGCAATACAAGGCATTTACGATATGTCAGTATAAATGCTCCTTACAGCAGCGTGAAAGTGCTCTAGTGATTGGAATCTCCAATAGTCACATGCTTTCATGGGTTCACTCGTGCCCAATTTAAGTCATTAACATCTAACGTGCAGAAAACATTGCTCAGAGCCTACCAGTCTGTGAGTGAGCAGTAACGCCATCTGTGAAACGCATATCGGAATGCTCCAGTGACTGTCAGTAACTCGTTAGTCATGTGCTACACACAGGAAGACGCTTTAGTTGACAAACCTAACATACCGAGAGATGCAAAAGAAGAGAAAGAAACTTCCACCAAGCCGCTATGTTAACCAACAAAACCCGTGAAAAACATCTAGATAGACATAAAGCGAATCGTGAATTAGTATTAGCGGTTCTAATAACGAACGCAAACTTACCAGAGTGGCGTCAGCCATATACTCGAACCGCGCTACGAGTGTTACCAGGGGAAGTGACGTGTGACATCAGTTTTGTATGCGATGTGCATGAACTCTGTGAGCACTCGTGGTATTAATGAAAACAACACGAGCATCGTGTATATCATTCTATCATGGAATTGCTTTAAACAAAAAGAAATCTAAAGAAATATACATAAAACAGATAATGTGCATCAGTTCTAGAAATTTAGAACTCCTTTCATAAAGTTGCTGTGCACGGAACAAAATCATCGATCAGATTCTGTGCAAAATGAACCTCATATATAAAACCGGATCATATAGACATCATAAATTACACAGTAGAGAATGACACTTAAGTTAACCTACTTGCCAGGCCCAAACTTTCCTTTTTCTTACATGTAGACCCTGGTGTGCATATCACTGTTGAGGTATACACGTATGAGAAACACCGTGAGAAATATATGCCACTGGTGTGCGTATCACCACAAGAATGTAAACACGACTCACTGCAGTATTGAAAGCTGTGACACACATGTATGTCCTTCACAGTATGGGCATTAAACAATCTGCAGGGTTTCCCTGAGAAAATATTTAAAAAAAACATTTGCAGATGTCTGCGAAGTCGCCGGCAGACAATTGCAGCCCACGCTTAGTGTGGTTGACTGAATGTCAAAGACCGGTTCCATGATGAAAGCCGGAAATCTCAGATTAGTACACCCAAAATGGCTGCTGTTAGACTTGGGGGTCTCTAGTTGGCACAGGTATGCACTTGTGACAAATAGGGATCCTCGCCTCTAGTCAGGGTAAAGGGGTACACTCCTAAAATAACCCCTGCTCACCCCCTTGGTAGCTTGGCACAAGCAGACAGGCTTATCTCAGAGGCAGTGTGTAAAGCATTTGTGAACACATACAGTAATCAAGTGACAACACTAGAGATGCACACCACACAGGTTTTATATCAAAAATAAGTATTCTTTATATAGATTTACCACAAGACCATAAACAACAAAAATCCACAATACTGTTACTTTAAGATGGTAGAATTTAGCTTAGTTCTCTTTAGTTCTTAAATGCGACACTTTAAGTCAATGTACCTTTTAGATGCGACACGCAGGGCAACGAAAGTGTTGCAACAATGTTGATGCGTTGAAGTTTTTGGTGCAAGAAAATAAAGACATGAAGATCGTCCATTTGCGGCACGCTTCTCCGATGTTGCGAGAAGACTCGATTCGATGCGTCAGCTGCAGCGGCGACTCACATTACGCAATGCGATGACAGCGGCCTTGGCAGCGACACTCTTCTCTGATGTTGCGAGATGCTTCCGCTCGATGCGATGCTGCAGCGACGACACCCCTTTACGCGATGCGACGACAACAGCTTCAATGGCGGCACGCTTCTACGTGGATGCGAGGCGCTTTTCTTGATGCGGTGCAATGCGACAACTACGATGCCTGCGATGGCGACACGCTTCTTCCTCGATGCAAAACTCTTCTCTTGATGCGGTGCAATGGGTCAGCTACGATGGCAGCGATGGTGAAACGCTTCTTCGGCGTTGCGAGCCACTTCTTCAATGATGCAAGATGCTTCCACTCGTTGCGATGCTGCAGCGGCGACACAGTTTACGCGATGCGACGACAACAGCTCCGACGGCGGCACACTTCTCCTTCTTGAGTCGTGCTTCCAACTCCTTGCGACACGCAGTCCCTCAGAAGGCCCAACAACAGCAGCAGGCACGTCCAAAGAACTCTAGGGAGCTGGGGGGTGAAGTCTGTTGTTCCTGAGACTTCAGCAGGAGGCAAGCTCTTTTCCAAGCCCGTGGAGATCCTTCACAAGTTGCAGTAGGCAACCTCTGCAGGCCAATCCCCCAGTTTCAGGGATAGTCTCTCCTCAGTTTCTTCTTGGTTCCTCTCCTCAGCAGAGTTTCTTCTTGTTTCCCAAAGTGATCTAAATTCTTGGGATCAGGGTCCCAATACATATATCCCAAAATCATTTGTCCTCTGAGGGCAGGGGGGCCTTTGTCTTGTTCAAACCATTTCTGGTCAGTCCTGGAGCACTTTGTTTACCTGACTCCTTCTTTCCTTTCAGAGTGCAGGGCAGAGACATCAGACGCACAACAGGAGGTGGAGCCAGCATTGTGGGTGGAAGGCACAGCCCTATTCAGGTCCCAGGTGCAACTCCTCCCTCCCATCTAGATGCAGATCTCTCTATTCCCCATTGGGCCACCTCTCCCTGTCTCCTGGAATTCCCCAGGCCTGTCACTCAAACTCCTGACAAGGAATACACAGCCTAGCAGAGGCAGGTTTGAATGGTCAGACAAGAAAATGCCTACTTTCTAAAAGTGGCATTTTCAAACACAGAATGTTAAAACCAATTTCACTAAAAGATGTATTTTATCATTCTGAGTTAAGGCATACTAAATTCGAATTTCTACCATGTTCCCTGAGTCAGTTAGGATTATAAAATGTAATAATCAAACTGCCCACTCTGGCCTATGGAGAACAGGTAGCCTTGCAATAGTGAAAAATGAAAATGGCTGTAATTCACTATTAGAACATACCACACACACCAGGGCATGTCCTACCGTATACTTACAATGCACCCTGCCCTTGGGCTTACCATAGGGGTGTCTGATATGAAGAAAAGGGAAGGTTTAGGGACTGGCAAGTGGGTGCACTTGCCCAGTCAGCATGACAGTACCGGACTGCACGCAGGCTCTGCAATGGCAGACCTTAGACACACTTTTACAGGCTGCTTTTGTGGGTGGCACAACCAGTGCTGCAAGCCCACCAGCAGTATTTGGATTCACAAGCCCTGGGCACTCCTGGTGCACTGTACTAGGGTCTGACAGGTAAACCAAACCAACCAATCATGGAATCACAAATTCATACATTAATTTACAATAGGGAGCACTTGCACTGTGGCACTGGGCAGCAGTGGCACAGTGCTCTGAGCAACTAACACCAGCAAAAACACATGAGGCAACAGAAGAAAAATGGAAGGGAGACCCACGCCAAGGTGTCAGGTCTAACAGCCGCCATACATGGTTCCTGTTTATTCATTGTTGAAAATAAAATGAGTTTCCTTACTTTCACAGTGTGGTCTTCAGCTTCCTTTACCACAAAGGCCTACCACGATTCAGCATGCTAGAGGGAAGGTTTGTAGTGTCCCTTATGCTGTTTGGCCATCTTCAGGGGAATGCTCCAACAGGATTAATTATGTTGGAACTGGTAGGCTCTGACTTGTGGAGCTGATGGGCTACCATTTGTGCCTTTCTAGAAATTGGTTATATTGTGAGTGGAATCTTTGGCTTTTTTTATTCTGCCACATATTTCCTTGCACTTGTGGTCCTTTTCTCCTATGCACTGACTTAGAATTCTGGGTGTCCTTCTGTGCTCTGCACCACTAATTGTATTTTTTAAAGGATGTCCTTCTGCATGCCCCATGGGTACTTTTGTTTTATTTCACAGAGGTCTTGGTTTGTTGTTTCATACTTTTCAGTTAAATAAGGTTGCATATGTGGATTTTGGAACATAACTATAGTCAAGTCAGTTAGCAAGAAGTCTCCCTCAAGTCAGTCACAAATAAACATATCTCTTCTTCACAACTCTAAACCCTTGTGTAGATCTTTTCATCTGTCCTGTTTTTTTAATTAATATTTTTCTGTGTCTGAAGAGAGGTAATTGCATGTGTTCCCTGATTCCACAGAGAAGGAACCCATTTGGACTAACCTTGCAAGATGTTTTCCTTTGCCTGTCTTACGGCACACCAGCCCAACAGATTTTGCTACAAGGGTGGACCTTGGTGGTTTTACTTGCAGTTTCTGAGTCTCATCACGCTGCTATGAACCTGCACGGATCCCAATAATTTTTTACACTATGGGCACCTGTCCACCTCTCTGGGCTTCATGTCTCCTTTTTGTTGACTCACATTACCTGGCCTATGTACTGAGTTATATTTTCTTCTCTTTCTCTTTGATAGAGAGTTTCTGGAGGCTGTAGCTGATGCAATTAGTATTTTAGCCACATAACTAGTTGAATCATGCCTTCTTGAGTGCATTCTTACTTTCTGTGGAGTAGGCAAGGAAGACGAATGAGCAGATAATGCCACATGGTTTGAGGTTGTGCTTTGTTTTTTGGGAAATCTGCTGATTTTGATCCTTTTTCATGGTGAACAGGAAAGCCATCCCTAGGGATGAGGGGTATGTATTTTCTTGTTAGACTTCGCATCTAAAAATCTGTCAGCTCAATAAGACAAACCTCATTTCCTAAGGAATACGAAAAGAAAAGCTAGTAATCAAAGTAAGAAGAGTAAGGAACCTTGAGAGTAAGTAATCAGGATATTATTAAAACATCTTCGTCAATTCTGACTCTGCTCCACAGCCTGATTTACAGCCCTCAAAATGTGCTAATCCACCTAAATTACCAATCAAATAAATATGGGAAGAAGACTAGGGGAACAATTCCCTTTGCTCTTAATCTTAGCCCACAGATTTTTTCAATCAAATCTTGTTTCTAGCAAGCTCCACATAGTGGTGGTCAAAAAAGACTCACAATTTAATATTAACTCAATTTGTTCTTACATAATTACTCATGTCTTAAGTACCATCAGGTGTACCGCTCCTGATGCAATCTTAAGTATCAGAAGCACATTAGGACCTGATTAGGACGCTCGTCGGACTGCCCGTCTGACTATCACAGCCCCTTTCTGACCGCCGAGACAGGTAAAGCTCCGCCTGCCATTTTACAATGCAACCGCAGCAACCGCAGAGGTCTCATAGTCAGCAGTGCTGTGCTCCCCAGACATGTCGCTGCAAGTGGGTACAAATGCACAGGAAACATGTGCAGTTGTACACACATGCATGACATGTGGGGTCATGCCTTGTGCACCATGTACCCCATTGCTGGAGTTTGCGCAATCCAGTCAATGGGCTACATTCCACATGAAGACTTACCTGGATTCCGCTACCCACTGGGCAGTCCACTTTGGAGTGCAGGTGCTGAGGTGTAGGGGGGACCTGGAGGAATGGTTCCACACCGGAGTCCACTGGAGAGAAAGGGAATCAGGTGAGTATTCACCCCTTTTCCTTTGTTTCCGACGGTTCGATGCAGGCGGTCAGACAACCATGGTCAGGTCGTTGGAAACCCACTTCGTTATCTGGATGGCGGTTGGATCTCCCTTTACTGCTCAATGGCTGCTGTTCCTCTTTTACTGCCAACTCATCAGTTGGAGGAAGACTGCCGGAGTTGGCGGTCTGTCAGGGGTCGGTCGGAGTATAGACTGGATGCATCTTAATCCGGCAGTTGGACCGACCGCTTCCAAGGAGAACTTCGGCGGTCTGACCACATCCGACAGGGCCATGAAATGCGGTCCAACTGGCATCTTAATCAGGCCCAATGTGAGAACTAGTGATGCACCAATGTACCAGCACATAGGTATTAGTCAGTAGATGAACAAGGATCTTAATGTAAACGAATTGCTTGGACTCTTACTGGCGTACCTTAGTAAGTAAAAAATCATTTCCATGACCAAATGTCTGCTCTTTCTTCATCATTATAGGCTCTGCCTATAGCCAATGGCAACAGACTTATAGTAAGTTAGTAGTCCAGCACACTCTCCTAGTGACTGTCTCATTGCAGCTTCTTGAGTTCCAATTCCTTTTCATTGCTGACAGTCTGATCATACAGGGCATGCTTTGACTTATGTGCAGACCTCTTTGAAATGTCATTTTTTATTGTGTATTGTTTTGTTTCTCCCTGAGATCACAGTGATGTTGTCTTGATCACCTCCTCAATCAAGTCACATGATTCACCTTGTAATCCGGCAATGAAATCAATACTCTGAAATGGGTCAATTTTGGTGTTCACCACATATTCTAGATCCAGCTCACTCTTAATGTGTACTGTCTTCCACCTGTGGTCTGACCATGATGGTTCACATTGAGACTCCTCAGTTGTCAATGTTGATCTGCTGTGCATTAATAGGATATTTTCCTTGCTCATTCACTTCAGGACTTTACAAAATAGGAAAAGGAACAACTTCCTAAAAAAAATATACTTTTTCTGGTTACAAGTTAATTTCAGTTCTTCAGCCAGTGCACAATATCATCATCATTTTCAAAACTCTTTAAATGATAGTAAAAAATACATTAATCATTTTTCTAACATGCTCAACGAATGCTACGCCTAGTCTCTCTGATCAGTCTTTGCAACTCTGTTGGCATATGTGTTAAATTATGGACAATAGTGAAGACAACCTTTAAAGTAATTTCACACATTACAGACTGTTAAACAACATAGGAAGCGAGAGCATAGGAAAATTGAGCCAGATATGACTAGAGGAATTGGAAAATCTTTGTAGAATAATATGGAAAATGTAGCTAAAAATGTGTGTAGGCTGCCCTGCTATGAATAGCACTTTATTAAAATCAAATACCTAATCCTCTCTTAAATTTAAACTCTAAGTAAGGGTTTTTTTCCATGTGGGGCTTGGCCTGACAAGAGCCCGCCATGCCGTAACTTTTTGGGCACCCGGCCGATCACAAAAAATCAGCCTCACCATGCCTGCTACAGGTGGGTAGAGTGCTCTGGAGTCCTGCCCGCTGTGAATAGGGGAGCCCCCTGCCTGTGTACAGTTAAGTTGGCACTGGGGGAGCCCTGACACACCAGTGCGGGGAATGCCTCTGGGCAGCTGCATGGACGAGACCTGCATGGACCTGGTCAGTCTGCGTGCTAGCAGAGAGATGCTGTGGGAGTTGCAGAGCCCAGAGGTCCCTGGAACATCACATACCCAACCACAAGCCTTCCTGTCCCTGGTGTGGCCACCTGCTGCTGTTGGGCTTGGGCGGATATGGCTGGCGGAGCCAATGGAGAAGCGGAATGCCTCTTGCAGATGAGTGCAGGGGTCCGCAGGCGGTGAGAGCAGTACAGGCGCAGGTAAAACCTGTGTCTGCAACCCAAGCTGAATCATGTGTCCCAGGACCAAGAGGCAAACTAGGAGAGGAGGAGTGCTGGACCCCCTGCCTAGGGGCGATGAAGCAGCATCCCTCCATCCGAGGATTAGGGGACCTTTGGCCCATCTGCCTTGTGGTGAATGCTACAGAGGCTGCGATTGGAGGGTACCCAGCCTGGAACTTGGAGCCCAAAGTCAGTGCCAGGAGGAGCCTCGAACAGATGAGGAGCAACAGAGAAGGAGAACTTCAGGTGGTGTCGTGCTGTTTGAGCCCAGACTACGCTGGTGAGTTGGGGGCCCCCTACTTGGCGTTACCTTCATGAGAGGGCCTGAGGGTGGTGAAGGGGCCTATGGGGCATGCCTAGGGCTGACAACTGCATGGAGCTCATCCTCTGGCTGGGGTATGCCCCATGAGGGTACCTGTTGGGCACTAGTTGGAGCGCCTGATGATCCTTGAGGCATCTGTCACACTGTGGAGTAGTTGACTGGGTAAACCTGGCGGTGAGGAGTGCTGCAGGTACGGACCTTGGGTGACAGGAGTGGTCTGCCCAGGTGGCAATGGTTGGGGGATGGGGCACATGGGAGTAGCTGCATCGGTGAGACTGGTGGGGGTTCCCCTACCGCTGTGGCTGGTAGCATCAACAGCTGAGGATATTGGGGATGACTTACCTGCTTATCTGAATGGTCATAGACTCTGGGCAGTGGCCTGGATGAGGGGCCTGAGAGGCATTTGCTGCTTGAAGGGAGTCAAGTGCAGAGGAGTGAACATGGGAAGGTCAAGTTCCATGCACTCACATCCTCGCAACACCATTACATAACACGTGACAATTCAGCAGCCATCTCAGCGGCTTACTCACCAAAAAGGTATAGATTCTGCAAGCGTGCTCCTAGAGTGTGAGCTTGAGCCCTCAAGGGCTGAACTGCTGGTGGCCATTCAATTGCAAAAACAACAGTTGATGGACAGAATGCAGAACAATGTCATAAATTCACCCCAGTTCAGAGATCTGGGCCTAAATCTATTGTTTTTTTGCTCACCATACCATTCAAGGTTGAACCCAGCCATATGCTATCAGACTGGACCCTGTGCCTCATGGAAACAGGCCAGACCGAACTGCCAAGCCAGGTCCTTCCTGGCCATTCAAGGCTCATGAACTGCCCTCGAGCAAAAAATCAAGACTGTTTCCATAGATGTCAACCTGCTCAAGGCTGATCTTCAAAAGGTGGGTGACAAGGTAGCCATGGCTGAGGGTACTATTGTGACTCTGCAGGGGTATATGCCCTCCCTAAAGCAACAGATGCCCAGGTTGACTACAGTTATCCATAAGCTGAAAAACAGAGTGGGAGACCCGGAGGGCCACACATGACACAACAACCTTCGAGTGCTGGGGTTCCAAGAGAGGGTGTTCTTGGATGGCTGGGTGAAACATTTGCTCTGGCCACGGGGGTCTCTTGGATTGCTTTGTGGTTTGGAAGACACACAGGGCCCTGGTACCACCTCCTCTCCCTGGAGTGCCATTGAGGGGCATTTCTCCCAAAATCTTGAATTATCAGGATAGAGATTGCATATTGCATGCTGCCATGTAGCGAGAAGTACCACAATTTGAGAACAACAGGATTGCCATTTACCCGGACTACAAAAGAAGATACAGGAGCAATTTCACACTTGTAAGGAGCACTACTTACAGGAGCAGCAGAAAGTGTTCCTGGTCATCAAAGAGAAAGTACAGGACTGCAGCTAGTGTATGTGTTTTTGAACCCTTCAAAGCTTAAGGTCATCACGCAGCGGAAAGGACACTTTTCGGAGAAACCGGAGTAGGTCTGGGATTGGCTGGAAATGAGGGACAGTATGGCTGCCCTCCGACCAGGGGTCTGTGTACATGCTGACTCTGAGACTGGGTTAGTCTACAGATGTTGACGTGGCCTGTCCTGTGTGGGGGGGCCTTAAATTCTGTGCCATGGGACTCACTATGGGTCATGATCCAAGAAGATGGCACTATTCAGGTGTTGACTGGGACGTCCTCACAGGCGCATGGTGGGGTGCAATAGGCTTGTCCCTCAACTGGCCCAGAACCTGAAGTCCCCAGTGCCACACAAGACTACTTGCCAGACACACTGCAAATTGACCCAATGCAGAGATAAACTTTCTGATTAAGTCATTTTTTGTTTCCCTTTCAGTAAGGCACAGCTGGTGGGCAGAGGGAGTGATTGCTATGGGGTAACAGCTGCTTTCAAATGACCTCCTGGCATCCCAGGCCATTTGTGTCATGTGCCAGTTGTCTGGCTGAGCTCTTATTGTCTGCAGCCTGTGTAGGGCGGTGGGGGCTGCCACTTTGAAACTGGAGGTTGCTGTGATGCTTGAAGCATGGGAGAGTTGCCCCCTGGGGGGGTAAAAGTGTTTTTTTTTATTAGTATGTGGAATTAAGGGATGTTGTGTTTGGGGTCCTGCTTCTGTTAGACAGGGTAGGGGATAATGTGTTGGTCCTGGCACATACACTTGGTGGGCTTATATAGGCTTATTGTTCCACTATATTTTTCTGAGGGTGAGGGGGCATTGTTTGTCATGGTTTTATTGTTGATGGCTGATTTGAGGCAGCTTGGTGGCATAGTCATACAGATGATGGGTGTAGGGAGGTATCCCATTCAGCAGCATCGCAGATATGGGGGATGATTACCGATTCCTGACATGGAATGTCCTCAGGCTGGGATCCTATACTAAGTGGTACAGGGTGCTCTTGATCCTGAAGTATCATAGACTCAGTATGGCCTAATTGCAGGAGACACACTTAGATAATGTGCAAGCAGCATAACTGACCAAGTAGTAGTGAGACCAGTTATTCCATGCCTCCTACTCTAGAAACACCAGGGGCATGCTGGTTTAGGTAGCACAAGGGACACCATTTTCCCTCACCTATGCGGAGGCCAATGTGGATGACAGATATGTGCTGCTGCAGGGTATGCTCAATGGGAAGGCTTTGCCCCTGCTCAGCACATATGCTCCGAATGCGGATGATCTGCACTTCTTCCACAGGGTGCAGGACTCGGATGTGCCTCTCTTGTGGTTGGGCAATTTTAATTGTGTGGTCGATGGGGACCTCGATAACACGCCGCAGTGGGCGGGCACCAAATCTTGTATGACAATAGCCCTAGGGGAGGTGATTAATACCTTCGGATTGTCCGACGCTTGGTGTGCACTCCACCCCTCATTGAAGGAGTTCATGTACCACTCCCTTACACACAATTCATCCAGTAGGTTGGACAGAGTTCTGCTGGTGTGGTTCCATGTTGTGGTGCATGTGACCATCTCACACTGAGCTAGATTCTTGTCTGATCACTCCCTGTGTGCTGGGTGCTGAAGTAGGAGGGGGCCACAATGCAGAGGGTGGTATGGAGATTCCTATTGTATATCCTGTCGGACGTGATGGGCAGGGAGACCCTATCTCATGCACTCACCAAATACAGGAAGCACAACTGGGGCTCGACCACAAGCAGGGCCACTGAGTGGGGGGAAATGAAGGCAGATTAGTGTAGGAAATGCCTGTATTTGATGTGTGGAGTGAGGCACCATCTCAAGAAGGACTTTGATACAGCGGAGACTAGTTTGGCAAGTATACAGGTGTGGTATTCACAAGACCCACTGTTTCTTAAGGTTAGATTGAAGTACAGGGGCGCATAGACAATGCCTTGGGTAGACTGGACCTATACATGTTGACGCAGTATCAACAGTGCCTGTGTTGTGATGAGGACTAGTCGGGTAGGATGCTGGCTTGGATTCTGCGCAGGGAGATGACCGTTCCCCCTATCTCCCAATTGCACATTGTGGAGGGCGGACATCGTGGCCGATTTTTGGGGATGGTTGGAGGGGGGTGTACCAGGGGAATTTGCAGATTAACTTGGACAGCATCTGGGCATTCCTGGACTGCTTGGGGTTTCCGGGGGTTGACACATTGGTGGCTGTTGAGCTGGACTCAGACCCTGAGCTGGACAAGTTATGGGTGGAACTGTGGAGGCTCCCAAAGCCAAAGACACCTGGAGGAGACATAGTCCTGGTGGATTTTTTTAAGGAGTACTCTTCTTGGAGATCAGAGGTAGGGGGGAGCTGCCGTTCACCATGAGGGAAGGAGATATTTGCATGTTACCCAAGCCTGGTGGGGACTCGGTGAACCCGGCAGCGTACAAGCCACTCACTATGATAAACTTAGATTTTAAAGTGTTGTGTAAACCACTGGCCAGCCACCACTGCTGAATGGACTGGTATATGAGGACCAGTGCGGCTTTATCCCAGGGCACAATACAGGAAGGAATCTGAGGCAGAAATGGTGCAGGTATACCATAGACATAGAAAAGGCCTTTGCCACCGTGGACTGAGGGTACCTACTTGAGGTCCTGTGGGTCATGGGGTTTGGGCCGCAATTCCAGGTATGGATCTGATTGTTGCATACCGGCTCAAGGGTGAAGGTCCAAGATGGAAGGAACTGGTATGATAGCTTGGAACTGGGAAGAGAGACTCAGCAAAGCTGTCCACTCTATCCGTTGTTATTCGCTTTAGCTAATGAGCTACTGGCAGTCCTGGCCCACTGGGAGCTACACAATTAAGGTATCAAAAAGGGTGCTACATGACATGTATAATTGTTATATTTAGGCAATGCTTTGTTTTATCTTAGAGCCCCTAGGAATTCTTTTGGGACCATTATGCGGCTGCTGGATAAGTTTGGCGACGTGTCCCACCAGTGTATTAACCACAGCAAGTCATTGCGGTTCCTCTTTGCCGCGCTGGTGGTGTCTCTGGAGGAAAAGCTGCCTGATATAGGGCTGTGGTGGGAACCTGACAACTTCTGATATCTGGGCATGATGGTGGCGCACACTAAAAGGAAGCAGCTGCGGCTCAATATGGGTAGGTGCTGGAGTCACGGCGCTCATCAGTGTCCTTCTGGAACTGTCACTGCTGCTCATGTGTAGAATTGCCATCGCTTAGGTGGTGCTACTCCGGCGTTGTCTGTATGTACTACAGACCTCCATGTGCTTTTTGCCCTTTAGAGTATTTGGGCAGCTTGACTCTATACTCATCTCCCTTTTCTGGGCTGGTAGGTGCAGCAAGGTGGCTCGCGTCAACTTGATGAGGCACTATGAGGAGCGAGGCCTCAAGGTGCCACAACTTGAATTTTACTATTTTGCTGCCATCATGCGACATGCTGCCAGGTGGCTGACTGACAGAGGTATTTATTTATTATTTATTTATTTCGAAGTTTATAAAGCACACAGCTACCCCCAAAGGGGGTGTCCCGGTGCAGATGCAGACAGCAGATGAAAGGTGCAGAGTGGGGAACTAGGGGTTGGTAAACATCCAGGTCTTTAAGGCACACCGAAAGATGGGTTCTGCTCAGCGGAGAGAGAGAGATTCTGGAGGTAATGACCACAAAGTCTCTGCCACCCATTCTGGTCCTATGAAAACGGGGAGTAGCAAGGAAATGAAGATGGTTGGATCTGAGGGTCTGACTTTGTTGATAGTGTTTAACTCTGGCTCTCAGGTATACAGGGCCATGTCCCCGAACAGCTTGGAAAGCCATAATGAGGTAACTGGGAGAAGCGTCTCTTGACTGGTTTGGTTCACAGTGCCAAATTCAAACAATGCTGATGGAGGGGGCAGGAGATGCGGAAGACCTACCATATGTCCAATGTGCAATTTTGGCACATAAGCAAAAACAATTGGGCTAAAGTGTGTGATTTTGATACTGTCTGAAAGGAGGCAGGTGAAGTGGTTCCCCTCAATATTTTTGGTTGAAGTGGGCTCCATAGATGCAATTTGACCTCCTATTGCTAACTGGGTGACTATAATGTGATATGGTAGTGTGTGTGCTACAGTGAGCAGTCTCCAACTAGATGGGAATTTTCTCGGATAATAAATGAGAATCCATAAATGAGAATCCATCTGCGCCAAAGGCATAGAGTGATGCTAGAAGAATAATATGCCATCGGTAAAATTAGAGTTTGCTATTAAATGGCTGAGAAGAATGATATAACACTTGAAAGGACAGTGACATCATTCCTGTCACCAAAAATACTATATGCTCAGTAGAAATAATGCACATAGTAGCACTGCGCAATAAGATAACGCGCCTCAGGATGTTGTGCCAGGGAGCAATGGTCCTACAAATATTTGGAAGAGATCAAGCACACAGATTACTGAGCCACAGAATATGCCCTCATAATTTTGTGCAGTAAACATCACAGGTTTTTGCTGAACTCAGCTTTATGTCTGTAAGTGCAACATAAATCTCAACAGGCATACCTGGGACATCTAACTACTTATATTAATATTAAAGACGGGCCTATTCTATGAGGATGTACAAAAGGATTGTTTTAATGATTCCTCCTATTTATTTTATACATGAAAACTCAACTTCTTCAAAGTTGATTTATTCTTGACAATTCCTCAGAATCACACATTGCTCTGCTTTTGGCTCAATGACAATATGTAACCCAGTACTAGCCCAGTTGGTACCAATAGCCTCGAAAGGCTATCGTTTGTAGTTATAGCAGGCTTGTTCACAACTCTTCTCCTTTTAACACCCTGACTAAGAGATTTAGTATTGATAACACCTAAAGTTGGAGTTCTGCTCTTGATAACAAAGGCCAATACCCACAAAAATGTAACAAATTCTAGACTGTATAGTCCATTAGTGAGCCATGCTTAATAATGCTGCTAGTCATTTGGAGCTGTGTTTCAATGAATAAACATAAATAATTATCTCAAATAATCAAACTCACAAGCCTAGCTCTTTTGCGGCAGTAACCAGGTTAGTAAACTCTGAGCTAGATCATAATACTGAGACTCACAAAGAGTTATACTGTTCCTAAGAAAGACTTTTTTTAGAGCATTATACATAATATTACCTCACGTACACCAGAGATGTTCTCTTTATGCCCACTGTGTTTCAGATCTCTGCTCAGTCATGAAACTACCTGCTCTTGAAAATACCCAGATTCTATCAGAGCTACGCACTTTATGACTATAGGTAGCCAAAGCTTTGCTCCTTGTAACATCTTCACCAACTCAAAGTTCTACTCTTATAATACCAAGACTCCCACAGAGATCTGCACTTGTTAATGAACAGACTCCCTCAGAGATCTACTTTTGATAACACCCAGATTCACTCATGACTCTATCCTTTTTTATATATAGACACATTCAGAGTTCTGATCTTGTCAATAGAACCAGCCAGTTCTGCTCTTACAATATCTCCTCCAACTCACAGTTCTACTCCACATAGTACCCATATTCACTCGGAGAGCTCTTCTGTAAACACACCAACTTACTCAGCACTCTGCTATTGAAAAATACTCAGTTAGAACTTTGCTTGATATCAAGCAGTCATTTTAAAGTCTGTTCCTGATAAAGCACTTACATACTCATAGTTCTGCTTTTGAGAATATCTGAACTCCATCATGGTATTGCACCTGATAATACACATTCTTGCTTAGAGGTGTAATTTTGACAGTAACCAGATTCCGCACATGATAGTAGAGATCTACTCATAGCTAGTATTCTAAAAGCTCATACTCTGTTCCCGATAAAAAACAGATTAACAGACTTCAGATTCTTATAATTATGATCCATGGGGATAGATGGCTAAATCAAATATGATGGAAAATTGTCAGACATCTACATCATTTTTCATTTTTCAAACTTATTCTCCCAATGGGGTAGTTAGTTTCTGAAAATGAAATACAAATGACCCCCACACCACAGGAGGTTTCTCAAAGGGTGTGGGGTTCATTATGCTTTTCATATTCTTCACCTGGTGGTGTCAGACAGTGAAAAAAATCCATGTGATCGCCCACTCTAATTTGGGCCGGTGGTCTGATATCAAACCTCCAATGAGCCATACTCAGTCAGGCCGTTGAAAGATTATGTCGGCAACAGAGCCGGAGTAGCCTTAATCGCCGACATACTTACTCTAAATCAGGGGGGCAGACCTTGAGTTTGGCCAAGAGTGTAATCTGTAATCTCTAAATGAGCTCCTAAGATTGATTGCTTTATATAATTTTGTGTGAGCTCCTACTATTGAGCTCACTCTAGCTATTATAATTTATAATTAAATTTGTAGTTTGTGTTCATGTTATTTGACCAAACCTCTTGCTGAAGAGACTGCCTTTAAAGGAACTTGCTACTTTGCCTCTAGTAGTGCCTACAATTGTGTTGAATTTGTTAAATCTTACACATATTACATAATACATCAATAAGTGTGTGCCACATAAATGCTGATAGTCAGAATGAAAGAGCCTGTAGTTGGAGTCATAATGAGAATGTGTGCCAAGCGATGGTGCGGTAGTTCAGTAGTTTGCTGAATCTACTGTACAGACCCTAAAATATCTCAAATCGGGTTAGATTCAGCTCCATACATAAAAACTTACTTTAATAACAGCATTCCATAACAAAATACTAGGGCCTTCATTACAGGACCTGAAGTAATCGCTAACCATGTGCAAAGAGGTGCCTGCAACCAAATTGTTAATACAGATGGTGCACAAATATTGTGCTGCCCTATCAGTGTTTCCCAGCAAACATTTTGTCAGCTAAAACATCTTGGAATTTATATGTAGTTCAGTTCAGTTAGGAGAAACAAATTTTATGAGTAAATGCCATTGCAAATGTATGCTAGTAATAATACTCAGGGCCTGATTTAGAGTTTGGCAGATGGGTTACTCGGCCACAAATGAGGCAGACATCCTGTCCGCTCTATTACAAGTGTCATAGGATAATATGCCCCCTCAATAAGGTGGACTGGATATCCTCCACGTTTGTGACAGAGTAACCGGTATGCCAAACTCAAAATCAGGCCCTTAGTTTCTTAAATAGTGGTTTATACTGCAGCTTTTGCCATTAGACTCACTTTCATATCTCAGAATCGGTGAGTCCACAGTTGCATTAAGCCTAATTCATAATAGAGGATTCTGCACATTTTAACAGTAAGAAATTCAATGTGGTAGAGAATATGGTAAACATTGTTTACAACGCACGCGTTACAACGCGTGTCATTACAACAATTTTTGTTACAACGCGAAATCAATTAATACGCATATGATTACATCGCATAATCCATTACAACGCATTCCCCAACGTAATGCCCTAGCAGAGTTAGAATAGTAATTGCGTTGTAATGGATTATGCATTGTAATGACATGTGTTGTTACAACATGCTTTGTAAAGGATTTTGCTTTGCAAAAAATCTGTTGTAATTACACGTGTTGTAACTCATGCATTGTAACGTGTCCTATTAAGAGAATTCTATCTGTTAATATTTCTGTCAAAATAACAGTTACATTTGGCCTCTGACTCGCTCTAAAAATGCAGCTAATATTGCAAGAGGCAAGCCTTTCAAAAGGCTTCATTATTCAATTTCCTACTGAACTCACTATAGATTATGTGTGGTTACTGCTGCACCTCCCACACATGTTGTTTCAGTGCATTGCTTTATGTAGCTGACTGTGAGTACCAAGCGGATCTGTGTAGAGGTTGAAGATGACAGAAGGCAGTATGAGACCATGGGGGACTCTGTAGGTGATAGGGAACTTTCGGCATCTGGAGGCACTTTTTGGAAACACCAGGCATAATTATGTACCTGAGAGATTATATGGAACTGGTAGGGTGCAATCTTTAAGTATTAGTACCATTCAGTGAAACCCCCACCAGTTTCATTATAAGTTAAACTCAATGGAATGGAGAACATCTGCTCAGACCTGGTTTTACCAGGTATAGAACCGCATGGCATTCCCAATCCTGTGGGGTTTAATGTTTCTATTTACCATCTGCTCCAAGCCAGTGATAAATGAGAACCTGTGTTTCTGTGCGGGGCAGTGGTGAAGGGAGAGGGCATCCTCAAATTGCAGCAAGTCTACAAGGCCCCTCGCACTTACAGATATCACTATTGCAGATGAAATAAGTTGTGCAGATGATAATTCCCTATTAATGATATCACTGGGTATCTGTGAAACAGAGTAGGTTTTTGGACAACAGTCCCTACCATAGAGTTTACTGTGTGAAAAAAGAGACCCTGAAAACAAAACATTATAGCTAGTATTGTTTTTGACAAGTTATAGACCATTTATTATACGTCAAATGAATGCACGCAAAATGACTGATAAATACATTGACTTAAAGCGTGCAGTTGTGATGAAGAATATTACTAAGCAGTAGGCAAAGAATAAACCTAACGTTGTTATTCCAAGATACTAAAAAACATTTAGCAAAACCGTGTGCTCATGCCCTGAATCCCTATATGTCTTTGTCTTGTTATAGAGAGCACAGCTTGTCTTGTTCAGGAACACAGCATATCATGTTCTTCTTCTCCTGGCTCTCTGCTGTCTGCCTTTAAAAATCTATTTCTAGTAGATATGAAAAGTCCTTACAGAAAGGCACTGTTCCAAGTGTAATGGTTATTAACTGAGTTGTCATTGGTTGGAGTCCAGTGATAGTTAAAGTCAAACATAATTGTATATGAAGCTTAATACTTCATTGGCTGCAAATCAGACATGGATTAATCCAATCATATTTGCAGAGAAAACTGAAATGTCATTGGTTGCACCTCAGATAATTATGAGTTGATTGCACTGCAGTTCATACATGGTTGCCGCTGCAATACATTTTTTAGGTCTCGCCTGCGAATGCAGTGCATGCGCTGATTCGCCTCGGCCTATTGCATTGCAAATGTTTGTTTTCCATTAGCTGGCAGTAACCTACTTGGACACACATGTACCATGAAACAACATACATGCCACTTGTCAAATCCATAATAAAGGAAGTGAGAACAAAGCAAAACTGAAAGATACTCTGCCAATAATATTAATGTTATTCTACTGCATGGCAGATTGGTGTACCATGAAACAAGAATTATTATAATTAAATTTATAAGGCGCGACAGCTACCCAAAAAGGGTTTCCCGGCGCCAGAATGAAAATGTGTACTGAATAAAGAATGAATGTGTAAAATGATTTTCAAGGAGGTAAACCTCATAGATATATCACGGCTCATGATTGAATCTGAATTTCCTTCATGTGCGTAAATAAAGAAAGGAATCACAAACCCGTGGACAGGTCGATTCACCAGCAGGGAAACACAGACCCAGCATAGGTCAAGGAATACGTTAAGAAGACTCAGATGTCACTAATAAACAATGGCCACAGGCAGAGAAGCAAAGGTGACAGTTTCAATTGAAACCGGTTCTTGATATCATGGTATATCATGGTGCATATCTTGTAAGTCAGTGCCCAAAAGGTGACCTTGAAGGAGGTCACTCAATCATTCTTTGGTGAACAAGTCAGGATCAAAGTCAGACAAAAATTGTTCCAAAGAACGAGTAGATGGCGAGGAAGTAGATGAAATACCAGTCTAAGGAGGGGGTGTGGCCGAGCCGAGCCGCAAGATGGCCGCCGTGTAACGGGGCTCTGCCGGCCGAGCACAGAATCCGTCGGCCCATCCGTATTATGCCTTCTTTTTCCGTGCTGGAGAGGTCCAGCGGGAGGAGCCTGGCCGCTTGTGACCCGAATGCAGCTTTCGCGGCCGATATTGGTGGCGGAACTCTGGCGCTATAGCCCCTCGTTGTGCCTGCGGTCTTCCTGCGCCACGCTGGGCGGCAACCTCCGCTACGCAAGTCCCTGGTCGCAGGCCGGGGGCCTGGTGCACTGGGCCGTGACGACCGGCGGGGCTGGGTCTGGCCTGCATGCACTGATCGGGCGGCTGCGATGAGACTCCTTGAACGCTGAGAGCTGGCTGACGCATGGATTCGACAGGGGAGAGTGTCGAGCTACGTTCCGAGCGGAGGGGGCCTGACAGATGGTGGAACACCCTGCTCTGCTGACTCCACGAACGCTCCCACTAACGGGAGAAAATATATACAACATGACCACAACACTCTGGGGGTAAGAAACGATTGACCCCTGCTGGCGAGCTGACCCTGACTGACCACCCACGAAAGTACCCCCTTTTTGGGCCACGGGCATCTGCTGACGGAGATAAGGGCGCTGTTGCTGCGGGACGGGGGTGAAGGACCATTCGTGCAGGGACTGCCCGCCTGCCGCACTAAGCTTGTTTCCATGCCGGGCTTTGCGCCCACGGTGAGGGCTGCGCAGAGGGCCACGTAAAGGTACGAATCGAGGGCCTGCGCGGCACGCAGATTTGGTATAGGGCCGGAGCCTGACACGACACTTCGAATTCATCCCCTCCCCTGGGGGCCCTTGGGGTGATTCCCCCGCGGCAGCATGGGGAAGCCGGACACCAAGCAGCGAAGACTACATTTTGAGAAACAGAGTGTCCAGAAAATTGCGATGGAAACGGCGTCACAGACGGTGGTTCCTGAAACGCAGATGGAACCCACGCAGGGCGACGACGACATAAAAAGCATGTTTCGAGACCTCAAGGGCTGCCTTAAGGAGATTGACAGCAAACTTGACTCCATGGCTCAACGAATGGACGGCATCTCGCACAAAGTCGATCAACACGAGGAAAGACTCACAGCGGCGGAGGCGCGGATTGCTGAATGTGAAGAAAGCCACAGCGACACCCAGGAAAAATTGCTCCGCATGGATAAGGTCCTGGAAGTGATACGGGCCGGAATGAAGATTTGGAAGCCCGCTCCCGCAGAAATAACGTTCGCATTCTTGGGATTGCGGAATCCACAAACATTGGTACTATGGAGCAGTTCGTGGAGGGGATGTTCCGAGAATTGTTTGGAACGGACCTATCGACCATGTTCCTGGTTGAACGTGCACACCGAACGTTGGGCCCACGCCCGGTGCCGGGGGCGCCGCCGCGCCCGATCCTTGCCCGCATTCTAAATTACAGAGACAGAGACACAATCTTGAGGCTGTCCCGTGAAAACGGTGAGCTCACTTTCCAAAACATGGCCATCTCTCTGTATCCTGACTTTACACAAGCTGTGCAGGCTGCAAGGCGTGAATTCCTGCCGGCTAAAAAGATCTTCCAAAAAGTGGGCACTAAATACGCCATGCTATACCCCGCCAAGTTGAAGATTCACCACAAGGGGAAACCGATGATCTTTACGGAGGCCACGGAAGCGCTAAAATGTGCACGACAAACAGAGAGGGCGCAGCGCGAGAGGCGCGATGATCGAGGGACGTCCCCGGCGGGCCAGCTAAGTGACATTGAATAGAACAGCGCACCGTTCTGAGGAATATGCTTGCCTGCGGCGCGAAGGGCCACCAGGCAGTACGGCTGATGAGTATATAACATTTCAATGACTTTTGTTGTCCTGGGGACTGGAGCATACTGGTGATGCTAGGTGGGGCCGGCAGGGGTAATTGTACAAGGTGCAGAACCTATTTCTGATCCTAGTCGCAGCACCAGTCACATACGGGGAGGGCACAGGATCTGACCTGCTCTATTTAGACAGACTGCGAACACGGAAGGCGTGATTGTTCGGCCACCCTGTCTTTTTACGATGGGGAAGTGTGCCGGTGACCCTACGCCCTCACAGGGATAATTCCCATGATACTGATGCAGGAACGTTGTTGTTGGGTTGGTTGGGGGGGGGGCAATGGATCTCAACCTGATTGGGGGGTTGGAGTGGGAGGTGGGGGGGTATGTTTGTTACTGGTTTGCATTGTTCCACTGCAGCATTTTCCTCCACAACTAACTGATGCTACAACGCTATTGCCAGCCGACGCTCTGTTGCTGTTAGGTGCAAGACACACTACACGATGGCCCTTAGCACGTGCCTCACCCCTGGTGCCGAGGTTAGCCACTCCGCTGCGTAGGATACATCCCTATACATTTCCCTGACCGCGCTGCGTTGCCTGACATGGAATATTCGCGGTCTCAATGATCACCGCAAGATACGCTTGACCCACGCGCACTTGACTAGACACCATATTGACATATGTTTCTTACAGGAAACCCATTTAACGAAGGTAGCTGGGGAGAGACTCCGGAATGCCAGATAGGGCGAAATACACACCTCCGGCTGCTCTAGCTACTCCCGTGGAGTGGCTGTGCTGATTCGAAGGGGCCTGCCCTGGCAAACATTTAAGGTGCATGCCGACCCAGAGGGACGATACATCATACTGCTGGGGAAACTATTCCATATGCCGCTAACGCTTATCAACACTTATGGCCCCAACGCGGACGATCCGGATTTTTTCCGGCACGTCTGGCATCAGGCGCAATCGTTGGGCGAGGGGGCATACATTTGGGGCGGAGATTTTAATGCAGTGCTTTCACTGGAGCTTGACAGAGAGGGGGCTGCTCGCACACATCACCCACACGCGGCGGGTCTTCTCCGTAGCCTCATGGAGGACTATAGTCTGTTAGACTCGTGGCGAGTGTTACACCCTGCGGTAAGGGAAGGTACCTGCTTCACCCCGCACAGGGGGGCCTGGTCCATATTAGACTTTTGGCTCCTAACCCCGCAGGTTCATGCATGGGTGTCTGAGGTACATCACAGAGCGCGCACCCTATCCGACCACTCCCCAGTTGAACTGGTACTGCAGGTCCCCAAACCATATGTTACACCGTTCACGTGGCGTCTGCCGGTGCAGGCCCTGATGGACCAGATATTTCGCGAGGACATACACCAACACATTCTCGACTATTTTGAGCTGAACACGAACTCTGTGACGTCGGTGGGCACCCTGTGGGATGCGTTCAAGGTAGTGATCAGAGGTCACTGCATCGCGGGGCAGGCCAGAGTATTGAAGGACATCAGACATACGCTCAAGGGGCTGGAAGACCGCCTACACGCCCTGGAGGTGCAGTACTGCTCGGACCCCTCGGCGACAGTGTTGGCAGAAACGCGCACCAAACTCACGGCATACCAGGCCGAGGCGGATAGGGAGCTTAAATTTTTGCATAAACATGCGACAGCCCGCAGGTATGGGGAAGGAGACCGTCCGGGCAAAACGCTTGCCCACCTGCTACGATCACAAAGACCTGCCCCATATATCACCTCCGTCGAAACCCCGCGGGGAGACCATGCTTACACACCTCCAGATATCCTAAATACGTTTCGGACTTTTTACAAAGACCTGTACCGTTCCCGGGGAGCACCTCCGTTGGAGGACCTGTCTAGTTACTTTGACACTGTACAGCTGATCTGGTTCAATGCACACCAGAAGGGTTACTTTGATCGTCCCTTCGAGATAGAGGATGTCAAGAAAGCAATAGGGTCCCTGGCGGCTGGAAAAGCGCCGGGGCCTGATGGCCTGCCAGCGCAGTTTTATAAGGAATACGCGGATATCCTTGCCCCCAGACTATTAGAAGTGTACGCTGAGGCAGTGGAAGCGGGTATACTCCCTGAGTCGATGAGAGAGGCTATCATCATTGCTCTCTTAAAGCCGGATAAAGATGCTCAGAAGTGCGACTCCTATAGGCCCTTATCTCTAATTAACACTGATGCGAAAATTTTAGCTAAAATGCTGGCGGCGCGGTTACAGCCAGTGCTGCCCCTCA
The DNA here is from genome assembly GCF_964204655.1 of Triturus cristatus. Lineage (NCBI taxonomy): Eukaryota > Metazoa > Chordata > Amphibia > Caudata > Salamandridae > Triturus > Triturus cristatus. The sequence continues at coordinate 1,512,546,936 of NC_140589.1, forward strand.
TGATCCGCCCGGACCAGTCGGGATTTGTACCAGGCCGCTCCACGTCTCACAACCTTCGAATCCTCTTTGGTGTTCTGCACTATTTGGCCCCACACGTACGGGCCGCAGCGGTGCTGCTGGACGCCACGAAAGCGTTCGATTCCCTGGAGTGGGGGTTCCTGTTTCCTCTGCTGCAACGTATGGGGGTGAGTGAGGCTTTTATTAGCTATATCAGATTGCTCTACACTACCATCACCGCCCGGGTGAGAGTGAATGGGCTTATCTCTGCGCCTTTTGTCATTGGAAGGGGAACGAGGCAGGGTTGCCCCCTGTCACCCCTGCTATTTGCTATCGCAACCGAACCCCTGGCAGCCCGTATTAGACAGCACCATGCGGCTAGAGGCATCGGTTTTCCGTCACGGGCACTGACCGTCTCGATGTATGCAGATGATATCACACTGTATGTGGTAGACCCACGGGAGAATCTCTCCCCCATGACGAGAGAGTTGATAAACTATGGCTTGCTGTCGGGAGTGACCATAAACTGGGAGAAGTCGGTTATTTTGCCTCTGACGTCCGGGACATCTCATTTTACTCCGGACTGCCCGCTGAAGTGGGCGACCGGACCAGTGCGATACCTGGGGATATGGATAAGCACAGACATGCAGCAAATATGGACAGAAAATTATGGGCGGGTGCAGAGCTGGATAGAGGAAAAAGTCAGCTGTTGGAAGCACTTGCCCCTATCATTGGCGGGCAGAATAGCTGTGGCCAAAATGGTTATCCTCCCTAAGCTCCTATACTTATTTGTCAACATCCCACTGCCCCTGACTGCGCGTTATCTGCACCAAGTGCGCTCACAGATGATAGAACTGGCATGGGGTGGAAGGCAGCCGAGGGTGGCCTGGGAAACCCTTACTCTCCCACAGCGACAGGGTGGCATGGCGGCGCCGGATTTCGCGCTGTATGCCTACTGCGCACAGGCGCACCCCACTCAGCACACCCCACGCCGTTTCAGCCGCATGTGGCGATAGAGGCGGATAGGGCGGCCCCGTTGCCGCTCGCCACGGCCCTGTACACTCCACACAAGAGGAGATGTACAGAAATAGACCCGGTACATGCGCTTAAGTGGGCCTGGGATGGACTGCGACGTCGAGCCAAATTGGACCTCCTTTACACCAAATCGATACCCCTGCGCGGTAATCCCATGTGGCCCCCGCTGCAACACAGGAAAACAGGGGAGCGGGCGGCTTCGCGCGGCCTTCACACAGGAGGGGACCTCTTCCCGGGCGATACCTTCATCACGCCGGAACAGATGTGTGGTGCGGAGGGCCCGACAATGCTGGACACGCTGCTTTACTACCAGCTGCGCCACACATGTCAAAAGCTGTTTCCTACGTTTCCGGCACCGCCGCCGGATTTGCTGGCCCTGGAAAATGTGCTAACTGTAGACTCGGGGCGTAAACTAATATCCCGCTTGTACGTGCGCATGCAGAATAGCCATCCCGTTGTTGTCCCTGCGGCGCGCGGCATGTGGGTTGCAGAATTGGGAGCCGAAATCACTGATGATCACTGGGACATGTGCTGTAGACTTCTTGAGACCTTATCCCCCAATTACAGGCTCCGACTGATACATTTCAAATACATACATATGACATATAGCACCCCTAGCCGGCTGCACCGCATGGGCTTAAAGGACACAGACAATTGCTGGCGCTGCAATGTGCGCGAAGCTACCTTTTTGCATATGGCATGGGACTGTCCCACAGTGGCCTCCTTCTGGGCTAGTGTGATGGAGATAATTTGTACAATCACTGGCCTACTGATCCCATGCACTCCGCAGACTACACTATTGGGCATCTTACCCATGATCAAGCCTAAACACCGTAAGCTGCCGGCCATGCTCTGCCTGCTTGCCAAACGGCAGGTCGCGATACACTGGGGAGCAGCTACGTCACCTAGCGTTAGGGAATGGATTAAAAGCGCTGTATACTGCCAGACACAGCTCGCTTTATACTGGGAGCTCTTACCGGTGCGCTCGCGACCGAGGGACATATGGGAACCCTTCACACAATGGTTGGCGCAAAACAACGCTTCAAGCACTGTAGCACAGGGCCGCTTACTAAGTGTGACTGGGCGAAGACAGCAACCAGGCAGGGCATTAGACACGGCGGTTGACAACTGTGATGTGGTACCTGCGCGGGACGGGGGTGGGTCGGAGATATATGGGCCAGGCGAATCTTACCAAGCACTAATGGGCTGGCATCTGTCAATCCTATTGATGTTGATCTGTTGGTTGGGAGCTGAATCGTCAATGCAATATCCTATGAATACTGCAGTGAATTTTATTGTTTTTGTTGTTCAAAATGCAAATAAAAAGAATTTAAAAAAAAAAATACCAGTCTAAGGAGAGAAGTGTCACAGAGGTCAGGACAGCAAGCAGAAGAGCATCCGGATTTGTTTGAAGGAAACAGAGGAAGATGGCTCCAGTGACCTAACCATCAGTGTGGTATCTTTGAACAACACAGGCGTAAGTGGTCTCTGACGAGAACAGTTATGCCAGGCATGTGCTCAAGGCATGTCTTGAATTCATGGAGTTGAAAGGTAACAATCATCATACCGCATACCAAGTAGATATATGACTACATACATATCTTGAAGGCCGTGAGCATGGATTAGAGAATGGTCATGCACATTTTAGCATCCGCTGGCTAAGTAAGGAATAAATATCTCTGTTCACGAGATTGCCTACAAATGAAGTTGATTTTCACATTTGGAGCCAGAAGATACTGCCAGATAAAAAGCAAGTTACACAGCATGACCTCCCTGTAAAATGGCCATACCAAACAGGTGATCAATAGCCATTCCTCAGTCTTGCACTGATGGACACCTAGTCGAAAACCAGGACCAACAGCCTAAAATAACACTCAATAAAACCCGAGAGCCAAAAACAGTCGAAACACCTCCACAAATTGCTTTGAAAGCTTTAGTCAGAAATCCACCAACATCTATTAGTGGAATAAGTTTAGTTGATGTCATTTTTCATGATGGTGCTGCAATGATGAATGTCTCATGGCAGAAGACACGGGAGCCCAATTCACAAAGGTAAACTTTGACCAGAAAGCGAAGTTTAGACCTGAAGTCTAAGCTTAGGCCTGAAGTGTAAGTTTAGACTTCAGTTCTAAAGTTGCACTTCAGGTCTAAATTAGACTTCATGTCTAAAGATACGCTTTAGGTCTAAACATAGACTTCAGGTAGACTTTTGGTCTAACTTTACCTTTGTGAATCAGGCCCTGGAAGTCCTCAGGCTGGAATGGCTTGTGGATTAAGGGTTGATAGTATATTCATACATTAATAACCGACTATTCGCTGGAGTCAAGAGTATTATTTCTATGTGTGACGTTGTGCCACTGTTGCTATGACTTTGCAAAAATTTATCCAAACCATGATTTCCAGGAAATACTACTTACCTTGCAATTGTACAAGTGAATTTTTGGCACATCATTGTAGCCCATTTATCCTAATGTTAAATATATGCATGTTTGTATCATGGATGAGTACTGTTGATATATGTTTCCTCTAGGTACATACTATGTTTGAAGATGATGGCACCATTGACCATACTACAAGCCACCAACCACTCCTTCTTTTGTGTTTACCATGATGCATGCTGCACTTTAAAAGAGAATATTTGTGTACACCCCGTTGACTTGTGACCATAGTGCAAACCGAAATGAGCCAGGTTTGTTGTGCCATAGCCATCACTGTGGAATAAATTACTCTTCAGCAACCTGCTCGTGAGTGAGTGCTTCTTCAGGATTCAGCTGGAGAGGTGGTGCTGTATTTTCACGTGTTTCTCACACCTGAGCATGCAGCACTGGCATGGAAAGGGCTGTGTGGAGGTTTTCATGAGAGGGAGTGTGTGCTGTAGATTTAAATGTATAATTATTGTCACTGAAATAAAGGGACTCTATAGTTAGGTGGAAATCTAATTTAAATCATACAATTTTAAACTAACAAAAACATAGACATTTGCCAGTTATAGTTATTACAAGTAGCTATAACTCGCATACCTGCCATTCAGTGTTGTCATCCATGATGTTATCTCAGATGTTGTAGTGATTTTATCAATGACGTCATAGAACATATCATGAGATATGTAATATGTGAGATAATTAGCAGTGTATGGCGAAGGATATAACTATAGCTATAACTGGTGAACTTCAGTGGTTTTATTAGTTTAAAACGGTATGTTTTAACCAAAATGTTCACCTCCTCCGTTAAAAAAGGTTCCTGCATTGCCGTCTCAGTGCTGAGATCACTGGAACACACAGTGAAGCATAGAAGGTGAAAGTTAAATTCTTGTTACTGCCTGGGTAAGACACATCAAGCAGGGGCTCACTAAGACTTGCAGGCACTTGCTACAAACTTCATGAAAGAATTCTAGAGCAGAGAGGGTTGCACCTGAGGGACAGTCGACTCATGTATGACCTACACAGAACAGGGGAATGGGCCTAGATGGGAGGCACACAGATGAACAACGAAGAACTAGAGGCGACACTGCTGTGTGGAACACATTCTTGTTTTTTCATGAAACTCACTATTAAGCTGAATCTGATTTACTGGAGTTACGTCAACTTCTTACAGTGTAGAACTTGGCCCAGTTGCCCATGTTAGGCTGGGCCCCAGGACAACAGGTGTAAAAGTCCCATCCACCACGATGGCGCCCAGTACCGCCTGCCTGCCTTGTACTCCTCTAAAACGGGTTCTGACATCTTTTGTGTTACATCTTTTACTCCTCTCTCTTCTAGCTTTAAAGCTGATTGTCTGTGCTTATGGCTATTGCGACAATGTTTTCAGCTCTGTTTCTTTGCCTTTTACTGGGTTTTGTTTGACTTCACTTTCCATTTTCCCACTCTGTTGGATGGTGAATGGTAGCCATTGTAGAGAGCGATACGGGTGACACAGTCAACAATGGAGAGAACTGAGAGAAACGAGGCTAGAATGATGGCATGCCACTGTGTGAGACTTGGAAGAGCAATGAAAGATTGAAAGAGAGTTCAACCCCATAAGAGTGTGGTGATGCAGGTTAAAGGAGAGAGTAAACAATTATCTGTACATTTACAATTCGATTGATGATTTGCATTTGTCTTAACAACACCACACACTCATGTTCTATGACTAAAGGATGGGTATACACTTTAGTAGTATGATGAGCGATATTTCCATTCGGTATTATGATTTCTCTACAAAGATTTGAAAGTTTACTTCAAAAAACAAATGTACATTCGTTTGGTGGCAAATGGGTAGGATTCTATGCAATGGGTTCCCCAAGCTCCATGTTTATACAGTCTTTATCCTCCACCGTCAGAACCACTGCCTTTGCTGATGTTTTAATTGTTCCATTGGTGGAAGGAGAGGCAGTGGGGACCTAGGCCATTTAAAGCCACAGGATCTATTCTTTAGCTAAACGGTATCCCAATCAAGTGAATGGCATGCAGATGGCGTACATGTCTAATGTAACAGACAGGGAAATATTGTGCATGTTGTCCATATGTGTGTGCCCGTAATATAAGCAATCTGCTCGATATTTGTGGCATAAATGTCTCTTGCTTGCTGTTTTCTCCTCATTTATGGTCTTTCCACTTTCATAGAATATTTGAATGAATTCATTGAGGCATTTAAGGCCTAACTTTACAAAACCATCCATCTTCATGTTCTAGTTGATTCTCTAACTTTAAATAAGAAATACAACATTTAATAAGACGTGTGGTGTATGGGGAGTACATAAATTACAAGATGTTCTAGGGAAACTGTAGCTGATTAGCCTCTTGTATGTAGAGTTTCAGATGAAAGGCAGGTCAGCTCCTTCTAGTTTGAGTGAAAATCAACTTCTGGCTAATAGTCCCAATCAGCAATTGTAACTTGGCAAGGTCACGTTGAGCTCTATGAAATGCAGACAGAATGATTTTCTCTGTAAAGTGAAATAACAACCAGAGTGTTTTTGAGAGGAAACATATTGTATTTAAATTTGCTATAAACACTTTCCATCCACAAAGTGACCAACATTAAATAATTTGTAGTGAGAATGCAGCACGTCCGATGTCTCATAACTTGTACACACCGTCTAGAGTGTTACTGTGACAGGCTCAAGGGACTCGTATCGCAAGTAAGTAACCCAACACATCTCTCATCATGGACGAAAGTCTTGTGGAAGTCAATCTGACATTATTCCAAGCCTACAGTGTGTCAACATGGAGGAAAGTACCAAAAAGTACTACAGAGCAGAACCACTCGCTGCCTTCTATTACATACATTACTACAGTTGTTCATACAGATTACATAATATTCTATTGTTTTAACACTGAAGCAAACTAACATGTCCCACATACAATGCATGTCTCATACTTCAAAGTCGAGTCATAATTCAGAATTATCTCCTTATCCCCTTCCTCGTCCCAGTATTTTCTTTACTGAGGAGGATGTGCCTTCTCGATGCCAGCACTCTCTGCAAGCGGCTTTTGCAATTATTTTATCCAGATGTTTTCTCTCTGCCCCTTACACCTGCCCCAATCTCTGTGTTGGTCATATAGGGTGGACACACCTACAACAATTGCTTCTTGTATTTTTTATGTCTTCCCTCACATGATCGTTCTGGGTCCTTACGGGTTAGAAGCTCTTTATGAGGCGAGTGGAGGGTGGATATAGACCGCAGTCTCATGTCACCCAGCTTCACATTTCAAGCTAGCACCTTTTCGACAGGCTAGTGCTGATGCAGACATGTTTCAATGCACAGGCAAAGTGGGCTCTGGCCCAGGCTCCCAACCTTTCAGGGGGCCCCTGATACAGTAAGGACTGTTCTGCTGAGTCTTGCCTTGATGACCTTGAATAATTCTTAAACAGATTGTTTTAAACACCATTTACTTTAATTTATTTTTAAAGTAGGTGTTGTGTGAGAGTCCAGTACAGACATTTTGCCACATCCTTAAAAAAGTTTCTTTTAGATCAAAACGGCACCTCACATATGAGAAATGGGAGGGGGATCACAGAGATTATTTGCAGTAATATTAGTGAGCTGCAGTGCTACAATATTGAAAACACACATCACTATCCATAAATATTAGATGTAAGCACATTTAGAATTTGGATGATTGTGCCTGTGCACTGTCAGTGTCCTGGCCAAAGAGGGCATGAAAGAGCTGAAAGTTTATTTTAAGTATCAAAGCTGTTATGAGCAGGGACCCCCAAAATACGTGTTGCGCAGGGCCACCAATATCCTTAAGATGTCCCTGTGCTGATGCCTGCACTTAATCTCCCCTTTCATCTTGTGCTTTTCTCCCACCTTGTGGCCACCACCTGGCCTCAGTGGAATGAACACCATGGTAGCTTCTCCCTGAAGATATGTGCAACGTGATTCTGAGGGGTCCAACAGTTATTCAGGTCCCATGCATTGCTTCCATGTAAAGGCCCAGACAGGCTGAAGGGTTACATTTGTGAAACATAGGGCCTGTTTGCTGATGCAACCTGAGACATTAGATTGTAGTCACCTGAGGGTTAGGTAAGCTTCCTGTTCTCCTTTTGTTGCCTTGGCACACTTGGCTTGTGGTTCTTTCTAATGTGTAGAGCAGAAGTGGTGGCACTGCCTGCCATTGGATGCGTTTGCAACTCTTGTGTCCGTGAGGGTGCCTGGTGTTGCCAAGGGGCTTTACCATGTTGCACAGTTCTGCTCTCCTTCAAAGAATTCTTATAAATTCCGTACCTCTGGCTGGTAGTGAGGATATTTATGGAGTGGTTAGACCATTCTTGCTTCTATTGAGAACAGAGTTCCTTTCATATCTGTAATACTTTGTGGTCTCTGCCCTCTTTTTCTTGGTCCATGACTCTGGTGCCCGGCCTGGTTCATCTCCTGCTAAGATCCTCTCTTGTGCATAGTGTTTGACATGGTATGGCCAGCTTAACCTGAGCCAGTGGATGCCGGTGGGGGTCACTGGCCCCTTTTTTTGGGGACCAGAACTTACTTTTCATAATCAAATATTTCCTGAGAGCAAGAGAGGAAAAATCATGCAAACAGAAAGATGGAGGAAGAGAAAGACAGAAAATCTGTCACCAAAGGAGAAAACAGAAACCTGAAAGAGTGAGATAATGGGGGACGGAGGGTCAGGCAGTAAATTAAAGGGACCTGAAGTGGAGTATGCACCCTCGGTATTCAGAGCGCTGACATTTTATACCACCAGACGTGGGTGTCTGAGCAGTCTTTTGGGCACCAGCACTCACTATTTACAAATAAAGTACTGGCATAGGGCTCCACTTAGTGCATCATGCTTCTGCCACCCCTGTCATGTGTTGTGGGAGTATAGGTGGGGTCTGGGGAGGTCTTCTGTTCACCTACCCTGGCCAAGTTGATGGTCAGTGTGGCATTTGTCCTCATACTGCCCACAATGCAGGGTCTATGATGTTAGTGGTATGCCCCTAGACATGTACATCGGGATGCCACTGTATTCTGATCCTTGTTGTGATGTAGTAGTTGAACTCAGACTCAAGCTCTGTTGTGTGTGGTAACTCATGCAGTATTAATTGAACTTTCCAGGCAGAATAGCTATAGTAGCTGGCAAGTTCCTTCAATTCTGTAGTTCTGTTGGACATCTAGTACAACTATTTCACTGCTTGCCTGTCCAAAATGTGAGGCGAAACGTTGTGAGAAGACAGAGAGTTAAGAAAGTGACATATACCAGCTTATTCAACAGAATGTATGAATACAACATGGGGGAACGTTAAGAGAATGGAGAAGCTAGCAGCCAGGCATGTGGAACCTGGGGAGGTAGATCAGGATGAGGGACTTACAATCATGAGCAGGTGGGAGCCCAGTACACCAGGAGAAGACAAGTCAGAGCTTCTAGGTTAGCCGAAGGGAAGAAGTTGCCACCCTACTTCATTAGTTGTAGGGCTTCCCAACAGCCATTAATTTGCTCACTGTGTGATGTTCCTACACGTTTGTTGTTTCAACCTTCCCTCTCTCCTGGTTTCTCTCTCTCTTTCTTTAAAGTACTTGCTACCTGAAGAATTTGTTTCCATGCTGATGATTACTGCTTCTGTTTGCTGTTCTGCATGTGTCAGTTGCAGTGCTCACAAGTATGGAAAGGATTCCTAAATTCTTTGTGGTAATCAACTGCCCCTTCACTGAAGAATTATGTTAACAAAGAGAAGGGGGTTAGAAACGTTTTCGACAAAGCTCATAGTATGTGGAATCTGAGGAAATGGCTTTTTTGCAGGTTCACCCACAGTTTTTACCACACTTTGTGAGAATGAAGTACTGGTGTAATGAATCTGAGAATAAACTGAGCCCTGCTAACCGGACCCCAGTGCCAGTGCTCTGGCTCTTAAAACTGTATGTTTAATTGGCTTATACAGGGCTTTAATAAGTCAGCTTACTTATAAGTCAATAGACTATGGTATCAGGGGTACCCAGGGCCTGTAAGTTAAAGTGTCCTTTATGGACAGCGAGGCTTATTGTGCCAACATGTGTATCTCAAAGAAAAACGTGTCCCAGCCTGCCACTGGAGACTAGTAGAGCATTTTTAAACAACCAACACAACTTTACCATTTACGCTCCTGACCTTTCTTTTTAAATATATGTCACCTGTAAGATAGGCCCCTTGAGCCCTAAGGCAGGGTGCTGTATATTAAAAAGCAGGACATGTGTTTTATATGTCCTAACAGTAAAAACCCCAAATTGTCATTTTTACTGTAGAAAGGCTAGTAGCCCCATTGGCAAGGAAAGGGTTACACAACCACTCAGGTGTGATAACATCTGAATGGGACTTCCACACCAGAGCACCCCTTTCTTCATTTTGCACGTTCCTTTGGAGCAACCTTTCCAAATTTCTCCTTACTTGATACAGTAAACAATATACTGTTCACCTTATGATATTGAATACATTTTTGGTGAAATATACTTCGGTTGTTTGCACTATTTCAGTCAAAAATTGATACATGCTCAGGAAATTGTCAATTAATAATAAGTTTAGATTAGATATATATCGTTTGAAAATCTAGGTCTAGGACCACTGTTTTTTGTATCATATTGAACCCAGGTCCTTGACCATTATTGGGAAACCCCATTTTTGTAATGGCCCTGTAAAGTTGGGCTCTTTAAACAGGCCTCTTTGCTTAAAGCCGTGCTCGCTAAGCAAATATGTACCCTTAATTCCTCCCTCAGTGGACTCTCACACTCCTTTGAAGCCGTGCTTACGGGCACCCAATGTCTCTCGTACAACTGCGTCTTTCTCTCACTGGTAGGCAACTTCTATCATTGAATTTATGTGTACATATGAGTCCATTATGGGCATACATATATATATATTTATGTACATATGTAAAACTTTTGTGAATGACATTGACTTAAGACTACTGTGTCACTAGACTTCTTCACTTTCTTGCTTTGGACATGTAGACGCCTTGTTTGATGTGAAAATGTCATAACAGCTTATCATCACCTGGAAAAAATAATAAAACTTGCTTCTTACATACTGGTGTTTTTTTTTATTAACATACTTTATTGATTTTACATATCCAAAAAGAAACCCGGAGACATTAGCTGGTATTCGTACATGACATCATAGAAAAGCCCACAAACAAAACATAATTGCTAGCATATAGCAAAATATTGCCCCATATATGCATCAAATCAGCAGTTATCATATTACAAGTTAGGGTATTCGAACCACTAGTCTACTTTTCGGCCGTTGTTCAATATTATCACATTTCAATTGACCACGTAACAATATATATCGGATCAAAGTAACAGTCCCTGGTAGCCATGTCTCTCCCATGAATTAAAACTGAAAGTAACCTCTATACCCACCCCCTTCCCCCCTGCAGACTCAGCCTGAATCCTACACATCCAGATGACCCATACCAATACAATATAATCATGTAAATCCAATGCACCACATATGAACATTAATTATCCCTGTACAGTAAAGACGTACATCATCCCAGACATTTTTCAGCATTCTGTCAAAAGACTCGAGGGGGTGTAAAAAGGATCCATCAGTACGTTTGCACATCAATAGCTACAAACTCTTCCAAAATCACACTCATTCCATAGAAATGGGTTTTTTACGCAATCCCCTGTGTACTTCTCTCGTCAGTTCAGCACCTTCTGCTCTGCCCCATCTAACCATTTCACTGTGCCATTCCTGTATTGACGGTGGTTTAGCGGTCTTCCACTTCATGGTAATATTTCATTTAGCTAGTTTTAATATCAGATTAGCAAATTTATTAACAGGGTTTCCCTTCTTCCCCCGTGGGCCCAACCCCAGTAGGCAGTACTCTAGCGAGTCATTATCCCGCACCGGGGTGACATCCTTCATTATCTTACATACAGATGCCCAATAGTGCCTTAACCGTGAGCAGTTCCATAGCATATGTATCAATTCCGCATCCGATGAATGGCAGTGTGGACAGCTATCCACTGTATCAGGAAACATGGAGCTCAGTCTGTGTGGAGTCAAATAGGCCCTATGTATGATCATGAGTTGGATACATTAAAATGTAGGTTTCCTGGATACTTTTGGATATTCCAATATAGTGTCCGAGTCTTTGTCAGTGAGTGCGCGGCCCACGTCCACGTCCCATTTGCTGCGGAGGGACTGGAGCGACACTGCTGCTATCGTGCGAATCCCTCGGTAGAGCCATTTTGTCAAATGTTGTCCATTTCCCATCAAATATTGCATAGTGAGTAGTGCATGTGGTACTGGTTCTATCCCCTCCAGAGCCCAGGTGGTGCATATGTAACGAGAAATGTTAGCATGCAGGAGAAACACTGTATTGGGCGCCCCATGTTCTTGGATAAAGGCATCATGGGGCATCAGGGCACCTTCCAAGAAGAACATGCCCACCGTATGTACTCCAGCATCACCTCAGACCAATATACTCCTACTAGTAACAGTTCCCATCTGTGAGGGGATCCCTAGAGGGGGGATAGTAGGGGCATATGGCGCTACTGTCTTTGTGTATCTCAAAGCACTCCTCCAGTATAATAAAGCAACTCTCAATAAGTGGGGCGCCGACAGAGGAATCTTGCTGTTGGGTAATAAGAGTTTATGTATGTCCCCTCTTTCCCATGACTGGTGAGTCATACCAATCTCTTGTAAATTACGGCCCGCCACCCAGTATGCCAGCCATAGCAGTTGGCTTGCATAACAATAAGCTTTCAGGTCCAGTGCCCCCATTCCCCCATGCTTCGTGTCCAATTGTAGTTTTGGAAGCCCAATACGCCTGTGGCCTGTTCCCCAGATCAGTTCAATTAATAGGGAGTTTAATCATTTAAATACCTGTGCTGGGACTATGATGGGCAAGTTAGTGAAGTAATATAACAGCCTAGGGAGCATCACCATCTTGGCAATAGCCATTCTACCTGCTACCGATAAGGGCAAGGAACCCCAGAAATTAATTTGGGTCTTGAGCGCAGCTATAGTACGGTTTAAGTTACCATCTTGGATATCTACCGCTTCCCTGTATATCTGGATTCCTAGATATTTGAAGGTAATAGGTGCTATCTGAAACGTCCACTTCCCAAAGCACAGGGGAACGCAACGTTTTACGTCAGTGAAAAAATATACATAGGACTTGTTGTTGTTTATAGAGAGACCCGAGAGCCGCTGGAAGGTATCAAAGGTAGTAGGTATGGGTTCATAGTCCTCTTCCAGATTTTTGAGATATAAAATTAAATCATCTGCATATGCAGAGACGATATGTGTAGTGGTTCTCATTTTGATCCCTTTGTGACCCGCTAAAGTCTGAAGTTTATGCAAGAGAGGCTCCAAAGCTAAAATGAATAATAAGGGTGACAGCGGGCAACCTTGTCTGGTACCCCACGCTACATTATATTGCTGTGAAATATGTTGTCCCGTACATGCACGCGCTGTGGGGTTTGTGTATAGCAGCCTCACCCAATTTATATATTCCTCAGGTATACCAAATCGTGAAAGAGTACAGAACATATATTGCCAGTGTAGGGAATCAAAGGCTTGACGTAGATCGCGTGAAATGCATCCCACCGCAGTAACCATTGCCGGCGCATATGTCATTATTTGGTGCAATCTTCGAATATTAAGCGCTGTGCTGCTGCCCGCAACAAAGCTGCATAGATCAATGTGTATCAACTGCGGGATTAATTGACAAAGTCTATTCGCCAATAACTTACTTAGGATTTTATAGTCCGTATTTAGAAGTGAGAGGGGTCTATATCCTGCCATATCCACACTATCTCGGCCCGGTTTCAGGAGCGAGACCACTGTCGCCTGTAAAGTGGTAAGGGGAAGTGTACCAGTATCGAACGATTCCTGGTACAATCGCTGTACCAACAAGTCAAAGTATGTCGCATAAAATTCAATGGGCAGGCCATCAGTCACTGGTGCTTTACTAATCGCCCGTATAATATCCATGCTAGTCACCGGCTGTCTCAGCTCCTCCTTATGACTTTGTAATAATTGAGGGAGCTCTAGACCTTCAAAGAAGGGCTCGAAATCTACATCGGTAAAGTCAGCCGGTTCTCATATAATTTCTCATAGTAATCTTTAAAGGCTGTGTTTATTTCTAATTGGGTACACACGGTGTCATCTTTAATATTTTGGACCTCTAGAATAGGCGATACCGGCAGTGCATCTTTAATAATCTTAGTGAGAAGTGGGCCCGCTCTATCTGCTGTTGCAAGTTGTTTCTGAGTGTAAAGATGATAGTCTAAAAGTCGCAGGGCTTCTAAGAGTTCCGCATGTTTTACATGTGCTTCTTGTAACTGTGCTTGTTGTGATCCCTTCAGTGCAGCTTCCTGTTCCAACCTACCCAGGCGATTTTCGACCTCCGTAAGTTGTTCAATTAGAGCAAGCCGTGCTCCCGCTTCCATGCTAATTGCTACCCCCCGTATCACAAATTTAAAGGCATCCCATTCGATTTAATACGTGCTCGCTGTATCCGCATTTTCAGTAAAATAATTGTCTATTGCCGTGGATAGTGCACTACAGAAGACCGGGCCTTCTAATAGCATGGGCTGTTATTGCCAAGTCGGTATCAGTGCAGGAATCCTGCCCCACATGAGTGTAAGTTCTATGGGGTTATGATACAATAGTGTTTTACCCAAATGAGTTGTGTTGCTGACTAGGCCAAGTATATTCAAGGAGCAAAATATTCTGTCAATGCAGGTATGTAACCCATGAGGTGGTGAATAGAAGGAGTATTCTTTGCTAGTGGGGTGTGCCATCCGCCATGCGTATCCTATCCCCACCCATCTGCCCATCCCTTGAGTGCTTCCGCCAACTTCCTACATCCCGTATTGTGTAAAGGAAGGTGCGACCTGTCCAGATCAACATCTAACACCATATTGAAATTGACTCACAATACCCAAGGGTATCCTTCTCACCCCACCAATATCTTGCGGAGGACCTCTAGGATTTTGTCTTGATCTGTGTTTGGAGCATATATGCTTCCCATCACAATGTGTTCCCCATCTTGCAATCCATGTACTTAGACATACCTGCCATTTGAATCAATCTTCTGCTCTAATAGTTTGAATGGTGTGCCACTCCTAATCCATATTGCAGCCCCACATGCAAATGCCGAGTAGGATGTAAAGAACATTACCCTGTATGCAATTACATTGTTCTTATCGCTCCAGCACAAGCCCCATTATCATAAAATAAACATGGAGAATAGGACCATCAAGTATCATTGTATACAGCGATTCATACTCATCTATACAGTATACAATACCAACTTCTGGAGCGCCCAGTATACAACCGTAGTAGTTATTTGCAGTCTGTGGAGTGACTAATGGAAACAATGCCAAACTGGTTTCAGAGTCAGAGCGAACAGTGGCATCATCCGAAGAGTGGACAGACTCAGCGTGGGACTTGGCATCATGTTCCACCAGGGCTGCCACTGTCAGGAGAGCATCTTTTTGGCTTTCCGATATCTGTTCCGGAGATGGGTTTACACTAGGCCCAGTCCTAAGGCGCTGATTTTTATCCACTCTGGCTTCAACTTCACATTGTGTCGAGGACTGCGTAGATTGACTCGATGGAAGCGAGTTCTGGGACACGGGAGGTGTGAAGATAATTTCCATCCAGTCCGCCACCACCTCGGGGTTGTCGAAAAAAAGGGATTTTTGGCCAGAAATTACTTTTCAGCGGGCTGGGAAGAGTAAAGCATATTTCAAATTGTGCGCCGGCAGTTTCTTTTTAACGTCTTGGAAGGTGGCTCTCGCTTTCTGAACCGCCAGCGTAAAATCTGGGTACAGGGAGATCCTTTTATTTTCAAAGTGGATGGGAGCATTTTCCCTCCCAGCACGCAGGATAGTGTCCCGGTCCTTATAGTTTAGTATGCGTGGTATCAGTGATCTGGGCGGCGACCCCCAGTAGGGGAGGTCTGGGTGACACTCTATGTGCCCTCTCCACACTATAGGGTTCTGTGAGTCCTTCCCTTGCGACATGATCTCGTAGCTATTTTTTTAAAACTGAGTGATATTAGATCCCTCGCTCCTCTCTGGCATTCCCAGTATTCGGACATTATTTTGGCGGGATCTCCCTTTGGCATCATCCACCCTATCTTGCAATCCTTGTAGCTGTCATTGTTATTGTTCCATTTGATGAAGTGTGTATTGTTTGTTGCGGTATCAAATCATCTAGGGCAAGTTTATTCGACCTTACTTTGTCTGCCAACTTTTTATGATCCGCTTGCAAGAGGTTAAGGCCAGTACTGAGCGTTCCTTTGATCTTTCAACTAGGCTATAGAGCAGCGTCCACTGAGCGGTTGCCTCAGTGAGCCCGCCTCTCGTATCTGCCCGTTAAGTTCTCAAGCCCATGATGCAGTAGGGAATAGCACTGCCTTGTGTCGTCAATGCCTACCGGTGCTCGGCGATATGCACTGTAACAGTCCACACCTGGTACCCCTGTAGTACTGCTGAGGAGTGTGGGGGTCCCTGTACAATGCTATTGTTGCTCTCGAGGCAGGCAGCGATCCTCCTCTCTCAGGCGCCGCCCTCTGCCATCTTGTTGTTCACGAGCTGCGCATTCACCCCCAACTCCAATACTGTCCCACACAGCGTTCTGGGTAGGACACTCACCGGTAGTGCGGGGAGTTCAGTCCATCCAACGGCTCTGCGCGCAGGTCGATTCCCTCATACTCCCTTTGCAGTGTGTCACTTGATGTAGCACCTTCCGGATCCCTGCCTGTTCCCTTTCCGCCGACTCACGGCTCCCAGGGGCAACGGTGTGGATATTCCTTAAACCGGCAGCAGGACCGTCAGTTTCAGACTCGCAGTCGGCCACAGGGTCTCCGCTGCACAGGGCATTGTGTTTAGGCCCGATGGTCCCAGATCTTACAGGATTATTGGCACAGTATCGGGGCTCGGCTCGGAGCTCCTTCAGCTTGCGCCCGCTATGCTTGGCAGTCGGCCACGCACCCAAGTAAAGGACAACTTTACTCTGTTGTCCAAGTTTTCTAGAGACCATTTATGACTGTTGGCCACAAGACAGCCTTCTGCCCTCCCAGGGAGATGAGTGAATGACTCACAGGAAAGGTGTTACCTCACCCTGGTAGGAAGCAAAATGGAGTGTGATCCTAAAAGTTGAGCTTCAAAGAGGAAGCTGCTTTTGAAGGGCAAATGGTGGACTCAGGGGCTGTTTTTTGTTCTGGTAGACAGATTGCCAAGTCAGTTTACCCGAGGGCATGAAGCCCTCACCTCTATGGTAGGCAACCAAACTCCACAGACTGAAAAAAGGATTCTTCTATCTTGGGAGTGCACAGAATATTGCTCTCTGGGGTAGTTAGATGCCACAAATTGCAGGAAGTCATCCTAAGGTGGACGTCGATCTGTTAGCCCATTGGCTAGTAATCACTGCATCCCCTGAAGACAAGTTATGCGCATGTGGGACCCCTGGCACCCAGACCTCAGATCACATCTGCACTAGAGAGAGGACCAAAGAAAGAATGGCTGCACCAAAGACTGGACTACACCATCTGATCCTTGGGATAGCAAACAGAGTATGATGTCTGTGGTGCCCTGCTCGAGGGAAGTTGTCCCTGAGCCACAGACAGCAGATGTGAACACCAAGAGTCAGTTGTCTGACTTCCTCTTACAGCTCTAGTGCTACCTAAGCTGAAGAAGCTACCTTGACAAGTTTGTAGCCACAATTGCTTGATCGCCACTGCCTGCTGAAGCGCAGCCTGCAGGACAAAGTCCAAACACACAAAAGTTGGACTTTAATCTATTGTATCTGGAGGGCCATCACAGTGCAGTATGGACACACAAGGCAGATACAAGCCTCAGTTAAGGGAAACGGATAGTTTCACTGTGACCAGAGACCAGTAGACCAGTGGCAGCTGGTTTTTGGCTGGACGTCACCTGGAGTTCGAGGGACATTGACCTCTGTGGCTGAAGTTGACCCACTGTGTTCGTAGACTGAAGAATACCCTATCAACCAGATCAGTATACTCAGCATCTTCAGCATCCTTTATCCCTTGTATTAGAACCACTCCATTGATGTCTATAGTGGTACTCCCATAGAGCCTGGAAGTGGACAGGAGACTGCTTTGGAAGCAAGATAACTGTCTTGCTAAGCCGTACTGGCCCCTGTGACTTGCTCCCTGCCTGCCGTAGATGGCCAAAATAACCTAACACAACTATACAAACATTTGCCAATGCTTGTTTGCCATTCGATTGAAACAGCAGCGATTAATGACTTGCTTATTAATTGGTATCTACGGAACACTCAGTGAACTTTGTGTGTTTTAGAGTTAAAAAATTCCTCAAAATATTATCTATTTGTTTTTTCATTAGTGTTGGATTTCTTTTGTGTTGTGTTTCTTTCATATTTGATTGTTTTGATACTCCTAAATGATTTACACTTGATTTAAGCCAGGCTGCTGGAAGCCACAGCTAACTAGGGATGAGCTAAGCTTTTACAAATGAGCCTGACTGGACCTAACATGGGTTTTTGAGTTTATTACAGGGAGGTCACACAACCACACCATGTAATAAAACGCATTTCCTCATGTAATCCATATATTTACTATTAATAGCAGCGCTCTCTCTCTCATGCTTTTATGTTTTTTTAATTTTGAAATATACTCCGATGTTAATCCTATACATGCAAGGGTCCAAGGTATTACAAAATTAAAAGAATGATACAAAATGGCCAACAGAGATGGAACTCTTCCTACGAGCTCCTGAGTTAAGGGATCGCCATCGGCTTATATTCCTGCATAATTCAGCACATCGAGCCATCCCAACATAGGAATCGACATGAGTATACCATTCTGCTCCTTACCTTAGACCTGGATTTCCCGAACCCTCGTTGAGAAGGATTCTGACCGCAGCCTCTCTCCTGGACTCGGACCCTCGCTGGAAAATCGACTGATTCCCAGGGCTGCACCGTTTTCCTCTGGGACTCAGGACACCACGTCCCCTGCGGGGTCGAAACCCAGGGAGCTCCCGGTCGCTCCGAAGCCCCTGGCACTTCTCACGCCTGGCTCCCTATGCCAGAGGACCTGGTGTTGGGCTATGTACAGTTGCCGATCGATGTCCTGAGTGCGGACAACAGCCCAGGAACCTTATCGTGTACTGGTAGACGCGGCCTCAAATCTGGCCTCTCGCTGTGGCTGGCTGGTCCCTGCAAGGCCCCCTCTCCTTCTCCTTCGACCCTGCCTGCATCCTCCAACATCTGATGGCCTGTCTGAACGGCTGATGGCCCTCTACCTCATCGGGTCATGAGCAGAGGAAAAAGCCCTGAACACGTCATCGGTGCCTGTCGCCCTTCGAGAAGCAGCATATGGTTCCGGTCTGACTCCGATGGCTGCCCTGAGCGCGGACAACAGACCGGGATTCCCATAACGGTCGGGTGGCTCTACTTCGGATCTAGCAGCACACTGCAGCTGGCTGATCCCTGCGAGGTCGCCTCGGACGAATGTATGATGATACCACGCATACCAACACAACGCGGTATTTTGCATCGTGGTTTTGACAACGCAAGTCGTTACATCGACTTGCGTTGGAGGGCGCTGGATTTAGGAATAGTGTGAATTACTATTCCAACTCCAGTCTACGTACAGTAGGGAAGGTGTTGGAATTGTAATTCACACTAGTACTTATTCTAGAGCGCCCTCCAGTGCAAGTCGACGTAATGACTTGCGTTGTTAAAACCACGATGTAACCATTATGCGTTGTAATGGTTGCGTGGAAAAGGATGTTTCCCCCTCGGACTGGCCTGTGGATGCCTAATCTGCTGCCCTGACTGGCGGGCTTTCGGCCCTCTGCATCAACGGGTCTGGAGCGGTGATAACACTCCCTGGACACACCATCTGCGCCCGTCGCCCATCGAGTAGCTGCCGCTGGTTCGAGTTGCTGGGCCTCCCTGCCTGGCTTGCTGCCTCCCTCGAGGTGAGTCCCTCAACTATCTCTGTGACCCGAGCCGCTGCCGCTGGTTTGAGTTGCTGGGCCTCCCTGCCTGGCTTGCTGCCTCCATCGAGGTGAGTCCCTCAACTATTTCTGTGACCCGAGACACTTCCTTCAAACAGCGTCCTTTGCGGTTCTGCTATGTTTTCCACCGAGATGGCTTATTCCCACCTCTCCTCGTCTGCGGTGCGTAACTGTGCCGGAGACTGCCACCTTGCCTGAGTCTGCCTGCAAGTGTGATCACATTCTGGGGCAGGGGGCTGTCTATGCCTGGAACTGTCTATGCCTGGAACTATCTCGCCTGCTAAATCGAGGTATGTGTGAGCTGCACTTTCGGCTGCTGTCTCCTGTCCTTGCTCACACCATCCACGTTGGTGCCTGATCACAAATATGCATGCTCTCCTTGGCCCAGCATCCCCTCTGTGCTCTCCCTAACTGCCCCGTTACGACAATGATCCTTCTCTTAAACACATACAATCCCATTGCCTGAATCTTTTCTTTAATCAAATGCAAAAGCGCAGATGGGTTCAACATTACTAATCTAACTTATGTTGTCGACATACTCAACTGACAGTCACCTTCTTACGGCAACTGAAACTGATGCAGCCATCTTGCTAAGGACCCTATTACTTTGCCTAACCACGTGTTCTATACGCCTGCATACGACTACCTCCCTGCTTAACTTCTTATTCTAAATTCCCCACGCCACGATCTCGCCTACACATTGCAGCATGGACTCCAGACTGGAAAAGTCTGGCTCTAACAGCTTCACAATTAACTACCCAAACAACCTCTCCAGAAATGCGACCAAAACTCAGAAACACAGGCTCCTCAAGGCCTACCCTGAAACTCTCATCTCTGACCCGTACCTCTGCCCAAATAAAGGCACTACTACGAGCGACCTGATCTTCTACACTAAAAGAAGAGGTCAGTGGAGAGCTACATTCCACTCCCTACTCAGAATCCCTTCAACAAAAAAATTCCTGCACGGTCTGCGACTTTTGGTCACAAAGTCTCCCACTTTCAGAGCAAATGCCACTATATCCATCTACAATAATGGAACTATCCTTATTCAGGCCTCTGATCGTTGTCTGGACATCTTTGATGATAAGTTTACACTCTTTAAAAGATCTTTGATACCTGGCACCTCCACTACTCAATCCCGGTACAAACCTTCCCCAACGCAGAAGGTCCTTGAGCTCGCCTTACCGAACCAGACCCGGAGGGTTGCTTCTCCTACCCAGAGCAACCCCCACTGCACCATAGCTTCCCAGTAACCCGGCTCCTCTAACTCACCCACCGTGGCACGCCCTGACCTGACCTTGACCAATAATCTTAGCGCACCTGTTCTCCCTCGCTCCGACCACCTCCCTGTCATTTTCCCTATCCCCTCTCCCGCTAGCCCATGCCTACATAACTCCCTCACTAGATAGCAGGCTTGCCTACGCATGAACTCCACCAACTCCCCCTCCCCTGTCCTCCCCTACATCGACCTCTGGCCTCATGCTCCAGTACCTCAGAAATGGAACTCTCCTCTGGTGGACTTCCCACACCCCTCCTGTCCTCCTCTCCCCTTCACCCTCTCCATTGACAAATCCCCCTCCTCACCTCAACGTGACCCATATTCCTCACTCCGATCCTGCTTCTGAGCTCAAGACTATAAACCACGAAATGCTAACTCTCAAAACTGCCATCCTTAAACTCATAAAGGCCACCGAAGAGCTAGCACATGATCTCTCTCCCAAAATGTCCACATGTGTGATCCCCCAACTCTCCTCCAACTTGCCTACACTTGAGTCCCCACATTTGATCCTCCCGAAACACTCTGCCCTTATCTCGAACACCACTCCCTACCCTAACGCCCCATCACGACCTACCAGATCCTTAAATCCTTATCCAGAACCAGATATTCTCTCGCTACTCCATGAATACACTTCCCCATACTCTGAAGATGATATTCTCTCCCTCCTCCTCGAATACACCCCCCCTCCTCCTTTGACCATGTCTGGCTCTGCTCTATCCTCTTTAACACCCACTCTAATTGCTCTTAACCCTACACTCCCTAAACACGTTAATTCGGAACTCATCCGAACCATCTCGCCTAACCCACATAGAATGCCCAGGCTCAACGCCAATACAATTAACGCCAATAACCTCTTGCAGATCCCCACTCCACACCCTACTGACACACTTCACAAATCACATCTGAAAAGCTTGCTAATTAACTGCAGATCAGCTGTGAAACATGCCACAGACCTGGCAGATCTCATCCTAGCCCAAGACCTAGACCTCCTTATCCTCACAGAAACGTGGCTCAATGACTCCTCTGGCCCGATCATTGACCTATTAGTCCCTCCCAGCCACAACATTATGAGACTCGACCGAGCTGAAAAATTGGGAGGTGGCATTGCCTGCATCTTCCGCAACTTTCTATCAGCAAAACAGTCCCCATCTGCCAATCTCTCCTCCTGCGAATACCTATGCATAGATATCACCAGCTCTCTCAAACCCTTATGCAGCCTCCACATCTTCTACCACCTCCCGGGTGTTAACCTCCTTCTAATCAAACAGGTTATGGAAACCATCTCCTCCAACCTTGCCAGACACTCCCCCAGATCTTCCTTGGTGACTTCAACCTCCATTGGAATGACCCACACGATCAGGCTGTCACAACCCTCAAAAATGTCCTTATTGACATGTCTCTTACCCAATTTTGCGACGCCCCCACCCACAACTTAGGCTCGACACTTGATCTCATCATCTCCAACCACAATTCCATTCAACTCGAATCCATTCTCCCCTGTGACTGGTCTGACCATCATTTTATCAACTTCTTGATAACTTTAAGCTGGAACCACAAATCGGGTCAACTACTCAAACTTAAACAATGGAAAAGACCGCTCCACACCACACGCGTTAATGAGCTCATAGAACACTACAATCTCTCCCTTCCCCCGCCCTCCAACATGACTGACGTGCATGACCTTACCGACCATTATAACAACACCATGCTTTCTGCCTTGAATGATATGGCTCCCCTTCAACTAAAAGGAATTCCCATTAAAGACTCCAAACCATGGTTCACTGACAGACTTAATGCTGACAGACGCAGTCTTAGACTAGCTGAATGCAAGTGGAGATCCTCTCCCTCCACAGATCTACTAAAATCTCTTAGATCACAAAGAAGTAGATACAACAAACTCATAAGAACTACGAAATCCAACTTCTTCAAACATCAGCTGGACAGTGCCGAAAATTGCCCGAAACGTCTTTTTGAGCTCATGAAAATCTCAATCCAATAACACTGCGACCCAATCTCAGCTCACAGCTCGCACGCAACCAAACTGTGATGTGATGGCTGAATTCTTCCTTGAAAAGACTAACAAAATCGAATCAGACATAAGGTCTGCTTTGCTCACTCTTGCGTCCCCTCCTGACGACCCTGTCTCCACACACCTGCCCCCGCATCAGGTCCCCTCACTCAAGAACAATGCCTCATGGAGTCATTTCACTCACCTCAATGACATTTCCATCCACAACATTCTCTCCACCCTTAAACCCTCAGACCACTTCAATGACCCCCTCCCCCCAACTTCTTTAACCCCTTCCATGCTCATGACGGAACGATTCCGTCATGAGCATTGGTTGAGCTGTGCTCATGACGGAACCGTTCCGTCATGGCCACGCCCGCGCTCGAACCCTTCAGCACCGCGGGGGAATCCGCGCAGCGCTGAAGGGGTTAAATAAATGATAGGTTCACTTGCACCACTCTGGTCCAAAATAATCAATGCCTCATTTCTTTAAGGTAAGATCCCAGACTGCTTGAAGGCGGGCCTGGTGCTCCCTATTCTTACAAAAACCCTCGGCTGACCCTGATGACCTGAACAACTACTGTCCAATCACAAACATTCCGACCCTGGCGAAATTTCTGGAGAAATGTGTTCATGAACAACTTATCAAACAGATTGAGCAATTCCAGCTTCTCGACCTATTCCAATCGGGTTTCCGCAGTGGCCACAGTACCGAAACGGCCATCACCCACATCGTTGATGACACCCTCACTTTACTCGACCAAAATGAAACCTGCCTTTTAATTCTGCTCGATCTCTCATCGGCATTTGACACTGTCAAACACGACAATCTTCTTTTCCAACTGGAACACAGAATGGGACTCTCTGGCATGGTCCTCAAATGGTTCGCATCTTTCCTCAACAACAGAACCTAAAGAGTCAAATCCAACCAATCTCTCTCCAACCCGAGTCCCTGCACACTTGGTGTCCCCCAAGGATCCTCACTCTCCCCCACTCTCTTCAACCACTTCCTGGAACCTCTGACTGTAATTCTTAAAACCTCCAACATACAATATCACATGTATGCTGATGACACCCAACTTTACATGAAAATCTCCTCCCCTGAGGACATCATATCGCTCAAAGGAACCCTTCTCAAAACCCTCAACTGGCTTACTTCCAACCACCTCAAATTAAACGCCCTCAAGACGGAATTTCTCCTCATTGCACCCGCTAGACAATCCCCCACTGTGCTGCAATCTCTTTGTAACCTCAATGCCCCCAACTGCACTCCTCACATTGTCGACTCCACTAAATCTCTGGGAGTTGTGCTAGACAAAAACCTAAACATGCAAGGCCACATCAGATCATCGACCAAAGGAGCAAACTTTCAACTCTGCATCCTAAGAAAACTCAAACCATTCCTTTCACATGATGACTTTAAAGCGGCAGTACAATCACTGGTCATCTCCAGACTAGAATACGGCAGTGCTACTCTTTGCGATTTGCCGAAACTCAGTCTAGCTCCTATCAGAACCTCTCTTAATGCGGCTACTAGACACATCACGGGCTCTAAGAAGACCAATCACATTTCACCGGACATGAAATCGCTCAACTGGCTTCCCTTTGAAGCTAGGATAACAATTAAAGATTGCATGTATGACCCATAGAGCAATACACTTCAACACCCCACTCTACCTGGCCAGACGCTTGAGCTATCTGGTGGCTCCAGGTCCACAAGGAGTTCAGGCACTTTGCTGCTCAAGCTCAAGAAATTTAAGAAGCTTAAAACCTACAATTGCTCATTCTTTGGCATCGCCCGAGATTCTGGAACTCCCTTCCAGTTGAAACAAGACTGATTCCTTCTACCCTTGCCTTCTAAAAGGAAGTCAAATCTCTACTACTGAACAAACTCCTCTAACGAACAATGCGCTGATCTTGATGCTATGCTCCTCCTGCCTATAAATGGCTGTTTTTTTTAACCTGATTTGCTTTTTTTGTATATTGCCCTACTTGTCTCTCTCACTACCTAAACCTATGTAAAGCGCTCTGATAGCCGCCTGGGTCATGTTCGCGCTATACAAAACTTTAAATAAATAAATACATTTAAATAAAGAAGTCCTTGAGGTGACTTGTCAGGAGCACACATTCTTGTTAAACAAGATAACGGAATTGGGAAATAATCGAGATACTTTGAACTTGGGCAAGCAGTCACAATTCCTTCTATCACAGCAACCTCTGCTGATGCTTGCAATTAGCAATGTTACCACCCCAACTACAGTTTCTGTTATTGGAATTCATCCCCCTGAGAAATACATGGGGACCCACTGCATTTTAAAGCATTTTTGGCCCAAAACTGCTTACATTTTTTAATCATCTGCAAAGTAATGCGAAAAAGATTGCATTCTTGTTGTTGTACCTTAGAGAGGAGAGTCTCATGTGAACCACATTGTTAATTAAACATGGTAGTCCAAAACTGTCTGACTGGTCAGATTTCATAACCAGTTTTTCATGTGTTCTTGATTGAAGGAAGACAAACAGCCCAACCTGCTCATATGGGATTAAAGGCCTTGTGACATTATTGGCCTTATTACAGTATTGGGATTATTGGTTTTATGACAAGGGAATATATTAGAATAAGAAATTAATAAGCAATAGCTGCTTTTTATAAAGGGTTAAAGGTCGAGATAAAGGATACTTTATCATTGGTGGGTAATGACCAACAACAAGTGATGCCTTAATGGACTTAGTATTGGAAATTGAAGCTCAACAAAGAAGTTTGAGGAATGAAAGATGGTGGTGGGTAGATGCTTTATTCTATTGTGTCAGTTGAAAGCTCCAAATCAGAGAGAAGTATAGAATAACAGATGCAGTTTGGGTCTATGAAGATGACGTTTTCCCAGTAAGAAAGGGAACGTTGAAGAAAGGAAAGACTTTATTTATTTTGTGAAAAACTGTCATATTTTGTTTGCCATTATCTATCTTTTCAACAAAACTAGAAGTCTTGCTTTTGATTGTCAAACCCCAGACAAGCCTTCCCCCTGCTCAAGTGTTTAGCAAGTTAACATCACCCTGCCTAAAGGCCCCAAAAAACCAATAGCTATGATGCTTTGTTGACGCCACGTTTTGTGACCAGCTGGGTCAAAGCCATTTTAACAATTATTGGAACTCTGGTGATGTGGGTTGAGAAATGTATCCTATGTTGTTAGCAATGGAAAATCCTTTCTATAATGTCAGGGGTACTAATGGTTGAGTAACAATTGTCAGATACAACCACTGTTTTACAGTGCATATTATTATCGAAGAATATCTCATGCCAGCAACCTATACGTCTTTTCGGGATATGTTCAGCAAAAATTGAGCTAAGTAAGTTCCTCCTCATGGATATATGACTGTGCAACTGATCTCCTGCTGAATGCTAAGTTCCTTCATGGGCGGATATATCTGCGTACTCCAAAGGAGGACGCCATTATAATGAATTTCTCAGCATGCAGAGCTTCATAGCCCAACACGGAGGTGTGGGTACCAATGGGGTTACACGCCCAAGAAAAACTGGTTTGACAACTGGTTTCTCCTCTCTTTCCCAAGTGCCTAATCGAAATAGCAGCCCCTCTCCCTAGTATTTCCCATTTAGCCTTCAAAAATAGCTTTCTTTTTAAAGTTCGCGTTTTGGGTGCTCACCTTTCTGGCTTCCTGCCAGATAGGCTTAAATCCTCTCTGCCACGGAGGCTTCTATTGTGTCCTTTCCAGGGGGTCATAAACACATCTCCCAGGACAGCAAAAAGCTGTCTGTGAGGACAGTCCTTGTGTACAACCATAAAAGGGCACCGGATCCCTTGGGCAACTAAAGTGGCAACTTCTAAACTTGCCCTTTGCCCATCAGTGACATTACATTTGATTTAACCATTAAACGGGATTAAATGTACTGAATCCTATTGATACCTTACAGTACCACCTTTAGTATTCCCAGTCGTACGTTAGCAGGTCTGAGGTGTCTGCCTGCACTCACCAATGGGGCTACTAGCCTTTTCCACTGAAACAATGGCAAGTTAATGTTCTTTACTGCTGGAACATGTAAAAGTACATGTTGCACCTTTTAACATGCAGTACCATGCCTTAGGGTGTGATAGGCCTACTTTAGAAGTGACATATATTTTCCAAAGGGGAGGACTGGCCTTTGACATTACTTTAAATTGCAAAGTCGAGATTGCAGTTTAAAACAGCTCTACCTATCTGCAGTGGCAGTCTGAGAGACATGTTTTACCTTGTCGTACTTGTGGTGGCTCAACTAGTGTAGCAGTACACAAGAGACACTTTAATTTACAGTACCATATACTAGGGACTTACAAGTAATATACTGTTTTAAGAGTCAGTGCACATGCACTGTGTCCTGTTTAGCAGTGCTCAAAGCATTTCAGGGCCATTGCATCGGTGCCTAGTAGTCAAAATGGAGAACGAAAGTAGGGGTGAATCTGCAAAAAGCCTGTTTTCCTACAAAACCCAACAGGCCCTAAGAAGCAACATTCTCTGTATATTTCATCACTCATGTTCCTGCTAAGAATTATTTGTGTTGTACATTCATTTGAATTGAACCTTGAGAGAAGAAAGAGCTTCCAAACTAGAGCCTCTCATGATATTAACCCCTTCGTTGAGCCCGTCGGTCAACGGCCGTCGCGGGCACTACCTCGATAGTGCTGCGCACGTCCATTGGCCGACGCGGCCCCACCCACTCAATGAAACACCCCGCACCGCGGCGGAATTACCGCTGAAGTAAACAGGTTAACAAATCAACTGGTAGTATGCACGCTCGAAATGTAGAATATGCTTAAAAACTTCACGTGTTGCAGGACCTTGCTAAAGAGGTGAAGGAGAGTAATGCTAAACTAAATCAGACGAATGACAGAATTGTGGATAATGAAAGAAACATAGGTGCTTCTGAAGACAACCATGCCATTAAGCTTATATATTGTACATAACAGTTAAAGAAATTAAAGGTTCTCAACTAAAATTGATGACCAAGGAAATTGTTGACAAAACCTAATATCTGCATGATACCCAATCCACCATCAAATTGGAGATTGAGAAATATAGAAAAGAAAAAACAAGCATTGTCATCGTTTTGTAGCCATATTGAGCTGCAGCACTGCTGCAAGTAATTTAAAAAAAGCCATTAACCCCTTGCGTGCGCACGACGTCCGGAAGACGTCGCGTTCCCCAACGCCGTTTATTTCTCCCGCACAGCAGGAGAAATAAACCCGCACGCAAGGGATTAAGACTATTGGCTCTGCCATTGCCGTTTGTTCATGCTGTACAGCATGGGCCTAGCTGTCTTTTGCAATGATTTGTAGCCATGCTGAAGCACAGCGTGATGCTGTGCAGGGTGACTAAAATTAATAATAAAAAAGAATTAGGATCCATACAGTGCTAATGCACTTTTAAAAAAGTTCTTTATCTTTGGCTGCCTCTTAGCGCTTTTTAAAATTAAAGTATAGAAATTCAGTTATGGTACAAAATTGCCGCACGCTATGTGGTTCCTGTCAAATACGTGCTCACTCCTAGGATCAACCATTTAGGACACCCCAAAAGACATAGATCATGAAAATGTGTAAGAGAAGGAGCACTGTATAGTTGACTAGTTGTTGAAACTAGTCCTTTGTGTCACACTGATCTCAATATCTATCAATGATCCAAACTCCAAAATGTAAATAACAAAGAAAGCATCAAATTAACCTGCATATTCTTTTTGTTCTTTTATTTGTGACATACAAAACTACAGGCAACGTGTTTCATCCACAACATGGGAACTTCTTCAGGGCATATGCTTAAACTTGCAGACCAATAGTGGTTAAGAAATATTATTCTGTCGCGAATCCATTATTGAACCAATCATTTCAAAGTTTTATCTGTCGGTCTACGGTCAAGATGACAGACACCATGCATGCACGGGTTTGTCATAATAGCTGCCTCGTTGAAATCACTCTTGCTTGTCACACATAGTCTTTCGACGTTTAAGGTGGGGGTGGGTCGCGGCCCCACCTTAAACCCAGCATTTGTTCTTTATTTGTTTTTCTGTTGCACTGACATAGTTCGTATGGATGTAAAAGGCTTTTACAAAAAATCGAGACCAGGATACCATTTACTAGGATGCAGTGTTTATATTCAAAATATTATCTGAGCATTACCAGTCAATAACTTTGGCAGAGGCATCCAGTTAGTCAAAACTGCAACAAGGAAGCGGCACATGGGATGACGATGGTGGAAACTGGCAGAGTTGGGAACAAGACGTTCTCCTTTAAAGTGGTGCTGCTCGGGGAAGACTGCGTGGGCAAAAACTCCCTGATGCTGCGCTACTGCGGGAACAAGTTCAATGACAAGCCCATCCCCACACTGCGGGCATCCATTCTCACAAAAAAGTTATACATTCAAGAGCGAACCTTGAAAGATGGGCTAAAGCTGGTCAAGAATGTTTTCACACACTTGGCACAATGTACTATAGAGACTTGAATGGAGCTATTTTAGTGTGTGAAGTCAATAATGAAGATTCTTTTCAGAAGGTAAAAAATTGGGTGAAGGAGTTAAGAAAAATGTTGGGAAATGAAATCTGCTTATGTATAGTTGGAAAAAAATAGACTTGGCAAAGGAAAGACGTGTATCTGTACAAGAAGCAGTTAATCAGAACTATAAGCATTTACTTTGCATGAAGATGCAACAAACTAGAGAGAGACGGAATACAAAACTACTGTAAACACTGCATCTCTCTCACACACTATCAGACTTGCATGTGCATTTAGCATCTACAGTTCCTGCAAACGAGAGGCACTCAAAGAATCTCAGTTAGAGTGGAGTGGGGTGGTGCTTTTCAGCCATGGAACATCCACACAGCCATTCCTGGGGTCGCTCTTTTTCTGGAATATTGTGGACATGATGTCTGCTTCAAGGTGAGTCTGCTGTGGGTTAACTATTGCGGCTTGCTCTCTCCAGCAGTTTTGGTGTTTGCCCTTTGACCTCTGCATCTCTTCAGCACCCTTTCCCTTGGTATTACAGTTGGTGAGGTTGATTGTTTGATGATAAATACTTTGGATTTCCTTAGAATGACTGGAAGACGGTCCTGTGAAAACACCATGTCCCCACTACAAGAGGCAGCAGTTTCCCATGTTTAACTTACACCCCGCACTCATGGTGCAATGTATATGTGTCACTTTAAATCCCTACTCCTAGAACGTGCACTGTCATGTGCAGTAGAAATTGCATGCGGAGAAGTATGGTGCAAAATCATATGTGAACGTACAATGCATAATGTACACTGCAGAGCAGTTGGAAAATGCTTAATGTTAAGAGTGTACATTTAAATGCCTACTCCTTGGATGCACACTGTGATGTGCAATGGAAAAAACATGTGGTGACGTGTGTAGGAAGCTGGCTCTGTACATACTATACCGAAGTGAGGTATAGTGTGCACAGAGTACAGTGGAATCCCAAAGGTCGGCCGAGGTAAAGTTAGATAGAACCTTACTCTCTATTTGTGGTAGTGTGGTTGAGTAGTAAGGCAGTATCAGAGGACAGTGTTAAGCATTTGTTGTACACACTCAGTCAGCAAATGAATTCACACACTCAAAGACTGAACTTTAGACCAATTGTTTTTGTATAAAAATATTCTTTTAGTTATTTTATTTTCTATAACCAAGCAAGCCTGGCACAGGTAAGCAATAAATACTTTACAGTAGTAATG
The DNA here is from genome assembly GCF_964204655.1 of Triturus cristatus. Lineage (NCBI taxonomy): Eukaryota > Metazoa > Chordata > Amphibia > Caudata > Salamandridae > Triturus > Triturus cristatus. The sequence goes on from NC_140589.1 coordinate 1,512,577,384, forward strand.
CATTTGAAATACAGTTTGAATGATAATTGTATATGCACTTTGGTTTGATTTACAGTATGGATGCAGAGAAATGCAATACTTAGTAAATGCAGTACATACACTTGAATAGGCTTTTTAGTAAAATAGCAGGTAAGTAACTTTTGAGATTACTAGGCTTACACAGAGTAGTATACCTAGATACTACTCTGGGACATTTCCTGAAAACAAGTAAGTAAAATCGTTTTTGTTAGATTATGCAATTTTAATGATTTTCTTTAGTTTCTCAGACTCCACACTTAGAAACTTTTCACAGAAAAACAGTCAATGTTATCCTATGGAGGAAAATAGTGTTATTGGTTTTGAGGTAAGTATTTGGTAGTGGGAGTTGAGGTTCTGGAGGTAGACTCAGGGGTCCCTCAGGGTCAAGGATGCACTCTAGCTACACCCTCAGCGGCACTAGGGTGGCCGGGTGTAGAGTGCTGAGGCCCAATGTTATCCAATGGGGTTTTGGGGCCTCCGTTTGGTGGCTGCTGACTAGCAGGCCACTTGGCTGTGGGAGCAAAGCTCCTGGACTTTAGGTCAGGGTAAATGGGGAAACAAAGTAGCACCAAAGGTGCACCCTCAGCGGCACTAGGGCAGCTGGGTGCAGAGTGCTGTTTCAACTTCAGACGCCCAGTTGTTTTCAATGGAGGACCTCCGGTTTAGAAAGACACTGCAGGCTTGGGGACGAAAGTCTTCTGGGTGCGACCACCACTTCGAGAGGTAAGTTGGGAAGTTAGGGGCCTGGTAGGCACTGTCGGTTTGTGCACACAAGGCCATGGGGCGTCGGGTGCAGGGATGCCTTTTGGGGTCGGATCTTCTTACCAGCTCCTGGTCGCAGTTAGGGGGCATTTGGGTTTAGGCTGCAGGAGTGGGCTGGAGGCTTGAGGCAGGTCTGGGGTCACCGGATATTGAGTCAGGATCACTGGGGTGACCTCCTTGTTGTGTTTGCACACTCGAGCTCGGGCTGTGGACGGCGGTTGCAGAGTGGGGCGGATTTGCCATGTCCGGCCGGAGCCAGAGGTTGCAGGTGAACAAATCCGGTGTTCACGGGAAACAAAGTCTTTGTGCTTGAAGGCAGGCAGGTCCTCCGGGGTTTTAGAGGTTGCTGGCTGCAGGACACACCGGGATTTCGCAGGAGCAGGTTCGAGGTGGAGACAGCCGGCAGGGCTGGGGCCAAGTCAGTGGGCGTCTTCCTCTTGTTAGCTTTGGCACGGCTGTTCGCTCCTTCTTCTTCTTTTCTTGTTGCAGGTTTTTGTCTGAGGAAGCAAGGTTCAGGGGTGCCCCTAAATACTAGATTTAGGGTGTTACAGGTAGGTAAAAGGCAGGGACCAATGAGTACCTTCCCTGGGGTGAGTACACCCCCTATTATGCCACCCTTCAGTGGGAGGGGGGCTTACGCCTGTCACTGGTTGCAAGATGGCAGGAACTGAGAGTTGTGCTTCACCTCGCCTCCCCACCTGAGGGGTGTAGTTGACAGAGGTGGGTACACTTCTCTTTCTCACTTGTTTTTCCCACTGGTTCTCCCGCCCAAAGTGGGGGTCAGAACCAGTGGGGACCAGTTGCTGAAAGCAGCAAGTGGCTTGGGGAAGCGCACAAAGGCGGCAAGCTTTTGAAGCTTCCCCTCTGTGAACCCTGCCCATCCTGGGGGAGGAGGCTTGGCACCTCGTCCCAGAATATGCATTGTTTCAGGCCCCAGAGAGCAGCAGGCTCTCGACCCAGGGGTCCAGAAACATGTCTGGTGGTGGCAGCTGAAAGCAGCCATTCAGCCTGGACACTAGTGGTAGGTTTGTTTTCAGGGGGCATCTCTAAGATGCCCTCTGTGTTCATTTTTCATTAAATCCCACACTTGCATCAGTGTGGGTTTAATGTGCTGAGAAGTTTGATACCAAATTTCTCAGTTTTCAGTGTAGCCATTATGGTGCTGTGGAGGTCATAATGACAAACTCCCAGCACCAGATACTCTTAATGGCAGCATTGCACTTACAATGTCTAAGAATGGGCTTCGACACTGTAGGGGTACAGGGCTCATACACATGTACCCTCACCACTGGTATAGTGCACCCAGCTAGAGGGGTGACTGACCTATGCCATGGCAGTGTGTTGTAGGCATGGCACACAGAGGTGTGTGCCATGTCAACTCTTCACTTTGCTCTGCACCAAAACACACAGCCTGCAAAGGCAGTGTGTGTGTGTAGAGGTACAGGGCCTCTAAGAGTAGCAAAATAAGTGCTGCAGCCCCTAGAGGTCTTCCCTGGTCATAGTGCCCTGGGTACCTGTGGTACCATTTACCAGGGGCTGACCTGTGGCCAAAGATACCAATTGGGTTAGGTTTGGGGAAGGAACACAGGCCCTGGGAACCTGATTAGCAGGGACCCAGGGCACATCAAGTGAAAGTGCATCAGTTGTCTGGCAAAAAGTGGGCTGGTTACTGCAACAGAAAACCACTTTCCCACAACGTGTGGTGTAAAAATATATGTAATGTACGGTGTGTAGTGTACACTGTGGTGTATAACTGAAAAAAGCACACACCATCGTGCAGTAGAAATACATACATTAGAAAAAGCACATGCTGACGTGCAGTAGTAAGGCTGACCTTCTGAAGAGTGCACACTGCCACATGCGTTCGAAAAGCACAAAACACCTGCATGCAGTAGGAAGTGTCCAGTGGGACAGAGGGAACATGCCTTCTACAGATTATAATTTTAAAGAAAGGAAAAATCAGCATACACGCACTGAACGCAAAGCATAGACAAGTGAATAGTTCTCTGGCTTCCAGTCCTGGCATTTTATTTTACAGGCTTACAGCAATGTGAATGCTGGCATTTTTATTTCTGGATTTTCCATTGTAAGCACTAGGATTCAGGAAAAATACTGTACACTAACATCTCAGCTACTAACAACTCCTGTTCTCTCAAAAACATCACTATCTGTAAAAGTGTAAAGCTAAGTTTGTGCGCTTCTGGGAAGAACCCAGTCAGGGGTGGCAGGTCTTGTGGTGGGTGATGTGCATTACATTTGTCTGTGTAATTTATGTGCAGTCTGTCTCAAGAGCATGTGACATGCCTCCTCCTTTCTCACAGATCCTTCTATGTACGTTTTATTGGCATGGGGTGCAGGATGAGGTGAGATGCGGATGGCAATGAGAGAGCAACAGGCAGGGGTTGGGGGAAGAGAGTGTTGAAAGATCAGTCGGAAAATGTCAATAAAAGCAAGCAAAACAACAGGGGATGCAACAACAATGAATAAAAAAACAAGGGGGAAAACTGTGTCCATTGGAAGGAGTGAGACGGCCAAAACTTGAGCTTCCCTGGTAAAGCATTAGACAGGGGAGAGGATGTGGCATAACAGCTAGAACATCACACATTGAAGCTGGAAAACCAGGCTTGAGTCTCAGCTGGAGTCTAAACGTCTTGTGATTCAGGCCAAATTACTTAATCTCTCCATGTTAATGCAACAGGTGCTAATGTTAAGCTTTTGATACAGCTATAACAAAATTTGAAAAAACAAGCAATGGAATGGAAGGTGCATGAAAGATAGCAGCCACAATAGTGGAAGGAGGGGGTGGAAGGGAAGATCCAATAAAATACAGACACTGCAGCTGAACTGCACCCACAGTGTAACACGAGCCTAAAAGAAATAAAAAAGAATCCCCCAAACAACAGATAAACAACCAAAGTATAAAGATACAGTACCTGGTCCCTGCTCTGTGGGAGGAAAGAGAGACAAAAAGTAGGAACAGAGAAGAAGCATTGGCAACTAGCAAGCAAAGATTTTTAAAGGACACTGAAACAAGCAACTGAGAAGCAGTAGGCAGGTTTTAAGCCACAAAGAAGTGTATAGTAAAGTATATACAAGAGGTCTTTAATGCTCAACCTAAAAAGCATCATGCCATTTCAGCTATAAACCTAGGATATAGAACAACATTTTAATATGCACCAGGTTCACCCCAACCCTACTCCAATTTAAGAAGGAGTTAAAGATGAATCACATTGCAGTCATTGTACACTGCTCGAAGCCTGAGCAAAATGTTCATCATGCTGGTGTAATATCGCGTAATGTCCCAAGTTCACCTTACACTTGTTACAAGAAATTCCCGAAAGTACAATATTATACCACGCCATCTAATTTGAAGTCTGTCTGGGTAAAAATCCTATTGGAGGAGCATGAGAACAATGGGAATGAACAGAACATGAGTTGCCGCTGTACGTGGAAACTATTGTTTTTGTACTATGTTTTTAGTGGAAAATGCATCCTTGCATTCGTTTTGCTCCCACTGACGTATTTCACAATAAATGAAAGGGACAAATAGTTGGTTTGTATTTCAGGTAGTTTTACATAATCTTCCAAAATTTTATAAAACTACACAAAAGGAAATTATTCAAATTTTACATCTCCACACTGCTCCCAGAATCCAGTTATTTCTCATGTCACTCATTCATTCCTGCTTTCCTTTGACCTTGTACTGCTCTTCTCTGCCTTTTGGCTAGGTTTGTGCTATGCAAATACCACATACATACATTTCCCAAACTGAAAACAAGAAATAGAGAGATATGGATTGATTCCTTTAGAAAATATGCACCGCAGATGGCTGACCCCCTAAAAAACATAATTGATAGAGCATAATTGGAGACATTACTCTCGCTAAGCAGAGAAGTGAGGACTAGACTGATCACTGCCTGGATTCATAAATGTCAAACACAAAGGCACTTTTATGCAAGGATATTGTTCAGCAGGGTGAATGAAGTGGAAGGAACATAATGTTGGCTTCTTTAATGAATGTTTAATGCCACCAGCTGTGTCTCCTGAACTCTATTTGCCTGTGCTGTTACCTAAAGTTCCTGGCAGCTCTAGCAACCACAATCAGATCCAGTTCTACCAATTAATGAAGAGCTACTTTTAATTTGTACCCATCATTTGACCCAAGCCTCAGATCTAGAACATGGCTAGCTTAATTGTATTGTATTGTAATTGCATTTCTAGAGAGCTTACTAACTTTGATGAGGCATTGAATCGCTTTACGCTGGCAAACATGCTGCTCCCGAACACTAGGTTAGTGGTTAGTGCAGTGGTTTTTGGTGGTTATTATGGTGAAAGGTGGCAATGATAGGGTGAATGTCATGCACAAATGTGCTTGGAATAGCCTAAATATCTCACTCATTCAGGTCGATTCAGTACAAGCAAGAGACACGTGGCACAGTGAGCCATACACAAGGATCGTCAAAATCAATGTGCACAGACAAGGTAACAAACTCTAACTGTTCCCAGCGGGCATTGTAACATAGGTTAGTTAGTGTCTGGCCAGGCGTGGCCATGAAATCATGGCTTCAAATTTCAGATAGCATTTCCTGAATTAATGTTAAACCATTGGAACGAGCATTTCACCAGCGGAGGGTGGGTGGGGGGGGGGGATTAGTGTCAGTCATGCAGGCCAGTTAAAATGTTCTGCTGTCATTAACCCTATAATAAGTTTCTACGACTGCAGCAAATACCCATCAACTTTCTCGTATGCTGTTAGTATTTGAACCTTTAAGTTGATAGTTCTAATTTTGATTTTAATGGTTACAGTGTTTGCTGTTCTAAACTGTGCATATCATGGGGTCTGTACTTCCATTGTCCCTGCACAAGAGAATCGCTTTATCGACAGAGAACTCCACGCTGTTTACAAGCTTTGAGGTCCTTTATCCTAATTCCGAAGAGGCGTTCCCTGCTACATAAAATTTGACCCAGTTCTTATTGACATTGCTCAGGGCACAGAAGTGTTGTAAAACCATGTTTCTGAAGGAAGGTGATGGCTACCCGCACATTACAACTATTTGCAGGAGGATCCGGCCGATAATTCAGATTGTACACAAGCATTAGCTAACACATGGCAGCTGACCTCAGTGTTGATGTAGAGATAGCACATTACATCACATTTTGTGATACTGTTTAGGGTGCGTTCTACAAACTGAAGAGTAAAACCCGAAATGTATTATTTTGCAGAATCTCTATTATTCCAATTCAAAATTGAATTGCATGGATTACATGACCTCCCAGTCTCACTTCTGTGCTGGAGTATCTGTTGCCACGTGGGCACACGAATGCTGCTCATCATCGAGGAGCATACTATAAGTGAACCTTGAGTAACCCGGGGTCTTTTCTAAACCAGGAGTCTTCAATCGGTCGAAAATGATCTGAACGTGTTAGGTATATGCTTTATTACTGCCCATTGGGAGGGAGATATTTTTTTACATGCAAGAAGTGCAAACAGGTGAAATTAGAAATGTAAGGGGGAGATTTACTAAGATTTTGCACCGTGTTTGTGTCAAGTGACGCAAATCGGCACAGAATCTTTTTTTCTGTGTTTACTTTCCAGCGCCAAACGGTGGCAATAACGAAAAAGCTATAGCGCATTACTTTGCGCCATGGTGGTGTACCAAGGGATGAGTATGAGCGTTCCCACGCAACCACCCAAGGTTTCTCACACTAAACCCAATTCACTAAACAAAGTAAATTGGGTTTAGCGTGAGAAAACTGTGACCTTTTCAAATAGGTGCACGGAGGAGAAATGCTTTCATTTCTCCTTCCTTTTCCGACTTTGCATGCGTGCTGCACTGTGCAAACTTTGCATTGTGTCTGGGCATTTGATTTTGTACAGGAAGGTTATCCTTCCTGTACTAAACCTATGCTAGACTAATGCACATACCCTAGCACTATGGCGCTAAGGTATGTGCCTGGCATACGGCAGCTGTAATCAGAGCCAGCACACGGTAGAGGGGAGGAGAGAGCCATATCTCTGAAGATATGGCGCTCTCCTGCTGCCTCCTTGTCGCACAACACAGCGGGGCCTCACGGGGGGCTGCGCTGTGCTGCGTGAACTTTTTTTTAAATCTCCCGTGAAGTGTTAAGTTTATGCCATGAGAAACATACATTTAGCACTTGATCTTAAATGTTTCTAATTTTTAATAAAACCTGTATTTTTTCATCATTTAATTGTTATGATGCTTCATAAGTGGAGATGTGGCCTATGCCGTCAATAACACTGGATGGTGGAGTACTGTTGGATGGCAGAGGTACCCCTTGAACCAGGGCCAGCTCTAAGGCGGTGCGACCGGTGCCACCGCACCGGGTGCTGGCTTTTGGGGGCGCCGTGTTTGCAATTTTATTCTGTTTTTAAAGCGTTCCTTTCCTATGGCAATTAAGAGGCCTCTCAAAATTGTCAAGATAACTCCTGTGATTAATGTTATTTATGGAGAAAGATCAGTTTTGTATAGTTTACGGTTTTGACTTATGTGAAGGTAGTGCAGAGGGTTAATATGCCTGCTGCAAAGAACATGTACCAAGTAGATTACAGAGTGCATATAATGTAAACAGAGAAGCAGGTTACTGTTTTTAAAAGAGGCATCCGTTTGTTACTTTGAATTTATAACTTAAAGTCCTAATATAGAACAATGAGCTATTGACTTTCATCATAGGCCTGCATACACACTGGAAAGTATACATTAGAACATTGGTTAATGTTGCAAAAAGGCTTAATTTGGCTAGAAATCGATTCTTATTATTAACCCCTTCCCCGCTCATGACGGAACCGTTCCGTCATGAGCCACGGTTGGCGTGTGCTCATGACGGAACGGTTCCGTCATGACAATCCTGTTGGCGGCCGCTCCGCCTGCACGGCGCTGTTTCCCCGCCTGTGCGGGGCGACAACGCAAATGGGCGGAGTCATGACGGAACCGTTCCGTCATGAGCACAGCTCAACTGTGGCTCATGACGGAGCGGCTCCGTCATGAGCACAGGCCCACCGCGCTGCCCCCCTGCCCCCCCCAGCGCTGCAGCGGAATGTCCGCAGCAGCGAAGGGGTTAAAGAAAACTCCCAACTATGCTGTTTCTTTTTTGACTCTGAGTTTGTGCTTCTCCACCCCAACCACTCATAAACTATACTGCCTACAAGTATGGATGACGTAGCTCCTACAATTATAGTCCTTTGGCTTATGTAACATTTCCTATACACGGATTTACACACGTATGTAATGTGTGTAATGCACAGTGCTCTGACATCCTTTACTGGTATGATTTGCGCTATATAACTAATTCAATGCATCTGAGAGAGTGGTTACGGAGACTTGATCAGAGTTAAAGGATGCTAGTGAGAGAATCCGTGGTGGAGATGGTCAATGGGGGCGCCAACTAACATTGTCGCACTAGGCTCCACCAGCGCTAAAGCCGGCCCTGCCTTGAAGTTTAGGAGTGCATAGCTGCAACGTTTTTAATCTGTGTGTGAGCTACAAGGATTGCCACCTTTCTCCGAAAGAAATACTTACCATTTCTATAATTATTTTTATTCAGGTGAAGGGCAGGAGCTAGGAAGTGAAAAATGATGTGTAAAATCATCAGTTTTCTTTTGTTTTTTAAGTGGTTTCTTCATTTGTTTGCTGTTTTAGCGTTATGTATCTAAAAAGAGCAAAATACCGCCTTTCCTTATTTTTCTCAATTGTTTTGTTGCTGGCATGGCTATAAAAATACAGACAAAGCCGCAGGGTTGGATTGGGATTACAAATCAGCCCGGGCATGCTAAAAAAAAGTTGCCCATATTTGCATATTGCCTTTCTGCAAAACACTGCTTCGGCAAAAAGAAATTTTTAAAAAGGGAAGGGGTTTTTTAAAAAATGCACTGGTTAGTTTACACTGGTGAAACACACCTGAAAACAAGTGAGGCACTTTTGCTCAGAACTCCTGCCCCACCTCAATATGCATATATTAATGGGACGGCCCAGCATGAGAAAAGGAGTGACACCTCTGCCGTTGATAAAAGGGAGGTAATGAACGCCCATCTACCTTCCGAAAGGCCACTCAGGCACCCACTGGGCCGCTGGCTACATTGAACAATGCAGAAATCGCCCAAATCGGGTCCCCGGGCTACCAATCTGACGCTGCTGAGCTGGTAAAATGCCAGCCAGGAGTTAACCCTGTTGTAATGTTTTATTACTTGCTGTCAGCTCATATGTGATACCAAAGGGGATGATGGACAGAGCGTTAGAGCAAATCAAACACTCACCCCCAGTCAACTGATCTGAGAAATTATTTTCGAAGAATCTCTTTTCTGAAAGGTAATCGTCTATTCTAGATCGGCTCCTAATACCAGAGAAACATCACTGAAGTGCAGACTCAGGCACACAATTGACACAGCTGCGATGGGGCACAGGGACCTCAGTGCAGCCCCCTGTCCACATTCATGAGCTGTGATGGCTGGACAAAGGGGATGAATACATCCTCATTAGAGCTACAGAGAGCAATGGCTTCGTCCCTCTGTACCTCAAACAGCATATGCTCAGGAATGGAACTGGGAGCTTTTCCGGCTGCATCTCAGTTTATTAAGAGTTCATAGATGTAAACAGAGCACTGGGGCAGATCAGAGCGGCAGAGATCAACAGTAACAGTCAGAATATCCAGACAGCTGGTTGTTCAGAATCTACCCAGGGAATTTACTTCTCCATACTATTCCTATGGTGCAAGAAGTCCAGCAAGTTTGTTATCGTAGTATCGGATTTAGCATTTTCTCCATCAACTGACAAATTCACTAATGCCACCCACCTCTATTCTAAATCAAGACCTCTTTCCCTTGTTCCTTCTTTTTTTCTCTCTCACTTTTTCTCTCATCCACTGGTAACCAAAAAATACTGGTCACTTATGCACGATTTAGCGTTCTGTAAGGTCCGGTAGATGGTGATGGGTGGAATAACTGAACAATTTGTTTCTTGCTAATCCACCTTTATTTTTTTGTAACTCATTTAGGTATTATTACTTGTATTCTACTTGGAATGTGAATTGCTATATTTTTGGTTTTCCAGATTTTCTATATTTTTGAGCCATCAAAATACGATTGATATACACAGTGCAACGAACAATAAACTTTATTGAACATGATAAGGTAAAACTGAAGGCAGTGGCAATAATTCATGCTTTTCTGCTAGTACTGTTATTGTTAGCCTTTTTCTACAAGTTTAGGTCAGCAATTTGTGCCATTGGTACTCAGTCACTAATGAATTCCTGAGCACTACATTCAGAATTAATTCCAGGTCTCAAAGCATGGTGATAACCCAAATCCAGTATAATTCTTATAAATCAGTGATTCTGGATAGGGAACTCATTTTTTGAACCACTGGATAGGGGGACCATAAAATTTAGTCATGATCCTGCTGGCCATTGTTTTTTTCTGTTGGAATAATGCAATGCATGAGTGGCCTAGTGTTTAGTAGCTCACAATGATTTTCACTGATCAGGTGTATCTTTCACTACTGAAAAGGTTGGAAACCAAAACTGGCAAGTACCATTTAACACATTTCTAGTAATGATCTCCAGTAATTATATGAAGTGATGAGTTTGAACATCCCTTTTGTTGATGTCTGTGATAAGGACCTGCAATCTTAGTGGAGGAAGACAAGAGAATGTCCTCCTCGACTTCCCCATCCCTTAACAGGGTTTTAATCAAGTTTAAGGTTTTTTCAGAGAAACCCACTTTTTTCCCAATCCTATAACAGAGAATGAATACCTACACATACATACACACACACACACACACACACATATATATATGTGTATATATCCTACTGCCGGTCGCCAGTAGGTAGGTATAGTTTGGATCTAGTTTCCATAAGAAAATACATTTTTAACATGCCTATAACTTCGGAATCGTTTGACAAATCTTCATGAAATTTTCCAAACAAAATTTCATAGTAGGTTCTGTGTGTAATGGAAAGTTTGGGGGTGATCTGTGTAGTGGGGGCCGAGAAATAGGGGTGCAAAATAAGGGCGCGTTTGTAATGTTGATTCCCAGACGAACGCTTTGTCGAACCTACAGCCCGAACTGCTAGACTGAATTACACCAAACTTTGCAGAAAAGCAGATGTTGTTACGCTGATTGTGCTTTTTGTTACTTGGTGCAAATCCATTCAGTCATTTTTGTGAAATTAAATCTAAACAATATAGTGATATCTCTGGCCATTGATATTTTGCAGTGGTTTTGAGGTGATTGTGGTTAAATCAAGAAGTGTTCAAGGTAAACCGCAAATACATGCACCAAAGGGAATGCTCTGATTGGCCGGACACAGCCTGAACAGAAAGTTGCGGCTGCCATTTTATCGATCAGTCAGAGACCCATGCACCCACTCACAGAAAAACTCAGACACTCACGCTCCCAGTCATTGACCCACTGAGAAAAAGTCATGCACCCACTCACTCACCCACTCAGACACCCACTTGGACACTCAAGTATCCACTCACAGGTCCAATCAGACAATCATATACTTACTTGCAAATGCACAAAGGCAGTCACGTACCTACTCACAGATTGACTGAGAAACTCATGCAAGCAAATCGCAGATCCATTGAGACACTGATGCACCCAGGCATAGATATACTGAGACAGTCACGCAGTTTGTTACAGAACAATTGATAGACTGATGCACTGTCTCACAGATCCACTGAAATACTTAAACAGTGAATGAGAGACTTCCACTGAAATTGTTATACACTGTATTATAGAAACAGTAAGAGAGTTAGCATGCTATTATAGAATATTTTAGATAGTAATGTGTTTATTGTGTTGGCCTTGATCCTGTTGGACCTGTCGTCGGCCTTCGAAAGCGTGAACCATGATATTTTAATTAGGAGGCTTCAAGAGATGGGAGTCAAGAAATCTGCCCAAACACTGCTCAAATCCTTTCTGACCAACAGATATAATTATGTTCAGATAGGGGACTTTCGAGTAGAAGAGTTTACCTTGCCTTGCGGGGTGCCACAGGGTTCCTCTTTAAGCCCCACCCTGTTTAACCTTTATGTGACCCCTTTGGCCAAGATCATCAGGCAATTCGGCTTCACAATTCTATCCTACTCTGATGACACCCAAATTATGATGTCCATCTCTAGCAATCCAGAGGAAACAGCCGAGCGTTTTAACTAGTGTATGTCCCACATCAATAACTGGATGGGAACTCACTGTCTGAAGCTTAATGGTTCAAAAACTGAGGTACTCCTATTAGGCTCTGACACATCCTTTTGGTCACAAAATTGGTGGCCCCCCAGTATGGGTGCTGTCCCTACTCCAGTCCAGAAAGTGAGGAACCTGGGTGTTATCTTTGATAACAGACTGACCTTCCAACAACAGGTCAACAAAGTCGTCTCATCAGTGTTCCTCACTCTAAAATCAATTCGTAAAGTGAGCTCCTTCATTCCCCCGAACCTGTAAAGACGCTATTGATAGTCCTAGCCTTGGCCAAATTGGACTACTGTAATGCACTATATCTAGGCCTTCAGATACAACACATGATTAAACTTCAGCGAGCACAAAACGCTGCCGCCAGATTACTTCTAGACATTTCCAAATTTCAATCTATCTCCGAAGGTTTAGAAAAACTCCACTGGCTTCCTATCAAGAAAAGGATAGACTTCAAGGCCCTATGCCTAGCATATAAAGCTGTACACGGAAATGGACCAACTTTCCTAAAACAACACTTCACCTGGTACCATCCATCAAGGCAACTACGCTCAGCACAGAGCAAACTCCTCCAGACACCTACATTTAAGAAAGCTAGCTGGGGAGGAAGAAGCTTTGTACTGGGTACTGTGAGGTTATGGAACTTGCTCCCGCTAAATATTAAAAGCTGCCCAACACTGCTCGGTTTCAGAAAACTCTGAAAGACATGACTGTTTTCAAACTAATGCACCACTTCCGGCTTCCTTCTCCGCTAAGCGCCTAGACGCCCCAGGGAAATCGTGCGCTATATAAATTCTAAAATCAAATCAAATATAATCTATTTTGCAGTTATAAGTTGTATACGTGGTGGTGGCTATTGAATGTCTGATTTTGTTTTGTCATTTCAAAATGTATTTGCGGTGAACACGGCTACTATAGCATTGCAGCGCCCAGCGGCGCCGCAAAAACTGGAAGTTATTTTTGGGATCTGCTCTTTTTGACAAATGCATTGAGAAAATGAACTTAAACCAATATTTTTTCAAACAGGTAAAGTCAAACTTTATGTAAATATGTCTATATATGTGTTTTAAACTTTACCAAAAACACGTGGGATTTACGACAAACGACATCATCGCGACTTCCGTTGTCTCAGCGTACAATAAACATACATTTCAGATGCACTTTTTTTGACAAATGTATACAAAGGGAAAAGTTAAATCAATAGCTTACTAAACAGCTAGACTCAAACTTTAAATAAATCATGTGTGTTTTACACTTCATCGAAAACATATGGTATTCACGACCAACGACTTCATCGCAACTGTCCAGTGTCGCCGCTAATAAGGAAAATGCATTTCAGGTGTTCTTTTTTGACAATTGTATACAAAGGGGAAAGTTAAATCAATATCTTACTAAACAGCTAGATTCAAACTTTATGTAAAATATGTCTATATATGTTTTTACACTTTGTCAAAAACGTGCAATATTCACTGTGTGTCCTCGGCAATCGCAACTCATCGAGAAAATCAAAAATATCTTGAAATAAGATGATTAATGTACTTTTTAAATAAATAGATGACAAATACAAAAATAAGTGGTGCACCATGCATATGAAGTGTTCAATATCTAAATATATATAAAAAAAATACAAGGACAACATAGTTATGAAATAGAATTTTTAAAAAAAACCTTAGATATTCACTGAAAAAGCCAAAGGTTACAGGGATGTTATAGTTATGAAATAGATTTTGAAAACCCATGGAAATTCACTGAAAATCCAGAGGTTCCAGGGACATTATAGTTAGGCTGATATTTCACTCAGTTGTCATTTGAGCGGTCATGAGTGATGTCATGAGTGATGTCTCAGACCATGTCATGAATGATGTAATATGTGAGGTCATAAGTAGTGCATTGTGAGGCGCGAGTTATAGTTTGCTCAGCTAACTATAACTGCTGAATTTCTCTGGTTTTGTACAAGTGAAATGTCAGGCTCACTATAACGCCACTGTATCCTTTGGGTTTTTTTCAGTGAATTTCTAAGGTTTTTAAAATTCTATTTCATAACTATAACGTCCAATTTATGTGTGGGTTGCACTGGGGATAGCGACCTCCCCAGGGCAAATGTATTACTGTGGGGGGCCTAGGTGAACATTCATCTCCCTGGGGCTAAATGTAAAATTAAGGTGGGGCTCAGGCCCGACACAGCCCCAAAGACTGCCTCCTCACTGGAGCTAAATAGGAACTTAATGCAGGGGCATGCACCCCCGCAGCCCCAGGACCTCCACCTCCCCCATACTTTGTGTATGAAAAGTTCTATGGAGGTTTGGGTGGGTGCGTCAGTGATTATGTGGATGATGTCATCAGTGATGTCATTTGAGATGTCATCAGTGATGTCACTGGCCATGTCATGAGGGATGCAATATATGAGGTCATAAGCAGTGCATTGTGGGGGCATGAATGAGCTAACTAGTACTGCTGAAATTCTCTGGTTGTGTATGATTGGAATGTCAGCCTAACTATAATGTCCCTATAACCTTTTTTTTTCAATGAATTTCTAAGGTTTTTTAAATTCCATTTCTGAAGTATAACATCCCTGTAATCTTTGTTTTTAGTGAATTTCTAAGGATTTTTAAATGATAATTTCTAACTATAACGTCCCTGAAAGCTTTGGTTTTTTCAGTGAATATATATATAGTTAGGACCATGTTTCCATAGGAAAAGCGTTTTTTGGCATGCCTATATCTTTAGTTCCGTTTGATGAATCTTCATGAAACTTATAAAAACAGAGTATGCCAGTGAATTTTGTTGCGCATGGAAAGTTTCAGTCCGATCCATAAAGCGGAGGCTGAGAAAAAGGGCTGATCAAAAAAAGTTATTTTTCCAATGTTAATTTCCATATAGATTTTTAGACACAACTACAGCCTGACCTGCTGGATGAAATTACACCAAGTTTGCAGAAAGGTAGCTCTTGGTCCAGAAAGAACCCTTTTTGCTATTTGGTGTAAATCCGTTCAGTAGTTTTTCAGATATGTAAAAAAAGAAACTTCAACCAGGAAGTGTTGGCAGCCCTTTTGGGACTCGGCTTCAGCCCAGTCCCTGAAACAACATTTAAAAAAAGAAAAGTGGGCAGGGTAGGAATACCCTGACACACTAGCTCTGGCACTGTGGTCCCCCGAGAACCCAACGGAGCCAAAAAGCATTTTTGCTGAAAATCACTGTGGATCTGCGACTCCGGCAATTTTTTTTTTTTAAATCAAGTGCGGCCTCTTGCGCTTGTTTTGAAATGAGCCCCTGGGCGTGACAGGTCATGGTGGTGTTTTTTTTTCAAAGGAAGGGGACTCACAGTGCCCCCTTCCAAAGCCTCCTAGAGCCCCATGGACCACCACCTTCCCAGGGCTTTAATTAAATATTAACGGAGCCACAGAGCCCTCCTCCTCAGGCTCTATTAGCCTTGGGTAGCACTAGCATCACCTCCCCTGGGCAAGCAAACAGTGTTGGAGGGCCACACCCAAGACCAGGGGACCACTACTTCCCCAGGGCTGAATGCCACAACATTTAAAAGGCCCACAGACCCCCTTGTGACCGCTATCTCCTGGGGCCATATTTTTTAAAGAATGCTTGTGCACCAGAAAGGAGGAGGGCTCTGTGGCCCCCCTCCTGGAGCCATTTATGTCCTGGAGACTGCCACCCCAGAGGGCCGGCTCCTGCTATGTCCCGGGGTGTCCACCTCCAGGACATAGCTGTTTGCTTTTGCTTGGCTGGAGCATTAGTTCCCACCAAACAAAGGCAAACACTCCAGTTCCAGTGGGCAGGAGCTGTCAAAGTGTTCATGCCCACTGGCAGTTGAAGTTTCATCTCTTTCACTGCCCGCAGACATGCAGGCAGGGAAAGAAATTAAACATATTGCTCTTGCACGGAAGGAGCTGCCTTTCCAGTATCTCCCTCTGTGCAGTAGCAATGACCGCTGGAGCCTGGAGGCTCCCCCCAAGTCCCAGAGGAAAAGAAAAGAAAGAGACAAAATAAAGGTCAGAAACGGGCAGAAAGAGGCAGAATAAACATGAGAAATTAGCAGAAAGAGGCAAAATAAAGGTCAGCAAAGAGCAGAAAGAGGCAAAATAAGGGTCAGCAACAAGCAGAAAGAGCAATATAAAGGTGAAAAACAAGCAAAAAGAGGGAGAATAAAGGTCAGCAATGAGCAGAAATAATAGGCAAAATAAAGGTGAGAAATGAATAGAAAGAGGCTAACTAATGATCAGCAATATACAGAGAGAGGCTAAAAAAGGTGAGAAACGTGCATAAAGAGGCAAAATAAAGGTAAAAAAGTAGCATAAAGTGATAAAACAGAGAGCAGAAAAACGAGCAGGAAAGGCAAAACAGGCAGAAAATGAGCAGGAAAGGCAAAACAGAGGACAGAAAAACAAGCAGAAAGAGCAAAACAGAGCAAAAGAGAGCAAAACAGAGAGAAAACTCAGACACTCTAACACCGACTCACAGACCCAATTAGATACTCACACACCCACTCATAGATTTACTGAGACACTCATGCAGATACTCACTCTCAAAGGTTAGTGGTTACATTTAGGAAATACAATTTTTAAAAACTCAGAAATTCACTTTAAAAAAAACAAAGATTAAAGGGACGTTATAGTTAGGAATAAACAAATAACACCTACAAATTCACTGTAAAAAACAAAGGTTACAGGGACGTTATAGTTAGGTTAACATTTAATTTGTACAAAATC
Source organism: Triturus cristatus (assembly GCF_964204655.1). Taxonomy (NCBI): domain Eukaryota; kingdom Metazoa; phylum Chordata; class Amphibia; order Caudata; family Salamandridae; genus Triturus; species Triturus cristatus. The sequence goes on from NC_140589.1 coordinate 1,512,594,097, forward strand.
TTTGAAATTAGCTGAGCTAACAATAACTACCCCCACAATGCACTGCTTATCACCTTACATATTACATCACTCATGACATCACTTATAATATTATTGATGACATTCAAAAAGTAAAACTGTACTTACCTACAATATTTTGATTGTTGATATTTTTACTATGATATTCTTGTAGCACAATATTTCTTTAGTCTAATTTATGGCATATTACTGGCCAAAAAATGTTGGTGCACTCACTATTTTCCACAATCATATTCGGACAGCTATCCCTTCACTACTTTCAGGCTGGAACATTTGACATGGCTACACATTTGTAACCTATTAACAAATAAAGCAGTTTCTTTAATATGTACATACTACAAACATACATGGCAAAAGTAATCAACTCTCACTCCAATGTTTGCCCCAGCTTATTTTCCAGTTGACATGACTTAAATGCAAAATAAAATCATACTTGCCTCATTTACAATGTGGTCAACTTTTTATTGTGCCTTCAATTTTTACATGGACACTGTGACCCTTCCAATGCTGGGCATTTCTCGAGAATCTGACAAACTGCCTCTCAGGAAATATCAGGTTGTTATTGCAAATTCCCCATATTTTGTAGTCCATGTTAAAAGGGCTGGAATCATAATTGTTTTGCCAGTATTCCTTAATGGTATATGGGGATTATCAGTTATTTTGACACAATGGGGAATAATACACAGACCTTGGAGCACAATTCCTTGTCCTTTTCCACATTCTGTGGATTATATTGGGCACAATCCGCATCCATTTACCGCTTGCTTGCAGTAATTCGTCATGGAGGCAGGGATTTTGTTTTGGCCTGTGGTGAAAAGGGCAGAGGAAAGGGCCAGGAGTAGAGGGTAGAGCTATTGGCTGCTACCCTAAGCTTCAGGAGGAGGGTAAGAGGGGCCAGGATCAGCAGCTGCCTGCAGCTCCAGCTGTTCCTCTGTCAGGTCCTGGTTTGGATTGTCTGGGCAGGGATTGTTGGGCCTGATACACCGAAAACCTGTAATTCCGTTGAGCAGTCTGGAACTTGTAATAGTGGCCTTAAGTCATTGTTGTGTGTGGCAGATTAAATTACAAGTAATTCCCCACCCCCTCTAATATTGATGTTGAGCTTACCACTAACTCCCTGGGCAGAGAAAATCTGGACCATGAAGAGTGGGACCCAGATGAATTTTGGACTCAAACTTTCACCCGTAAATATCAGATGCAGAAAGAGGACAACATCACATGGTCAAAGTAAACAGATCTAGTGTATTTCAGCAGATCTCATGATTCAAACGGATCTGGTGACTGCTTTTACTGGCCCACTGGAATTAATTGCCGACGTGTAATGAAGCGACTTGGTCTTTAAACAAGTTTTCATTTTGCTGAAATCAAGCTCAATCTTTCTATATCTCAGATTGATAAAAAAGGTTTTTGATGCCTCCTTCAGTGATGCCTGTGGAAAATTTGTGATAACTTGCATGTCTCTTGTGTTGAATAAAATTCTACTGGTGTTAGATACATTCGACGTAATTCTCTCATCCGTACTTAAAGGCTGTTTCAAATTTGAATTATTCTGCTGTCACCTTGCGTGAAGCAAAAAAATATTAATTGTAATTTCAGCAAAGATACATTCTCACATTCTCTTTGGTAGAGCACTAGTAAATCTCATCATTTTTTGCACAAACTTTAGAGAGACATTACAAACAAATCATTACATCAATAACTAATTAACGTTGAATCTATTTTGCTGTTTCCAGTATTTGTTCCCACATCTAGAATATTATATGACTCTGGTACCTACTCATCAGTTGTGGATACTGAACAACTTGAAAAAAACATAAAGAATTTGAAAATAGATGGAGCAGCTGGGCCTAAAGGTCTACCTGACGCTCTCTTCAAAGGAAATCCTCCCTACTGGGCAGAGTATTTTACACCTTTATTTCACAAGCTATATCTCACGACCCCAGTCCCGGATTCCTGGAAAGGCAGCATTTTCCAAACTATATTCAAAAGTGAAAACCCGTCCATACCAACAAGCTATAGACTTAAATAGCATTAATTGACATGGAGGCGAAGCTTTATGCAACCAGTTTACTTCAGCATCTCAAAATCTGGCTGGAAAAGATTAACATTTTACCCCGGTTACAAACAGGGTTCAGGGCAGGTATGGGGGCTCTAACAAACCTAACAGCCCTGACATTATCAGCAGAAAAGGCCAAAACAAGGAAAATGCAGCTCTTCGCCTGCTATGCAGACCTCAAGTCTGTTCTTGAATGAGTTCCACAGGAGGGCTTATGGAAATAAATGGCAACATAGGGTGTACCAAACAGCCTACTGAAGGCGATAAAAGAGTTATACACAGGAACCTGGGCCCAGGTCAAACTAAGAGACAGCAAGAATTTAACGAACAAAGTATTTACAAATAAAGGATTAAAACAGGGGTGCGTACTTGTACTTACTCCATGCCTATTCAACATATATCTAGCAGACCTGGCACAAGCCGTACAGATGATCAACTCTCATCCACTTATATTGGCACAAAAAGAGATAGTATATTTTCAGTATGCAGACAATATCGTCTTATTATGCCGAACTCCAATTGGACTGCAGCGAAGCATGGCTGCCTTAAAAACCTACATGGATATAGATGGGTTAAAATTAAACTTGAAGAAAACCAAGGTGGTCCGCCTGGTAGACCCCACAAAAAGAATCATTTGTTGTAAAATAAGCTGAGGAAGTCACGTCTTACAAATACTTAGGAATTAACGTGGCGTTTCAAATGAACGCAAACAACACAAAGAGACGATGCAGATAAAAGCGTAATCTTTGAACTACGGCTTTAAAATTTTAAGAACAAAACTATGCTATCCCTCGTTCAGACATCTGTTAACTGTGATGAGTGCTCAGCTAATGCCAAAAGTTACCTATGGAATGGAAACGCTGAAAGGACGAGAAGAAGGCATTTTAAATAAAATCCAAACTAGAGTTTATAAACAGCATCCCCAGCACAGGTGCGCCTAGAGTTTGGATTGTTGAATCAAAAATATCAATGCAAAGGAGCCTTTATAAAACTATGTTGGAGACTATGCTCCTCTGAAAGAGGATCAATCAATAATATGTGCTGGCAGGTAATAGATGAGCAAATACAGAAAAACAAAAAGGATTCTTGGGGAATACACTTAAAACAGGCTATAGAGGACCTGGGATTACAAGATGTCTAGAGCGCAAGTATTGGGAAACAGGCCTTTTATAAGGCAATAAAAGTTATGAATAAGCACCTCTCATATTTAACAGATGAGACCAACTTGGCACTTAGAAGACATGCCTGGACAGTGGCTAATTCCTACAAAAAATTACAGCCCCAGGAATTCCTTGTGACACACTTCTCATTAAAAATAAAACATCCGTACCACTTTGGAAAATGGGAGACAAAAGATCTAAGGCCATCTTGGAAGGAACAGTCATCAAATAAGGAATGCCTCATATGCAAATATAAGGAAGAAATTATAGCTCATATTTTTTGCGTTTGCCAAAGGTATCTGAAAGAAAGGAAACAAATGCTAAAAGGAAGTTTTAGAGAGCTAGAAATACGTAAATGTAGGCAAGCTGTAACGCTGTGGCTGTGAGGCAGGTCTATACCACTTAAATTTCTGGGAGTAAAATTTGTAATATTGAATATGAATGCAATTGAACTATTACCATAAGTTACCTGTACTACAAGAAACGAATCAGTAATAAAAAGCATCAAAGTAAAACAATAAATTTGCACAAAGCATCAGCACTTTAACTCAGTGTCTGCGAAACGTACAAGAGAAGAAATAAAACCTCCCAGGACAAAAAAATGGAAGATCCGTCATCTGAACTGAAACGCTTTGCAACTCGATCTAGTTTTAAGATTACATTTTAATACAGAGTTGCAAGATTTTATCATTTTAAGGCAATATCAGGCAATGGTCAAATTGCTCAAAGTTACTGTAATTTTAAATAAGTGGTTAATATTAAGAATAACGGAAAATGGTAATTATGTGAGTCCAGGACTTGCAAAAACATTTTAGGTATTCTGCACCTTTTACGATGTAAATTAAGGAATGCACTTTTGTGTAATGATTTGTATTGATTATTTACCTTAATAAATACAAATACAGCATACATATGATAATCCCAAACCCCTGAAAGTAGAAAGTTCATTCTAGCTGCCTATAACGTAGTGCAGGTCTGGGTGAGGTTTTCAAGAACAGTGATAACAATCTCTGCAGAAAAACAAAATCAGATTTTCATTTGCCATTGTATGTAAGTTTATGTCTCTCGGAGACAAATAACCAGAGGCTATGTTTTCCCGGTTTAACCTTGAGTCTTGGCTGTACATTATCATATGAGGATGTATAAATGCCCCCACCCCCTGATTAAGTGCATCATTCAGAAATGTCCTATTTGATGTGATGTCATCATTTAGGGGAACACGACCTCTTTTCTTGACGCAAGTAAGTCCTTCGAGATTTTCAAAAGAACATAAGTAAATCATTCAAGGGAAAACACACACTCCCTAAGAGTCCATGTGTTAGGTCATTTACCTTGCAGTGAGCATGTTTTAATTTCCCCATGTAAATGGACGAGCTGCATGTATTTCACAAGTCTTCCTTAGCGTAGCATCTCTATAAATTGAATGTGATTGTTCTGAACATTTTGCTTTCCTTTATGGCTGCGTTTCAATGACCTCTTTCGCAAAATATTGCACAGATGTTCACTCTGAATTTTAATGTGTACTAAAACATATAGAAGCACGATATACTTATAGGGATGAGCATTATGCCACTTTTCGAAAAGTTATAGTCTTTCGTGTTGGCTCTTCTACATGTAATTTTTTAAGATGTGTTTTAATATGCAACGATTGAAAGACATTACATTGTACTGTATTGCAGTAGGATGTTATATTAAACTATACACTACAATTTTAAGCTATCATTTAATTGAAGACGTTTAAGACATCTGTACTTTGAAACGTAAAATTATTTTCTTTAACTTGTGGATTTTTAATTCGCGTTATTTCATGTCCTGGGTGGTCGGTGGTATTAGCTTTTACTGTTGTATCAAAAAAGTGAGTTTGGGACAGTGGTATTCTGTGCACGTGTGTTTGTGCATTCTTAAGAAGATAGATTGCAGTGCACGTATTATAAAGACAAATATTATTAACAGTACATCACCTCACTATCACACATCTCCATAAAAATAAAAAACGAATACAATTCAGTGTAGCGCAAGAAGATAATCTGCAACGACCCAGCACACAAACATAACACACCACAAGCACAGGAATAAAACAGAACAGAAGAGCAGTCTCACGACACAACCAGGGGTATAGCTATCTATAGGGATGCAGGTCTAGTGCCACCAGGGCCTAGGAGTTTGAGGAGCTGACTGTGCCGCATTTATAACTGTTTTTTTACAATTAGCAAGGGGATGGTGTCATTTTCCGTGCTTGCTAAGAGCTTGTCTCCTTTTACATCTCCTTCATCAAGAGTGGAATTCAAGATTTCCCGAGGCCCCTCTTTGAGCCTGACGCATTTCAACATCTACATGGTCCAACTGGCAAATCTGGTTCAGCAGTTTGGTTTTGAATTTTTCTTATAAGCAGATGGCGCACAGCTGATAGTGTCTATGTTGGATAATCCTTCGGGTAACTACCTAGTCTTCAAAGAATGGCTGACGGCAGTCACTGACTACATAAAAGCTGCTGCCTTCAAAAGAAATTCAGATAAAACCATAATTCCCATCTTTGTAAATCCCAGTTCAATGTGGTCATGGTCTAGGTGGCCTTCCAGTCAGGGCACACCAGCCAACCCTGGTCAAATGGCCAGGAATCTGGGTCATAACCTCTATTGCATCCTATCCTTCAGCGGACAAACTGGAGCTGTCTCAACATGTTGCTACTTTCTTATTGAAGCACTCAAACTCATCTAATACCGTAGTGCATGCCTTCATCACTGCTAGATTTGGCAATGCCAGTACTTTATATTTAGGTCTCTCAAAGCACTTAACCCACAACCTGCATGCAGGTCACAACGCCACTGCCAGACGGATCTCCAATTTCCCCCACTGTATTTAGGTATCGCCACACCTCAAGAAGCTTCATTGACTGTCTGTAGCCACCAGAATCAACTTTCAATGGCTTACCTTGACATTTTTTTATAAACAAGGCCCCCAGTACCTCCAAAACCTTATCAGTCCTCAGATCATCTAGTATTCCATGCATAAAAAAAACCAGGTTTTCGCTGGCCTGTATGAGTGCCCTATTTATATGCATTCCGAGCCACTAAGATAAGGAACGATCTGCTGCTAGAAATATGTGTGGCTTCTTCTGAAACCATCCTCCTCAGAAAACTGAAAAACTTTTCTTTGCTCATTAGTCACAGGCCCGTTCCCTGTCTTCTCAATTCCTCTGGCATGTGGTTAGCGCCTCCAAGTCCGTTCTCTAGAGTTGCAGCAGAACTTTATATATAATTATCTATCCCTTCACCAACATAAAACAAATACATAGCAAAACAATCTCAAAAATACAACACAACAGTATTTCATATTGACAAGGCAGAACATCATGACACAACAAATCTATACACTGGAACAGTACATCAAAACATAAAATAACATAGCAAACCAGCACAAAACGACAGCAATAACAGTACACAACAAATCATATTATAAACTAAATAGATCAAGACAAAAATTCACCGAAACAATACAATGATACATAGAGGAACATTGTGTTGTATTAGATTGTTCATCCTTCTGTTGTGTTATGTTGGTGTTGTGTGTTTTTGTTTTGTGTTATGGACATGTGCTCATTGATGTGCCCTTCTATTTTATGGTGTGTTGTTGTGTTGGGTTGTGTTGCTTTATTGTACAGGGATGCATTTTTGTTTTACGATGTTGCAATTTTGTTGTTTGTCATAGTGTGTTTTTTATTAGTATTTTCTGTGCTGTTTTTGTAGTGTGTTCTGAAGGAATTGCTTTGTTGTGTTGTGTTCTAATGCTGTGTTTTTATTTTGCTTTTGAGGTGCGTTGTTTTGTTGTCTCATTTTTTATGAGTATTATTGCCTCATGTTATTTTGTTGCTACGTTATGTTCTTTTATTGTTGTTGATTTGTTTAATTTCTTTTACAAATGAATGTTGCTACTTTTCGGTTAAAAAGAAACACATTATGTTAGAGTGAGTGGGAATTCAAGTGTATTATATTCTCCAGGACCTATAGAGCGCGTAGCTACCCGAAATCGTGCTTCTCAGCACTAACAGAGAGGTTGGAGTAAGTGAGTTAAAAGGCTAAAAGATTTAGGATTTTAGGGAAAGGGATATTTAAAGTTTTTTTCTGAAACTCATGAAGTTGTCCTCTATTCTTAGACTGGCAGGAAAGAGTTCAAACGCTTTGGTGCAAGGTACATAAAAGACATACCCCCACTTCTAGCTCTCTCAATTCTGCGGACAAGAAGCAGTTCAAGATTGTTTGATCTCAGATCCCTATTGGCAGGTTAGTGGATAGCCAGTTGCTGTAGGGCAGTTGGGCCTGTGTTGTGTTTTGCCCGGTGTAGAATGTATAGTGCCTTGAATTGAATTCTTCAACTTATGGGTAATCAGTGAAGAGTTTTGAACTCTATGCCAGCCGATTGTGTTTTCTGATTGCCTAACAGTATCTGGGTGGTGGCATTTTCAATAATTTGGAGGGGGTTTAGTACTGATTTTGGGCTGTCTAAATAACAGTGAGTTCTCAAGAGTCAAGGGGACTGTTCACAAGTTTATTGCTGTCTGGGTGTCGGACAGAGTGTTCCAACTATTATGCAAGGAAGAACCTCTTTCAGGACTAGAACCCTCACTCACCCGGAGGTGACATGCTTCAGTACTGGGCTACCTCCTCACATCAAGGCCACAAGGTCATTGGTGTGGGCTACAACTCTCCGGACTTTTAAGAGGAGCGGAGGTGTTTTCAAGAAAACTCATGAAAAGAGGTAAATATGGGGCTGGTGAGGGACAGAGTGCAATTGAGGGGGGGTTGCAAACTAAAACTGTATGCAGAAAGCTAAATTACGTTTATTCCGTGGTACACAGGACAGGATTAAAAGAAGAGAGGACTAGGGGATATCAGCAAATATACCCCTACTATGTTTGTACCCTTAGGTGACCCCACTTGCGGTTAAGGGACATTCTTTAGGTCCAAGTAAATAGTCACTCTGCACAGAAAAGGAAAAAATATATATGTAATTATACTGGCCACCAAGATTCAGTAGCCTGTCAGATATGGCGATAGCCCAGGTTTGTAGTGGATCCACCGTCTATCTATTTAGTGACATAAAGATCCCACTCTCCAGCCAAGAAGATGACACCACTTGCAGCACAGCTCAATAGAGTCAATGTCTGAAGGGATTCAGGCCAGCAGCCATTAAGTAGTGCAGCCTTACAGATGACTAGAGCGCTAACAGACTGATGCCTGTCAAAATAGAAGAGAGACCATCTGCACTAAACGTGGCCAGATAGTCAAATCACAAAGCGTTCTCCCCAAGAGTTCTTCCCCTCAAGTGTGGTCCCAGAAATTGCGAAGGTGCAGAATACAGCGACAATATTGAAACAATGTTTAAAAAGTTAAAAGCAGTTACATTAAGCAAAACTTAAAATGTGCCACTCACTGCAACCCTGAGCGTGTCCTCACGCCGGCTGCCATTAAGCAGTATGGCCTTACACACGACTAGAGCGCTAACAGGCTGGATGCCTGCCAATAATCATTCATCGTTGTCAAAGGTGGTAGCATAGTATTACTCCAGCTATACTTGACTTCAGGTCAAACATCATGCAACAACTATATCATATATCATACCATAAATAGGGCACGCCAGACTCACTTCATGTGATCCACCCCCAGTTTTCATCTTTTTATAATTCTTACAATTCCAAGTGTTATTCAAGAGAGTTCATGTTAGTAGCTACTTGGTACTCAAACTAGATATTAGTTTGAGGAGCTGTTAGGAAACATCATGTGTATTCCCCCCAATAAATTCCCTTGTTTTGTGTTATTTCACTATTAGATATCTTGTTTTAAATTGGTACAATATATTTAAAGCACGCCAATGCTTCTTATGGGGACTCATTATCATCTGTATCCAAATTGTGTCTATTTTCATATGTTTATTTCGAAATTTAAGCCATTTAACTTTGACACTGTGACTTGCATCAAATCACACTTGACACGCTCACAACCTGCAACATCGTGCCCTTGGGTGCCCCTTCTTTTATTTGGCATTTCCAACCAGTTTTGGCAGCCACCGCCATGCCCATACTTACAGTATGATTCCGCTGCAACAGCCTTTAAAGCAGGCCCATTTGTAGAGGTCTCAGTGGTATCTTTGATCTGATCTACTTCAGGCTCTCATGGCAGGAAATCCACACCCATACATTGTCACCATCCTTCCTTTATACAGTGCAGGCTGCTCTTCTAAGTTTGCATCACTTGATTTCCCAAATCCAAGCTGGAGAAGCGTTGGCCTTAAATGAATGCCATTGACTGATAACCTCTATTGACACTGTTGTGGCCACTTCAATCCTGGCCATGATGGACAAAGAACCTGTACAGGTAAACAAATAAAGAAGCTTGAAACAGTGTCATGGATGAGTAGAGGATAACCTTTACAAATATGCTCCTGTTATAGGTAGTATTACATCTCTATCCAGGGTGGGAATGGAGAGGCCCCCATCTTAACATTTGTGAATGTGTAGAAGAAGGTTTTTCTGTATAAGTAAACCTAATTATTCTTTAAGAAACAAAAAGAATGATTTAACATGAAAATGGTTGTATTTTGAAATATCTAGGTCAATAATATAGACTTGAACTTATATCGACTCCAGAATGTCGACTTCCAAAATAATGTCAAGTTTTGGATAGACAGGGAGGTAAATATTTACTCCTAATAAATTACCTTGATGATAGGTTTGTGATCAATGTTGTGCAATAGATATAAGTGCAGGTTGATATAGCAAAATTTGATATTTTAATAGAACACCATCTAAATGCACTTCTGGTTTATAGGTGTGCATGAGAAAATATACACGTATTGAGGCATGCATAATTATATAGCTTTTATAGGATTTGAGTACTCATGGAATTTTTCTGCAGTTCCAGCTTCCCATGAGCATTGCTAAAATTCTCTCTGAATTTACTAAGGACCGGGTTTGAGAGATTTACTAAGATACAGCTGACATGTATAACCACACTGTTGGCCGATGTGAATGGTGATTATTGTTTTTTTATTTTGTTCATTTGTTTTGTTCTTTCTGCGCATACCCCGACCAGGTGAGAATGGAAACATGATCATCCCTCTTTTTGTCACATATAACTTGCTCCTCATAGCAAACTTATTGAGTCCTATTTACCAACTACCCTTTGTAGTAGGTTTAGTAGTACTACATGCTACAAAAGGCTATTTACTAACCTACATAAGAAGGTATACACCTCTTCTGCTCCTATCTTTTCTATGCGGAGATCTCTGCCCTCATTGGGGAGATCTCTGCATACGTATGACTATGCTTTAGTAAGAAATGTGGGAGGGACAGGGGAGTGGCTGGAAAATATAGGGTACTTACAGCAAAATGGGAATACTTTCTGCAGGGGTAAGGAGAGGTTAAAAGAGAGGATTAGGGAGGAAAAAAGGTCTCAACTCAGTAGTAAATGTACTCCAGCTCAGACTTCGAGCAAGTAAGGCATCACTCATGGCCAACCTTTGGAAATGCAATACAATTCCCTAGAAAATAATAGAGGAAGGGACTTAAAATAAAATTCCATTGGATATAATGTTAAAACGACGAACTAATATTGAATTAAAAAAAATATATACATTTTATTTATTTAAAAATTATATGCAATTAAAGAAAATTAACTCTTATTGTTTTGATGAACGTTTTATAATGGGAAAATAAACAGAACGTATCCATGCAAAACAAAATAATTATTTAAATATATTCTATTGATACATTTATGTTATTTTTAATGAGCACAGATATGATTTATTGATAGGTTAATCAAAACCTTTACATTACAAATACAGAAACAAATGGCATAGTATAGTTTACATTCCTTTATTAAAATCAAATTGGTTACGTATATACTTAGTCTATTTAGACAAGTGAAAATTGCACATTATGTTTTAGTCCTTCAATCCTAAAAATCAATTTAATTTCTTAAATCTCTTCAAGAAGGTACTAATAAATCATCTCAGTACTTTCAGAGTGTACACTTGCTTTAACAATATGCAACAGCCACTTCTGCTAAGCCTCGCCTAAAACCACACCCTCTCAAACATCAATTTGTCAATTTGGCATTGACAAACGGATTGGAAAATAGACCAAATTGTCTGTCAGCTGTAGGACAGCACCGAATGAGGGTCATGGAGATACTTATGCCTGGACAAAAATATTTCCCTGCTGGACTCATGGTTTGTGCGAGGTTGTTATGGGCTTAATCAAGGTAACACACTTCAACTGTTATCGGGACAGTTCGAGCAGTTGAGATTTTTAGTGGAGTTCTCCAATAAAGCTATTACTAGATCCAGTAACTTTGGAAGTCTAGTTAGAAGTTGTGCATCTGTTCCATGCAAACATTCATCGAGGACGGCTTTGGTGATCTAATTCCTAGACGATTGAAGCACTGGTCTGAGAATTTCTGTCTAACGTCTAAATGAAGTAGACATAGGTATATTACGCGTATTAACGATTCAGATTTGCTTTCACACCCCTTGCATCATGAGCATGCATTTTTGAACTTTCATGGGTTTAGTGCTCTTTAAAGCTAATAACAGGAGTCTGCATCTAATGTATTTAATACATGTTGAGTGTTTCAATTTGATAAGTAGATACAGTTGCGGGGAAAGGAAGTTAAAGAATGGCAATAAGAGCTTTGCTCTTTGTTGATTTTCAAAGGCCTCCAGATTGGTTCTGAAACTTAAGTTCCAGGCTTCTCTTTCAGCCATTATCTTGACATTATTGTAGTTCCGACTGGTCTCCATAAACTCTCTGTTCTGATAATTACTCACAATCTCTTCAAGGTGCCTCAGACCATTGACTTGTTGAATGTTGGGATGAGTTGACAGTTCATTCCAGATCAAATGTTTTAGAGACTTTTCAGGTGCCATTCTTAGCCTCTGACAGTAATTCTTAAAGCTGAGGTCAGCTAAAGCGGTTATAAGCATAGGCCAAACTCGAGCCTTAACTGACCGGTTGGCATGCTTTTTGGGACAGTAAATGTAGCCTTGATTGCTCCTGAGTAAAACTTCTCAAGGCTCTTATGCAGTGATGATGCCCCCATTGGAGCTCCACATAGTAAAGCAGTAATTACTTTGGTCTGACTATTTCCAGGCGATGTGTGTCTTTTGGAGTTTTTAATTTGTAGAGATGAGCTTCAATTGATGTTGCAAAAAAGAACATTGGGCTAATAGAACTTTTAGTTGATGGTCAAATTTAAATATTTTATCATTCCATACTCCTAAATACAGGGCCTCAGATGTTAATATCGGTTGAGTGTTGATACTCCATGAATGTTTGGTCTTGCAGTTGCCAAATTTCTCAATTTATGCTTTGGAAAGATTTAATTTTAGGTCATTATTGAGATTTTAATTTTTGAGACGATTGTGGCCCTTTGGAGATAAATTAGTGTGTGATCGAGTAACACAGTGTCATCAGCATATTATAAAAGCAGCACACGTTGACAACTTACCTTCGGTGGGTAGGTCTTCAGGTTAACAAGTGATGTTAATAAATGAGCTGTATAAATGTTAAAAAGTACAAATGCCAGTACGCGGTATTGCTTTAGGCCCTGGTTACTTGGAATTTTCTTTGGGATTGTGAATCAGGTGCCCAACTTGATATGAACCCATGTACATGTGTTCATCAGTCTAATTGTCCCTAATAGCATCTCTGGAATACCTCATGTTAGGTCAGGTTTTGCCTGCAAGGTAACGCGATTCACTTTGTTGAATGCCAAACTTAAATCGAAAAAGCAGGCATATAAGGATGACTATTCTTTTAGGGCTTTGTTAGGAAGTAGGAAAATGTTTTGATTGGAGGCCTGTTCCTCTAGTAATATCCTGGCTAAGGCTTTTGCCTCAAGAGCAAAAAGAACAATTGATGGACAGAATGCTGAACCATGTCATACATTCACCCCAGTACAGAGATCTGGTTCTTTATCATTGACTGGGGGTGAGTGTTTGAAAAGTTTCAGCACTCCATCCATCATCCTATTGTGTTTGCTATGTTCACCCTATATGGCCATGGTATGCCCAGACATAGGTCCCTTACTCACTTTGCCACTGGATTCAAGCTAACCTGGTTGAGGAGGGGTGAAACCCCAAAACCAGTCCAACGATGCATGTTTCCAGTCCAGGGAGGACCTGGTCTGGAAGTTCAGGATGGGCTGTTCCCATGAGGAACAGGGTCAAGACTGATTTGCATATTGCTGGGTCCAACCTGGGGTGGCTTAGTGAGCAGAAGAACGATGATAGATTAAACCCAGATCTGTGACTGAGTGTTTGAAAAGTTTCAGCACTCCGTCTATCATCCTATTCTGTTTGCTATGTTCGCCCTATTTGGCCAGGGTATATCCAGACGTGGGTAAGTTGCTCACTTTGCCACTGGATTCAAGCTAGCCTGGCTGAAGAGGGGTGAAGCCCCGAAACAGGTCACAGGATGCTTGTTTCCGGTCCAGGTAGGACCTTGCCTGACAGTTCAGCAGGGCTCTGCACGAGGAACAGGGTCAAGACGGATTTGCATTTGTCTAGATCCAACCTGGGCAGCTTAGTGAGCAGAAGTACGATGACGGAATAAACCCAGATCCATGACTGGTTGTGAGTATTTGAAAAGGTTGAGCACTCCGTCCATCATCCTATTGTGTTTCCTAAAGCTTTTGTCTCAACATCCTGTAGGGTGATGGTTCTATAATTTTGTGGTACAATTCATGTGCCCTTCTTGTGGATGGGTTGGAGAACTGAGCCTCACCAATTATCAAGAATGATGTCATTAGATTATGGTCCTGTACAGATAATCAGGAGTGGGACAGACCACAGAGATGTGTCTAACATGAAACTGACATCATTTGGGCTGAGAACTCCATTTGTATATGATGACGTAGCGCTTTTGACACTTTGTCGATTGTAAGGCATAGTTCAGGTGTTAGAGGTTTGGATTCCTTGTTATTTATTTTGTTTCTGTGTGAGCTGTTCAGTCCCGAGCCTAGTTCATACTTCATGCAAAGTGCAAGATGGGCCAATGGCACATAGCACAGTAGCATGGCTTCATACATAGAAGAGCCCTTTTAATATGAACTGGGAGGTAATTAACCTGGCATAGGCCAAGGTCTCTAACAGCCTCCTGTCCTCTTCTGAAATGTTTGCATGGGTTATGCAGGCTGTACACAAATCAAGGTAATACAGCATCAAAAACCAAGGTGCTAGCGTCTCCAACTTCCTTTTTGGCTAAATCACAAACATCTACTGTAGATTTTCACAGGTTAATCTCATGCTCCGTACAGCAATCAAGAGAAATGTCATTCACTTTGCTTCATGACTCAAGTCTGTAATCCTTTCTGGAGGGGGATTCTGGGAGAAGTCCTAGTAAGGCTAGAGGCCACGAAGGCTTTGCCTACAGAGTCTTAGCTTGATTTCTTCTGTAAATTTCTGAATGGGTGTTTTGTGCTCCACAGAACAGCAAAGGTGTGGTCCCACTCTGTGATGCAGATGGTATATGAAGACTTTGAAGGCAAACATGTGACTAGATATCTGTTATACTGGCTGTTTCCAAAGGATTCCTTTGCCTTTCCAAAATGGACTTTGGTTATATTAAGGCTAGAGATTGCCTTGGAAACCAGTAGCTATTGTAGCTAGCTGGAATTTGACACAGCTGTCTTTCTGAGTGCTGATTACCTATAACAATGAATTTGGCCTAAACTCCAATTGCTGTTTGAAACAAACCATAAAAGTATAATTCTGCATTATTCCCAAAATTGATGCTTAAGGCAAAAATATAAAACAGATCGCTTTCATTAATTCTAATCATAATCACAATCAAAAGTGAACTGATTGAAGACGTTTTAAAAAGCTGCATGTGATTGGAAGTGACCAAATAGCTAAATGTTCTACAAAAAAATAAGTTTACTAAGTCAATGCTTGCAAATAACAAAGATATTTTGATGCCGAATTTAAATTCATGTCAAAATGTGTTCTATACATTTCATAGATAAACATTAAATAAAGTAACTACCACATATACGGTCGCTACTCGATTGCTAACATCAGCTTGTCAATGTAGGTCGTGGGGTAGGTTGGAACATCTATTCCACGTTTTCCGGGTAACCACTGACGATGTAAGTCAATTCCATTAATATTAGCTTTATATAACTTTAGCACATGGGTATATCTTGAACGTTCTATAGGCTATAGTGTGGATGAGTTATTTGGGAATATTGTTTTAATGCTCTGTTTAATCGATGAAATTGTTCCAGGATGAGTTCTGTGAATGATGATGATATTATTATTATTATTATTATTATTATTATTATTATTATTATTATTATTATTATTATTATTATTGTTATTATTATGTTGTTATTATTATTATTATCAATAATAATAATGATGATAGTAATAGTTATCATAATAATAATGATAATTACAAAAATAATAATAATACTAATAATAATAACATCTTACATACATACATACAAACATGCTAACGATGATATTATTATTATTATTATTACTAGTGTTATTATTATTAGTATTATTATTATTATTATTATTAATAGTAATAATAATGATAATAATAACTAATAATGATGATGATGATAATAATAATAATAATAATAATAACAATAACATCTTACATACATACATACAAACATGCTACCAATGATTTCAAAAATGATAATAATTATAATATTAATCTCTATAGAGTAGCAGATGTTATGGCTGCCAATCTCAATTTTACTCAGTTTCAAACTTTTTGTAAGAGTGAGGAGTTTAGTTCAAGAGCGAAATACTCACTGATACAATGCTTGAGCTTTGGCATAATAGTTTATTTTTATATTGAATTATAACATTGTTGAATAATGCTCCAAAACTCACTCCTGTCGTTTCTAAGCATCTTAAATGATAGATGTTTCTGCTACCAAATTTATGATTCTCAATTTACCGACTTCAACAGGATGGAAAGCTGGGTGCGCCTTGCTCGGATTCAAACTCAGGAAGACCTTCAGATCAACTCATTTGAGAATAAAGAGCGTTCTTGAGGCTCGCTTATTAATGCAGCCTTAAATTGCAAGGGGTTGAACGTAGGAATGTACCAATGTGTTTTAATAAGAAAATCAACAGCATGCTGGATTACCTAAAGGGCTCGAGTGCTTCCACTTGAGTAGCTCCATCACACAAGTTTCATGCAAAGCATTGGTTAATAACAACCATAAACAGACATGCCTTTCATCTGGCCTTCTGAAAAAAGAATCACATAAAAGAAATGTCCTCCGCCACATTATCCTTCTATGACCTTTTCATGTTGCCAGATTTGAGGTTCTAACTAGTTCAGTATTAGTGTAATACCACCTGGGAAGTGGATATGGGAACGTCAAATCAGTTGCACATGTGAACACGAGATGCAAAGCGAGCGTAGGATGTGCACTTTCAACGCGCGCACTTTCAATTGGATTTTCTCATAGCTCTCTAAAATTATTTTCCCAGACAAGAAGGTCCGAAACTGATTAATGGCGTTTAAGGTAAGAGAAAGCAGACATCGAGCGCAGTCATTAGACCACATCTGTGATCAGAAGCTGTTGGGGTGAGCGGGACGTGATATACGGCACTTGTTTCAGCCATGAAAGTGACAGGCCGCATGTGAAATCAGATGGCCGTTTTCAATACTTCGCTCGCAGAGCACAGACAACTCGCTGTGCCGCAAAACACAGCAAGGAAAAGCGAACGATACCTTTCCACATGTGTGCAGTACTCATTGCGTGTGTACAGAAGAGTAAATATTGAGCCAATCCACAATGTACTCCTGGTTTACTCTGTTAGTTCTGGAGTAAGTCAAGCCTAGCTTACTCCTGGAACTCAAAAGTAAGCCTTGTGTACTACAAGCGTTAGTTACATCTACTCATACACCAATCTTTATGAATCGAGCCCAATGTATATTGTAAGAAATACTAACTTGCTACCTCTGACTGGTGGCTAAAATGTGAACCGTGTAAGCAGGACTGCCAACTGTTCTAGATTCTACGACCATGGGGAAATCGCATTATCTGCCAAAGTTCAGACCGCTTGAGGACTAATTTAAATTTGGGCGGACGGCTTACACCATCTGAAATCTAAATGCCATTATTTCCTATGGGATTTATATTTCGGCGAACGGGCTATCAGTCACCGTCGTAACGAAGTAACTCGTCAGCTGAAGTCTAAATCAGGCCCTTGGTTAATTCCATGCTTAGGAAGCCAGCTCTGTATATACTATACCAAAGTAGGGTACAGTGTGCACAGAGTCCAGTGGATCCCCACAGGCTTACAGAGACTTAAGTGGATAATACTAAAAGCTCTATTTGTGGTAGGGTGCTCGAGGAATCAGGCTTATCAGAGGGTAGTGTTAAGCATTTATTGTACACACTCAGGCAAGAAATGATAGCACATGCTCAAAGACGGAATTCAGGCCAATTGTTTTCCATATAAAGTTATTATTTGGTTATTTTATTTCCAGAACCAAGATATACAGGTAAATCACATTTTTCAAAGTCTGTAGAAATGCTTAACAGTCTTGGGAATACTTTTGTATTGTCAATAAGAAACAGTAAGATTGATACTACAACAAGATAGACGGTTGTATGCAGTAGATGTTATGCATTAGCAGGTAAGTACCCAACTTACTCTTCCAATCTTCGAGGGTTATGACCAACATTGAGCAAGGGTCAGGTTAAGGTGGGTACTGCAACACCAGTGGTGCAGGGGTGGCAGGTCGCAGAGGTCACCAAGCCCAATGTTAGTTAATGGTAACTGGGGGCACCCAAGGTGGTGCGGGATTCAGTACTTACCCACGGCATTCGATAGTGGCAATTATATTTACTCTCGCAGTCAGTGGAGAGAAATGGAGATAAATGAGATTCAGTAGACATCCAACACCATTACCGTTGCGGTCATCGTCAGCAAGTCAAAGTAGATCGAAGGGAGGCACTGACAACCCAGTAGTCGTGGTTGTGGATTTGAGATATGCAGGGGATGGAGGAGTCCTGCTGATACCAGACCGTCACAGAGAGGCAGCGGTCATGCAGGCGGGGCAGGAGGCCAACAGGGCCACTTGCAGGAGGGTACAGGCTCTCGGGAATAGAGCTGTGAATAGTTTGGGTCGTTGGACCGAGAGCATCCCTCTAGGTTGTGGAGGCCGTCCAGCTGCTGTGCTTTCTCCTGGCAGGGCAGAGTCGCATCAACACAAGTGTTGGTCCTCTACCACTGCGGTCTTGAGGTTCTTTTGCAATAGTAAGTTGCGTTGACACAAGTGTCGGTCCTCAACTGCTGCAGTTCTTGTACCTGCAGATGCCGGGGACTAGAGCCTCTAGCCCAAAGGGAGGTCCTTGGTGATTTGGTGATGGCTGAAAGGTCTCCAGGGGTACTTGGAGGCCTTGCAGGGTTACTGGAAGGACAGCAGGTCCAGTTTTTGAACTGGTTACATGTGGCAGGGTTCTTGCTGGGCTCTGTGTGCAATGGTTCAGTTCCTGGTCTGGCAGCGGTCTTCTTCCGTCTTCTTTCTTGGTCCATTGAATCTGAGGATTGGGGTTCAAGGGTGCCCCTACATTCTGAATTAAGGGACGTCACAGGGTCTGGCAGATGGTAGCTAGTGGGCTACTTGCCTTTGGGGTGATGATTACACCCTCAGCCTGTCCCTTCCCTTTGGTAAGGGGGCATCTCCCATCTTTATTGCGTTGAATCCTTCCATTCAAGATGGAGGATTTCCTACAAAGAGGGTCATCTTGGTCCAGGACACCTAAGAGGTGGTCCTGGCAGACAGGGGAGGAAGCCTGTGAGGATCACCACCCTGAATGCTGTTTTTATTGGGGGTAAGTCTGAAGCACCTCCACCCCAACCAGCCTTTGTCCTGTACAACAGATCTCACCGCAGGGGGTCAGAAACATGTCTGTGTGTGGCAGGCTGGTGCAGACCAGTCATCTGGACACGAGGGAGTTGGTCGTTTTTCAGGGGACATCTCTCTGAGTGTATCTAGTAATAAATCCAACACCGGAATCAGTGTGGGTTTATTTTGCTGAGTAGTTTGATGTCAAACTCCTTGACATTCAGTAAAGCCATCATGGAGCTGTGGAGTTCGTAATGACAACCACCCAGCCAATGTACTCAATATGGCTTTACTGCACTTACAATGTCTGTGATTGGCACAGACACTGTAGGTACACATTTCTCATACAGTTGTGCCCTTACCTGTGGGATAGTGCACCCCGCCTTTAGGGCTGCGAGGCCTGCTAGAGGGGTGACTTACCTATTCCACAGACAAAGGTTGGTGGGTATGGCACAAAGTGATGTGTGCCATATCAACTCTGAAGTTTTGTCTGCACCAAAACACAGTTTGCAATGGCAGTGTGTATGTGTTTGGTGAAAGGCCTCTGAGGGTGGCACAGTTCATGCTGCAGCCTTTAGAGACGCTCTCTGTTCACAAGGCCCTTGGTACCACTGATATCTTTTACAAGGGACTTACAGGTGAGCCACAGACGTGTCAATTGTGAAAATAAAGGTACAGGTTTGGGAAAGAACACAGGCACTGGGAACCTGATTGACAGGGAGCCAGTTCACACTCAGTGTGCATCAGATATCAGGCAAAATGTGTAGGGGGGAGTAACCATAAAAAGGGTCACTTTCCTACACATGGTTTATAACAAACACAAAGTTTAAAGTAAACATGTTTTTCAATAAATATTATCCATTTACTAGAACCTAGTCATGTCAAAGGACAACCCAAGACCTGTATGCACACACTAACAAAGACCAAAATAAAAAAAATAAGCCTTGACAAAGCCAATAGGTATCATCTATGCAAAAGCTATCAGCTTTGATAATGGTTTTAGTGATGTTGTACACCAGAGTGGCTGCTGTTCAGCATGGCTAAAAGTTAGTGATGCAGAGGAGAGTTGTGTGGAGTTTCATAGAGTGGAATGGCGAAGAGTGGAGTAGAGTGTTGTAGAGTGGAGTGGCAGAGAGTGTCGTGTATTGGAGTGGCATAGTGATGAGTCATGTAGAGTGGTAGACATTGGAGTGACATAGAGTAGAGTAGACATGCTTAGAGACCTCTAACATCCTCTGAGAGATGGATATTTCTTACGCGAAAAGACAGGTGTCCCATCACAGAGATTTATACTCTGTTGGACAAATTCCCTTGCAAGATAAGACAGCGGGACAGAAAAGATGGGAAGCGGAACTGGGCCATGCCCTCAATCCCAAAGAATGGACCGACATCTACTATAGACCAATGCACACAGCGCACAACTTGGCCAGTACAGAAGTAGCCTACAAAATAGCCTCGTATTGGTACATAACTCATGCTTGCATCCAAAAATGCAGCCCGAAGCATAGATGGGAATGCTGGAGAGGCTATGTTGAGACAGGCACCGTTTTACACTTGCTCTGGCACTGTCCGAAGCTGGTGCGCTTTAATGGGAGAATACTTGAAGATATTGATAGAGCTTTTAACACACGACTCCAGAGGTTCCCTACATACACCATACTTTTTTTCAGGCTTTTATATAGCGCAAACTTGACCCAAAAGTATCGGGTATCAGAACACTTTACATGAGCACCAGTTGCTTTCACAAGGAATATTCATTTGTGTTAGACACAGGGAGATTAAGTGATTTTCTCACGATCACAGGATGTTAAGCGTCATTGCCGAGACTCGAACCCAGTTTCCCAGATTTGAGATTGGCCCCCCTAGCCATTAGGCTACATTCTCTCCCCATACTTGGGCTCTCTAATCCCTTGATCTACCCTCTAAAGTTGATGAGGGGGTGGCAGATAGCCCAAGCTCTGGGCAATGGTCATCAGGATATACTTTTGTTATGGGACTCTGACAGACCTCCTGAATACATGGCTTGGCTGCATAAATTGTGGTTCATTCTGGAATGGAAATACTGTCACTTGCAGCGGAGTCTAAGCAAGCTACCTACTGTATCTTGTGCTGTGGGCTCTATTTATTAACATTCTCTCCACCAAATAAGCTGCTACACTTGATCCCACCCTCAATATCACCCTCTTAGGCATGCCAATGAGACCTGAGAGTGGCATGCAGGGCACATGACACACTACACTCTTAGCCCCAGTTCAATTGCTAGATGGCAGAAGGACTCTTGTGTATCACAGTTTTGCAGGAGTGAAGGGGGAATTTCACAGGAATAAAAGTTGGGTTTTGTTCTCTGGTTGCTACTACATCATGCTGCCGGGCTGTAGGCCATAGGCGGAAAGCGGTGTTCGATTATTGCCTCAGCATATGTTTAGCCCAAATAAACAGAACTAATCCATAAACAGAGTTGGCATGGGGAAGCCTTGTGTACTCGTCTGGTGGACTACGACCGACATTGACCCTCCAGCTAACTTATGGAGCCTTACTGTAGATTGCTGGCATATGGGGGCCTTCACTTTGCCTCGCATGACCACTTGTCTGGCTGCCCGTAGGGTTCCCTGGGTTTCTACGGAGTCCTGATTGAGGTCAAAGTAGGTGGTCAATTCCTACAATAGATGTTTGGAGCATTGCGGGTTCACCAAGTACCAAGCATTTAGATGCCAGATGGGTTTCAGCCCCCCTCTTTGTTGATCCCAGGCACACCATGACTGAGGCATGTTCGGATATCCCTCTTGGGAGAATAGATGTCACAGTCGTAGTTGCCACACGCGTGTGTGGCATAAAAATGTAGTTCAGCCTAGAGGAGCAGCAGTGAGCCACCATGTGTGTAACTAAGTCCCCGAGGGTACCATAACTGCCATATATCGCAAAGATCAAGTGTGGTGGCCAATTCAGCTGGGGGGGGGAGGTGCGTAGGGCTGTGGCTCTGGTTGCCATGGAATCCACCTGTGGGTCGAGCACTGCATTGAAGTCTCCTCATATATTCGTATGACTTGGAGGGAGGTTGAGGATCGCTGTTTTTAGGTCCGAAAGGGATGTGCTCATCAGATGCAGAGGGACATAAACAGAAAGGATGTTGCAATGAACACCCTCAAAGAGACCTCCGTAGGACAGAGAAACTACAGGAGGAGTCCATGGTGGAATGAGTAGCCTCGTGAGTTTCTGGTGTGGCCCGCATGGGAAACCTTGTCATAGCCTGCATGACCCAAGATTGGGCAGCGGGTACCAAGGAGGTGCGTCTCCTGGAGGAGCAAGACCATTGGCAAATATCGGTTTACAAACTGGAAGACAGCACCTCTCTTCAGATCATTGACATTCAAGATTAATATTGCGAATTTTGCCATACAGGTCATGGAAAAGGTGTAAGTACACAGGACATAGAGGAGAGGACCCTCTCAATGCACTTATGGCACTGTCTGCATGGCCCGTTGGTACCTGGTAGGTCTGTGCATGTGGTGCATGTGGT
The DNA here is from genome assembly GCF_964204655.1 of Triturus cristatus. Taxonomy (NCBI): domain Eukaryota; kingdom Metazoa; phylum Chordata; class Amphibia; order Caudata; family Salamandridae; genus Triturus; species Triturus cristatus. The sequence goes on from NC_140589.1 coordinate 1,512,616,731, forward strand.
TATCTTAGAGACAGAAACATAGGACAAAAAAAATCAACCTTCTATACCCTCAACTTTTCCCCCCCCACACATCCATCCGAGAAGCATCTGTAGCCCAAACATACCCTATCAACATAGTTTTCTAATCAACAATACAGGGGCAGTATATGCCTGGTCTCTCTATGTACAGTAGGATGCAGGTATCCAGTGCTGCTGGTGAGAAGTTATTTGTCAAAAGGCTTACTTCATTCCTGTAAATGAGTCCTCAGCAATCATCAAATCGGGTCTTTGCCAGAGGTCAGGTCAGGATCAGAAACCTGGGCCTCTGTGTCCTCTAGTGAGGCTGGTAGTTGTGCTTCTGCCCCTTCAGTTGCCTCTGTCTTCTAACCCGGAGGATTCCGGGGATCAAGGGCACAGACATCTGTGCTTTCAGGATGAGTACATCCAGGGAGCCATACCCCTAGTTTTGGTGTTCTTGCTACTCTGAAAACAAGTGATATCCTGTGACAGGCCGAAAAGGGAGGAGGGCCGGAGGGCCTCGGCCTCTGTTGCCCACCCCGAGCCATTTCAGGGTTATCAACAAAGGAGTGGGAGTTGTGCAGTACCTTCAGGCGTGCCAGGAACAGAAGCATGTAGGTGAGGCCCAATGCTTTCAGATTCTGTTTAACCACATCAGATGATTTCCTCTGCTTATGGACCTGCCGGGTATAGTCTGGTGTAAGAAAACAGGCTATTTGCAGATGTCCCCCCACTTTTTACCTCCATTTGAACTACTAGATGCTGTTTTTTTACTTTGACAGTACCCTGAATCCTTATAACCAGGCTCCAGTACCAGTGCTATCTCCCGAAAAAGAGACGTGTAATTGACATCCCCAATTGACAGAGAGCCTACCTCCCTTGTGAGTCCCTAGCAAGTGGTATTGTGGTACCCAGGACATGGGTGGTAAAGAAGTGCTCAAGGACTGCAACACTGGTTGTGCCATCTTGAGTGACCCAAGTAAAAAGATGACAGCAGTCCTGCCATTGAAAACTGCAGAAACAGTGTTCACTGCTCCATTTTGACATAGTCCTCATCATGTGTAACATAGTCACATCACTGCTCTTAATTATATGTGAGAAGCTCTCTTGTGCCCGGGAGGCATGGTGCAGTATATTAAGAGGGTAGACATGAAAGGGCAAGCTTATGTGTCTCTATAGTGGCTTTACCAATAAAGTACACTGTAAGTGATAAGTGGTCCATAGGATAAGATGGCACTTGCACCCAGGCACACCCGGGTTGCTAGCTCCATTATGGTACCACCTAAATATGTTGAGTTTGGAGTCAAACAACATGTCTTCTCTCCCCAAACCTGAATTAGGTGACAAGTTAAGGCTGCAATGCACCCAGTTGGATACCTAGTGGTTGCCACCTGGTTACCCTAGCTGATAAATGCTTTGGCTGGCACGCATGAGTTTTCCCGCCCCATGTGCTGCCAGGACAGTTTTCTGAGCCCTGTGAGGTAGTGTGAGCACTGCCAGGAGTCGGAGCAAAGGCTTGGTCAGGAAGAAGGTCACTCCTCCCTCCTGCCAAGTGGGCTAGTGAAGTGACACATCAGAGCGGTGAGCTTCAAAGGCTGCACCACCTCTGATATGCATCTCGGCTGTCCCCCTGAGGAGGATACACTCTCCCCTTGCTCCAGGTGCACTTTGACCCAGGAAATTAGGTATGCAGGAGTTATACACCCCCGGGAAGGCTACCCAGACCTTGTGGGTGAACTACCTGATATGTACACCTAAAGTTAGTTTCTGTCATTTTTAGGAGGACAGAAATAGTGGGTTCTTTCTGGGTAGAAAAGTTGACCTACACCACTGGATGTGGTCCCCTCAGGAAAGATTAGCTGTAAGTGAGAAGCTGTTCATTGGCTACTAGCTCCCACCTCCCTAACTCCCCTAAATCCAAGATTTAAGGGACCCCCTGATGACAGAACCTCAATTCTGATTGACTCACTTCAAAGAAGGTCCAAGAGGAGACCTGTGTCACCGACAACAGGACTTTGCCCACCAGCACAAAGCAAAAGAGGGATACTGTGTCCCTGAGGCAGCAGATATGGAACTGAGCGAACAACCCTCATCCTTGACTAAAAATGTGCACTCCTAAAGTGAGGGACCCTTGTGGAAGCCAGAAGCACGCTCAGACTCTCCTGGATTGGTGGAACCAGTCCCTTGCAAAGTGCAGGTAAAACAATGTTCAGGAACCAAAGAATCACTGCCCATTGTGCCCTCTGAGGGATAGCTCAAAGGTAACTGATGTAGTGAATTCTGGGGGTTGTAGTAAATATATAAAAATAAACTCTATTTTTATAAATTAGTGTTGGAGTTTTACTGAGTCATCTCAAATACTTATGAGCCATAATGGTACTGTAAAATGCTTAACACGTGTTTCTCCAGTAAAGTCTGATTGCTTCTTGCCACACTCTCAGGACTGATCTAAGGATTTATTGTTGTGACTCTAAAGATCATCTTTGAGGCATTGTGATAATATTTCATGGTAAGGTTACCCAACCATACCACACAATATTCCACTTTCCTACATCTGGGAATGCAAGGCTACATGATTAGTAGTAGGCAAGGGGCCCTCTTTTTCAGAATCCTCTGAGGATAGCGTCTCAGTCTTTGTGATTGGGGATATTGGTGATGAAAGCACTAGGCGGAGCACCAGGAGAAGGTGTCTGCAATAGGGCCTGCTGAGCTTTGTTGAGGATGAAGTATGGGGATAATCGGTCAGCTGGGAGGCAGGACAGGATTTAAAACAATTCTCTTGGGAGGAACCTTCCACCTCCTTGTTCCAGTGCCCTATTTTCAGCATCCTCCACAGGTTCTTGACACATAAAGACAGGTGGGAGACCGCTTCTTGAAGCTTTTTGGAGTTGTCTTCGAGGTAGAGACTGGCCCCTTTGCCTCTGTAACCCTGTTAGCGACACTTCGTAATCCTGGGTCAGGAGGGTGACTTCTATCCCGACCTCCTAAATTTTAGTCTTGAGGGCATCGCGTGACTCCTGGATTGCTTGCAGGATGGATTCCATTTCTTGAGATTTGGTAGCTGGGGGTCAGTCATTGGTGGCTCGTGGGCTTGTTGGCTTCCAATGAGGATTGTGTGAAGCGCACTATCTTGGTCTGTGCCTGTGAGGAGGTTGGGTGGTCTCATCCCATGATGACACTCACCCCGAAGGAAGCACTGTTGTCTGTGCAACTTGGGTGACAGGAGCGCTACAGGCTCCCAAGAGGTAGTCTGCAGGCTCAGAGATCCAAACCAGGGCGTTTAGGGGTCAAGGGGTACCTGGAGATCATGCACCCCCTCAATTTCCCTCCAAGTGTCTGCAGCTCCCGTCCTTGATGGTGCCAAAAGCACTTATGAGAGGAGGGGCAGGCGCTACCAGTCCCACAAAACGCCCCTATCTCTGTTATCCAGTGCATTGTGGGTGGTTCTCCAGTCCCAGAGAGGCCACTCTCTTCAAATGTCTCTATGCGTACAGGTCCCCGAGGGTGGTGGTATAACAAACACTTGAGTAATGTGGGGCTGGGCATTTCCAAGTGTACGGGGAGATGGCGCCGGCATCCCAGTCAGTCCGATATGTAGAGTGTATTCTTTCTGTGAGCTGGAGTCCCTAAGCCCATCAGCCTGCTCCTCCAGGATCAAGAGACACCACTACTTGCTCCTAGAATACCAACTGCCATGGGGTTGCTACTGACCGTGGACCAGATTACTGGTAGGCCTCAACCCGCCCATGCCGCTTGGCCCGCTAGTACCACCGCAGGCTCTGTGACTTAGGCCGCGTGGCCGCCATCACTGGTTTGCCACAGCATCATGTACCTACTTGCATTCCAGTGATAGGAGGTCTCCTGATGTCTGTAGGTGGGATCCTCACCAGATGCCGGTAACTTGTTGGCAACAGGCAGTAGAAGGGTATGATTGCAGCCAACAGCTAGATGAGTCAAAATAGAGAACAGGGTCATAGAGCTCCTTAGAGAGCGTCTGCCATCTTGGCCACCCAGGTCACGCCCTCATGAACATCCCTTTTTAATACATACAAGTAATCCCTAGGAACTTAACATCCCGTAGAGCAGGGTGCATTGTATTCACAAAGCTGGACATGTATTTTTAAGTTTTACATGTCCTGCTGTGAAAAACTCCCAAATTCATTTTTCACTGCTATGAGTCTTACCTCTCTCATAGGATAACATTAGGTCACCTTATTACATTTATTAAGTCATTTGGAGACAGGTAGAAATGTAATTTTTGGTGTCTAAAGAGTTGTAATTTCAAATCCTCTTTAATAGTAAAGTCTGAATTTATGTAACAATTTCAGGCCGTGGAAAGTGGGAGAAATAGTGAACGGTCAATCTGGCCATTGAGCTGGTGCAGCGCCACCCCAAAATTACTTTTAATCAGCTCGGCTATGTCGTGAGAACAAACATGCCCAAGTATTTGATGCCATCAAGGCACCATCTGAGAGGATATTCCATTGTGAGGCTGATAGAGAAGTCTGTGTGCCAGTTGAATTGAAAATCCAAGTGGCCTCCAAATCAAATCATTTCCTTAATGCCTGGGGACAAATTTTCCCAGCTTCAGTTAGACAGTGATTGTATCCTGCATCATAGAAGGTGGCAAGCAAACCTCAGCGAAGGTACAATTGTACTGGTCCAATAATCTCTGTTTCAAAACGTCAAGATATATTTATAAAATTTGACAGGGAGGCCGTTCAAAAATTAGTAGCATCTATGTTAGGCCCATAACCATTGACAAGTAACAGTTGGCGCCCCTCCAGAGCACCGGCTGCTATAGCGACTTGCCCTGAAACATTAGATAAAAAGAAATTCTACCATACCAAAATTTGGAGATTTCCTAATAATTGTGACAATGCCCCTAAGATTTGTCGAGTATGAGGAAAAATATCAATGGAGCCCCCACATCAAAGCAAACATAAATGGAATTACCATGCTGCATTTCCTGGAGCATGTTAATGTGAATATTATGCCTATTAAGATACGTTAGCACATGCCATGCCTTACACGGGTTAATAATGCCACACACATTCCAGCTAAGTAACTTCACCATTCGTTAAAGGAAGCATATTCTCTGTGCAGTATGTTGGTCTATATGTCAGTGCTACACAAGAGATCATGGCAGTTAGCAACGTATGGAAACATTAAGAAAATTATTGCTGTGCAAAACCAAAAAACAACCCCAATCCCAATTGTCAGCAAGTTCCACTGTCCCAACAGAAAAATAGTCCATTTCCACAGTAATGGTAAAAGTCAATGCCATGTGTGTGCTACACGCATAGGGGTGTCAAGGAACCAGGCATGCCTTGGGAAATAGAGCCGATTACTGGACACTATGACGTTATCACAAATAGCCAGCCATCTAACTGACAAAACCCCTATAATCACTTTGGTATGCATTATGTGTATAATAATCATAAAGGCACATGGATGGTTTTGTAAAGACAGGATGCAAAACAACAACACCAGGGTAATTCATGATACAAAAAAGATCAATCAATCAACCAGTTGTCCCTAAATATTATATTAAGAGATGCATTCAGCGCCACTTGTACTCAATAGTGTGTATCAGTCAAAAGACAACAGGGCCAGCAGCCAGCAATATACGGTCCAGAAGTCCAAAAGCAACCAGGGAGTGAAGGTTCATTGTCACCGAGAGCCGAGGTGCCATAAAGGTAGCCACTGCCAAATGAAACAGGACTAGCCTGACTCAGGAGCATGAGAATGTTTCAGATGAAGTTCAAGTTCAATGAATTCCAGCTCCTCAGCTATCTGAGTGAAGAAAAATGTTTTTCCATTGTGCTACACATGGACGTTCGCAGGAAAGAGCTTGAAGAATCGGATAGATTTAACTTTGGAGTGATTTTTTAACTTCGTGAAATGACTTCATTGCCTCCTGCTCCATCGGGGAGAAAACTTGATAGAAGGAGATGGGGGAGCCCTCATAGTACAAATAAGGAGAGGTTCTGTTAGACGAAGAATCTGATCCTGGTCCCTATAGTTGAAGAGGCATGCAATGATTGATCTACATTTTTGCCATGGTGGGTCATGTATTGATGGACCTGCTTCATCACAAATTCCTCGGAGAAGTCGCTGTAACAAAATAGAGAACCCAGTGGGCTATCTAAGAAGAACTCCATGTTGTTAACCAAAGTGGATTCAAGGATTCCCAGTATCGAAACATTGTAGTGTAAAGAAACCTCTAAATCTTAGTTACAAAGATTGAGCAGGGGCGTTTGTTATCTGGACATATACTATTCTTAATAGTTAAGAAAAATACTATACTATGATCATCTCGTCAATTTCTTATGCAATATTTCCATTATCAACAATATCAATACGTAATAACATTTATCTGCAATATGTGCATTAAGTCCAACCGGAATCAACAGGAATAATCATTAGTAATACCCAAGAGTCAAGTGGTCTTGATGAAAATTTCTTGATCTATTTCTATTCTTTTGTAGATGCAGACAAATAATCAGCCCAGCCAATGCGTTTCGTCCTTGTGGACTTCATCAGGGCTGAACTTTGTGTGTAGTAGCCCTTAATAACTCAGTACAGTTCCTGGAGCTGAAGTTAAAATAAAGCCAAGTCTGGCCTAATGAAGATCTCAACTGCAAAAGAAGCAGCAAATGCAGCAGGAAACGGGCCTCGTCGAACCAGCGTAGCCTTGGTAGGAGCAACCCTCAGCAGAAACAGCACACAGAAGCCAAATTACTTGGGGTGGGCAGAATTTGCATAGTCACATTACGCAAATCTCCGCAAAATTGCCACAAATCTCCGCGAGCATGCGGAATCTCCGTGAAGACGCAGAAATGCTTGTCCTGCCCGTTCGCGATGTGTTTTTGCGTGCTCGTGGGAAAATATATTGCTAACTTGCCCATGCGGTCGCTAATGGGCGCGGCCATCTTGTTTTTCACTTGTCCCGCCCGCTCGCGAATGTTATTTCCAGTTCTGGGTCGCGTATTGCATGCTCGCGATGCTTATTTCCTGTTCCCGGTCATGTACTAAATGCTCCCGCCCGTTCACGATAAGTATTTCCTGCTTGGGAACGCGTATTACGTGTTCTCGACGCTTTTTGCGTGCTCGGGGGGAAATATCGTGCAAACTTGCCCACGCGGTCGCAATGGGCACGACCATCTTGTTTTTCACTCTATTTCTATGGTTCTGGGCCTAATTTTCTAACCTCCCTCTATCTTTTCAATCCTTTGTTTCTGGAAACTTTTTTTGATCTTTTTCTATTTATTATCTATCTCTCTATTTTCCTGATTCTATATTTTGAGTTTTATCAACTTTTTGTGTATTTTTCACAACTTTTTAACTCTTTTTCTATTACCTGCTTTTTTCATTTCTTTTACTTACTTTTTTCATTCCTACCTTTTCTTTTTCGCCCTGTTCTACTACCCAGAACCATGGCAAAGGGCCACAGAGCTCATAGCCGTAGCCAGAGCCGAGACCGCCTTCCTTTCGGAAGGTGGCGCCAACACGGGGTGCAGCCACGGACCTTATTCGGTGAGGCCAAGGTGGCCGCACTGGTTTTTTTGTGTGCAGCGCCACCTCTCCTTAACCCTGGCAGCAGGCAGCAGGCCTGGGTCTGGGTATGAGATCCGGGAGCATCGGCAGCGTTGGGGAAAGGTGCACCGGGCAGTGTTTCGCTGCTCTGCTGTCCGGCGCACCTGAAACCAGTTGACGCACCGATGGTCCGATATCCTCGACCGGGAGCAGGACCTGCTGGACATGCTAGGAGTGGAGGTCCCGGGGCTTGGTGAGTAGCTATTTAATATTACTACTTTGTGTCTGTTCTTCTGCTCTGTGTTATATATTGCGAATATATTTATTTTCCGCCCAGCAAGAATGCTGCTGCTTACATTGCAGGTAAATTACGTTTAAAAATCTTCTGTGATTGTTATGACACAGGTGCTCGGCGCTACTAATCTTACTTGTTTGCAACTTTGCGCTCGCTTAGCGTGATTATGTAAGAGTTTCTTTTAGAGAACTTAAGTTAGGTAATGCTAGAGAGACTCTAGTCCTTCCTTTGTCCTCCTGTCACTAAGAGAGAGTGGTGGATTGATACTTAGGTTTAGTTACTTATTAGTATGAGTTGGTCATTTTGTTAGTGGTCTTCGTGACACACCCTCTGTTACGTCATGTGCTGCTTACCCCAGTCCTTAGTAGAACCTTTTGTAGTTTGTTTAGTGAGTGGTAATAGGCTTAGCACTAGCAGTGATTTTCATACATATAGAATCCTCCCCTGATGATGATAGTACGTTTGTAGATGCAACCGGACCTTGCGCAATGCCGCCCCCAGAACTTACTCGTTGTAGGGGTAAATCAGGCATGGCACACCCCCCGGATCCCTCATCATCCTTGGAGCTAATTAGCTGTGTGTTATTACTGCAGCATTTAGATGGTTTGGCTTTCCTTGGTCCTGCAGTGGGGTGCTTCTTTTTCAATATCGCACCCGTACCTTTCCCCCGGAGCTGGTGGGTAATAGGTCTCTCCATAGTCTTGGGCGGCGTGGAATCACCCGAAGTCACAGGGAAACCATGAGGTGAAGACTCATCCAAACGCTGTACTGGAGATTGGTTATGCGTAGACAATTCGGGATTCTCAGGATTTTCAGTGTTCAAGCCCCCAATGGCTTTTGGTGTACGGGCATTTGCATAATGGCCCATTGAAGACCTTTTGGCCATAGCAAGATCCTGAGAAACTCTGCGTTCCATCAGGACAATGCTCTGGTCAATCACGGAATTAGCTCTCAGTATGAAGTTGCCCAGGGTACCCGTTAGATTACCATTAGGAGCTTTATTCCTACTCTCCTTCGCAGCCATAATTCGGAAAATTCGGAAAAAAAAAAAATTCTAAAAAGGATTTCTAAGAGGAGAACTGGAAGGAATTCTGTATCAGTTTAAACAAAGTACTTACGGGACATTTTTGAAGAGGGAGCAATTTCCAAAGATGGCAGTCCGGCCCCCTCCGGCTCAAACGGGCTACAGGGGACCTTGGCCACGCAGTAAACCTTCGCAGTTAAATATGTACGGGCAGGGGGCGGGAAGAGGTACACAGCTGCACAAAGTTACGGGGCTGCTGGTCCTCGCAGTCCCGCCCCAACACTCCTCCCTTAGTACAAGGTCCAGGGTCCAGAGCCGTAAGTTCCTCTCATATATCCTCTCATATATCCAGGGCTCCACTCACTCCACTCACTGTGTACAGAATTTCTTTGGTTACTCACTCCAGCGCTTCGATGACAGCCGCCCCATCCGCGACCCACACGGTCCACACGAACCTAGGTCGCAGCGTCAAACAGCCCCCACATCGATCGTCCTCGGCCGGCTGGCCCCCCACTCGCTCTTCACACTACTCGGCGCCGGCATAGTGCTCAGCGCAGTGCGGGGAGCGTTTCCTGGGCGTTTCCTGGCATCTCCTGCTTCCTGGGCGTTTCCTAGCAGAACATCAGCAGCAACCAACCAACCAACAATTTAGTGTATGCAAACATTTAGGCATGTGTCCTCCATTTATGCATTTTTGAGGACTAAAATAAATGGAAATGCAGACTTGGTGAACAATTGGCCCGCCTGGAATAGGTGGGCTAGGTCAGGTGGTACTTCGTCTTAGTTAGTACTCCGGAATCAGAATGGAACACTAGATTAGTGTTGATTAAATAATAACTAGTCGGACCACAAATCCCCCGATACTACTAGTCGACTGAGGTAGATAGGTCAATTTTATTGCAATTGTTGTTTCCATAAATGTTTTTTTGACCATTTTTAAAAATATTTTATTTGTTTCACACCAATCATCAATGTTTGTCTCTTTCTTTCTTATATCTTTCATGATCAGCATCCAGGGGCAAGAAGATAGGGTCGGAGTCGGCAGGAGCAGCTGGAGAAGAACACCAGGGACAGGAGGAACAGGACCAGGACTGCTCCTCTATCGAGGGCTCTGCTGCTGGTCCCAGTTAGTCTTCCTGTTGTTAATATTAATAATTATTATTTCCTGACTTTTACTGCACCCTATTTTTTCCGAACTATTGTTTCTGTTTCCTAATGCTATTTTTTACCAATTATTCTTCGTTCTAGACTATCTGATTCTAAATTCTTGTTATCCCTGCCTCTAACTGCCTCTGCTATGACTCGCTGTACTACTACTATTCTGTCTGTAGCTAAACTTGCCCAGTTGGCCACTCTTTATTTAAAAGGTTTTAAATAAAACTCAGATTCACCAATAGCTCTAGCCATTGAGTCCAATCCTTTGTGTTGTCCTCTTCTACTACTTCTAGTCTTCTTAATCTTGAGGCTTTCTTAATCTTGAGGCTTTTCGACAATTCCCACCAACAAAATGCCAAACCAGATTTTACTATTTTTGATAGGATAGGACATACTACTACTGTTGTAGGGATTCTGCACATACAGAACTTTGCACAAGAAAATAGGACGTTGGTGATGGGAGGTTGGACCTTCCTCACACCTCAATCAGAACCCACCACAATCCCCTGACCGACTAGTTATAGTGTCTCATTACTATTAGCTCCCCGAACCCCCCCAAGATACCCAATGAGTAGACAACCCAGATTATAACACTCCCGATCTCTCAGTCGCGGAAGCAATGCACATGCACCCCCTTTTGCTCACTCACTCGTGTAAGTCCACACCAAATACCACCGAGTCTATGTAAGTTCAAAAGGTTGTTTTTCAACTGACAAGCTCTGTACATTGTTCTATAATGCAGCACCAACAGCAAAATGCATAAGATTAAAACAATAAACATTGTTACACTTAGTTACACTTACAACAACTACAAGTCCATAGAAGACAAAAGGCGAAATCATGATAACTGAACAGTGGTGGAAGCACCACCCTCCCCTTGATAGGAATATAGTTTATATAAAATTATAAATGAAGGTCTCTGAGTGAATTCTGGGGACCCCTCACCTTAGAAGAACCTAGTACTGGTTACATCATAAGCTCTGCAAAGCTCTGGTTCATAGAAGGGAATCTTCAGTCTGTTAAGAGAAAAATGGTGCACGTTAGTACTATATGGCAAGCATTTCTCAGTCGTGCCAAAAAGTGTAGCATTTTTATGGATAAGCAATATGGACTAACACCAGAACTCCATAACAAAGTGGCTTGTTTTTTGACCTTGTACGCAGCGCTCAGACAGTAGCAGTATGAGCTCATGTGGGCCCAAAGGCGTCTTACACAACAAGCTGTGGGGTAACGTGCGCAAAAATAAAAGACACAAAGGTAAAATGGTTGCATGGCTCGGGCTAACTAATCAAAGACTAGAATGACCCTAGGGACCATATAACACTACTAGTGTCTACTCTACTACCTGATTTGTACCAGTGATGTATGTTATATATATGTATGTAATAACTTTTTTTTATAATCTTGCTAGTGAAAAATAGGGGTAGGTGTATATGGCATCTAAAAAATGTGTAATGTTTTTTCTAGGCGTACTACCGACCACCAGTGCTAGGGCCAGCGGCGAAGGTGATGCGGCTGCTGAGGGCAGAGAAGATGCAGCAGTTGCAGGAGGAGCTATAGGGGGTGAGCCAGCAGCAGTGGCAGGGGCGGTGGTAAGTTATATTCCTAATCCTTACTTATTGACATTACACTCACTGCAAGGGTGTACTGTATACTGTACTGTTGAGACTTATTAAGTAAGAAGTTGTTGTGAATGGTTGAAGACACCCTTTACTTAGCATTAGTAAAAGCATTAGCGGTGGGAGTGTTGAGTAACCATTGGCCTCTTCTATCTGACTTCAACTCAGCTGTGAAAGTTTTATGGAGAAGACTAAAAGTCAGATCAGATGACTTTGATGGATGGGTTGAACGAAAAGGGAAAGAAGGGTAGAAGGAAGAAGGACGGGCGAGATTTAATATTTATGACTACAGAGAAGGATACGTGGGATGCATGCATGCATAGGTGGCTGATAGGAATCAGATGCATGGGTGGTTGAATGCCTGAAACTCCCACAAATGTTAGAGGCCGAGGAAGTGGGAGGATAGATACATACCACAAATGGTATGTACTGTGAATGCTTGTGCTACTGTGCCACTATGTGTAGAATTAATTTGTCTTACTGCTTTGCTAAGAGTATATTTTACAATAGTCTTGTTTTTCTTCTTGATATAGCTACTCCTTCTAAAGGGAAACCGGACAGGAAGGAGTTGGCAGCCAAGGCCCGGCACCGGAAGCTGGAGGCCATACAAAGGGAATACCGGCGGCTGGTGGTTTTGGTGGAGGAGGAGGCAGCAGCAGCTGCAGCCTCCTCCAATGCCCCTTGCCCCAGCCACCCCCTCCAGCATTACGGCACCACCGTCTGGCAGCTGCCCACCGCCGCCCATCTTTTAATATCACTGCTGCCCCCCCCTGTGGATGTAACTGCCATGCATTGATGCGCCGCGTGGCCCGGCTAGAGGAGCAAGTTTGTGTCCTCCTGGAGAGACGGGCCCGCCTGTTAGTTGCCACTTTTTTATTTCTTCTTTTGGTCGGTGGGAATTGGGCATTGTGATTAACTTTCTTTGGGCAATTGGACATTTCATATAAATTGGACTTATTTGTTCCGGATATTGGTTGGGGTTAGGGAGAGTGGTGAATCAGGTGTTGCTGTGGGATTTTTTACATAGATTATTTTTTTTAGGGGATTAAATTATATATTTATACTTTACATACGATGTTCTTAATGTTTTGTGGGTGGGGTTACTGTTTTACGTCACACAGTTTCCTTGCTGGTGCAGGGCCACAGCCAGTGTCTTGATTTAAATAATTGGCTAACTTTGTAAGACACAAACAGATAGATGTGGTACCCCTCACTGAGTGACTTGTCCTACTAGTACTGTCAGTCTCTCCTCCTAGTCTATGCATTCTGCAACTGGACTCATCAAAGGGGTGTGTGAAATTGAATTAATGAAAACATTTCCTTTATTAATTATGCCTCCCCCAAACTTCTTCTCTTACCTGTGCTTGATGTTTAACTTAGGCACAGCGATGGCTGCATGGTGATGATGACTTTCTTTCCCAACATGCTATGGTTGTGGTGGTAGCAGTAGTAGACAGTGGCAGTAGCATTTGCAAAAAAAGAAAATGAGACCGTCAGTCGCCTGAGATAGACTGTTGGAGGAGTAGAAGAACGAAGTACAGTACAGAACTTACTGCTAAACAATAATATGCAAAAATCCAATAAAACATAATGGTGGCGGGCATAGCTCTAGTTGTGTTGAGTCACTCGACTAGGCCTACAGTACACTCGACACAAGCGTAACCATTAGTGCTGTGTAGGAGGATGACAACATATCCAATCGATGTCTGCAATTAATGCTGATTGATTAGGTTCCTTTGGTAAAAAAATTACCTTGCAAATATACTGCTCATGGGTGGGCAAGCAGAAGAAGATCCTCGCCCTGCCTTGAAATTGAATTAGTGTTGCTTTTGCCACATCCGCCAAAGGAAGCGTGTGATAAATTATTGGTGTCCATTTAATTTAGTCACACCTCAATATGTCACACAGCCCGGGGGAAGAGGGTTGGGGTTTGATGAATGGTTGGGAAGGGGGGTTTGGTGAAAGGTTTGACAAAGAAAAACAGTATGCATGGACAACAACAAAAGAAAAAACAATCTTGGCAGATGATCATATCCATAAATCTGTTAAGGGAGAAAACAGAAATGCATGCATGATGATGATAACTTGATGGTTAATGAAGTACTTACTAACTACTACTAGACAATTAGACAGTACAGGGCAGTAGAATATTATGCATTTTGCCTTGCCTGTCTGCCCTCAGAGACCCGAATTACATACAGTTTCTGTTTTGTTGTACCGGCCTGGGCTTACTATTAAAGATAGTAAAGGAAATTCAAAAATAGTTGTAGGGATGAATTGAATTACAAGCAGAGAGCAAACATACTAATAACAAAACACACAGTAGTAATGATTGAAGACAAAAAATGAATCAAATTATTTAAAAGATGATGAAAGTTGATACTGTTACTGTATGTTATCCTGGTCAAAATGGGGAGTTGCATCTCGGCATTCCTCTTGGTCCTCCCTTCCATGGACGCTCCGGCCATCAATTTTGGGTGACGCCACTGCCTGCCAGGCAGATGTAGATTTATTGGTAAGGTGAGTGTGAGTTGTTTTTCCCAGTATAGCACAGGGTAAGGGCCGGCCTGTAATTGTAGATGAAAAAACAAAAGGCATATTGAAAGATCAAGTAGAAAAACAAAAAATGCATAAATTATGGTGGAGTGCAAGAAGAACACTTTCAGAGGTGGCATGGATACATCATGTCTACTCTAGTCTGTTTCCAGCATTAACCTCCAACAACAACAGGACAGAGTAGGCACACGACACCCGCCGTGACCCATCCTCCATTTAGCATACTTTGTTTTTGGGACAGAGGCAGACAAAGCACATAATATACAGCAACCTAGCATTTTACAAATTAAGTGACTAAATCAATGCACCGCTCTCAGTCATACCACCACACTCGACTCCACCACTACACAGACATGTAGGTCTGCATTGGTTGTTGTTGACTTGTTTACCTTTTATACCACTCATGAAACACCCTGAGTTATTCCATCAATCATCTTGGATCCTACTGAGTGACTGCGAAGATAGTATGTCACTGTGGTCATCATCATGGTGTTGTCCAACTCAGTGTGCATTGTACAGATTGAGTCCCCTTTCCATATTCAAAATGCAATGGATCGGCCTGCAGTAGAAGTACAAATTTGTTATTAAAAAACGAGAAGGGAAACAAACATTGCCTTGAGTTACTTTTAGTGTGTAGATTAGATAATAGTACACAATGAATAACGTCATGCACTACAAACAACAACAACACAAATCACTTAGTCAGCGTCCAATGCATGTCATCATTCATTACCTGTTCCTTCTCATCTTCAGTTAATGGGCAGTCTCTCGGCTCGGAAAGGAGGATAGCTATAGTAGTCATCAACATGTTCCACTTCTTTTGGAGAGACTCAACGAGGCAAGATTTTCTTCCATTATGCTAATCATGCTAATCATCTGGCTTGAGGGCAATAGATTTAGGGCGATTCAGGAGGATGGAGGAGCAGGATTCGGAGGAGTGGACTGAAATGCAGAAAGCTGAAACTCATATATGGCAATAAAAGACTAGAAGACGTGGTGATGGATTTGTTGTGATTCGAAGTTTCCAACCAGAAAGCCAGCCCCACAAATAAAAGTAAATAAGAGAGGAAGACTGTAAGAAGTGGAAGTCTAGTTGTCAGGGAAGTATAGCTCGTCTTCAACTCATCATCTAACACGCTACTTCCATCACCTGATCCTCATCCTTCTTCATCTATTGTGTAATTCGGTGGTATAAAGTGCAGAATCATTTTGATCATGCTTAACCTCTCCACGTTTTTGGGCGAGAGACTGGTCCTTCTCACTGTTACAATGGAACCAGCAGCACTGAAAACACGTTCAGAAGAGACACTTGTGACAGGGCAGGCCAGATAGTTTATCGCCAGCCTGCTGAGCAGTGGCCATTGGCCCCTTTTTTTCCATACTAATACCGCAATGGGTTTTGATCAATATGCACCTCTGTCGAGTCATCCAGATAGGCCTGGACCATCCGCTCATTGTTCTGGGGTGCTACACTTTGTTCGGCCTCTTTTGTCTGTGCATCATCACTGTACCTACCAAGTATTTGCTGTAACTACCAATCCTTTAACGATTTTACTGGGGCTGATGATCCGGTTCTTGCTGTTGTCAATACTGTTGGTGAGTGTTCTGAGCCAAACGCAGTGCCCTCAGGCTCCGAAGTTGAACTTGACGCCGGATGTACTGCTGCAGTACTTGTTGTGGTTGTGGGTGTATGGAGCAGGCTTTTAATTACCAGCCGTTCATTTTCCAACTTACTGGCTGCTTCAGCTATCCAAGTTTTGTACCAGGCAACATCCACTTCAGAAAAAGGAATTAATGTCTTATTTTTCAGTGCCGATTTGGACCGTGGATGCAGAATTGTGGCACAAATGTAATGTTCTTGTGACAAAATCTTATTTTGCACCCTTGTATTGTCAGCTAAGCGACAGGATAAGCTCTCCACCAACTCATATGCTTCTTTTATTTCCTCTACACCTTTGTACACTTCAGACATCTCCTTCAGCTGTTGCTCTAGCATGTGTAACAATGGGATAGCTTGGCCCATAGTACAGTCCTCCTTGCTGACTTCAAGTGTGAAGACCTCGAAAGGAAGAAACATCTCAGTCAGGCATTTAACTAGGCAACATTGGCCCATCTGAAGGGTCATGCCTTCCACAGTAGCATCCCCTCTTCGCATGACATATTCATTGATTGGTCTGTACTGCTCAAACAGACGGTCAAGCATGTAATAAGTTGAATTCCAACGTGTTGCCACCTCCTGGATTAGTGCTTTGACTGGCATTCTATAGTCATGTTGAATGATCCTCAGCTGCTTCCGAGCTTTAAAAGAATGGCTGAAATGAGTGCATATCCTTCGGCAGGTGGTCAGTAAGTTGCTGACTATGGCTTCTTTTTTCAGAAAGTCTTGAACTATAATGTTAATGCAGTGCGCCAAACATGGGACCCTGAAATAGGAACCAAGCTGCATGGCCTTAAGTACATTACTGCCATTATCTGTGGAAACAAAACCAATCTTAAGCCCTCTTGGGTGCAGCCATTCAAAGACCTTGCTGTGAAACTCTTCCAAAATGTTTACAGCAGTATGAGATTTCTCCATGGCGAACATGGCTATAGTAGCATTAAAAATCTCAGCTGTGTCAACAGCACCTACTTCTGATAGCTTATCTCTAACCCCCACAAAAGAGACCCAGTGTGCAGTGATGCACATGTAATCAGTGGCTTGGCAACTGGTCACCATGTCTGTTTTCAGGTGGATATTGTGAACAGCACTCTGCTGCAAAGCTTCTCCAACCAATTCCAGCACATTGTGATGTAGTGCTGGAACAGCAACTCTGGCGAAATAGGACCGGCTGGGAACCTTCCATTTAGGGCAGATGGCTAACACAAATTCAAGGAAACCCACCACTTCCACAAATAAAAAAGGGAGAAGGTCCAGCGCCAACATTTTAGCCAGTTTCGCATTGTACAACAGTGCTGTTGGGTGGTTGCGTTCGTACTACCCCTCTGACCTAAACATGCTGAGAAGGGTAGGCTGTTATTTCTTTCCTTTGTGGTGCAGCTGTTTTCTTGAACCCAGTTAGGCTCAAAGACACACTTTTTTTCATTGCAGTACTCGGTTGCCTTGGTGTCTCAGGCTGACTCTGAGTATGACTCTTACTGCGGTGCCACTGAGATTTTGCTGAGGATGTGGGCGGTACCACTACACTGCTGGGGACAGGGCTAGAAATGTCTCCCTCTTGTTCACCTTCCACCACCATCACATCTTCCCCTAATTCTTCATCCCCAACAACAGCAATGGGTTCAGTTTTACTTTTTTCTAAGCGAAGTAGGTTAGCCTCCCAATGGATATTGTGGTGTATTCTGAGATGGCTTGTTTGGCCTCCGGTACCATAGTTTGTACCAAGCTTACCCCGCCTAACAGTCTGTCGACAAATTGAGCATATAGCAATTTTCTCCTCCTTACTGCTAACCGAAAAGTAGTCCCAAACTGGGGAGGAGATCTTTCTGGCGCTGCTGGATGTGCCACTTTAAATACCAGATGAACCAGAGGGTGTGCCTGGAATTTGACTCTGTGCAGTTACACTACCACTACCTACTGAGGTGGTGGTTGAGCTGGATGTAGGTCCCTGCCGGGCCTTTGCAGATATGGAAGCTGGAGGTTGTGTTGTTGTTACCTGTGTTGGAGGTATTAATGCTACATCCCTCAAAGCGATTTTGGATAGGGTAATAATGTTGGTCTCCATCTCCTCGGGGCTGGGAGTGATGTTCGTGATGACTGGCTCGTCATCATCATCCCCCTCTTGTACATCTACCTCCATAACTGTAAGGCTTTCTGGAACCTTCCTTTTCACTAGCCTTGTCTTCTGGCGTGCATCACTTTCAGACTGAGTTGGTGGCTTCCAAGGGGCATCAAGATCAACAGAAGCGGGGATTGAAGAAGAAGATGATGGACTAACCCTCCTTTTCCTTGCTCGAGGTCTGGAAGACAATGGATCTTCTGAAACAGTGGCTTGCTCCTCTTTGTCTGCAGGAAGCTTGATTTCCTGAAATGCCCCTACTACTGTGGGCTGTGGCTGCTGCTGTTCTTGCGGCTGCTGCTGTTCTTGCAGATGCTGCTGTTCTTGCGGCTGCTGCTGTTCTTGCGGCTGCTGCTGCGGCTGCGGCTGCTGCTGCGCCTGCTGCTGCCCACTTATCTGCTGAGTTTCCGCCTGCGTTGATTGTGTACTACTTTGCGATAACGACATTTGAACATCGTTGCTTGTTAGTAGACTGGCTACCTCTGCTACACTCAGGGGCTTGGGCCTAGGTTGGTGGGGCTGGCCCGCTGATGCAGAGGTGATGCTCCCAGCTTGGTCCCCGGACAACGCTGCTGCAGGCGTAATTTTTTGTTTCCCAAAAAAAATCTCGGGCGGCACACCAGTCTTGGTAAGTGCAACTTCCTTTTTCTGTTCCGTCTTCTCACTGACAACTTTCTTGGTACTGGAGGACCTGTTACCTTTCTTTGGACCCATCTTCTTCAGATGTCAGCAGGACACAGGTGCACATTTGCAGAGATGTCTGTAGTCACATGTGGACGTGACATGGTGCGCGGCAGGACTTCTGTCTGGCAGTACAACGGGTGATGATGACACCTCCTCCTCTGTCTTTTTGTGCACCTCAAAGCAAAGAAGTCATGAGAAGAACATCAGTGAAATGTTGCATTTGTAGTTGTGGTTCAATTACTACTAGTACAAACAAACAAATAAAAGCTATAACTTAGTGTAGCCATTTGGGAGACTTTGTCAACAAGGGCTTTCATGGTATACTGTGTACACTCTCAGGAAGGATAGAAAAGAAGAAGAACAACAACAAAAATACAAATGTAATGGAAGTGGACCCTGTTTGGCATTAAATTATTTTCTCATCACATCATTCAGGGAGCTGCTGCTGGCAAAGGGGATGGATGGAAGCAGTAAGCCAAGAGGAAAACCATGCAGGCCTATATGGCAAAAGCAGCACACTTATATAACTCCCACCACAAATGGCCGCCAGCCACATGGACATTCACAAATCACAAGCAACAAGCAGGAGGCCTGGAAAACAATGTACTGACAAAAAGCCTATAAAAACCAGGCAAAGGATGCATGCTAAACCACACTGCTTTGCCTTTAATGCAATAAAATGCAAAAACGAAAATCCACAGGGCTAAACAAGGTCTGCAAGGTACACAACAACACACCACACACCACAAAGGCATTTATGTAACACACACCCAAAAAGAACAGAAATACTCCCAAAAATACACATTTTGCACTTCAATCCAATGCCATCCATGCCCTAAATGATGTTTAAATTCAACAGAACACACTGAAACAGTTGTTTCATGCAACCGTGACTACCTCTGAGCCTACTGGATAAAAGGCCTGTTGGCAGACTAGGCCACAAGCTTGCAGGCCTATGGCAAAAGCACACTACCGGGCTTCAAAATGGCCACCAGCCACATGGCCAGGCCCACACAACTACAAGAAACTGAAGACAGACAATGCAGGCCTATTGCAAAAAGCACATGGCCTGGCTTCAAAATGGCCGCTAGCATCATGGCCAGGCCCACAACAACAAGAAGCCTAGGCCACAAAGGAAACACATGCAGGCCTATATGGCAAAAGTAGCACACTTATAACTCCCACCAGAAATGACCACCAGCCACATGGATACTCACAAATCACAAGCAACAAGCAGGAGACCTGGAAAACAATGTAATGACAAAAGGCCTGTAATAGCCAGGCAAAGGATGCATGTTAAACCACACTGCTTTGCCTTTAATGCAATAAAATGCAAAAACGAAAATCCACAGGGCTAAACAAGGTCTGCAAGGTACACAACACACCACACACCACAAAGGCATTTATTTAACACATAACCAAAAAGAACAGAAATCCCCCAAAAATACACATTTTGCAATTCAATCCAATGCCATCCATGCCCTAAATGATGCTTAAATTCAACAGAACACACAAAAGCAGTTGTTTCATGCGCCCGTGACTACCTCTGAGCCTACTGGATGAAAGGCCAGTTGGCAGACTAGGCCACAAGCTTGCAGGCCTATGGCAATAGCACACTACCGGGTTTCAAAATGGCCACCAGCCACATGGCCAGGCCCACACAACTACAAGAAACTGAAGACAGACAATGCAGGCCTATTGCTAAAAGCACACTGCCTGGCTTCAAAAAGCCAACAGCTACATGGCAAGGCCAACAACTACAAGAAACTGAAGACAGACAATGCAGGCCTATTGCAAAAAAGCACACTGCCGTTCTCCAAAATGGCCACTAGCCACATGGCCAGGCCCACAACTACAAGAAAGTGAAGACAGACAATGCATGCCTATTGCAAAAAGCACACGGCCTGGCTTCAAAATGGCCGCTAGCATCATGGCCAGGCCCACAACAACAAGAAGCCTAGGCCACAAAGGAGACACATGCAGGCCTATATGGCAAAAGTAGCACACTTATAACTCCCACCAGAAATGGCCACCAGCCACATGGACACTCAAATATCAGAAGCAACAAGCAGGAGGCCTGGAAAACAATGTACTGCGAAAAGGCCTATTATAGCCTGGCAAACGATGCAGCTATTGCTAAACCACACTGCTTTGCCTTTTAATGCAATAAAATGCAAAAACGAAAATCTACAGGGCTAAACAAGGTCTGCAAGGTGCACAACAACACACCACTCACAACAAAGGCATTTATTTAACACACACCCAAAAACAGAAATAACCCCAAAAATACACATTTTGCAATTCAATCCAATGCCATCCATGCCCTAAATGATGTTTAAATTCAACAGAACACACAGAAACAGTTGTTTCATGCACATGTGACTACCTCTAAGCCTACTGGGTGAAAGGCCTGTTGGCAGACTAGGCCACAAGCTTGCAGGCCTATGGCAAAAGCACACTACCGGGCTTCAAAATGGCCACCAGCCACATGGCCAGGCCCACACAACTACAAGAAACTGAAGACGGACAATGCAGGCCTATTGCAAAAAGCACACTGCATGTCTTTAAAACAGCCGCCAGCCTCATGGCCAGGCCCACAGCAACAAGAAGCCTGGGCCACAAAGGAATAACATGCAGGCCTATATGGCAAAAGCAGCACACTAATAACTCCCACCAGAAATGGCCACCAGTCACATGGGCACTCACAAATTACAAGCAACAAGTAGGAGGCCTGGAAAACAATGTACTGAGAAAAGGCCTATAATAGCCAGGCAAAGGATGCATGCTAAACCACACTGCTTTTCCTTTTAATGCAATAAAATGCAAAGCTGAAAATCCACAGGGATAAACAAGGTCTGCAAGGTACAAAACAACACACCACACACAACAAAAGCATTTATTTAACACACACCCTAAAACAGAAATAACCCCAAAAATACACATTTTGCAATTCAATCTAATGCCATCCATGCCCTAAATGATGTTTGAAATAAATTCAACACACATCAAAAGAACAGTTGCTTCATCATGCACCCACCCATGACTAGCTCTGGGCCTACTGGCTACTCACAACAATAAAAATAAATAAATAATAATGATAAGTACCAAAATTGTAGTTGCAGCAACTGCAATGCCCCAATCAAACAAATAAGAACAGCAACTTACTTGTAAAATATCAAATTCAAAAGTCCTTAATACCAATGATAATGATGTAGCAGACACAAAGAGTGATCCTTCCAGCTCGAAATCCAAAGGCAGAATGAACAGTAGATGGACAAAGCACTGGGAGGAGCCTGCTGGACAGGAACAGGAAGTTGGAGACTCTGTGGCACTTCCTCTCTCCCCCCCCAATTTTTTGTTTTTAAAAAAAGGACTCCTTGCACAAAAAAGGACAGTCAAATGTCAATCTGAGGAGTTTTTTTTATCCAAATCATCATTTACAGAAGGTTTTATGCTGCTCGAGATATTATTCTTCTCCAGATTGAAAAATTTGCGTTTTCGGGATCGCGAGCTTCACCACACTTCCGCCGGAAGATCTCCCTCTCGCGGTGGTGAATGACGTGTTCACGATTGCAGACATCTCACGATGTCTGATGGCGCGGCGAATGACGTGTTCACGATCGCAAACTCTCGTGGGATAGCGTGACCAGCTACCAACATCTCGTGGGACACGCGAACGGATCCAAAAACTCATCGGTGAACGCAGGGATCCTGGTAAGTTAACCGCATGCGCGAATTCGCATTTTTAAAGCGCGAACATGAAAAAAAGCGCGGAAATTTCTACATCTCTGCGTTCACCGCGGAACGCGAAAATGCCTATATTTCGCAAATTCCGCGAGCTAAATGGAATTTGACTCTCACCCTTACGAATTACACAGAAGAAATTTTCATCTAGACCATTTGACTCCTGAGTATTACTAATGATTGTTGCGGTTGATTCGGGTTAGACTTAATGCACATATTGCAGATAAATGTTATTACATTTTGATATTGTTGATGATGGAAATATTGCATAAGAAATTGACAAGACGATCATGGTATAGCATTTTTCTTAACTATTAGTAATAATATATGTCCAGATAACAAATGCTCCTGCTCTATCTCTGTAAAAAAGTATTTGTATGTGGTAATTCATGGGCAGTTGGATCACAAAGAGTTGAGCGTTTAGATTGCTTTACCGATAATACAGATAAATACGAGTGCAATTGTCTCATAGTCATACTGCTATTTTTCTTTGAATCTAAGTCTTAGTCCTCTGCTTTCAGCACCTGAGGTTGCGAGTAAGTGAAGTAAGGGAAGTTTCAGAACACTGTTGCAAGTCCTCTATATCCAACATGAGTGTTTCTGTTTGGGGCAGTCTGACTTCCTGTTTTTCAACACATTTTAAGGCTGAGAGTGTTCATTCTACCATCTATGAATCGTAAACTCGACTTCATTTCATGCACGAGGATGACAATATCCATGTCAACAGTTTCTGAAGGTGACTGCTGGGAACCCTCAATTGGTTTCATAGTTTGTTTTGTTTCAAGTTTTATTTTAGCTTGCTGGTGGTCATTCTTCCCCATTGTGCTCTTCACCCAATTCCAGCAGAAGGATTATACAGTCAAGTTCCCAGCAACAATGACAATGACAATAGTCACTTCACCTGTAAGGCCACCTGGGTGGCCCTCCAGATAGGGAAACAGGGATGGAAGCCACATACTACCATAGGCAGGGAACAGAAGTCACAGTGAGTTTCAGGATTGTGGGCTAAAGGGCTTTGGAGTGACACCTACAGTTAAAGGCACTAGTCGTTAAGCGGTCTGCAGCCCCTCTGCTATCAGCAGCGTCAGTCCGTAGGTGTTTGTGGATGCAACAGCAGGGGTCCACGAAGCGAGGCAGCAAGTAGCAGCGGGGGCCACTGATGGAACCTACAGCTGAGAGGAAGAAAGCCCCACTGCTGTGTGGCACATCCCCCACTGAGTCAGCAGTGGCAGTGCAGCAAAACTTGATAAATGCATTTTTCATGTACACAGGTGGATTATTTGAGGTTTGTGGTATCCCCGACAAGGATTCAAATGGATGAGAAGAAGGTGGAGGCAATCTTAGCCTGGTCAGCTCCCATTTGCATTAAGGATGTTCAGGCTCTATTGGGATTCACCAGTTTTAGTGATGTTTTACTACCCACTTCTCAGAGATTGTTACGCCAATTACAAAGTTGTTGAGAAAGGGGCTCCCTTTCATTGGTCTACTAAAACTCAAACAGCATTCAATTTCTTAAATGAAAAATCTACAGCAGCCCGGATTTTAAGACACCCAGATCTCTCTTTATCATACTTTGTAGAGAAAGATGCCTCACAGTACGCAGTTGGAGTGGTATTATTGCAATGAGATGAAGAAACAGGTCACATGTACCCCCTAGCTTTTTCTTCAAAAAGTTATTGCTAGCTTAGAAGAATTACACAATTGCTAAAAGGGAGTTGTTGGCAACTAAATTAGCATTCTAAGAATAGCGGCACTACTTGTGGGGGGGCTTGTCATGTTGTCACTATTTATTCAGATCACAAGAATCTGCAGTTCTTTTGGTCCTCATGAGCATTGACCCTATTCCAGATGAGATAGGTCCTCTTCTTTAACGAATTTGACTTTGTTATCACTTAACGCTCTGGGAAAAAGGCAACTAAAGCAGATGCCCTATCTAGAATATTCACTTCATCGCATAAGGTTAAGATTTCTCAGAAAGAAATATCCATGATTCCTGAAAACAGAGTGATTGTCAGTTACTCTACCACTAAGTTCTTAACAAAAGTAAAAGAAGAGCTCAAGGCGCAAGATCGAAAACTCTGCTTTTCCAATCGACTTCATTCCATTCAAGAGGATTTCCTTTACCATGAAGAGAAACTATTTGCCCCCCCAAGTTATCGAATAAGGTTCTTCAATGGTGTCACTCCTCTTCCCCAGCAGGCCACTCTGGTGAGTTAAAGACCTGTCATAAAACCACTCACCTGAAGTCCAGGTGTTATTCAGGGGTGATGGTAGTCTGCCCACATCCTCTGAAAGTAGCTCTCAACTCTGATAGTACAAGCACGAGATGGCAGGTGCTTCCAAAAGGAAGGGGAGAATGGGAATGAAAGAAAGAGAGATAATGGAGAAGATCTTTGTTGGATTGCATTTGTCTCAGATTCAAACAATCTCTGTCATTCACACCTGTAGTCTCATTCTAGCCTAT
Source organism: Triturus cristatus (assembly GCF_964204655.1). Classification (NCBI taxonomy): domain Eukaryota; kingdom Metazoa; phylum Chordata; class Amphibia; order Caudata; family Salamandridae; genus Triturus; species Triturus cristatus. Next base: position 1,512,641,584 of record NC_140589.1, read on the forward strand.
TCTGAAACAAAAAGTACAGAATTAACCAATAACATGTACTGCTCTAACAATCACTGTTGCCTAACTGATTCGGTGCATTGGTGTTAACCTGTTTCTCATCTGTATTTGCGCCGGTCGACACCTTGCTGATGTGCTGAAAATGCAGTATGATAACCTGTATATATTCATAGCTGGAGACTTTCCAGCTGTTCACAACCTCAAACTAAGTTCTTTCTCAGCGTTCGCACAAAAGCTATATCAGATCTCTCGATGCTGGCTTATCCAATTGTTCGCAACCAAGTTAAATCACAGTTTTTATTGCTCTTAGGTTCCGATAGGAAATCTCTCAATCAGCCAGAGTCAAAATGTTCACAGTTAACAAGTGTGTCAACTTGCATTACATTGGTGTGCATGTGCAAAGACTTGGAATGTTCTACCTTAACATTTCTTTCTTTTCTTTTCAGGATCCATGACAGAAGAACTCACTCTGCGAGGACAAGGTTTCAGTTGAAACAAGAAGATCTTGAGGTGGACCAAGTAAGAACCCAAACAGAGCCAAACTAAGTGATCCCAGCGTCTCCAGCAGCATCTGTGGGAGATGACTATGAAGCCAAGCATGTGGAAAAGACAAGGTGAATCAATAAAAATATATATTTTTTTAAAGTAAAAGACAGGGTGCAGTATTTATAGATATGCACCTGTAAAAATGGCTGTTGGTCACATGAGGGATCCAATTCACATGAAATCTCACAAGAATTTCAGTGAATGAAACAAACTGGAAGGGCTTTAGCTGAAGGGGTCTGGAACCATTAGGCAGTAGAGAAAAATCAGAATATGGTCCTTATAGATGGCAAGAGCCTTTAGAAGAGGTTCTGGTTGGCAGGAGAGATGGCAGGCAGCTAAGAGCAAAAAGGAATCCAGGGGAACAGGTTCGCCCATACAATGAGAAACTGGAGAATAATGGCCAAGTGCTCCTATAAAACAACGTGCATCCCCTGTTTGGGCAATGGCCATAACAAGACCAAGGAACTAAGTAAGCGGTGGTTCTGGTGAGAAACCCTAGCCAGAGATTAACAAACCTTCATAAACTCCTGTCCTACTTGTGCCAGAAGCATGGCTTCTCATGCCCCTCCGGCAGGTCTTCCACATCCAACTCCAGTCCCTCCAAGCATCTGGCAATCTATCAGTATTGATTTTGTCACTGATTTCCCTAAAACTAAAGGTTTCACTACCATTTCTCGTGGTAGTCGACCTATTTTCCAAAACGGCTCCCCCCAACCTACCAGCCTCCAAGGAATTAGTCCAACATGTGATCAGACCCTCTGTGATAATTTAAGACCAAGGACACCAGTTTGTATCCAAACTATGGCAGGAGGTCTCCACGGCCCTGCAAATCGATCACTGTATTTCATCAGAATACCATCTGCAGACCGATGGACAAACGGAATGACTCTATGAATCTGTTGAGCAGTATATTTGTTGTTTACTCACCACTGTGACAAGTAGATGGGAGCATGCTTTATATTTGGTAGAATTCTCCTATAACAACAGCTTTCACTCAGCTATTGCGATGTCTCCTTTTTATTGCAATCTTGGGTAGAATTCTAGGATCCTCCATTTCAGTTGTCTCAAAAAGGGCCAGCAGTAGAGACTCTTCTCAAAGACTTCCAACACTTTTGAACTAATCCTAAAAGACAGCTAGTTGCAGCAAAAGAGCTCATGAAGAAACCAGCTTATCAACACAGGTATCCAGCACCTTCTTATGCTGTGGGCGACTACATTTGATAGGCTACAAAGAATCTGTGTTTAAAGGGTCCCAAAAAACTTCAGCCTCGCTATATTGGGACCTTCAACATCCTCAAATTGGTTAATCCAGTGGACATGAAAGTAGAATGCCAGGTGAATATTTCATCCACACAGTTTTTCATACCTCCCTATTAAAGCCCTTTGTGCCGACTAATCATTCAATCCCTCCTCAATCATTCAGTCCCTCCTCCCCTCCTGTGATCGTAGACAGCCATGAAGAGTTTGAGGTGAATCGCATTCTTGATTACCCGAGACTGCAAGATCAATTATTCTGTCTTATGGACTAGAAAGGTTACCCCACAGAAGAACGATCATGGGAACCAGCGAATCATATCCATGCTCCACATTTAGTTAGGCAATTTCATGCCTGCAATCCCCCCAAGCCTCAACCCATCAGTTGGCCTTTGAAGGGAGTACTGTTAAGACTTGTGCATCATGCGTTCCATGTGCAACTAGCCTTTACTTGTCCATCCTAGATGTGCATATAGGTGTATCACACCACACCCTCTTTCCCCAGGCTTCAAAGAAATATAAGCAGTAGGTTCTTCTTCCTTTTTAAGCTCCTGTGGGACTAGGAGTCCATTATTGCCTTTCTGTCCCCATTTCCTTCAATTTCAGCCCTTCTTCCACTCCCTCAGCATGCCTGAAAAAGCAGGACTCGAGATCTTGCAAGATCTCGAGTACTCAGGAGATTTAGCAGCCATCATGGGGTGAGGCATATAAATACTGAACCCTAGGCCTCAGACCCTTGTTTGGCTTCAGACTTACCTTGGAGAAGGGCCTTCCTATTCCAGTCGTCCAGCTCCCTCCCTTCTTTACTCTGCTGCGTATCTCTTCTGCAACAGAAAAAACCTGCAAACAAAGAAAAATAAAAGATTTACGAATCTACATGAATAGCAGCGCAAAACATTGCAGACAATAAGTTCAGCGTACTGAAACCTTTTCAGTTCTAGACAAATGGATTTAATGCTCCGAGACTTTGAGTCCAGAACTCTCTAAAGAGTAAGACAGCATTATGTTCCTATGCTAATACAGGACAGAATACGACCCCCAAGTATTCCTAGGGAGATATATGAGAACAATGAACATTAATGAAAGCCTTAACAGTTGCACTGTAAACGTATAAATGTGAATCTCACAATTGGTGAGTGACTCACAATCAGACACTACATGATGCTTACAGTTGAAATATTGATTCTTTTACAAGAATCTCTGTAGCTAAGTAGTAACTCCTCCCCTGTGTTTCCTTTTTAAAAGGGGCGTGTGTGAGAGATTAGCAGTATCTGATCCACAGGGAGAAGACCAGTTCCCCAGCTTCTGAGCTTAGCAAAGGTCCAAGCTGAGTGTGAGAATATCGAGGACTCCCTATTCTCTTTCCTTCTCCCTTCCCAACCCCTTTCCTTTAAAGGCTAATAGCCCACACTTGCTGTGATGACTGCAACTCAGCTGTTCTCCAGGGTGTTCAACTTTAGTGTCGATAAGTCCCTAACTCCTCCAAGGTAAAATAGAAAGTCCATAGTAAAAAATACACGGCCAAACGATATCACCCCAGGGGGGAAGGGGAATGGGGACGAGAAGAGAGAAAGAGAGAAAATGACGAGGTGTCATCAGACGTCTTATTGCAATCTTGGGTATCATTCTAGGTCCCTCCAATTCAGTTGTCTCAAAAAGGGCCAGCAGGAGAGACTCTTCTCAAAGACTTCCAGCACTTTTGAACTAATCCTAAAAGACAGCTAGTTGCAGCAAAAGAGCTCATGAAGAAACAAGCCGATCAACACAGGTATCCAGCACCTTCTTATGCTGTGGGCGACTCCATTTGGTAGGTGTTGGACCTGCGATGGGCAAGCCCAGCACAAAGGGGGGTAGCTTGGCTCGAGTGACAAGGCGGTAGAAGGCTGTTGTGTTAAGCCGGCTATGACCAAATAATAACTCCCTGCACACCACATAAAAAGAAGGACACCACACCACTGTTATAGAAAAATACGTTTCGTTTATGTAAAAGTTCTCTGGGTTGGAAGAAGTTCAATTAGTTAATCACATTCACCTTTCTTACATGGGTTTGATTAGCTGTGTACTGGTTGCGTAGGAATAAATGGATGGACTCTAATAAATAAATATACTGGATAAATATCAGGATTCAATACATTTGGAATAAATATCAGCAATGACTGGAATAAATATCAGCAAAACATCACAGTTGCATAGCAAGTTAGATACCGATCGTTTCACATAAATATCTCAGGGTCATACTGGTATCGCTGCCACCAATTAATCACTTTCAGGGTAAACACATTTAGATTGCCATTTAATGCGGAATGCGCGCTCTTACAGTTTTTGAAGTGTTCACGGGTTCGGGCTCTCTGGGCACAAGATACTCGTGATAATCCTTTAGTTGCACTTAAAGCATATTGCGCGTGTATCTGGAAGATAAAGACATACAATGACTACGGCAATTACACTCCGCGGCCAGCCGGTTTAATACTACTGCGGCCGGAGGAGTCTGTGCGCTTCTGTCAACGCAGGCGGGGTCTCCGAAGGCGGCTTCAGTTCACGAGTCCTCAGACCGTCGAACGGGCTGCTGGAGGGGTCAAACTACCTGCGCGCACAGTTCAAAATTGGAGCCGCACCTCAGTCCCGGAACAATGCGGCAACTTCAGGGGAAGAGACGGTCCCAACTCACTTTAGCTGCGCCAGTAAGCGCTCCAGTCAGTATGGCCCTTCTCCCAAGGGCGAAGGGGGGTTCCAGGGGCTCCGCGATCCTCCCTCTGATCTCACTCACGGGGGGGCTCCCGCCCACAACAACAGTCCCCAAGTCACCCGGGCAGGGCAGAGACGGTACTCTCGCCCAAATGAAGGCCAGGCTTTCCCCGCCCCAGCGCAGCACCTCACCTTCTGTCCATGATCAGCGCTTCGACGGCAGTGGGTTCGGAGACGTCCTAACGCCCGCCAGGAGGCACTTAAGTTGAAGGGGCCCTGTCAAGGGTCGCAGTCGCGATCTCACCACTGGGGGAGGCGGGGAGGCTCTAACTATGGCCAAAGTCTCTGAGGGGCAATTGGGCACTCGCTGGCCAGGCACTGAAGGCGAGAGGTCACTGCTCGCGCTTCTGACTGGAACGCCAGTCAGGGTCCACACCAACAACCTCGGCTGTACTTCTGCCTGCGCTATCAGCTGCCTCAGGGGGGGGGGAACAGGGCAGGTGTCAATCTGGTGTCAAGTCCTCTTCTATGTTTCTTCTCTTCTCCACTTTTTCTCATCATGGCCGCCAGGGACTGGGCCTTTTATAGCCAGTGCCCTGGGGTGCCAGCACGAGCCAGAAGGTTCTAGAACCTTCCCTGGCTGTGTCAATGACATGGCCCTTCCAAGGTGTCTTTTTGGTCATTAGGAGCCACCATACTGGGCTTCCTAAGGCAGCCATTTTGTGTACTTGTAACTTCTGAGGGGATTCCTGTCAGGTTTGCAGGTTACACAGAGTGCGCCAAAACCTCCAAAGGGTCAGAGGTCAGAAGGACTCCAATGGGAGTCACTCTCATAGGGGACAATGGTGTCCACCATTTTAGGGTTGACAACCTCAGTGTGTAATGCCACCGGTTCCGTCAGGCACCTTGTACATAGGTGCCAGGAACTTGGTGAGCAACTGAGCGTCAAGGAGCATCTAGCCCCATGGGACAACACACAAAAAGGTCCTGGTAGACAAATAAAAAGCGACAAATTTTAGGAGGCACGGGGAACAAAATAAATCATGGTGTGAGGGGACTCTCAGAAGCAGACAGGTCTAACACGCGTCCCCCCCAGCTGAAAGTGGGGAGAGCTACCCAACCCCTTGGGAGTCCTCAACACTAAGGCGGAAATACCTGGAGAGACCGTCTGCATTGGCGTGGTCAGCTCCGGGCCGATGTTCCACCCGAAAGTCCATTCCCTGTAGGGAGATAGACCACCTCAACAGTTTTGGGTTTTCCCCCTTCATCTGCATGAGCCAACGAAGGGGTCGGTGGTCTGTCTGAACCAGGAAGTGCGAACCAAACAGGTATGGTCGCAGCTTCTTCAGTGCTCAGACCACCGCAAAGGCTTCCCGCTCAATGGTACTCCATCTCTGTTCCCGGGGAAGTAGTCTCCGTGACAGGAAGATCACGGGCTGATCCAGACCCTCTTCATTGAGTTGCGATAGCACCGCCCCAATGCCAATGTCGGATGCATCTGTCTGGACAATGAATTCCTTCGAGAAGTCTGGAGCCTTCAAAACTGGAGCGTTGCACAATGCCTGTTTCAGAGTGTCGAAGGCTCGTTGGCAAGCCTCGGTCCAGATGACTCTCCTGGGTTGCTTCTTGGCCGTGAGTTCAGTAAGGGGAGCCACGATAGTGCCATACCCCTTCACAAACCGTCTGTAGTAACCTGTGAGGCCCAGGAAGGCTCGGACCTCAGTCTGGGTCTTGGGGGGTTCCCAGGCCACGATTGCCTCAATCTTTGCCTGAAGGGGTTGCACCGTTCCCCGGCCCACCAAGTGACCTAAGTACACCACCGACCCCTGCCCAATCTGACACTTGCTGGCCTTGATCGTCAGACCAGCTTGTTCCAGGGCCTGGAGAACGTCTTGCAGGTGCTGCAAGTGATCCTCCCAACTGCTACTGAAGACAGCAATGTCGTCAAGGTAAGCAGCAGAGAAGGATTCCTTCCCAGTGAGGATCATGTTCACCAGCCGCTGGAAGGTTGCAGGAGCGTTCTTGAGTCCAAAGGGCATCACACAGAACTGGTAGTGTCCATCAGGTGTGGAGAAGGCTGACCTTTCCCTTGCTCCACCAGTCATAGGAATCTGCCAGTACCCTGCTGTGAGGTCAATGGTACTCAGATATTGGGCAGCTCCCAACCGGTCAATTAGTTCATCCGCCCGAGGGATCGGATGAGCATCGGTCTTCGTGACCAAATTAAGTCCTCGATAGTCCACGCAGAATCGCAATTCTGGCGTGGTGCCAGGTGGTGCAGCTTTAGGAACTAAAACCACCGGGCTAGACCAAGGGCTATTTGAAGGTTCAATAACTCCGAGCTCCAGCATCTTAGCTACTTCACTTCGGATGCTGGCCTTCACCTTGTCCTACAGCCGGTAAGACTTAGACTTCACAGGTGGGCTGTCGCCGGTGTCCACGTCATGAACACACAGATGGGTCTTACCCGGGACAAGGGAGAACAGAGGAGAGAATGACCCCAGGACCTGGCGGCATTCCTCCTGCTGCTCCGGAGTTAGGGATGGTGAGAGTTTCACTCCCTCCAATGACCCATCCTTTTCTTGAGACGCCAACAGGTCGGGGAGAGGCTCAGTGTCCTCTTTCTCCGATCCATCAGTCACCAGGATCAACTTGACTTCGGGCCTCTCATATTGGGGCTTGAGGCGATTGGCATGCAGCACCCGACGTGGATGCCGTGGGGTCTTGACGTCCACCAGGTAGGTAGACTTGCCCATTTTTTCCAATACCTCATATGGGCCTGTCCAACGGTCCTGAAGAGCGCTTAGCTCTCCCGGTTCCATCACCCACACCTTCTGTCCAGGCTCCAGCTCCACTGGGTGAGCGTTGTGGTCATACCACGCTTTCATCACTGCCTGGCTGGCTTCCAAGTTGTCAGAAGCTTGCTTCCACAACTTAGCCATTTGGCTCCGGAAGGCCAGCATATAGCTCACCACGTCCTGGGGAACTTTCCGAAGAGACTTTTCCCATGAGTCCCTCACCAGGCTGAGAGGTCCACGTACAGGGTGCCCATACAGAAGCTCGAAGGGGCTAAAGCCCACTCCCTTCTGTGGCACTTCCCTGTAGGAAAAAAGTAAGCAGGGTAGGAGGACGTCCCATTTCCTCCGCAGGCTTTCGGGTAGACTTCTGATCATACCCTTCAACGTCTTGTTGAACCTTTCCACAAGGCCATTGGCCTGTGGGTGATAAGGAGTGGTGAACCTGTAGGTCACTCCACACTCCTTCCACATTGCCCGCATGTATGCTGACATGAAGTTGGTCCCCTTATCAGACACAACTTCCTTGGGGAAACCCACTCGGGTAAAGATCCCCATCAGGGCCTTTGCCACCACCGGTGCAGTGATGGTTCTCAGAGGAATTGCCTCTGAATACCTTGTGGCATGATCCACCAGTACCAGGATAAACCTGTGACCGGATGTTGTCGGTGGATCTAAGGGCCCAGCAATGTCGATGCCCACCCTTTCAAAGGGGGTGCCAACGACGGGAAGTGGTTCCAGGGGAGCCTTCAGCTTCGTCCCTGTTTTCCCACTGGCTTGGCATGACACACATGACCGACAATATGCGTCGGACGCCACCCTCATTCGAGGCCAATAAAAGTGGGGGACAAGCCTGGCAAAGGTCTTGTCCTGACCCAAGTGTCCTGCCAAGGGAATCTCATGAGCCAACTCTAACAGGAAGGCTCGGTAACCCTGTGGGACTACCAGGGCCCGTGACAATCCGTGCACTGGCGCCCTGGGTTCACTGTAGAGGAGGCCATCCTCCCAGTAAATACAATAGTTCCCAGACTCGTTACCCGCTGCTTGGGCTTCAGCCTGTTGCCTCAGACCCTTGAGGGTGGGACATTCCCTTTGTCCCCTGCTCAGTTCCTCCCTGGACGGACCTCCCTCCACTCGCCAATCAGCGGGGATAGGTAAGTTCTCCAACGGAACCATGTCCTCCTCCGTGGACTCTGGGTCCACCTCCGTAGGTGGCCTATCCATCTCACGGGGCACGGACGTCAAGGCAGGCTCCTCCTGTACTCGGCATGCTCCCTCATCAGCAGCTACGGGGTGGGCCATTGTTCCAGACTCCGACCCCTGCCACTTCTCCTCCTGAGCAGTTGCCGACCTGGTACTCACACAGGCCCAATCAGGTGTACCCAGCATCTCCGAATGCGTCCGGTATTCCACCTCCTTCCAAGCATTGTGCTCCATATCATTGCCCAGCAAACAATCGACTGGCACGGCGGGGCTTACGGCGACTCGAAGTGGACCTGCAACCCCTCCCCACTCAAAGGGAACCTCGGCCACAGGATAGTGGCCCATTCTGCCGTCAGCCAGTGCGGCTGGATGAAGTACGCCCGGAACCACCTGCTCCGAGGACACCAGTTGACTCCTTACCATAGTCATACTGGCTCCTGTATCTCTCAGAGCTTCCCCTCTATGGCCATTGATGGTGACCCACTGCCCATACTTGGTAGTATTCGAGGGCACCTGGATCTTTGGAACCATCTTAGTAGGCTACAAAGAATCTGTGTTTAAAGGGTCCCTAAAAACTTCAGCCTCGCTATATTGGGACCTTCAACATCCTCAAATTGGTTAATCCAGTGGACATGAAAGTAGAATTACCAGATGAATATTTCATCCACACAGTTTTTCATACCTCCCTATTAAAGCCCTTTGTGCCGACTAATCATTCAACCTCTCCTCAATCATTCAGTCCCTCCTCCCCTCCTGTGATCGTAGACAGCTATGAAGAGTTTTAGGTGAATCGCATTCTTGATTTACCCGAGACTGCAAGATCAATTATTCTGTCTTATGGACCAGAAAGGTTACCCCACAGAGGAACGATGCCCTCAATAGCCTCGATAGAGTTCCAGTGGTCCAGCTCCCTCCCTTCTTTCCTCTGCTGCGTATCTCTTCTGCAACAGAAAAAACCTGCAAACAAAGAAAAATAAAAGATTTACGAATCTACATGAATAGCAGCGCAAAACATTGCAGACAATAAGTTCAGTGTACTGAAACCTTTTCAGTTCTAGACAAATGGATTTAATGCCCTGAGACTTTGAGTCCAGAACTCTCTAAAGAGTAAGACTGAATTATGTTCCTATGCTTATAACAGGAAAGAATACGACCCCCAAGTATTCCTAGGGAGAAATAGGAGAACAATGAACATTAATGCAAGCCTTAACAGTTGCACTGCAAACGTATAAATGTGAATCTCACACTTAGTGAGTGACTCACAATCAGACACTACATGATGCTTACAGTTGAAATGTTGATTCTTTTACAAGAATCTCTGTAGCTAAGTAGTAACTCCTCCCCTTTGTTTACTTTTTAAAAGGGGCGGGTGTGAGAGATTAGCAGTATCTGATCCACGGGGAGAAGACCAGTTCCCCAGCTTCTGAGCTTAGCAAAGGTCCAAGCTGAGTGTGAGAATATCTAGGACTCCCTATTCTCTTTCCTTCTCCATTCCCAACCCCTTTCCTTTAAAGGCTAATAACCCACACTTGCTGTTATGACTGCAACTCACCTGTTCTCCAGGGTGTTCTACTGTAGTCTCGATAAGTCCCTAACTCCTCCAAGGTAAAATAGAAATTCCGTAGTAAAAGATACACGGCCAAACGATATCACCCCAGGGGGAAGGGGAATGGGGACGAGAAGAGAGAAAGAGAGAAAATGACGAGGTGTCATCAGACGTCTTAGTGCACTGTAGTCTCTTCTCTCTGTGAATTCGGGATTTGTAGGTTTTCTCTGGGAAGATGCAGTCTCTGAATTCTGTCTCGTTTGTGAACAGAGGTCGATCACTTTACTTCACGTCATTTCTTTGAGTAGTTCTAAATGTTAATAAACATAAGGTAAACATCAAGCTATTCAATATACAATGATTTCTTATGCTTTGCTTAAGTTTGTTTGCAAATACCTAGTCTCAGAATCCTGAAGCTCTACTGTTGAGCTCTCTAGAATATTATTAATTCAAGAAAAATAATTAGTTGTTCCTAAAACACAATAAATGATTAAAGTAATTATTATCGGCAATCAGGTTATGAGTGGAACAATTCACAATACTATCCGTAATTAACTCTCCAACTTACAGGGTTCTTACTCATTTTGTTTGTCTCTCTAAACAATCTCGTTGGTACACAACATATTAATTACCAATGTTCATATCTTCATGGAAAGAGAGAACTGAGCACAAAAGTTTGTATAACAATGTTCTCCAAAATAATAATTGTTCAATAGTTTTCTTTTAGCTGTGCAACCGATATTGTCAAACTGCTTCTTGTTAGTCGCATTGCCGAAATTAGCAAAGTTACCGGGTCCGCAGAGATCCTTTAAATGATCTGTCGTCATTAAATACAGTTAAAGTAACTCACCGAGAAGCGTTGAATTACAGGTCTTGAAGATTCCATTTCTTACTTGCAAATGCGCGCTATCGCCGTCTAATAATCAGGTCTTTGTGTGTTTCCTTTTTTAGGATCCAGAATTCCCAGCCTGGAAACAGGAAGGAGGACGAAGCAGCGAGATGGACCCACCGGAAGCGAAACAAGACTCAGGAGAATGCTGCCAGAAGGAGAAGCCGGTCCGAAGTCGCCACTGATGAGGTCTCTGGAAGCAGGTGAGGAGAAGCCGGTCCACACATGCCTCCCAGGAGAAATCTGAAAGCAGATGAGTGACGCGAGCAAACGAGACTAAGCGAGTCTCAAGGGGCGGGTGTGGTTTAAATACTTTTGAAGCAATGCGCTGACTCATTCACTTGTACAGCACGTTTGTCAGTTAACATGTGCTCACGTTTTGACATTTAACATGTGCACACGTTTGACAGTCTGAAAGCTGTCAACAGCCACTGCCTCTCATTTGCATACTCTTGTCTGATCACGTTGAAGAGTTATCACTTACTTTAATCACTTACTTTAATCTTATTCTGCTTCCTGTTGAATGTTCGTTATAGATCAGAACATATGAAATATGTATAACCACTTTAAATTCTTCATATCTAAATATATATATATTCACTTAAAAAACCATAGGTTTCACACATGTTATAGTTAGCTGGACATTTTACTCGTAAAAAACCATTGAAATCCCCCGTTATAGTTAGTTCAGATAACTATAACTCGTTCGCCCGCAATCCGCTGCTGATGACGTCACATATTACATCACTGATGACATGGTCAGTGGCATCACTCATGACATCACTGATGACATCATCCTTGTGATAGAGTGGCGGTCGCACGAGTTATAGTTATCTGAACTAACTATAACGGGCGAATTTCAATGGTTTTTTACGAGTGAAATGTCCAGCTAACTATAACATGTGTGAAACCTATGGTTTTTAAAGTGAATTTGCAAGGTTTATTAAATGCTAATTCCTAACTATAAAGTGTGTGAAACCTATGGTTTTTTAAGTGAATTTGTAAGGTTTTTTAAATGCTAAGTTATGTATGTTTTATTATATTTCTTATATATTTATTTTACACTAAGCTACCTATGTATATAGTTATAGATTGACTGTATCCTGTAATATGGAATGGCTCGTTTAAAATGTTTTTTTTTTTTTAAGGTTTTTCACCGTGCGCGCACGGTGCGCGCACCTCGCGGTTTTTTGAAAAAAAAACTAAAATGTTTTTTTCACCCTTCGGGGTCCTTCAGGGACCCCCTGACAAAGGCTAGGGGGTCAGGAACTCTCTACCCTGCCCCCTTTTCACGTTCACCACCTTTCTTTTTCACTGTCACACACAAAACACACAAAATGGCGGCCGACACTTTCTGATTTCGACCGATTCGAATGTTGACTGACATGTAACCACCATTCAGAATTACGCTCGCACACGTTATGGTGCGCGCACCGTGCGCACCTATAGATATTTATGTACATTTAACTGCAATTTTCTCAAGAACTACTGAACAGATTGACACCATATATGCAAAAGGCACATGCCTGACCTGAGGACTACCTCTTTGCCAAATTTCAAGTAATTCTGTTCAGCCGTTCGGGCTGTACCTTCGACTAAAGGTCCTATGGGAAAATGCATGGGGAAAATGCGTTCTGGGACTCCCCTTTTTTCTCAGCCCCCGCTTGACGAATCACCCCGAGACTTTCAGGGTAGGAGCTGATTGGAGCGCCCCATTACTTTTGAAAATTTCGCAAGGATTCGTCAACCGGCACCAAAGTTATTCAAAATAGAATTTTCAGATTTCCTATGGAAACACGGTCCTAACTACAACTATCTACTGGCGACCGCCAGTAGATAATATTTTAGCATTTCCATGCTTATGGTTCAGACTAAAACACAATTGAGCTGTATAAATCATAGCAGTATTAAGACTCATGACACTTGCTCTCTGCTCAGATGTGGAGGATTAGCCTAAAGGTGAGAGGGTGGATAACCATTGTTCCTTTTCCTGCAGAACCTTGATTTCATGTGAGTGGTGCCTTAACACCTCTGAAGAGAGTGCTGGAGGTCTGCAATGTCAGGCTCTCTCTCCTGTGCTCCTCACAGCCACGTCCGGCTGCCCCCAGCAAAGTGACCTCACCTGGGGCCATCATATGCATGGGCCAATGATCAAATGGGCACCATCCCCCCTTGCTTGAAAGCACCACAATCAGCTTGGCCGCTTGACAGCCTGACAAGCCCCGAGCCACTACCCAGCCATGCCTCAGCCACCATCATCTTCTGCTTGCAGCAGGCTGCTACACACTGCTGTTGCGCTCTCACCTCAGTGTAGATATGTCTGCCACCAGAGCTCAAGTCTCAGGCAGCTGTATTTGTTGCCAGCTCTCTCGCACCTGCCAGCCATTTTGTTTAATGAAATTAATGTTCTAAAATAATAATCTGTTGACCAGGAAACATAGTTTTTGTGTTTTCACAATATAACGACTTCCATTAAGGACAGGGCAGTACTGAGTTTGTTTTCACCAGCCACAATGGGCCAGGGGCTGCCTTTGTACAAATAGTGCCCTGGGCAAAAACATAATTTGTGAGTCTAGAGTAACTTTAGAGCTAAGGCCTGATGTGGAGCCTAGGCCCCACCACCAATTGACCCTGTCCTTGCCTTTTAATTAGAAGAAAAAGAGAAGCAAAGTTACTAGGGACGTATGGAGAATTGTCTGCAGCTTAAGATCTTCACTTCCTCCCTGGCAGTATGTTGATCTTTCCTGCCTGCCCCCCTACTGCTGGCAATCTTCTAGGATGAGCCTTTTGTGTTTGCAGGTCTATCACTGATTATTTCACTCAGAGCAGTGAAGGGCCTGCTGTGAGCACACATCTCTCCATCTTTTGCCCACCTTACATGAATCTTCTCCGCTAGCTCGCTAGCTCTTGACACCAGGGTGATAGCCCTGGTGGGGGAGCAGGATATGAAAAGGGGAGAAGAGAGAGGACTAAGGAGATTGGGTTTTACAAGCAGGATGCAAGCAGCTAAAAAAATGATTTAAGGGCAGTTTACATGAATCAGATCAGTGGGCAACTGCTGTGTGGCCTGTACAGACAGGCTATGTGCACCTCTGACCATTAGCTCCCTGGACATTGGCCAACTCCACCCATGCTAAAGGCTAGTCTTGTGCATGCAGTACATATGCACTAATCTGGCTACATATTCAAGAATATAAGTGTCACCGCTGAAGGTCCTGCTGTTGGGTGGCTAGTATGTCCCATAGCAAGCCCCTAAATTTTGTTCTGACAGAAGATGGAGTGGGCTGATTGGTAGGTGAGCATTTACATGATGAGCCCAACCTGCTGAGGGTACAATATCCATTAAGGGCATATTCTGCGCACAATCTGCCACAGGTGGCATTCGGCCATGCACAGTGGAAGTTGGCAATGGAATCTTTGACACCACACCCACCTCTCAACCCCACCAGCCAAACCCGCCATAGGTACAGGGGTGGTTGGACAAAAGGGCCTGGCATTTGACCAGGCCCTTCATCCTCACCATCACAGACAGCCAACCCCACCTGTGAACAGCCTTCAGCAATGAAACGCAGGGGTTAACTGCAAGGCCTTGCCTATGGCTCGATTCTGTTGCATTTTTATTTTAAAATTTTCGCTGACCCTGTGTTAGGGTTTGCAGACCCTCACAAACCGTTGTCCCATTGTTGGACATCCCCTGGAACTTGCAGAAACTGGTCGAGGTCTGCAAACGATGTGGTGGGTCCAAAATGGGCCCAGGAGTCCTTGCTAGGGGGTTGTGGAATCCAAGACCTCATGGACCATGCTGGAGACTGCACACTCAGCCTCAGGGTCTGTGAACCCATGCAAAAACTGGCCCTTTTTAAAAACTTTTACTTGGAGCTCGATTTTTGGACCCCCTTCACCTGAATCAGGAGTGAAGGATGCTCCCCTTGTCCCTTTATGGCTCCTTCAATTTTATTTGCAGAATGCATGGGCTGAGTCCCCATGTCTTTTAATACCAGCCACATCAATGTTGTCCCAGTTGTGGCAAGGCAATAAGAAAGTAGACCAAAAATGGATGATTGGGTAAAAAGCTACCTCGTCAATCAGGTTTTTTTTAAACAGGGCTCCGTGCATTTACTCAGGAATGTACACCATCCCTGGGGTGATGGTCCAGAGCGTTGTAAGCTTAACTGACAGTTTGGCTCAATTTAAGGCCCTTTATATCCATTTTGTTATGCAAATTTCTCAATACATCTGAACAGATTTTCAACATCTGATCAAAGGTACCTCCTTGAGTAAAATTCTGCTTTCAAGCCACATTTGCTATAGTTCCATTGAGCCGATATTTCTGCATTGAAGAGCAAAGAATCCTACAGAAATTAAAACAAGTCACTGTTTTTGACCCCCCCCCCCTTTTTATCTACTGCTTGACGACTCTGCATGAAACTTGACGTGTCAAACCTAAGCCAGATTAACTGTTTTGGAACGTTTCCTGTAGATTCATTGAACAGCACCAAAGTTTTTACCTGGCCCTCTGGGTTTGCCAATGCAGACTTACTGGCTTTGACAATTCTTTTTGCCAATGCTGCTCAGCATCGGCAAAAAGGAAAAAAACACTTGTTTACTAATGCTGAGCAGCATTGTCAAAAAAGCAAGTTTTGTATAACTTATGATGCCATGGTGGCCCAGTGTGATGAACATGTACACTTGCATGCCTCACGCACATTTCAGAAAGTGTTATTTTCAATAAAGAGATATCCAATAGCAATTGCAGCTGATGGGTTCTCGAAAAAAGAAAACAAAATATATGTGACACTGAGGCGCATGTGAACAAAATAGAATGGCAGTGGGTGGGAGAAAGGAGTACACAGGGAAGTGCAGAAAATGCAGTTGAAAGTTGTCTGAAAGCGAGAGCACAAATAACACAGCTTTTTCAGTGGAGAGTCATACCTAACCATAACTAAAGAGGCAGTTTTTATATGTCAGAACCAAATTGTCTTTTTGTTTGGTACCCCATGGGATGGGTACATTTATCATGAGTACAAGTGACTTATTATACAATTGTATTCTATTTGAAAATGTGAATAATGTTTTGATACTGAATGACAACAGAGGCTACTGATGACAATAGCATTGGACTATTCTGTTACCCACATTTCATTTGAAAATTGAAGAGGAAATAGCAAACCACAAACAAATATCCACAAGAAAAAGTTAAGAAAGCAAATGTCTGCAAGGAAATTGTATATTCTTATGACACAGTAGGGAGGAAACAGTGGAAGGGTACAGTTTCATCTATCCAGAGAAAAAGAGGAAAGAGAATCCCGTATCTGCAAAGGATAAGATGATTTAGAAGTCCATGAAGGCAAGAGACTAGAGTGGACTGATAGAGAAGCTGCCTGCAAAAATTGGCTGATCCATATCTGCCCAACTTTTAAGTACTTGTTTAGCTAATGGTGGGCAGCCTGCCATTCCACCAGGGTGGCAGTGGTCATGACTCGAGTGTCTTGTGAGTTAGAGATGACAGGACAATTTTGATTACTGATGGACTCCATAGAGCAGTGACATTAGTGCTTGGGTGTGGTTGATAAAATTCATGATGTAGAATGTTCAGTTAACTGTTACACGCTGAGGAATAAATACGTTTAATAACAAGCTCTCTGTGGAATGATCATTTACATGCTCCGAGGTTGGGGAGGATGCTACAACTGGTGATGAGATAGGGGATATGTAACCCGAAGAACTGACAGTGCTCTCCCAGAGAGAATGCCATGGTCCAGCAAACTGCTTGTGCGTGCCTCATGTGCCTCAATCGAAGTAAAGCTCAATGGTTGGTGTATGTGGAGGCAAAGTGCCACTCCAATCAGTGCAAAGTTTTCAAAGAAGACAAAGACCTTACAAAGGAATGTATGTATTATCTGCTGGTGAGGCTATGAAGGAGGTTCTGCACTACAACACAACACAGTGACATAAGACATCTGGAAAGATAATGCGAAAGGCAGTGACAGCTGGGTACATAGAAATTCTAAAGGCAGTGATAGCGAGGGACAGAGAAGCGCTAAAGGCAGCGATAGCCAGGTGCAAGAAAGTGCTAGAAGAGAACTAGCCAGATACAGAGAAACGCTAAAGGCAGTGGAAACCAGCTACAATGCAGGAGATTGAAAATGGTGAACACATGCAAGAGACAAAACAAGTACTTACTGTAAAAGAGGAAGAAGGTGCTGCATGTGAGGTAAGTAGGCCAGACCGCCAGGCGGCCCACGTTCTAGTACTGAGCCAGTACTTCCAGAAGGTACAGAATTAGGTGCCCATCCAGTGCAATCTGAACAGCACAGGCTCTCATCGTCAGTAAGTTCCACAACTGTTTTAAACGCCGTCGTTTTCCTGAAACCACCAATTGCATTTGATACTGCCAAAAAGCTGAAAATTGGTCCCAGATGGACTGTCTGGAACTAAACTTTTGATGATTTAATCAATGCATTGCAAGAATCAGATAACAAAAAGATCATCAAATATCTCAAGGATTTTGCAGGAGCAAAGGAAAAACTAAAGAAAATATCCCACTTTGATCAAGTCTGATATCATCAAATCAAAAAGGCATTAAATATCAAGTTCAATCCAATGCTGACTTTAGATTACCAAAGATACATTTTCAACAAAGAAAGAAGGACAGCTTGTGAAACAATCGACGAGATTGTGGAGACTTGATATGCGCATCAAACATTTAAAATTCAATGAATTCAATGATGAAGAAGCCATATGTCTCAGAGTCATAGATGTTTGTTTTTCCGATTCATTCAGGCGATGAATGCTGAGAGAAAAACTCAGTCTGGAGCGAGTACTTATGGCTGCAAGGGCTGAAGAAAATGCAGACTGACAAGCTGCTGACATGGAAGCCAAAAGAGCCCAGAGCGAGTCAGAACTGAACATGAAAAGTAAGCAGAGACAAACGGTTGACGGCCACAAAGTGATGTCTCCAAAGAAAAAGAAACTGTGGTTTAGATGCAGATTTTCTTTTCCACTAGAAGGCAAATGTCCTGCACTTGGACAAATAGGCAAGAGTTGTGGGAAAGAGAACCATTCTATGATGGTTTGCAAAGCGAAGGAAAAATGTAGTGTGTCATGTCGAGAAAACAAAATGGATGCCCGAACATTCCAGAAGTGATGTTCTACTCATGCCCAGAAGGCCGTGTAGTCACATCAATGGAGACAAATGGAAACTAAGCAAAGTCGATCGTTGTCTAAATCTTTGCCCAAAATTTCTGTAACATCATTGTCGAGTGACAGTGAGGAAGATGGATAAGCGATGTTGATGTCAACTAAAGAGTAAAACATGCGCATGCCCTAAAATCACTCTAAAGGTGAATGGTTGTTCCATACCTTTTATCATAGACAGTGGTGCGTTGATAAACATCATGCCTGACGAGAAGCACAACAAACTGTCTCCAGTGCCTTTCTCAAACCGTCAAAGACTAAAGTGTATACATGGGCTGCATTGACACCACTAAAAAGTCAAGGTTTATTTGTAGCAACCATGAAGCACAAAAAGATGAAAGTACAAGTACCAATTCACGTACTTAAAGGTACGTTGGTGAGTGCTTGTTTACAAAGTTTCAGTACTGCTGCTGAAGTGGGACTGCTATCTGTAAATTACAACATAAATGCTCAAAAAGAAATATTGAAGCAGTTTCCATTGTTGGTTCATGGATTGGGCAAAATTAAGACAATTAAATTGCACCTGCATATTAATTAGGACGTTTGTCCTGTTGCTCAGCAACATCGTGAATTGCATTTTTTTTACAGGAATTTGTTGAAAAAGAACTTGAGACATTACTAAAGCATACCATTGAGCAATCTACTGGTCAGATACCATGGCTTTGACCCATAGTGGTAGTGCCTTAAAAGGACAGTGAAGGAACTGTGTATATCTGTGTTGATAACAAGACAATTGCAACAGAACGACATCGAGGTCCACACATTGCCAATATAATCACACAGCTGAATGGTGCCAAAATCTTTTCTTGCCTTGATCTGAACAAAGAATATCATCAATTGGCACTAGAAGAACATTGCAGGTACATTACTACCTTTTCTACCCATATTGGTTTTGCATGTCATCAGCTGTAGAACTGTTACAAGATGTAATTCACCGCATACTACAGCCTGTTACGCATGCTTTCAATTACAGTGATGATGTATTGGTTTTTGGGACCACACAAAAGGAACATGATAAACCTCTTAAACAAGTGTGCCATTTACTTGCTGATACAGGTCTCACTTTGAATGCAGAGATGGGTGAGTTCCACAAAACAAAACTCAAATTATTTGGTCATATTTTCTCTGATGGGAGAATGACTTTAGATCGGGCTAAAGTACAGGCTTTGTCAGCCAGCTGTCCCACAAAAGACGTTACCATGTTACACTCTTTTCTTGGCATGGCCAGCTACTGCACTATGTACATCCATGATTTTGCCATGGTAAGTGCTCCATTAAGAGGCTTAACTAAATAAAATGCTTCATTTCAATGGTCACATGCATGTGCACATGAATGTGAACTAAGCTTCAAGAAAATCAACAATGCAATTGGAAACACCAATGAAATAGCCTACTTTGATTAGGCCTGGGACAAAATTCCGTTTGCCGAAATTGCGATTATTTGGCATTTTCACGTTCCGTGGAAAGCAAGAAAATGTAAAAATTTCCGCATTCCGCAGCTTAGCGATAATTTGTTTCTTGCTCGCTCTGTAAAATAATACATTCTCGCGCGCGAGCGATCGCCTTACCTGAATCCCCGCGTTTGCCGACAAGTTTTCCCGAACCGGTCGCGTTCTCCACGAGATGTTGGATTGTTGGTAGCCATTTGCGCTGTCCCGCGACAGTTCGCGCCCGCTGTAACGTCATGCGTCGCGCGATCACGTCTTTCTTCTCGCGATCATGCACCGCGAGACAAGTGAAAACAAGATGGCCGCGCCCGCGAGCAACCGCATGGGTAAGTTGGCGAGCCGCGACCACGCAGAAAATACCGCGAACGGGCGGGAAAAAAAACTTCCGCATCTTCGCGATATTTCCGCGTGTTTGCGGAGATTTTTAAAATTTTCGCGATAATCTGCGAAAGTGAATTTTGCAAATTCCGCCCACCCCTAACTTTGATCCAAAGCTACATACAGAAGTTGTTGTTGATGCAAGCCTAGTAGGGATGGGTGCGATTCTTGCCCAACACAAAGACATCCAAATGCTCAAAGGCATATTGTGACTTATGCTAACAGAACTTTGTCACATACTGAACGTGCCTATTCACAACCTGTAAATTAAAAGCCTAGCTATGGTGTGGGCTTGTGAACATTTTCACGCGTTTCTTTATGGAAAGCATTTCACTCTTGTCATAGATCATCAAGCATTGCTTACCATCTTTACCAATCCCAGAGCCAAGATGCCCCCTTCCATTGAGAGGTGAGGGTTGCAACTGCAGGAATATGATTACCCTGTTGTGCACCGACCAACGAAATAACAAAACCCTGCTGACTACTTTTCATGAGTGCCCATACAGTGTCATAGTACCACTTCCAAAACGGCTAAAGCCTACATTGATTTCATCATAAAGTCCAGTACACTTGCAATATCAGTGGAACAAATCATTGCTGCCACGAGCACAGACAGTGATATGCTAATACTCAAAGCAATTATTGCACATCAATCCTGGAAATAGCACACTTGACTTCTTGACAAATTACAGGGAATATCAAAAGTTCAAACATGTGAAAGATGAACTTTTCATTACCCAATAAGGTATCATCTTCTAAGGTTTGAGAATCATGATATTGAAGAGTCTGACACAACAAATCATTGAAGTGGTACATGAGGGACATCGTGGAATTGTCAACACTAAGCGAGCTCTCCGAGACCAAGCTTGGTTTCCTCATCTTGATAAAGGAGTTGAAAGGGGATTAAAGCATGTCATTTGTGCAGCTGTTTATCTCCCAAAACAAACCAGCATCCATTGAACTTTTCTGATCTTCCAAAAGATGTATGGGAGAGAATCGCTGTTGACTTCTTTGGACCCCTTGACAATAAACATCATCTAATGGCAGTCATTGATGAATATTCTTGTTTTCCCTTGGGAGAAGACCTCTCATTGATCACTCAGGAATAAGTCATCAAGAGGCTAGATGGTAGTTTTGCAACATGGGGTGTTCCTTCAACTCTGAAGTCCGACAGTGGCCCACCTTTCAGCAGTCGAGAATTCAAAGACTCTCTTACTCATCTGAATGTCAAGCATCAGAAAAACACACCTCTCTGGACACAAGCAAACGGTGTTGTTGAGCATTTCATATGCACCCTAAAAGACTGTTCAGCGTGCTGCACTAGAAAAGCTCAAACTCAAATCAGCTCTTCACTCAGCTCTTCATACATACCGGTTGACTCCCCATTCAACTACAGGTGTAAGTCCTGCAACCCTGATGTTTGGGAGAGCCATGAAGACCATGTTACCACAATGAACCACTAAAAGAGTGAATGATGATGATGATGAACTTCGTCGAGCAGATTCATGTCACTAATACAAAATAAGGACCTATGCAGACAAACATCGATGTGCAAGGAACACCGTCTTTACAGAAGGAGAACAAGTCCTTGTAAGACAGAAATGAAAACACAAGGCTGATGCTCCTTTTAATGTTGACCCACTGAGGGCTGTGACTAGTAAAGGACACATGATGACTGCTCACCATCCTGGAAAGTCCATTATGTGAGATTCTTCATTTCAATCAACTGCCTCTGCATTCGCCAACTCCAGATGTCAGAAGTGAAACTTTTCCACCTGAGAATCCTGAGAACCCAACAACTGCACATGTGTCTCTGTCACCAGTGCCAGTTATGGGCACTTCCACAGCCTCACATTACAAGGTTTGTGTGATTGATTCAAGCACTAAAATGACTTGTTGAAGAGCTATGATGTATATATGTATTATTTGTCCTTTTTATTTAAAAAAAAGGGGAGATGCATTCTCCTGTGAGTTAGAGATGTTGCGACCCTTTTGGTTCCTGACACACTTCGTAGATCTCTTCTAGCACTTTCTTGCACCTGGCTATCGCTGCCTTTAGCGCTTCTCTGTCCCTCGCTATCACTGCCTTTATAATTTCTATGTACCCAGCTGTCACTGCCTTTAGCATTATCTTTCCAGATGTCTTATGTCACTGTGTTGTGTTGTAGTGCAGAACCTCCTTCATAGCCTCACCAGCAGATAATACATACATTCCTTTGTAAGGTCTTTGTCTTCTTTGAAAACTTTGCACTGATTGGAGTGGCACTTTGCCTCCACATACACCAACCATTGAGCTTTACTTCGATTGAGGCACATGAGGCACGCACAAGCAGTTTGCTGGACCATGGCATTCTCTCTGGGAGAGCACTGTCAGTTCTTCGGGTTACATATCCCCTATCTCATCACCAGTTGTAGCATCCTCCCCAACCTCGGAGCATGTAAATGATCATTCCACAGAGAGCTTGTTATTAAACGTATTTATTCCTCAGCGTGTAACCGTTAACTGAACATTCTACATCATGAATTTTATCAACCACACCCAAGCACTAATGTCACTGCTCTATGGAGTCCATCAGTAATCAAAATTGTCCTGTCATCTCTAACTCACAAGACACTCGAGTCATGACCACTGCCACCCTGGTGGAATGGCAGGCTGCCCACCAATAGCTAAACAAGTACTTAAAAGTTGGGCAGATATGGATCAGCCAATTTTTGCAGGCAGCTTCTCTATCAGTCCACTCTAGTCTCTTGCCTTCATGGACTTCTAAATCATCTTATCCTTTGCAGATACGGGATTCTCTTTCCTCTTTTTCTCTGGATAGATGAAACTGTACCCTTCCACTGTTTCCTCCCTACTGTGTCATAAGAATATACAATTTCCTTGCAGACATTTGCTTTCTTAACTTTTTCTTGTGGATATTTGTTTGTGGTTTGCTATTTCCTCTTCAATTTTCAAATGAAATGTGGGTAACAGAATAGTCCAATGCTATTGTCATCAGTAGCCTCTGTTGTCATTCAGTATCAAAACATTATTCACATTTTCAAATAGAATACAATTGTATAATAAGTCACTTGTACTCATGATAAATGTACCCATCCCATGGGGTACCAAACAAAAAGACAATTTGGTTCTGACATATAAAAACTGCCTCTTTAGTTATGGTTAGGTTTGACTCTCCACTGAAAAAGCTGTGTTATTTGTGCTCTCGCTTTCAGACAACTTTCAACTGCATTTTCTGCACTTACCTGTGTACTCCTTTCTCCCACCCACTGCCATTCTATTTTGTTCACATGCGCCTCAGTGTCACATATATTTTGTTTTCTTTTTTCGAGAACCCATCAGCTGCAATTGCTATTGGATATCTCTTTATTGAAAATAACACTTTCTGAAATGTGCGTGAGGCATGCAAGTGTACATGTTCATCACACTGGGCCACCATGGCATCATAAGTTATACAAAACTTGCTTTTTTGACAATGCTGCTCAGCATTAGTAAACAAGTGTTTTTTTCCTTTTTGCCGATGCTGAGCAGCATTGGCAAAAAGAATTGTCAAAGCCAGTAAGTCTGCATTGGCAAACCCAGAGGGCCAGGTAAAAACTTTGGTGCTGTTCAATGAATCTACAGGAAACGTTCCAAAACAGTTAATCTGGCTTAGGTTTGACACGTCAAGTTTCATGCAGAGTCGTCAAGCAGTAGATAAAAAGGGGGGGGGGGGGTCAAAAACAGTGACTTGTTTTAATTTCTGTAGGATTCTTTGCTCTTCAATGCAGAAATATCGGCTCAATGGAACTATAGCAAATGTGGCTTGAAAGCAGAATTTTACTCAAGGAGGTACCTTTGATCAGATGTTGAAAATCTGTTCAGATGTATTGAGAAATTTGCATAACAAAATGGATATAAAGGGCCTTAAATTGAGCCAAACTGTCAGTTAAGCTTACAACGCTCTGGACCATCACCCCAGGGATGGTGTACATTCCTGAGTAAATGCACGGAGCCCTGTTTAAAAAAAACCTGATTGACGAGGTAGCTTTTTACCCAATCATCCATTTTTGGTCTACTTTCTTATTGCCTTGCCACAACTGGGACAACATTGATGTGGCTGGTATTAAAAGACATGGGGACTCAGCCCATGCATTCTGCAAATAAAATTGAAGGAGCCATAAAGGGACAAGGGGAGCATCCTTCACTCCTGATTTAGGTGAAGGGGGTCCAAAAATCGAGCTCCAAGTAAAAGTTTTTAAAAAGGGCCAGTTTTTGCATGGGTTCACAGACCCTGAGGCTGAGTGTGCAGTCTCCAGCATGGTCCATGAGGTCTTGGATTCCACAACCCCCTAGCAAGGACTCCTGGGCCCATTTTGGACCCACCACATCGTTTGCAGACCTCGACCAGTTTCTGCAAGTTCCAGGGGATGTCCAACAATGGGACAAGGGTTTGTGAGGGTCTGCAAACCCTAACACAGGGTCAGCGAAAATTTTAAAATAAAAATGCAACAGAATCGAGCCATAGGCAAGGCCTTGCAGTTAACCCCTGCGTTTCATTGCTGAAGGCTGTTCACAGGTGGGGTTGGCTGTCTGTGGTGGTGAGGATGAAGGGCCTGGTCAAATGCCAGGCCCTTTTGTCCAACCACCCCTGTACCTATGGCGGGTTTGGCTGGTGGGGTTGAGAGGTGGGTGTGGTGTCAAAGATTCCATTGCCAACTTCCACTGTGCATGGCCGAATGCCACCTGTGGCAGATTGTGCGCAGAATATGCCCTTAATGGATATTGTACCCTCAGCAGGTTGGGCTCATCATGTAAATGCTCACCTACCAATCAGCCCACTCCATCTTCTGTCAGAACAAAATTTAGGGGCTTGCTATGGGACATACTAGCCACCCAACAGCAGGACCTTCAGCGGTGACACTTATATTCTTGAATATGTAGCCAGATTAGTGCATATGTACTGCATGCACAAGACTAGCCTTTAGCATGGGTGGAGTTGGCCAATGTCCAGGGAGCTAATGGTCAGAGGTGCACATAGCCTGTCTGTACAGGCCACACAGCAGTTGCCCACTGATCTGATTCATGTAAACTGCCCTTAAATCATTTTTTTAGCTGCTTGCATCCTGCTTGTAAAACCCAATCTCCTTAGTCCTCTCTCTTCTCCCCTTTTCATATCCTGCTCCCCCACCAGGGCTATCACCCTGGTGTCAAGAGCTAGCGAGCTAGTGGAGAAGATTCATGTAAGGTGGGCAAAAGATGGAGAGATGTGTGCTCACAGCAGGCCCTTCACTGCTCTGAGTGAAATAATCAGTGATAGACCTGCAAACACAAAAGGCTCATCCTAGAAGATTGCCAGCAGTAGGGGGGCAGGCAGGAAAGATCAACATACTGCCAGGGAGGAAGTGAAGATCTTAAGCTGCAGACAATTCTCCATACGTCCCTAGTAACTTTGCTTCTCTTTTTCTTCTAATTAAAAGGCAAGGACAGGGTCAATTGGTGGTGGGGCCTAGGCTCCACATCAGGCCTTAGCTCTAAAGTTACTCTAGACTCACAAATTATGTTTTTGCCCAGGGCACTATTTGTACAAAGGCAGCCCCTGGCCCATTGTGGCTGGTGAAAACAAACTCAGTACTGCCCTGTCCTTAATGGAAGTCGTTATATTGTGAAAACACAAAAACTATGTTTCCTGGTCAACAGATTATTATTTTAGAACATTAATTTCATTAAACAAAATGGCTGGCAGGTGCGAGAGAGCTGGCAACAAATACAGCTGCCTGAGACTTGAGCTCTGGTGGCAGACATATCTACACTGAGGTGAGAGCGCAACAGCAGTGTGTAGCAGCCTGCTGCAAGCAGAAGATGATGGTGGCTGAGGCATGGCTGGGTAGTGGCTCGGGGCTTGTCAGGCTGTCAAGCGGCCAAGCTGATTGTGGTGCTTTCAAGCAAGGGGGGATGGTGCCCATTTGATCATTGGCCCATGCATATGATGGCCCCAGGTGAGGTCACTTTGCTGGGGGCAGCCGGACGTGGCTGTGAGGAGCACAGGAGAGAGAGCCTGACATTGCAGACCTCCAGCACTCTCTTCAGAGGTGTTAAGGCACCACTCACCTGAAATCAAGGTTCTGCAGGAAAAGGAACAATGGTTATCCACCCTCTCACCTTTAGGCTAATCCTCCACATCTGAGCAGAGAGCAAGTGTCATGAGTCTTAATACTGCTATGATTTATACAGCTCAATTGTGTTTTAGTCTGAACCATAAGCATGGAAATGCTAAAATATTATCTACTGGCGGTCGCCAGTAGATAGTTGTAGTTAGGACCGTGTTTCCATAGGAAATCTGAAAATTCTATTTTGAATAACTTTGGTGCCGGTTGACGAATCCTTGCGAAATTTTCAAAAGTAATGGAGCGCTCCGATCAGCTCCTACCCTGAAAGTCTCGGGGTGATTCGTCAAGCGGGGGCTGAGAAAAAAGGGGAGTCCCAGAACGCATTTTCCCCATGCATTTTCCCATAGGACCTTTAGTCGAAGGTACAGCCCGAACGGCTGAACAGAATTACTTGAAATTTGGCAAAGAGGTAGTCCTCAGGTCAGGCATGTGCCTTTTGCATATATGGTGTCAATCTGTTCAGTAGTTCCTGAGAAAATTGCAGTTAAATGTACATAAATATCTATAGGTGCGCACGGTGCGCGCACCATAACGTGTGCGAGCGTAATTCTGAATGGTGGTTACATGTCAGTCAACATTCGAATCGGTCGAAATTAGAAAGTGTCGGCCGCCATTTTGTGAGTTTTGTGTGTGACAGTGAAAAAGAAAGGTGGTGAACGTGAAAAGGGGGCAGGGTAGAGAGTTCCTGACCCCCTAGCCTTTGTCAGGGGGTCCCTGAAGGACCCCGAAGGGTGAAAAAAACATTTTAGTTTTTTTTTCAAAAAACCGCGAGGTGCGCGCACCGTGCGCGCACGGTGAAAAACCTTAAAAAAAAAAAAAAAATTTAAACGAGCCATTCCATATTACAGGATACAGTCAATCTATAACTATATACATAGGTAGCTTATTGTAAAATAAATATATAAGAAATATAATAAAACATACATAACTTAGCATTTAAAAAACCTTACAAATTCACTTAAAAAACCATAGGTTTCACACACTTTATAGTTAGGAATTAGCATTTAATAAACCTTGCAAATTCACTTTAAAAACCATAGGTTTCACACATGTTATAGTTAGCTGGACATTTCACTCGTAAAAAACCATTGAAATTCGCCCGTTATAGTTAGTTCAGATAACTATAACTCGTGCGACCGCCACTCTATCACAAGGATGATGTCATCAGTGATGTCATGAGTGATGCCACTGACCATGTCATCAGTGATGTAATATGTGACGTCATCAGCAGCGGATTGCGGGCGAACGAGTTATAGTT
Source organism: Triturus cristatus (assembly GCF_964204655.1). Lineage (NCBI taxonomy): Eukaryota > Metazoa > Chordata > Amphibia > Caudata > Salamandridae > Triturus > Triturus cristatus. Next base: position 1,512,668,930 of record NC_140589.1, read on the forward strand.
ATCTGAACTAACTATAACGGGGGATTTCAATTAGTGCTATGAACACTATATTGAGGCCGGATGTACAAAGCATTTTGCCAGTTGCATAATTCAAAAATGTATTTTATTCTGTACAAATCACAAATTGTGATTTGGTAGCAAGTTACGAAATAGCAATTTGAGTTTGTGATTCAATACTGATTCGGTAACTGGAAGGTGAATCCTTTCCAAATACCAAATCAGATTGTATGCATTAGTATTTGGCAACCCAATTCTGGTTGCAAAATATTAATCTTTTACAACCTCCTCAAAGGAGGTGGCAAGTCATTTGCAAACAGTACCCCTTTCCCTTTGTGAATGATTTTTAAGAGTTGGCAGTGGTCTTGTGCAAATTAGTAATTTTATTAAAAAACGGGGATTTTCTGTTGGACAGAGCTCCTAAAGCCTAATGCAATGTTTGGCGGCTTTAGTATCCTCTCAGTTCAGATTCATACTAGTCTAAATTTGAGAAATATTTCACTTTTGCATATTGTACACCTAAGGCTTGCAGGATTCAAGGCACTAACTATAGGTGACCTCATTAATATCCAAAGAAAACTGATAATTTCCTTTGACATGGCCTGGTTATGGCTTTGCACAGCAGTTTAGAGCTGCAGTGGCAGGCCTGAAGTAATAGTCTTAAAGTCCATCATGCGGGTGGTACAAATATGCATTGTGCATGTGCTATTTAACCTCCATGCCAATGGTGCATTTCCTGCACCATAATAGTGTGGCTTTGTTTAAAGACTAGGGGTCCGATTCCGATCCTGTATTTTTTTTTCCCGTACGACTCGTATCGGTAATTTTTTCCATACAAATCGTACAAGTCCCGCCCGACCCGTCAAGGACGATTCGTACGGGAAAAATACAACTTTTCCCGATCCGATTTGTACGGATCGGCCCGATCAAAAGGTTACAGCCAGTTCAAAATGCTGCTGCCATCTCTTAATGAATGTCCCAAAACATCAGTTGATATCTGGCTCACCGTCACTCTTACATTGGCTTTCAAAGGACAAAAGGCTACAATTAAACCCCTTTGTTTTGTCCAGAGGGCGCATCACAAAACAACCCCTCAATTGTAACAATCTTTACTTCAGCCTTATATACCTTTATTTTGAAGTTTGGAAGCTCCCGATTGGGGAGGACCCCAAAAGTTTGCAGGGCGAGAGGTGGAGGGCACTCCTTCTCTTATTTGGCACTTAAGCTTTGGAATTTTCTACCGATCAGGCTACGCCAATTTAATTACCGAATATGCTGAAAGGCATGGCTGTTTATTTAATTGAGGTTGACCTGACTGAAGAACTCCGATTCAGTGGTGGATCAGAGCGCTGTCGGTTGTTTAGCACTGGAAGGCCTATTGGGTAGCCATGCACTCTACAAATCACCTAAAATAGAATAGAATAGGAGCAGGAGAGAAATAACAGGTCAATTATGCACTGCAATATATAGAGCTATAGACTTGTGGCATGTTTCCAGGCATCAGGTAGGTGGCTGTGTTGATTAAGTCATTCAGGATTGGGGTGAGGGCTGAGCTGATGGGGTCCAGTTCTTTAGTGAATACCTGATGAGGGCAGGGGTACAATGGTGCTCCAGAGTGTATGGTGCACATACTAATCCTCAAAGCTACAAGCTCAAATAAATGAGAAGCATTTGTGAACATTACAATTCAGAACGTCTATATGTGCAATAGTTGTCTTTCTGTTTCTGTTCATCTGCTGTTCCTTTCTGTTTTCCCAGTCCTCCATACTCCTAATAGAGCCCTGATTTTGCCTGCAAATTACATATAAAAACTATAAAACAACAGTTAATAAATATATTTGGTAAGAATTACAATAATGGTAATCAGTTGACATAATGTATACTATCAGTTATAATGTGTCAGTGTAAGATTGTATTTGCACCCATCTACAACTGAAGTAATCTCAATGAACTCCAAAATTGTATAATAGATGCATGTCTCATTGTATCAGTCTCATTGACCAAATTGGGCCATTGCTGCAAAATATTTTAAACTATGTGTTGTTTATCCTGAAAACTGTGTTGTTCACTTTTCCTTTTCTTTATGTTTAATACAATAAATTCTCCTGTGTGGTCAAGACCAAGACATAGAACGTCTGCAATTTCCTGTAAAATGTGTCTGGAGCTGGAGGAGTGGTTCAAAACACTTGCCTTACCAGATAGTGATATCTAGGCTGGGTGATGTTGTGAACTGGTAAAGCATACTGCCCTTTGGGTAGGACTCTGGAGAGGAAGCAGGCAGTGTGAGAGAAAAAGAGTTCTGTTACACTTTCTCTATCAATGTCCTTCAATATGTAGAAGAAGTTGGTGACTTTGTAGAATGTGACAGTGGAGAATAGGAAGGAAAGATTGAACTGCTAATTGGCAGATATTTAGTCGCTTCCGGGTTGGGCCTTATAGATAAGTGTCTTTGGAAAATATTCCTGTAGATGTGTGGATTCTCTGCATGCCAACTAGTTTGTCACCTGGCTTTCCCGGCTTTCCGTTCCTCCACTTCGTTATTTTGTCTCCTTTGGGTTACTTCAGGCCCCTGTTAGAGCTCCTGCTACTGCCTCTCTACTTAAGTGTCGTCCTTGGTGACTGCTATACCATCAAGGGTCTTGAGTACCACTCCTTGGTCTCCCGGGGTTCACACAGACCCTGGTTGGTGGCAGGACTCATGCCAGCATCCTCCACTTTGGAGTTGGTAAGTTGCTTAAGTTGCTATTTCATGTATCTGCTATTATCCCTTGTCTTGCTTCTAACCATGTACTACCTCTGCCCTTTCTGTGGCACATCTGATTCTTGAGACCCAGTGTTAGAAGTCATCATGACTGAACCACCCCACATAGTTGACTGGCTTCTGTGTCTCTCTCACCATTCACACTTGTGCCCTCACTCCTCTATACACCATACTGTTTCTGCGATATTCATTTGTTGGAGAACAGGTGAGAGGACTCAAACTCACAGCAGATCCATCTTCTTCAGTCCAGGATGCAGAATTACAGTATAAATTTTAGCTGCATAAGAATCAACTCTGGCATCATTTGAAATTACAGCATGCATTATCCCCTTACATCAAGATTGTGGGTGATATCCCAGACCAAGCTCACAATTGGGAGGTATGTGACACCTTGGTAATTAACTCGCCAGACACCTTTTCAAAGCTCAGGAAGTCCTCGTAGGATGACTTTGGGAAGTTGTCAAAACAGAAAAGCAGAACAAGAATGGAGGGATACCTTCATGGTCTGCAGAGAAGAGGCCATTTCAGGAAAATTCAAGGTTATTCTTTTTAAGTATCTGCATAGGACATACTACAACTAATTAGGTTGCAGGGTAATGGTGGCTATCAGTTAACCATGTGTCTTCAAAGAAGTTTGAATAAGGGTGATTTTCTAAACCTGGTTTGGGAATGTATAATCGTTCACAAATTCTGGTCGTACATGAAAGGAGTGGTTTATGGTTTATGTGATGCAGGGGTGAACAGTTGCACCTCCCCCATAACTGGCAAGCAAACATAGTCATAAAGACGGTTACAGATTTGGGCATGCTTGTGACAAAAAGAAGTGTGGATCAGAACTGGAAGACTGAGGAGGTGCTCTCTGTGGGTGTTGGATTAGAAGCATGGACAGATGCATGAAGTCACCATGTACCTATCTTGGGGCTGCCCTTGGGAACATGAGAAAATAGGGGTTGCCTTGGATGTCTCACTTTAATGCTACCCTCTAATCCTGAAATTAAAAGTGTGATAAAAGTGGGACCGGATGATTTGTGGCCTTGTGGCACTGGCAAAAAATGCTTGCCTTACGTTATGTTGATTACTGCCACTATAGTAGTCCATGAGGGGGAGGACACGACAGAGCAAGTACAACCTTATGCTCCAAGAAAAGTGAGCAAGAGTCTTTTGACATCCGTTCTCAGTTTTCATTGGCTAACACTGCCTTCTCTCATCACTGCTCTGATTTTGTGAAAGGGCTGACGTGCCATACTATCTGACTCTAATTCTGCCTGCACTAGCCAAACTGTTCCTCACTCTTCACTGCTTAGAATATCAGTTCTACTCTTCTTCTTTTCACCCCTTTCAAAGATGGGCACATCTTATCCCCACCACTGGGTCATCTGAAATCCCCCTCCAACTTCACCCCTGTACAGGGGATGAACCACCCTAACAACCTCTTCTGAACCTCCTTTCAGGAGCTTACTTCTCACCCCTTATTTCCCCATACTATTGTCGGTTGGGCATTTAACGGGTTTCATTCCAATCTTGCAATGCTTTACCCGCAAACTTTTGCCATACCTCTTCTACTCAAGTAAGGGCCAGCACAATTCCAATTCATTCTCCATTCTACCCTACAGTGGATGAAAATGTGATTGCATTATGCAGACATGAATACACATGCCCAGAAGGCCGAGTAGTCACATCAATGGAGACAAATGGAAACTAAGCAAAGTCGATCGTTGTCTAAATCTTTGCCCAAAATTTCTGTAACATCATTGTCGAGTGACAGTGAGGAAGATGGATAAGCGATGTTGATGTCAACTAAAGAGTAAAACATGCGCATGCCCTAAAATCACTCTAAAGGTGAATGGTTGTTCCATACCTTTTATCATAGACAGTGGTGCGTTGATAAACATCATGCCTGACGAGAAGCACAACAAACTGTCTCCAGTGCCTTTCTCAAACCGTCAAAGACTAAAGTGTATACATGGGCTGCATTGACACCACTAAAAAGTCAAGGTTTATTTGTAGCAACCATGAAGCACAAAAATATGAAAGTACAAGTACCAATTCACGTACTTAAAGGTACGTTGGCGAGTGCTTGTTTACAAAGTTTCAGTACTGCTGCTGAAGTGGGACTGCTATCTGTAAATTACAACATAAATGCTCAAAAAGAAATATTGAAGCAGTTTCCATTGTTGGTTCATGGATTGGGCAAAATTAAGACAATTAAATTGCACCTGCATATTAATTAGGACGTTTGTCCTGTTGCTCAGCAACATCGTGAATTGCATTTTTTTTACAGGAAGTTGTTGAAAAAGAACTTGAGACATTACTAAAGCATACCATTGAGCAATCTACTGGTCAGATACCATAGCTTTGACCCATAGTGGTAGTGCCTTAAAAGGACAGTGAAGGAACTGTGTATATCTGTGTTGATAACAAGACAATTGCAACAGGACGACATCGAGGTCCACACATTGCCAATATAATCACACAGCTGAATGGTGCCAAAATCTTTTCTTGCCTTGATCTGAACAAAGAATATCATCAATTGGCACTAGAAGAACATTGCAGGTACATTACTACCTTTTCTACCCATATTGGTTTTGCATGTCATCAGCTGTAGAACTGTTACAAGATGCAATTCACCGCATACTACAGCCTGTTACGCATGCTTTCAATTACAGTGATGATGTATTGGTTTTTGGGACCACACAAAAGGAACATGATAAACCTCTTAAACAAGTGTGCCATTTACTTGCTGATACAGGTCTCACTTTGAATGCAGAGATGGGTGAGTTCCACAAAACAAAACTCAAATTATTTGGTCATATTTTCTCTGATGGGAGAATGACTTTAGATCGGGCTAAAGTACAGGCTTTGTCAGCCAGCTGTCCCACAAAAGACGTTACCATGTTACACTCTTTTCTTGGCATGGCCAGCTACTGCACTATGTACATCCATGATTTTGCCATGGTAAGTGCTCCATTAAGAGGCTTAACTAAATAAAATGCTTCATTTCAATGGTCACATGCATGTGCACATGAATGTGAACTAAGCTTCAAGAAAATCAACAATGCAATTGGAAACACCACTGAAATAGCCTACTTTGATTAGGCCTGGGCCAAAATTCCGTTCGCCGAAATTGCGATTATTTGGCATTTTCACGTTCCGTGGAAAGCAAGAAAATGTAAAAATTTCCGCATTCCGCAGCTTAGCGATAATTTGTTTCTTGCTCGCTCTGTAAAATAATACATTCTCGCGCGCGAGCGATCGCCTTACCTGAATCCCCGCGTTTGCCGACAAGTTTTCCCGAACCGGTCGCGTTCTCCACGAGATGTTGGATTGTTGGTAGCCATTTGCGCTGTCCCGCGACAGTTCGCGCCCGCTGTAACGTCATGCGTCGCGCGATCACGTCTTTCTTCTCGCGATCATGCACCGCGAGGCAAGTGAAAACAAGATGGCCGCGCCCGCGAGCAACCGCATGGGTAAGTTGGCGAGCCGCGACCACGCAGAAAATACCGCGAACGGGCGGGAAAAAAAACTTCCGCATCTTCGCGATATTTCCGCGTGTTTGCGGAGATTTTTAAAATTTTCGCGATAATCTGCGAAAGTGAATTTTGCAAATTCCGCCCACCCCTAACTTTGATCCAAAGCTACATACAGAAGTTGTTGTTGATGCAAGCCTAGTAGGGATGGGTGCGATTCTTGCCCAACACAAAGACATCCAAATGCTCAAAGGCATATTGTGACTTATGCTAACAGAACTTTGTCACATACTGAACGTGCCTATTCACAACCTGTAAATTAAAAGCCTAGCTGTGGTGTGGGCTTGTGAACATTTTCACGCGTTTCTTTATGGAAAGCATTTCACTCTTGTCATAGATCATCAAGCATTGCTTACCATCTTTACCAATCCCAGAGCCAAGATGCCCCCTTCCATTGAGAGGTGAGGGTTGCAACTGCAGGAATATGATTACCCTGTTGTGCACCGACCAACGAAATAACAAAACCCTGCTGACTACTTTTCATGAGTGCCCATACAGTGTCATAGTACCACTTCCAAAACGGCTAAAGCCTACATTGATTTCATCATAAAGTCCAGTACACTTGCAATATCAGTGGAACAAATCATTGCTGCCACGAGCACAGACAGTGATATGCTAATACTCAAAGCAATTATTGCACATCAATCCTGGAAATAGCACACTTGACTTCTTGACAAATTACAGGGAATATCAAAAGTTCAAACATGTGAAAGATGAACTTTTCATTACCCAATAAGGTATCATCTTCTAAGGTTTGAGAATCATGATATTGAAGAGTCTGACACAACAAATCATTGAAGTGGTACATGAGGGACATCGTGGAATTGTCAACACTAAGCGAGCTCTCCGAGACCAAGCTTGGTTTCCTCATCTTGATAAAAGAGTTGAAAGGGGATTAAAGCATGTCATTTGTGCAGCTGTTTATCTCCCAAAACAAACCAGCATCCATTGAACTTTTCTGATCTTCCAAAAGATGTATGGGAGAGAATCGCTGTTGACTTCTTTGGACCCCTTGACAATAAACATCATCTAATGGCAGTCATTGATGAATATTCTTGTTTTCCCTTGGGAGAAGACCTCTTATTGATCACTCAGGAATAAGTCATCAAGAGGCTAGATGGTAGTTTTGCAACATGGGGTGTTCCTTCAACTCTGAAGTCCGACAGTGGCCCACCTTTCAGCAGTCGAGAATTCAAAGACTCTCTTACTCATCTGAATGTCAAGCATCAGAAAAACACACCTCTCTGGACACAAGCAAACGGTGTTGTTGAGCATTTCATATGCACCCTAAAAGACTGTTCAGCGTGCTGCACTAGAAAAGCTCAAACTCAAATCAGCTCTTCACTCAGCTCTTCATACATACCGGTTGACTCCCCATTCAACTACAGGTGTAAGTCCTGCAACCCTGATGTTTGGGAGAGCCATGAAGACCATGTTACCACAATGAACCACTAAAAGAGTGAATGATGATGATGATGAACTTCGTCGAGCAGATTCATGTCACTAATACAAAATAAGGACCTATGCAGACAAACATCGATGTGCAAGGAACACCGTCTTTACAGAAGGAGAACAAGTCCTTGTAAGACAGAAATGAAAACACAAGGCTGATGCTCCTTTTAATGTTGACCCACTGAGGGCTGTGACTAGTAAAGGACACATGATGACTGCTCACCATCCTGGAAAGTCCATTATGTGAGATTCTTCATTTCAATCAACTGCCTCTGCATTCGCCAACTCCAGATGTCAGAAGTGAAACTTTTCCACCTGAGAATCCTGAGAACCCAACAACTGCACATGTGTCTCTGTCACCAGTGCCAGTTATGGGCACTTCCACAGCCTCACATTACAAGGTTTGTGTGATTGATTCAAGCACTAAAATGACTTGTTGAAGAGCTATGATGTATATATGTATTATTTGTCCTTTTTATTTAAAAAAAAAGGGGAGATGCATTCTCCTGTGAGTTAGAGATGTTGCGACCCTTTTGGTTCCTGACACACTTCGTAGAACAGTGACGTAAGTGCTTGGATGTGGTTGATAGAATTAATGATGTAGAATGTTCAGTTAACGGTTACATGCTGAGGAATAAAGATGTTTAATACCAAGCTCTGTGTGTGGCATAATCATTTACATGCTCCAAGGCTGGGGAGGATGCTACAATGACCATCTGCCTTATTTAGAGATTCCTGCCTGGTGGAGATATCACTACTATGAAGACTGCTGGCCTGATAGTGGCTCACTTCACGGCAGTGATGTTTGCTGAGCAGGCACCATGTTTAAAATGCCTGCTCGGCAAACGTTTTTGTTTTTATATAAACAAAAGACTTATGGCACTGAATCACAGTGTGCATTGTTGCCAATAATAATTTTCTTTGCAATGCGTTTCAGACTTATCCAGATAAAAGAAGTGAAGGTAGTCAGGCTGTGGTATACAGACCTTTTGATCATGGTTCCCACCAGCAGGGGCTCCCCTAGTGGGTACCAAGCAGTTTCCCTGACTCTAAATTATGTGGGGAAGCCACGGTTTAGTCAGGGCAAGACAAACACCTTTTACGGCATTCCTCCCACTCTGTTAAATACTAAATAAGCCTTTTAATGCCCATACCTTGCATAAAGTTTGAGAATACACTTATTTCCAATGAAGGTGCCTCTGCTGGTTTCCACATTGGAAGCATGCTCACTACTTCTGAAAATGTAGGCAAGTCTGGGGTTGGAGTTGATGCCATGTTACAGGACATCCCTCAAATATTATTCATGGCAATTTCCTTTCATGACCAAGACTGACATGTGTACCATGAAGATCACAATCCCTAAACAATCTCCAAACTGCAATTGCTGCAGGGAAATTGATTTATTTTTCCTTTTCAGAGGAAATCTCCCATTTAGAGAACCTGTCTTAAAAACATTACAAATGCTGATTGTCTGCCATGGAGGGCTGTATGTGAATCCTTTATTTGAAGAAAGTGCTTCTGCTGTGCCTGGAGATGCACTTTTGAAAACCATTCCCCATTATGTGAACGGGAAACTATTAGTTTGGTGGGTAGGATTCAATTAGAGCAGCTAACACAACACTTATGCCCTCACTGATGATCAAATGACCTTCTAAATATGGGAAGAGGGGTTGAAAATACCCACAATTGGAAGGACCAGGAAGAGGAATGAGAAGAGTATGGGATCCCTTACAAGGCAAGGATAATGTGTATTCATGTCTGCATAATGCAATCACATTTTCATCCACTGTAGGGTAGAATGGAGAATGAATTGGAATTGTGCTGGCCCTTACTTGAGTAGAAGAGGTATGGCAAAAGTTTGCGGGTAAAGCATTGCAAGATTGGAATGAAACCCGTTAAATGCCCAACCGACAATAGTATGGGGAAATAAGGGGTGAGAAGTAAGCTCCTGAAAGGAGGTTCAGAAGAGGTTGTTAGGGTGGTTCATCCCCTGTACAGGGGTGAAGTTGGAGGGGGATTTCAGATGACCCAGTGGTGGGGATAAGATGTGCCCATCTTTGAAAGGGGTGAAAAGAAGAAGAGTAGAACTGATATTCTAAGCAGTGAAGAGTGAGGAACAGTTTGGCTAGTGCAGGCAGAATTAGAGTCAGATAGTATGGCACGTCAGCCCTTTCACAAAATCAGAGCAGTGATGAGAGAAGGCAGTGTTAGCCAATGAAAACTGAGAACGGATGTCAAAAGACTCTTGCTCACTTTTCTTGGAGCATAAGGTTGTACTTGCTCTGTCGTGTCCTCCCCCTCATGGACTACTATAGTGGCAGTAATCAACATAACGTAAGGCAAGCATTTTTTGCCAGTGCCACAAGGCCACAAATCATCCGGTCCCACTTTTATCACACTTTTAATTTCAGGATTAGAGGGTAGCATTAAAGTGAGACATCCAAGGCAACCCCTATTTTCTCATGTTCCCAAGGGCAGCCCCAAGATAGGTACATGGTGACTTCATGCATCTGTCCATGCTTCTAATCCAACACCCACAGAGAGCACCTCCTCAGTCTTCCAGTTCTGATCCACACTTCTTTTTGTCACAAGCATGCCCAAATCTGTAACCGTCTTTATGACTATGTTTGCTTGCCAGTTATGGGGGAGGTGCAACTGTTCACCCCTGCATCACATAAACCATAAACCACTCCTTTCATGTACGACCAGAATTTGTGAACGATTATACATTCCCAAACCAGGTTTAGAAAATCACCCTTATTCAAACTTCTTTGAAGACACATGGTTAACTGATAGCCACCATTACCCTGCAACCTAATTAGTTGTAGTATGTCCTATGCAGATACTTAAAAAGAATAACCTTGAATTTTCCTGAAATGGCCTCTTCTCTGCAGACCATGAAGGTATCCCTCCATTCTTGTTCTGCTTTTCTGTTTTGACAACTTCCCAAAGTCATCCTACGAGGACTTCCTGAGCTTTGAAAAGGTGTCTGGCGAGTTAATTACCAAGGTGTCACATACCTCCCAATTGTGAGCTTGGTCTGGGATATCACCCACAATCTTGATGTAAGGGGATAATGCATGCTGTAATTTCAAATGATGCCAGAGTTGATTCTTATGCAGCTAAAATTTATACTGTAATTCTGCATCCTGGACTGAAGAAGATGGATCTGCTGTGAGTTTGAGTCCTCTCACCTGTTCTCCAACAATTGAATATCGCAGAAACAGTATGGTGTATAGAGGAGTGAGGGCACAAGTGTGAATGGTGAGAGAGACACAGAAGCCAGTCAACTATGTGGGGTGGTTCAGTCATGATGACTTCTAACACTGGGTCTCAAGAATCAGATGTGCCACAGAAAGGGCAGATGTAGTACATGGTTAGAAGCAAGACAAGGGATAATAGCAGATACATGAAATAGCAACTTAAGCAACTTACCAACTCCAAAGTGGAGGATGCTGGCATGAGTCCTGCCACCAACCAGGGTCTGTGTGAACCCCGGGAGACCAAGGAGTGGTACTCAAGACCCTTGATGGTATAGCAGTCACCAAGGACGACACTTAAGTAGAGAGGCAGTAGCAGGAGCTCTAACAGGGGCCTGAAGTAACCCAAAGGAGACAAAATAACGAAGTGGAGGAACGGAAAGCCGGGAAAGCCAGGTGACAAACTAGTTGGCATGCAGAGAATCCACACATCTACAGGAGTATTTTCCAAAGACACTTATCTATAAGGCCCAACCCGGAAGCGACTAAATATCTGCCAATTAGCAGTTCAATCTTTCCTTCCTATTCTCCACTTTCACATTCTACAAAGTCACCAACTTCTTCTACATATTGAAGGACATTGATAGAGAAAGTGTAACAGAACTCTTTTTCTCTCACACTGCCTGCTTCCTCTCCAGAGTCCTACCCAAAGGGCAGTATGCTTTACCAGTTCACAACATCACCCAGCCTAGATATCACTATCTGGTAAGGCAAGTGTTTTGAACCACTCCTCCAGCTCCAGACACATTTTACAGGAAATTGCAGACGTTCTATGTCTTGGTCTTGACCACACAGGAGAATTTATTGTATTAAACATAAAGAAAAGGAAAAGTGAACAACACAGTTTTCAGGATAAACAACACATAGTTTAAAATATTTTGCAGCAATGGCCCAATTTGGTCAATGAGACTGATACAATGAGACATGCATCTATTATACAATTTTGGAGTTCATTGAGATTACTTCAGTTGTAGATGGGTGCAAATACAATCTTACACTGACACATTATAACTGATAGTATACATTATGTCAACTGATTACCATTATTGTAATTCTTACCAAATATATTTATTAACTGTTGTTTTATAGTTTTTATATGTAATTTGCAGGCAAAATCAGGGCTCTATTAGGAGTATGGAGGACTGGGAAAACAGAAAGGAACAGCAGATGAACAGAAATAGAAAGACAACTATTGCACATATAGACGTTCTGAATTGTAATGTTCACAAATGCTTCTCATTTATTTGAGCTTGTAGCTTTGAGGATTAGTATGTGCACCATACACTCTGGAGCACCATTGTACCCCTGCCCTCATCAGGTATTCACTAAAGAACTGGACCCCATCAGCTCAGCCCTCACCCCAATCCTGAATGACTTAATCAACACAGCCACCTACCTGATGCCTGGAAACATGCCACAAGTCTATAGCTCTATATATTGCAGTGCATAATTGACCTGTTATTTCTCTCCTGCTCCTATTCTATTCTATTTTAGGTGATTTGTAGAGTGCATGGCTACCCAATAGGCCTTCCAGTGCTAAACAACCGACAGCGCTCTGATCCACCACTGAATCGGAGTTCTTCAGTCAGGTCAACCTCAATTAAATAAACAGCCATGCCTTTCAGCATATTCGGTAATTAAATTGGCGTAGCCTGATCGGTAGAAAATTCCAAAGCTTAAGTGCCAAATAAGAGAAGGAGTGCCCTCCACCTCTCGCCCTGCAAACTTTTGGGGTCCTCCCCAATCGGGAGCTTCCAAACTTCAAAATAAAGGTATATAAGGCTGAAGTAAAGATTGTTACAATTGAGGGGTTGTTTTGTGATGCGCCCTCTGGACAAAACAAAGGGGTTTAATTGTAGCCTTTTGTCCTTTGAAAGCCAATGTAAGAGTGACGGTGAGCCAGATATCAACTGATGTTTTGGGACATTCATTAAGAGATGGCAGCAGCATTTTGAACTGGCTGTAACCTTTTGATCGGGCCGATCCGTACAAATCGGATCGGGAAAAGTTGTATTTTTCCCGTACGAATCGTCCTTGACGGGTCGGGCGGGACTTGTACGATTTGTATGGAAAAAATTACCGATACGAGTCGTACGGGAAAAAAAAATACAGGATCGGAATCGGACCCCTAGTCTTTAAACAAAGCCACACTATTATGGTGCAGGAAATGCACCATTGGCATGGAGGTTAAATAGCACATGCACAATGCATATTTGTACCACCCGCATGATGGACTTTAAGACTATTACTTCAGGCCTGCCACTGCAGCTCTAAACTGCTGTGCAAAGCCATAACCAGGCCATGTCAAAGGAAATTATCAGTTTTCTTTGGATATTAATGAGGTCACCTATAGGTAGTGCCTTGAATCCTGCAAGCCTTAGGTGTACAATATGCAAAAGTGAAATATTTCTCAAATTTAGACTAGTATGAATCTGAACTGAGAGGATACTAAAGCCGCCAAACATTGCATTAGGCTTTAGGAGCTCTGTCCAACAGAAAATCCCCGTTTTTTAATAAAATTACTAATTTGCACAAGACCACTGCCAACTCTTAAAAATCATTCACAAAGGGAAAGGGGTACTGTTTGCAAATGACTTGCCACCTCCTTTGAGGAGGTTGTAAAAGATTAATATTTTGCAACCAGAATTGGGTTGCCAAATACTAATGCATACAATCTGATTTGGTATTTGGAAAGGATTCACCTTCCAGTTACCGAATCAGTATTGAATCACAAACTCAAATTGCTATTTCGTAACTTGCTACCAAATCACAATTTGTGATTTGTACAGAATAAAATACATTTTTGAATTATGCAACTGGCAAAATGCTTTGTACATCCGGCCTCAATATAGTGTTCATAGCACAAAACCAACAAATTTAAGGATAATGATTATAGCGAAAACCCAGATGACTCCAGTATCAAGTTCTTCACACAAAACTAGAACACTCTATCATGGAGTATCTGCAAAGGCATCCGTTATACGTCTCTGTGTACAAGGGTTCACTGCCAGAATATCGACCTCAAAAATATTGACTTGCTATACTTAATAAGGTAAGTACGAAAAAATCACAAAACATTATTGTTTACAATAATAAAGTTTATTAAATATCGATTTTTAAACGTATATAATTTAAAATATTAACATAACCATATATTAAATACTAACATTAATTTATGAAAAATAAAATATATTTAAAAGTATATTTTAACAAATATAACAAAAAAATGAACTTTTAAAAATGTAAACACACATACATATATATATATATATATATCCACGAAGAAAAGTTGCTCCTTCCGGATCGCTGGGACCCGAGAGAGGTGGTGCACACACCGGCGGAGCACGCCGGTAACAGCAATATCCAAATAAGAAAGTAGTGGAACGTGCGCTCTCAGTGAGACACAGACAGCCAGCAGGATGGTATAGTCCGAGTGTTTAATTCACACAACGCGTTTCGGTACAGAACCTTGATCACGTGTGAAGTGAGCAAATGCAGACAGCCATAAATAAAGCATTACGAGCAATGTTCAAACAGGCATGATCATCAACAAAGGACTACAAGGCAGTAACTGTGGCGGCCATCTTGGAAAGGGGAGATTAACGATAGTGAACACCAAACAATGTTGGATACAAGGCAATAAAGTGCGCAAATGTAACAAAATTATTATAATAACATAATAACACCCCCAGGCCCCCACATACTCACATAGGACAATACCAATGTGATATTGCCACAGGCATGTGAAACAATAAATGGAATCACATATAACATCAGCCAGGTAAATGAGAGAAAATTAGTCCATGATGACAATACACTTGCAGAAAAGGATGTTGTGAATGCAAGGTATAGCAAAAAGTACGGGACCCCCCAGGTAAAGCATAAGGTCAGAAAGGGGTTGGGGCTCGGGAGGGAAAGGCTAATGTATATTGAGCCAATATCCATATGAATGCCATGGATAATGCATGCATGCCCCAACACCCCGGTGTCATAGTCTAAGGGCCAGTGCCCCTGCTAGCCGCCCAGCTCCCCATATCAGAAGCTGGTCAAAAAGTGGCAAACAGAGTAATACTGATGCTAAATGCACAACCACACAACCCAGGTAACTCACTGTGTGGGCAAGTGCCCCTGCTACAACACCCGAATAGAATATCCAGGCCGGGTCAAAAAATGGCAAACAAAGTAATTCTAAAATAGAACTGATGCAGGTTAACAAAAACTTAGAGACAAAAAGTTAAAGCGACATAGGTCGAGCTGACTTAACTTAAACCACAAGTGTAACCAGGGAACGTGCTCGTGTGCTATAACATGGAACTGCAGGTGAAGATGATGAAGTGAAGATCTGAGTGACGAGTAGCAATATGGAGCAAAAGGGTAGGATGCCCGTGCCGGTGAATACAAGTGAGGGGCTCCTTCCTTCTCTCCTGCAAAAAATACATACAAATGTATATAGATCATTATCAACACATAACATAAATGTTTAAGAATTATAACAGGAGTTAAAACGTTTTACTAGAGTCAGTGT
Source organism: Triturus cristatus (assembly GCF_964204655.1). Lineage (NCBI taxonomy): Eukaryota > Metazoa > Chordata > Amphibia > Caudata > Salamandridae > Triturus > Triturus cristatus. The sequence continues at coordinate 1,512,684,452 of NC_140589.1, forward strand.
GAGCAGAGCAAAAAGCAGCAGCAGGAAATGAAGAACAGAGAGAAGAAAAAGGAGAGAAAAAGGAGAGAAAGAAAACGAAGAAGAAAAGAAGAAAAAAGAGAGAGAAGCAGAAAAAGAAGAAGAAAAGAGAGAAAAATAGAAGAAGCATCAGCATGTCATAAAATACAGTACAGAGTAACCAAATGCAGACTGTAATCACTATTTGAGGTGGATTGACATTTCTTCATCCATGTTCAACCCACCCGGGCTTCTGGTTTGAAAATCAATAATATACCTGGACTCCCGTTGTCTTAAGATAAGAGTCCTATCTCCCCCTCTGGGATGTCTAGGAATGTGTTCAAGAATGAGATAACTCATGTCAGAAATGTTAGAACAATGTCTTTCATAAAAGTGGCGCGCAACAGGGTATTTCTGGTCATTGTGGGTTATCGCTCTCTGATGCTCTAGTACTCTCTTTTTCGCTGGACAAGTGGTACTCCCTATATACCAGAGTTTGCAAGTACACTCAATGGCGTAGATCACAAAACATGTACTGCATGTTAAGAATTGGGTAATTTTCTTGGATACCCCTCCATATTCCAATTTGTCCTTACTTTTGCTGTGTCTACATGCTTTGCAATGGCCGCATGGGAAAAATCCCACGAGGCCATGGCCAGTGTTGGTGGTATAGTCAGTGATGTCATTCTTGACGACCATGTCACGTATGTTCCTATCCCGCCTGTAGGTCAGGTTGGGCCTTTCAGAGATCTGAGTGCCTACCACCCCATCAGATTTCAAAATGTCCCAGTGTTTGGCAAAGATGCGTTTGATCTTATGCGCATCGGAGTTGTAAGTAAGGATCATGCGAACGTCCGTCTGGTTAGTTTCCAACTCACTGTCTCTTTTATCAACAAGGGTATCAGCTCTATTGATAGCTTCAGCACGTTGCTTAGCTTTTTTCAGGACCCAATTGGGGTAACCTCTTGTTTGAAATCTACTGATGATGTTTTCCATCTCGACTGTGTAGGCCTCAGAACTATTGCAATTCCTTTTTGCCCTCAACAGCTCCCCATAAGGTATGCTCCATTTGAGCACATCAGGGTGGTTGCTGAGGGCATGCAGAATGCTATTCCCTGCTGTGGCTTTCCGAAAAAGTGTGGTGCATATTTTGTTCTGCTTGATTTCAAGTCCTACGTCAAGAAAGTCAACTTTAGTGGCATCAACACTACCAGTCAGAATGATATTATAACTGTTAGTATTGAGTTTCCTGATGAATTCCTCAGCATCACAAGCAGGACCATTCCATACAATGAACAAATCATCAATGTAGCGACGCCACATGACAACTTTGCGTAGATCACTTGCCAGGGTACTGCTGGCTGCTATTTCTTGCTCCCAGTAACCCATGAAAAGATTGGCGAAACTGGGAGCAAAGCAAGAACCCATAGCAGTACCGTTCACTTGCCTGTAGAGGGCGCCATTGAAAGAAAAAATATTATTCTTCAGACAGAAATCAATCATTTCAACTATCATACGGCTATGTTCCCGATATCTGATAGGCTTTTGTTTTAGAAAGTGTTCACAAGCTTCCAACCCTTGTTGGTGATTAATTATAGTGTATAAGGATTGGACATCCAACACTATGAACAGGTAGGTAGGCTCCCAAATCAAATCCTCAATTTTGCAAAGAAAGTCTTTGGTGTCTCTCAAGTAACTAGGAAGTTGTATGACAAATTCTCTTAGAAAGTGATCAACATACTTAGAGATATGTTCACAGACACTCCCTATCGAGGAAACAATGGGGCGACCGGGAGGTTTGGTCTTGTTCTTATGCAGTTTGGGTAGCAGATATAATACGGGAAGCTTAGGATAGTCCCTCTTGAGGTAGCAAAATTCCTCCAACAACAAGAGACCCTTATCCTTCCAAGTTGTAAGTTTGTCCCAGATGTCTGTGATACTCTGATTATAGATATCTCCAGATATGGTTATGTAAAAATTGGTGTCTTGGAGTTGGCGTAGGGCTTCACTGATATAGTACTCCTTGTCTAAGATAACCACATTGCCCCCCTTGTCAGCAGGGCGTATGACTAGACTGGTATCATTAGCTAGTGTCTTGAGTGCCTGTCTCTGGGTCTGCGATAGGTTGTTGGAAAAATTACGTGAGTGTTTTTTGCTAAATCTGAGATCAACTAAAGATTTAACAATGCAGTCATGAAAGGTATCAATGTTATCGTGGGGGAGTGGAGGTACAAAGGTAGATTTGACTCTAAAATCCGTACATGCTGCTGCCCCCAGATTCAGATCCATGTCATCCAGAACCTGGGTGGTGTGGATTTGGCTACCACTGGGCTCTTTATCAAGGGCTAACTCAGTCAAAGTAAGAAGATTATCGATATCATTGATCAACAGATTACTACCAACCTCATTATTAACAGTGTTATTAGTGTTAGTATTGCAGTCTTGTCCTTTCAATGTGTACCATTTTTTTAGTTTCAATTTCCTCACATATTTAAACAGGTCAATGCGAGTTTCGGTATAATTAAAAGAGGAAGATGGACAGAAAGAAAGACCCAAGCATAGGGTTCTCTTTTCAATATCCGACATAGGTCTCTTGGATAGGTTAACTACAGTTAGATTTACCATGTTCATATCCATCAGTAATTTCTGTTGGAGCGTGTTCTTCGGCTTCCCATGGCTCCTCTTGTTTTGTCTGTATTCCCAACGTTGTTGCAGTCTCTTTTTTCTGTTGCGGCGCTTCCCCTGCCCCTTCCTCTTCCTCTTCCTCGTCCACGTGTTCTCGGTTGTGGGTTGTCCCTCGTTGTTTGTCGATCCCTCTGCAGGACCCGAAACTCTTCTAAAAAATTAATCTGTCTGATGTTGCAATCTTCACCGGATGTATTGCCTTCGGACACATCTGATTCGACATCACTTATGACGGGTATATCCACCGCTGTGGTGTTGTTGATGGTAGAGATGGGTGTCGTAGAAGCTTCCTGAGATAGGTAAAGATGGTCATATTTCTTACTGAATGTAAGAATTCTCCCTTTCTCATAGTCTGCATAGTCTCTGTTCATCTTTCTCTGTTTCCTGGCTTTGATCTCTTCCTCGTATTTGGTCAGTCGATCCTTCATGGGGTCTAGAACTTTTTTAAGGGCATCACAGTCCAACATCTGCTGCAACTCATCACTGATGACTTTGATCTGTTTCAAGAGCTCATCTCTGTCCTGCCAGGCATATTTGATCAATATTGTTATCATGCCTTTGGAACTGGCAGCAGAATGTTCCGACCATTCCTCTAGCATCTTGGGATTGGGTGCCTCGTAGATAGGAGTGATAAAAATTCTCAATCCTCTCGGCGCCATGTTCTGATCCACATAATTCTGTAGAGAAATTGCCTCCCACCATTTAGAAACTTCATTACGTTTGAGTTTCTCCAATTTTCTTATTTTGTCTTCCAATGGTTGGATAGACGAATCTCCTTTTTGGGTAGTATCATTCTTACTGTGAGTCCCCGTTTTTCTGCTGAAAAGAGTCACCGCTGCTGCTCTCCTTTCTGCTTCCTCCTCCATGTTTCCATAAACACTAGGACTCGTGTCTGCTGGTCTTAGTCTGTCTCACCCTCCCCATACATTGGGAGTTCCTCCTGCTGTGGAAAGCTGGTATAGTCAGTGATAGGGCTGTGATGGGAGCCGTCGATGATACGAGTGAAAGTCACACAAAAGTAACTCTGAATATAATCAGGTGGACGCTCCTAGCACTGCGATCCTGAATGAAATCCTCTACGAGGTACACGGTAATCCATTAGCACCGTTAGAACAGGGATGCGGGAAGAACTGGGAAACGATCTGTGAGCGGTCACCCTCTGCTATCTGTCGCTGCCCCGAGGGATGAAATACTGTCCCGCATCCTCCGATACGAGAAAATAACCCCCCATCAAGGGACGAACAAACAACAAGTAGGCTTACCTCCAGATACGTATTCCGACACTGCCGATCCTCTCCCCGCAGTAAACGTTACACAATCCCAACGGTCACCGCACAGCCGGTCCAAAATGCGATCCTCACATGAAATCCACGAAGAAAAGTTGCTCCTTCCGGATCGCTGGGACCCGAGAGAGGTGGTGCACACACCGGCGGAGCACGCCGGTAACAGCAATATCCAAATAAGAAAGTAGTGGAACGTGCGCTCTCAGTGAGACACAGACAGCCAGCAGGATGGTATAGTCCGAGTGTTTAATTCACACAACGCGTTTCGGTACAGAACCTTGATCACGTGTGAAGTGAGCAAATGCAGACAGCCATAAATAAAGCATTACGAGCAATGTTCAAACAGGCATGATCATCAACAAAGGACTACAAGGCAGTAACTGTGGCGGCCATCTTGGAAAGGGGAGATTAACGATAGTGAACACCAAACAATGTTGGATACAAGGCAATAAAGTGCGCAAATGTAACAAAATTATTATAATAACATAATAACACCCCCAGGCCCCCACATACTCACATAGGACAATACCAATGTGATATTGCCACAGGCATGTGAAACAATAAATGGAATCACATATAACATCAGCCAGGTAAATGAGAGAAAATTAGTCCATGATGACAATACACTTGCAGAAAAGGATGTCGTGAATGCAAGGTATAGCAAAAAGTACGGGACCCCCCAGGTAAAGCATAAGGTCAGAAAGGGGTTGGGGCTCGGGAGGGAAAGGCTAATGTATATTGAGCCAATATCCATATGAAATATATGTATACATATTTAAATATACCAAAAACATAATATATTACAAAAAGAAAACCAAATTAATTTAAAATTAAAATTAAACAACATAGATTTCATACAATTTAATAAAAATAATTTACAAACAAAAAAGATTGTAAATTGTTAATATTAATATTATTATAAATCAAACACATAATTATAAAAATGATAACAACATAAAATAAATGATTGAAAATTAAAATAAATACATATAAATTTCCTACTACATTAACAAACATCTTTATACTAAACAAATATAAAAATGAGTATTCCCACCTAACGCAGCACAACAGTAACAAACATTTTCACATCACACAAAATTACTATTTACTACTCTAACTACAATAAAAATAAAATTAACATAAAATATAACAGTGCAAAATACTGCAATTTACTATTCCCACTAAAATTAACAAAATAAAATGTATAATTAACAAAAAAATGATAATTTCAATTCCCACTACAGTCAATGCAACAATACGGAAAATGTTGAATTGCAGAGGGGTAAAATGTGCCATTCCCACTCAACCTAGTGCAAAATTAGGGAAAGTGCTGGATTGCAGAGGGGTAAAATTTACTATTCCCACTCCAATCAGTGCAAAAGTAGGGAAAGTGTTATATTGCGGAGGGGTAAAATGTATTAATCCCACTCAAGTCAGTGCAAAAGTAGGAAAAGTGTTGGATTGCAGAGGGTTACATTTACTATTCCCACTCCACTCAGTGAGAAAGTAGGGAAAGTGTTGAATTGCGGAGGGGTAAAATTTACTATTCCCACTGCAGTCATTATAACGGTAGGGAAAGTGCTGGATTGTGGAGGGGTAAAATGTACTATACCCACTCCAGTCAGCGCAACAGTAGGGAAAGTTTTGGATTACATTTTTTTTTTAATTATTATACCCACTACAGTCAGTATTACATTACAAACAACAAACATTGGGGGAGATCGTGTGAGAGGAATAATCCTACCTACTCTTGTGCCACTGAACCTTCTGCCGTTCCCGCCTCCCGCCGCCGCAGTTTCATCCATCGCGGCCGCGGAGTGGAGGCGGGGACTACATCACCCAGGCTTCCCAGCGGCAGGAAAGCCGCCGACGCCGTTTCCGCGCCTGGAGGCGCTTAAAAGAGCAGCCCACCCCCGGCAGAGCGGGCACCAGCCAACAAACATTGGGGGAGATCGTGTGAGAGGAATAATCCTACCTACTCTTGTGCCACTGAACCTTCTGCCATTCCCGCCTCCCGCCGCCACAGTTTCATCCATCGCGGCCGCGGAGTGGAGGCGGGGACTACATCACCCAGGCTTCCCAGCGGCAGGAAAGCTGCCGACGCCGTTTCCGCGCCCGGAGGCGCTTAAAAGAGCAGCCCAACCCCGCGTCGCGGGACCGCGCGCTGGTCGCGCCAGGCTAAGCCCGGGCAAAGGGTGGGCCGTCTGTGGCCGTCAGAGGCAGGGCTGGGCCACCCCCCTTGTCTCCGCAAGAAAGACATCTGTTAGACACTGGGTAGAAAAGGTACGTTATACATCAAGGCCCCACGCTTGTGCAGCTACCAACATATATGGACTGGTTGTCATAATTTGTTCCGAAGGACACATAGAGGTTAATTGGACATAGCGGGATTCTGTATTGTTTATCCAATATCATTCCACCTTTAATTATGGAAAAACGTAAATGTGCGGTGGGCACACTAGATGCCTACTTATTACGAGCCGAATCAATCATAGACCAGGAAATATTATCTACTGAAAGGAGGCTCTCACTAGATCCAGCTAGCAGAATAATCAGAGATCCCGATACCATTAGTTCCTCTCTCTTAAACAAAACACCTACTTTGATATTCTCACCTGACCCTCTGGTTTCCACTCCTCATAAAACTCCCGAGGTCATAGAAGTACTTACAAATTCCACCCCCCCACCAAGGAAAGGACCCCTAACCCGGGGAAAAACCAAACAAAAACCAAACGGGGCCAGGGGGGCAACCACTAAAGGCCGCTTCTCAAAAAAAGAGGGAAAGGTTCCTCCTCATCCAGTCTTATGTAAAATAGGAACGCAGACAGAGGAGACCCATCAAAACCTCCCTGTACATCCAGAACCACACACCGCAACGTCAGAGTTGATTTCCAAACACCGCGAAACATCGCTACAAATATTAATAAATCAAGCATTGGAAGAAAAACTGGGTGAAATGATTACTATACTTTCCTCAGTTTTTGACGATAAATTCATCCAACTAGAAAAACTAGTAACCAACAGCAAAACACGACCTAATCCACACAGATCTTACGCTGATAATAACCAATCTACCCCCCAAGACCCACATCTCCTACCACTTGCAAAGGAATGCCCTAACAATCCTACAACAACCACTCTTATAGCAACACCAGTTAACAACCAGGGAAAAATGTAGAGCCTAGTTCAAGCGGAACAGTGGAATTAAGAACTCACGTAGGATCTCATAAGGAAAAAAACAATTATGACTAGATCTTCCCCTCAACCAAACAGAGAAACTCTAAACTTGCCACCTGTGGCTTGTCCGTATGCCCTAGTTTTAACAGGCGTACCACCCTTAAATAAAGAATCAACTGAAACTTGGACTTCACTTAGAAACAAGGTCACGGACTGGCTCACCAAACACAAACATTTCCACCCAAATCATACTAACCAGATTTTGATGGTCAGGAGAGTAGGTTGGATAGGTTACTCCCAAAAAAGACACCATAGGAGACTGCATAGTAGTGAATTTCAAATCACCGAGACTAGTGCGATCTTTACTAGCGGCCAATAGGGAACAAATAAACTCAAAAACAGCAACTAACATGGTACCACTCGATTCTTTTTATCACACAGTACCAAATCCCGACAATAGATGAAACGGCTGTATCCTATTACAAAACAGGTTCGAACAGCTTACAACATTAGAGGACGTGGACTGACAACTAACACCACCAGATAACCCTACTCCCCATAATGTAACCTGGACAGACGGGGGAGCAGAAAACTCCTTCGATTCAGATCACAGCCAAGAAAATAGCGCGGCTCATTCCATCGCTCACCACTCCTCGTTAATAGCGCAACCTAAGCATATTTCTAGCACAAAGTCCAACGGCATGCACAAAACTTTATCACTTACTATAGATAGACTACATAACCCCGGCAGAATTTCTCCTTTCACGGATTCTTCCGTACTCAAATCAAAAATCCAAAACACCCCTAATAGTACAAACAGTAATCCCTTGACGGACTCACATCTAAAAATTACTTTCTGGAACGTCTCGGGCCTCCGCTCAAAGGTTAACAACGAAGGGTGGCTGACATTTATAAAAGAAAACAACATCGTTTGTATGCAGGAGACATGGGCAATCACCCCCATTCACTTAAACGGCTACAAAACTTTCTTTAGCCCATCGTTGGCCTCTACATCAGGCAGAGCTAAGGGTGGCCTAGCGATTTATGTCACAAATTTAATTCCAACCCTTGAGGCCCAAGCCCTAAAAACTGAGACTCAATACCAGATACTAAAAATAACCATCACGAAATCACCACCCATTCTGATAGTTAATATATATTACAACCTCACAGATATTAAGTTCATGGAGGTCTTAAAGGAAATACGCCACTTCCTACTAGATTACATCAACACCAAATCAGGGAAAGAACCATCAATCATATGGGGAGGCGATTTTAATCTTACACTCTGCGATAATAGTCATAATGATAAATGTGGCTATATAGATTATCAAAATAACAACATCACGCACTTCTTGCATACACAAAAAGGGTCTCTCATGAATGAGACTATGACCCTTCTCCAATTAGCCTTTGCCAATGAACTGCTCGAGTCTGCTGCTGCTGTTGCTTTCGCTCCAACTTTTAACGGCAGAGGTTCGCTATCCTGCATAGACTTCATCCTAATGGGAAATAGCCCTATGGAAGTGATCACTATGTTTACCACCCACGATTGTGTCTTTAGTGATCACTTTCCAATATCTATTACCATCCGAATTACCGCCCCAAAAAAAAGATACAAACACTATATCATGAAGACAACATATCGATGCCCAGACCAAACAGCTATACCTTAAAATGGTCCCATATTGATTCCACTGCCATCCTAGAGACCACACTTAGAGGGGCATACCCAGCATTCTTAGTGTGTTTGACAGAGACCTCGTCTGAGCATGAGATTGTACTAAACTACAACAAAATAATCATTGAAGTTAAGAAGGCCCTGACAGTTAAATTTAGTGGGGAGAAAACACCAAGGATAAAACCTAAATTTGGGTGGTTCAATTCAGCCTGTACCAAAGCATATAAAGCCCTCAAAAAAGCCTTAAAAAAACCCCCAAGAGATCTAGCAGAGGTCACACAAGTTAGGAAACTATATATTAACACCTTAACCTCCCGGAAAAAAGAACTAAAAGAGGCACACTGGGCTGCCCTACACGATAGCTGCAAAAACAATGACTCTGCCGCTTTCTGGGAGATAGTTAACTCGTCTTTCCCTTCAGGCCCAAAAACCCATGACCTAATTGAAACATCCATCACAGAACAAGACTGGATCACACACTTTTCAAAAATATTTTCAATTCCCGCCGGGACAAATCGACAGAAACCCATCCATCCAATTGACCCGATCATTCCACTAGACCTAGATTTCACTCTTCCTGAGGTCAAGTCAGCCCTGAACTTAAGTAGATCCGGAAAGGCCCCGGGCCCCGACGGGGTCCCTATGGACCTCTATAAATCGAACATTGACCTTTGGGCCCCCCTACTACTCAAAGTCCTAGAAGCTATGGGAAAGGTGGGACTACCCGACTCCTGGTCCGACTCCATCTTAGTCCCTATCTTTAAAAAGGGTAATAGAAACATCCCCACGTGCTACCGTCCCATATCCCTACTGGACTCGCTTGGTAAAATTGTAAGAAGAATCCTCCTGGAACGCCTACAAGGTTGGGCGGAAACAAACAACATAATTTCCGACCTCCAGTATGGTTTCAGAGAGGGAAAAGGCACCATCGAACAGGTCCTAAACCTTACATTGCTGAGAGGCAAATATGTCCAAGCAAAGGGTGGCAGCCATTGGATGGCATACGTAGATCTCTCCGCAGCCTTTGACTGCATGGCTCATAAGAAACTGTGGATCATACTGACCGATATGGGAGTAGACATCAATTTGGTCAATTACGTCAGGGAAATCTATTCGAATGCAACCGCAAAAGTAAGATATGGTTCGGGGTGCAGCTAACTTCATCCTTTGGGGTAGAGCGGGGAGTCAGGCAGGGCTGTGTCCTCGCCCCCTTCCTCTTTACCTTATATACCAACGGTTTAGAAGCAGCTATGCTGAAGGGTGGCCAGGACCTACCACAAATTCAAGAACGCCCGATCCCCGCTCTCCTCTATGCGGATGACGCAGTCATAATTGCCCGCACCCCTCTTGAATTACAACGTTCTCTGGACAGATATAAAAAGTTCATGACTCAATTGGATTAAAATATCAACGTCAAAAAGACATTCACAATGACCTCAGGGAAACAAACCAGTAAAGGAAAAGGTACCTACCTAAATAAGATAAGAGTAGAAAACACTACTACCTATCCATACCTGGGAGTAATAATAGATCATAAAGGCACTTGGAAAAGGGCAATCGAGATGAGAAAGCTCCAATTCCAAAACTCAACGATGGCCTTGGTCGCTTTCGCACGGAGACTGGGAAAGAGACCACCAAAAGAACTGCTAGACATCTATCATTCAAGATGCCTTAGCACGGCTACTTATGGGGCAGGGATATGGGGAAATGCACAAGTGGACTCGATCCAAATAACAGAAAATATCTTCCTGAAATTTTTATTGGCTGCTCCGTCCTCCACCTCTACATATAACATCCATAGCGAACTGGGCCTTCCATATATTCCAGACGTAATCCGGATGCAGCCAATTCTTCTCTGGCATCGCATCTGGACCACAACAGAGCTAAAACACAGGCACTCATCATTGATTGTATGAATCTAGATTACGGGCTTCACATTACTTGGCTATCTTATGATAAAAAATTCCATTCTGATCTGGGATATGAGCACCTGTATCTTAACCCACAACAATTAAATTCTATCCCCAGAAAGAAATTGCTAGACGAGTGTCTAAGCCATCTTGCTGACTTACGCCTGGCCCTAGAATCAAGCAAACCCTCTGTACAGCATTCCCTTATTATTCAAACAACAGCTAAAATCGAGCCATATCTGACCTTTAACTCAAGCAGCTATGACAAATTCTTGCTAACTAGATTACGTTTCAACATTTTCCATCGCTTAATCACCTTTCCGGCGACTAACGATTGGTCAAAGCAACTGGCTCATTGTCCATGTGACGATATTTCAGCTCAGTCCACCCTGCACGTAATCATGTTTTGTAAATTTTATACTGCACCAGGAAAGCTGTACCTGATTCCCCTGTTGAAACTTATGGGTTTAAAACAATGTCGACCCGCCCTTATGGCTCTTCAAATGCTTGATACAGAATCGTTGGCGATAAATATGATCAAGTTTTTTACATTTTGCGTACGGCATAGAACAAATCTTTAGTTTGTAAACTGTCTTTTAGTAAGCATTCTGTTACGCCACAAAATATAACATACAATTTAATTGACCCTAAGGCGGATTGCATAAAACAAACAATTGTACCCTACGTTGAACTGGGATCATCCCCCTATGCATCCTAATCCTGCTGTCTGGGGGGCCTTTCTTTTCCGTCTTAAAGTGATATAGTCTATATAAAACCTAATCACGTAAAGTAAAGCGAAAATTAATTCAACACTTTTGCACTTAAAATTGCTATTTTGCACAGTTTTTTAATCTTGTTGGCAATCATAAAAGCCTTTTTAACCTTATGATGACTAATTGTTGTTATGTACACTGTCGATGCCTAATGTAAAATGTAAATGCTTTTATGGTTTGTGAATATCTTACCGAATAAAGCTTTTTCTGATCTGATCATTACAAACAAATAAAGTGTCTACAAAAATTTTAAAAATAAACGAAAAATACTAAAAATAAATATTTAAAATGTAATATAATAAATGTAAACAAAACAATGAAAATTAAAACAGTTCTGCAAATTTAAAAATTCATATTAATATTACAAACAATATTAACAATTTAATTCAATATCATTTTACATTAAAAAATCCAGGATAGTGTCACTGTTGAGTTTGCGACTGGTGGTGCTTGTTGCAACTACAAGTGTCTCCAGGACCTCTATATAATTGATGATGCACGTATCTGTTTTTGGCCACAAGGCGGGTCTTAACCGGATGCATGCCTGTGGTGAAGATTATTCTAAAATATGAGAGGAGGGAAGAGCGGCATGCTGTACAATATCTGTGTTGCTGTACAACATTGCTGAAAGCCAGTAAGCTCTTGCAAAGTTCAAACGAAGAAAGTCTACAAGCTGCCAATAATGTCATCACCCCAGAAAAAGCGAGCGAAATCAGAGCTTGCAGCCATGAAGAAGTACCCAGAGTGTTGGGATGAAATGCGTTGACTGTATTTTCTGATGTGTTTTATATGGAAAGAAATTAGAAATAAAAAAGAAAATACAGAAAGAACATACCGGACGTCTTGTTGTCTCTTCATGATTCAAGAATGTTGGATATTCACTAAATGTTTCTTTGAACCGTATATTTTTCCTCATTTATAGAGGTGGAATGAGAGAGACACAAGTGACTAGTGTTTTATGGAGCCACTGGTCTAACTGACAGTGCTCCTCAACTTTGTATTTATTATACAACAAGATGAATTTATACCAAATTGATAAAGATCAATGCTGACACAGCAAGTCTCAAGAGAGTCTTGCAACATTTTGATGACGCTAGGTCACCTAATTTTACTCGTGCACTTTGCATAGCGTAGACCTTATACCTCGACGCCCCTGTCCATATGGTGCCTGTGATCTGCACAAACCCAGGCTTTTCTCTTAAATGAATAATTTGCATCCACACGAAGTGCAGGAGATTACGTTTCTGCACATCCCCAGCATCCCTGGGTGAGCATGGGCCATGGATCCTGAGATTGGAAACATGTGACAGTAGAAGCCTGGAAAGTAGCAGACTCTTCCATAGAGGTCATCCAGATTGAGTCAGAATAGAGCCAACAACTTGTTCTCCCCCTAATTTATCAATCCAGAACTTCTCAATCAGATGCTTGCTAGTCCCCAGACATACAATTCCTGCCAAATGCTGCGATTTGATGTGATGGGGTAAGCAGACAACATAATTAGTATAACATTTTGGGCTAGACGTACAAAGCATTTTTGCAGTAGCCAATGGCTTGATTAGCAGAATTGGAACGTTTATGACCACAAAAATGCATTTTGGTATGCATTAATCCCAAATTGCAATTCAATGTCATGTTATTGAATGACAATTCAGGATTGAGAATACATAACTATTCCGCATTTAGAAGAGGTGTGTTTTGGGGCTTCAATTCCAAATCAGAATGGGATGTATGAATGTTTTGTGACCAAAATGCGTTCACAAAACATTCACACTTTACCACCAACTTAAAGGTGGTGGTAACCCATTCGCAAATGGGAAAGGGTCCCCTTGGGACCCGTTCCCCTCTTAGAATGTTTCAAAAAATATTTTTTTAAGAGTAGACATAGGATGGAAACTTTTCACTTTTCATTTTTAAATGCATTCCCATCTTCCTTTAAGTGAAACGGGATGCATTTAAATATAAACTGATTGCTTTATTTAAAAGCAATCAAAGGCATGGTGGTCTTCTTACCCCAGCAGGCCACCATCCCTGTGATCGCAACTAATCCTAGTAGTTCACAAATTGTGATCTACTTCATTAATATTCTTGAGGTAGGTCTATTTGTGAACCACTATGAATTGCTAATGGGCCAGATATTATGTTTGTACATTAGTAATAGCGATGACCAAATAGCGATTTGCAAAATCCTAATCTAGCCCTTTGTTTGGGAGGGGAAAGAAAAATAGAAAACTTCCCTTTTTGTTTTTTTGGGGGGAACTAGGAAAAGTGCTCAGAACTTTCATTTATCTGCCCAGCTTTATATTTTTTGCAACCCAGCCCTGATACCAGGCCAGTATATGTTTCTCAATATTTTTTGTATTCTAACAAAATAATTCTGACTAACGTTTGAATGCTATATTTCCTGTCCAAATGGCGGTGTGGCGAAATTTTATAGCATGGATTTTAGGTCCCACTTTGAGGAAAGCTGTCACTGTGAAGATATTCGAATGTATTCATTTTCGCCTTGGAGTCTGCAGAATTGGTTTCTAATCTGAGCACCTACATGGCATGAAAAAAAACACATCTGGCAGAAAAATAAAGCTGATGCTGAAGATAAATAAGTTGTTTATTTTTGTAGTAAAATTAACGGGATGTAAAATACCACCACTTGTAAAATGTCATCTGTTTGTGACAAATATAGTAAACCAGAATAAAAATTACTTTCACATTTATATTTGCTATCAATTTCCATAGGGCAAAAGAATTTGTATTTACTGGCAAGCTATAGAATATGACTGAGAAGCCCTATGTTGTCTCTGCCCTTCCTGACGCCGAACTATGACCCTAATTACATTGCCGATCAGACGAGCGTCCGACCGGCATCATTGCAGTAAAGGGACTGGCCGACAGGTAGTCGACATTCCTGACCAACTAATTAGGATCCAACTGCCGTGGAGGCAGTCAGAAAAATGCCTTTTGGCAATGAGGCTTGTGCTGCTGCCCAGAAAAGGGTTGCAGCACAAGCCCCAATGCCAAAAGGCATGTTTTTAAATATCCCTGCACCCTGTGGCAGGCACTTGCCTGCCACATGGGGCATTTATGTTTGTGGGGGCAACTGTGGTGCACACCCGGCCTCATAGCGGTGCTGAGGAGGGACGGGCCCTTCTAGGGGCCCCCAAAATCTGTTTCCGACAGCATTTCAATTGCAGTCGGACCGCCATTAAAAGGCCATCGGAAAGGGACATTATAATCCCTATGGCGGTGCCTGAGCAGGCACCACCCCCATTGTATGGATTACATTCCGACCACAGGGCCGACGGGCTCCTTGAACCCATCGGCATTGCAGCGGTCAGTCCCTCACACATGCGGTCGGACCGACCGCATTGTAATGCAGCGGTCTGAACGCTGCTTCAGATGTCGGTGGGGCCGACATCATAATGAGCCCATATATCTGCTTTCGTCACCATCTGTTTGAATGTTCATACTGCATTTAAATTTAATTTCCACTCTTTTTTTTTTTTTGTATATACTTATCAGCTTTGCATTCCTAATGCTCTTTCTGCAAATCAGAAACGTTGAAAGTACAATGAATACTCTTGGATATGGGACATGTAGATCATTAGGCCTTGTGGGTTAGCATGTTGTTTTCCAGTCTGCATTCATATTAAAATGTAAATGAAATACAGAGACTGTTGCAGTTAATGACTGCTCTCAGCTTTAAGTCACTTTTCCCTGCTGCACGGAGATGTTGAGTCCTGGCCAAGAATCTTGCATTTTGAGTAACACAGTTTCTCTATGAAGGTAGTAAATATGAAATTATTTTGTGCTAAACAAAGAACACGTCGTAGCACAGTAAACGCCATTGTGGCTAAGACAACAAAAATGCTTTGTAAGTAAAAAGTATACACTGTTTTGTGCACTGCAGGCAGCAAAATACCTTATTGACGGCAGTCATTTCAATAAAGTGTTAACCGGCCCTGTTTTATGTGAGTCTTTTATTTTTCTGGTCAAAGTCACTAATGGTTATCAAATGGGATCCTGTTTATTTTGCAAAGGGTGGGAGGGCGATTGCCCCACAAACTTGGTAGTTGAAGCACTTTAAATAAACATTCCCTGTAAACTCTCAAATGGTGCATTTACCAGCGCTGCTGTAAAAGGGTCATTTGTGCTGAGATCCGTGGAAAAAATAAACAGAACAAAGGATTATTTAGCCCATGTCATCAACGGAGTTCAACCTTTGAGTCCAGGACCTGATCCTTTCGGGGATGGGGTTTTCTAGTATATCTGCATGTGGCTCACAAGCGAATACTGGCCTGTTTACCTTCAAAATAAATGAAATCAAATTCCAGCAAAGCCTGTGAGTTTGCGTAGGGGCTTTATTTTGTGGTTATCCTAACGTGTACAAATCATTCCAGGCTGCAGAAAGATAATCACGTGCCGAACGGCTCGGCGTTGTTTCAGAATTAAAAGCCCCTGACAAGCAAAGAAAACAACTGCACGCCCTCTTCCTGGCCCTGTGGTACTTAACACCCATTTGCTGATGAGTTGCATTGATGGTGTTAACTCTTCCATGAAATATGCCTTTGGAAGAGTGAAAACCACCCTGAAAGAAGAACAACTACTGCGAAAGCTACAGAACATTCTTTGTACAAAGGAGAAACCCCCCCGTCACTCTTCCTTTTTAATGGAAGTCTCAACTGTGAGCAAACAAAGCAAGATGGAAGGGTTTAATGGCTTGTCAATGTAAGTGGTGATTATTGTACCAACTTCCTCAAAACTTTTACGCCCTGACTCTTTGCTGCCTCTTTGCAGATACACCTAAAGGCTGCATTATATAAACATGAAAACAATCACTTACAGGATGGACGATACCTGTGCCTGAAATAAGAGCAGGTCTTCAGTGAGTAAAGCAACTTTAGATACAGGCAGAGAGAGACCTGCTTGAATTTAGCTACCCATATTCAGACAAATCTGCTGAGTTTTTTTTCACTCAGTTCTCCTTGACTAGATCAGAGAAGGACATATTTCAGCCAGTGGACTTTCCAGTCCGTGGAATGTACAGCTCTTATAACCTATTGTGCAGTGCCTTGCATAAAACAAACAGCTGTGCTTTAAATCGATTTTCAAGATATATTCGAAATCACACTAAATATAGATTATTTGAAACATTTTTTACTCAGCGTGCCCCCTTCCTTATGTGGAGATGTAGCCAGCTTCCCACAAGAACGCTTAAAAGGCAAAACAGAGGGCAGATGAGAGACTGTAAGTAGAGTTAGCTGTTAATTACCATGTATAACCCACGACCCAGGCAGGAGTGAATGGGCCCATCTTAAGCATGTGCAAGAATTGAGACCAGGATACTATGAAGGAGTGAGTTATACAAGAGGAAACAGGTGGCATTCTCAACATCTGCAGAATGCACTACGTGAGGTGCATCTCCCACGATATGAATAATAAAAATGAATATCCGGTATGGAATCTTGGATTATTTTCAACTGAAAAGCTTCACAGCAAGAGTTTTTATGGACAGCATTCAAGCGATAATAAACTTTCAGTGTGACGTGTCACTCAAGGTTACATACACTATTGCTTTGTTTCAAAGTGTCTTACCAGTCCTATCTTGTCATAAACGTATGCATTATGTGGGTGTATAAGTGCCAAGCACACGAAACTGTCTTTGGCTCGAGGTAGATACATTACGTGTTTCCTGAATTTCATTTATATGCAAAATCATTTCAACGAGGTTGCATAGCATAAAATGCTTCCACTGCTGTGCACACCGAAGAGCATTGGAAGCTGACTCCCTGAAGATTATTTTCTTCCAATGGTGAGAATCTTTAGATGTCTCCTTCCTTTGCTGAAACTATTATCCCTGTCCTGTACATGAATAGTTGATACTGTGATTTTCAACGTTTTAAAACATTACCATCTTCCAGTATTAACATAAAATATCTACAAAAGCTTCCACTAAAGTAGACAGGCCAGTGTGAAAGAAAACATGGTCAAATAAACGCATCCGAGGAGCCACCCTTATGTCATGTATAATTACTAAAATGATCAAAAGAGGTTTTAATAACATATAGCTAACCTGTGATGCATTTCACCTCCCAGAAATGTTGAACTGTCAAGCTCAGGTACAGAAATGGGCGACGGAAAGTAGTTTATGCCCGAAAGGCTCTAAAAAAATATTGCCTCCTTACTCACAGAAGCGTAACGCAAGCCCCTGCAGCCACTGCCGCGCAGGGGTTCCCCATTCCTTCAGAGGCCACCAAATCCTTCCGGTGGGGAAGGGAAGGGGGGGGGGTGGTTCCGCCCAAAGGCCAATGAGTATCTGGGAGGTATGGGAGGCACGGAGGCTTGTCTCTACATTCTGTAAGGGAGCCAAGGGTTGGATTGGGATAAAAAATCGGCCCGGGCATCCCCAAAAAAAGTGGCCCAAATTTCCATATTGCCTTTATGCAAAACACTGCTTCGGCGAAAATAAGGGGGGGGGGAGGGTGTCTGACAGAGGCATGTTTTTTTTAACTTTACTTAGATAAAAAAAGGAATGCACAGATTAATTAACACTGGTGGAACTCACCTGAAAACAAGTGAGGCCACTATTGCTCAGGCCCCCTGCCCCCGCTCAATATGCATGCATTAATGGGCCGGCCCAGCCAGAGAAAGGGAGTGACACCTCGCCCGTTGATAAAAGGGAGGTAATGGATGCCCATCTGCCTCCAGAAAGGCCACTCAGGCACCCACTGAGTGCTGGTGGCATCCGAATAACACAGACACCGCCCTAATCGGCCCCCCATGCTGCCCAAAAAAGCAGCCCACAGCTAGAACTCAGATAACGGCCCCTCGGCCATTGCCCGAGTGCCTGCCTTACCAATCCGACACTGAAGGAGCCCCATTATTTTAGGTTACACCGCTGCTTACTCAACATTTCAGCTCTGGAGCCATACCATACCATACTAAGCGGCCGTGGGTCTAAATAATACTTGCACGCCTGTAAACAAGTGAGAAACCTCACAGTCATGTTTCACCCATCAGCCTTTTTCTCCCACAAGTAAGTCTCATTTAAAAAAACAGAATTTTGAATGTAACATAAGAACAAAATTACATCAATACTGATGTTCAGGACAAGATGGACCTGGAAATGCACGTGTGCTGCGCTATGTAGACTGCCTTTACACCAGGGCCGATTCTAGTACTTGTGGGGCCCGTTCAGAATAGGATCACGCCCTGTAAGATGTAAAATCGCAGGAAGTGACTTCACAGAAAGTGACATCAATTGACCATTTTTTGTCTCTGTTTGCAAGAAGATTCTTACATAATGTGGATATCACTAAAATGGCTAAAATATCAATAATAACCCTAATAAAATAAGTACATATATTTAAAGCTGTGTTAATTTGAATTACATTGCATCAATCAAATCGGGTGAAATAGCTAGGCGTAGGTCTCTCCAAAACCGATATGATTACTCTGATGTTCACTAATTGTTTCCAGATTAGTGCACAATTACAATTCCAACACATATTGTCCCATAGCTATACAGTAGATCTTCAAGTAACTCACCATCCTCCTCTACGTCAGTGAAATTCAAGATAAGGCATTTGGTTTTCAGAAGGCATGGGGGATCAACACAAAGGGATACAATCTAGATGAGATGAGTGAACTGCAAGTACAGGAGCAAACAACAGAGAGGCCAGATTGCAAAATATAACACAAATGTCATACAAAGGTGGGTTGGCTAATATGTTGGCAGGCTGAAGATCCAGAGGCTGAGCCACCACCTGTACACCCAGCACCTAAAAACAGCAATTACTCTTAAACTCAATTTTAAAAAAAATGCAAAGAGGTGAACTAACTTAAAGATATACAGAAGAGAAGGCTAAAAGGGACAACAATGTGTGACCAAGGAAAAAGAGTGCCAAAAGCTACACTAGGAACCAGTCAGTAAAGAGACATTTAGTATATTAAAGCAACAAAGCAAAACAAGAAGGATGTACTATAGAACTATAGTACGTACTGTGTGGTTTACATTTTTAAGGAAAGGAAATGTAGCAATGTGGAATAGGTAGGTTGGGAGAGGTGGTGCTTGAATTGCAAAATGAAGCTCAATTAAACCCAGAGATTTAGAGTTTAAGGCATTTAACGTCATATGTCCCTAGTATCTGAGAAGATATTGGCCAATGCACAGGGACCAGAACCATGGCAATTGACTCATATTTAGCCTAAGAAATAATAACCAAATTGCACCTGCCCTCAGATAAATTCATTGGCTCTTAGTGAAAGAGATAATTAAATGAAAGACCCTTGCAAGACCATTAGCATCATCCACAAGTCACTAAAGGCTCCCTAACCAAACACTTTTGTTCTGTCAACAATTGTAAGATCTGCCTCTCTGAGCATTCTGCCTACCTACTAGATTTAACCCAGATCTCATGACTGGGTGTGAATATTTTGATTTGTTCTGCATTCCGTCCATCATTTGTGTGTCTTTTGCGTTCTCGCACTAAGTGCTCCGGGTATGCCCATACGTGGGTCCTGGGCTCACTATGCCACTGGATTCAAGGTAGCCTGGCTGATGAGGGATGAAACCCCAAAACCGGTCCTAGGATGCTTGTTTTAGGGTCCAGGGAGGACCTGACTTTGCGGTTCCGGCTGGACTGTCCCCATGGGGAACAGGGTCAAGACTGATTTGCATGTGGCTGGGTCTAAACTGGGGTGGCATGGTGAGCAAAAGAACTAAGAATTTAACCCAGATATCTTGACCAAGGGTGAATATTTTGATGTGTTCTGCATTCTGTTCATCATTTGTGTGTCTTTTACCTACTCACAGAGGCACAGTGATTGACAGATCGCTCCATGTACACTAAAGTACTCTATGGAATGCACCACACACTCCTGAGCCTCCCTCACAGCCTCCATCTCCTGTACACTCCCCCCTCTACTCCTCACCTCCACACAAGGCCAATTATGTGCACCTGAAAAACAGTGATTTCCCAGGGCTTCACTTTCACTCCCTGAGGATTTGGGATTTTTTGTTGTGGGGAAGAGGACCACATCATATTGTACTTGCCCAGGCCTGCCCATTGTCATTCTGCACATTGCAGTGAGCCAGCTGCTTTTGTAAGCACTTCAACCCTAAGGCTGCTGTAGCTTTTCGGGTTGTGCACCAAAGGCCAAGCCAGCCCAATTATGGCTTCCACACATTCCAGAATGCTGCTTTTGGGAGATTTTAATCTCTGGGAAACGGGGAGCTCTGGAAATCATTTACAAGCCCTGAACTACACCTGTGAGAACTGTGGCCTCCACCAGCTTATCCTACAACCTACACATGTAGGAGGCCACACACTTGATCTAGTATTCGCCAAACCCTCTGAAACTGAAGTAATCAGTATTGCCCCACTAAATTGGACTGACCACTATCTAATACAGTTCAGGATAAGCATACAAGAGGACAAATTGGCTGGGAACAAACAAGCCCACTTTAGGTGGGGAAGAGACTGGGCTAAACTCTCCAAGAGAGGAGCATCCTCCCTTTTCTCAAGATCTAATCTGTTTGACCCAAAAGCTGCACCGGAAGAAAACTATACTAGATATAATAACTCCATCAATTTAGTATTGGAAGGATACATACCTAAAAAAAAAAAAACTGAGAGTGCGCAGTACTCCATCAGCCCCCTGGTTCAGTGAGGAGCTAAAAGCGCTACGCTTAGCACGCAGACAGACCGAAAGAAGCTGGCGTAGACAGTACTTGGAAGCAGATAGAAAAGCCTTAAAAATTATACAACTTCAATACAAGGCAGCTATTAGGGAAGCCAAGGCGAAATTTTATGCTAACTCCATTCTGCAGGCACCCAACGGAACAAGGGCGCTCTTTAACATCGTTAGAGACCTCAGTGACCCGGGTTGCCTGGCCAGCACTGTCCAGCCATCACAAAACTTGTGCAATAAAATTGCTACATTTTTTGTTGAGAAGGTCAACAATATCGTGGGTGGGTTTGATCAGAATGCTACAGAGCCCTCCCCGATCAGTGTAGACATCAGGGGAGACTCTGCTTTGAGCCATTTTTATCCCCCTACGGAGGAGTCTTTTAATGAGATAGCGCGGGAGATATCATCAGGATCACCCCTTGACCCCCTTCCTCATAAGATCTGGAAGGAGCTCAGACCCGATCTATTCTCAGACCTGTGGCAGATCTGCTGTCAATCCCTGAGTGAAGGTACTGTACCAAGTAGGTGGAAGCAAGCGATAGTCACCCCACTATTGAAAAAACCTTCCCTTGATCCATCATTGCCAGCTAATTTCCGCCCTATCTCCCTTTTGCCATTTCCAATTAAAATCTTGGAAAAATTAGTCAGCAAATCCCTGTCTAATTTTTTGGAAGAACATTTGATTTTAGACAGGGACCAGTTTGGCTTTCGGCCTGGGCACGGGACGGAAACTGCACTGATTACCGTTTTGGACAAACTTCGAATGCGTGCCGACAGTGGCTGTTCCTCTATGCTGGTGCTGCTGGACATGTCGGCAGCCTTCGACACGGTTAATCACTCAGTGCTGCTGGCAAGGCTAGAGGATATGGGAGTGACAGGTCGTGCCTTGGAATGGCTACGGTCATATTTGACGGATCGTCAACAGGCAGTGACCCTGACGCCATTTGTATCCCCCTGGACCCCGGTTCGCCATGGAGTACCTCTGGGCTCAGCTATCAGCCCTATACTCTTTAATGCCTACCTGAGGCCCCTGATCCCTCTAATACAATCTTACGGGATTGAGGTGGTCAATTATGCAGATGACATTCAGCTAATGTTCTCCTTGGAAGGAGAACATGCAGTGCCCCTGAATTCTTTCCAGGCATGCATGAGGAAAGTCTCAGACTGGCTGAGAGCCAACTCACTGCAGCTGAATGCCGGGAAAACGGAGTTACTGCATTGCCGTGCAGCTAGCCTGCCTAAACATCTCTTGGGTGAGTTCCGGCTTCTACCGGAAGATGCCCCGATAGCGGCAGTAAAAACAGTCCGTAACCTGGGGGTTATGATGGACGAAGAACTCCAGTTGCAATCCCAGGCGAATAAAACCATTGGAACCTGTATTGCTTTACTAAGAGCTCTGCGCCAAATTCTTCCGCTTCTCCCTAACGAGACCAGATCTCTGGTGGTCCAGAGCGTGATCCTAAGCAGGCTGGATTATTGCAATTCACTGTACCTGGGTGCCCCCCTGTATATTGTACAGGGATTGCAAAGAATACAGTCTGCTGCAGCCAAACTGGCCCTGGGGAGACAGCGTGACTCCTCAGTAACATTGGCACTGAGGGACCTTCACTGGCTCCCGGTCAATAAAAGGATCAAGTTTAAATCATTGGTTATGGTTTATAGAGCCCTTCACAATATTGACCCGCTACCTCTGTGTGACAGATTCTCATGGTACGAACCTAAGAGACATCTTCGATCCACCAGCCAAAGTTTGGCAGTGGTCGCCAGAGTAAAACGCACCAAGATGGGAGGCAGGGCCTTCAGTACGGCGGCAGCCCGCCTCTGGAATCAGATCCCCCAAGAATTACGTCAAGCCAAAACATTGCTGAACTTTAGGAAAAACCTTAAAACGTGGCTCTTTGGCAGAGAATAGATTGCAACAATCTTGTCCCATCGGCTTTCGTTCTTACGGTCCCAGGTTATTATAGTCTCTCAGCGCCAGGATACCCGTAGGGTGACAGACAGCGCTATAGAAGAGCTTATACAATACAATACAATACAATTAAGGAATCTGGTTTATACACAGTAATAAAAAAAAGTCCCACCAGCTGGCTCCAAACATAAGTCCATTGGTCATCTGTATAACCTCTGCCTTTCCTGTCTGAGCCTAGCCCTCTTCCCTGGACTCCACAGCACTTACATCTTGCAAGATGGGCTTCCGTCCGTTATCACTTTGCAGGACACTTTTCACACACAGAGACATCAAAAGACATTTGTTTGGAAGAGGGGGACTATTTAGTCACAGAACACATTTTTTGTGGAACACATTTTTTGTGTTACATTCCATAACCACATTCTCTAAATTGTCCCTTTTGAAAGAGATTTGTAAGAGAGGTGCCTAATGGGTATGATTAACGTGTCATACTGTATTCGATGTCCAATACCTTTATCACTCCTGAAGTAAGCTTTAACTTCTCACTATTGCCACCTTTGGGGAGGCAAGGTTCCAAAAGGAATACCTCTTATCCAAATGAAATGGTCTTAAGCTCTGTATCAGCAATTGAAAACAATGGTATACATAACAGGCACTGCCAATCAATCACCTATTGCCCCTCACCCAAAGTAAAGGTCTCACCAATATACATTTACCCTTTTGGTATTACTTCAAAATATTGTGGAATTTTCAAGGAAAAGTCAGCAAAGAGATGTCAGAAGATGCAGAGATAATTTGAGCCTACTGAAGGTTGTTTTTGAGCAGAGGAACGACTGTAGTTATTTTTTTAGATTGGTAGGAACCAGTGATCAGGAAAGCGAAATATTGCAAAGTGATGTCAGGGCAGGAGCTATGACCTCTAGATCTCCTGTCAGGTCATGGGAAGGAAATGGTCCTACTGGGAGCAAAAATTAATGGAAATGAGTAACAGAGTACACAGAGGGCAGGTTGAAATTCTTCAGTCACATCTAGGATGGTTAAATATCACAACCCTTTGAGAAGGTTGACACACGCATCTCCAAACTAAGACTATTTTCTTTTTTTTTACATGTGAAATAAAGAAATATGGAATTGCAAACTCCAGCTAAAGGCCCAACAGACTTAGAATCAAAAACTGGTTCAAATACATTTTTACCT
Source organism: Triturus cristatus (assembly GCF_964204655.1). Classification (NCBI taxonomy): domain Eukaryota; kingdom Metazoa; phylum Chordata; class Amphibia; order Caudata; family Salamandridae; genus Triturus; species Triturus cristatus. The sequence continues at coordinate 1,512,708,754 of NC_140589.1, forward strand.
CTTCTCCAGGCTCTTACTCTGTTTCCTGATTCTGCCCTCTTACCTCCACCTCTCCCCTCTTTGCGGTAATTTTCACCTCATCTCTCACCCAGTCTATTATTTACTCTTGATAGTACAGCCCCTCTTATATCCACTTCACCCCTGATATATCTCGTCTTCACCTCTCATCTCCCCCAAGCATCTTAACTTCTCTGTCTGTCACTCTTGCATTCATCTTTCCCATCTAGTCTTACTTCTCATCTATCCACTCAGCCTCTCACCTTTTTTTGTTGGTCTTGCCCCTGTTGTATCCATGCCTCCCTTCCCTGTCCTACACTTCACTTCTTACCTATCCACCCAGCCTTTGATCTTCTATGCTGGTTTATCCATCCTAAATTCACCTATCTCACTTGTCCTTTTGCCCTGTCCTCCTATCTTTTTTCGCTGGTTCAGCCTTTTAGTCCTTGCCCTTCTCCTCATACATTCTCTTGCTTATTGTGCCCCTTTTACACCAACCTCTACTTCACTAATCTACTCTTTATCCTTCACCAAGCCATTCATTTTCTTTAGCTGTTTCTGCCCATCTTAGTTCCACCTCACCCCTCCTCTCTCCCTCTCCCCACCAACTTCTTAGTATCTCTTTATTGGTCTACCCTTTTCCACCCACATCTCACCATTTTCTCTCTGCCCTCTCTGATTATGTGCCCTTGCTGGTTCTGCCTCTTATATCCATGCCTGTTGTCCATGCACTACCTTTACCTTATTATTATTATGGAGTTCCTGTATAGCGCATGGCTATCCTAGCAGGGTTTACCTGCGCTTGGAGAACCGGTAGATCAACCTAATAGGAGATTAAACAACCAAGGTTTTAGTCCCTTGCGACAAGTGGAGAGGGAGCCATAGCATCTTCATGATGCTGGAAGAGCGTTCCATAGTCTTGAACCTAGCAAAAAAAAAGATTACCTGATCATGCAAGCATACCTGACTCTCGGAACTTTAAATAGAAAACACTGCTGGAGTGCTGGATTCGGCAGTTTTTGCAAGTACCGTGGTCCTCAGCGGGAACAGATCTTATGCATATAACATAGTGCTTTGAAATCGATATGCTTGGTCACTAGGAGCCAGTGGAGTTGACTTTGGCTTGGTCACTGGGATACAGTGATGGCGTTGGCTTCTGTGGTCATGTCTAGATTGCTGTCAATGATGATACTGAGGTTCCTGGTGTAGGTGCTGGAGGTGGAGGTGGGTGTGGGTTCAAAGTTGGCTGGCCACCAATTGAAGTCTCATGTTGTGGTGTTCTTTCTGAAGATCACTACTTACTGTCTAATCAGTGCTGAGTTTGGGATAATTTAACTTCATGCAGTTGGCAACTTCGATCATGCAGGTAAGGAACTTGTTCCTTGTGTGGGGGGGATCTTGTCCGAAATAGAAAGTATGAGTTGTTTGTCATTTGGGTAGGAGTTGATTTTGATGTTGTGTGCAGAAAACATTGACCAGTGGAATTGAATATGCTCTGAAGAGGGTAGGGCTGAGATAAGAACCATTGAGGCCCTGCACAGATGAGTTTGAGGGCATCAGAAAAGTAATGCTCCAGTATTCAAACACCCGAAAAGTGATGGGAGGATGCTTGACATCCAAGGACCCACACTCCAATGGATCTGCTCCTTTCTAACAGACAGTACACAAGCTGTCAGCCTGGAGCAGCACATCAATCCCACAAAAGGTGATGGAAAGAGGCTTTCAATAAGTCTAACCACTGGCAATCACTCAAGGTAGTATTCCAAAGCATTTTTGCCCCACCATGCCACTCAGATTGGGCCCAGCTATATGTAAACCAGTCTTGACCCTGCTCCAATAGTAACAGCCATAATAGCTCGGTTTTAGTGGCACAGTTGTACTAAAGGGACCCACATCTGAGCATACCCACGGCCTTTGAGCCTGTTACATAAAACACACAAAATATAATGGGAGGATGCTTGCAATAAGTGTAATCACTGGCAATGGCTTTGGGTAGCATTCCAACACATTGTTCTTTTGCCCATCATGTCTCCTCAGATTGAACCCATTTGTATGCAAATATATGCTACTTCCATCAATTTTGCGCTGTTGATTTCTCTGTTTCTGCGCCCTTATTGTAGAAGTGGTATATGCAGACCCTTGTCAGCTGCTAGCTTGTGGTCGGATCATGGATTGTGTGACCCAGTGCCAAACTCTAAATGAGGCCTCTTGTCTGGCCTCCACCCACATATGTATCCTTCACAATGTTTTTTAGACTAGCAAATCAAAAAGTCCAAATGCTATTTCCAAAATATTTCTTAGACTGTAGTTGGTATATTAAATTTGACACTCAGTGTATGCATATTCCCCAATGTTCATTAGACTGGAGTTAGATATAATATTAAATATGAACCCATTATTAATTTACTTTCCCCTATATTTTTTAGGCTGGAGTCAGAATAGAAACATAAATCTGACCCTCCTAATGTAAATACTTTCCACAATGTTTGCTAGTCAAGTTAGAATAGTAAATCAGCCCCCACATGCATTTGCATTCTTCAATGTTTGTCAGAATAATACATCTAACCCTCCCAATGTATTCACTTTCCCCAGTGTTGGTTAGACAGGAGTTACCATAATAGATCTGCTTCCTAAATATATGCACTTTCTCCAATGCTTGTTGGATTGAAATTAAAGTGATAAAGCTGACACCCAAAACCAGTTTATTCACTTTCACAAATTTTTTTTTAGATTGAAGCTTGAATACTGCATTTTCATTAACCAATGTATGAATGTTCCCTTTTTATTGTAGAATTTCAGTTAGAACATTTTGTATTCTATATTTTTTTTAAATTATTTTAAAATATGGAATATATTTAAAAACATATTTTCATATTCTTAGAATGATTATTACCTATATACCTATATGCTTATTTCTAATAAAAATTATAATTATTATATATTTCAATTTAAGAATTATTTTTTATGTGTATTTTAATGTTTAGTTTCATACTAAAAAGTATTCATATTTGCTGCTTAATTGAGTGTACAGTTTTTATAAAGATAATTTAAATTTTTAAGTTAATAAGTAAGTATTGATATGTTATGTTTTTATATTAGTTTTATAAAAACTGAGGGGTCTATTAGGATGGAGGTCGGAAAATCTCTCGAACCGCCATGGTAGCGGGAAAAGACCACCCACAAGGACCGTGGCATAACCACCGGTCCAATTAGGATGCTCCGCAGTCGAAATCCAACCACGGTGGTCGGATTCTGGCGATTAACATTGCGGCGGTTGCTGCTGCCAGCAACACCGCAGTGGTGTGAAAAGGAGCATGTCATGCATGTCACTGCACTGCGTGGCAGGCACTGCACAGTGCCTGCCACCTGGTACAGGGACATGTGGGGGATACCATGGGGACCCCCCCAGTGCACCCACACTCCCTCCCAACACATTGGGGGCCTGAAATGGGCCCCTGGACATGTCTCCGCATTGCCTTTCCATTGGCGGTTCCACCACAGCGGAAAGGCTGGCTACCGCTGGCATCAGAATCGTGCTGGCGGTGCTTGGCCCTGACCCGCAACAATTGTAGCGGTCCAGCTCCACCCGCAAGGCAAGCGGGTGGACTGCAACCGGCAGAAAAGTGGCGGGCGGAAAATCACACTGCAGCGGTCATGACCGCGATGCTAATCGGACCGGCGGTTTTCCAGGCCATCCGCCCGCCATCCTAATAGACCCCTCAGTATCTTTTATTTTGAATGTTATTAATGTTGGTTTCAACTAATTGTACATACTTACCATAATAACATCAGTATGTGGCAATCTAGTACTTCTGTACCATGATTTTCCCACAATATGTTTTTTGTGGTTGATATTTCACCATGTAATTAGAGTCAGGTGAGCTGCATTGGTTCACCTGCCAACCCTGCTTAGTTTTAGAAAGTATTTTGTATTCTTGAAATGTAAAATTTATCACAAATCACAACATGTTAACAAACATTGTCAAAGCCAATACAGCTAGGTTTAATTTGCTAATGCATACAGCGCGTTAGAGTGAGACACACAGATTGAGACAGCAGAATCAGACACTAGGCAAAAAGTTAAACAAGTTATTCCACCTCCAACTAAACCTTACCAAGAAGTTTCCACTTATAATGTGAAGACAAGGAGCAGCTTTGACCTTTGACAAAGCAAAGGGGAGTATAGTTCTATTCATATTGGAACTCAGCTGCGCAGTGAACTGCACTTGTACACCTGCACAAAGTGACCTTTCTGTTAAAACCTCCATTTTAGATTTTCACTCTTTAAAACTTACTTGTGACAACAAAATACATTTTTGCCAAAATGGATGCGAAATAAGTGTAGTCTATCCAAGTTTGAAATACACCTTACCTAGTTAGTCATATAGACTAGAGATAAGTAAATATAAACAAATATAAATACTGAGATTAAAAATTTTTCTTTAGTGAGGTAAATTAAGAATTTTGCATTGCAATGCCAGAGAGAAACCCCCCATCCCCTCCTCCCTAAAGGTAGGGTGGGGGTGCACAGACCGTACAAAACCTCAAGGGGGCGGTGCACAATAAGGCTACCTTCTAGCAGCTAATTTGCCCATGTGACTGTATTTTTAAAACAGCACTGGCTCAATGAAAAAGAATTCCCTTATTTTCATGGGACCATACCCACTTGCAAATGAAGAAATGCTCCCTTGATGTTAAGGTGGAGGACATTTAGCTAAAGTGCACTCCATATCACAGAAATGGGTGGTGCGATTGTCAGCAACTTTTTGTGCAATACTTAAGTTCCCCTGGGGTGCAAAAAACGGATGCCCAAACCGGTTGCATCCCCAGGGCACTTTGTATAATCTGGCTCTTGGTGCACGAAGAAGACATACTGAAACAAAGCTGCTCAATGTAGCCCCCACAGTACTCTCAACCTCTCAATAATGCCTTGCACACATAACTTACCAGAACACCTGATGTGGCATCACTGCTAGTAAAGAGAAAGCAAAATCATAAGAAATGTCTAATGAGGAGCACATTACCGAGATAGCCAACTTAGAAAGAAATAGTTTAACTCTGAACGCCAATTGTATGAAACCAACAGAGCTGAACATATATTATGTATCTCAAGGGCTATCATAAACCAAAAACAATCGGCAAGAATATCCCATGCTATACCCCAATAAATAAACTTCTCAAAGTCGACAGCAGATGTGTGGGCCAAAACTTCAAAATGAACTTGAAACTGCACAGAGAATATCTCTTTCTGAGTTCTTGGAGTGAAAATAGAAAACTATGTTGTAAAACTACAAAGGACAACTGCAGAATTGAACAGTACCCCATTACATATTCTTGCATTTTTTTTCTTCCTAGCCCTACTTCCAATTGTTACGCTTGATTCATGCCTGGGAGTCAGCAGATAAAACCAAAGGCCCTAACATAGTAGTAGAACCCTACTCTGCATGAGAAATCCATTGCATTACCTTTCGCAGACATCACAAAGATTTTCAAAATGTCCCTTCTTGAAGACTCAGTCAAAAAACCATTAAAAGATGAAGTAATCACTCCTCACTTCCCTGCCACCTTTCCCAGAACAACCTACTTCAAGCGACGCCACAGATGTTGGAACCAACTTTACCATAAACGTCAATAGCAGACCACGGAGAGTGGGGAAGCAACCCTTGAGAGAGGGTTTCCTCCCTCCCTAGAAAGCCGCCCATCCAGCTGCATTAATCACACTAAACCTTTCACAGTCCTTGGTGAAGCAAATAAATGTATTCTGCTCCAACACCTGCTTGAACCACTGAGATTCAGGAATAGTTTTGATGTAGATCATTTCCTTCCTCACAAACTTCAGACAACAGAAGAGACCAACTATTTTCCAATAAGCCAAGAAACTGATAAGTTGCAGGGTAGTCCAGGGTTCGTAGAGTGGAATATCTCATTGTGGTATTTCTCCCGTGCCTACCACCAAAAATATAAAACAATTCCACTCTGAATAGAAAATTACCTGAAACTCAACACATCACTGTTTGAACAGGATTTGAGACCGAACAATTCAAAGTAACTATGGGGCATATTAGCAAAAAGAGGCTATATTTATCGCTAACGCTATTTAGAGTGATTATTTTTATCGCCAGAATCTATCGCCGCATTAGCGGCATATTAGCAACACGTCGCTAACTGGTGATAGTAACCTTTTCATGCGGAAAGGGACGGCGATAGATTTAGCATGATGGTGATAAAAAAACGCACGCTAACGTGAAAAATCTCACGATGGACCAATCAGAGATAAAATCCGCTCGCCAATAGGCACCAGGCTTGCAAAGCAGGAACAAAAAAATACAAAATGGAAAATGCAAGAGGTGACATGGAACAACCTGGGGCCAGTGCAGAGGCCATGAACAACCCCAATAACACCCAGGAGGACCAGGCAGAGACCCATGTGAAGGCCAAGAGGAAGAGGAACCCCAAGTTCAGTCCAATGGAGAACCAGGTCCTGGTTGAAGAGGTGACGCTACACCAACAGGAACTGTTTGTGAGTTCCACAGTGACATTGGCAAGGAAAAAAGATATATGGCAGGACATCGTGTCCAAGGTGAATGCCATTGGAGAGAGGAGTAGGACAGTGGATGAGTGCAAGAAGCGTTGGCATGATGCAAAGAGCAAGACCAAGAAGAAACTGGGAGCCAACCTTAAGGCAGCGATGCAGACTGGAGGTGGCGACCCAGCTCCACTGCAGGAGCTGGATGAGCTGGAGGAGCAGGTGTCCCGCGTCATCAGTGAGGAGACTGTCGTCGGAGTGGCAGGTCAGGATAGTGCTGAATGTGAACAGACACAACACCAGGGTGAGCATCAACCAGGGACAGGGGGAAGGGGGTGGATGAGCACAGTGGCACCCAAGTACCATGAAATTAATTGAAGTGCATACCCACGTGTACTGTGGAACAGGTCCTGGATACCCCTGTGCATGCTGGCATAGGGACATATCACCATTCTCAAACAGCACATCACACAACACACAGGGCCATAGTAACAGGAATGACGCCAACATAATTGGTGCTGTAGCGGCAGGAACCTGCTGCCAAAGCAGTGATAAGGGGCATGAGAATATGATCAATTGAATTCAAATAGTAGTCCAGGTGCACAACAGAAGCTTGTTTGCCATTAGAAGTCAATAGGGCATATCATCAAGCCCTGTAGTGCCGCTGAAGCAGCAGTTTCCTTCCGCAAAAGCAACTATAATGTTGGCGACATAATTGATAATATGGCCCATAGTGGCGGGCAGACAGACCATAATATGTGCACAGAAAAGCTAAGCAAACCTAGTCCAAGTACAATGTCAGAGCACCCCATATGTTCAGCTGCAAACCACACAGTGGCACAACAACTTGACATGTGGCAGAGTTGCCAAATGGTCCCCTTGCCACATCACCACGCACATACAAATTGCCTGCACAAGTACACATGTCACTCAGATGCCACGTTGTGGATGAGCTGGGAATGTCTATGCTCATGTGCACGATCAGTCATGCCTCCACCAACGTCAGCACACCTGCAGCATTGCCCACATGTGTCTGAGTAGTGTCCAAGCTGGTGCATGCCTTGCCAGCTTGACACATACGCACATGCACATACCTGCAGACTACTCAAGCACATGTGCCTAATGTCGCCTGTGTGCTGACGTCGGAAGCGGCATGCCTAATCGTGCACATGAGCATTAACATACACAGTGCATCCACACTGTGGTGTCAGAGTTGCATGTGTCCGTGTGCAGCCAAATTGAATGTGTGTGGTGTTGTGCAAAGTCAGAAACTAAGACAACACCTGCATTCCCATGCAATGTGCCTCCTTGCCTGTTCATGAGATGTGGGCCAGATTACCAAGAATGGTGATATAATCATCACTGCCTGTGCAGCAGGAAAATGCTGGTAAAGTGGCGGCAAGAGGCGCGATGAAATCCCCCATAGAATTCCATCAGAAGTCCAGTGTCTGGTGTGACCCTAGGCTCATTTGGTAATTCCATTGGGCACTTGATCTAGCCCCTCATTGTCGCCTCGGCGCCTGTACCGTGCTGGCAAAGCGGTGATAAGTACATTACCGGTCACGACAAAATGGCCCACAGTGCACACATCTGCCACACAGAATACAGCATCCAACATCACTCATGATGTGAGTTGACCATCACACCCTCATGTGCCATTCAACATAACCACATGGCAAGTCAACTGTGTCAGTTAAATAAAATGCTGTTAGGTACTCATCACACACATGTCAGCCCATGAATATCAGAACCAGTACAGAATGTACCATCCATGGCAGCAGCTGAGTGGCACATACACAAACACACATCACCCACACATTAGCATCACATGTCAGGGTGGCATTGACCAGGCCCGAGCAGCAGAAAAAGACATCATGAAATGCACACACATTAGAATCATAGAACACTTACACACCACATGTGGGGTCAACCTTGAGGGTAAAGTGTGTTTACACCATGGGCCATAGTAACAAGCCCCCATCACAACCACAATGTCACTCATGTTGGAATTAGCGGGGGTGATAGGGACAGCACAACATGACCAAGGCAGCGTCAAGTCACCCAATGTTGTATCAAGCTATGTAAAGTGTCTTCACGCTGACTTGTGAATGTGGCCACTTCCAGGCTAAACCTTCTGTGAAAGGGGGCATGCAGTTGTTGTAGTGGTGGGTGTCCCACAACTACAGTCACAGAAGTTGATGCTGCCACTAATCATCAATAGCGGATAGAACATGTGGCAGTGCAGATGTGAACACCACAGAATCCCTGGGCCTAAGGTAGCAAAACTTGGAGAAATGCATAACATATCCTCACATTAGCTAGTTTCAGGTGTGCTCCCATGTGCAGTCCACATTGGAAAAGTCAAAAGCCATGGTATTTACATGCGCTGGAAGGTGTCCTTTCCTGTACATGACCAAACTGTGAAATCAGATGCCAGTTCCTGACTCACATGTATGCTGCATGTTATGTTATGTTATGTTATTAGGATTTGTATAGCACACAGCTGCCCCAGCAAAGGGGCGTCCCGGCACTGCAGCATCAGAGAGCTGATCCAAACCCTGAGACCGAGAAGCAGCAGAGAACAGTGAAATGGTCGAACTGGGATAAAAAAAAAATAAGGGGAAAGAGAAAAGTTTTGATCGCCTTCCTAAAGCCGGACAAACAAGTCATCCTACGAATCTGAACAGGCAGAAAGTTCCATAGCTTAGCTGCCAAGCAGCGAAAAGACCGGCCTCCAGCACGAAGGCGTTTCACACGCGGGACAATAACCAAATGCTGCCCCAAGGAACGCAGCTGACGTGCGGGAACATAGGGGATGAGCAAGTTACTAAGCAGACTGGGAGTGGCCAGCTTCAGAATCTTAAAAGAGAGACAAAACGTCTTAAATTGAATGCGCTCCACCATGGGAAGCCAGTGAAATCTACGAATGGCACTGGTAGAGGAGCAAAACCGCGGGAGCCCTAACAAGGCTCTAGCGGTAGCATTTTGAACACGCTGTAGCCAAATTATTTCAGCTTGGTTAGCCCCTAATAATAGAGAACTAGCATAGTCCAGTTGAGATAAAATAGTTGACTGGACAATCAGCTGGCGTGTTGGGGGATCAAAAAACTTTAAAAGAGGCTTAAGACCTCCAAAGTGAGGGAGGAATCTATCCAGACCCCCAAGTTCTTAACCACACGCTTAGGATTGGGAGGACTGCCCAAGACACTCGGCCACCAACTCTCACTCCAAAGGCTAGCATTCTTCCCTACTAACAGAACCTCCGTTTTGCTAGCATTCAGCTGTAAACAATTAGTAGTCATCCAATCTGCGACGGCCGCCAGGCTGCCACTAAACCTAGAGGCATTCAGTGAGGAACCTTCAGCCAGGGCCACCACCAGCTGCGTATCATCCGCATAGGAGACCATGGTGAGGTTCCACTGCCTGGTGACCGCCTCAAGAGGCTGGACATACAGATTGAACAATGATGGCCTGAGTCCCAAGCCCTGGCACACACCCTGATCGATGGAATGAGTCTGGGAAAGAAAGGGGGGGGCAGACACTCGAAAATATCTATCAGTTAGAAAAGATCTAAACCATTCCAAAGCCAAGCCGGCCACACCCGCCTCCTCCAGCCACTGGAGCAGAATGCCATGTGAGATCCAACAGGATCAATGACGCCGTCTGACCAGAATCAAGAATGGTCCGCAGATGTTCAGTCATGGCCAAAAGAGCAGTTTCCATGCTGTGGCGCGGGCGGAAACCATTCTGAGAAGGATCCAAGATGTTATTGGTACTTAAAAAGTTCGTAAGCATGTTATTAACATGAGTCTCTGTAAACTTAGCCACCCAAGGGAGGAGAGATATAGGCCGAAAATTTTCGGGATTGGTAGGGTTGAGTAGTGGTTTTTTAAGAATGGGGGATTCCCATGCCTGCTTCCATGACACAGGGACAGTAGCTGAAGAAAGGGAAAAATTAACAATCTGACATAGTGGGGTCAAGAAAAGAGAGAATGACTCCCTAAACTGGGCTGGCTTTAAAGGGTCAGCCGGGGAGCCAGATTTAACTTTCCGGCTCAACTGAGTGAACTCATCCAATGAAATGCTAGGTATGACTGTTAAGGAAGGACGTGTCAGGGATCTAGGAAGACTGGTAGAAGATGGAAAGCTCACTTGAGGGAAAGACCGGTAGATGGTACGGACTTTCTCAATGAAGAAGGTGGCCAGGTCTTCACACTGCCGATTAGATGAAATAACGGGAGCTGAGCTTTTTCTGGCCCTAAGATCTTTGAGGATCTTAAAATTACATTTAGCTGGATTAGAGCTGAGCTTGATCTCATTGGCAAAGTATGCTGCTCAAACTTTACAGATAGATCAGTGATATTGTTTGATCAGAGCCTGATAACATGCTTTTTTCCTAAGATCATAATCCTTCCTCCATTCACGTTCTGATTTTTTGCAAGCCTTCCTCAGGGTGGTCAATGTGTTAAATGGTAGCGGCAGTCGTAGTCGATAACCTTTCAAGTATTGCCCGGCGGTAATCGCCTCTTGTACCATTCGATGCTAAACCAACAAAGAGGCAGGCTCCGGAGACTGGAAGGCAGGAAACAAGGTTTTATTCTCTCCGGAGGAAAACACATCAGGTCAGACAGCAAGGTTTCGTCATGAGGTGCTCTAACCACATCTCTGAGGCCTGGCCTCTTATACACAGGTTTATGACTTTATTGCAGGCTTATCATACATGGCACATTCTTGAGGTCGCTTTGATACATGAAAGAACATCCTCAGAATCCCCACTTCAAGCTCGTTCCCACACATATATACAGTGGAAGCCCCCACCCCACCCACAGTGGGAGATGGCTATCACACAGCTGGACATTCCGCCAATTCCCGGGGGTGTGTGCGACCGGTCGGATCTCAGGGGGTGGGGGGGGGCCTTGATCTGCTGTAATCCCTTTGATGTGGGGTGTTTCCTTTACAGTAGGGGCAATAAACTGCATCCGCAGGGCTGGGGGATGGCCTGGGATCGGTTCGGACAATCGGGCGCGGAGGAAGGGGGTTATCAGAAAGGATGTATGACCATGTATGGGATGAAAAGGAAGTGTTGGTCAGGCACGGGGTGCGATTCCATGGCAGGGTTGCGCAGAAGGAGAGGTTTTACAGCCCATGTACGAGAGAGCGGGGGTGGCCAGCGCGCGGGGGATGTTCGCAGCGCCTGAGGGGCGCGCTGGTGATAATGAGCGGGGAGAGAGAGTGGGGTGCCTAAAATGGCTGTCGTACGTTTCCGGTGCGTGGCGCTGGGGAGAGGCAAGATGGCGCAGATAATGTTCAGTTGTAAACTAAATTTCCACAGTCCTCCCTTTTAACATATCTCGCCAGCTTGCCTGGCCGACATTCACCTTCGTTTACCTTTTAGCCATAATATTGTAAATGTTTTCATGCATTCCTTAAAAGTACAGAGTCTTAGGACAGGCGGGAGCAATCTGACACAATTGTACATAGTTACATGTGGTTGACGTGACAGTTGATGGCGTAGCGTATACAGAATTTCATTAGAACACAAACTCGATACTTGAAAAAGGTTCGGTAAAACAAGAGATAATTACGCCCATTTACTTAAGGCCTAGACTTCGCGTGGATCAAGCTAAACAGCATAGTCATGTGTATACAAATGTCATTATACAAAGTTAGAGTTTCTTAACTTATCAGTGTACAGTTGGAAGTGACTGATGCAATATCACGAAAACTCGATTGGAAGATAGTCAATATAAAAGCGGTTGGGAGAGGAATTCAACTTAACATGAGTTACAGTCAGGGAAGGGAGTTCTTCTTTCCAGCGTCCTATTATAACGAGCCATCACTGGTAAGCTCTTATTGTTCTTCTTCTTTTGTTGGCACTGTTGAGCACCGGCGGTGGAGCTAAGGTCCAGCTCAAATCCAAGTTTTCACGTAGCAGGGTGTGACCATTCGTGGTTCTCGGATCACAGTCCTGTTCTCTAACTCATTTTATCATAGGTACCTTGAGACGGGGTACCCGCATTTTGTTCTTCTGTTGTTAAGTCAAATTCAAAATCCATATAAGAGAGAGAGAGAGAAGGGGTGTGGCGTACTTTGGGATGCCGAGGGAAGAGGGGGTGGAGTGGGATCGGATCAAAAAGCAGACCAAGGAGAGCAGAATCTTTCAGCACTGGGCCCATCAATCGGGCCCGACGGGTTGGGACTTCAGGCACGCTGGTCAGCGAGCAGGGGGCCTCGAGATAGCCCTTCGTTCTATCGTTTATCATGCTAATAATGGTGCCTCGTCTCACGCCCTTTTTGCTTCGTTGCTCCCCCCTTGGTCGATGCCATAGATGTTCCATGGTCCGCAGCCAGGCTGTGCGTCACGTCCGACCCCTCTCTTCCGATGGCCGCAGGTTATCTTTGAATGAGTACAAGAAACAAAATCTTAGAGAGTTGGCAGGGAAGACATTTACACACTTCATCCTCTCGCCCAACCACCGAGTAGTTGGGGAAATGCTTTTATCGGTCGCTGTATGATTGATGTCTATTAACTCTTATGTCGGTGCATGTTACTAGTTTATTAATCATTGCTGCGGTGCAGGTTTCTGTGGGTGTTCCTGCAAATTTCCATCGTCTGGCCTGCTAGGTGTCAATTCCTGTGCCCTATAATCGTTGCAGGAAGCCTGACATCTGTCAACTTTCTGGTCTATCAAAAATTCGAACCGGCTTCTCCGGTAGAGACTCGTTCATCTTAACACAAGTTCTGTTAATACACATTTTCCTCCGAGGACTGCTAAAAAAATGCGAGGTGCTACTGTCATGGATTCACAGACATCTATTTCGGTGAGGGACACAAGCTAAACATTTTTCTTGCTGGAGACAATAGGTAACCCTCATCAGCTTAGGTGATGTACCTTTAGAGAACAAAGTCATCAGCTGTTTTGCTCGAAATACTCTGGGACGGCTAGTACAGAGCTGGGGTGATTCTGGGAGGACGGGGTGCTTAGACATTCTAGTTCGGAACAATTGGGCGGGGGCAATTCTGGGCGGTGAAGATGGTGTCGTTAGAACTCTAAAAACGAAAACCACTGACAAATAGTCCCCGTGATGAGGGCCAGATTGGGAGACATCAGTCGTCTTACCTGTCCTTTCTTTCTCAGCCAATTAAGTTCAACATTGGCAGAAAGGAGAGGTAGTAACGTGGTAAAGTACGGTCGTTTTTGTTTCTGTCAATTTGTTCGAACACCACCGTGTTTTAGGCCAATTATACACATACTGAGGAGGTATAGTGTTGTTAATTTATTCAAAAAGAAAGAGGGCAAGAGAGCCTTCAGCGAGGGAGGGAGAGAGAGTAAGAGAGAGAGATAGAGAGAGAGAGAGAGAGTGAGTGAGTGAGTGAGTGAGTGAGTGAGTGAGTGAGTGAGTGAGTGAGTGAGTGAGTGAGTGAGTGAGTGAGAGAGAGAGAGAGAGAGAGAGAGAGAGAGAGAGAGAGAGAGAGAGAGAGGGAGAGAGACGTGCGCATCAAGTAGGCTATTTGGCATACGTACGACACAAAACGAGAGAGAGAGAGAGACATGTGTACGATAATAGGCTACTTGGTGCACACACAACATGGAGTAGCACGGGTCAGTTCTATGTAAGAAAACACAAGCGGGGGAAAGACATAAAGTCGGTGATCACGTATACACAAATACTGGATAGGGCTTGACAGTACATACATCAAGCGCAGAAACTTAAGACGGAGACACAGGGCTACGTTGAGTATGGGGACCTCCCCTTTCCTGTCCTCTTTCCTATGCACGCTGCGTATTTTCAGTATTTTTGTAATTTATTTTGGGGGGGTGTCGGACCTTTTACTCCCCTCCCTTTGATCGATAGACAAGCACTTCAATTATACGATGACGTTCTCTTCAAGCGACCCAAGTATATGAAATGCATACACATTCATACCGTATAATCGTAGCACACACGCACAGTCATACCATACAGTTTTTCACGTTCCCAATGGTTGTCTGCACTTCGCGCACTATCCCACAACGTTTGTCTATGTTTTTCCCTATATTGAGCACGGTGCGGTCCATGTCCACTCCATTCTTCAGTCGGAACTTTGTTGTGACCTATAGAGAGGGAAAAGAGGGGGGGGATGTGCAGTATTCAAAGTACATTAGCGCGCGTAGACACGAAAAAGTTCTACTTACCACGTACCAGGCTAGCCGCAGGAGTGGGTAATACCACAGACCTATTATTCTTTTCTTCCGATATACAAAGATGCTCTATTTCATTCATCTCCTAAATTCGGGTTCCCTGGTCGTACATGTATTTCTCAATCGGTCGTATGTTATGGTGCAAGATACCATACCTTGCATTCGGCATATACCTTAAGCTATAGTCGACCATTTTCTGACAACTCTTGAAAAAAGACAGGTGTGACGGGTACAAATTCCGTTAATCAAAAAAGATTCAGGCAAATGGGGTCTGCATTATCTGCTTTCTATTGCTTGGGAGTAACAATCATTTATTCAAAAACCTTTACCAACCTAGATGATTTGTCATGACACCGATTCCGTAATTCCTTTAAGAAGCCCTTTATTTAAAACAATGTCAGTATACAAATACGGGCCTACAACCGTTCAGGCCGGCCACGGTGTGAGAGGCGTCTCGGCGCCATTTTGGGGCGAGGTCGGGTGGGTCCAGTGCACAGTCTAAGTCTTCCCACTAACTAGCTGCCGGACCAGAATCCCTTTCGGTAGTTCAAGAACTTTTCGTTAGCGTCAGCTTGCGTCAGCATGGCGTCACCGCGGTCTTGTAGCGATGCCGTGGTCCGTCCTTGGGGCGGGACAGCAGGCGGGTTCTTCCGCTGTCGCCCTGAATCAGTCTTTCTTTTACGGCACCAAACGGAGGCAAGATGGCTGCCGTCCGGGGCAAGGACAAGTTAATGTGGAATAATCAAGCAAATAGCGGCGATTGCCCCCACCGGAGGTCCACGGGACTCGAATGTCAATGACTCCCGCAGAATCTGCAAAGCTGAGAGGGTGTTTTTCAAGGGTGGGGCCCACGCCCGAGCAAACAAGCTTCCGAGTCCAGAGCCGTCTTTTTAGCGGGCCGGGCCTAAATCTGAAGAACCAACCGCCATCTCGGGAGTCCAGTGGCAGCGACAGCAGCAGTTCGATGGTATCGCCACCGGGGTGGGTCCCTCGATCACTCGGCTGCGGGGGCCCATTTCTCGAGTGAAACGCTAATGGCAATCTTAGTGGATCCGCGCCTGAGTGGTTACCCGGCAGGCAAGACTTGAATGGCTGTCCTGCTGCAGCTGGTCGGTGAGTGCAGGGGCGCCCACTCATCTGGACGGCGAGCGAAACGGCTGGGTGCAACTCAGCCGGCCGACGAGTGAAATGGCAGGGGTGCCCTCTCTGTTGGCGAGCCTCCACCTGGGGAGGCGGGGGAGGCCCGTCCGCGTCGCTTCCCCCCTGCCAGGGCACCCTTCGCTGCCGGTCGAAGCAGAGAATGGGAAGACCAGTCCAACGTGGTGGACTCTACCCTGGCGCTGCCAGGGTCCCGGCGCTGCGCGTAGCCTCCGGTCTACTCGCACAATCGTCCGCCACTGATGCCGCCTCACAGGCCGATGGATTTTGCAGGTCTTTTATAGCCCAAAGCCAACTAAAAGGACCGCCCAAAACAAGCCAATGTTGCTATTTCGAAGAAGGAGGGGCGAGGACTGTCATGTAAATAGTTGTTTAAAAACGTGTTTTAATGTGTTTACCCTGTTGGCGTGTTGTTATACCTATAAGTTATTAAAATGTTATAACTATACTACTTTGTTGGAGTGTTGTACATATTTGCAATCTGGTAACGAGCACAAGGATGTTACTGCGTAATCGGAAAAATAACATAGCCCAATTGTGCACGATCTAGCCCAGTTCGGGGACGTCGATAGTGGGTACCAGCAGGCTTCCGTTGGTGCAGGATTTTGTCGCGTTTACTAGGCGGGGTGGGCAGTAAGGCAGACATGTTTTAGGCAATGAGAGCGGCGGGGCCGAGCTACCTCGTGGCTACCTCGACCGTGGGCTTGGCTCCTCCTCCTAGTTTCATATTCCTCGTAAAGGGCTATTTCCTAGCATTTCTTGTGTTTGTAGGGTCAAAAAAGGGTCCCTTCAGCGGTTCACTGGTCTCACTAGATTATTTTTGTTTCTTTATAGCGATTTTTATTCCCTAGCTTGCTGTAAGCTACAGCGACTAATCCATATTTAGAAAATATGTCCTTATTAGGGGTGTCTTCCAGTGGAGCTGGATGGTTCGTCTCTAATAAGCGGTCCGGGCAGAACCAACTACCAATCAGTGGGGAGAAGATAGGCATGACGGGTTACAACGGGGACAAAAGTCAGCACTACCTATCTTTTCACTGCTTGCAAAGACTAGATAGAATATCTCTATTCCACGTTATTTGTAAGCAGAGAATACCTCCAAGGAACCAATATCGAACAACTAGTGTTCGGACAATCAATCAATCAATGGTGAGAAAGAGATAGGCACGACGGGTTACAATGGGGACAAAAGTCTGCGTTACCTACCCTTCACTATTTGCAAAGACTAGACAGAATATTTCTATTCTACGTTATTTGCAAACAGAGAATATCTCAAAGAGTACTATCCTTCAAAACAATCAATATTCGGACAATCAATCAGTGGGGAGATAAAAATAGGCACGACGGGTTACAATGGGGACAAAAGTCTGCGTTACCTACCCTTCACTATCTGCAAAGGGAGAGAGAGAGTATTTCTACTCCTCCCCGTTTGCAGACAGCGAATATCTCAAAGAGAACAATCAATAAGCAATACTAGTATTTTCAATCAATCAATCAATTGTTTCGCAATTTGTCGTGTTTCACGACCTTACCCGGACCGCGTGGACAGTTTCTCGTCTTCCGCCTCCAGCGCCCGATGGTCCTCTACTCTCCGTATTTGCCGCGGCACTCCTGATGGTTCCCAGTCAGGACCGTAGATCACTCGAGAGAGGTCTGCTCGGAACCAGTGAAGTTCGGATGATCGGCTGCCAGACGAGGGTCTATCGGGCAGGAGCTCTCCCGATCATTGCAGTCGTTCACTCTGTCGTCAGGACCTCTCTCACTGGATCCACGTGTCGCTGATGGCCCTACGTTGGGCGCCAATTGTTAAATGGTAGCGGCAGTCGTAGTCGATAACCTTTCAAGTATTGCCCGGCGGTAATCGCCTCTTGTACCATTCGATGCTAAACCAACAAAGAGGCAGGCGCCGGAGACTGGAAGGCAGGAAACAAGGTTTTATTCTCTCCGGAGGAGAACACATCAGGTCAGACAGCAAGGTATCGTCATGAGGTGCTCTAACCACATCTCTGAGGCCTGGCCTCTTATACACAGGTTTATGACTTTATTGCAGGCTTATCATACATGGCACATTCTTGAGGTTGCTTTGATACATGAAAGAACATCCTCATAATCCCCACTTCAAGCTCGTTCCCACACATATCTACAGTGGAAGCCCCCACCCCACCCACAGTGGGAGATGGCTATCACACAGCTGGACATTCCGCCAATTCCCGGGGGTGTGTGCGACCGGTCGGATCTCAGGGGGTGGGGGGGGCCTTGATCTGCTGTAATCCCTTTGATGTGGGGTGTTTCCTTTACAGTAGGGGCAATAAACTGCATCCTCAGGGCTGGGTGATGGCCTGGGATCGGTTCGGACAATCGGGCGCGGAGGAAGGGGGTTATCAGAAAGGATGTATGACCATGTATGGGATGGAAAGGAAGTGTTGGTCAGGCACGGGGTGCGATTCCATGGCAGGGTTGCGCAGAAGGAGAGGTTTTACAGCCCATGTACGAGAGAGCGGGGGTGGCCAGCGCGCGGGGGATGTTCGCAGCGCCTGAGGGGCGCGCTGGTGAACGGAAATGAGCGGGGAGAGAGAGTGGGGTGCCTAAAATGGCTGTCGTACGTTTCCGGTGCGTGGCGCTGGGGAGAGGCAAGATGGCGCGGATAATGTTCAGTTGTAAACTAAATTTCCACAAATGAATCATTATACCAGGGACTAGCATCTGAGGAACAGCCCCTAGACCACTTGGCCAGAATAAGAGAGTCAAGCCCATGGGTAATCCAGTCGCAGAACAAACTATAGCCCATTTCAGCATTATTAAGTGGTCCCAGAGGATTCATGTCGAGAAATGCATGAAAATCCTCCAACCTCAATTTACGCCTTGGTCGTTTAAAAACGGGCAGTCGAGTAGCTTTGTTAATAGGTTCTGAGGTCGAATAAAGCATTGTTACCAATGAGTGGTCAGTCCAACCCATGGGCTTAGGAATCTCCACAATTGCAGACAAAATATTAGAAAAAATAGGATCCAGCAAATGGCCAGCAGAATGGGTAGGGCCGGGAACCAGT
This sequence comes from Triturus cristatus, assembly GCF_964204655.1. Taxonomy (NCBI): domain Eukaryota; kingdom Metazoa; phylum Chordata; class Amphibia; order Caudata; family Salamandridae; genus Triturus; species Triturus cristatus. The sequence goes on from NC_140589.1 coordinate 1,512,727,665, forward strand.
TGGTTAAGTTGGTACGCAGCCAAGTCCGCAAGCAAGCTACAGATCTCATTATCTTGCAAAAGATCAATGTGCAGATTGAAATCGCTCAAAATACTCAAATTGGTGGTGCCCATAGCGAGCGTGCAGACCGACTCCAGCAGAGCAGTTTTAAACTTAGAGGCAGGCCTGGTGGACGATAGACCAGTAAGCCAGATAGGGTCAGATGCGTATTCACAGTGATACTAAAGCGACACTCGCAGCTCTCGATAACTTCTTTCACAAAGAGACATGCGCAACGAGATTTAAAAACAACCACAATGCCGGCACCCCTAGAGCCTCTATTAAGCATGCAGATGGAATACCCGACGGGCAATGCAAGATTCGGTTCAGCCACTGTGTCCTCATTAAGCCAGGTTTCAGTCAGGATGAATACATCTGGGGATTCCTCCAAGACTAAGTAAAAAATTGCAAGGTGGTGTTTAATCAGAGAACGCACATTCAGCTGAAGTATTTTCAGCTGTCGCTGAGGCTGAACAATGGGAGGAGTTATACAAGGAGGTAAAATAAGAGAGACATATCTACAACATATACAGCTGAATGGTCCTTCCAAAACAGTTGGTGAAGATGTACTACACACCTTAACAGTGGGATTAACCGCCAATAATTCTTCCCTTGAAGCAGCACACATGAAAGTTCAAAAATGCTGTCTTTGCTCACTCCATGTGCAAGAAGAAACTACTACTTACACATAAACAAACCTCCCTGCTCGCAGACACACTGGTAAAATGTTGCTAGGGGGCTTGCGCCGGTGCAAAGCTGTTCAGCTATCCAACCATTGCATGGGGAAACAACAACCTGCACCATGCCCTTGAGAACATGTATGAGCCTGGCGCAATCTAAGTGGTGGGGGGAGTTATGAGGACAAGGGGCCACATGACATCCTTGCTGCTTTTGCGGAAGGAAAATCCCGCTAAAGTGGTGATAATGTGCTTGATAAATTCCCTTCAAAATTACAATATAAGCACAGGTTCACACAAGAACATGGGTTGCAATTGGAAGTCTCCAGGGCATAGTATCAAGCCCCTTATCGCCGCGTCAGTGGCAGTTTGCTGACGCAAAAGCAGCAATATCCTCAATGCCATTCGTGATCGTATATCCCCCCTTCCTTGAAAAAATTCCCATAGATGGCTTAAGTCTATCACTGCCACTTCCTTGGTAACATGCCCCTGTCTGGAGTGCCAGCCACAAAATTTCAAACACACAACGAACCACACACACCACGGGTTTCACAAATGGAGGGCACACAGCAATGCAGGCCAGGACATGACGTACGACATGCACACCAGACAAATCACAACAGATAAAGCCACATAGAAGTCCATGTGTACCACATACAGCTGCACATGTTGAAACTGCAAGTAAACTCTCCTTGCTAATGTGCCTAAAGTGTGCCACAATCACACAGCAACATACCCTCACTTCAAACATGCACATGTGCAGTACCCAGCTAACTTGTGTGTCTGTGGCCCACATTGACAAGGCAAGTGCCACTGCCTGATGAATAGCATGCGTGCAGGCCATACATTGTACAAGTATCATGTCATATCACTGATGTGGCTGAGTGTGGACGACATCATAAAACATGCAATCAACACTCTAACTCATTTTTGTGTACATAGAACCCCTGACGTAAAGAAGAAAAACAAACTCAAACAATGCACAATGCACACAACTCTGGCCAAGACTCACATACTACTCAGTGTGCCACAGCACACCATTCTTAATCCACAGAACTCTAAGGCCCACCAACCGAAAGGGAATATGGGCAGTGAAACAAAGCTGTAGGTGCCACCAGCACACAATGCAGTGCATACACAGACAGATCTGACCCCACCAACAATGACTACTCTGATTGGAAAAGTGCATTACTCACACAAATGAACAGAGGACACAAATCAGGATGTCTGTGTGTAGATATTGTCCCATAACTTCTGTCATATTTGGAAACTGTGGCCCATAGTAGCAAGAAGCCCAATAAAATGATCGCCGCTTCAGCGGCAGGAAAATGCCGCTAAAGCAGCGATAAGGGGCTTCATGATATGCGCTATAGAATTCCAATAGAAGCCCAGGTTAGATGTGCAGGACATCTAACCTGGGCTTCTATTGGAATTCTATTGCGCATATCATGAAGCACCTTATCTCCGCTTAAGTGGTAGCTTCCTGCCGCTAAAGCGGCAATGTTTTAATTGAGCTTCTTGCTAATATGGCCATGTGAGACCATCATGTACTACTACAACTTCACATAAGCAACCTCATCAAAATCACAAAATCACAACTATCCGGCAACAAATAGGCCTCCCCTCAAAATCAGTATGAATTGACACTCTCCTGCTGTCTGCTAGTCTAATCATCCAATGCATGATTGTAGATGACAAACACTTTTAAACTGATCTCCCCTATCACATTTCAGAGGGAGAGACAGCACCTCCTGGACAGCAGCCTGGCCAAACCACCACTGATGCCGAGGACGTGTACAACACCATCAACGAGGAATCCCTGCAACGCCTGATTGACACCCTCACCAGCTCACTTCCAGGAGCAGGGCAACCCAGCAGCATTGCGCCAACCCCACCCCATGCACAAACCAACCAGCAGCAGGTACCTCCCACCACAGCTACCTCCCAGGAACCCAATGCCACAACCCTGGCCTTCCAAAGCCGTATTGTAGAGCTCCAGCAGCGGTTGGTGGAACAGGTGCGGGTGGGGATTGAGCACCTGGCGGACATAGTTGAGGCCATACATGGGTGTCTCAGTCCCATTATGGACCACATGCAGAAGATCAAGGAGCCCCTTCAATGCTCTCCAACGGTCTATGGCTGACATTGCTGGAGTCATGATACCGAGACACCAATCACTATCTACTCAGAGTGGCTCCAGCAGTGTCAGCCAGGATCTGGCCAACATCTGTAGGATTATGGAGAGCATGGAGTGGATGCAGGCCCAAGACATGGCTGCCAGGGCTACCCACTTGCGCAAGGTTGCTGGGATCTACCATGCCCTGCACCAGTTCATCGCCTCATTGCTGCCACAAGGATTGGCGCCAATGGCTGCTGCTGCTGCCTCCACATCCTCAGCTCCACCACCTGATGTGTCAGTGCCTCACAGTGCTGCACCCACAATACCACCACAAACATGTGAGGCACATGACACATCAGATGATGAAGATGAGGATGACAGTGCATTTCTGCTGAGGTGAAAGCGGTAGCATCCCTCTGTGCCAAAAGGCCAGTTTCTTCCTTGGTGCTGTGCTCAGTATCATGCCACAGTTACACTTCTTGCACTTTCTTCCACTGTCCCCTGGAACCACCTTGGACCCCTCCATGTACTGCCATATCACTTCATTCCTTGCCAATGCCACTGCAAACAGCCTGTGGACTGAACAATGCCTCTTTCCTTAGACCTGTTACCATGAATTGACTCTGTCTGGCCCTCGAATGGGCACCCATGCAATGTGGGAATGTATGGCCATGCACTGGTCCAATATCCATACCGTTAATGTAAATAAAAATTTTCAATTCACACATATGTGTGTTGTTTTTGAAAAATCAATTATCAAAGTAACTAAAAAGTGTCTGGACACTGAGTCACCCAGAAGGTACACCAAGGGAAATACTAGCAGTGTACATGTTTAAACTGATACAGAAATGCAGAGATATGGGTCTATATGTGTGAACTGGTGGTGCCACCATTGCACTAATACAACGATATAGCAATGTCCCAATCTAGACCAATTTCCCATCAGGTAAAGTCATGTATCCGTACATGTCAAAGTCTGTTGCTGGCCATGGGTTGTGTCATCCTTAACACTTGTAAACTGATATGTCTAGTCACATCCACTCACACATGATGTGGTGGACTAACCCTGTTGGTATTGTGCAAATTGTACATCACATTCCAATAGTCAGGACAGCATATCCCCATTGATGGAGACACGGAAGGGCACATGTCCACCACAGACATACGGAACCACAATGTCAGCATCAACAAAGTAGAGTGGCACATAGGGGCCTACACCAAACTGCAAGCTGTCAGTCAGCCCCTCCCTGTAGCCAAACAATTTAAGCCTAAATATTACCTCTCTCATGCTGTGACCACTGTGAGTGTATTGGGCAATGTGTGTAGTTATGTATGTGGCACTGCACTCAGCAGATAGTCAAATGCACTGACAACATTTCACATGCGGCATCAGCATGTCTCAATGGCAGGAGTAACGGCAGGAACAAGTTGCCATTACACTGGCACTTCAGGGAGCAATGCCACATTTCCCCCTTGTGTGCATCTGAACAATGTGCCACAACCCAAACGACATTTAGGAGAAAGTCAAAACATGACTAGTCCAGTGAGTCGCTTTAGCGATGTAGGAGATATAAAGACTGTGCAGCAGGATGCACTACTCCCACATTCACTTTGCGAATGACGTCAATTGTGAATACATCACTTACTACCTGAATAACTTTGTAAATCTAGATACTGCTGTGCCATGTCCTGTGCACAATGCACACAGATGACTAACAACTCATGGATGGTCCTGAGAGTGAGCAGACAAACATTGTCACTTATCTTGCTCAGGAAGCGGCCACACTGGCACCACGCAGTAAGTGTGGCTATGTCTGTGCAAAGTAGATGGACTCTGTGCCAGGAGCATCTGACATGCTGGTATGTGACAGAATCCCTTGAACCATGCGCATCCTTCAATCTCCATTATGGATGACAATAGCTAACTGTATTCACTTGCCATGGCATCTCATCAGGTGAATTGCAAAAAGGGCCACATGTGCAGTCCAAAACTATGCGTCACACAGTAGATGCTGAATGTAACAGATGACTGTCCCTATATCAGGAAGTTAACCCAAATGTACTCCCTGCCATCCATGCAAGCTCAGTGTGCTCACATCTAAGGTATCTGGAAAAAATACACTCTACAAGCTAACATGTCATGTGCATACTCAGCAATTTGAATGGATAGTCCAGTGATGGCAAAAGGTAGCATACAATGGCATGAGACACACTGCACAACCTCATCCCTGACATAAGTGCAAGCAGATTTCAAAAGTATAAAACTATTTATTTACACAGTATAAAAAACCTTCAGACCTAAAACCACACTTATCTCTAAGAACACACTACTTACATCTAATCTAAATAATTAAACATGACTTCCCTAAACTAGCTACTCTAACTAATCCTAAACACGCAACAACACATCGTAGACATCAACCCCCCTCCCACCCTTAAGACACATCACGAGACGGGACTAAGACATCTAAGCTATACATATACTAACTAAACGTGTAACCTACACAAAGATACATTTTTGTTTTTTTTAATGAATTTTTTAAAAAACAGTAAAAACATCAACCCCCCACCCAAAGGAAAAGGAAACTTATCCACAACTACAGAAGAACCATTAAAATCGTATGACTGCCTAAAAAGCTAACACTATCAAAATCCTACAATAAAACTATACTACCTAACAGATCAGTAACTACCCTAACACTACGAGAACGAGGAAAAAAAATGTAAATGTAAATTTGATACTTGTATAGCGCACTACTCACCCGCAAGGGTCTCAAGGCGCTTGTACAAATACCGCTGTGGAACCCATCCTGGCTTTCCCTTTGAGGCGTCCACTGCTGGGCACCCCCAAGGTGGAGGCCAGGCATCCTTAGCATTGTGGGGGCCGTTGTGGAGATTAAGCAAGCTATTGCCCAGAGTGGGACTCCATGATTGGAATAGGCACCGAGGCAAGAATTATCAGGTCCGTGGAATTTTGAGCACAAGAACCGCCGAGACGGGGAATTGAACCGTGGTCCCGGGCTAGACCTCTGCATCAGGGTCTGCCGCTCTAATCATTGAGCCACACTTCTCCACATTGGGGGGAGGGAGAAGAGGGGGATGGTGTCCTGCAGGTCCACCCTTCATGGCAGGCCCAGGTGGCACAGCATCATCTCCCTGTGTGTAGCACCATCCTCATCCCCAATCAATATGGGGTTCATGAAGCGCACTACCAACCTGCAAGTGTCCTAAGGCACTGGGGTGGGAGGATCAGCACCAGATCGCTCAGAGATCCAGTGTCCCTATTAGCAAGAAGCCCAATAAATTTGTCGCCACTTTAGTGACAGGAAACGGCTGCTAAAGCGGCGACAAGGGGCTTCATAAATAAGCACCATAGAATTCCAATAGAAGCCCAGGCCAGATGTCCTGCACATCTAACCTGGGCTCATATTGGAAATCTATAGCGCATATAATGAAGCACCTTATCGCCGCTTTAGGGGCCGTTTCCTGCCGCTAAAGCGGCACAAATTCAATTGGTCTACTTGCTAACATGGCCCTAGTTCATGAGGTCAATCCTGAACATGTGCAGGGTTGTGGAGCACATGACGTTCACTGGGCGAGTGTTCCAGGTCCTGGCTGTGGTGTGGGATAATGCACACACTCCTGTTCTATGTCTAAGGATGCGGAGTACCTCTGCCAGGGCGAGGTTTGCATAGCCGAGGTGCAACTTGTGTATGTGGGAGGATACTCTCTTTTTGAGGTATGTGGGTCCATTGTTGATGAGGGGTTTGTAGGTGTGTGTGAGGAGTGTGAAGATGAGCTGCTTCTCCCTGGTCAGCCAGTGGAGGTCTCGTAGTTGGAGCTGACTGTGCTGGTGACGCAGTGTCCCGAGAATGAGTCTGGCTGTGGCGTTCTGGACGCATCATAGCTTGTCTTGAAGAGTTCTGTTGTTCCAAGCGTATGGTGCAATTCTGTAGGCAAGACTGCTGCTCATGAGTTTGTGGCTGATAGTCCTTCCACAGTTGTGTGTGATCCATTTGAAGTGTAATTGGAACATGCGTAGGCAGTTGACGATGGTGGAGTCCACAGCGTAGCTCTTGTGGTTCATGGAGAAGGAGGAGTGGTGGATGATGCTGAGGTGTGGTGCATGGTCAGGGGGGTGGGTGGGTCTCCGGGTGGACACCAGGAGTTGTCCTGGCAGAGGTGCAGGTTCCAAGGATGAGGGACCTGCTTTTCACCAAGTTGAGTATCAAACAGCTGTATTTCCTCCAGGCAGCTACATACCCAATTCCTTCATGCCAACAGAGTCTGGTGTCTTTGGGTTCCTCAATGAGTGAGAGGATGAGCTGGGGGGTATCTGCATAGGATACAATGCTGAGCCCATGCTTTCTTACGATGGCGGTGAGGTTGGCCATGTAGATGTTGAAGAGTGTGGTGCTGAGCACGGATCCATGGAGTTTTGCAAACTGATGAATGACTTTGATCACTTCCTTGGCTGTTGCTTCTGTTTGCCAGGGTATTGTCAGTGAAGGAGGGCCGTTTGCTGTCCATAACACGCTTGTGGCATTCCTTCAGGGCGCTACTGTGGTGGGTCCCACTGTCCATGGTTCCCCTGTTTGGCAAGTTTTCCCTAATCGTCTACAGGAGCGTCGGGCGTCTTGTATATCTGTGCTGAACTAGGCCTTCAGAGGACGTTGGGTGTGTCGAAGGTGAAAAGGATGCAGTGACGTCTCGTCCAGGTGGGCTGGGTGTTTTGTCTGAAACGGATGTCTGTCCCTCCCGCAGGGATTGCCTGGAGGGTGTATCCAGCTATGTGAGTGTGCGTGTTGACCAGCAGTACCTGTCCAAGGTTGAAGGGGTCGACTAGGGGAGTGATGGCATTGGTGTCGTCAAAGTTTTTGAGGTGTATGTTCCAGTTCCGAGTTGAGTGTAGTCTGTGGAGGTGATGGCATGTGGTGCGCAGGGCTTGGCGATGGTAGTTGGGGCCTGGTAGTGAGGTTCTGGTGGTCTGTTGGAGAGGGTGCTGCACAGCATGGTCCTGGGGCTTGTTTGGATCTGGAAGTGGAGGTGTCCTGTGTTTTAGTGCTGGTCATTTGTGCTGGATGTGGATGGCCAGAGGGGGCTCTTGTATGCGATGGTGAGTCCTCCTCCTGGCCGGTGGGGGTGGTTCTTTCTCTGGATCTTGTAGCCTTGGGGATGGTCAGTGGCGATGTCTGGCCCGGATGTGGCGTAGCTCCAGCTTTTGGAAACAAAGGCGACGTTGGTCATGAGGCTGTCGATCTAGTTCCATAGCTCTATGGCGTGTGGGTGCAGGGAGCACATGTTGTTGTAAACGCAAGTCAGATTTTCAGCTTCGTTTGCATTGGTATTGTAGTTGGTGACAGCTCTGTGGCAGAGTCTGCAGGGGAACTCTCCATGGGTTGTGTTTGGCGAGGTTCTTTGGCAGTTGGTGTGTCATCCTGCATGGAGTGCTTGGAGTGTGACGGAGTCGTATCTGCGCAGTCACAGAGATCCTGGGTTTCTGGTGCTGGCGTGGTCAGTTTCCAGATGGACGCAGATAGGCCTGCCTGAGGCGTGCGCTGCTCGTCACTGCTGTAAAACAGCGCAGTGCTACCAGGATGTGGGGGAGGGGGCATGGACAAGTGGCTGGGAGGCGGGAACTGGGCAATCATGGGAGTTTCCGACAGGTGGCAATGGCTGCAGGAAGGTGTGCAAAATGCAGGTAAACATGTAGGGAAGGAAAGGTTGGATGACCAACAACAGTGAGGCAAGTATAAGGAGATCAAACCCCAGTCATGCACTACACAGCCAATGAGACAGTACACATTGGAGTTAGATAAATAGCAGTCAAACACATTAGTGGCTATCACAGTCTTGTGACACATGCCTGCATGACAGGTACACTGCCCATGTGCAGGCATGCGTGGCCTCAAACACGTGTGTGGTTCGTCACAAACATGACAACACAGGTAATGTAGCAGCAGAGTGCAAGGCTGTCTGCAAGCAGGTGGATCTGTTCATGTGTTGGGAGGACTCTGGGGCATAATAGTAAGAACGGCTTTAAAAATATCGCTGCTTCAGTGGCCGGAAACTGCTGCTAAAGTTGCTATAATGGGCTTGACGATATGCCCTTGAGAATTGCAATGGAAGCCCATGTTCTTGTGTGAACCTGGGCTTCTATTGGAATTCTCATTGGCATATTATCAAGCCCATGATCGCCACCTTAGCAGCAGTTACCTGCCGCAGAAGCAGCGATGACTTCAACGCTGTTCTTGCAAATATGCCCCTTACTCCTGGCATATGAACAGACCTGATATAACAAATTCGGACTTAATTGTGTGTTGCTTTGTGCTGCACACATGAGGGATACATTGCGGAACACTGACGTATGTAAATGTTTGTGCTGGAAGGGCCACCTTGCTGTGCTCATTCACACCATGTATTTCTGCAAATCTCATGTGGGCTGCACAGTGCAGCTCACCTGTACAAATCATACATGGGCATCATTTTACATGTCTGCTCATTATTCATGAATACTACTGGGATGTGATACTTGGAGATTAGTGTGCTGCAAAATATGATTTCCACACTTACACCTCAGGGCCAGCCTCTGATGCAATGTGTGTTGTCGTGTTACAACAAACGCAAGCTACAATGCCCGCTCCATTGACACACAACACTGAGCGACAGTGTACCTCATTGACATGTAGGCGTTGATACACGTGGAGTTACGTAACGCTGCTTCAAACATGATGCTAGGCCCCTATTAACGATGCTACTTTGATGACAGTCAGGTTGAGTGAGCGTATAGGCTTGAGGATGTGTACATCACTTACAATGTGGGTGACAGCCTGGTGACGGGGAAGTCTCAACAGTGAGCCGATGCATTTGTCCAGGGTCACTTACTGATTGTTTCACACTGCTGCCTTCAACACTACATCATCAAACTGTAGGCAGGGTAGCTGTGATACACACCTATACTGCATCCAGCTGTGTACATCATGTGTGCCAGTCACCCATACCACTGCAACATGCTAGTCAATTTAGTTCAAACTCACCAGTGGCTTGTGGGTCCTCAAAGCTGTCAATGTCCCCATGTGTCATTGGCGGACGTCCATCTGTGAGACAAGTGAAGAAAATGTATGTGTATCAGCCTGCAATTCATATGTGTCGTATTCCTCTTAACAATCATCTACGTGACAACATACGCAACATTACAGTAGTGTGTCATTACATGTTGACTACACAGTACATGAATGTGTCAACTTTGAATGCCATTGACACCAGACATGTGAAAGCAGATTTTTGGACAAACAAGACTGCTATGCTTGCTCCCATGAGCATGCATGTTGTGTCAGTCAGCCACAAGGCCCCATTACTCCACGCATCATGATGTTCTATATGCACTGTGTACAATTGAGTTGCTGCTGGTTGCACTACAACATTACACAGGTGTTGTTTGTCTAAGACAATGTGGAGATGTACACTTTTCTTGGACCTTTAGGCGCATTCACATGCATTTGCACACAGTAACTATGTCCAAAGGGCAGTGTAGCTGACATGACATAATTCATGTTAGCAGCATATTGATCCTGGCTTCTGAACATCACACATCTCACATTGCCAAAAAAATGGATAGTAAATGTACTCTCACACCTGTCAGTCACAAACATCGGGGAATATTACCAAGAGCAGTATCGCCGCTTTAGCAGCACTTATTGGCGCTAAAGTGAAGAGGTTTACATCACCCTATCAACAAGGTGGCACAAACATGCAATGGCACATGTTAGCAGCCGTTTTGATATTGCCTAGCTTCCCATCGCTAATGAGATGCAAAGTAGGTGTACCTTTCAGGGTACAACGTGGAAATATTTGCTAACCGCACATCGTGGGATTCACAAGCTGGGCCAGTACTTGCGTAGGGAAGAAACTGCTACCCCAACAGCAGATATGCGGGATAACTAACGTCTACAAATCGTTAGACTTAGCCATGTGCATAATGGGATGTGAATTATAAGGTTACATCCACCTCTCCCTATTGACAACATGTCCATCAGCGCTGTTTAATTATTGCTGGTTTCCAGGCAATTTCGATGGAGATGGCGGTACATGGCTGGCTTTGACATCGCCAGTACGGTACTCATTGCAAATACGCCGCTAACACGGCAATGTGAACCGGCGAGATACAGCAAGATTCAAATGGTGCTAAGCGCAATTGACGTTGGTCAAGGCGAATCCTTGCTAATATGCCCCATTGTTCTTCCTTCAAGCACACACATTTACAGTGTGCCTGCAATGGCAGGACAGTGCAAAGTGTTGTAACAGCGCAGTGGGTGACACAGACTTGCAAAAGAATGCTGGACATTGTGATGCGTATTTTCAGCTCGGATGGGCCAACAGTGTGCACACACACTTTGCGTCTCACACCTCAGCCAACATCCATATCTCACATTCTAGGCGGTGGCCCACACATCGTGTTTTTCAGTCCTCACACTCTCTGCAAATTGATGTTGATTTTGTACTTACCACCCTGTAGACCTGTCATCACTCCTACGTAATCTAGGAGGTCAGCCTCACATGCCAGCATGTCCTGCCATAGGTGCTTCCATTGGCGCATGCTGCAGTCAACTCCGAAGCACCTTAGCATTTGCGCCCGCTTGAGTTTCCGCGCTGTGACATTGTATCCCTGCAGGATACAGCCTCCCCTCTCCAACATAAGTGTCAGGTAGAATTTGAGGAGCCACAGGAAGCACCCCAAAGTTGCCTCAGACATCCTGCCCTCCCTGCCCACAGCCGGCATCTCCCCACACACCTGTGACCCCAAAGTACAAAATTAAAACCCTCTTATCTTACCCCAACAACTATTTAAGAACACTACCCCAAGACAGACACCCGGCAAAATATGGCATAGGAGACAATTTAACACACTTACAAAGTAATAAAACGCTCAACAGACACTGGACACAGGACACAGCAACACTCAGGAAACTCTCAACTGCAGCACACACCACCAAAACACCTACAGCACTCTCAACAATCACAGCAATGTGTTCAAAAGTGAAAGTGAAACAGCAGAATAATACTCCAGTAGACAGGAAGCATGCAGACATCACTTCCTGTCTGTTTGCGCCACGTTTTTTGAGTTAGCGATGAAAATCTGCAAGCAGAGGGTCGCAAGGGTGTCCTTATTGGTTTAGCGGTGAGAATCGGCACGCAAGGAGTCGCTAGGGTGTCCTTTGAATGTGGGAAAGTCTTGCGCGATGTATTTAGACATTGTGCATGACAATGCGTTAATAATTTTTGTCGCATATTCGTGTTAGCGAACAAACAACACATCAATACAGTGATGCTCTGTCTTAGTGCAAAAATCATGTCAGAGTATTGTAGGTATATGTGGATGTTGGTTGTCACTCACATTACACCATGCAAATGATGTTTGCCAAAGCATGTACCCTAAATTGCATTCCACACATGTCACACCATGTTGGCATATCTCACAAGTGGACCATCAGTAATTAATGGGTTTTTTAAGTGTGCTACTCACCCCTGGGGTACACATGACATAGGGGCATAACTTCACCCATGCCTGGTGCCCATTTGGAGATGGTGGTCTGTTTGTTGTGTCAGTGGTGGTCCATCAGCTTCGGCAAGTTGCTGGTCCACATACTTGTTGTAGACCTTATACATCTTTATGTGGTAATGGCTTCCAGGCTAATGGCTTCTGACACACAGATAAATGTTGTGTACCACATTTCATGCCCCATTTTCATATTTTCCCCCATTGCACGCCCGATTTTCTTATTTTGCCCCATATCACACCCGATTTTCACATTTTGCCCCACTTCACGCCCTATTTGCTTTTTTGAAAACATTACATGCCCTCTTTGCAGCTCTTACCCCATTCCACACGTACATCTTCGTCTTTTGGTCCATTGCATGCACTATTTGCATCTTTTACACCATTTCACACACTCCTTATTTGGATATTTCACACTACGTACACACTCCAAGAGACCTTTGTTTTGGCAATGACAACAGACTATAATTCTCATTATCATCACAGATGACACCCTAGTGTGCTTGATTTAAACTTAGGAGACACAACATTTTTACATTGGCTAGCCTAGGTAGCACCATGAAGACTCTAGTCTTACACATTTGACACACTGCAAAGAATCTCTGTACTGTGGACACATTCCCAACATCGATGGAGTTGTGTTCTTTTCTTAGCGCATGTTGAGCCACGTACCCCTTTTATGAGTGCATTGCCCATGCCAGACAGTGACAAGCAGACAGGGTATGTATGTTTTACATTTTATTTGACACACGCCACGTGAGTGGTTATTTCACTATGACATACATTGAAGGGGGACTGTCACAATGTGACGTACTCAGTTAAAGAAATTGTTTATGATTCTGTTCCTTCGGGCAGTTCCAGCTGCATTTGCTGTGGGGTGTGTAGCACCTGCCTCTTCTTCATCATCGTCCTCATCTTCATCTGGTGGTGCAGGCACTTGAATCCATGGAGCTTTGGTACGCACACATATGTTGTGCAACACACAACATGCCATGATGATTTTGTTGACCATTTCTGGGCTGTACAGCAGTCTGCCACCTGTGATGTCCAGGCAATGGAAACATGACTTTAGCATGCCAAATGTGTGCTCCACAATGGAGCTGGTGCGTCTGTGTGCCACATTATACTGCCTCTGGGCTTGGGTGGTGGGGTTTCGGAGGGGTATCATCATCCACGGGCATAATGCATATCCTTTGTCCCCTGTGACATGTGAGGGCAAGATGAATACATCATTAGTTGTGCTGGATGTGTTGTTGATGTAGATGGTTTTGTGTCGTGTCATTTATGTTATGTTTTATCTCATGTTGGCCATGTGTTGCTTCGGAATGCTTTCATGCATGTTTGCAAAATATATTGCCTCCCTGTTGTTACTCCCTCCACCACGCAAAATCTATTGTGTGCGCTGCTCGGTTGCATGAGTGGCTCCTCTCCTGTCTACCACTGACACTAATCCACCAACCACACAGTCATTGCCATTTGCAATCTATGATGCAATAGGACACACAAAACACAGTTGACATTCTGTGCTGCTGCGGCTGGCCTGCCTGCAGCAATGCACATGCTGTTTCCTGTCACAAGCTGTCACAAGCTGACACAAATCAACAGTTAGCTGCCCCCTCACAAGCAGGGACCATTGAGGGCAGGGATGCTTCACCCACACCATCAACATCATCAGACGCAACACCATCCACTCCCTGGACTACGTGCTCATTCCTGGCTTAGCCTCCAACTCACATGCCACGACTGCTCAACATACATTGTACGTGGTGACATATTGTCTGACATCAGGCTTACCAAGGTCGTCACCACAGTGAGCCACAAGGCAGGGCACACATTTAACATCTTGTTATGCGCGCCTAAGGCAAACCCGTTGGTGCCCGGCCAGGACCCAGGCCCAGGACCCCTGCCAGTCTAACCCCCCACCAAAGGATTCAGTACACGGCAAATGAACTGCAGGGCAGGACTCCAACGTTTAGGAATATATGTCAGCAATGTATCCAGGGAGACCAGGAGACTTCAAATTGCAGACACTGCAACAAGGAGTTCTCACACTCGATTACGGTCACACAACAGGGTAAAGACCTGTCCTTCCTCCTGCTGAATTGTCGATCCATAACCAAACATAAATATGTACACCACAACATACTCAAGGGACAAAAGCCCGAATACCATGTTCATTGCAGAGATGTGGCTTCTCGATAATTTCACCCCTGACATCCTTGATGCTCTACCGGAAGGCTATGGGATCACAAGACAGGATCAGGTGGGACAAAGATGGGGTGGTATTGCAATAAGTTAAAAATTATCTTTGACATGCCAAATGGGAGAGGCAGACATGGACAAATGCTTCCTTCTCGTATTGTGGGCTCCGGAGTATGTTTTCTGCGTTAATTGGAATGCTACCTTGATCTAAAGTTTGGGGTTTATCACTTCCACGCTTACATTGTGAGTCGGGGACCGTATATGAATGACAAATAGACCGGACTGTACTTTGTCTGCTTGATTGGGCTGACAGCTATCCTGGTTCATCATATTGAACCCTGTCCAGTTGATAATTAAACTTTTTCGCCCTGATGAAGTCCTTATAAAAGTGACGAAACGCATTGGCTGTTGTCCTTTCCTTTTATATGAAGACGAATAAAGAATTTTAAATAGACAACTGTTGCTGATCTGTGACTTCACCCCTGGTGCTGCCTCCACCCTGTTTTGAAGTTCTTTTTCTGGAATTCCAGCGGGACCCAACTACAGCAGGTCTCGGAGACATTTGGCACAGGACTTGATTACTCATGGGACTTTATGATTGAAGTGCTCAACATTGAGTCAGCTGTAGGATCATTACTTTTCAAACATGGACAAATGAGAAGGGTCTTTTTCCACACTCACCGTCACTGACAATGACAACATAGCAGGCTTCCTGATTTCCCCCCCCCCCTGGCCCTGGAGATCAATTTTTTCACTAGCCTAGGGGAATCAGTGATACATAGAGCACTCCGACACAATGGATTCCTCATCTTAGGGGATTTCAACATACACTTTGATGAGGTGGAGAAATCAGAGGTACCAATAGTCTGTAATGAGCTCATGATTCTCAACCTGACCCAAAGGAGATATTGCTCCCACACACCAAGCAGGCCACTTCCTGGATACCATCTTCAATAGCATGACAACCATGGAATTTGGAAGCTCGTGGCCAGTTCCATGGTCCTACCACCATATTATCCCTTTTCACATCCCACGTCAAGTTGTAACAACAAGCAAACCCAATGAGACAGTGACCCACAGGAAGTGGGATGATTTAAAATCAAACACATTTGCACTGGCTTTACATGCAAATGAACCCATATTGGATAAGGACATTGACATAGCCAACAGACAAGCATAAACCTGGTTAACGGAGGCACTCAATGAGGTAGCACCATGGTCCACTGAAAATGCCAGAAGAGCTCCCCTGCACCCTGGTTCAACTAAACCTTACTATAGGCCAAACAAATATGCAAACAGCTGGTATGCAGATGGCGTAAGAACTATTGTATCATAGTTAAGGAGGGTTACAAGCAAGAACAATCACAATATTACAAACTGATAGATGACAGTCACCACAACTTTTATACCAGGCAAATTGATATGGCTGAATACTCATCAAAAGAAATGTTTAGCTTACTGAAATCCTTATAATCAGATGTGAGATTAACACAGCCCCCTTATACATCTGAGGAGTCCTGTAACAGAATAGCCAATTTATTTTCAGAGAAGGTGACAAAGATTTTTGACACCTTTCCTCTGGAGGCTCACCAGGGCATAGGTGCCAAAACTACGATGGATATAGCAGTCAAAGGAGTAACCTTAGATGAGTTTGAAGTGCTAGCACCAGATGAGATTAGGAAGCTAGCAACTGTTATCAAATCAGGCTCACCGTAGGATCCAGCACGCGCTGAAATTCTGATGCAGGGAGGTAACTACATCATGCCATTAATGTCATTACTGATCTCCCGCTCATTCCAATCGGGAACAGTCCCCTACTAATGGCAACAAGACATGGTCTGTCCATTGAGAAAAAACCTCACATAGACCATGAAGTGCTGTAGATTTTGCGGCCCATTTCGCTCCTACCTTTTCTGGGAAATAGTTGCTGGAAAAGTAGTTAATCTACAGCTCACCAACCAGTGCACTGAGAATCTGGTTTCCAAGCTGCACACTCCCCTAAAACTGCGTTGCTCTTGCCTACTGCAACCCTGAGACAACGAGCGGACATGGGTCAGACTGATGCACTGATCCTGTTGCTTCCCAGTGCAGCATTTGACACCATCTCGCATGGGCTCCTTCTCCAGAGACTGGAGTCAAGAGCTTAGCCCTAATATGGATGAGTTCTTTCCTAACATCAAGGGGCGTTCATGTGTTACAAGCGAGATTCTCTTCTGAAAGATCTCCCCTCCTACAAGGAGTCCCTCAGGGCTCGAGATTGAGCCCCACACTGTTTGATCTATATATGGGACCACTTGCCAGCATAGTGTAAGTGCACTGGGTCTCAATTGTATCATACGCTGATGATACTCAGCTTATAATCACACTGTTTCAAAACCCAGACATCACCGCCTATATATTTTCCCAGTGTATGGAGGGAGTTACTGCATGGATGGCTAATCACTGCCTGACACTTAATGGCAGTTCAACAGAGGTGATGATAGTAGGAGGAGCGTCATTCGTATGGACATCTGCTTGGTGGCCTAAGACGCTTGGTCAACTTCCAACTACCAAAACAGAAGACAAGTACTTGTGAATATGACTTGACTCCAAATTGACGTATGAGAGCCAAATCAGTAAAGTAACGGGGAAATGTTTTGGAACACTGCAAATCCTGAGTAAGGTCCGGGATCTACTTCCTATCAAGGCCAGGAAACCGTAGTACAAGCAGTGGTCATATCTCAGATTGATTACGGAAATCTCTTGTACCTTGGTGTATCAAAAAAGTAAACTGAGAAAACTGCAATCTATTGAATATGCAGCAGCTGGCCTAGTAATTATCCTACCAAAAATTATCTTGTTTCACAAAAGCCTTAATCAATCTACACTGGCTGCCTGTGGGAAAAAGGGTATTGTTTAAGGCAATGTGCTTCTGTCATCGCATTCTGGCCATGAATAAGTCAAAAATACCTACAAACCGTGATAAAAGCATATGTTACCAGGAGACCTTAGAGATCAGAGGGAAAGGCGCGGGTAAATGTGCCAAGATTTAGGAAAGCCAGAATGGGTGGGAAATCACTCAGACTTTTAGCTGCCAGACATTGGGGCTCGTTACCAGTGGTGCTGAGCACTGAGCCATGTGAAGCCGCCTTTCGGAAAAGGCTAATGACATGGCTCTTCACAACAGGCATCTAGAACTGGCAAACATGTGAACTGTATCTTCTACCTCTCTCCGCCATCTGAGAATCTGCTATTATCACAGGGGCACACCGGTGGGGTAAACAAGCACTTTACAAAAGGATGAATAAATGAATCATTTTATTGCATGTGTGGACTACGTCTAGTTCATCAGGCACACTGAACGCACATGTGTTGTCCACTTACGCACACACAACCTTGTTGTTGTACCCCAAGCCACTGTTGACTACATGCAGGCCACCTCTGAGTTGGTGATGCACAGTCACCCTGTGGGATGCTACACACCACCATCAACAGCAACAGCCACAACAATTGCACAAGTCCACATTTTTCTATACATGTATCTACAACTGCCCATGCACCCTTGTCCCATTGTGCAACTGCTACATACGGCAGGAACTAAAGGCTACCTCGGTCAGCACCAACATCTGACTTGGCTGATGCATCTGTGTAAACATGTGGTGGAGTAGGTGCACGCGTTGGGATATTATTGAACAGCACAACCGACATCGACCAGATGCTCATATTCACCATCAACGATACGCACACACACCAAACTGGTCTTCCATGTGGCTTTTCTGTGATTTGCAACATTGACGATCTGCAGCTGGTGCATGCTCTACACAGGGAATATATGGGCCATCCTTCTGGTAACGTAACCTTCAGCATGTGTGATCATTGCCTTCAGATGTCCACACCGCTAACCTAGGTACTTGTGCACCATATTTGAAACCTCCATCTCCATGTACATACAGGTGTACACAGTGGCCTGCAGCTGCCTTGCCTGCCCCTGCATCCTCCATGCAGCCTTCACATGGTTTCCCACATTTTCGTGTGCAACTGGGTCCCACACAGTAATTGACGCCAAGCTGGGCTACATTTAAACACTATATGGCAACATGTCCACATCTGCTGTGGGCTTCATCCAGCCTGTCCAGCACAACACATGCACAGTGGGACTTGTGTTCCTGCTTTCTTTATGAGTCGTGTTTCTCTGTCGCACATGCATGTTTTCCACCTCTCCCCACATTTGCTTGGGGGGACAAGGGTCTACACCTTTGAGTGAGGTTGATCGACGTATCTAGCTACAGTTCCCACAGTTCATGGTGTTAGTGTGTTTGGTGATGTTGTTTGACATGTTGTATGTGATATTGTGACATGGGCATTCGCACATTTCTGTTTTGCATGTGTGTAACGTTGAGGCAAGTGGTATGTTGGATTGGTACTTACCAACTAGGACTGCATTTCCATATGTCCCATCCTGGAAGCGCTGGTTTATGACGGACTGTTGAAAGATGTATGAATCATGCACACTCCCTGGGAACTTGGCTGCGACATTGGTGAACAGTCCGCGGTGGTCCACTATTGCCTGCACATTCATGGAGTGGGTGTGCTTTCTGTTGCGGTATATGTGTACAGTGTCCGCAGGGGGCACAAATGGGACATGTGTGCAGTCTATAGCACCCATAACTTGTGGGAATCCCGCTATGGCGTAGAATCCTTGCTTGGTGTCGAGCAGTTCCTGCACGGTGTTGGGGAAGTAAAGTTGCTGGGGTATCAGGCTGATTATGCCATCCAAGACAGTTGGGAGGAATATTGAAAAGGCTGCCTGTGAGACTCCTCTGACTCTGGCTGTTGTTGGTTGAAAAGTCCCTGAGGCCAACAAATGCAGCACGGCCAGCAGCTTTGTCTGCGGTGGGATATTGGTTCTCCGCTGTGTTAGTGGCGTCAGCCTGTGGGCTATCTGGTTCAGGATGTGTTCAATGGATGTCCTTTTGAGCCTGTAGTGGGCGATGACATCCTTTGGTGTCAGGTCACCAAGGCTGAGATGTCTGCGCAGGGGCCGCTGTCGTCTTTGGCGCAGCCTCGGTGGTGATCCTGGAAGAGGTAGCAGTGGTGGTGGTGGTGGTTGTTGCCTTCATGGGACTCCTAGCTGGATGATTAGTGCCTCCATGGCATCTGCGGGTCCTCATGTGTGTGACTGGGCTGGTCTCCCTTATTTGCCTCCTTTTATCTCCAGTTTTTCAGTTTTAGAACTGGTTTTGGCAGTTCTTATTTTCCTCCCGCTAAGGGGCTTTAGTGTGACTTTGTTTGTCGCTTCGCGGGTCCAGGACTTCATTGCTAATAGTGCGATGTGTGTTTGCAACTTTTTCCATGCAATTTGGGTAAGGAACGCCTACTTGGCATATCATTAGCGATATTTTTCGCTACCATGCATGCCACAAAACTGTCGCTAACATTAATTCGCGACATCTTGCTAATCGGGCGAAAAAAATATTGCCGCTTTAGCGGTAAAAAGTGCAGCTCAAGCGGCGATAACACCCTTGCTAATATTCCCCCATAAACTTAAGAAGCCGCTAAACCTGGCACCAACCACACCACTACTCTGACTTATCTGCAGTGGGCACTAGCTTTTTGCCTGCCTGAACCACCCTTACCATACCACACAGCTGTATGCTTTTACTTTTGCTCATTAACAAGCACTATGACATAGCTGAATGAGAACATATCTCTATGTGAAGCAAACAAAAAATTAATAAAGCAGTCGGTGACACGTAATGCTTAATTTGGTGGTTGCAGGTGGGACCCACCGACACTTATTTTAGGGGTCAGGCACTTATTTTTTTTCATTAGACTTTCACCTCGAGGCACAAAAAACAGAAAGGGGAGAAAAAGGAGGAATTGAAAGATGGAAAACAGTGATGAAGGTGAAAGCAGGGATGAAAAGAAACCTGAAAGAGTGAGGTGAAGAGCGAGGGAGTACCTGATGGTGGATTAAAGAGATATGGAGTGGAATCAAGGCTACACAGCCCTGTTATTTGTCAGCTAGGAGTTCTAAACAAAAGTTAAGACCAACACACTTAAGGGCATATTTATTAATGAGTTGAGTCACTCTTGTGCCAAAGGATCACAAAGGCGATGCAACTACTAAGTTAGATTTATCAAGTCACGCAAGGCTACCTGCGTGGCTTGCTAAATCTAGAGTAACACAACACAGCGCAAGGGAAGTGTTCCATGTGTGGAGCATAGATGTTCCCACACATCCATTAATGGATTTTAGCGCATTCCCAAATTTACCATTACTGGTAGACCTGGGAAAGCGTCAAAATGCCATGCTGCCCGAGGGGAGGTGCAACGAGGGGAAATACTTTTATTTCTCCTTGCTTTTTTCTCTTTACATTCTGCAGCACACATAGAAAGAAGAAAATGCTTCAGAGGATTGTTTTTGTGCAGGAAGGTGCCAGTCTGCAACACAGGCCCCCTTGCACCATGGTGCAAGGGGGCCTGCACAGGCACAAGGCAGGACATTGTGCACCAGCACAAGGAAAGGACAGGAATGTGCCATATAATGTTAAATACTGCACCTTCCTGTCCTTTCACACAGCACAGCAAGGTGGATTGCTGCCCTGCACCAAATATTGGTAAATATTCCCCTTATTGTATTACAAAAGAAGCACTAGTGCCAGGTGAGCAGAGGTACCATGCCATTGTGTCCAATGTTTGCTCTCTGAGTGCAGCATAGCATTTGCTGCTGTAATACCATCAGTGACCGCAATAATAAAACAATTGTGCAGGTTATCAGGCACAAAATTCTAGGTATTATTTTGCATGTGTACTGCGTTATTATAATACTGTGCATTTAATCTGCCATAAATAATGTACTTTTTAAAATCATTTTTGCATGTTCCTTCATATGGAATTGTTGGCAGCCCTAATAAAATGTTTCTTATACTCCCTTTGCTTCTAGCCCCCAAGGGGTTTCTTCAAGCAGGAAGCTAAACATGAGAGTCATTTTTGATCTGAGCCTGCCCTTATTCTAAAATGTTTAATGAAGAAAGTGCCAATTTAATGTGACTGTGACTGGAGTCATTCTGAGCAGCGATTAGGCATTTAAACTCGTTTCAACGGCGTGGGATTGGCTGAAAAAATAATAACAGAAAATTGGTAATGATGAAAAGCAATCATAAAACTAGAGGTACAGCCAGATGTTCTCCTTGTCCACACCAACACTCCATAAACCTGAGCATTTCAAAGGAAGTGACTGGACTGGCCGTAACAGGTTACCTACTGCCTCAGATCTTTCTCTTAAAATCCAGCTGCTACTGATAGAGAGTTCCTGATCGGGACCTCAAAGACTGTCACTAATGTGTACCTTTCTGCTGTAAATGTTTTACAGTGCCAAGTCTGCTACACATGTTCGTAAACAAAAATAGATCACAATTGTGTTTTTTGTTTAACAAATATTGTTAGAAAAAAACTAAAAACGTGAACGCATTGCATTTTAACAAAGATACAATGGAGAACTATACCCATTGTTGATGTGAAATGTACATCGTGTTTTATCGCTTTGTAAACAATTTTATATTTTAAAAATAGTGTTGATTATTGAGTAGAATCGAATATTGGCATGTTCACGTGATGATGCTTGGATAATCATCAAGTCAACAAATTAAAAAGTGCTGTGAAAAACAAATCTTATAAATTAAGGAGCTTAATGAGAACATGTTGCAAATACAAAACAAGTGTGTGATGAGACTGATAGATAAAGATACACATTATATGATGGAGAATATAATGAATTGACCTACTCTAATGATGAACAGTGACTGGCACATGTATCCTTGTTCATCTTCAGTGTTCCTAATTTGTGTAAAATCTCTGCGAAAACCGAAGACTTCACATACTCGCCTCCTTAAAGCAATATGGAATTTTATTCTCAAGCAAGCCACTATCGTGAATTACTTCCCTTCTAAATTAATAGTACTATAAACCCGTATTGTTATTTTATTTGTTTGTCGTTCAGTAAAGCTCTATTACTATATTCATTCTTTTTTTGTGTTATAATTTTTTATTAAATTTTGCATAGAATTTCATCATGAATACAATGCAATAACTTGTGGTTTGTTTTATAATAAATAGATAAATACATTGGTAAAAATGGACAAAAAGTAGATTTATTAATAGTTAACAAGATTATATAAATACATGAATAGTTAATTTGATATTGAGCCCATAAGAAAAGGAAGGTAGAGGGAGGGAGGGGAGAGAAAAGGAGAAAGTAGCAGTATAAGGAAATTCAAAAAAAGTAATGAAGAACAATGGCATCTAAACTTATCCTTGAGAGAATAAATCAATCCAAGAAAAGAAGTGCGGGTAGGCCTAATACAATTATAAATAGTGGATAATTGCACCTAATGCAAATAAAGATAAGAAGTGACATTCTAAGTGACAATGTAGGTAAATACTTACCATTATACAAAATGTCTGTGCTAATTTAAAGGAGGGGGAAGGGAGAGGATGTTGAGCAGTGGTATAGATGAAATTAAATTACAGCTCAGTCGCCTTAATGTTACGCATCCAGGGGGGACAGAGTAGGAAGACAGATAATATGAAGAGAATAGTGACAGAAAAGAAGTAATAACATATATAGAAACGGTACAAAGAGGATATACAAAAGATCAGCAATTATACTATGTGAAATGGAGAGGGGAGAAGATGAACCTATATGCACAAATATACATATTAATAAATGTAAACTTATGTATGAATACCCATATAGAGAGTCTCCAGAAGCAATGGGAGATAGTAAATAAATATGATATGCAATAAAAGAGTTACTTACCAGTAGTGAGTGGGAATATGAATAGATTTGGATTAATTACTGACAGATTGGTTATTATTATTAATATTATTACCTGGACCTAGAAAAAGTGACCATACTTGAAGAAACAGATCAGACTGGTCCTGTATAATGTAGATGATACGCTCATAAGAAGCTTTTTGAATCATAGCTACCGACCATGTTTCTTGTGACGGTGGGTGAGGTGATTTCCATTGCCGTAGTATACAAATTTTAGCTGTAGCTAAAGCTGTGTGTAAAAGTCGGCATTGGGGTTTAGAAAGTGTTTGTGACTGACGTGTATCATGCAAAAGAATGGTGGCATGTGAAAGTGGGACATGTAAAGGCATCGTAGAATGCAAGGTTATACCTATATAATTCCAGAAAGATTGGATCATCGGACACGCACAAATGATATGAGATATGTCACAGGAATTACTATCACATCTCCAGCAGTTAGAGTGGGAAATCACACCAGATGTCGCCCCTTTAGTTTTTTCCCAGGTATGAAGATACGTTGCTACTGGTGAAGCCTGTAATAGCCAGGGTGGAGGACCATAAGGACTGTCGAAGCTGTGTTTACATCGCAAGTTGTATATCAGGTAAATCAAATTCCTCTTGTAGTTGGACAAATGTTTTAAGTTCCCCATTGGAGAGAAGCTGATCTAGGGTAGAAATACCTGCTATTTTCCAGGTAGGCCAGGATATTGGTTGTCTATTAATACGGATGCTAGCATTGTTCCACAAGGGGGCTTTTCTATGAAGACGAGGATGTGAGCCCAGTAAGCGGTGAGCCCTTTGCCACGCCCCGTGCATGGCCGATAGGATGGGATTTATGGAATCACAAGGACGAGACTCAGTGCCGTATAAGACAGAAAGACCTGCTTCTGTCAATGAAAGATATGGTTCAAGATGCACCCATTGTGGTATATCAGATGCTGTTGAAAGCATGTAGGTCATTGGAGAAAATTGCAGTGCAAGGGCATAATGTTCCA
Organism: Triturus cristatus; assembly: GCF_964204655.1. Lineage (NCBI taxonomy): Eukaryota > Metazoa > Chordata > Amphibia > Caudata > Salamandridae > Triturus > Triturus cristatus. Next base: position 1,512,752,050 of record NC_140589.1, read on the forward strand.
CTGAGGGTAGGCTCATTCCTTTATAGGAAGGATGAGCCTTTAGTTTCAAGGCTAAGAGATGGGGTTTAGCTGAGTTCCATACAATGGATTTTATCTTAGAATCAATTGAGCGCAATGTGGTCAGAGGGATCTGACCAGGGAGCATACCAAGGATGTATAAAAAATGTGGGAGAGTAACGATTTTAATGGCTTGTACTCTGCCCCACATTGAGAGTCCCAGCACCTACCATTTTTCAAAATCATGTTGCATCTGAACAATGAGGGGATTTAAATAATCTATATTCATACCTTCTAGACCTTTGTTCACTAATATGCCCAAATATTTGAGGTGAGAAGGTTGCCATTTAAAGGGAAACCCTTGAACAACTGCTTTTGTAGTCCCATCCGAAATAGGTAATGCTTCACTTTTGCCCCAATTAATTTTGTACCCGGAAAGGGAGGTGAAATCATCTATAATTTGTAGTATAGACGGTAAAGAGTTGGGTAAGTCTGTGAGTGTAAGGAGAATATCATCTGCGTATAAATACATTTTTTAATCTCCCGTCGGAAGAGGAATTACCTTAATATTGGTAGATTGACATAGTTTCGCTGCCAAAGGCTCCATAGCTAGAAGGAAGAGGAGTGGGGAAAGGGGACAGCCCTGATGAGTGCCTCTACGGATTGGAAATGATTCTGAGACAAAACCCCCACAATGTATCTGTGCAGTAGGATTATTGTATAGCAAACATATTTTTGCTATGAATTGTTCACCAAAGCCATTTTTTTGTAACACCTTAATATGATAATCCCACTCAACCCAGTCAAACACCTTTTCTGCATCAAGTGACAAGACTAAAGCATCACCTGGAATGTTTTTGGCGTACCATAGTGTGTGGACTAAAGTGCGAAGATGTTTCCTAGAAGAGCGCCCTGGGATAAATCCGACTTGAGTATGATGTATGAGAGATTGTAAAACCCTACGTAAATGAGAGGCTAAGATGCTAGCTAAGATTTCACTATCTCAATTTAATAAAGATATGGGACGATAACTGCCACATAGTAAAGGATCTTTATAAGGTTTAGGTAACACAGCAATAATTGCTTTATTAGATATAAGACCTAAGGAGGCCTCATGCTCTGCTTCACGAAATGCAGATTGGAGAGAATCAGTCACTTCCGTCCCTGCCCATCAATACAATTCTGCAGGGAAACCATCTTCTCCCGGAGCCTTATGATATGTTAGATTAGTAATTGCATGTGATATTTCTGCCATGGTAATTTCACCTTCTAGTAAAGTTCTATTCTCATCTGATAAATGGGCTAGGTTCGCATTTTGTAAGGAGAACATCCAGTTTATCATTGTCAAGTTGTGTTTCTGCAGTATAGAGAGATTCATAATACAGGGCAAATTCATTAACAATGTGTTGGGGCTTAGTTCACGTAATGCCTCCCGCTGATTTATTAGCCGGTATAGTCATGGCTGCTTGTCTTTGTCGCAGCTGGGCTGCCTAATCCTACCCGCTTTTTCTCCCTGTTCATAATGTCTCCCTTTCATTCTATGCAGAAAGTACTCTGCCTTAGAAGTAAAAAGATTATTTAGAGCCATGCGAGCTTGTTCTAAGGATTTACGATGCAGAAGCGTTGGATTGACTGTATATAAACAAGTATAAGACACAATATCTTGCTCCAATTCTTTTTGTCTAGTAGCATTATGTTGGTTAACTTGCGCTGCATCTCTCATGAGCTGCCCACGTATTGTGGCTTTTGCTGCTGCCCAAATAGTTCTGCTCAAGTTAACAGATCCTTTATTGATGGATATGAAATCTTGAAAATGAGACAGCAATAGAATTTTGTTTTTAGGTGCTCTGTAACGCTGAATGATCATACGCCAGAGTTTATGTCCTGGTTTGGCTAACCCAGTTTGTAGTGAAAGTAGGACTGGAGAATGGTCAGAGATTGCTGCCTCCAATATCTGAGATTCCTGTGTCAATTTAACTACATTGTGAGAGATAAAAAATTAATCCAGACGAGAGAGTGTACCATGGGTAGGTGTGGTGAAGGTATAGTCAATATCTGTCGGGTGAGAGAGACGCCAATGATCTACCAAACCATTATCTACCAATACATTGTTCATTAAAGCTCTCTCTGCCTCGTTAAACTTATCTAGAGGGTCTGTTTTGTCCAGAACTGGGTCATGTACTAAGTTCCAATCTCCGCTGATAAGAAGTTGGGAAGCACCTACCTCTGTTAAAAGGCGGTTCAACTGAAGAAGGAACGATCTTTTTGCTCCAGTTGGAGCATAGATTGAGCCAACGCAAATATGAGTTTCACCAATTCTTAATTTGGCAAAGACATATGGTAAAGATTTACGGATAAGGATCGCAAATCCACATTTGCGGGTAGGATTCACGTCTGGATCTTCTCCCTTCCGTATACTGCTATGGATAACCCTTCCCACACAATATCTAAGCAGTTTTTCAGATTCTTTAGCATCAAGGTGGGTTTCTTGAAGGAGAGCTATATCCACATGTTTTGATTGCAAATAAGAAAGTGTATTTTCCCTTTTAATGTAGTGTGTTAATCCATGAACTTTCCATGTTACTACGCAAAGGTCGTGTGAGATTACCATGTCAGACAAAGATAGGGAGATATCTAGTAGTAAGAACTTACTATAGCTGTCAGAATGTGGCACGATAAATTAAAAGGGTTGGTAGGGTATTATTATAAACACGGAAAGAGAAAAGTGAGATACGAGAAAGAAGAAAAGAAAAGAAAAGAAGAGAGAAGAAGGAAAGGAAAAGTAAAGAAAGAAAAATGAAAAGAAAAGAGCAATAAGAAGATAGAAAGAATCCTGGTCCGTAACAAGAATCAAGTGAATAACTAGTTGACCAAATGAGTAATAATAATTTTTTATAAAAAAATATGTGTGTGTATAGAGCTGGGACTATATTCAGCAAGAGGAATATTATGTAATATATATTATTAAGGAGAGCGAGAAAAAGATGGAGGATAGAGAAAATGACAGAAAGGGGAAGTAGGGAGGAGAGGGTGCCAAATGTTAAATGGCACAAGGGACTTAATAGCTTCTAACCACGGGTCTAGACACTTCTGGAGCACCGCCACGAGGAGGGACTCCATCACGAGGATGAAACAATGGTTGACAAATACAGAACCAAAAGGGTCATTGTAATGCATAGAACAGAGTGCACTCTTATTATTGATAAAGAATGTAACAATCAGTATGATATTGTGATATCAAAACCTATTAGTGAACCAATGGAATAAAAGGATGGGTATGTTTATAAATAAATAAATAATACAATGAAGAATAAAAAAAATTAAATATAAAAAAATAACTATTTCATATAGAAGTGGAATAATGAATTAAAATGCATTAAGAAATATAGAGAATAATTACCATGTAGATGGGAATAGGTGGAGCAATGAAGTTGTTATTGAAAGTCAACATCATTAATATAACACAATAAATAGAATGAAAAAGGAAAAGAGATAATATAAAAAGGTCAGTAATCGTAATACTCATCCAGTGAATGATGAATGGAGAAGTAAGAGAGTCATTATGATGCATATAATGAAGTGTATCTTATTATTAATAAAGATTGTAACAGCATAATATAATAGCAAAAATATATTTTTGAACCATTAGATTAAAAGAAGTTGCAAGGATAAAAATACATAAATAATACTATCAAGATTAAAAGGATGAAAATATCAACAATAAAATAACGATTTCATGTAGAGCTGTAACAACAACAATCCTAAAGTGTATTAATATATATGAAGGACATCTATCAGATATGTGGAAACAATTGGGGAAATAAGCTTATTGTTCAAAGTCAATATAGTTAATATAATAAATTAATATAATGAAAACAAAAAATATTAATATAAAAAATAAAGAGAAAAATGAAAAGCAGTGCAATAATTGTAATGCTCAGCTATCCGATGATGAGGTGTCTTCTTCTTTTCCTCTATATTATGAGTTTATTGAGTTCGGTCATTCGCCTAAAAGGAGATAAATGTGAGCACAAGGCTAATTCTGAGCAAAAATGTATAGAAGCACTAAATCATCCACATTCTGTGTCCGAAGTAGATTTTAAGGGGGAACGGGATTTATCCCTATGTTGTTCCTTAGTGAAGGTAGATACGGTTTGAAGAGCTGCAGTCTTTTTTTTGTGACTTTGAATAGTCCTTTCAAAATCACTGCCTCTCTGTCGATAAATAGACAGAGGTCTTCAGGGTCATAGAAATCTTTGGATATTCCATCCCTAGAAATACGGAAATGAGCAGGATCGAAAAGACCATACTTAATGCCCAGTTGACGTAGTTGAGGTCTAAATGAGAGGAAAGCTTTGTGTAGTTCATTAGTCTTTCTAAAAAAATCAGCTGCAATAGGAATTTCATGCCCATTGTATAAAAATGGACCATGAGTGCGTGCTGATATTAATAGTTGCCTTGTCTGCTCATGCCTTAAAAGACAAGCAATGAGAGGACATGAATATATTGCAGATTATTTGCGTAAAGGACCAATTCGATGTGCCCGCTGTATCTCCAATGAAGGATCAAAAGCAATGTCCATTAATTTTGGAAGAATATTTCAGAGAAATGTTCTAGCGTTTGGGACGTTCTATTTTTTCCGGAAAACCGAAAAAGCGAACATTATCGCTCCTACTTCGATCCTCCAAATCAATCAGCTTACTTCGTAGGAATAAGAGCTCTTGATCTCTGTTTTGTATTGAGTCTAGATGAGTTTCTACAGTTGTTAACCTGTGGTCAAGCTCTTCTGTCTTGGTGTGGAATCCTGCAATGTCTGCTTGTATTGTTTTAGTTTTTGCTGCCAAAGAGGATATATTTGAATCCATGTCTTCAAGTCTGCGACTGACCGTCTAGATTCCTTGTAATATGCAGTCCATGGTTTGTCCTTGTATGGTGAGGTTAGTTTGTATTGAATCGTCTGCTGTAGAAGGAGAGCTTTTGGCAGCTATATTTTGCGACTGCTTAAGTACATCCTCAAAAAGAGGATGCTTGGGGGGTTTACTTCCATGCCTGGAAGTAGACATCTTGACTTCTACTTTATAGAAATGTGTCAAAGTAGCGTGTTGAGTCAATAGAATAATGTAGAAACAGAAAGCAGCAAGAAGATTATATGTAGTTTATCGCCTTGAATTACCAGTCTCTCAATATCCAGATTTTATTGTGAATATCTTCTTTCTAGCGCACTGGAAAGGGTTCAGGTTAAAGTTCCGCTACTTTGGTAAATACAACAAGAAGTAAACTGTGTCAAATTGTTGTGACGAGTCTATAAGAAAACCCCAATATCTCCTATAGTCTCACAAATTGAAGCAGTCTATCAAATACTGGCTGCACGCATAGGTTGAAAAATCTCCTGAATATTGTAGTAAAAGTGTGAGAACTTCAATGTAAATAAATAATATGGGATATCCTTAAAGTTCAATCATGACAGAAGAACCTTTATTCCTCCCTTCTATCCAGAAGAGCAGGCTTTGTGAATAAGAAGAACATTTTAATTTGTGCGCATCACAAGCACGTCTGAGTAGGAAATGGCGGTAGCATTCAAGCAACAGGCATAGCCGGAGGGATGCTTATTGTTGAAAGACTTTCAAAACTCAGACGAAAAATATTCCCTCAGAAGCAGCGATTCACATTAGCCAGGAAAAAAAGCAGGGTGCCAAAGTTAACATTGAACAAAGCACTCACCCGCTTTAAAGCTGCTAATTTTCAACATTCAGGCTGTATTGGGCCATCAAAGCACATCACAATTGCCAGCGAGCAAAATTGTGTGGTGTGCAGGCCCAGGTGCATCATGAAGAAGCCGGGGAGCTCAACTATGAGCGATGGAACGTTGCGAGCGGGAGACCGTGAAACTCCAGGCTCGAGGTTGCAGGAAGACTCACAGGCCCAGAGTCTCTCAGAATACGCAGTTTCCGTTACTCAGGAACCTCGTCAACTGCACTGGAAAAACCAGGCACATCCTTTTCTCGGGTTCACCACGACATCCGTGACATCAAAGTTATGTCGTTGGTCGCACATAGGCTGGGTGCCGTCTCCTTTTGAAGCCCACTCGCAGCTGAGCTCACAAGTTAGGAGGCCATCTTTAGTCGCGGCCGGGCCACGTCCCACTATATTCATACTTGCACTCTGTATTGTTTTTACCTGTACAGCTGCGCAGTACAACACAGTCTAGGCAGTTTGCTCTTCTTTCTGAGACATTCTTCATCATTTCCTCTCTAGTGTAGGGTAGTCTATTAGGCCGTTGATTAATTCCAGCTACTTTTATGCTTTGTGTCCTTTACGTCTATGGATTGGTGCCACGTTTTTTCCACTTTCCTGTTTCTATTTTTAATTTCTCCATCCAGTTTATACTGCTTCTGCTCAAATCGCTTTTGCACCCTGTACAGCCCCTTCTTTCTCATGGAACAGGTGGCCCCATGCATGTGGTGGGTGCCAACCAAAACCATGTTGCCTGTAGTTTTTGGAGTGGGCGACTTCACCCATTCTTCTTTAGCTGGTGGATGTAGGTACCTCCGATCAGGGTATATCATAAAGTAGTCCAACTTTTCTACTTTCCAAAATGCTTCTTTTCATTAGTTTTTTTGTACACAAGAAGCAATAAACCATAATCAACAAAATTACAGTTTTCACTTTCATTAAGGTCCAATGTTCCCACCAGTGTACTCCCCCTCCCTTACAGGGATTTACATATGTTGCATCTATTGCCATTGCCTGTGGAAATAACTGAAAACGTTTAATTGACCAGCACCCCCTCCCGGTCCCCTATTTGTCATAGCTACCCTACTCCGGCCGTGTTGCCCACCCCTCCTACCCTTCTCCTTCTACCCGTATATCAGAGTGTTGTGTACCATTGTTAGTGCCCTGTGTCTGCTCCTTGAATGTTGTATGTCCCCTTCCCTGTTCTGAAATGCTGCCAGCATCTCCGCCCAAATTTCCAAATCCTCCTGCATTGATTTGTCGCATCTACTGCGTCTTATATGCGTCTCTTCTGCTAGCACATATTCTACAGTTGCCCTGTGCCATAGTGTTGTACAGGGGGTTCCGTCACCAAGCTATCCTATGGCTGTGCATCACTTCGCAACGACCAGTGCAAGTTGTAAGCTTTCCTGCGGAATTTTCTTTCACTGGGTCTGTTTTATAACACCTAAATGGCCCTGTATCGGGCTGCCCTCCAATGCAATGCCTGTCACTGTCCACAACTGTGTTGCTGCCGTCGTATACTATGCTCGCACTATCGGACACAGGCAGGCTAAATGTAACAAACATTTGCAATGCAATCGGTCTCGCCTTTGGGACCTTATATTGTATTGTATTGTAAGTGCATTTATATAGCTCTTACTACCCCAGATGAGGCGTCAAAGTGCTTTTTCGGCAAGTAGCACGTTACTCCGGAACCCATAAAGGATTAGTGTTGAATCAGTATAGTAAAATATGAAAGTAATTTGAGTGCTGGATAGGATAGTCAGTTTTTTGGATTTAGAACGATAGAAGAGGGAAAAAAAGTTTGCATTTATATAGAGCGTGTTACCCCTGATGGAGTGTTGAATCGCTTTTTTGGCGAGTAGCATGCTACTCCGGAACCCATAAAGGTTCACTGGTGAATTAGTATAAGGAGATATGAAAGTCATTTGAGTGGTGGATATTAGTCAATTATTTGGATTGAGAAGGATAGCGGAGGGAAGTAGGGGGAAAAAAGTTTGCATTTATATAGCGCTTGTTACCCCTGACTGGGTGTTGAAGCAGTTTTTTGGCGAGTGGCACGCTACTCCGGAACCCATAAAGGATTAGTGTTGAATCAGTATAATGAAATAAGAAAGTAATTTGAGTGGTGGATATGTTATTCAGTTATTTGGATAGAGAAGGGTAGCAAACAGTAGCAGCCCTTGGAGGGAGTGCTGTGGGGTGGTGAGGCGGGCGGGGGAGGAGCAGGGTGGGGGGTAGTAAACTACAGAATGTGGCTGAACGAGGGTAAGTAAACAAATAAATAAATAACACAAATTTCTTTGCGTGCACTGCAATGCCAAATGCGATGCAGCGCGCGCAACTAAATTTGTTTTATGTATTTGTTTACTTACCTCCATTCGGCCATATTCCATAGTTTACTACCCCCATCCTGCTCCTCCCCCACCCCTCCCCACCACCCCACAGCACTCCCTCCACAGGCCGCTACTGGTAGCGGAGGGATAGAAGAGGGAAAAAAGGTTTGCATTTATATAGTGCTTGTTACCCCTGATGAGGTAATGAAGTGCATTTTCGGTGAGTAGCACGCTACTCTGGAACCTATAAAGGATTAGTTGTGAATTAGTATAGTAAAATATGAAATTTGAGAAGTGGACATGTTAGTTTGTTATTTTGAGTGAAAAGGATAGTGGAGGGATAATAGCAGTAGGAGGAGGCTTGGGATGAGTAAAAGGGATGTGGAGTGGAAGAGTTAGAAAGGCTTGATTTGGGGATCAGCGTAGTAAAAGAGGTGTCAGATGATGCAAGGAGGGGTAGAGTAGGGAGAGTGTAGAAAGGGTTATTTTGGGGATCATAGTAGTGGTATGGGGTTTGGGATGAATGAAAGAGTGGATGTAGAGGATGTATTGATAGAGGTATAGGGTGAGAAATAGGGTAGTGCATTGGAAAGAGTAGTAGAAAGAAGTTTGAGATGAGTCAGAGAGTTGAGGTAGAAGATATATTGAGACAGCCCTAGGGAGAGAAATAGGGTAGTGCATTGGATATGCTAAATTAGAAGAAAGTAATAATTATATAGAAATCCACAAGTACATGGAAAGTATATAGACAAAGAAAGGAAGTTTATGCTGAAACATCTACTGTTCTTTAAAATGAAGGGAAAGTAAGCACAAAACTGCTTGACACGCCAGGTATGGGAACACATGGAGAGAAATATTGCCTTTGAGCAAGGAATTGTACAGTTTAAAGCTCTGTTTTTAATATAAAATCAGGACCTTTGGTGGGCATATCACTGAAAATACAAGATTCGAAAAAAATATTATTGTCTACGGGTGCCCGTGGAAGACAATTTCTATGCAAAAACCAAAAGAAATGATGGACGGAGTGTTGAACATTGCAAGCATTCACCCCCAGTCAACTGATCTGGGTTTAATCCATCACCGTTCTTTAGCCCACTCTGCCACCCCAGTTCAGACATGGCCATATGCAAATCAGTCTGACCCTGTGCCTCATAGGAACAGTCCAGCCCGAACTGCCAAGCCATGTCTTCCCTGGACCGGAAACAAGCTTCCTAGGACCGGTTTCTGGCATTTCAGCCGTCTTCAGCCAGGCTTGCTTGAATCCAGTGGCAAAGTGAGCAAGGGACTCACGTCTGAGCATACCCTGCCAACTTATGGCGAACAAAGCAAAAACCAAAAGAAATGATGGATGGAGTGTTGAACATTGCAAGCATTCACCCCCAGTCAACTGATCTGGGTTTAATCCATCACCGTTCTTTAGCCCACTCTGCCACCCCAGTTCAGACATGGCCATATGCAAATCAGTCTGACCCTGTGCCTCATAGGAACAGTCCAGCCCGAACTGCCAAGCCATGTCTTTCCTGGACCGGAAACAAGCTTCCTAGGACCGGTTTCTGGCATTTCAGCCGTCTTCAGCCAGGCTTGCTTGAATCCAGTGGCAAAGTGAGCAAGGGACTCACGTCTGAGCATACCCTGCCAACTTATGGCGAACAAAGCAAAAACCAAAAGAAATGATGGACGGAGTGTTGAACATTGCAAGCATTCACCCCCAGTCAACTGATCTGGGTTTAATCCATCACCGTTCTTTAGCCCACTCTGCCACCCCAGTTCAGACATGGCCATATGCAAATCAGTCTGACCCTGTGCCTCAGAGGAACAGTCCAGCCCGAACTGCCAAGCCATGTCTTCCCTGGACCAGAAACAAGCTTCCTAGGACCGGTTTCTGGCATTTCAGCCGTCTTCAGCCAGGCTTGCTTGAATCCAGTGGCAAAGTGAGCAAGGGACTCACGTCTGAGCATACCCTGCCAACTTATGGCGAACAAAGCAAAAACCAAAAGAAATGATGGACGGAGTGTTGAACATTGCAAGCATTCACCCCCAGTCAACTGATCTGGGTTTAATCCATCACCGTTCTTTAGCCCACTCTGCCACCCCAGTTCAGACATGGCCATATGCAAATCAGTCTGACCCTGTGCCTCATAGGAACAGTCCAGCCCGAACTGCCAAGCCATGTCTTCCCTGGACCGGAAACAAGCTTCCTAGGACCGGTTTCTGGCATTTCAGCCGTCTTCAGCCAGGCTTGCTTGAATCCAGTGGCAAAGTGAGCAAGGGACTCACGTCTGAGCATACCCTGCCAACTTATGGCGAACAAAGCAAAAACCAAAAGAAATGATGGACGGAGTGTTGAACATTGCAAGCATTCACCCCCAGTCAACTGATCTGGGTTTAATCCATCACCGTTCTTTAGCCCACTCTGCCACCCCAGTTCAGACATGGCCATATGCAAATCAGTCTGACCCTGTGCCTCATAGGAACAGTCCAGCCCGAACTGCCAAGCCATGTCTTCCCTGGACCGGAAACAAGCTTCCTAGGACCGGTTTCTGGCATTTCAGCCGTCTTCAGCCAGGCTTGCTTGAATCCAGTGGCAAAGTGAGCAAGGGACTCACGTCTGAGCATACCCTGCCAACTTATGGCGAACAAAGCAAAAACCAAAAGAAATGATGGACGGAGTGTTGAACATTGCAAGCATTCACCCCCAGTCAACTGATCTGGGTTTAATCCATCACCGTTCTTTAGCCCACTCTGCCATCCCAGTTCAGACATGGCCATATGCAAATCAGTCAGACCCTGTGCCTCATAGGAACAGTCCAGCCCGAACTGCCAAGCCATGTCTTCCCTGGACCGGAAACAAGCTTCCTAGGACCGGTTTCTGGCATTTCAGCCGTCTTCAGCCAGGCTTGCTTGAATCCAGTGGCAAAGTGAGCAAGGGACTCACGTCTGAGCATACCCTGCCAACTTATGGCGAACAAAGCAAAAACCAAAAGAAATGATGGACGGAGTGTTGAACATTGCAAGCATTCACCCCCAGTCAACTGATCTGGGTTTAATCCATCACCGTTCTTTAGCCCACTCTGCCACCCCAGTTCAGACATGGCCATATGCAAATCAGTCTGACCCTGTGCCTCATAGGAACAGTCCAGCCCGAACTGCCAAGCCATGTCTTCCCTGGACCGGAAACAAGCTTCCTAGGACCGGTTTCTGGCATTTCAGCCGTCTTCAGCCAGGCTTGCTTGAATCCAGTGGCAAAGTGAGCAAGGGACTCACGTCTGAGCATACCCTGCCAACTTATGGCGAACAAAGCAAAAACCAAAAGAAATGATGGACGGAGTGTTGAACATTGCAAGCATTCACCCCCAGTCAACTGATCTGGGTTTAATCCATCACCGTTCTTTAGCCCACTCTGCCACCCCAGTTCAGACATGGCCATATGCAAATCAGTCTGACCCTGTTCCTCATAGGAACAGTCCAGCCCGAACTGCCAAGCCATGTCTTCCCTGGACCGGAAACAAGCTTCCTAGGACCGGTTTCTGGCATTTCAGCCGTCTTCAGCCAGGCTTGCTTGAATCCAGTGGTAAAGTGAGCAAGGGACTCACGTCTGAGCATACCCTGCCAACTTATGGTGAACAAAGCAAAAAACAAAAGAAATGATGGACGGAGTGTTGAACATTGCAAGCATTCACCCCCAGTCAACTGATCTGGGTTTAATCCATCACCGTTCTTTATCCCACTCTGCCACCCCAGTTCAGACAAGGCCATATGCAAATCAGTCTGACCCTGTGCCTCATAGGAAAAGTCCAGCCCGAACTGCCAAGCCATGTCTTCCCTGGACCGGAAACAAGCTTCCTAGGACCGGTTTCTGGCATTTCAGCCGTCTTCAGCCAATTTCTATGGACTGCAATCTACAGAATGCTAAAGTGATTCTGGTATTTTACTGACCTCTGCTGGTCGTTTTGTATCGAGAAAGTTAAATAGAGGCAGTTGCCAGAAAAATTTTAAAAAAGAAAGTCCCTAAGCAGAAAGCAATTCTGGTATTTTATTGACCTCTACTGGTCATTTTATATCGAGACAGTTAAATTGAGGCAGTTGAACAGAAAAAAAGTCCCTAAGTGGAAGCATAAAAGTCCTAGGGATGATCTCCAGAGCCCACAAAGTACATACACATATAAGTATATATTAAAGTATATTCAAGAGCTCTTGGATGCTCGACCTAAAAAGGAGGATCTATCTACCCAGCATCTCAGTCAAGTTGCCGCCCTGCACCTATATATTCAGCTTAGTTTGATGGGGGTCAGGTATTTGTGGTGGGCATCATTAAAATGTATCAATTTGAACCTGGCATTGCACAAAACCGTTTTAATCTTGTCCGTAATCTGCTCCCATAACTTTTACATCGAGATCTGTCGCGCTGTGGGGCTTACCTCAGCCCTGTCCTTTTAAGGTGCTTCATAAAAGATAGAAACCAGGTGTTGTGCAGAACCCACAGTCAACACCAGCTTCAATGTCTGACTGTCGGGCGTCACCGGAAACTAAGTCCATATTTCACATTACTGCAATTTTAGCATACTGTAGGAACTGGCCAGTCCCCACTGAGAATACATCACAGACTTTTGCAAAAGTAATAAATCGTTCCCTGGGGTATTGGTCTCCTAAAGTTCTACAGCCGCCCTCTCTCCAGTGTACAATCAACATGTATTCACTAATACGTCTGAATGGCAACAATGTCCCAAAGTCCAAATCTCACGCAAAGGGGTCTTGTCTCAGCATCCTGCTAACCGCCCTTACCCAGATATCAGCTGTTTGTCGTACCATATTTGTAAAATTTCCAGCTACTTTCGAGGCTCTCATAAGTAACTCCATTAGAGGGGTGTCTCCACAAGTGCCTCTCAGCAGTCACTTCTACCAATTATCTTCTTCCGCCACTGATTGCACTGTGTTTTGCAGGTTAGTGGCATAGTAGTACAGTTCTATGTTGGGTAACCCTATGCTGCTCTCCTCTAAGTCCAGCTTAGATATAGGCAGTGCTACTCTTCTTCCCTTTTCTGCCCACACTAAGGATATTAGTAGGCTATCCAAGACTTTGAAGATGTCACACGTAAGCTTGTGCAGCAAATTCTGGTTTATGTAAAGGCATCAGGGCAGGAAGACCATGTTTGCCCCACTACCTGCCCCACCACCGAGAGCAGTGTGTTCCACAACATTTGTGGACTGCATCAGAACCTCCAGCATCGTCCCGATGTTATGGTGGTGCTGTTCCTCTATAGTGCATGTGACCATGACCCCCCAAATATCTAAATGTGTCAGTTTTCCATCTCAAACCCAGCCAGGGATGTGCATGAGCAGGGACAAGGTTTAGTGCCCCCAATGGGAACAGTAGAGTCTTATGCTTGCTTATCCTGAGACCAGCCACAGCTTCAAAGTCATCCAGATAAGCTAATTATTGCGGACCAGCGTCCCCAGGCCTCCTCAAGTGAAAAAGGACATCATCTGCGTAAAGAGAAATCAGGTGAGTGGATTCACCTATTTTGATAGTGACGCCCTCCAAGGGCTCAAATGCCAGAGCAAACAATAGTCGGGATAGGGGACAGCCCTGTTGCGTACTACGTTCCACCGACCAGTCCTTGGAGACTACCCTGCAGTTTCTGACTCCGGCCCTAGGGGCACACAGTTGCAAATGGTCTTTCCCAAGCCCATTTGTTGCAAGACCTGCATCAGATATGTCCAGTCAAGTGTATCAACTGCATTTATGATATCTACTGAAGCCAGAACAAGACCCTCCTGACAATATTTCACTGAAAGCAGAACATGTTTCAGTCTCCTCAGAATCATGGTTGCGCTAAGACCCGATATGAAGCCACACTGGTCCTCATGCACCAGTGCCCCCACCACTGCAGCAGCCTTTCAGCCTGTATCTTGCATACCACTTTTGTATTGGTATTCAGCAGAGTGAGGGGTCTATATGAGGAAATGTCCATTGTATCCCCCTTTACGGTTTGGACACCATACGGATCACTACTTCCCTCTGGGTAGATGGTAAAGTGCCCCTCCTCCTACCTTCCCAGTACACCTCAAGCAATGGCTTTTCTAGCTGTGATGAGAAAGCCATCTCTCCCCGTGTCTTGCCTTCAGCCATCTACCCCATTGCTTTTTTCAGCCCTTCTGGGGTGATCTCCGCTTCAAGATCCTCTTGGAGTATTGACAGTACTACGGGGAGATCCACCCAAGCGAGGTGCGCAGTGATAGACTCAAGCTCAGTCTGTCACCCCCCGCCATACAGTCATATGAGATGTTTCTCATTTGAGTACCTAAGCTAAGAGCTTGCTGGGTTTATTGCCCTCCTGGTGCAATCCCTGTCTATTCTCCCTTGGTGTGAGCCTGTCCAGTCTATCCCTAGTTACTCCTATTGTCTGTCTGATATTCACAACTGCTGTCAGTGTATCATGAGAATCAGCTTCCCATCTTTAAATATATGTTAGTCTGTCTTCCAATGCTCCCAGCTCCCCCTGCAGCAGCTTTCTGAGACCACAGCATTTAATCATACATTATTCCCAGCATGACAGTTTTCAGCGCCTCCCACTCCATGCCTTTGCCGGCTGTTGATCCCCAAGTATCTGCCAAATAGACTGACAGTGCGATGCCCAACATTTACCTACAGGCTGTATCCAAAAGGGCCCCAGACAATAGTCTCCATCTATGGGGACCTTAGGCAGCCCCAACCTATTAAGTTCGAGTATCAGGGGAGAAGGGTCTGGTAAATATTGTCCCAGATATGTGGTTGACTGTACCTCAGCATTTAAAGCTGCCGTTCCCAAGGCATGATCCAGCCTGCTGTATGTGTTGTGCGTAAGGGAGTGGCTGGAGTACTGCTTTTAGTCCAGGGGCATTGATCTCCAGATTTCTACACAGCCCACATTTTGCATTGCCTGTTGTAGTGCCTAAGTAATACCCGGCTTTGCGGATCACCTTGGGGTCAATCTATCCATGTCGCCATGCTTTATAAAGTTGAAGTCCCCAACCCACAGTATTCTAGCGCCCATACAGTAAGTCAGCATCTTAAAATGAAAGTCTTGATGATCATTATTGGGGGCATACACATTCAGGATGCAAACTTCTGTACCATCTAGCATCCCTTGTAACAGGACATATCTGCCACAAAGGGCCTGCCTCTGAATACTGCAGTTTAAAAGGGATCCCTGGCGCCAGTCAGACCGACACCCCCCTCGGTATATGAGAAGTATGTTGACTAATATAGCCGCCCTCTCCATTTCTATTTTAGTTTGGTTTCCTCCTCATCTACCATAAGTGGTTTCTGCAAGCAAGCTATGCTTAACCCTTGCGCAATAAGGACATAACACTGTGTCTCTTCATGTATTCACTTAATCCCCTGAAATTCCATGCCATGATCTTATTGCGTCGCCCTGTGAGGGGAAACTCTCAGGGCAGATTCACAGTCCCACAGCCCCAATCGGGCATCCCCGCTCCTCTCCTGACGTCTTGTAAACTGTACCTCTGGCTGCAGTGAACAAACTAAAATGACCTCCACTGTTTACACTGTCATATTAAATAACAAAACAAAACATCAATACAGAACATTTCTCCTTCCCTAAACCCTCGCCCATCATATATGGTTAGAATCTGCATCCCAACCTATTCCACCTGGTCCCAAAATACCAAGATTTTGAGTCAAACAAACACTCAAACACTGAATAACTGCTTCCATGTGCAGAAGGGAGGCAGTCTCAAGCAGTCTCCAGTCCCACTCGGGCCTCCCTCTCGCGGTCCTGTAAAGTCCTAAACATTATGCCTGTTGAGATGTGCTGCTCAGTATGTAATCTGATCCTGATGCATAGTAAACTGATTATTCCTCAGTTATATGTTTCAGCCATGCTCTTTACTCTCCCCCTGCCCCATAGCATGTCAGCTACACATAGTATTCAAATCATCATACACACTGTCCTCTCATCAGGCATCCATGTTGCTCCTTCTGGTGATCATCCTTGTCCAGCAAGTGTTGATTTCAAAGCGTGCAGTCCTCATCCATTGACTGCTCACACTCGCTCATGCTCTGTAGGCTCACTAACCAGTGTACCATCTTCGTGCATAACCACTCTGGGAGTTTGTCAGCTCTGGAGGTCTTCCGATCTCTGCAACATACCGGTGCCTGTGTTCCTGGATCACATAAGCCTTCCATATCATCTGGATTGAGGCATACCTTGTTTATGTCTGGGGCATGGTCCCACACCTCTAACCAGGACCACACATCCTCTGGTCTTTTGAAAAAGTTAGTTTTCCCATTGGCTATCACCCAAAGGCGTGTGGGATACAGCAACCATATGGTAAAAACATGGTTTTGAGTTTTTGTTTTACGTCCATATCAGATTTTTTCTGTGTCTGCACTTTGTGTGTACAATCCAGGAGCACAGCAGTTTTATGATTTTCATAGCGCAGCGCAAGCGGTACACAGAATACAGTCTCTGTCTCTATAGTTAAAAATTCTGGCTATCATAACATTGGGCGGAGAGGAATGGCAGCGACCTCTCTGTCGGTTCTATGTGGGTTCTTTCAACAGCAGACATGTTCGATAAACCTTTCGGTTTCAAAGTGCTTGTGATCCCTTCCTCTAAGAAGCATTCAGCCGAGTCACCTTCTGCGCTCTCTCGGGTAAGCCCTGCTGCTTCAGATTATTCTAAAGCGATGGACCCTCAGCATCTTCAGCTCTACTTCCCAGTGCTTTGGTTGCTACCATCAGTCGTGTTACGTAGTCCTTGAGCTTTAACACCTCTGTATCCATTTCAATAAGTGACTGCTCTACAGTTGATATCGCATGGGCATCCTTATGAAGACCCATGCACAGAAGGCCAACCTCTATAGTAACTGCATTCATTTTCCCCTTCAAGGCAGTACGTGATACATGAATGGCTTTCAGTATGTCCGCCCTGGTGAGGCCCCGTCTGTCTTGTATTTCGAGAGGTTGAGCTCTGCGGGGTCGTGAATTGCATAATGCTGTTGCCCTGGTGGGTCTTAGTATTCTTATCTTTACCCATGTTGTGTGTGCTACGCCCCTCATCTATGCCAGCCACACACCTCGAGGGAGAGTTCCATTCAGCATACCTTACAGTTTACTCCTTCTATATCCTACCCTCAAGGAATGTTGCTCCTCAGCTGTTGACCCGTCCCTTCTATCTTGCACGTATCAGGCTTCCCATTTAAGTGCGTCTACACAACACTTCCTCTAGGTTTGGCTGAGGGACAGGACAAGCACCCCACTGCTACCTGCACTGCTCTACTGACTCTGGCCAGCAATTTTTAGCTCTTGCCACACTGCCTGTCTGTTGCTAGCTCCCACTGTCACTCAGCTCTTCCATTTCCCTTCTGTTGCAAGCTTGAGTCCCTCAGGTTTGCCACATCAGGGACCCTGTTCTCTCCTTGGGCCCCAGTCACCTCACCTCAGTCTTTTCCATCTCCCAGGAGGGGGTAGGGCAGGCCAGGCTGATCTTTTCTCCCCTGCTATTATTTGCTTCCCGGAAATTGTTTTCTAGGCACTTTACTGATGACAGTGAGTCATCCAAGTTGACCCATAGACCTGGCTTCATTATCTCAGAGCACCTTAGACAGGTGTTCTCAGTTTCTACCAAAAAGCTGGAAATATCCGCTCAGAAGGCTTTAAAAATATCTCACATGCCTGAAGTCATTCCTAAGGCAGGCACTTTCCTCTTCTAGCACTAATGAGGATCTGCATCAAGGTGTGCCATGGACCAGACTGTAAAAAAGGCATATGGATACTCTGGCTTTTGGTTAGGCAGTTGAAGGCAGTCATAATCAAGATGCAGTGGTTTGTCACATTCCTGGACATTAGTGCCATTGTACTGGCTGCAGTATTGACAACTAAGTCCCTGATTAGTACATGGAAGTTAGGGGAAATGCCATCCCTTGACCTTTGATACTGTTACTGCTGATGATAAATCACTTTTGGTGAATAAGATGGCCCTCATTTGTTCAAAGCCAGGAAGCCAGGATTAGAGTCTTTAGGAAGCCCAACTTTATTAGTATCGAGAAAAAGATATTTATTATTAAGTTGGCACCCGTGTTGTCAGAGGGCATCATCCAGAGGCAGACCATCCTATGGGGCCCGAAGAGATGGTGTGATAGGTCAGCGTATGGGTTCAGTTTTTGGCTGTTTGATGGCCTGTTTTATGGTCTTCTGGGCTTTTTGTTTTCTGTTGATTTCTCTAATAATACTACATGTACAAATGCATGCAGTCTCACATACCTTGAAAAACACCTATACAGCTTGTCTTCACAAGTTTCAAACTGGCCTGATTTGCAAATGTTGGCCACTTTTATAGCTATCTGATCGTTTCAGTGCCTTGACTCTCATTAGCATTGCTATGGTCTTTCAACCATGTCTCTAAGTCCAAGACATCAAATAGGTGGTGAATCTCAGGTGTCTTCTGCATGTTAGCAGCTTCTCTAGGCATGCTTTTATGCATTCTAGGAAGCGTTTCCCATGCAGGCGAATGCAGACTTGCCAATCCTGGAAAAGACCTTGCAGGTCCTAACACAGTCTGGACTACAGACGGATCTGCATTCGCTGCACAAGGTGTACTTGCATTCATCGGAGTTAGTGGAACAAGTCTCGCCTGAAAACTCTCAGTTGTTTTCTGTGATGTTTCCCTTTCAATAATTACAGGTGTTCTCTGAGCCTCACTACCAGCTGACTTTGGATCATAGATGGGGACAATGGGACCAATAGTGACTAGTACCATAAGAGCACACTGAATCTTTGATACAGAACTAGGATTGCTTTGTCCTGACTCTTTGGGGGCATACGTTCTCAGGGCCTCTCTCACTACAATCTGTATATTCTCTTTCTATATAACCCCCACAATGCCAGGGTCAGGAGCCTCCGGTGCCCAAGGTATGACTAGCTGTATGGAGGTGGATGTTCTGCCAACAGTCCATTAAACAAGCTATCACTAGCTTCACTATCGCTGTCTTTATGTCCCCTTCTATCAGTTTTGCCCGTCTTTATCTCTACCCCTCTATCACCTCCATCAGTCATCAATGCAGGACACGGTTTCGCTCACGCAATCACGTCTATTCTCCATCTCTTTTATTGTTCATCCCATCTCGCATCTGAAAATGAACACATTGCTTTTTGTCATTTTACATTTGTATTAGTCTCTCAATTTTACATGTGCAGCCCGTTCCCATGCATTAAACGCCTCAAACTTTGTAGGTCTAGGCCGTGGCTTAATCGCAAAGAACATCCCCCTCAAGTGATCAATTATTCTCAGATTAAATGTAACGTAGCATGGAAATGTCAATGCACCTTCTTTCTCATAGATCTAGCGCCAATTTTCAAGCCAAACAATAGTATAAAGTCCTACATTAATTGCCATATAATGATCTGGCATATCCTCAGGTGGCACCTCTTCACGATTCTATTAGGAATACCCACCTATCCTCGAATCATATCTCTGATCGCTTTAAAACATCTAATTTTTCCTTTTCAGAAAAGTACAATTCAACTCTAATTCAAGATTTTCCGAGTTCCACAGTGGTATAGACACTAAACAACATAGTAACACCAAATGATGAATCCAACCAATCACAGCTTGTCGTTACACTAACCAACCTATCCCAGTGCAGTACACATTGACTTCACTCTTGCTCCTCACAGCAGCTCACCCTCCTTCACAATTTCTTCACACACACACACACACACATTCTCTTGAACAACAATTGTCTGTTTCACAAAAAAATCGATGGAATCCAATCACTCAAAGAACACACATTCGTAAATGGAACCTCGACCAGCGGAGAATCTCCTGAATCAGTATAGTTTTCTTCTGCGCAAAAAGGTCCACCTGACTATTCACAATTGTCCCATTCACACAAAGTTCCCTGTCTCAATATGGCCGTCGACAATGTCTTATGACAAAACCACAAAACTGAGCAGGAAAATTCTTCACAGTGTCTTCTACACCTTACTATATATCCGGGATCATAGGCCATGTCGGACCCAATAACAACATCAGCAATGACATATCACCACATTCACACAACTCTCACAACATCTCCACCAGACATCACAAACCCATTTTCACCAAAATCTAGACATGAGTTTCACACACACACCCTACTGATATTCGTTTAATCGCCTCTGTTTTCACCGCACGCCACCGGAACTGGGTTCATTCTCCAATCCTCGATCTTAGGTTCTAGACTAGGGATGCTGGGGTTGGGATCTAGGCTATTCTAGATTTGATTCAAAGTTCTCCTTACTTCACGTGCACAACCATCCTCTGCTACCAACTGATGGAGCCTGGGCCTACTTACACAGTAACACTTAGTCAACAATCTTTTTGTGCGAAATGGGAGGTAAGGGAAAACACTTTATTTTCAGTCTCCAAATACAGTTTAGCCAATTTTGTTCACACAATAACTCAGTTCGACACCAAGTCTCAAGTTAGTACGTTTATTTCAAATTGAGGCTCAGAAGCAGATTCGTTTATATTAGTTGAGCATTAGTGTATAGAAATACATTACAAACAACGTGAAACCAAATCTACTGAAGCAATTTACCCCATTTAATGAAACGAAACCAACTAACTCAATTATCGCTGTGTAAGTAATAAGGAAACAAAATATTGAGTTAGATTGCATCAATCTGCCATCAAAAGGTAGCATACATTCTATATCAGTCCCTACACTATCATCAGGTGAGAGCCCTTAACCTAAAGCAGAGATTTAAAGTAAAATGAAATTAGAAAGGTGCCAACGGTCGGATGCCTCCATAGATGAAACTCCAACATAAATCAAGTAACATAAAGCCTCCCTAACCAAACTCAAGGTGTCCTAAGTCAGAATGCCAACTATCCCTCACTACATTGCATCATAACATCTGTTACATCCAAAGTACGCCCTGCAAACTGTACATTTCAATACTATCAGCACATACTGGTTTGTTTACACCACCTTACCATTCTCCTAAATGTTTACTCCAGCCGTCCTCGGTCTCATCTCCTTCACCCATTGGTTCTCACCTCCCATCTTGTTATCGCATTTCTTTGTATCAATTGCCTCTTTACATACCTACCTAACTACTAAGAAGAAAGACCCTTTTCTGCCTGCTAGCGAAGTCTTGTCCACCTGTACTGGGAACACAAAATTCATGCAACATTTCTACTGCAAGCAAGAAATATGGATTCAAATATTAACTTGAAAGTGAGCTTGATTTCAAATGCATCTCAAGCCCATAAGTTAGGCTAAGTTAGAACGTGCACAGATTACATTAAGTGTACTTCTCTACACCCAAAAAGATAAAATGTTCAGCATATGCTTTAGAAATTAGCACAGTAATAATATGCATATTCTTTTATTAAACAGCTCATTATTCCACTTATCCGTGAACACAATAGTAGATATTTCGCATAAGATAGTAATACAAAGGCATAACAATCATATCAGTTACATCTCCAGACACATATATATATAATTTGTTCTTGAGGATATTTAAAATATGCGATACCCCCACTATCATTTTCAATATTTATCACAGATTTCATGTGAGTGCGGTCTACAGGTGATTATAATGTGCTCCAATACATCCCTCGGGTGGAGTAATTTTCTGTACTCATCCAGGGGCCACTCTTAATTTGATGTCTGTGCCCATTTTGTGTTCCAGTACAACCCTGTCATGTTCCTTAAAGAATTACCAATGCTATAGCATCTGAAAACCTTGTGTACCAATTTGTAATTTCGTGATTAGTAAGGAGGCAGAGTCTAAATAAGGCTCCAGTGTGTACGACACTCTTCTATCTGCTACTTGAGGTCTTTGGGGAGTTCATTTCTTCCTTCACAATCCAGTCTATTGTTCTCCTTGAAGTTAACAATCAGCGATTTTTTAGCCTAATAAGTTGTGTACATCAGTGTCCTGCCAGTGGTACCGGACTAGCCATGTGGTATAGCCTGAGTACTCGCCTTGAGAAAGCAAATTGTACATTCAAGGTGAAGTTTTCTTCCTAAACTATTGTGACAATAGTTGTCGTGGCTCCCCAGTCAATACAAACATAGAGTCATATCAGCTTCTCTTTGCCAAAGACCCCAGGGAGAGTCTACATTAAGCCCTAAAGAACTGCAGTGACTGACTACTTGACATGACTGGTAGCTCATGCCCATGCTTGTGACGCTTGAAAGAGACTCCATTAATTCCTAATATTTTTATCTGTAAGACCTACATAGTCTGGTCCAGTATGCATTCTTTCCAATGAGTGACACTAAAATATCAAGGTGGCATCTTTCCACACTTATTACCTTCCGAATACAATTGAAAAATACATTTGTAAGTGCAATAAAGAGGTAAACATTCTTCTTTTCTGTGAGGTTTTCCTCCAAGATTTTGTAGTGAAGTATAATGTAGTAAAGCGTAGGAGACAGAAATACTTCAAGAGGAATATTTATGAGTCACAGCTGCTGCAGTTCCAGAGTAACTGTCTCAACTAGAATCCCCTGAGCTGCAGCCTCACACAGTACATTCTACATTCCGATGACATAGTACTATGATGGAATGGATGCAAGATCACCACAATATCTCCCTTCTTTACAACAAGTAACAACAGAAAAACAGTAAACAAAATAACATACTGTAAATACATCGATTCATAAATGTACATTCGATAATTAACACAAATAAACATCAATCGCGAAATCTTAGAGGTTTGATAACATTTCGCCTACTACTCCTACGCTCGGGTTCAGGATGAGAGGAACACTTTGGTTCAGAAACATCAATGTCAGAAGAGGAAGAAGAAGGAACACGAGAATGCAAAAGTGGTTTGGATGAAAGACGAGAATCATGAGGAAGGGTATCGTGAATATGCACCCTCACCACTCTTCTCTTATTCCACCATTCATTTCTGCTAGTTTTCACTGCATTCCTGGTCACCACCTCAATTCTGACAGGAGATTTAAATTTTGACATCCCCTTGGGAACATGATTGGGGTCTTTGACACGATCCCAGTCTCCAACACATAGTCTATTTTCTACAGGTTTAACTCTGTGGGTAGTGTCGTAATGGCTTTTTCATTTTACTTTGAACATTTTCAACTTTTGGTCTCACAATTTTGTCCATATTTAACAGATGTTCGCTTTTGTGTTGACACACTCTTAACCAGGCAGGACACAATTTAGAGGCAGGTGGGCATCCTCGTAACATTTCAAATGGTGTACTACCTGAGACAGCATTAGGACAACATCTGTGTGACCAAAGCATTTCTTCAACAGAATTACAAATATCAAACTTGTTCTGAATGGCCCATTGTATACATTCAACTAGAGTGCGATTCATTTTTTCCACCAGACCATTGGCCTGTGGGTGGTACAAAGCAACACACTTGTGTCTGATAGCATTGTTGCTAAGGAAACTCTTCATTTCCTTAGAAACAAATTGGACACCATTGTCCGAGACAATTTCTTTAGGAAAACCTTCCCTTAAAAACAGATTTTTTAAGAACTTGATAACACCAAAAGTATTTGGTTCTTCAACAAACTTCACTTCCCACCATTTGCTGTAGTAATCAACAACTACGATGGCAAATCTTAACTTCCGTAGAAGAGTACCACAAGGACCTATAAAATCTATGGCAAGCTTTGACCAAATTGTGTTAGGTAATTCAACAGGTTGTAAAGGAACTGCTTCTGTTTTAAGACCTTTATCACTGGAAGCACAGATAACACAACCCCGAACACTGGCTACAATGGCAGAATCCATTCCAGGCCACCAGTAACTGTCTCTAATTTTTCTTTTGGTTATAGTTTGTCCCAGATGTCCCTCATGACCATACAAAATAATCCTTTCCCTCAATGAAACGGGTGGAATGAATTTGTCTCCCCGTACAAGCATACCCTTTTCTTCAATAGATAATTCATCCGCCACTTTGAAATAAGGTTGTAATTTCTGAGACAGATTTTTCTCTTTAGGCCGCCCATGCATGACATACTCCCTGACACTATCCAGTTCTATATCTTTTGAAGATTCATCCAACCATTCATGTTCATTAAAAGTAGTGTCATGGCAAATATCGATACTTGCAATTAAACATTCTTCATCGTTTTCCTCACAGTTTTCTGGATAATCAGTAAAACTTAGAGGTGAACGAGATAAGTAGTCTGCTCTTATGTTTTTACCACCTGGGATGTATTCAATAGTGAAATTGTATTGTAGGAGTTTAGAGCTCAATCTTGCTATTCTCGGGGTGTGATCTTTGATGGTTGTGCCACTTAGAATACTAACTAAAGGTTTGTGGTCAGTTTTAAGCACAAATTTCCTTCCCCAAATAAAACATTTAAACCTTTCAACCACCCAGCAACAACTTAAAAGTTCTTTTTCAATGACAGAGAAGATTTTTTCATTAGACCTCAAAGACCTTGAAGCAAACCCAATTGTTACTTCACTTTTTCCCTTCAACTGAGCAATGGTAGCACCCAGACCATCATTGCTAGCATCCACCGTAATGATACATTCTTGTGAAGGATCAAACGGTGCAAGAACTCCCGAAGAAATGATTTCCTTTTTTAAACCATCAAACTCAACCTGACATTTTTCCTCAGATAAAATTTTTTTGTCTTTCTTTAATAATTCACTTAGCTTTAGAGTTTTGGCTGAGAAATTCTGAATAAACTTTGAAGATTTTTCTATATGAGTCCATGTATTAATCACTATTCATTAAGCCTCGTCCTGCTTGAAGTGTGTTTTTTGAGACGACTTTTGTGAAGGGCTTGATTGACAACCTGCGCATCAGCTCTTCAATGAAGGTTGAGCCTCCCTTCTTCCACAGACACTTACTACCTGTTTGGAGATTGAGGAAGTGGACGTGGATTCTCCATCAGGTTCTGCACAACTGATGTCACTCCCAAAGGTAAGTTTATTCCTCTCTTCCCCTGATATGTTGGGGACTGCCTTCTTTAAAAGGTGCTGGGAGTAAATCTGGTCAATTTCTTTGATATGTTAGCTTAATTTTGTAAAAACTCTAATTATCGGGCTTTGTATGTTCCGCTCAATTTGCATTTTTTTACACTTATACTTCTCATGTCATTTTCACTGGTAAGAGAGTGGTTGAAACTGAAAATGTCTCGCCAGAACTGTGAATCTGATTGTGTTCTCCATCTGCACGCTCTGCACTTGCAACTTTCGATGTGTAATTTAGAAACTATTTGGAAACACTTTGTGCATGTATCTCACATGAGTTTTGCATGCAATGTTGCAACACAATTACAGATTTAAAATGAGCTACTACCCAAACTTAAATCTCCAATTGCGTATTGTTTTCAGGACAATTATACATATTGTGCATGGAAGGAATTGTATAATCTTGCCCACCACTAACTGAGAGCATATATTTAGTATGTTGTTGGTGCTCCAACTTGTATTGAGATATTCAATAGATTTTGTGGCATCCTTGTACAATTGTGACCCTACCTTCTTTAGCCAAGAGAAGCCCGTGCAAGAACGAGCAGTAGGGCCGGGTTGGGGGGATTCAACAGACGACCATGAGGGAAATTAAATAAATAATTAGTTTTCCCTCTTCTTCGTCTGTTGAAATCCCCCCTCACCTGGCCAAAACATCTTTCCTGTACGGGCCACGGCTGCCTTTAGCTTCTTTGAGGTTGACAACCGGCTCTTGGATTGGGAACAAGCCAGACTGTTCTGGAAATGGGGCTAGTTCTTCTCTGCTTTTTGTGGGTGGCCGTATAAGTTTGATTAGCCACGTGCAGAAGACGCGTACATGACTGTGCTAAGTAATCAATCTATGAGTGGGTCTCTTTTCAATGCTTTAAATGGTCTTTAAGACCATGTCATCACAAAAATATCATGATGCGATAGGACTTTTAAGACTTACTCTTCCACTCATTTCTACTTTATACACCAGTCGTTTCAAAGATTTATCAAGGGAGGCACAGTGCAAGACTTCTAGTCCCTACATTTTGGACTTGCTTGCTCACTACACTGTTTTACAGAGGTCCTCAGGACAGTCTTTGTCTGGTCTAATCCCCTCCCATCTTGGCAGTCTCTATTTATTCTTCAATTCCTGACGCTGAATTAAAAGCTAAATTAAACAAAAAACAATCAAACCACGTATACATTTATTGCCCAGATTACTTTATATCATTAGAGTATGTTAAAGAGTTTGTACAAAAGGCACTGAGGTCCTATGATAAAAATCTAAATTAAGGAGTGCCTTCAAAACACTATAACATGAACAATAATGTATCAATGTGTCACAAAGTGCTTAATTGGATTGTTACCTCTCACAATTCAGTAAACAATAAACAAAATACAGTGCCAAAAGGGGACACATTTGTTAAGCACAATTTAAAATTAGCTTAACACTAAACAAGTGTATTGTCTTCGCCACGGCTTTTCGGCAATATCCATAAAGTCACTACTCCAATCAAATACCTTTCTTCCCTGAAAGGACAAATGGGGGCAACCTAGTTATAGAGTAAAAAATCATCAGTTATTTGTCTTCCACTACTCAGCGCAATATCCATAAATCTAACACCTGCCCCAGTTCATTGCATTACGCCCCCAAACAGCGAAACATTGCTTTTACAAGAGCGTCGGCATATGGTCACCAGGGGTCACATCCGCGGCCCCTGCCTTGCCCCATATGCCCCCTAGCATTTTCTTTGTAACACCTCGCCACAGAGGTGCCAAAATCAGCGCCTGGGACACAGCGCAGCAGGTCCTTATGGATGTTGGTTTGGGCTCCCTCTCCTTGTTTTCAGTTAATGTTTTGATTAAACTAATAGTGAAGAGTATAACATTATTTCCTATCCTAACAGTGTAATAATACTGGAATACAATTAGCTGGAATATGACTTTCCCTGACAGCTAAGTTTTAAG
The DNA here is from genome assembly GCF_964204655.1 of Triturus cristatus. Taxonomy (NCBI): domain Eukaryota; kingdom Metazoa; phylum Chordata; class Amphibia; order Caudata; family Salamandridae; genus Triturus; species Triturus cristatus. Next base: position 1,512,779,027 of record NC_140589.1, read on the forward strand.
TAAAAAATGCTTTTAAATGTATGTTGTGCGCATGCTTGCGGGAGGAGAGTGTGTTTATGGGTGAGTGCGTGGATGTGTGTATATGTGTAAGCATATGTGTGTGAGTCAAAGTGATGGTCAAAGGGAATGTGATGTCATTTCCCTTCCCCAGGTATTTTGGTGAATTGATGTCCATGCGTGGACCCAGTCGGAGACATTGCTTTTTTAAAAACTGTTTGAATTCTACCTCCAATGGAGGACTTACGTACTCCTCCAAAATTACATAACCTGCATGTCCTCTTATCTCACATTTACTCTTCTACCAGATTAAGGCAGACGAAATAAACCAATTCTTATGAATTTATGCCTGCTAGTTCACAGATATATTCACAAACAAATAAAACAGGTTCAGACCCCCCTTCTTCTGCGAAAGTTGACAACCTTCCATGACATCAGTCCATTAGAATATTGATATTGCCCAGTGCGTTACAATGAAAAGTGGAGACATGGTTAAACTTTCATTGAGAAATCCCCATCCAAGAACTTTGAAAAGTAATCATTCATGTATGCTTCATATGTTGAACTACAGGTTTTATTTAGGTTTAGTTAAGGGCTACCAATACTTTCTTTGTGTGTGAATTCACTTCTTGCAGTGTGGAGACAATTGGGGTTCTCTTATTAGTAGCAAATTCGTGAGAGAGGCTACACATTTCAGGTCAGTCTCTCCCTAGAGGGAGTTGCAGGAGATTTTTAAATGACACCATTAGTGTGGTGGATCTGCACCAGTTAGGTTTACAGTATAGATATTTTTCTCATCTAAACTGGCCTGAATTTCCATTGTTCAAAGATTATGAGGTTCATCAGCCATCCCAGTATCCTTTCTCAAACCTGTCCAACCGAGCTGTTGGAGCAGCACACCCCTTGCACACATGGGATGCTCAGCCTTGACTGTTAGCGTTCTCTACAGCACTTACATGCCAAAAGTGCCACACTGCATATACCTTTAAAGAGCGATGGTAGAAGGGCAATGAAGAATTTTATATGGGGAAACCTCTGACTGAGGGATACACATACAGCCTTAACAAGCATGTACTGAATATATTCATGGGGTCGCATTAATAGATGCTAGTTCACTTGAAATATATATCACATTGAAATTCCTTTCAACTGGTACCTGTAAGGAATTGGATTACTGGTTGAAGGGGGTTGAGAACCCACTCCAAATATTAATCATAATCCTTTTCAAGGTGAACCACAAAAGTTATCTATGTTTAACCTTCTGATAGCTAGACACAACAGCAGTCAGGCTCAACCTAGAGGCAATGTGTAAGTATTTATGGAGCACTCAAATGGCAATAAAGTGAAAACAATACAAGAATAATCCCAATTTACAAAAATAGAGGATATTTGAATAAATAAAATGATATCAGTAGGACCAGAGTTATGAGTTCTTAAAGATTTAGGTAAAATAAAAGCGCAAAAAGAAAGTGAAGTGCCAACTCAGGGTATCTGATCGCTTCATAGTGGGACAAAGTCACAAGGTAAGGCCAACTGCAATTGAGTGTGGGTTCGTATGGGACCAGGTTCAGCCTGTGGGGAGTTATACCATCTATCCTTGGTGTTGGGCAGCTGTGTTGTGCTGTAATGCATGTCTCTGTGTAGTGCTGTGTTGCTCTGTGTCGGGTCTGTTGAGGCTGGCAATCAAAAGCTTTACCGTGCTGCAATGCAAGGCTCTGTGTCAGGTCCGGTAAATCTGGCAATCAGGAGCTGTGCTATGATGCATGGCCCTGCGTTGCTCTACACTGTACTGCATTGGGTCTAGTGAAACCTTCAGTTAATCAGAGAGAAGTGAAGTCTGACTTCAGTCACATGTCCAGGCCTTAAGGACAGCATTTGGGTATCAGGAGTCACTGCCACAGAGGCCAGCCGCATGGTACCAGGTCAGTTGCAGTTGGATCTGGTAAGCTGTATAGCAGGAAAGATCTCTGGAAGCTTGCTTTATCCCTGTAGCTTAAACAGGAGGGAAGCCAACTGACTCCTGAAGCCACTTCTAGGGGTCTGGATTGAAGGCCAGGAGGTACACTCTTCTTTCTTCAGACAGAAGGGCAGTCCTTCTTCAGAATCTTCTCAGGTCCAGGAGTGTTCTGATTTCAGGTTCTGGGGTTACCACTTTTATGCTCAGTGACAGCCTGGGATGGGGGACACCCCCTTTGTCAAACTCTAAACTGGCTCTAACCAGTTCCCCTCTTTTCCCTGGGCTTGGGGCCAGCATGGCTAGTAAAACAAAAGGGCAGGCAGGCCCAGGTGTGACCTGCCAGTGACAGAGTAGGTTTATTCAGTCAGGAAGGGCTTGGTACTTTGCCGTGCAATCAGGGCAGGGACATAGCCCTTTCCATCCATCTTGTCAGGAAATCCACTCCCCTTTACACCCAGGTCCTTTGTTTACCGTCTGGTCCCCATTCACATTCCCCAGTGGGGGAGCAATCAACAGTAAGGAGACTCTTGATACTGGCAGAAAGGCACATTTTGCTAAGGCAGACAAATGCCAATATTCTAAAAGTGCCATTTCCAAAATGGTAATTCGAAATGTGACTATACCACAATAGAGGATTTTTAATTGCCATTAAAGCTATTTTTCCATTTGTTCCTAAACTGAATTTAGCTCTTATTAAGAGTAATAAGATAAACTAGTGTAAGTCTGTAGGAAGCAAGCCTTGCCACAGTGAAAAATGACTTTGTTGGTTTATCACTGCCTGGACATGTAAATCATTAAATATCTATGTCCTACTTTTTAAGTGTGCCCTGGGAGTGTTTAGGGCCTTGCATAAGGGAGACCTATAAGTATTAAAAAGCAAGGTTTAGGCCTGGTAAAAGGTTTATTTTGATAGGTCAAAATGGCTGTTTAAAACTGCACTACAGGCTGCAGTGGCAGACCCGAGACATGTTTTACCTTGGTCCTACTTTAGTGTGTGGCTCAACGTGCGTTGCATGCCACTAGTAGTATTTAATTTAGAGGCCTTGGGTACATGTAGTACCATATACTAGGGACCCATAAGTATATTAAATGTGCCAAATAGGAATATACCAATTTAACCATGTTTAAAAAGGGGAGAGCACAAGTGCTTTACCACTAGTTAGCAGGAATAAAGTCTGCAGAGTCCTAATGCCAACAACAACTGGGTACAACAGGATAATGAAGGCAAAAATATGGGGGATTGCCATGCGAAAGATGTTCATTTTCAACAGTGCTTCAATAAGCATGCTATGTTTACTCAATGCCATAGTAAAGGGGGTAAAGTACAATGATTTTCAGCAGGTTTACCTCATTGATATTTGAGTGCTTCATTCTGTATGTGTTTAATTACCTAGTACTTTCTATTTCTTTCTAAATGAATTAGCAGATTTTAGTGTATGCCACTCTGAAGAAGTATCCACATTGCATCTGTCCATGAGTGCACAAACCGAAAGTGTGGCAAGGAGCACCACAAAACAAATTCCTTACATTGCCTCAGACTTGCTGAAAATGGATTGGATTCCATGTCAGAGTGATCTACCAGTGTCTTTCATAAGAACACATGCCTGGTCATTTATCACATATATGTTATACACACTACAGAAAAACATCAGAGCTTAAAATGAAACAAACAGATAGACAAGTTCATGTCACATTAACTATGGCAATGGTTTGATATTGCTCCAAGGTTCCCAGTAGGACCACCAAGAAGTCATCTTCATATATTGAAATGTTGAAAGAACACCTATTGACCACTCAGAAACAGACACTTAATCTAATCCTGCCTTCCTTCATGATGTCACCTTCTACATTGAAGCCAGATGCCTGTAGAGGGGGGTATATAGAATTCCGGAATTTTTCTGTAGGGATAATATATTAACACCAGAAAAATATTTAGAAAACCAACTTTTTGATAAGGAGTCAAAGAATCCCCCTTCAACAGGTTATGTGGTGACTTAATGAAACACCACTTAGCTAAAAACAAAACTACATTTAAGACATGTAAGACAACAACATTATATAAAAGGTTGTTCTAAAACATTTTCACTAATACTACAATACTGGTCTAACACCTGATAACAGTAGCACCCTATACAAGAGTTGCTCTTTTCCCATGCTGCAGGCTCTTCTCCTTGGCTGTATCACCCATTGGGCTGCAGAACATGAGTTCTTGCATTTGGCAGTCATTCCTAGTAGAAACTAAATAAAAAAATGGCACACATCTGTTATAAACAAAGATGTACATGAGAGGCACCTCAGGGAGCTCATGGCATTAAAAGGGTTTAATCTTCTAGGCTAAACTGATGCAGTCTGTGCCAATCGTGCCCTTCTTTCTTGCTTAACACTAGAACCTTGATGTGTCATGTCTCCCTGATAACTATAGAATGTAGAGCCTCAGGAGCTTTGAGGACCTTTTCCACAGACCCCAATGGATTCATCAAAAAGATTGGACCTTCCCTAGTGCCACTGGTGGCTCTAGAAAACCATCAACCTTCTAGTGAGTTTTCCTTGCTTCTTAGTGAGTTCCCTCAGCTTCATGTAGACATGGGTATTCTCATCACATTACACATGTCACAAAACTTCACAGTCAGAACTCCAGTGCCATCAGTGGAACAGTACTTCATACTATGAAATGGGTAGGAAGGGACCGCTGCACACTGCGAAGCCGATGGCAGGCAAAAACCTGATGGCATGTCTCACCCGATGTTTTCGGATGTTGCTGTCCTCCCAGGCTCAGAGCAACGTGGCTTGCAGTGACTGCTCTGGGGTCAAGGGCCCTCAGGACATGGTGACTGGTGCTGGAATTAGAAATCACAGCTCTAAAGTCAATCACCATGAGAACAAAGCAGCTTGCACTCCACAGGATGTGCCAAACTGGAGGCTGGCATCACTGACCCTGGGTGAGCCACTGAGGCTTGGACAGCCAGCTGACACATAGCTTGGGAAGTCTGAAGCTAATGACAGAGTAGTGAGTGCTGAATTCAATATACCAATGTGAGAGGTAATTGCCAAGCAGTCGTCAGCTGTCCCTATAAAGTTTTGAGGAGGCAGGGATGGTCCTGTAACATATGCAAAAGAATAGACAGATCAAGAGGGTACTACCATTCCTTTATTTGTGCATTTCCCTCTGCCTACAGAGGGGCATGTGATGGAGAGCTAGGCCCCTGAAGGGATAGTTCTGAACAAAGTTGGAAACCGGACCCTTAGGCATAGAGAAGGAACTGCTCCATTATTTTAAATTACCTATGGAGGCAGAACAGGGGAGATGTCAAGCCAGATACAGAGATAAGCAGGCAGTTGAAAAGCCATAAAGAGGCTGTCACAGATCTGGATAAGGCAGCCACATACTGGTGACGACATATGCAAGGCAGTATACAAAAAAGTGATGGATGAAATGCTTGAATTAATATTGCCCTAGTTAGGTTTTGTCAGCTAGGTATAGCTTGATTCCAGTGACCCAGTGTGCACAGGACCCATGTCTGGAACTACCCATCCAATTTATGGCACCACACTAAAGTATACAAAAAAGTGACGAATGGATTGCTTAAATTAATCTCAGCCACTGGTAATTACTAGACCTGGATGAAATTGCAATTGCACTGGAATAATTGGTGTAATTTTGGTAAATTTGCTTAACAAAATGTATTCGAAATGACCGAAATTACGCCCTTACTCCACATTGCGTAATTTTGTGGGAGCGTTTTTACACGAGATGAACAGTTTGGATAACTTTTGAGCACAAGCGACATTTAAGGTCAGCTTTTTAGTATCCAAGTAATTTTGGAGCGCAAAACTACAAATTAGAACATGAATGGCAGTGTTTTGACCACAGTGACAGTTCCTTTACTGTGAGTGGGCAACAGACATCTCAGGATTTTTTGTTTTACCAAAGTGGACAGTTCGGGTAATTTTGAAATGCAAACCTGAAAATCCAAATGCAAACTGCAGTGTTTTGAATGCGAGCAATCGGAAAGCAACTCAAAATTATATTTTCAATGTTGAATTTTTACCCCAAAGGACAGTTCAGGTAAGTTTTTTAGTGCGATATGCATTTTGCATCATTATGAGAAATGTTGGGTCATTTTTCAGTTATACTTGAAATTATGCTACCCAAAAATGTGTAAGTTATACCCACCCCTAGTGATAACTCGGGCCACATCCCAGTCCATTACCATTCTGCACACCATGCCACCCTAGTTTGGACCCAGCCATATACACATCACTCTTGGTTCTGCTTCAATGGGAACAAGTCATCCTGAACTGACAGGCTAAGTCCTTCCTGAAGTGGAATACAAACAACCCAGGACCAGTTTCTCTCTAGCTAGGGCTCATCAGCCTGGATTCCAGCGACAGTGTGCCCAGGACCCACGTCTAGGCATACCGTCCCACTTAGTGTGACATACCAAAGTATACAAAAAAGTGATGGAGAGAATGCTTAAAATCATCCAAGCCACTTGTAATTACTCAGGCTGCAACCCAGCCCTATATTACTTTGCACACCAAGCAAACCTCAGTTTGGACCTAGCCATATGCAAATAAGTCTTAACCATGCTTCCATAGGAACAGTCCAGTCCTCCCTGAACCAGAATACATGATACCCAGGACCAGTTTTGCCCTAGTTTGGGCTCATAAACCAGATGTAGCTTGATTCCAGTGACACAGTGTGCACAGTGTACACGGGATCCACGTCTGAGCATACCTGTCTCACTTAAGACGACACACTGAATGCTTGAATTAATTACAGCCTCTGGTATTTTCTTGGGGAACCAAGCTATACCTGCCTAATGAGCCCTAACTAGAGTGAAATTGGTCCTGGGTTGTTTGTTTTTATGCTTCAGGGGAGACATGACCTGACAGTTCATGCTGAAGCATTTGCATGCTTCAGGTTGTCGCTCTAAGTGGGTTAGATATGACAGACAAGGGTTCCGTGCACACTATGGAGCATATTTACAATCCCCTATCGCCACCACAACGTCACTTTTACCGACGTTGAGGTGGCTATAAGGGCTGCGCCTTATGTACAATGCAGCATTAAGCCACTTAACGTAGCTTAACGCTGCCTTGTACATAAGGCCCCCTTTCACGCTATGGTAGTTGTGGAGAGTGGTAATCCACATAGGGCTCACACCAATAACCCTAAGGAAAATGGAGAATATATGCTGCAGAAACCAACAAAACGCACACATTCAAGTCTGTCTTTGAACGTCAGGTCCAATAACCCCAGAAAAAAGACAAAACTGCTAGCACTACTGGAGAATGAGAAAGCAGATATGGGCACACTCCACCAGATCCACCAAAAGGAGAGAGCAAGGAGAATAGTAGCTAGACAACGCCTGGTACAAACGCAAGCTCATGCCAGTGGGAGCACTAAAGCTAACATTGTTTCGATCATGTTTAAAAAAGGAGTGGGGATCACAGTCTTAGAAACATTAACTGACAGATAAGGCATGCATTCTTAAAAGGAAATTAGGTGGGGAAACATTTACACTTGGTACACTACAATGCGAACCAAGGGTGGGACTAGTTATAGCAGGAAAGCAACTGCTGACTCAAGGATTTGCAAAAGGCTTAAGTATCTTTAAGGGGGAATTTGTTCAGGCGGTGGAAGAGTATGTGAAACGTGTAACAAAACGTGTTACAAAGCGCAAACACTACTCCCTTCAGCATTAAAAACCAATAAGTCTGTCTTGCACATCAATGGGCTAAAAAAAACGAGAGGTTGTTCTCAAATATGGTGATGGAGACAAATCTGATATCTGCAGGGCATAAACTACAAGTCCCTCTGTATGATGACCCAAGAGTCGCAGGAAGAACAGAAACAATTTTTGGACCACCTCCACTAATGAATAAAAGAAGGAATGCTTAGTGGCGAATATGGACATGGTGGTAAGACCCCGGTCACAGGCCTGCACTCTCCCCGGCAGCTCCTCCGCTCCTGACTTCGCCGCTGAGCCCCCAGCCTGGGTGTTCTAGGCTGCTGTCTGCCCTGCGTGCCGCAACGTGGTAATTGTTGACCTCCTGAGTGTATTTTTTTATTGCTCTCATTATTGTCATTGATTGTGCATTTGTGTCCCATTTCACTGTGCTGTTTTCTGTTTTTCCTGCTCATTTACTTAATTGCATTGTATTCACTGCCCCTCTCGCATCCCCTTGCCGTTCCCATCTCCCTGTTCCTGCCGCTGCTGACCCGCAGCCCCTCCCCCCTGCCCTCACCCATTTCCCGCCTCCCAGCTGAGCATCCATCCCCTCCCCTACAAATGCCAACCGCTGCGGGGGAGCGCTAGTAAGACCTTGACCCCGGTCACAGGTCTGCACTCTCCCCGGCAGCTCCTCTGCTCCCTACGTCGCCGCTGATCCCCAGCCTGGGTGTTCCAGGCTGCTGTCCGCCCTGTGTGCCGCAACGCGGTAATTGTTTACCTCCTGGGTGTATTTTTTTATTGTTCTCATTATTGTCATTGATTGTGCATTTGTGTTCCATTTCACTGTTGTTTTCTGTTTTTCTGTTTTCATTTACTTAATTGCATTGTATTCATTGCTCCTTTCGCATCCCCTCACCGTTCCCATCTCCCTGTTCCCGCCACTGCTGACCTGCGGACCCTCCCCTTGTCCTCGCTCGTTTCCCACCTCCCAGCTGAGCGACCCTCCCCTCCTCTACAAATGCCGACCGCAGCGTGCTCGCACCTAAGGCAAGCCCATCTGCACCCCCCGCAACCCGCCTGTGTCCAGCGCCATGAACTCTGGCACCCCAGGGCCCCGCCAATATGACACCACCACCCTCCTCGCTCTCAACCCCGGAAGACACCGGGACTGCCAGAGCTCCTCACCGAATACCACCCATGGACCTTTCTCCTGCAGACACTGCCAATATTCCTGCACCATCTACAGCGCCCCCACATCCGCCGCAGGCTCACAGGACGCCCGGGCCACCAAAGCTCTGACGTGCATCCTCCTCAACGTGCACTCCCTCCACAGACATGTCGTAGAGATCTGGGACCTGATAGGCACCCTTGCGCCTGACGTCGCCTTCTTCACAGAAAGCTGGACCAATACCACCACAGGTCCTGACATCACCACCGCAATCCCCGACCATTACAAGATCCAGAGGAAGGACCGCCCACACCGCCGAGGAGGAGGACTCGCCATTGCACACAAGACCTCCCTCCCACTCTCCCCCTCCAGCACGAGTGACCCCCCACTCCAGCACAGAACACCTCCACTTCCAGATCCAGACCCTCCCCAGAACCACGGTCGGCGGCACCCGGACCTACAGACCCCCGGGACCCTGCTCCCTGCCACAACAGCAATCACTGACCATGTCAAACCCCATGCCATCAAATTCACAGACTACATTCTATTCGGAGACCTGAATTTCCACCTCGACAACTACAGCGACCCCGACTCCACCGCCCTCCTTGACAGCCTTTCCAACCTCAGACTGAAGCAGCTCGTCAACACCCCCATGCTCAGACCAGGACACACCCTTGACCCCATCTCCATAGGAGGGTCAAACGTCCACTTCAGCCACACCAAGCAGCCCCCATAGACCGACCACCACTGCGTACATTTCACCTTCAACACCACCACCATACCCAAACAGACCCTCCACGAAGGAATTGGAGCAAAATCACAGAGGAACACCTCAACCCCACCAACCTCCTCCTAGACCCCCCCACCACCACGACCAATGCCAACTCCGCAGCCAAAGAATTCCAACAATGGATCTCCAGATGCGCTGACAAGATTGCCCCCCTCCGCCACCCTGCCAAACAACGCCCCCTGAAGGGCACCTGGTTGACCACCGAACTCCAAGTCACCAGGCGCAACCACAGACCCCTTGAAAAAAAATGGCAAAGCCCAAAAACCACAGAAGACCTAAACAACCATAGGAGAGCCCTAAAGGAGTACCACCAGCTCATAAGAGACACCAAACGAACTTTCATCAAGAACAAAATCGACACCAATGCAACAAACGCCAAAGAACTCTTCAACGTCATACAGCAATTCATCAAACCCCCCAGCGAGGCCACAGACATCACACCATCCCAGGAACTCTGCAACAAGCTCAGCACCTACTTCCATAAGAAGATCAACACCCTCTATGACCACTTCAGCGACCAGACGCCGTTCACCACCCCTTCCCCCTCCGCTGACCACCAGCCGACCATCACCACCTGGACTCCTGCCACAGTGGAACTCATCACCACAACCATGATGAAAACCCGGTGTGGAGCCCCCATGGACCCCTGCTCATCACACATCTACCAGGGGGCCGCCATCGCCTGCGAACTAGGATGGACCATCCATGCCTCCCTCCAATTTGGCATCTTCCCTGACGACTGGAAGCGGGGGCAGAAGCCAAGCCCCTCCTTAAGAAGCCCAAGACTGTCCCTACGGACCTGAAGAACTACCGGCCCATCTCTCTGCTCCTGTTCACCGCCAAAATCACCGAAAGACTCATAAATGCCCAGCTGACCGCATTCATCGAAGAGCATGCAACTCGACCAGGGACACCCCGCAGCCCTCATCATACTAGACCTCTCCGCCGCCTTCGACACCGTCTCACACCACACCCTCGCAGCCAGACTGCACGACGCCAGGATACAAGAATCCGCCCTCAACTGGATCTGATTCTTTCTCCTCGGCAGAACCCAGAAGATCAGACTCCCCCCTTTCATCTCCGAACCCAGAGAGATCAACTGCGGAGTACCACAGGGATCATCACTCAGCCCCATGCTTTTCAACATCTACATGGCCCCCCTTGCCACCATCGTCAGACAGCATGGGCTCAACATAGTATCTTACACCGATGACACCCAGCTCATCCTCTCCCTCACGAAGGATCTCAAAGACACCAGGCTCAGTTTCCAGGAAGGAATATGAGACATTGCGGCTTGGATGAAGGACAGCTGCCTGAAGCTCAACACAGAGAAAACAGAGGTCCTCATCTTGAGACCCTCGACCACTGCCTGGGACACCACATGGTGGCCCTCCTCCCTCTGGAGTCCTCCCACCCTGACAGACCATGCTTGTCCTCTGCATCATCCTGGACTCCTCCCTCACCATGACCTGCCAGATCAACGCCGTCGCCTCCAACAGCTTCAACTGCCTCCGCATCCTCCGAAAGACCTTCAAATAGATCCCCCCCCCGAAAAGAGAAAAACCGTCACCACGCACTCATAACCAGCAGACTGGACTACGAAAACGCCCTCTACGCTGGCATCAACAGGACCCTTCTACACAAGCTCCAAACCATCCAGAATGCCGCTGCCAGACTCGTCCTCGGGGCCCCACGGCACGAACGTATGACTCAACACCTTCGAGACCTACACTGGCTCCCACGTGGAGAGGAGAATAACCTTCAAGCTTCTCACCCACACCTACAAATTCCTTCACAATATCGGACCCAAATACCTCAACAATAGAGTCTGTTTCCACGCACCCAAAAGAAATCTCTGATCCGCCGACCTCGCCCTAGCAGAGACCCCCGCATCCACAGAAGCAGAGTAAGAGGAAGGGCCTTCTCCTACATTGCAGCCAAGACCTGGAACAAGCTCCCAGTCAGCATCAGATGCTCCCAAACCTGCACGTTTTCAGGAAGGACCTTAAAACCTTGCTCTTCGACTGAGCATGAGCTGCCTAATCCCCCCCCCCCCCGCACCTTGAGACCCTCACGGGTGAGTAGAGCGCTCTATAAACCCCTGATTGATTGATTGAATGATTGAGTGGTACACCCTATGCCAGCTTAGCCTAAGATGATCACACTAGCTATACTTCCGATATGCATAGCACCCTTTAGTTGGAAGAATGAAAACTCAGAATCAAACTCTTGGTGAAAATGGTCTTGGCAAGGCTATTTAGAAACAAAAATAAAGGAATCATTTGATCAAACGATTGCTTGATTAAATCTGGGAAACAATGACCATGGAAAACCTGACAAACCAGCTCGTGGTAGGTAAGGATGACTTTTCAGAAATAGGGGGCTCTGGTCGAAGCATTTTGAGCTCAGTTTACATAAGTTAACCTGCCTATTGAAGCTTAGATCTCTCCATGTAATTGAAAGAATACAATCGTCAGGGGTTCAGACATGAGACAGTCACCAGTAATGAGGAATGAAAGCTGCAAACTACCAGATGCAAAGGCGATGTTACTGTTGAACTCATGTTAAATCTCACACAAAACCTAGTTGTAGAAAAAAAACATAGCTTAAAAAAATATTTCTCGCATATATTATTTAACTGTTAAACAAAGAGCATTACCATCATATCTAGCACATTTAATAGGTATTCTCTCTGAACATGTTTGGATAATAAAATGCACATACCTATCTGCAAAAATGGATTAAACACCTTTAAAAGGTTTATTAAAGAGAGGATGATCTCAGTTCTATAAATAAATTATTTGTTTAGTGGACACATCCATAATCAAAATTGAAATGGACTGACTCTTGTCTTCCTATCCAACCACAATGCTGTAATAATATGCAATAAACCAAAAACGGTCGAAACAGTTTTCCTTCCAAGGTCTTGTTGGTTTAGGTGAGTTTTTAGAATACATTTAGACAACAAATACAATCATAACTATTGTCTTTCAAGTGACAGTTGCAAACATTTACGAAACAGACCAGAAAGGCAAAATGTATAATGATGTAGTGCTGCCGATGGCCCTTTCAAAATCACCCAAATTCATTTTAATGTTTTACCTTTGCTGTTCTAGCCATCTGGATTTTGTCCATGTTAATACATCACAGTATTTTGTTCTTGCTAAATGGCATCAAAATGAAAAGCTTCCTGTTTAGTTTCTGTAAATGAATGAGCAGAACGTTTTCCTTTCCTGGCCCATAACATTGTGAACTGGTTAAACCTTTGAAAAGAACACAGACAATTTGTAATTCAAACTTTTTCTGGAGTTAATGGTTTAGCCAAATATTTCATAAAATGGGCTTCTTTGTATGAATTGAATGCCCTGCAAAATATTTCTTTCCTTCTAAGATAGAATGCCAAAAGAAAAACTGATTTATCAAGAGTTGCTGATTGGTTGATGAGCTTGGCAGATTAGTAAGCCAATTCCGTGGTGATTCGAAGTCACCAAATACTCTCTCTGTGCTTATGCACTATTATTAGCGAAGCGATCACGCAGAGAAGATGACGGCTAAATGTAAATGTGCGTCTGACTTATCATGCATGAATAAGTACCAGACCGCAGTATGAAATATATAAATTGCAGTCACGGAACACAAATATTGCATACAACAGTGAATGTCAAATGTGCATGTGTGATGTGCAAACATGTATATAGTGCCAATAAACTACTAAATGCCTAGTAAAAGATCTTTAGGTAAGACATATTCTGAGCGAGCCTGACCAATGTGTCAGAAGTATCAAAGATGCAAAGAGCCCATTGCGCTGTTTTTGAGTTGCTAAAAAAAAAGTGTAACGTTGTGTGCATCTCACACAAAGTACATTACAGTAGAGTACACTTCAGAAAAAAACCCAAAAAAGTAGAACTATACAACACAATAAAGGGTCTAATCTCATGGTCAAGAACTGTGTTGTATCCCTTTAATACATGATGTTGAAATGGATATTTCATATGTGTTCTGATTCTGTATCCATGGTGTTGCTGTTGTCCAGTGGATCTTTCAGACAGGAGCTTCAGTTGTCGTTCATTTCTGCCTTCGTGGATCATAGCACATGAAAAATGAAATTAAATACTTGGCAAAGTGAGGAAATATCTTACTAATGTGTGGCCACCGGTGAGAAACTTAGATAGATGTTTATTACCATATGCCATATACTACAGTCCCCTATCAGCAAGTGTCTTCTGAGTTAACTGTTGAAAACAATTTAATAACTTGGCAAGGTTTGTTTATGATTTCTGACATTACGCGCTAGCTAAGGAGCAGATTGCCACGGGGGTTATCACTGGCTGTTAGGGCTGGTAACTCGCTGCTAATTCTTTTAATTCTTTTTGCTGCTAATATCACTGACCAGATCTTTGGTCTTTTTACTGTGTTTATATTGTCATTTTATTCTCATACCCTCATTTAAAAAAAACATTTACTCACCTGCTGTTTAGAGCGGGGCCTCATCCCTTACTGTTTAGCTGCAAGCGCCATCTTGGATCAGTCTGGGTCTAACAGCTGAGCGCCATATTGGTGTGCGCGCTAGCGTTCCTAGACGGGGGACAATAAAAAACAGACTGATGCAAGCGCGCAGCGCACGCCCGTCTGCGCCCGTCCGCGTCCCGGACGAGTCCCGGACGCTGAACGATGAGTGCGACTCCAACAAGGTATGCCATGTTTACTCTAAAAAACAGCTGATGGAGATCGGCAGGAGATCAGGCAGTGGTATCGATGCTGTCAACGAGCTCCATGGCAGTGCTGCTGACTTGGAGTCAAGCACAGGAAATGTGCGCGCTAACATGCCTGGTTATCTTAACTGTGGGCTGTGCAACTGATGGAGCAGGGTTTTTCTTTAAAATTGAATACCTGTTTCATTTTCGCATGTTATAATTAAAAGTACTACTGATTAATCATTAACCACTAAAGAGATGTTAAAGTCTTGCCTAACCAACCTTATTAGCAAGAGAATTACACGTGGGAATGCTATTGCATGGCTACAATAATAAGTGAACTAAGTTGGTGAGCAAACTGACAGTAATCGATGTTGCTTATGTTATGTAATGTTATTGTGTTTGCGCTTATAATTAATATGCATTAATGGCTTCTGATGTCGCAAATGGCTAGATAAATACATACAAATAAGGGTATTAGCTGGGGAATAACACTGTATAATCATTTCCGTGCAGTAATTCTGTTTTATGTCTATTTTCACTTAAGTTGACTAATGTGGCCTACCAGAAAATGGCTACCACCCGCAGCCTGCATTCGAGTAGATGGAAATTTTGCAAAGAGGCTTCGCGCTGCCTGTGACCTTGCCCACTCGACAAAACTGAAAAGCCATGATCATGACGACAAATCCAGGACGGATGCCAAGAGCCCCTGAACATGATATTTGTTTCGAATTCGAATGCTGAACTTATGAACTGATGATCCCACCACTGGGATACAAATTATCTTAAAAGGACATCCGTAGAAGTATCAAATTAGTCATGGACATTCAATTTTTCTATTCATTATTTGGGACAATCTAAGTGTGAGAAAATCTCGCACTGTATCGCAAATGTACCAAGAGGACATTATTTCCGCCATTTCATCCGTTCTGAATAGTAAAATGTAACATTACAGAATGTAAATTTAGTATAAATATTAGTAGACTAGAGAGGTCTAGCGCCACTTCTTCCCGAACTGATGATCCGAGGTCCCTATGCTGATGGAAAGGACGGTGACTCTACATGACGGCTAGAAATCTTGATGGAATTACTGAGGACCGGTTCTGACTTAGGATCTGACATTTAGACAGAATAGGTAAATATGAGAAAAATGAAGTTGCATTTAATTGGCTTTTCCTACAATTTTAGATAAACGAATATTCTGTTTGAATCTCTGTGTCGGGTGGTTATTTTCTTGTCATGTTTATTGAATTTATTTGAAATATTTTTGTCAGATTTATAAGCAACTAGTTGGTCGCATTGACCTCAAAGTACATGCAGATTGGTTAGGTATCAGAAAGTGTTTCCCCTTATACATGGCACGGATAAGAGTGGTAGGATGAATGTTGGTGTAATGGGCCCCACCAGCGTGTGATGTGTGTGTGCGCGTGTGACTGTGAGATCACTCCGTCCGTGGAAGTAGAGGGGATTCGGAAGCTCCGATCTGCACCACAACAGCAGGTCACTAGTGAAGCATTATTCTGAAATAGCGCTTTTAATTGAAGATTTGAAGCTAGGCGCCCTGTTTCTTACAGAGACCTGGATTAGAGCGGATTCAGTTGTGGAGATTGGTCTTGCTTGCCCGGATGGATTTAAAATTATACACAAACCTAGGGTGGAGGGCATGGGAGGAGGGGTAGGGTTGATTTTTAGGGAGGAATTCAATTTCACTCTGCTACACGTGGATAAGCTAGAGGGAATTGAACTAATGGGCTTCTCGCTTCAGGAAGCCAGAGGTAATCTACTTTCAGGCTTGCTGTGTTATCGCCCCCCGGGGAGTAATATTTCATAGCAACCCCTTCTGAATACTATTATTAACCTATCCCTATCACACTCCAATATGGTCATCCTGGGAGACTTTAATTGGTGGGAGAATGTTAGCATGAAAAACCAACTGAGAGATCTGAAGTATACATGTCAAAATCTTGGTCTCCAACAACTAGTCACCTCCCCGACTCACCAGGGAGGACATATACTTGATCTCCTATTCGCAAATGAGTCAGAGGTGGAACTTTTAAACATCTCCCCTCAAATTTGGACGGATCACTACTTGCTACATTTCATATTTCGGGTAGCTGTCTCTCCTGTCCAAGTTAACACAGCCGTGTTGTATCGGAAAGGGAGTAACTGGACTAAATTAGCAAGGACGGGCGCCCTTCTAACACCACCTACGGTGAGCCCTTTCCAGAGTTCCAGCACAGTGGAGGACAATTATAATACCTACCAGGAGTATATTACGGCTGCATTAGATAATTTGATCCCGATGAAAAAACTGAAAATTAAAAAGAAAATCTCAGCGCCCTGGTACACTGAAGATCTGAGACAATTAAGATCACAATGCAAGAAGGTGGAAAGGACATGGAGGAAGGGGTATTTGGACAGGGTTAAGGCTACTCTGAAGATAGTATTAAGCAGGTACAAGTCGCTTATTCTGGAAAGGAAGGCGCACTTTTATGCTCAATCTATCTTGCAAGCCCCAAATAGGATTACGGAGCTTTTTAGAATTGCAAGAACTATCTCAGCTCCATCTTGCCTGGAGAATAAAGTAAAGCCTCACAAAAGCTGTGCGACGAGATCGCCACTCATTTTACAGATAAAGTGGCCAAAATTGTTGACCTTTTTAAGGACAACGAAGTAACTGCCCAGAATCCTGGTAAAGGGACAATTAATGGGACCCCGGACCAGCAATATTCTCTGGTCGCCTTCCCCACCATGTCGGCCCTCACCTTCGATTCTATGGCCAGCAGTATCTCCTCTGGCTCACCCCTTGACCCCCTGCCCCAGAAAGTGTGGAAGTCATATGGTCACTTAACCTTCCCCTGGCTGTGCCAGATCTGTAACCAATCTCTTGAAGAAGGATTGGTTCCGGAAAGATGGAAGCAGGCTGTGGTATCCCCCCTCATTAAAAAGCCTTACCTGGACCCCACCAACCCAGCTAACTTTCGGCCTATCTCCCTCCTTCCTTTTCCTATTAAGATCCTGGAAAAGGTTGTGAGTAGAGTTCTCTCGGAATTCCTGGAAGAGCATCACCTGTTAGACATGGACCAGTTCGGCTTCTGTCCCGGTCATGGGACGGAGTCGGCTCTGGTCACTATGTTGGACAACATGCGAATGCGGGCTGACACCGGGAGCACCGCTGTTTTGGTGCTCCTGGATATGTCAGCCGCTTTCGACACAGTAAGTCATCCTATCCTCTTAGAGCGACTGGAGGAAATAGGGGTAAAGGGCCGAGCACTGCAGTGGCTCCGCACTTATTTGGCAGGGAGACAGCAGGTGGTAACGCTGGGGCCGTTTTCCTCAGGAAAACCCCCGTAGCCTGCGGGGTACCACAGGGCTCCAGCATCAGCCCCATTCTTTTCAACATATATCTACAACCATTATTTGCGATCATTAAGGCGTTTGGGGTTGAGCTGGTAAACTATGCGGATGACACAAAATTAGTATTTTCGCTAGAAGGAAAACAGGCGGTGTCCCTAGAGCAGTTCCAAAACTGCATGAGTCTGACCACAGACTGGCTGCGGAGTAACTCCCTGCAGTTTAATGGAGAAAAAACTGAGGTGCTGTTTTACTCGCCGCTAAGGCAGATTCATCATCTGCCGGTGGAGCTTGCTCCGGATGAGGCTCCACTGGTTCCAGCAAACACCATCCGCAACCTCGGCTTCTTATTCGATAGCAATCTCCAACTGGATTCGCAAGCGAATAAGACAGCCAGTGTGTGCTTCGGGCTACTACGAGTGCTCTGCCGGATTCTCCCGTTTCTGCCAGGCGATATGCGTGCCCTGATTGTAAGGAGCACAGTCCTCAGCAGAATGGACTACTGTAACTCCCTGTATTTAGGGGCCCCCCAATACATCCTGCTGGGACTACAGAGAGTTCAATCAGCCGCAGCAAAGCTGGCGCTAAACCGCAGGCGCGACTCCTCCACTCAGGCGTTGCGAGAGCTCCATTGGCTACCAGTCAGAGAAAGGATCCTTTTTAAATCCCTCTGTCTGATCCATAAAGCAACTCATGGGGTGGGCCCGATCCCCCTGCAGAAAAGATTCTTACGCTATTCTCCTCTGAGACAGCTGCGCTCCTCCAACGCTAATCTGCTGGCACAACCCAGATTCAAACATGCCAGGATGGGCGGGAGGGCTTTCAGTGTTCGGATGTGGAATGTGCTCCCTCTGAGGATCAGACAGCTAGATTGTAGCCTGATTGCCGCCTGATTGCCACCGTTGCTGCTTACTCCTCTAACTAACAACTAACTGTTTTGTCAGAGCGCCAGGATACCCGTAGGGTGACAGTGCGCTATACAAATGTCTATACAATACAATACAATACAATACCACCATCTACATTAATTGAGAAGTTAGTTAAAACGGCACATAATGGACATCCAGGCATGTCTGGTACAAAGAAATTATTACGTGCGCATTATTGGTGACCAGGCATGGATGCTTATGTTGAGCAGTACATTAACAAGTGTCCAGAGTGTTTGTTATCTGACAAGCATTGGAAAGTAAACAAAGTGTCGACATGTGTTAACATTTTGCCAGCTCAACCTTGTGAAATATTGGCAATTTATTTTTCAGGGCAATACAATGTGTTGTGCAATGACATGAAGTATTTAATTGTTCTCACTGATTACTATTCAAGGTGGGTAACACATGATTTTGTGTCTGTTCCCACCACTCAGTCAGTGATTGAATTTTTAGAAAAAGTTTTTTGCAGAGAAGGATTTCCAACAAAACTTGTGTACAACAAGGGTACACAGTTTATTTCAAAGAAAATGGTAGAATTTTAAAATATTTATGGTATTAAGCATGAGAACACTCTGTTGTATTTTCCAGTAGCAAACGGTTTAGTTGAAAGATCAAATACGTTTTATAAAGAAGGTATACAGACAACACTAGCTTCTGGGTTGGATGTGCATAAGCAATTGAGGGAGAAGGTTTGGAGTTATCTTAATACGCCACACACTATCACTGGGTTCTCCTCTTTCTTTTTGTAGAAAGGTAGACATGGTAAGACACTTTTGGAGTCAAATTTTGATAAAACAAAGAATTTTACATTCAATGGACAGAGATTTGCAGATACATAGCAGTGTGAATGAATGTGTCAGACAAAATTTCAAACGCAGGTATACGTCTAGAATTGACAAATCTGCAAAGGAAGAGAATGCATTTATAGTAGGTGATTGGGTTCTTGTAAAAAAACAAAACAAAGAGAACTTATAAAGAAGAATCAACATTTACTAGACCAGCGCAAATTGTAAGAGTAACACGTAAGGTGCAACTGTGAGTATACAACCTTATCAGAATGACATAATTGAAAAGAAAACAACCCACATGGAGGGTAATCCGATTGTTCCACAGGGATTTTGGAAACAATTTAGCACAAAATGGTAACAGAAATGATTATCTAGATGTTACATCAGATGATAGTGCTACTTTTAGGTTAGACACTACTGCTAACTGTTCTAACGATGTATTGTTGGATTGCAGCATCATTGGTGACAATTCTTCTTTCTCAGGTTCGTCATCTGTTTCTGGTTAAAGAAAGATTGTTATGCCTGTAAAGTTTAAAGATTATCATTTGATTTGATTCTTTTATTTGCTTATCATTCTTATTGTTTTGATTTATGTTTGCATAAGAAAGGGAGATGTTGAATCCCTTTAATACATGATGTTCAAATGGAGTCTTCATATGTGTTCTGATTTTGTATCCATGGTGTTGCTGTTGTCCAGTGGATTTTTCAGACTGGAGTTCTCAACTGGACAGCAGCTTCACTTGTCGTTTATTTCTGCCATTGTGGGTTTTCATTGCCTTTCTACTTCTCTCTCTAAATAAACGACTCTTCAGGAATCTGACCTCGAGTGGTCCTTTTTCATGTTCCTCTGCATTACAACAAACTGCTAATCAACAGACCGCCAACAACACATAGGAATATGGCTGTGGAGACTAATGCCCCAACGCCCCATCCCCCAGAACACTTCACGCAAGATGTGTCATAGAGTGCTGCCTGTTTGTTTGGAAATGTTACACAAGTGATCGTGAACATTATTATGTGGCAGTGAATCATTCATGAAGTTCCCCGCACACAGTTGAGAAGGTAAAGGAGTGCTCATCTGATGCAAAGATCTGGCCAGCAGATAAAATGGTGGACAAATTGAAAACGTCACCAAGCTGAAGTATAAAAAAAGAGAAAGGTAGAATGGTTGAATTGGTCCAAGCCACTGGAATGTGTGCCAAAGTAATAAGCATCACATGTTCTTTTGCATTTGTGAGTTCGGGAGGTACGGTGTCCCCACATGTGTGCTGTGGTTCTCTGAGAGATATAAAAATCGCACCTTAATGAGGAAGTGCAACAATGCTAAATGTTTGACTATTGTGCAACCCTGTAGTTTGTGCTTGACTATCTCTTTCTATGGTGGGGTAAGCATAATTAGGTCAAGCCTACTAAACAGCAGATGTGCAGTCTGTTGCACGCCATATTGTGACGTACCAAGAGTATAGAGGGGCTTGAAGCCTGCCAACTGGTTGGCTGTTCTTGTATACCTAATTTTCCCACTTCTTATTCTTGTCCCAGCTGGTCAATCGTGTCTTTTTCCCTCCCAAGGAGCATTGCCTTTCTATCATTGCTTCTTTTGGCTTGCATCTCTGCTTCCACTGCTTGTCTTTGAGCCACTACTTTATTCTTTTGTGTTAATTACTCCACTAAAGTGTATGTGCTTTTGGGGTCTTCCTCATGTATTTCCTCCCCCTGCAGTCTGTGTTGCTCTCTGTCACCCGAGTGCTTCTTTCTGCCAACGTCCCTGTTGCATTGACCCATGTGCTTCTGTCCATTGCTTCCCCGCGACTTCCATCGTACTTTTCCCACCCACTTCCTCCATCTTCTCCATTACTTTCACTCCCCCTCGTTGCTAAGTCCTCCCCATGTTACTTCTGAATTCCTGTTGCTTCCGTTCCTCCTCACTACAGCTAGCTTTTAAAGAAAAAATGCTTTTGTACTTTTAAATTGATTTTAGTTACTGATCCAACACGGCTCAGTAAATAAAATGAAAACAAACTCCACGTGTCATTTTGTAGGTGTGTACATGCATGGTGTGGGCCTACAAAATGACGCAGGTGGCCTCACCAAAGTGTTTTTAAAAACAAACATTAACCATGCTGCACAGTTTTGGGGATGCTGTGCATCGTGGCTGAGAACTATTGGCAAAGCCAATAGGTAACAAAGGCGAGACCTGTTGGTTTTGCCAGTGATTGTTTTGATGTAGTTTCCCCGTATATGGAGCAGCACAATTAAAAAGGGATGACCTGAAATGTTGGCACGTGAATAAGATTAATTGACAGAATGCACCAGGCACAATTTTTCCTCAGACAGCTTCAGAAATCCACAGACTGGAAGATACAGAATGAAAGCACTTGGATTGGTAAAGTCATGGCTTGAGTACCACATCAAGGCATATTTAGTCTTAATGGATTAAATATAACTATGTACTGAAGGGCAAGACAGTAAGTAGCTGCATTTCACTTCAAAACAAATCCTGCAGTTGCCCACTTGCTGGTGGGCACGGTCTGCACTATCAGCTAAAAGGTAGCTGGTGTTGTTGCAAATGCTCACATGCATAAAAAAGAGTGACGTGAATTTAATAGACATTTATAGGTCAAAACCTGTATTGAGTGAGGGGGTTATGTTTGATTTCCTTCAACTAGCAAATGAACACATTGCTTAGGTTCCTATCGTGGAAATATGCATACATAAGCAGCTCTGAAGCTGGCACCACCACAATACTCTACAGATCTCAGAGGTGATTAGAGACCCATTCTTTACAGTATTCAAACGCAGAACATTTTCCTTCCCTTAACTAATTCTCATCTGAGTACATCCACGGCAGATTATTACCCACCCTTTTATTTTTGAAGATTAGCATTTTTTAGGTCTTGCGGAGCCCAGCGCATGCGCTGGCTCGGAGAGACATTTTGTATGTGGGATTTTCAAAGTGCTGCTGGCTGGCCTAACGCATGCGTTCACGTGATCGTGCACGCGCACAGCCGGCCGCCAGCAGCACTTTGAAAACTCATGCGTCATCGCGATCGCGATCACTTTCGCTTTCAGAGCGATCGCGATCACGATGACGCACGCGCACACACAACTCCCGCTTCTCCCCCTCCCCCACCACATATTGCGTCCCTGGCACTGCCAGCAAATTGCCAGGCCAGTGCACAACACTTGCATCACCCTCTCTCTACCTGTCATTGCACTCCATGCTCCTGAAAGGTAAGAAAAAACGTGCATTTGCTTTTTTAAATGTCCGATCCTGCAGCAGCACGCTTCCAAAGCCCATACATGACCATTACCCGATTCAAGGCCTCTTTCTCCCGATTATTATTTTTTTAAATCTCCCACTTTGCTCTTCTGAAATGTTGGCATGTATGCTGCAGCAGCAGTACGCTTTTGCGCTCGGGGTCCCTGTCCCCACTCCTTTTGCCTCTGTATTTGTAACTATTGCAACGGCATGAGTAGCACAGTTGTATTTGTCTGTGTTTAAGGAGGCATGTTTGGAGATTAGCTGACTAAGTACCGAGAATTGACACCTTTCGTTCGCTTAACAAATACGTGACCGTAGGGCGCCTTGTATCAGTCACCAAGGAGTCCTCAAAATAATATTCTACCTGAAATGTATATTAATCAGGCTAACGTGATTCCTAATCCTATTTCGTATTGTTTACCGATTCCACAGTTGACAGTGTGATACTTACAAAACGCTCTTGTTGCAGCATAATAATTTCTATTGGTATACATATGTGTGATTGTATCATTGTATTAAAATGTGAAACTGTTATGGGTGTCTCGCCCGTCAGTGTTGGAACTGGAAAGCATTTATTTACTTAGAGGACTCGTTCTACGGAGATGAGGGAGGTCCACATAAAAAAATGCTCTGGAACTCCCCGTGTCGCCACTGCATACGTATTGACACCTCTCTACAAGAATGTCTTACATTTTAAGTTCCTTACCATGGTTGTAATCCTAGTAGTGAAGAGGATCGGCACCTCTGAGCATGGCTGCCATTCTAGTAGTGGACAGCACTTCCCAGTAGAGCTAGGATGGTTAGTAATATTCCATGCAAGTTATTCTTAGCGTGGTACTTTCTACACATCTGCTGGGACAATATCAGCACATGGATGGCTACTATACATTGTAATGAAGCAGTTACAACACTTATTTGCAGGATTTAAGTACTACTTTTAATGGGGTGTATGCATATCTCAGATTTAAACTAATACTTAAATATTACCTTTTGCCGTCCAAGTGTAAGCAGCAGAAGTACTGTGTGAAGCTTAATGTAAAATGCAAGTTTTTGTTTTTAATCACATTAAATGTGTACTTGGACACCGTCCGAACTTGTTGTATTGGAGAGTGTCTGTTATAGTGCAGACTGGTAAAAGGGTACCTGGTAATGTTTTTGTGTGGACGATCAGATCTCATTTGAGGCAGTTATCTTTCCAGGCTCTAGGTCAGTGACCGTGCTTCAGGACCACTCGGTGCCTCTTATCGATGCCGCTGATGTGCCATTTCGGAAGTAGGACTGGTGTTGTAGCGTGATCAACGTACCTCTGTAGACATTGCTACCCCTACTACTCATAATGGTGACTGTCTGTGTTATGCTTTTTTCCCTTTAAATGCGCTTGGAAGCAAGAGCATTTAAAGCAGACAGTTTACAGGAGAAAAAACCATGATACTTAAAATAATAAACAGATTAAATGGTTGACCCATACAAACAAGCATTGGCATAGCCAATAGGTCTCGCTTTTGGGAACTTATAAGTATTTAGTTATGCAAATGTTGCATGGCTAAACACTTATAAGGTCCCAAAAGCGAGACCTATTGGCTATGCCAATGCTTGTCTTCTCCTTATTAGTGGTACCCTGACTCACATCATGCTTATATACCTTAGTTCCTTCATTTTGCAACCAAGTTACTGCCCACCTCAAACATGTCTGCAGAATGATCTTCCTTCTCTTCTCCTAACATTGGGACTACACATTTTTTACCTAGTCCATTTACAACCACAATTTGTATTACATGGTAAATCTTACAGCAAACAAACAAATATTCATACTATAATTGAATTGGCGCCATGAGATGCCAGTCCCCAAATCCTATCTCAGCTCAAACCATCTAATCAGTAAACCACACTTTGTAAATATTGTACAATTTTTCTGCAACAGTTTTTTCAAAGTTAATCTAATCTTTCTCACGGCAATTCATAATGCAGATAGAAAATTCAATTTTCTAGTCAGGATTCAAATTGAACTCGATCTGGGTTATATTTTATTTAATTCGAGGCTGCACACCAGAGAGATTCCTGATTAGTAAATCTGGTAGATGTCTTAACTGCTACATGTCTTACAATGACACTTTGCACTTTCAATGATGTCAAATTCTCAACATGATTGCATTTTTACTCTAGATGTACATATATTTTTTCATCTGAGTTAAGACCAGCTTGATGTAGCGTTCTAAGGCTTCTAATTTACTTTGATTCTGGTTGCCTCAATATCCTAGCTTGCTCATCATTCTTTTCTGATTGACCTCATCAATTCCATAAAACTTCAAGGTGTCATTGTTGTATTTATCATCATATTGTATCGCAATGTCATAACTCAAGTCTTTCTTTGCTCTAATGTGTTTAAATATTTTTTTAGAGCACAGGTTTTGCTGCCACAAGGACATTCTAACACGTAACCAACAAATCTGCTGTTGCAATATATTCATGTTGTGATATCTTGTTACCTGTAATTGCTTAATTAAAATCTTTTGACAATCCACCCCCTGGATACCCCTTGGGTGATAAGCGTATTATAAAAATCCTCTTAACTTAACATTCTCTCAATATTTACATGCTTTGCAGTGCTAATACACATTCAATCCTTTGATTTGTTTTTTACCAATGTTATTTTAATGTTTCCATATCTGAAGAGGTTATTCACAAGTCAATCTTTCAATGACATGTTCCTTCTGTACGTAATGATTGGTCTTTTTCCCGGTCTTGCTCCAATATCAGGATTATCCATGATAAGGTGCCAATATTTTTTACAGGAAGTTTCTGAGGATTTTCAACTCCTTAGTGAAAGTCAGGATCACCCTGTTTTTTTTGTTTCTTCTTCTTTCTTGTGTTTCTGTTGGGACATAATTATTTTGTGTAATTTATTTATTTCTGATTTCTTTCTCGCACTCTTTTATGTTTTTATTTTCAAAGTATTGTGTGTTTAGGAATCTTATTTAATTTATTTTTCTCTTTGATTTTACAACTCTTCTTCTATTGATCGCTTTCCGATTCGCTGGAGGAATTTTAGCATATGAGATGATTTCCTTTAATCAGTGTTGCTAGAAACTTCATACATTGAGAATACTATTAATAGCTGTTGTTTTGTAATGAAATGTTTTAGAATTTGTTTATCTTGTATGAATATCTGTACATGTAGAACAACTAGGGCTAGGTGTATGTACAATGGATTAGCTAAAAATGGTCACAATAAGTGCACCAAGTTTTTAAAGATTCCAATGGAATTATGCAAACTTTCCTATGTACTAATTAGTTGGGTCACAAAATACAGAATCACAGTTGTTGGCAATTCAACTTACCTCATGAATATTCATGAGATAGGGCGCTAATTGCAACCCACTCCTGTTCACTGCCATCACACGGATGGTGATCTGATGGAGTTAGCAGACCACCATGTCAGTAATTGCTTTTAAGTAAAGCATTTTTTTTAATGCAGCCCAATTTCTTTAAATAGAAAAGATTGTAAAAGTATTTTTTTAAGAGTAGGCAGTGGCCTTATCGACCACTGCCTACTCCTGAAAAACTTTTTGGGACCATTCACAAAGGTGAGGGGTTCTGCTTGGACTCCCTTCCTGTTTGGCAATGGGTTACCTCCTCCTTTGAGGTGTCAGCAAAATATCAATGATTTGTGACTGCATTTCCATTAAAAACATTAATACATATCATAAAGAATCGGTGTTTGGAAAGGACGCCCTAAAAACTCCATTTCCAAATAGCAATTCCTCATGATTTCCTAAATCTAATTAGTGTTACCAAATTGCTAAATAGGTTTATTACATTAGAAAACAAAATTTTCTTGGGGGGCTGCTAGAGGGCGCTAATCAAGATGTCTGCATACTAAAAACACTCCCGTGGCCACAGCATAACAATCCTGAATCATCAGCCCAACTATGGTATAATGCAGCTAAGCAATAAGGGAAAAGTGATCCCAAGGGTGTGTTAATCGCTCAGCAAGCAGTGAATACTGGCAATCCATGGGGAGCCCGTAAGGCATGCTGGAGGAGCAGAGGGGCTGAGTGACCTGTCAGGAGTGAGGAACGCTATGCATTGGCAAGCTCAGGCCTTGGAGTTGCCTCGGGTGCATGGGAGAATACAGCGGCAAGGAATCTCACAAACAGCCCGAGGACTGGGCCTGATATCTCCTGTGGCCATATGGGCATGACTCTGACCTGGCAGCGCTTGCTGGCTGAGGTGAGTGAGGGCGCTTGGCCCGATGTGACACATGAGCTCTGCATGATGGCTGGCAAGCACAGGGCTCCCCTTCAACTCACCATCTATGTTGCATCTGCTCATCTGATGCACAGCCTTGTGCCCCAATTCAGGCACTCCCGTTATGTGACGGTGCTACTGCTGGAGATGAGTGACAGTTTGGCAGTGAACACAGATTCTCTTACGCAACAAATGAATGATATGAAGGAGCGGCTTCATCGAGAGTGCACAAGACTCAACATGGTAAAGTGGTGCAGCTTGTACATAGATGATGACAATGTGCATAAAAAACAGTCACAAAAGCATCTCATTTTGAAAATGGATAAATTCAAACCCAAGGCAGAGGGCCTCGAGGCCCACTCATGCTGCTCAAACACGCACATCGTTGGCATCTCAGAGTACACCAAATCCCAGAAACACTATCAATACACTGAAAATTTGTTGGCCTTTGTGTTTGGTCAAGAAAACCTCTCCTCAGTGTTTGTGGTGGAGAGAGCGCACCACTTGTTTGCTCCGAGACCGATCCTAGAAGCTCCTCCCCACCCATTAATTGCTAAATTTCTGAATTATAGGGACAGAGATACTATTCTCCGTCTAGCTTGAGAAAAACAAAACATACAATTTAAAGGTAAATCGTTCTCTTTCTAACCAGACTTCCCCCAGTCAGTCCAAGACTCATAAGGAAAATTCACTTCAACTAAGAAAAACTGGAAGTACAACATGCCTTGATCTACCCTGCTCGGCTACGCTTCACCGTTGCAGGACAAACACATGTAACTGACTCATCAGATGAAGCCAATAAACTTATTACCCACTCAACATGCAAAGTAGGATTGCCCCAGATTTGCAGGGCAGAAGTATCACCCAGAAGGTTTGATGGGGTGGAATGATAACATCTGACTCATTACACATAATTTATTGAATGTCGTCCATCCTGCTCACAGGTATTGCAAGTCTCACCATGTCATAAGAAGATGTCACCTTCTGTGGCTCCTGACTTGTTTGGTGGTGGGACTAGTTCACTGATCCCTGTTTGTAACGGCAAAAAAAAATACCAATAATCACAGAAAGAGTTATCTTACTGTTACCAGTTGCTTGAGATACTGCCCAATACTGTTAGTCTTGAAGTACTGACAGTAAATGCCAAAGATGTCAATCACAAGGCTTAAATTGTGATCACTAGTACTTCCTGAGGAATATACCTGACAAGCTGAATTAAAAATGATGGCATGCTAATCACATAATGTGACTTTGCCCTGTGACCTTTTTCAGAAACACATAGTTCAAAATTCATTCCAATGCTCCGTATTGTGCGTGACGATGTGCCCGCCTCCTTCTAGCCCGGATGTAGATTCTAATTGTGGCGTGCAGAAGACTTTGTGCAATGTGGAACATCTGAAGAATGCCGTTTTGGAAAAAGGGCTTGATGTGGCGTAAAAACGAATCATTGTTTACATGACATAAAAACCAATTATGACAAAGAAACTCTTTGCACATGTCTAGAAAAACAATATTGAAACCGAGAAATGCTGAAGTTCCAACTCTGTAAAAGTGTGCTTGGATTTGAACAAAAAAAAGGAATATTTGAGAATAATGAATTTAACATGCTTATTAACTTATATTTATCTATGATGCAAAACATCACAAATTATTAATATGAATCAGTATATCCATGTAACAAATGAGTCTAACATACAGTTGTGCAAATATTTATGATGAGACTTAGCATTTCTATTGCTTTCATTCTAATGCACCATAGCAAACAAAACATTGGCGCAAATTAAACATGCTACACTGTATATGACTAAAACATTTTCAGAGTCTTACATTTCCTAAACTGACTTTATTATAATGATTTTTTTTTCATAACCAACTTTATTAAAGATTGTTTGGCAAAACACATATCATCACTTTTCAAGAACATTCAGTACATATGAACAATAATACTGCAAGCCCAGTCATTCACATTGCAAAACATAACCCCTTGCCTAAAAAATCGTTTTCTCTTGGTGGGCAGACCAGTCCATCCTCATGCGCCAACCTCTGGCAGTCTGTGGCTTTTGCTGTTTCCAAGCACAAGCTACATCCACCTTGTGAGAAAATTCGATTTTCGATCGTGATCGAATCGACCTGCCATTTTGTGCTCTACCGCCATTTTGTATTGCCCTCACTCAGGCAGCACGGCGAACAAAGTCTATTCTGCTTTCCCTGCAGCTTCGTGTCGAAATAAGCCTTCTGCCTCTATTTACAAAGCTGGTGTTAGGACTGGCCGAGAACACTAATCCCTGTCTGTTTTTTCGAATCCCCGTCTCAACTATCTGTTGGTTCACACTATTCTTTTCTGACTTTATCTTATCGTTTGGCCTTCGCTGTCCTCTGCTAGCATTCTTTCGTTTCACAACTGTCCTCCAACACAAACAAATGTATCTCGCCACCTGCAAGTTAGTTGCAGATCTGTTAATGAATTAGTTCGAGGGAGGGGTGACAAACACAGTTGGAGGAGAGGTTTCTTCGAGTCATCTGACACTTTGTTTTGAAACCTTTTCTATTGGTTCTGTCCTGTTTTCCAACTTTTCTTATTGGCTCTTTCTCATATGTTCCTGGGTGTGTATTTGGTTAATGTATATTTCACGTATGTGCTAAATAAGATTGTGCGCCACGGAGTGAAGTGGCAGTCTCCTGAGAACCTACCTTGTGTACTTCTGGGATAACTGTACTAGCTGCAGCTAATAAATCCGATCTTCTAATGCCTAACAGAGTGTCCTGTGTCTCTGTGTAGCTGAGCAGGAGAACCCCGGAGATTAAGGCATACCCTGGGCCGCCAGGCCCAAAAGGTTCTGGTTCTTCACTTGGCAACCAAATAGACCACCTCTAAGAATGTTAGCTCTGCCGCAGAACTTCCCATTTCCCCCATCAACCCCAACAGCACCATATGAGGTGTAATATCCATGGCATGGCCCAGAACAGACGAGAACACCTGACCCAACCCCTCCCAAAGGGCATCAGTACTGGGCACTCCCAGACCACATGGAAGAAATCTGCTGCTGAAAGCACGCAACATATGTATGCTGCCTGATCATCGGGGAGCAAATGCCACAGGTGCCACGTCGTTAGGTATGTCACATGCAGGTAATTAAATTGAATGATACAGAGCTGCAACAAAATCACCAACTCTCGGCACACAATACAAGCCTCCCTCCCTCCACTCCTTTTCATTGAGTTCCCCCACCCAGGCCTCCCACCTTTGTTTCCTCCGCTCAATGCCGGTAAGAGATACCTGCATGCAGGAAGATAATGTGAGGGGCAGACATGCTCCATATAGGAGATCAAACAACTCATCCAGACCCAGCATGTAAATCTCCAGACGGTACGCCAGATCATCCCACCTGCCCCTGAACCAGTCGTTAATCAGTACCAAATGGGATGAGAGGCAGTATAGGTAGATATCCGATAAGCCCAAACCACCATCAAAAGGGGATCTACACAGAAATTGAAAGGCAACAATTTGCCTACTGCCAGCCCACACAAAATTAGTAATCTTTGGGGAAGCGAAATCATTTGCGGGGGATGGGGTGGGATTTGTTGCCCTGAGTGTACAAGTACTGCAGCAGACACACCATCTTAAAGAGGGCAGTACGCCCATGGGCTCAATGGCTGAGTGGCCTAGCAGTCCAGGTCCCAGTCAAGCATGAGGTCCAGCCCCCGGAAGTTAAGGACCCATGCCAGATCAGGAGGGGGGAAACGTAAATCCCTATATACTAAAAAGAATTGTGCCGTTTGGGAATATTGGGACACCAAACCCACCCAAGAGCGTTTTCCTTCACCTCAACCAGACAGGACTTGCCTTTGTTAGTCCAGAGCACGGACGCCTCACCATATAGCTGAATAAGTATCAGACAGTTGGGGCCGGAAAAACTGTGGGTGTTCAAGAATAGGAGAATTTTTTCTGCATACAACGCTATGCGGTCTCCAAAGCCACTCCCCCACCACCAACACCAGAGCTGGGCGTTGTAGTTTATGAGTCATGTCAGGGGGTCTATCACTAAGGCAAAGAGCAGTGGAGACAGTGGACACCCCTGGCGCGTGCCACACTCAATGGGAAACGCAGAGTACACAACGCATTGACAAGGACTTGATCGGTCGGGACACAGTAAAGAAGATGGATAATACAGCAGAACCTCTCTCCCATCCCAGTCCGCTGGAGGACCCTGTCCATAAAGACCCATGACACGGTATCAAATGCCTTAGGAAAGTCAGCTAACAAGAGGGCTTGGGCTGCCATCCAGGCCCTGTGCCCTGGACAGTGTTGCATGGACCCTCTTATTGCAATGATGCATGCTGCAATCCGGCATGAATCTTCATTGAGCTGAGTGGATCATATACAGTAGCGCCCAACCCAACTGTGTTGCTAGTGCTTTTGCGTAAATCTTGATGTCGACATTAATTAGGAAATCGGGTGATAACTAATTGGTCTCTAGGGAGGCCCTCCTTAGGCAAGACCACAATTGTGGTGCTGTCTAGGTCAGGTGGAAAAGATCCCCTGCTGCAGCTTAGCTGCATAGAGAGTCAGAAGATGGAGGTTTAGGATTTCACAAAAGCATTTATAGTATTCTATGGGATACCCGTCGGGCCCAGCCGCCTTTCCGGCTTGTAGTCCCGTCACTACAAAATTCACCTCCTCCAGCGTAAGATCCTGGTCCAATTTCTCGGCCATAACACTGGTTATAGACGTCAGTGGTATGCTATCCAAAAGGGGGTTAGCAACCTTTTCGGGTGGTGAGGGTTGCCATGCGTATAGCCATTGGTAGAAATCCACAAATGCCTGTGCAATTGTTAGGAGATCTTCCGGAGACATCCTGAGGAATCTCGAATCGCTAGGACAACCCGGTCGGAAACACCACACAACACCCGCCAATACAGTAATTTACCCATTTTGTCACCATGCACATAGACCCTCTGCATGGAGGCCACATGGTTTGGCTTCTTCAAGGGAAACCTGGCGCAGTTATGTGCAGGCTATGTTCAAGAGCCAACGAATGCCCTCAGTGTCTCGTTGATGCAAGGCAGCCTCCAGATGCTGTATTTGACCTTCAAGATCAGCCAGAGGTGCATATGGTGTGCCTCAATCCAACAAACATAGCCTTTAAGCCAACCTCTTAAGAAAGCCTTACCAGCGGCCCAGAGCTTCAGTGCCGAAAAAACTGAAACTACGTTTATCTTAAAGAATTCCTGCAATGCTTCTTCAATAAAAGCAGCACACTCTGCACTTTGTAGGTGCCTGGCGGGCACTGGGCAGCGGGCTGGGTTCCCCAAGACTACATAAGCAGAGCATGATCAGAAATTCCCTGTGGGAGAATGCACACAGATTGGACAGAGAAAAAAACTGCAGCTGGCAACCACAGCAGGTCTATGCGAGATTCCACTGCATGCACCGTCGAGTGATGAGATAAGATGCCAGGTGCGACACATATCACAGAGGCCCAGTGAGTTAGCCCGGGAAGACAGACAGATCAACCAGCAGTTGAGGAATCCAACTCAGAATTGGGAACTACATTAAAATCTCCCCCAATAACTGTGAAGCCCTGAGGGAGAGTCAGGAGGAAAGATTGCAGTGATTGCAGGGGGTGCTGTAGCAGGGGAGGAGAGACATAACAGGATATTAAGTTATAACGCCTGGCATCTAAGCGACCCTCAATACCCACATAACATCCCTGGGCATCCTTATGTTGCGCTGTGACTGCTAAGAGGAGAGATTTGTGCAGCAGAATGGCAACTCCACTGGAGCCTCGTGTAAAGCCGGAGTGGTAAACTCTGTCATAGCCAAACCGGCCCAAGAAGGCGCAACTCGTGCCTACCAAGTGAATCTCCTTCAAGAAAACATCTGCTGACCTGTATCGCTTGATATACCGTAATACTGCAGACCATAAAATCCGGTCCAGCAAGCGGTTCACATTTCAGGAGCGCACCGTCAGTTTAGGGGGTTTATGACGTAAACTGTAGACATGAGGCGATCTGTTCCAAAAAGTAGGGTTAAACATGAAAGCTTAAAAACCTACAGGTCTGTGCCATATGTATGCACTGTGTATGCTTACCATAACTGACCTAAAATTAAAAAACAGAGTGAACACAAAACAGTAGAAGGAACAAACTAGGCACAGAGTCCTAACTATCATACCCACCCCACACTTCACCCTAGGAAGCATCTGTCACCCTAAAGAAATCACCTATACCAGCAAAACTAGGGGGGGACTTATCTAAGGATCTAGTTCCTGACGATGTAATTTAATACATCTGAACACATTTCAACATATGCAAGTGTCATTGCAGTTGGAAATACCACAGAACTAAAATGGAGGCCCGAGAAAGGGCCACACATTATCGTCCCCCCCAGGGGGAGTCGATGTCAGCCAGCACCACAATCAGATGCATTCGCCAGCTTCCCACAACAGAAACAGCCACCAGTGAAAATGGCAACAGCTGAGTCATGGCGATGAAAAAAACTGAGAGGAGGAACCCGCCTCTGCATCGACAGACTGGAAGATCATGGGAGTATCTGAAAGGCTTTCAGCTGCTGCCGGCGAAGCTGGGAGCAACACGATTCCCTCCGGAGTTGAACTGGAACACTCAACATCAGCCCCACATTTGGCCTAGGATTTCCGAGAGCAGGAGTAGCCACCCCTCTGCCGGGCATGCTCCACTGTGCCACCTGAATGGTGCAGTTCAAGAGACGGTTCCCGGAGCAACCACCGCTTTGTTGTCCATTCCCAGGCCTACTCCGGTGTATCAAAGAAGAGAGTACAGAACTGGAAGCATTTTAAGTGGGACAGGGAATAGAAGCATGTAACTCAGATCAAGTTCAAAGAGTTTAATCTGGGAATAGGAGAACCTTAGAGTTGTAAAAGCGCAGGTCTGGGTGGGCATGGGCCTCTTGCAGAATCACGTCCCGATCTTTGAAACTAAGGACCCTCAGAATCACAGGCTGCGGACGAGACCCCGGTGGGGCCCTCGGCTACAGGGAGCAGTGTGCTCTTTCAATGATGAAGAAGGCAAACAGTTTGTTTTTGGGCACCCATGTTTTAAGCCAGTACCCCAGCGAGGCACAGCTCAGGCAGGCCAACAGGGTGGAGACTATTACACCGCATTCTATTTTTGACATCCTCTGCTCTCTCTGTTAGCGATGACACAGAGGCAGACAGCTTAGACATCTGAACCTTGAGAGAAGTAATTTTGTCTTAAGTGTTGGATATTTGTGTCTCCACCTCAGTAGTTCTGTCCACCACTGTGTGAAGTTGGCCTGGTTTATGCTGTCTACTAATTAAAGTGGGCACCCTGCACCAGTCTAAACAATCCTTATGGTGATTTAAGAGGTCAAAGATACCTTTAGAAAGCTATCCGAGTGGTAGCTGTGGAGAACAGCCTTCAGGCTTATTCTTGAAGGAATGTTAAGCAGCTTGTTTTACCAGAATGCAATCTTATAGTATTGGTTAAATAAAAGGAGAACCACACAGTAGTTATAAAAATATGTATTGATTAATATAACACTATCTAGTACAACACAGTATCTCCTACACGGAGATAATCACAAAGCACACAATACTTAAGCAAAGAAATGACAGTAAATAGCACTAATACACAGTGGACCCCAGGGGAGAACACACCATATACTAACTTAGTGGTATACGAGCCATGAGTCGAGACAAGACAGTGTTGAGAGGACGTAGAATTACTGGGACTTCAAGGAACCACCCTAGGTGAGTTGATAGGGACCCCACAGAGTGTGTGTGCAGTATGGGAACATGACCGTGTACTCGGTTCAAGTCTATAGAAAAGTCGCGGTTGAAGTTTTAGAGTTTAAGGACCCGTTCTCAGTGGACTTCGAAGAAGGCCCGTGGAAGACAGAAGGTTGGAGAGACACCCCACCTGTAGATACCGAGGTACCCAAGTTACCTATCCCAGGGAAGCCAGTGCATAGGTCTGAAGTGGCATCGGAAACTGCAGTTGAACCCAATGGAGGACTTTGAAGAAGGGCTGCTGCTGGAAGGAAGAAAAGTGTCCGCTGGAATCCAAAGGAGGATTCTTGTCGAGGAGCACCTGAAAGCAGAGGGGACAGTGTCTGGGTCACTTGGGAGTTACCAGGGGCTCAGTAGACGAATGCCCACCAATGTCAGGTGCTACAGGTTGGTTGATAGAGTCCTTAAATCTGCAGCTGTGGGGACCAGGAGATGTCGAGGATGACCAGGAGCTGGATGTGAGCTGTCCCACAAAGTGCTGAGGGGGGTGTCTGGCAGGAGCAACAACAATCCTTAGCAACGGCAACCCACGCAGAAGGTCAAGGTAGTGTACGATTCGGACCAGCAAGGCCCAGGGGACTCACCACACACAGGGGAGTCAGGGTGAGCCTAAAGCAACAAGGGGAGCCCAAGAAAAGCAAAGTTGACCCTCAATTGGACCCACAGGCCAGAGGCACAGGAGTCACGAGAGCACCTCAAGCAATTTCACCAAACAGCAGCCCACGGAGCACTCAGTGCAAGGAGGTCAAAGTTCTTGGTAGGAAATGGTGCCAGAGGTTGGGGCTACTCGGAGCCCAATTCACTGGTTCAGGAATTGCTAACAAGCACATGCACTTGCAAATACACACGGTGCACAGGGGTTTGGGTATTGCATCCCCACGAGGGACACTGGCCTCAAACTTGGTAAGAGGGCAGGTCGGGCCTCGAGGGATGGACAAACCCCATCCTGTGTTGCTGGACCATTCAGAGTCCATAGAAACTCGGGGTCAGCAGACCGGTCAGCAGTGTTAAGGTGTCTGCGAATGCAGGAGAGTTACTTCTTCACTCCAAGGGAGATTGTCTTCAGTTGTCCCTTATGCTCCACAGTGCAGTGGTTTCTTGGTCAGAATCTTTTCCACGTTTAATCTAAGGACCTACAGGCAGGTACGTTCTTATGTACCCACAGCGGAGGGTTAGAAAGATTCAGGGACCCTCCCAGGGGAGGGTCTGGACAGGGGGGAGGTTACTCCCATGTCCTTTGTCCAGTTTCATGCCAGAGCAGGAGCTAACAGCTCCCAAGACTGGTTTGAACTAGACTGTGCACCCGGAACACCTGGGACCCCACAAAGCTCGCTTCTAAGGGGTGAGATCATATCTCCCACAACGGTTACTGGTGTGGGGGTATGATTCCAACATGTTTGACATCAAATACGATAGGGTATGTTTCCGCTGTTTTAGAGTTGGTCATCACGCTGTCGCGTAATGCTCCTCTATATGTTGTATATGGCTGCTTCACTGACAACCCAGGAGAATGGAATCCGTAGGCTGCAGGGGTGTCCTGCTAATGCAGTGGTACCCTCTCACTTAGAACCAAGCACCTTGTCTTCAGGATTGTAAAGGCCTGCTATAGGTGTGACATATAGGTTTTAACTGCAGTGACCCTTAGATATAGTAAACGTATATCTTAAGTAAGTGGTGCCTGCTGTTCCATTTTGCATGGCCTCAAATGGGTGGCATAATACATGCTTCAGCCCATGGGAGGCCTCTGGGGTAACTATGCCCTGGGTACATGTGTACCATATACTAGGAACTGACAAAGGTACCCCAGTATCCAATCTGGAGTGTACCTAAGTACATGGCATAACAGTTTAAGGAGAAAGCAGATCGACTGGGGTCCTGATTAGCAAGATCCCAGTTAGGCTTCTCAAAAACAGTACTGCATGTAACTGTGTGGGGGTAACCACAAGAAGCAGATCCTACTTTCCTACAACCACATTACAGAGATCCCAGCACAGCAGGGAGAGATCCACATAAAAGCTGTACACCTTAGACTCCACTGCATCTCTGGAGTCTTGAATGGCCTTAAAGACCATAACCAAGTCTGCTGCTCTCTGCTGCACCAAGGTGGCTGCTTCGTCCTCCAGGCCCTAAACGATCTTACGGGGTTAAATCAGTGGGACTGTATATTGGTCCATCTTCTTTTGCACCGGGGTCTGCAGCAGCACCTTCCCCCATTCCATTCTTCAGGGCCGGAGATCCAGTTGTCCGGCAGGGAGAGGAGAGAAGCGCAGGCCAAGGTCAGTTCTGGGGGGAACACAGCCAACTTGAGGCCCAGTGGGCCGCAAGTCTCTGATAAGCAGGCATGGGCCCAAATTGATTAGTGGAGCGCAGGCTGGGGTGTCAAAGAGGGCAGCCCACACCAATTGCCCGCAGGCCTTCCATCTCCTGGGAGGCAAAGTCTTGATCCCCCATTATCCTACCATGCCTGGGCTCATCTATGTAGGACTGTAACTCTCCAAGAGAGGAAAGAAAGAGGAAGAGGAAAGGGAGGCCCCTGTCCAGTGAAAATGCAGTGTGGCCCTCACCTCAGTTTCAGGGACTCTGCAGTGCTCACTTCCACCTCCACACCAGGTCCGGCTACCACAAAAAGCACTGCAGGCCAGGCATCACCAGCAGGAATCTGGAAATTCTGGCAACGGATGGATTAGGGGGACGACCTGCCAAAACAGAGCTGGGTCTCCTGCAATCAGGAGACTTCTGTGGTGCGGCTGCAGCTAGGCCCGAGCTACCTACCCCACCACAGGCCACCACAGAGCCCTGCCAGAGCGCGGGAGGGCAGGGCTGCCACTAGGCTGTCTCCCTGCTGCTTTGTCCACCAGTAACCGGAGGAGGTCGGAGAACCGCACTGTACTACAGAGGGATTCAGCAGGTGCTACCACTGGGTCCAGCGCACTGGCTGCAGTGCGGCACCGCTCCTGCGGCCTAATGCTCTGACTGGATCCTGTGACGCAGCCCATCCAACAAGAGGAACTTCAAAGGCCTGGAAATGGCTCCTCCGTCACCACTGGGCAATGCAACAAATCCAGGTGCTCCAGGAAGTAAAATGAGCATGTTGTCACGTAGGATGGCCTTTAATAGGTATCGGGCAGTGTGAGTGAGTCTAACGTTCGACTGCCATCTTGGCCGCCTAAGCCACGCTCTGTAATAATAATTTTTTTAAATAGTTTACACATATGTACTTTTGAAATCATGGTAGTAGGCCATATTTACAGTTGAATATTTCAATGCAATAATAGCTGACAAGCGTTACAATTATTTCTATATATGATATGCTTGATTTATTTCCTTATGCTTGAACCTAAGTAGGAGTTTATTTTACTAAATAAGAAATGCTGACTTTAAATGCATTACATGCATTAAATTGCATTTTTCCTCGGCCCCATTTTTCATAGCTTGATGGACTTTTATGTTCCTCAAATGTTGCTTTATCTGTCCTTTTTACACAACATTATTCAATCAATAATTACTTTCTTTGGTACTTCGTTGTGAATTAAATCATGGACACACACACTTTTGACTAAATACATGAAGAGCTACAGAGTAAATAGGCTTTCTGTCAACTAAGCTGTGTGGATTGAATGTACAGTCGTTCTCTTGAGGTACAAGGGAAAATATGATGGAGTATCAATTTTGTACCTGCCAAGTGGAAGAATGGTCAAATGATGATGATCAGACCATTGTATGGTGAGAAGTGATGTCACAGATGGACGATTTGGAGTATACAAAGTGAGTTTCCTAAGAGGAGGGATCTGCCTTGTGTCTTTTGCCTACTGCCTGGTGCCTGCCACCAGCCACCTTTTGACTTTTCACTTTGGTGTGCTAGTCTTCCCCATACTCTATAGCCTCTATTGCTGACCGCCTTTCTGATTACTTTTCCATGCCGTTGCTTTTTTCCCTTTGCTGATGAACTTGCCTGCTGGACGATTTGGACTCAGAGTTGTCTTGAGATAGACCAGACTTGAACTTTCCTGATTATAGCCCCATTCCACTTGCCAATGCCAATGGACTTCTTCTTAGTAGACTTTAACCTGATCCCTTTGCCCATGCTAGAACAGCTCTTCTGAGCTATCCTCTCACCTTTGATTGGTGGTAGGAAATTCTAACCTGAACCATCCTCTTTATGGATTCTTTTATTGAGCAATAGACTTATTTTGATTAAATGTGTGGTTTCATAGTGTGAGCTGTAAGACTCATGACTGAACTGCTTAAAATGTTACTTATATGCATTTATTTGGGAACTTTAGTACAATAACCACATTGTCTAAATTTGTCTCTTTATTATTTGTTTCTTAATGTTTTTTCTATAAAAACGTTGTTTATAATTATCTGATTTCTAATACATGTTATAGAGAGTCATAGTTTGAGAGTAGTGTACTTAAACTTGAACTCCAATCTGTGAGTTGGCTACTAATTATTGGTCCTCATTGGGTGACCAACTGTTCATCACCCTGATTTCTCACCCCGCATTGTGAAGAACCAAGGTACATCGGAGAATAAATGCCTCTGTGGGTGAGGTACAGAATCTGAGTGAAATGAGATTGTTGTATGGGCCCAGAAGATGAGGAAATACGAAAAATGGAAAAAAGCTTCAACCTCAAGATCTAAAGCCATCACGTCATTTTATTTACAGAAAGTAAGGCTTCATTATCCTAGACATTCCAGAATCCGAGTGCTGGCTGTCTCATACTACTTCCATTATATGGAATATATGTGTTTACCTGCTTAGCTGCGGCACACACAGACTTCAGCCTACCTTCTGATAGGCATGTGCAAATGCAGAATGTTTTATTGAACAGCAATACAACATAGCAATCCACTCTCTCTAGACTGAGTACTGCAGTGGGACTTAGCTACAAGGCTCATGTAAGAAATGTAATGTGCTCCATCTGCAATGGTGCATTAGTGGTCCCATCCCAGAAACTGAAGGGGTGCTCAGTGGACTAAGACATCCAGTCCAGGAGTAGTGCATCCAGGGCGCTTCAATTATTCCTGACCGTAAATCATTAATGAATGCTAGTCCACTCTCAAAATCATGCATGTTTATTATCGCTCACAATGTCAAAATGCATCTATCTGTAGATGCCTCTAATTTGACTTAATTGTGGTGGGGTCCGTCACGTGCTAAGAAATAGAGAAGTAATTCCAAAGGGCATATTCAATCAGGCTCTAAACCGATCAGTGACTTTTTTGCTCTGTATTCGTATCCCAATAATTTGACCCTGGGCTCTCCTTTGGTTAATATCCCATCATGCTTGAGCCCCTTTTTAATAAGCTTTATGATAGGTGAACTGTGTTATAGGCTGCTGTTTTTTCACTCATAACTATAATGATTGTACCTAAGCCTGCATTAGTTTCTCAAAGTACCTCACATTTTCTGATTTATACAGTTAATTTGTCTAAAACATCCCTTCCTTCACCTATAAGTTCTGGTCCTGGTATTCTCATTGTTGATTGAGTTGTGGTCCCAATACTCTCTTCTGTCTCTACTCCTGATAATTCTTCTCCAAATGAGTTTAAGTAGGGTAGCCCTGTTGTATAACTTTCTGGTAAGCTCACCTTAACCACTCTTCAACTGCCACCCTAAGCCAACCCATATGGTTTGAGTCTAATAAAGATGCCAGAACGCGCCCTAACAAACAAGACTACTCAACTTAAAAATAAAGGCGGCCACTGGTTCCATAATTGAAATGGTGGGTTACACTCTCTGTTTGACCGTATCAACATGGTTAGGTGTGTTTATTGGGTTGGTCCTGGCCTGAGAATTTTAGAGGTGACTGCATTGTTGCGAATGTTAAGAATTCTGCTGTGTTGAGTGAGGTTTCCTATTTCCAGCATCAAAGTAATATCTTGGCCTCATTTTATAAGCAAATGTTCGTCAGTCATGTCAAAATTTCTTCCAGCATTATTATTTTAATTATGTACCAATCTGTATATTTTAGATTTCAACTGATAACAGACCAAACCCCAGCCCCAACCCCAACCCCAGAGTCACTGGGCAATGATTGACTGGATATTTGTAGTTTCATCCTGGTCTTACTAAGGTGCCTAGTATGTTTTAGGACACAAGCCAGTACTCTCCCCCTGTGGCAATGTCACAGTACCTCATACCAGGGAGTACAGAATAAAATCATGGAACATTGCGGGATTAGCCATTAAATTAGCAAACAATTTATCAATTTGCCAATTTAATTTATCAGGTGACTTGACATAATTCTTATTCAGGAGATATGAGCTGAGCCCGTCTGCAATAAAGATGGCTATACAACGTATGCAATTACTTTAACCCACTCTGTCTCAATTTCCATGAGTCATTTATAGCGACTCCTCCAGGATAACGACATTTATTGGAAGGGCAATTCTCCAGCACATCTGACTATATCTTTAGTTTTCATGACATTGTTAATTTTGATTTGACAAGTTTGGTAACTGTGAAAGTATTTAGTAATCATAATCCATGTATCACTAACTCTTGCCCACTGTAAGTCAAAAGTGGAACGAAGTATTGTTAAATTTGGAGCTGAATCCCCAGAGATAATTGTTTAAGAATGATGTGGGAAGCATTTGATCCAAATGTCATTGATTGGAATTCCATGCTTTATTCTTCTGGTTCTGTTTTCTTTTGTCTGGATAACAGTGTATCCCTTGTATCTACTTGAACCCCTATTTAGTAATATCTGTTCATCTGTCAAATTCTTTTGTCGAGCATACGTTTTAGTAAAAACACAAAAAGATGCAAATGGTTTGACTCTTCTTGCTCCATTGTTCACCACACTCAATATACAGCTGCATTGAAAAGTTATCCTTGCGATAAAGGTAAAATTGCACATTATAAGATGATCTGTAAAAGTCTTTGGAATAAAAATTAGAATAGGGATGAAGCCTAGGATAAACTGTTTACTGCTTGTTCCTTGTAGAACAGTTGCTGCCAGTTCCTTGAAAGACAACTACACCTTTTGGAAAAAGTGTGAACTCACCTTATTTTAGACCCAATCTCAATTCTGCTTTACAAATTCACGTTGAACCAGACTATTGGAACTTTCATTTTACCAGGAATTAGAGTTATCCTTCTCCTGCCGAAATCCAACTATATCATCATAACTCATCCTCAAATTCTAAACTGGAATTTTTTGTGCTATTGTCCATTGAGGCTATTCTAGTATCTCTGGCAATACCCCCTATTCCTGTCCATGTCCTTG
Source organism: Triturus cristatus (assembly GCF_964204655.1). Taxonomy (NCBI): domain Eukaryota; kingdom Metazoa; phylum Chordata; class Amphibia; order Caudata; family Salamandridae; genus Triturus; species Triturus cristatus. The sequence goes on from NC_140589.1 coordinate 1,512,820,917, forward strand.
TGGAGCTGCATAATCCTCCTACTTACTAATTTATTTAAACACTACACAAGTTCCTCTTTATAAGCTTCCTGATCATAATCCATCATTGTTCCTATTTTCAAGAACGGTGATTCTCACTGTTATCACTGTTGATGGCATTCTTTTAGATTTCTTACAGGGTCTTCACCATTACTTTGTTATCAATGACAGGAATTGTACCAATGGGGAATGTACAGAGTCCTTCAGTTTAGCCAGTAGTGTTTGTGGGGGCTTTGTGCTAGCCCCTCAACTTTTTATTCTTTATATAAACAACTGTGAGACATCCCAGGCTAAAGCTGACCTCGCCAGACCCCTAATAAGACAACTCCCTATCCACTTTTAACTTTATACCATTTTACTGACTGCTAATGGCTAGAAAAAACGTATTGACTCTTTTGTTTGTTTCATGTGTGACCATGATTTAAAGAGATCAATTTTTCTAAGACTTTTGTAATGACTATTGGTGGTAAGAATACCAAACCTTGTCCCCATACAATCAATAATCGAGAAATCACTAAAAGTTCAAGTCTTCTCTTATCCTTGAGTAACCTTCCATAGTACCAACAACTGGTCTAATCTAATTTCTCTAAATAGAAATATTATTATCGAAAGCCATGGTGCAGTACTTAATTTGGCTTCGAAACTTTGGTTAAATCCTTTACACGTATGCTCGATATTTACATATGTAAATGTGTCTCCTTTGTTAGATATGATTATAGGGTAAGGGGATAAGCTGACTTGAGCTGCCATCAACTTGAAAAAGCTGATTTTGTAGGCAACTTTAGCTTTTGTGCTTTTTAAAGTTCGCAGGTGATAATGCAAGTCTGAAAACATTTTCTCAGTGTCATATTTTGATGATACTTTAACTACTGCAGGGTCTGTCTTAATAGAAATGGAAACACTGCACAAATGGTACATGCAATCCAGTGTTATTCCTCACCTCCAGAGGACTCCATAACATTTACCACCACTATATGCTCTACTGACACATCTATGTGGAACAGGTTTGAGGAGGCGGGGAAACCTTAAATTGTCTGACTAAGAAATCACTGCACCGACAAAGGAGGGGAGTTAGAGTTAGGTATCTGCACACTTTACCACTGCTAACCAGTGCTAAAGTCCTTGTGTTCTCTCCTTAATACATGTTACATTGTGTTAGAAATTGAGTTTCTGTTTGGCAGAGGTATGCACGATGTCCAAGCAAGAACCACCACTCTATTCAGGATAAGCTAGATACACACTAAAAGATAAACCCATGCTCACCCTCTGGTAGCTTGGCACAATGCAGTCAGACTTATCTAAAGCGGCAATGTGTAAAGTATATGTTAAACACACACACCCACAGTAACACAATGAAAACACCACAAAAATACTCTAAACTGGGTTAGGAAATTAGACTATATTTTTTTTAGTAAAACAAGATAAGAATGACAATAAAGCAATAAGTAGTATCAGAGTTATGAATTTTGAAGGATGAAATCAAAATATTGTGCTTGGAGTCATAAGTACCAATCTTGGACATCTGATCGCACTACATTGTGGTGAATATAAAGTTTAAGCTGATCGCTGTGAAGGTTGGCTACAGGACTCATGTTGGTCCCACTGAAAACGCACTTTGGATAGAGGAAGCGTCGACATCGAGGATCCAATGCAAGGAGCTGAGGAGGCAATGCATTATCGTTGATTCTGTGGATGCAGGTGATGCGTTGGTTTCGATCTCCGCAATCTGTGACGTCTTGTCAATGAACTCCTTGGCGATGCAGGTGATGCGTCATCACTGTGCTGCACAATCTGTAGTCATCGAGCTACACAGACCATTGAAGTGATGTCATCAGGTATCAGCTGCGTTGGCATCGAAGGGTGATGCGTCAGTTCCCATCAGCGCAAGGTCATCAATGCATGGATTCTGTTGGGTAAGCACAGAAACTAGCACTTCCAAGGGCCCAGGACTGGATTTGCACCCCTTTTCAAGGCTATACTCACAGATGGCAGAATCCAGGTACTGTTGCAAGGTTGTAGGAAGTCTTTGATGGTCCTGAGACTTCAGAACAGGGGACAATCCAGCAAGCCAATGGAGCCACTCTGGGTTCAAGTGAGATAGGTCCAGTCCTTTTCCTCAGCACAGCAGTGGGTAGCTAGCAGCACATCAGAGCAGAAACGCGTTTTTTCAAGAGCAGCTGTCCAGCAGAGTAGCAGCACAGCAGGCCTTCTTCCTGACAGGGTTCTTTACAGGTTTAGTAGTGTACTGTCTTGGTAGGGTCAGAGGCCCAATACATATACCTATTTCTGCCTTTGAAATGGGGGGGTGACTTCAAAGAAGGGTCTTTAAAGTACACACAGGTCCTTTCTTTCCAGCCATAGCTCCAGACTATCAGTAGGGGATAATCAGCCCTTTGTGTGGGAAACAGGACACTGCCTTTTTATGTGTCAGTGTCAGCTCCCCCTCCCCTCCTGCCCAGGAAGAGCCATCAGAATGCAGATGAATGCAGATGAGTTCTGAGACACACCTAAGTTTACTGTGTCTGTGGCTGTCATGAGGTAATGCACAAAGTGTAGCTCACCCACCCCAGGCAAGTATTGAAAACAGGCTGTAGGCACAACGTGCAGTAAGAGCAGAGAAAAATCCACTTTCTAAAAATGGCATTTCCAAAACAGTGATGCTAAATCCAACTTTACCAGTAACAAGTATTTATCATTACTATCCCAAAGATATGAAACGTGATGCAGCTTCTTTCTAATCAGGAATTACAGCTTAAAAGTGTATTAAGGAATTATTAATGCTAACCTTTGAGAGGAGTAGGCATCACACTATTGAAAAGTTAATCTTAGTGTTAATCACTACCAGGACATGCAAACTTAACAGTACATGTTCTAACTTTTACTTACATAGCACCCTGACGTTTGGGCTACTGAAGGCCTACATTAGGGGTGACTTATGTGGAAAAAAGGGGAGCTTAACGCTTGGCAAGTAGTTTTAAATGTCAAGTCAAACATGGAGTAAACTGCACACACAGGCCCTGCAATGGCAGGTGTAAGACAGGTTTGAAAGGCTACTTGTGTGAGTGGCACAATGAGTGCTGCAGGCCCACTAGTAGCACTTGGGTTACAGGCCCTGGTATATGGTGTATCACTTTACAAGGGACTTACAAGTAAACTAAACTTTTCAATTATGTATAGACCATTGTTACAATGTTTAGGGGAGAAGCACATGCACTTTAGCACTGATCAGCAGGGGTAAAATGCTCAGAGTCCTAAGATAACAAAAATAATCAGCAACAAGAGGAGGTTAGCAGGCAAAATGTTTGGGTGAAGACCACCCTAAGAATGACACGTCTAACACGTTTGCTTTTACCAAATGGCCTAATTAATTTTCTTGTAAATCGCTATTAAAGTGAAACTACCTGTGCCCATCACCTATAAATTAAATGCTACTAGTAGGCCTGCAGCACTGATTGTGCCTCCCACTTAAGAATCACTTTATACATGACTCAGGTCTGCCATTGAAGCCTGTGTGTGTGTGCAGTTTTAGACTGCCATTTTGACCCATTTTAATAAATATGTCACCCCTAGCATAGGCCCTGGACACCCCAGAGGGCAGGGTGCAATGCATTTTAAACCTAGGACCTGTACTATTAAGTGTTACATGTCCTGTTGGGAAAAATCTCTTAAATTCATTTATCTCTACTACAAGGCCTACCTCTCCCATAGGATATCATTGGAGTTACATTACAGGTAACTAGTTTTTGTTTGGTGTCTTTGGAATTGTAATGAACTTATGATGAAGTCTAATTTTAAATTACAATTTTGAAGATACCACTTTTAGAAATTTGGCATTTTCCTGTCTTAGCCATTTTGTGATGCAGCCTGTCTCTGGGTCACATGACTGAGTGTAGTTGGAAGTTACACTTTGCGCATTCCTCCTAAACAACCACACATAATGGGAAGCTTAGATGTGACTGGATGGGCCATCACTGCCAGGATGGGAGAGAGGAGCTGGGCCCAGCCCCACTTTCACTTGAACAGGCTGTGTCATGTCTCCACGCAAAGGGCTACATACCCATTGTATTTAGTCTGGAGCCACTTGAAAGGCAAAGCTGGGGTACAAATACTGAACCTCAGACACCAACCTTTCCGTACACTTTTGAACCTGTCGATACTCTGTCAGGAAGAAGGAGTGCTATGCTGCTGGAAGGACTGCCACTCTGCTGGGCTGCTGCGCTGAAGGCCTGCAGCCCTTCTGTGCTTACCTTCTGCCCTCCTACTTGCACCTCTGGAACCAACAACCCCAAGTGACTCCATGGGCTAGTTGTTTGGCCTCCTGATCTGAAGCCTCAGGGACACAAGATGCTGACAGCAACCTTGAACCTGCACCTGGACTCTGTCATCTGTGAGTCTACACTGCCAAGTGATGCCACCTTAGTCCTGGACCCTTGTAAGTGGGCTTAAAGTGCTCTGCTAGCCTTTGTGGATCCAGTGGAGTTGACAAAAGACACACGATTGATGGACGGAATGCAGGATAGCTTGAATCCAGTGGCACAGTGAGCCCGGGACCCACGTCTGGGCATACCCGGCACACTTGGGATGACGAAGCAAAAGACACACAATTGATGGGCGGAATGCAGAACAAATCAAAACATTCACCCCCAGGCAAGAGATCTGGGTTAAATCCATCATTCTTTTGCTCACCATGCCACCCCAGTTTAGACCTGTCCATATGCAAATCAGTCTTGACCCTGTGCCTCATGGGAACAGTCCAGCCCAAACTGCTAAGCCAGGTCCTCCCTGGACCGGTTTCGGGGTTTCACTCCTCTTCAGCTAGGATAGCTTGAATCCAGTGGCACAGTGAGCCCCGGACCCAGGTCTAAGCCTGGGCGGTGAACTACGCTCCGCTCGCGGAGCTTGCGAAGTTTAGGTAACTTTGCGATTCACGTAGAGCGCGAAGTTGCAGATTGCTACGCAATCTACCGCGAAGCGTAGTAGTTTTGCTTCCTCGCGCGCTCAATATTCATTCTCGCACGCGCGGTAACGTCTTACCATGATTCTGCATTCACCAACTCGCTTTTCTGTCCGTTAGTGTGCGCCACGAGATTTGTAATATGGCCGCCCTATCCAGCGAGAGTGTGCGAACGCGAACACGTCATTCGGACGCGCAAGCTGACTTCCAGCGTCTGTCTTGGTAAGATCGCGATCCCGATCATGCAAAAACTACAATCTGGCGAAGAATATCTCTCAAGCTTCATGAAGCCATCTCGAAAATGATCATTTTGCTCAGAAAATCTCCTCAGATTGTGATTTGGCTGTAGTCTTTTGTGCAAGGAGTCCTTTATTTTTTTTTAAATCTTTTTTTCAAGAGGAAGGAAGTGCTTCTGAGTCTCCAACTTCCTGTTCCTGTCCAGCAGACTCCTCCCAGTGCTTTGTCCATGTGCTGTTCACTTTCATTTGGATTTGGTGCTGGAAGGATCACTTTTTGTGTCTGTATGCTGCATCATACCATTGGATTGGATTTATTTGAGGACTTTTTGATTTGAGATTTAATTTTACAAGTAAGGTGGAGAATTGGTGGACATGCTTGTTTCATTGGGGCTTGTTTGTACCTACATTTTTCTGGGATTTTCATTGTTTTGAAAAATTATTGTTGTGGGTGGCCTGTACTTCCAATAGTTGCCTAGTTGTTTTTCTTTGCAATTTCAGCAAGTAGGGTACCCATGGGTCCATGTTTCTGTGGAGTCTGTTGAATTTAAACATCATGTAGGGCATGGATGGCATAGGATTGAAATGCTAAATGTAGCTGTGGTGTATTTCACTGTTTGTGCGTGTGTGTGTTAAATACCTTTGTTGGATGTGTGTGCTTGATGTGTAACTTCTTTCCAATCCTTTCCTAGCCCTGTTGATTTTCATTTTTGTATTAAAGCTGTGTTGTTTAGCAGGCCTCCTTCGTCCGGTCATATATAGGCCTGCTTCAGTTCATAGTTTTCCATGGCCTGTTGTGACTGTGAGTGCCCATGTGGCAATTTGGTGGTGGTAGTTTAATGGTGTGTGCTTCTTTTTCCATAAAGGCCTGCATTTCTTTTCTTTGTTCCCCTTGGCTTATGCTTGTTGTTGTTGTGTCCTCCTGGCCATGTGTGTGGCGGCCATTATGTGAAGGCAGGCATTGTGCTTTTGCCATAGGCTTACATTGTCTGTCTTCCATTTCTTGTTGTTGTGGGTGGGTAGCGGCCATTTTGTGGAGCCAACCAAGCAGTGTGCTTGCTTTTGCCATTCTGTTCCAAGCTTGTGGCCTAGTCTGCCAGTAGGCCCAGAGGTAGTCATCCTCAAATCATGGGTGCATAAAAACAGTTTGTGTTGTCTGTTGAATTTTAACACCATGGATGGTTTGGATTGAATTGCAAAAGGTGTTTTTTGGGGTGGAATTGCAGTTTTTGGGTGTGTGTTAAATAAATAGGACTTTTCACCCAGTAGGTAACCTTAGGCATTCAGCTTGCGTACTTTTGGCAACTCTGCACAGGGCGACAACGCAGACTTACATTTTTTGTCATTTTCGCACTCTCAATATGCGTGTTCGCGCACGTGATAATGACTTCTTGTACAGTTCGCAATGCCGAACACGCAGAATTTGCAATCTGGCAAACAACATCCTGCGAGCAACATAAAACCTTCTCGAAAACGCTGATTTTTTGCATTTAGCTAAAAAAACTCCTCAGGTTGTCATTTTGCTGTACTTTTTGGAGCACAGGGTCACTTTTATTTTTTAAAAAAATATTTTTAGGAGAGCAAGTAAGTTCCACAGAGACTCCAACTTCCTGTTCCTGTCCTTTATATTCACTTTTTTGTTATTGGGGTGGGTGGCCTAAGCATGTGGGTGGTGGTCATTTTGTGAAGGCAGACATTGTGCTTTTGCAATAGGCCTGCATTGTCTGTCTTGTATTCCTGACCTTTTCGCCATGTGGTAGCGGCCATTTTGTGGGACCAGCCACTTTGCTTTTTCCATAGGCCTCCAAGCTTGTGGCCTAGTCTGCCAGTAGGCCCAGGGGTACTTCTCATCAATCATCACAGGTGCATGGAAGTTAAACAACTGTTTTTGTGTTGTGCGTTGAATTTCAACATCATGTATGGCTTTGGATTGAATTGCAAAATGTGAGCTTTACTTTTTTTCTGGGGTATATTTCACTTTTTGGGTGTTGTAAATAAATGCCTTTTTATGTGTATATGTCCGTTGTTGTTGCTCCCTGATGCTGCATCCATCTCATGTGATGCACACATTTTTATTTAGGGCAAACAGGCTACACTACATTTATGTTTTTATTATTTGCTATTCTTATTCTTCCTGAGTGTACACAGTACAGTAGTACACCAGGAGCCCTGGCCTTGTCAGTCTCATAAATGGCTATACTGTTGTTGTTCACTGACTTAATAAAATGTAATAATTGTGACCACCCACCACACACTAAGAACTTATATATTATATTAGTTTGATTGTACTATCTTTTGACTGATGTTCTTCTGGCTCTTTTGCTTTTAGGTGCATAAAAGATGGAGGAGGTGTGTCATCATCGCCCGTTGTGGTGCCAGACCGACGTCCTGCTGCTGTACATGACGTGACGTGTGCGTGACCTGACCAGCCATCTCTGCAACTTGTGCAACTGAGTCCTGTTTTGACATCTGAAGAAGATGCCCCCAAAGAAAGCAGGTAGCAGGTCCTCCGGTACCAAGAAATTTGCCATGGAGAAGAAGGAACAGAAGAAGAAGGAAGTGTCACTTAAGTCTGGTGTGCCTTCCAAAACCTTTTTTGGGACACCAAAAATGACACCTGCAGAAGCGGTGTCTGGGGGCCAAGCTGGGGGCAGCACCTCCGCATCAGTGGGCCCAACCCATCAACCCAGGCCCAAGCAGATGAGTGTGGAAGAGGTAGCCAGCCTAATGGTGGAAAGCAGTGATGCTGAGCCTGAACTAAACTTATCGCTATCTCAAAGTAGTACACAATCAACGCAGGAGGGAACACAGCAGATAAGTGGTCAACAACAACAGCCGCAACCACCACCCGCAATAGTAGCTGTTGTTCCTCCCGAAGTAGGGGCAGTTCAGGAAATTGAGCCTCATGCAGAGGAAGAAGAGGAAGCCACTCCTTCAGAAGTTCTGTTGTCTTCCAAATCCCCAGCAAGGAAAAGGAGGGTTAGTACATCAAGTTCTTTGCCAAGCCCCCCCTTCTGACGATCTAGATCCCACTTGGAAGCCTGAGTCTGAGAGGGAGACACGTCACAAGAGCAGGCATGGGAAAAGGAAGGTTCCAGAAAGCCTTACACTTATGGAGGTTGATGTAGAAGATCAGGATGATGATGATGATGAGCCTGTCATCACGAACATCACTCCCGGGCCAGAGGAGATGGAGAACAACATTTTTACACTATCCAAAATGGCTGCGAGGGATGTAGCACGCATACCTCCAACACAGGTAACACCAACATGACCTCCAGCTTCCATATTTACATTAGCAAAGGGCCGGCAGTGTCCTACATCCAGCACAAGCACCACTTCAGCAGAAGTAGGTAGTGGTGCTGCACAGAGTCAAATTCAAAACATCCTCCAGTTCATCCGGCATTGGAAGTGGCACCTCCAGCAGGAGACAAAAGTTAAGCTCCCCAGTGTGGGACTTCTTTGCGGTTAGCGGAAAGGAGGAGAACATTGCTATATGCTCCGTTTGTCATACCTCTGTTAGTCGTGATAAGCTTGGTACAAACTATGGTACCAGAGGCCAAATGACCCATCTGAAAAAACACCAAGCAATCCAGTGGGAGGAGCACCTTTGTCGCATAAAAACTGGAACCATTGCTGTTGGTGAGGATAAATGAGTAGAAAGTCCGCTCATGGTGAAACAGGAAGAAGAAGAAAAGGGAGACATTCTCTGTGGTAGTGGTACACAAATTAGCCTTGTCCCCATCACTGCAGTGGTAACGCCCACATCCTCAGCAACATCTCAGTGGCACAAGAGTAAGAGTCAGCCTGAGACACCAAGGAGTGCTGCTTTTAAAAAAAGTGCGACGTTGAGCACAGGAAGGAATACCATGCAGCCTACCATTCTTAGCATGTTTACTAGGTCGGAGGGGCAGTATGAAAGCAACCACCCAATAGCACATTTGTACAATGCGAAGCTGGCTAAAATGTTAGCACTGGACCTTCTCTTTTGTTGAAGGGGTGGGTTTTCTGGAATTTGTGACAACCATCTGCCCAAAATGGAAGGTTCCCAGCCGCTACTGTTTCGCAAGAGTTGCTGTTCCAGCACTACATCACGACGTGCTGGAATTGCTTGGAAAAGCCTTAAAACAGAGTGCTGTTCAGAGTATCCACCTGACAACAGACACGTGGACCAGTTGCCAAGCCACTGATTACATGTGCATCACTGCACACTGGGTATCTTTTTCGGGTGTTAAAGATAATATATCTGAAGGTGTTGTTGACACCGCTGAGATTTTTAAAGACACTCGCAAACATGCAACTGTAGCCATCTTTACTATGGAGAAATCTCATACTGCTGCAAACATTTTGGATGAGTTTAACAGCAAGGTGTTTGAGTGGCTGCGACCAAAAGGGATTAACATTGGTTTTGTTGCCACGGACAATAGCAGTAATGTAGTTAGGGTCATGAAAGAAGGTGGCTATTTCAGGGTCCCGTGTTTGGCACAATGCATTAACATTGTTGTTCAAGACTTTCTGAAAAATGAAAGCAAAGTCAGCAACTTACTGACCACTTGCATAAGAATATGCACACATTTCAACCATTCTTTTAAAGCCCGGAAGCAGCTGAGGGTCATTCAACGTGAGCATAAAATGCCAGTCAAAGCACTCATCCAGGAGGTGCCAACACATTGGAACTCAACTTATTACATGCTTGAGCGTCTGTTTGAGCAGTACATATCACTCAATGCTTATGTCATGAAAAGGTCAGGAGATCCTACTGTGAAAGGCATGACCATTGAGATGGCCCAATGGGACCTCGTTAAATGCCTGACAGAGATGCTACTTCCTTTTGAGGTCTTCACACGTGAAGTCAGAAGGGAGGAATGTACTATGGGCCAAGCTATCCCATTGTTGTACATGCTAGAGCAAGAGCTGAGGGAGGTGTCAGAAATGTAGGCAGGTGTGGATGACAAAGTAGACGCATATTATTTGGCGGACACCTTAGCCGTTTGCTCATCTGACAATACAAGGATTCAAAATAACATTGTGTCACATTGACATTACATTACTGCCTCAATTTCGGATCCACGTTACAAATTATTGCTGAGCAGCAATGAAGTAATTCCTTTTTCAGAAGTGGACTTTGAAAACAAACGGATCTTAATTAGAGACCCGCCACCTCATGGCACAAAAAGTACTACAGGGCACCCAGAGTCAAATTCTACTTCAGAGCCCAAGAGCAGTGCGTTTGCCTCCCAGCAGTCAACAACACTGCCAGCAATAACATCAACAACAGCACCAACAGGATCATCAGCCACATTTAAAAAACGGCAAGTGATTGGTTTCTACGGAAAGGGTTTTGTACGTCCATTACTGATGCAAAGGCAAGAGAGGCCAAGAAAATCGGAGCACCCCTGAACATTGAGCGGATGGTTCAGGCCTATCTAGATGACACAACAGAGGTCTTCATGGAGCAAAGCCCATTGGTGTATTGGTATGGGAAAAGAAGCCAATGGCCAGTGCTCAGCAGGCTGGCGATAAAGTATCTGGCTTGCCCTGTTGCAAGTGTCTCTTCTGAGTGTGTTTTCAGTGCTGCTGGTGCCATTGTAACTGTGAAAAGGACCAGTCTCTCGCCCAAAAGCGTGGAGAGGTTAACCATGATCAAAATGAATCAGCACTTTATACCACCGGAGTACAAAATACATGAATCATAGCACAAAGAAGAGAGCGACTTCGATGACATAAGTAGTGGGTTACATGACCTACTTCTGTCCGAACCACCAGAGTTTGAGGACGAGCTCCTCTTCCCTGACAACTAGGCTTTCAAATTGTTCTCCCTTCCTTTATTTGTGTGTGTATCTGTTTTTCTGGTTCAAATCTAATCACAAAAAATCCATCAACACGTCTCCTCTTTTTATTTCCCTATTGGAGTTGCACGTCTGTGCATAACTGTCCACTCCACTCCTCAGAGTCCTGCTCCATCTTTCTTACTCTCCCTAAATACATTTTAAGCAAGCCAGACATTGGATGGAGATGGAGAATAGTACAATAAATGTTGCCTCTAACAGTCCCTCCATAAGAAGTGAAAAGTGACTACAGCTATCTTCCGTTTTGTTTCCGAGCCAAAACTCATCACTGTCAGAAGGCTAGGCATCTGATCTGACAGCCAAAGAGAAGAGCAAGAAAGGTAATGATTAATGAATGATGGCATGCATTGCATTGGATGCTTGCTGACTACGAGTGAATGTGCATGAAGTCGAACTATACTAGTTTATCTACAAAGAAAAAGTGCCTGAAGTGACAGTCAATGTTTCCTTGTTGTTTAATAACCACATTGTACTCCTACTACTGCAGGTGCTGGCCAATATCCGTTGCAATTTTGTAATATGGAATATAACTTAATCTGAGTCACTACAGACTGAGTTGGTGTTGGAGAACACATCCCAAACAGTCATGATGATGACCATACTATCTTTGCATGCAGTCAATCAGTTGGATCGGAGATACTTGATGGAATAACTGTGTTTCATGGACTGACTTTAAAGGTAAACACAACAATTCAACAAGAACCACAGCAAACCTAGGCTACATGTCTGTGTAGTGGTGTGGAGTGGAGTGTAGTGGTATGATGACAGTGGCGCATTGATTTAGTCACTTGATTTGGAAAATGCTAGGTTGGGGTATATGCCTTTTGTCTGGCTCTGTCAAAATTTAAGGTAAATGGAGGTTGGGTCCCGGGCCGGCCCGGTGCTGTGGTGGGCCTGGTCTGTGCTGGCTCCTGTCCTGTTGTTGTTGTAGCTTAATGCTGTAGAGTAGACACGATGTATCCAAGCCGCCTCAGTCTGAAAGTGTTCTCTCAAGAGCCTTGTCTTCTCTTCTTGCACTCCACCGTAATTGAGTTTATTTTTTTTAATTCAGTTATTTTTCAATACCCCTTTTGTTTTTCCATCTACACTTACAGGCCGGCCTTTACCCTGTGCTATAGTTGGAGAAACAACTCACACTTACCTTACCAATCCGCATCAGGCAGGCGTGGTACCCAAGATTGATGTGCGGTGTGTCCATGGAAGGGAGGACCAAGATGAATGACGAGAATGATACAACTCCACAATTGGACCAGGATAATATAGCAACTTTAGTATCATTCATCATTCGTCTTTTAATTTATTTGATTGCTTTTTTCTCTTCAATCATTATGACAGTGTGTTATGGTTTGTTTGGTAATTGATTCCTACAACTATTTTGCTTCCCTGTTGCAAGGGTCTCTTCAGAGCGTGTTTTCAGTGCTGCTGGTGCCATTGTTACTGTGAAAAGGACCAGTCTATCGCCCAAAAGCGTGGAGAGGTTAACCATGATCAAAATGAATCAGCACTTTATACCACCGGAGTACAAAATATGTGAATCACAGCAGGGAGAGGCGAGTGACTTTGATAACATAAGTAGTGGGTTATTACATGACGTACTTCTGTCCGAACCACCAGAGTTTGAGGACGAGCTCCTCTTCCCTGACAACTAGGCTTTCAAATTGTTCTTCCTTCCTTTATTTGTGTGTGTATCTGTTTTTCTGGTTCAAATCTAATCACAACAAATCCATCAACAGTCTCCTCTTTTAATTTCCCTATTGGAGTTGCACGTCTGTGCATAACTGACCACTCCACTCCTCAGAGTCCTGCTCCATCATCCTTACTCTCCCTAAATTCTTTTCAAGCAAGCCAGACATTGGATGAGATGGAGAATAGTACAATACATGTTGCCTCTAACAGTCCCTCCATAAGAAGTGAAACGTGACTACAGCTATATTCCGTTTTGTTTCCAAGCCGAAAGAAACTCATCACTGACTGTCAGAAGGCTAGGCAGGCATCTGATCTGACAGCCAAAGAGAACAGCAAGACAGGTAATGAATGATTATTTTGAATGATGGCATGCATTGCATTGGATGCTTGCTGACTACGAGTGAATGTGCATGAAGTCGAACTATACTAGTTTATCTACAAAGTAAAAGTGACTCAGCTGACAGTCAATGTTTCCTTGTTATTTAATAACCACATTGTACTCCTACCACTGCAGGTGACGGCCAATATCCGTTGCAATTTTGTAATATGGAATATATTATAAACTTAATCAGTCACTACAGACTGAGTTGGTGTTAGAGAACACGTACCACACGGTCATGATGCTGAGCATACTATCTTTGCACACAGTCAGTCTGTTGTATCGGAGATAATTGATGGAATAACTGCGTTTCATGGAATGCCTTAAAAGGTAAACAGTTTCAACAAGAACCACAGCAGACCTAGGTTACATATCCGTGTAGTGTAGTGGACTGGAGTAGAGTGTAGTGGTATGAGGGACAGTGGCGCATTGATTTAGTCACTTAATTTGGAAAATGCTAGGTTGCTGCAGTGCACATGCCTTTTGTCTGGCTCTGTCAAAATGTAAGGTAAATGGGGGTAGGGTGCCTGGCCTGTGCCATGGTTGGCCTGTTCTGTGCTGACTCCTGTCCCATTGTTGTTGTAGCTTAATGCTGTAGAGTAGACACTATGTATCCAAGCCGCCTCAGTCTGAAAGTGTTCTCTCAAGAGTCTTGTCTTCTCTTCTTGCACTCCACTGTAATTGAGTTTATTTTTTTTAATTCAGTTTTTTTTCAATACCCCTTTTGTTTTTCCATCTACACTTACAGGCCGGCCTTTAACCTGTGCTATAGTGGGAGAAACAACTCACACTTACCTTACCAATCCGCATCAGGCAGGCAGTGGTACCCAAGATTGATGTGCGGAGTGTCCATGGAAGGGAGGACCAAGAGGAATGACGAGAATGATGCAACTCCACATTTGGACCAGGATAATACAGTAACTTTAGTATCATTCATTATTCGTCTTTAAATTTATTTGATTCCTTTTTTCTCTTCAATCATTATGACTGTGTTGTGGTTTGTTTGGTAATTGATCCCTACAACTATTTTTTCATTTCCTTTGCTAGCTTGAAAAATAAAAGTAAGCCTGGTACAGCATGTAATTTGGTTCGCTCTGAGGGCAGACAGGCAAGGCAAATTTCATATTATTAATTTCTGCCATGTACAGTCTAATTGTGTAGTAAAAGTTAGTAAGTAAAACTCATTATCATTAAGCGTCAAGTTCTCTTCATCATCATGCATGCATTTCCTTTTTCTCACTTTATAGATTTCTATGATAATGGATCATGGTCTTCTTCCAAGATTGTGTTTTACTTTTGTTGCGTCCATGCATACTGTCTCTTTTTCTTTGTCAAACCTTTTTCCAAACCCCCCTTCCCATCCATTTATCAATCCCTAACCCTCTTCCCCCGGGCTCTGTGATTTATATTGAGGTGTGATGTGACTACATTAAATGTACACCAACAATTGATCACACACTTGCTGGGGCAGATGTGGTGAAGGCAACACTAATTGAATTTCAACTAAGGCAGGGCAAGGATCTTCTTCTGCTTGCCCACCCATGCTGTACTTTACTTTGTTCTACTACTCCTCCCATAGTCTGTCTCAGTCAAGTGCCTTTCTCTTGCTTTTTTCAAATGCTATTGCCAGTGTCTACTACTACCACCACAATAATGGCATCTTCTCCATTCATTTGGGAAACCAACCATGCAGCCATCACTGTGCTGAACTTCATCATCATCAATCACAGGTAAGATACGTTTGGTGGGAGGTATAATGGACTAGGAGGAGAGACTGACAGTACTAGTATGACAATTAAAAATAACTCAGCGAGGGGTACCGCATCTATCTGTTTGTGTGTTACAAAATTGGCAGATCTTTTAAATCAAACACTGACTGCGGGCATGCAGCAGCAAGGAAACAAAGTAACAAACCATGTGACGTAAATTGAATTCGTAAAACAGTAACCCACCACAAAACATTAGCATCGTATGTTTAAGTAAATAATATAACATTTAATATACCCTAACAAAAATAAACTATCCCACTCTGACCCACCCCCCTCCCTAACCCCAACCAATGTCCAAAAGAAAAGTCAAAGTCCAAAATGTCCGTAAAAAAGTTAAACCCCAACGCCCAAAACCCACCCACCAACAAAAGGAATTAAAAAAGGGGCAAATTGACAAGGTCCTATAGTCGGCGGGCCTTCAGGTGTTTATCCACAAGGATTTTGACACGCTCCTCTAGGTGCTCCTCCAAGCGGGCCATCCGGCGGAGCATCTGGCGGTGAAATGCCCTGCAGTTACATGCAGGGTGGGGGGCAGCAGTAGTAGATATTGAGGCACGGCGGCAGGCGGCTGCCGGACCACGGCACCGTAAAACTGGAGGCAGGGCCTGAATGGGGCTCGGGACATTGGAGGAGGCTGCAGCTGCAGCCGCCTCCTCCTCCGCCTGAGCCACCACCCGGCGATATTCATCGCAAATGGCCTCCAGTTTACGGTGCCGGGCCCTGGCTGCCAACTCCTTCCTCGTTGGTTTTGGTTGGGAAGGAGTATCTATATCAAGAAAGTAAAAGAACATGTTGTAACCAATACTCTTAGCAAAACAGAAACACAAAACTCATTCAACACATAGTGGCACAGTATCACTAGCAAGCACAGTACATAACATTTGTGATTTGGTGGTAAGTATCTATACTACTTACTCGGACTCTAACATTTGTTGGAGTTTCCGACATTATACTCGTACTATGTACTCAAGTACACACCAGTCGTGTTGTTCTTATCTCTAGTTTAGCGAAATTACATAACCTTGTTGTAGCCGGCATGCCAGCTCAGTCAGCTAAGCTTGCACCCAAGAGAAACAGATATGAGTCACATGATGCAGACTCACGTTAGTTTTATTTGCTACTACTGTCTGCAGGTGGGGAAGCTCATATTTTTGTATTACGGCTGGTGGCACTGGCCATACTCTGTCTGTTACATGAGGGCAAATGCTGAATTTCACTTTCACCCTGCCCTGGGTACTACAAAAAGGCTGATTATTTATCGGATCCAATGATCATTGCTTATATTATAGATGGTAATACGACATCAGGTCAGTAGCGGTCGGTGGTGGGAGTGCTGCCGGGTGGTGACGTGGGAAGGTGCAGGGTAGGGGTAGAAAACTATGGATTACGGACAATCACAGGTAATTAAACAATACACATAAATAAATAAAACAAATTTCGTTGCACGCACTGCATAGCATTTGGCGGTGCAGTGCGCACAATGAAGATCATTTTATTTATTTTTATGTTTACTTACCTGCATTTGGCCATAATACATAGTTTACTTCCCACCCACCCTGCCCCTCCCCATGTCACTGCCCGCCAGCACTCCCACCACCGACCGCTACTGCATAGGGTACTTTGCTTTCATTGATTGTGTATGTGTAACCAACAGATAGGCCACCCTTTGCAGGCTGGCTGACACAATCAAAAATATATTAACATAGGTAGGGAGTGGTCCTTGGAGTTGGAGGAAGGCGCTTCGGCTTGATAATATATTTATATATATAAGATGTGCTTGCAAACTACTGCGAGTCAACTGTATTCTGAGAATACTACTTCTATATTCCCCTCCCCTTTGCTACTCTGGCGCAGTTTCATTTACATTTTCTTCAAAATAAGACTCTCCAGTGACAGTCTCCACCTATGCTCTCTATTGATGATAGTCCATCCAGGCATACATCCATTAAAGTAAATGTCTATCCTTCTTTTTTATATATCTCTGAACAAACCTTAGTTGGTTTCACCAACAACCACCCATGCGTCCGCTCCTTCCTTGCTTTCCTTGGCTTTGAGTTTGAACCAAACACCGCTGATTCTTGCTATCTAGTACTATCCACCCATACTGTGTCGCCCACCCAGGCAGGCATCCTCTTTCACTTTCCACCCATCCTTCAACAACCCATGCATCTGATCTAATTACTATCAGCCACCTATGCATGCTTCCAACATATCCTTGTCTGCCAGTCAGTCATATTATTTATCTCGCCCGTCCTTCCACCCTTCTTTCCCTCTTTGTTCAACACATCCATCAAGGTCATCTGATCTGAGTTTGTCTTCTCCATAAAACCTTCACAGCTGAGTTGGAGTCAGATAGAAGAGACCATTGGTTACTCATCTCACGCTGCTAATGCTAAGTAAAGGGTGTCTTCTTCAACCGTTGAATAATGTTCACTACAACTTAATAAGTCGCACAGTACAGTGAGTGAAGTAGTGAACATACTTCCATCTAGTAGTAATGTCAAGAAGTAATGAATATAACTTACCACCGCCCGCCACTGCTGCTAGCTCTCCCCCTGTCGCTCCTGCAGGTGCCGCCAGTTCTCCGGCCCCCTCCAGAATGACCGCATCGCAATCGCCGCTGGCCCCGCCGGCACTGGTGGTTGGTAGTATGCCTAGAAAAAAACATTACACATTTTTAGATGCCTGGAAACCTCCCCCTATTTTATTAGTGTTCACTTGGAAGATTGAAAAAAAAGTACAACATACATCAGCACTAGAGTAGTACAGTCAGTAGACAGACACTAGTAGTGATATGGTTCCTAGGGTCATCTAGTCCTACTCTACTCTTTTGAAAGTTAGCCTGAGCCATGTGTAACCCTTTTAGATTCATCATGTCGACTACTACTCTTTTTGCGCATATTTAGTTATATCTCGCAGCTCATTGACATGTGCAGTAGACGCCTTTGAGGCCACATGACGGTTGCGTACAAGTGAAGAGGTAAAAAAACAAGCCACTTTGTTATGGAGTTTGGTTAGTCCGTATTGCTTAGCCATCACATACATGTTACACTTTTTGCCATGACTGCGAAATGCTTGCAATATTGCAGTACACTATCTAAGGTCCAGCATTTTTCTCATATAATAGGAGGACGATTTCCTTCTACAAACCAGAGATTTGCAGAGCTTATGATGCATGATGTAACCAGTATTTCTACGTTCTACGGTGAGGGGTCTTCCAGAATTCAACAGATCTTTTGTCTTGTTCTTGTTGTCCTGCACTTGTAAATGTTTACTGTTTTAATCTTATGCTTTTTGCTGGATTATTGACAATGGCTGTAGTGAAATTTCATATAACGACGTACAGAGCTTGTTACTTGTTTCAAATAAACCTTTTGAACTTACACATAGACTCTGTGGTATTTGGTGTGGTGAGTGAGCAAAAGGGTGTTATGTTCTGGGTTGTCTGTCTCAGTCATCATCATTGTGTATCTTCTTCGTGGGGGTGGTCGGGAGTGGGACCCTAATGTAAGACACTATAGCTAGTCGGTCAGGGGATCGTGGGTTCTTCGGACTGAAGTGTGATGAGTAAGGTCCAACCTCCCATCACCAACATCCTATTTTGTTGTGCATAGTTCTGTATGTGGCTCTGTAGAATCACTACAACAGTAGTAGTATGTGCTATCCAATCCAAAATACTAGTCAAATATCTGGTTGGGTATTTTGTTTGGGGGAATTGTCAAAGCCTCAATATTAAGAAGACTAGAAGAGGACAACCCAAACGACAGGACACAGTGGCTAGAACTATTGGTCAATCTGAGTTTTATTATTCCAAAGAAAACCTTCAATAAAGAGTGGGCAACTGTTCAAGCTTCGCTACAGACAGAATAATAGTAGTAGTAGTACAGAGAGTCATAGCAGAGGCAGTTAGAAGGAACTTAGAGGCAGGGATAAACAGAATTTGGAAATAGATAGTCAAGGTCAAAGAAACTTTTGTAAAAAATAGAATTAGAAAGTGGAACCATAATTTGTAGTTCGGAAAAACAAGATGCAGTAAAAGTTAGGGAAATTGTTAATATTACCACTGGAGGACTTACTGGGGCCAGCAGCAGGAGCCTCGGTAGAGGAGTGGTCCTGTGGTTGTCCCGCCGACTCGGACCCCGTCTTCTTGCCCCAGGGGGGTGCTGATGATCATGTGAAATATAATAAATAAAGAGACAAACATTAAGGAGTGCTGTGAAACAAATAAATCATTTGGAAAAATAAGTCAAAAAACATTTTAGGAAACAACAATTTCAATAAAATTGACCTGTCTAATCAGATGGATCGACTACTGGGCTGCTTGCTGGAATTACGGATCGTCTACTTATTTATGAACACTCCAGTGTTCCATAATCTTTCTGATTACAAATACTAACGAAGCCTAGTAAGTACCACCTGACCTACACCACCTATTCCAGACATGCCAATTGTTCACTAAGTCTGCATTTCCATTTTTTTTAGCCATCAAATGCATAGATGAGATGGAGGACACATGAATAAATTTGTGCATACATACAACAAATTGTGGGTTGGTTGCATGATTCTGATCTACTTCTGCTACTGACTGACTCTGCTAAGCCTACCACTCACTAAACAAACTACAAAAGGTTCTACGGAGGACTGGGGTAAGCAGCACTCAGTGACAGAGGAGGCGTCACGCAGACCGCGTAAAACAATTATTAACTAATACTAACTAAACCTAGTATCCAATATCCATCCACCACTATTTCACAGGAGGACAATGGCAAGACTAGAGTCTCTCTAGCAATAGCATTACCTAACTTCAGTTCTCTAAAATAAACTCTTACATTAATCAGCACAAGCTAGCGCAAAGTTGCAAACAAGTAAGATTAGCACCGAGCACCTGGGTCCTACAATCACAGAAGATTTTGATTTTTGAGACGTAATTTACCAGCAACGCGTAGCACGCAGCAGTAATCTTGTTATTCGTCATAAATGTAATTTATACACAATAGGTTACTCACCAAGCCCAACGACCTCGACACCTAGCAGGTCCAACAAGTCCTGCTCCCGGTCCACGATGTCAGACCACCGTTGGGCCAGCTGATTATGGGTGCGTCGGACCCCTTAGCACCGGAACACTGCCCGGCACACCTTCGCCCACCGACAGTGATGCTCCTGGGTAGTGTACCCGGAGCTGGGCCTGCCGCCTGCTGCCAAGGTCAAGGGGAGGTGGCGCTGAATGAAAAAAACAAGGGTGGCCACCTCCGCCTCACCAAAAAGTTGACAGGCCTGCACCCCTGCAGGACGCATTCTGCCACAAGGCAGGCGGCTCTTGACCGCAGGCCCCTTGCCCTTTGCGCTAGAGCTAGGAGATGATGTGCCCTTGGCCATGGTTCTGGGGTGGGTGGGAGGTGGAAAAGAAAAGTGAGAAGGGGAAAAAAGTTAGGGGGAAGAAGTAAGAAAGAAGTAATAAAAGTAAAAAAAACCAGTAAAAGTAGAAATAAAATGCAAAATATAAACTTACGGAAAGTGAGAGATAGATGATAACTAAGAAAAGTCAGAAAAAATGTTTTAAATACTAAGGATTACAAAGATTAAGGGAGGATAGAAAAGTAGGCCCAGAACCATAGCATAGAGTGAAAAACAAGATGGCCGCACCCATTGGCGACCGCATGGGTAAGATCGCGAGATATTATCCCCCGAGTATGCAAACAGCTCCCCGAACACACTCACTGCGCTCCCGAACAAAAACAAGAAAAAGGCATCGCAAACGGGCGCCCCAAGCAACTATGCACGCTCGCGAAGCTACGCGTAGCTCGCGTAGTGCAAGAACATCTTCTCGTAGCTTCGCGATGCGCGGCTATGCGAACTACGCCCAGGCTTACCCACGTCTGGGCATACCCAGCACACTTAGGGCGAGGAAGCAAAAGACACACAATTGATGGATGGAATGCAGAACAAATCATGCCACTGGACTCAAGCTATCCTGGCTGAAGAGGGGTGAAACCCCCAAACCGGTCCTAGGATGCTTGTTTCCAGTCCAGGGAGGACCTGGCCTGGCAGTTCTGGCTGGACTGTTTCCATAAGGCACAGGGTCAAGACTGATTTGCATATGGCTGGGTCCAAACTGGAATGGCATGGAAAACTATGGATTTAGGCCCAGATCTCTGTAATGGGGTGAATGTATGACATTGTTCTGCATTCTGTTCATCAATAGTTTTTTTTTGCATTTGTCACCCCGAGTGGGACGGGTATGCTCAGACATGAGTCCTGTGCTCTCCATGCCACTGGAATCAAGCTATCCTGGCTGAAGAGGGGTGAAACGCTGAAACCGGTACTAGGATGCTTGTTTCCAGTCCAGGGAGGACCTGGCCTGGCAGTTCGGGCTGGCCTGTTCCCATAGGGCACAGGGTCAAGACTGATTTGCATATGGCTGGGTTCAAACTGGAATGGCATGGTGAGGAAAAAAACGATGGATTTAGGCTCAGATCTCTGTACTGGGGTGAATGTATGACATTGTTTTGCATTCTGTCCATCAATAGTTCTTTTTGCATTTTCCAGTGGAGTTGATACACCTCCTTTGCTGTGTGCCACAAAGACCCACATTGCAGCCCACAATTGCTGTCACTGCATGATGCATCCTCAGTGCAGGCTCTCGCATCCCTTATCAAAAGGCAGCCTCAGCGACATTGACGAACTCCTCATCGCAGACTCACAGTTCCTCAGAACCAACTCATTGCCAAAACTGTGCGCCACATACCTGACTCTGGACTTAGCATCGCAAGCCCTGTCGACCGGATCCTCAAGGACAATGCAGGCCCTCACATCACAACCTCATTGCATCTCGGAACTGGCACATCCCTTTGGCTGCTTGGTGCATCTTCTATGTGGATCATCACATCGCACTGCAAACTCAGATTTCAGGTACTCTGTTCAGGAGACCTAACTTGGACCCTTTAGCTGGCCCATGCTCCATCACGGTCGGCCTGAAATTGTGACTTTGTCCTGGTTTGGCCACAGTGTGGCACTTTGTGCTTATTGGCACTATCTTCATTGAAATCTTTAAACTGCATGTTCTACTGATTGGATTATTGTAGTTTTGGTCTTGTTTTATTTTGGTCTTGTTTTATTTATTAAAGAAGGTTCTATTTTTCTAACTTTGTGAGGGATCCTTTTGGTGTGGTGTTTTCACTTCAATACTTTTGAAGTATTTCAAAATTACTTTACACATTGTCTCTAGATTAAGCCTGACTGCTCTGTGTGAAACTACCAGAGAGTTAGCACAGGATAATTCCGAGTTTGCTTGTGCCTCACCCTGACAAGGACTGTGATTGCTGCTTGACCGGGGTCTTATCCCAGTCAACCAACAACTCAATTTCTTACAAGGTGATAAAGGAGGAGGCATGTCTCTCATGTCACCTCATGACAAGCTTGAAAGCCAAGGCTAAGGGTTGGACAAATCTTAGTGCTCAGCTCAATGTAGTGCTTATCTATGCCACAACACAGCACAGCCATTACCACAAATGAAAAGTAGGGATCATGTGCTGTGCCACGAGTGAGACCAAGATCACCATTGCCACTTTCAAGTCATCAAACTGCCTCCCAGTTCCTTGTCTAGTACATGTCACTAAGATTGAAATCTAGTTCCTGCCATCTAGGGGCACAATCAATATAACACTATAACGCTTTGTATGAGAGTGAAGACAAGGATTACGTACATATTCACCTACTAGATGAAGAACCACCATCTCAATCTCAACCTCTACCTTCAAGACCAGCTATGTCCGTGACTGTTGAAAGGCCACAAGCTACTCCACTTACCATTGCCCTATACAAGTTACACCAGAGGTAGTTCTCTGTGGAGGTTAGCAGAAGGCATTATTGAAATATGCACATGAGAAGTGAAGCAAAAATATATAACATTAAAAGGAGGTAGCAAACTTCACACAAACATTGGAAATATTGGATATTGGTAGGCAGCAATGAAGATTTGTGTGCCATGTAATTACATTTCTCACTTCATCAGCCATAACCTTAGGCAAACAGAGAGCTCAAGGCAATCAAAAAACAAAAACTGCATTTGAGAACACTTGGTACAGTGATGGGACTGAGGGATCCCATCAACCTTTTCCTTCTCTCCCCTCCCTATTCTCCTAAGATTTCCCCTCCAAGATCTAAGGAGGGATTAGCCTGTACTGTGTGTACTACTATGAGTTAAACATTAGCAGCTACAATGTGGTGAAGGTTGGTAAATTGAGCATGATTACATTGGCAAATATTAAACCTTTTACTAACAGTACTGAGGAAGCTGAACATTTTTACAAAAATTTCACAACACAATTACATAGAAACTCGCTAACTATTAACATGAAAAATTCATGAGTTCCACGTTAGAAAATGTGCCTTTACTTAACGTGCCAATGCGAAAAGTGTTGTTTATTTTCTGTTGAGAGCTTTAATTTCTATCGTTCTCCACTTACTAGGCCACACTATTCTATATTCTGCTCTGTCCCTTTAAGAAAATGAAGTAATTTAATGTTATAATCAAACACTCTGGCTTGACTTTTGTGAAATGTGCTGTTTCCAGATAAAATATATTCCATCTTTCCTCATACCATACGACTTCAGATTGTTTTCTTTGCCACATATGCTGAATGAGCAAGTGTACTAATAAGAAGAAAAAGCTTGCTGCCACTTACATTTTGTGATCTTACCAGGACATACCAGAATGTTCATGTTACATTTCATAGAGTGGCTCATTTTTATACGGTGGGACACCAGGCAGCTAACAGAGTAGGCTTGCGAAAGGTTCCCATGAGAACCTTCATAGATATAACTATTGAAATACCTTGTAGCCATCTCTAACTGACATGATGCTGACTTGAACATTTACTGTGGGAATCAAGGATGACGATGATGGACCATCGAAAGATCTCTGACTATTGGACACCGATGACGCATTCATCTGTTTTTGCAACAGGTTTAGCTAATTTCTATATAATATGTGTTCCTAACTAGAAAGACACCTCACTACTCCACTCATCTCGAGACATTCACTGCATCTCCACCCTGCCATGTCCCTCAGTACTTTGCTGTGCTAGCTTGATTTGCCATAAGCTACTGCTTACAGTGTTTTCTTTGTTTTCCTTAAGCTTTGTGAGGATACTTTTTGTTTCATGCTGATCATAACTACAGCTGTGATTCTCTCTTTGGCCTTTTGGAAACCTGACAGGGCAGCTTCCACGAGACTTGGCGCATTCGCATTTTCTCAGGAATATTGATTAAATCGCTAATCCATTGCTACTTTTAAAGGTTGGGATCTTGAATACGCTTGAGGACTTCACTTCAGTTTGGTTCTCCTCAGCGCCTCACACCACAAAATTGCAGACTAATTACCTAATGGGAATAGTTGTCTGGGACGCCCTTCATTGGCACCTGGACACATTGGAATAGTCACCTGGGATGACCTTTACTGGCACCAGTACTAGGTTGCCCCCTCCACCCCTCTGTCCTGAAGAAGACCCGCAAGCCGAGGTTACAAGTCACCCTCTACGCATAAGTCGGGTCGAAACGTCAGCGCATTCCCCTCAGCAAGGGCCTGTACCATATCTTTTGTTCCCCACCATCGGATGTTGCATTCATGCACTTACAGAATAATGCAAAAATATGTTGAATAAATGTCATGGACAGGCTATTGTGTACTGTTTTTACTCATAAACCAGCATCATCTTGGAAAAAGTAATAGTATATAACTTTAAATCCTGTGATTTTCACTTCTTCTTCTCTCTAGCACGTGCACCTACTTCCTCTTCTTTCGAGCAACCTTTTCTTGCTTCTTTGTGGTAATATCTTTACCGGTTGATTTATGTTAACATTCTACTTTGAGAAATATATATAAAAATGAATTTACTCAACCTAAGAACATGTGGGTGTAGTTTGTATACACACATTGTGTATCTTGAGTAATTGTCTTTCAGGGTGTGCATTTACAGTTGAACAGTATTGATTGCCAGTGGCTGACCGTTCTGGCAACTCCCATATGATAACTTTTCCCTCATTATTTGTTTTTTCTAAAGCTATTCATGGACCAAACTTTTTCATATTGCATTGTACCCAGGTCCTGTGGCGATAATCAGGTTACCCCATTAATTTGTAATGGTCTCTCCTTCTTACCTGCATAGATGGTTGCTACTGCAGTTGTCTGGGGAACTCGGCCACTCTTTATAGGGAGTTCGATCTTTCCTTTAGTTATCTGACTTTGCTCCAAAATCTACTTGTTCTTTTCCAGAAGGAACTCTGCATGGGTTCTTATTAGGATAGGATAGGTCTTTTAGTTTAGAATATGAACTATTCTCTAAATGGAACATGCTGTTTGTATTTCTCAATGCTTATTCTAAACAATCTTATTTCTTATTATTTCTGTAATCGATTTTCCACTTATTTGAATAACAAGAACAAAAATACTGACTAATCTACTAAAAAGACTAAATAAACTTTTAAAACTGTACCAGCCCACTCTTGTAAAGCTCTTTTATAAAATGGAGGCAAAGATCCATCGACCTAGAAAAACGCAGAGCTTCCAGGCTTTCTAGGAAAATGTTAAAGCGGATTTAAAAAAAATGATTTAAACACTCGCAAATCTGGTAGCAGAGGATAGGTTATATACCCTGAATGGAGCTATGAAATAGTACCACGACGATATTTGTTAAAATTCCTGACTTCCGAATCCAATTTTCAGAACTTGAAGACCAGGCAAAGCGGTACTCGAAGCCAGTTCTGCTTTGAAGGCGTGAGTATTAATAGGGCAAATGTGTTGTGGCTGTGATTGTGTATTTTCTCTGGTTTGGTTGAATGTTGATTAGAATGAGTTGGTGAGAAGCAATAGTTTGACAAATGGTTGAAAAAGGTATTCCAAGATGTCAGACTTGTTCTAGTCAAAGGATCCCAGGATAAAATAATAATTGAAAACATGTTTGCAGAGATTTTGAAGTGTGGTGTGTGAGGTACCATCACCTGCACCAGTAACATAGGGTTATTAAGTTGTTGAGGTTGATTAATATTGATCGGTGTTAGTTGAACCTAATTGCACAAATGGGGGGAAACTGTAAAATGTGGGCAGTCAAAGAATGCAAATGTCAGCACAGAGACAGATCCCAATGATGCCATTTGCACAGATGGGGAATCCTAGATGTAATTTAAACCAGATGCCAAAAATGAATATGATTTAATTTCAGAATGCCATGTCACAATTTCATAACCCAAACTAGGATACCTTGCAACAATTACAGTTGTTCAAAACTGGTGGTTCTGGTTCCGAGAATTCTCAATGATGGTGCCTGTGAGAGGAAGAAGATTGTGTACTTGGTGCAGTCTTAGAGGTAGAACAAAGTGGCCCATATGTAGATTCAGAGGTTCACGTCCACCCCATATAATTTCTCTTTGATACTGGGGCTATCCGGTCACTGTTCGAACAGTGAAAGTCCCTGACTTGCCTCTCTCGGGGAGAACAACAATCCAAGTTGTAGAAGTAACTAATAAACACATTCAAAATCCAGTTTCTGAAAGGGCACCTGTAAAAATAAGATCATTTGAGGAAAAGCACCAATTTTTTGTTTGTTTGCACCTCAAGTCCTGTGAACCCATTGTGGAAAGATTTGTAGTGCAAGTTAAATTGCTCAATTTACTGTACACCGGTTGGGGCAGCATTCCAAACACTTGATGAGGATGTGGATTTTAAACTGATCAAAAAAAAAACGAGGAAGGACTATTTTGTTTGTTAACTACTGATGAATTACCTGAAGATCTGAGAGAAACAGTGATGCTGAAGTATGGGATTTTATGGGAAAAGACATCAGACTTATGGGTGTAGAACCAGTCCAAATTACAGAGAAACCAAATGCTGTTTACCCTAGAATATCACTGTATCATTTGACCTTAAACACTATTGCAGGAATACAGCCTGTGATAGATTACATGGTACAGAAAGGGATCCTGAAAGAACTGATTGAAAGTTCATGTAACTCTCCAATTATGGGTTTATAGAAACCCAATGGTAAATATGGAATAGTTCAGGATTTAAGGTAAATAATTGAAATTGTAGTGCCCTATTGTCCTGTGGTACCAAATCTAGCCGAACCTAGCCACGATACTGTTTCAAATTCCATGTACTGCAGAATGGTTTACTGAAATTGATTTGTGCCAGGCTTTTTTTCTCAGTGCTATTGCATGAAGAGACTCAATTGTTATTGTATTTTGTCTTCCAGCAGAAAACATTAACATGGTGTTGCGTGCCTCAGGGGTATACAGAGAGACCATGTATCTTTAACCAGATTTTGAAAAGGAATCAAGAGACCCCTGATAATGCCACACCATTACACAGTTATTCAATGTGTAGATGATTTACTTGTGGCCTCAGAAACACAGAAGGCATGTAAAAATGATTCCATTGCACTCTTGAATCACCTGGCTGAGAATGGACACAAAGTGTCTCCATGGAAACTGCAGTACTGTACAAAGTGTCATCAGAAAGAGTGGAAGCAATCTTGCAGATGAATCCACCACAAACTCAGAAAGAAATTAGGATGTTTTGGGGAATGGTTCGCCACTGTAGGCATTGGATACTAACCTTTTCCCTGGTGGCAAAGCAACTAATGAGAAGTGACTGAACCGATACCATGAGACAATGAATGTATGAAAGCATTCCTAAAGTTGAAGGAGAAATTGTGTCTTGCCCTTGCACTAGTCATGCCAGATTATACAAAGGAATTCACACTATTTTGAAGTGCGAGTGATGGGTACACTCTCTCGGTTTTAGCACAAACACATGGTGGGTATTGGAAACCTGTTGCATACTTTTCTACTACCCTTGACCCTGTAGCAGCAGGACTTCCCAATTGCCTTAAATCGGTGGCAGCGGTAAATACTAGTGTGTAAAAGAGAGAGAATATAGTGACGGGATACCCATTAACTGTCATGATCCATCACTCTATGAATTTGTTGCTAGCCAGAACAAAGACTCAATACATGACCCATAGCAGGTTGATGTAATATAAACATAATATTGCATCCTCTGAAAATGTTGTTTTAAAATGTTGCACAGTGTTGAACCCTTCAACTTTATAGCCTATAAATGATGAAAATTGTGATGAAGGTGGACACGACTGTGTAGATGTCACAGAATTGTGCACCAAACCTCACCCTGACTTTAACAATGATCCCCTGAATGAGCCCGATCATGTGTTATTCGTAGATGGCTCATGATTGAGAAGTAATGATACCACACTCAGCGCAGCATATGCCGTGTGCACTATAAATGATGTGCTCGAGTCTTCATGGCTTGAAACAGTGTTTGTTGCCCAAGTTGCAAAATTCATAGCTCTTACTAAAGTCTGCAGTTTAACTGCCCAAATGAGAGTCACAATATTTATTGATAGCCAATATGGGTTTGGTGTAGTCCATGATTTTGGACAGTGGTGGTCACAGCTAGATTTTCTTACATCCTCAAGAACCCCCATCAAAAACAGCATGTACGTCAAGAGACTAATGGATGCAATACAATTGCCAGGAGAAAATGCTGTGGTAAAGGGCTTAGCACATCAAGAAGGAAGTGGATATATTGTCATGCGCAACTGATACGCTGACTCACTAACCAGATACTGTGCTCTCTTTCCATGTTCATTCAATAGAGGTTTCACATGTGAGTCTGAAGAAGAGAGTTATTTTGCCATGTTGATGACAGTTACTGATACGTGGGATGAGCTGAAGATGGTGCAGGAAAATATGTCAGAAGCAGACAGAACATTTGGGTAAAAGCAAGATGTGAGGAAAATGCAAATGATATTTGGATGTCAGCAGATAGGAAACCAGTGCTATCAGACAGCTTGTTGTTTCAAATGACACAATATTGCCAGGGACACACATTTGGGAAGAGACACAATGGTGAGACTTTTCAGACAGAATTGATACACCCCAAGATTCAGGATGCTGGTAGGAGATGCTTGCCATTGGTGCATAACTTGTCAACAGCCAAACGTAGGGAAACTGACACACCTAGGGAGATCAAGTAGAGATGGATTTTATTGAGAAGCCTGTCCATAATGGGCTGAAATAGATCCTTCTGTTAGTGCGTGTCTTCTCAAAATGGGTGGAAGCCTACCCAACTAGTAGATGTGACAGTCTCACTTTAGCAAAATTGTTATTGCGTGAATTGTTCCCTAGGTTCGGCATGCCAATTTCTCTTGAATCAAATAGAGGAACACACTTCAACAATGAAGTTATGAAGATGATCAATACTGACGATATTATCATGGATTATTGCAAGGAACTGGCTGACGTAGTCTGTTCTATCTCTCATCAGGTCTCAGCTGCCACACAAGATCCGCATCAAGAACAGTGCCACAACCTCAATCCTGGTGATTGGGTTGTAATCAAGACGCATCTTCAGAAAACTTGCCTTGAACCCAGATGGAAAGACCCCCAGGTGATCCTCAATACACCCACTGCTTTTAAGTGTGCTGGAGTTACAAATTGAATTCATGCCCCGCACACCAAAAGAGTGAGCAATCCAGAAGAAGTTAATTTGGTCTTAGATCCTGAGCAAAGACCATTGATGGTTGCACCACCAGTCAAGAGACCAGCTAGAATACAGCACTGTTGCCACTTCCGCAAGATGGGTGATGAAAAGGGTGAAGAGCAGTGGACGAATAATCAAGTGCAAGTACCAGAAATAACTTGGAGTGGTGTGGAGATCTGTAATGAAAGAGAAGCAGAGATCGAATCACCAAGAGGAAGTGCTTCGAATGTGGCTTTGAGAAACTAAGATCCAGGTGAAGGAACTTGCACTGGAAAAAGGAGAAGCAATCTGTAAGGAGAATGGGCACAAAATCAAAATCCAAGGAGAAGTGCTTCAATAACTTGAATACCAGAAACGACACATGAAGAGACTAAGTCTAGTGATAAGAGTAGCCTAGGCCCAAATTAGCAAAGGTTGAGAAGATCAAAAAGAGCACAGGTGCCTTGTCTCATGTATTCAGCACTTGAATTGTTGTACTTTATGAACACTGCTTTAAATGTTACAGTGGAAGATGTTTGCAGAGGGAATCCTGAAATATCTAAACCCCCCTAAAAGGCAAGTGAAATAAAACAGAAGGAAAATAATTGAGAAATAATCAGAGACTGAACAGAATAAGAAAGAGATTTCATCTGTGTCTATTAGATATTTGTTATTTTAGTTCCTTATTTTACAAAAGACTAACTAATGTCTGGGTTGAAAGTTACAGAAGAATAGGGAATTTAGAAGAGGACACTGAAGGGTTAAGGATTGTCTGGATAGGAGCTTAATTGAAGAAAATAAATTAATAACCACAATAAAGAAAATATTCACTAAACTCCATCACCAGCTATTGAACTGACTCATAAAATGTGTTGCATTTGAAATAAATATAAACATATTACGGGTTCAATTATCAAAATAATATTAATAATGATCACTACAGTACTAATAGGATTTTACTTAGCACCAGAGTCAGAGCATAAAGACAAGAACGTTATTAATTCGCATATTTACAGCACTAGGGAAGATCCCTTTAGTTGTTCATTTGTAAGCTACAAGAAAGATGATTTTTCCACGAATGTCTATTCTAGGTTAGTACAATAATATACTAAAGCAATGAACACAAAGGACTGCAATGTGTGCGCACACCTACACTCATCAGTCTTAGAAGAGGTTACCTACTATAGCATGCCTTTGTCCTATGCAATTTCTTGCAATATCTTATTATCATTAGTTTATAGGAGAGGCTATTTTGAGTACTTTTAATCTAATCATAATCTAATACTTCCCATATACCATTGATAGAAAGCATGAATTTACACTCAGAAGCCAAGGAAATGGATACAGCCTGGTACTATTTATTTCCCCATAGACCTACATATAGCGTAAAGGCTTATAAAGGCAATCAAACCTGTTTAATGCAACCTATAGAATATGTTTATATAATTGCCTTGGATGAAAGATACCCTAACATGACATGCTTCTGACAGAAACTGTAATGTTTTAGAAAATGCATGGAGGAACAAGGAAATGAATTTAGAATGAAGATGATCTACCCTAAATTCAGATTTGACAGCCAACACAAAGGAACAATTTGGTTGGACGGAAGACGAACATCTAAAAGAACTAGACATACAGGGATTAGTAGTTGTGAACACACTTTTGAACTGACTGGTGGACCTTGAAAACCTTTGCAGTGAAACAAAAATGTTAAACAAGGGGTTTATTACATTTGTGGACAGAATGCTTACTTTCTATTGTCAGCTGACTCGGAAGGGATCTGCTACTTAGGCATATAGAGTGCATAAAATGTATCATGTAAAAAGTATAGATGCACTGACAATAACACCCGCATGTAGGCAGAGAAGCAGTACAGAAACAAGAGCTGGGCTAGTAGGAGACATATTTGCAGCTGTCATTCCACCTGCAGGAGTCATTTTAAATGGTAAAATGATTAGAAAAATGTCAACCGTTGTTGACAAAATGGCAACTAGTGCACCTGGAGCTTTGCTTTTTTTTATGTCTTGAAGTATGCTTTATTCCACCTTCACACCCTCCTCAACTTAGGGGAAAGCATTCAACATTCCAGTCTTTGATGGTGGAGTCTACCAACAAAAGAGAGGGGTACAAGAAATATATCAACTGTAATAAAAAATATAAATAATACAAGAAACATCATTAACTTAGAATTAACTTTACATATTGACCTACTATTCAAGATTAAAGCACTAACCTTCTCTGGAAGCATGAGCAGTATAAATAACCAAAATGGTTTTTAAAATCACAATGTAAGTCCTGTAATAGACTATCCTCGAAGCTATGATGTGTACTGCTGTCCTCAGACTTAATCACCACTGTTATCTCAGACTAATTAATTCTTCCCTTCTTTTTTAGAATCCTTGGCATGTGGGGAAAGTGCCACTGCCATTATGGGTATTAACTTCTGCAACTCTACCCAGGCTGCCAACTTCCAGCTATGGTATGTTGTGATCTCTGCTCTCAATGGACTAAGAAACATTGGGGCATATATACAAGCCCCTATCACCACCACAAAGTCACTTTTACGGACATTGTGGTGGCGATAGGGGCTGCACCTTATGTACAAGGCAGCGTTAAGCCACTTAACACTGCCTTGTGCATAAGGCACCCTGTCACGCTATGGTTAGTGTGAAAGGGGTGGGCAGTGGGTGTTGTGGTGGGTGTTCCACCACAACTCCCATTGTATTTGATGCTGTCCCCTATGTACTAGGATGGCGTACATAGGAGGCAGCGCCAAAATTAAGACCAGGAAAATCCTGGTCTTAAGTTGGCGAAACGAGGAAAAATGCATTAGTTCTCCTCGTTTTTGCTTTTTCCATGTGTGCTGGCTTGTGCAGCACACATGGAAAAAACAAAATGCCATGTTTTTTTTATGTACAGGAAGGTGTCCCTTCCTGTACATGAACAAACCTTTTAAAAAAATGTCATTTTGTAACTTTCATGTGTGCTGCATGAAGCAGCACACATGAAAGTTACAAAATGGCATTTTAGGATTGTTTATGTGCAGGAAGGGACACCTTCCTAAACATAACCAATCCTCCCCTGCACACAGACACCCTTGCACTCTGGTGCAAGGGTGCCTGCATTGGCGCTAAGTTGTTAAACCACATTCTTGTAAATATGATGCAGCCTTGCATTTCCGAAGTGGCGAAGCGTGTCCTTAAGCCAAGGAGGCTAACGACATGCTCCGCCACTTCATTGTACATATTCCCCATTGTTTTATATGTTGTGAATTGTCAACAGCCAATGTTTTTTTGGAGAGTTCAATTCCTAATTTAACATACGTATACAAAATAAAGTGCTTACGCTGCACAATTTCAATTTCGGTTGGCATCATCACCTCATACATAATCCATTCTAGATCGAGACAGTATCCAGAAACAATGATTAAAAATGCGTAGAACAGGAAATAAAAGAAAGTCGCAATTTGCACAATTTCCTTTTAACATTTCTTTTTAACCAAATCACAGATTAATTTCCTTAGGGAATTCCAGCGTTTCTCAACTTTTGTAAGAGACCCTGATCTTAAAGCATAGTGTCTCTCTAACTTTTTGACTTTTTGGAGTTTAGCTCTCCAGGCTTGTAAGGTGGGTACAGTATTACTGTGCCAATTTTGCAGAATTAATGATCTTGCCACAAGGGCTGAAATAAATATACATTTGTTTTGCATTTTATCCATCTTTATATTTGGAAAGCATCCCAGGACAACAATATAATTATCAATAGTTAAAACATGCCCTGTAGTCGTTTTGAGGTACTTCTCAATTTCTTTCCATAGTTGCTTGATCTTTGGGCAATCCCAGACCACGTACCTCCTCCCTCCCTAGAACAGCGAAAACACCTATCCTCAATCTGAGGATATATATCATGGAGAAACACTGGGGTCCTATATATTAACAATTTTTTGTAAAATTGCATTCTCCTAAAATTGGCACCACTAATTGTTGTTACATTAAGTTTGTTCATTCTAATCCAGACTGTTCTAGAGATCTGAAGCCTTCTTTTTTTCTGCCATTTATTCCAAACTTTTTCATAAACAACGGAGGATTCATTTTCATTCAAGATTTTCACCCAAGGGCTTACTGACCGCTTATCCGTTGTTTCTTGTAATGCTTTGCTTAGTTCTGTTCTTACTCTTAGCACTCTAAAATCAAAAAAATGCTTAATTTGGATAAATGACCACTTGAGCATAACCCTAGAATGAAGTAGTCCATTCTCTATTGCTGGCCACTTTTTCAGGAATCTGAGTTAAGAAAGTCTCCCACTTGTCTGTACCCATTCTCTTCCCATTTCTTTAATACACCGGTTTGCAACAGCCTGTCCTCCCTAGTGAAAAGGTCAGCCTGTCTTGTAGAGCCATTTATCCGAGGGATACCATAACATTTTAACAATTGAGTTGAGTTTTTTCTTTTAAAAGCCATTGGAGAACCTTGTACTGCACTTTCTTTGGGTTCTTGGCTATCCTCATTGGGTCTGTGATTTTATATTCATCTAATATTTTTTCCCCAAACATTTGTCCATATCAGAAGAGTTGAGCTGGGTGTAAAATCTGTGATTATTATGTGCAAAGTTTGCATGGTAGTACTCCCTCATGTTTGGGAGGGACAGCCCTCCCTCCTTGGTCAGGTAGTTTAAAGTAGCTAGCGCTAGTCTTGGTATCTTGTAGCCTTGTTACCTTAATGGACCATAAGAAGGATATAAGCAAACTATCTAGCTCTCTAAAAAAGATGTTTGTAATGCACAAAAATAAATAATGGTAGGATTGTCATCCGTATAAGCGCCACCCGGCCTATTATTGATATTGGAAGTTGATTCCATTTTACTAGTAAACGTTTAACTTTTTGCACCAGGGGAACGTAGTTTAAGCTATATAACTCCTCTATTCTTTCTGACACATGTATCCCCAGGTACCTCTTGGGCCGGGAGTTATATTAGACAAAAAATTTGGTACTAGTGTATCAACCAAGCAATTACATAGCAACATTTCTGTTTTGGACCTATTTATATTATAACCACCTATCGCCTGAAATTGTGAAAAAATCCCTAATATTTCCTCCTGGGTACTCTCCGTGGGTTTTTGAAATAAAACAATGTCATTGGCATATAGTTTTATATTGGTCATGACCTGTAGGGGTGCAGTATGTAGTGCTTTATGTCTAATGGCTATTGCCAGAGGTTCTATAAATAGGGCAAATACAATTGGGGATAAGTTGCACCTTTGTCTTGAACCCCTACTTATTCTACAGGTACCCACATTTCTGGAATGAATTGTTATTTGTACCTGCGAGCCCTAATATAAATTTCTTACTATTTGCATAAAACTTTCTGGAAAGCCAAATTTATCAAGAATTTAAAAAAGACAGTCCCAGGACACCAGATCAAAAGCTTTTTCAGCATCTAAACACCACACCTGTGCCTCTATATTGTTTTTATTAAAATAATCCAATGCTTTTATTAAAAAGTTTGTGTTGTCTACCAGCTACAAAGCCACATTGGTCCACGTGGATCAATGACCCCATAGTCTTATTGAGCTTGTTGGTGAGAAGCTTTGTAAAAATCTTATAGTCAACATTGAAAAGACTTATTGGTCTATAGGAGTTGATAATTTCCTTATTTTTATCCTTCTTCAAAATGCGAACTACCACCGCTGTAAGGAAGAAGGCCAGAGGTGTGCCCCCTTTTAGTATGTAATTAGCTAGTTTAAGGAGTTGAACAATCAAAATTGGGGCAAACCTTTTGTAGAGTTCTACTGGCAAACCATCCTCCCCAGTCGCTTTGCAGTTAGCCATTGAACTTATTGCTGTTTTTAATTCTTCAATAGTGAATTCTGTTCTTATTGATCCTTTATGCTCACTGCTCAGCGATGGAATTGGTAGTTTATATAGAAAGCTTACAATATGGTCAGGCAGTGTTTGTTGGTCTATCTGATATATTTTCTTATAATGTCTAAGAAAAGCCTCCCCAATGTCCCAGGACCTAGTTAATTTTGCTTTGGATTCCTCATCTATCAGGGAGTCAATTCTGTTTTGGACCAGTTTCTATTTTGCCTGCCATGCAAGTAATCTCCCTGTGTATTCGCTCTCCTCATATGTCTTTGGAGGTGTGCTATGTTAGCTGTATCACCTAGCTGTTAATAGTACTCCTGCATTTCGCTGTGTCCCCTGCGGCCCGCCCCTCCGCTTGCTCATTTGTCCTCTCCCCCCTACCAGCTGCTCCTCCCTCCCACCTCCCCTTCTTATGGCGGCTGCTGCGCGCCCACGCAGCGAACGCGCCAAAGGCGCGCCGAAGGCATGCCTGTCTGTGGCCATCTGTGTCTTTCCCCTCGCCGCTACTGCCCCCATCTCTCCCGCCGCTGTGCCCCCTGCAGCCCGACCCCCTGCTTATACTGTATTGCCTCTGTTTAACTCCTCAATTGCTCGTTTCTCCTCCTTCACCCTTGGTTCTGTGCCCTGTGTATTGCCTCTGTTTAACTTTTAAATTGCTCGTTTTTTTCTCCTTCACCCTTGGTTCCTGTGCCTGTGCCCTCCATTGCCTTCTGTTCCCTCACCGTTCCTGCACCGCTTTCCCGCTGCTGTGTCCCCTGCAGCCCCGCCCCTCCGCTTGCTCATTTGTCCACTCCCCCCTACTAGCTGCTCCTCCCTCTCACCTCTCCTTCTTATGGCGGCTGCTGCACAGCCACGCAGCGTACGCGCCGAAGGCGCGCCTAAGGTAAGCCCGTCTGCGCCCATCCGTGCCTGGACCGTGCCCAGTGCCAGAACCCCTGGCCCCCACGGACCCCACAACGCCCGTCTCCACTACGATGCCAGCACCCTCCTCACACTCAACACTGGACGATCATGCACCTGCTTCCTGGCCGCCCCGAATGACACCCAAGGACCCTTCACCTGCTGGAACTGCAGCTTCACCAGCATTCGCCCCGCCAAGCCACCCACCGTGAAAGAATTCAAGCACCTCAGATGCATCCTTCTCAACAAGTGCTCCACCCGCAGACACGCCATTGAACTCTGGGACCTACTCGACTCAACCTCCCCAGACGTCGCCTTCCTGACGGAGACCTGGCTGAACCCCTCATCGCCACCCGACATTGCCATAGCCATCACGGATGGCTACAAGATCATCGCAGGGACCGCGCCAACTGAGTAGGAGGAGGAATTGCCATCGTCCATAGGAACACTCTCAGAGTCTCGATCAACACCGACGACACCCTTAGCAGCGCCGAACACCTACACTTCCAGATCCACACCGATCCCAACACTACCCTCAGAGGAACCCTTGTCTACAGAACCACCGGACCAGGGCCACAGTTCAGCGACTCCATCGCCGACTTCATCAATACACACGCACTCGCCTCCACCGACTACATCCTCCTCGGGGACCTGAACCTCCACCTCGAGAACAACAACAACCGCAACTCCACCACACTGATAGACAACCTCGCCAACCTCGGACTCAGACAACTCGTCATCACACCCACACACTCCGCTGGCCACACGCTTGACCCCATCTTCTCCACAAGCTCCCACATTGCCTTCAACCACACCACTGAACTCCACTGCACCGACCATCGCTGCATCCACTTCACCTTCCAGGAACCCACCACACACCACCGCACCCAACAGATCCCCCACCGCTGCTGGAGCAAAGTCACCGAAGACCAGCTAACCACCACCCTCGCCCGGAACCCACCCACCAACCCCACCGACCCCAACACCACCGCCCGCAACCTCAGACAATGGATCGACGACTGCGCCAACATCCTCGCCCTGATCTAAAAACCCTCCAACAGACACACCAGCAAAAAAGCCAACTGATTCATGAAGACCTCCAGGCCTCCGAGCAAACCTGCCGTAAGCTAGAGAAGAAATAGCATCTCGATCAGACACCGGACAGCCACGCAGCCCACAAGAACGCCACCGGCAGACACCATCAACTCCTCAGATCCGCCAAAAGAACCTCCTTCAAAGACCGCCTAGACAACAATGCACACAACAGCAAAGAGCTTTTCAACATCGTGAAGGAACTCTCCAACCCCAGCTCCAACACCAACGACATCCCACCATCGCAAGACCTGTGCGACTCCCTTGCCACCTTCTTCCAACGCAAGATCACAGACATCAACAACAGCTTCAATGTCACGACCGTCCCAACTGAGACCTCCGCCCCCACGGCTACCATCCGCACCGACCCCGACTCTCCTGGAACAACAGAAACGACGACGACAACATCAAAATCATGAACACAATCCACTCTGGATCTCCGTCAGAACCATGCCCACACCACATCTTCAACAAAGCCAGCACCACCATCCCACCCCATCTCCGGAAAGCCATTAACATCTCCTTCGAGACAGCTACCTTCCCGGAGAGCTGGAAGCACGCTGAGATCAACGCCCTACTCAAAAAACCCAAGGCTGACCCCAAGGACCTCAAGAACTTCCTTCCCATACCCCTGCTCCCGTTCCCGGCAAAGGTCATCGAGAAGACCGTCAACACACAACTGACCCACTATATCAAAGAGAACAGCATCCTGGACCCATCCCAGTCCGGGTTCCGCAGCAACCACAGCACCGAAACTGCCCTCATCGCTG
The DNA here is from genome assembly GCF_964204655.1 of Triturus cristatus. Lineage (NCBI taxonomy): Eukaryota > Metazoa > Chordata > Amphibia > Caudata > Salamandridae > Triturus > Triturus cristatus. Next base: position 1,512,858,970 of record NC_140589.1, read on the forward strand.
CCACCGATGACATTAGGGCCCTGCTAGACAATGGAGAAACTGTGACCCTCATCCTCCTGGACCTGTCAGCCACCTTCGACACCGTCTGCCACCGCACCCTATGCACACGCCTCCACAACGCTGGGATCTGAGACAAGGCTCTGGACTGGACCACCTCCTTCCTCTCCGGCAGAACCAAGAGTGTCTGCCTCCCCCTTTCTGCTCCGAAGCCACCGAGATCATCTGCGGCGTACCCCATCGCTCATCCCTCAACCTGACGTTGTTCAACATCTACATGGCACCGTTCGCCCACGTCGCCCGAATGCATAACCTCAACATCATCTCATATGCCGATGACACCCAGCCGATCCTCTCCCTCGCCAAGGATCCCCTCACCGCCAAAACCAACCTCCACAAAGGAATGAAAGACGTCACCGAGTGGATGAAGAACAGCCGACTGAAGCTAAACTCGGACAAGACAGAAGTCCTCATCCTCGGCTCCACCCCCTCGACCTGGGACGACTCCTGGTGGCCGACCGCATTGGGAACAGCTCCAATACTCACCGACCACGCACGCAACCTAGGGTTTATCCTCGACTCCACTCTCTCCATGACAACTCCGTCTCGTCCTCCTACTTCAACAAACTCCGCATGCTCCGCAAGATCTACAGGTGGATCCCCACCGAAACAAGAAGAATGGTCACCCAGGCCCTCGTCAGCAGCAGGCTGGACTACGGAAATGCCCTCTACGCAGGAGCCTCGGCCAAACTCCTGAAATGACTGCAACGCATACAAAACGCCTCTGCATGCTTGATCCTCGACATCCCTCGCCGCAGCCACATCACACCCCACCTGCGAGACCAGCACTCGCTACCCATCAACAAGAGGACCACTTTCAAGCTCCTCACCAATGCACACAAGGCACTCCACAACACCAGTCCAACATACCTCAAAAGACAACTCAGCTTCTACACCCCCAAACACCAGCTCCGCACTGCCGACCCCACCCTCGCCACAGTCCCCCACATCTGAAGAGCGATCTCCAGCGGCAGATCGTTCTCCCACCTCGCCACCAAGACCTAGAACACCCTCCTCATCCTCCTACGGCAGACCCAGGACCTGCTAACCTTCAGAAAACTCCTCAAGACCTGGCTATTTGAGCAGTAGCAGCACCCCCACCCTCCCCCAGTGCCTTGAGACCCTCACGGGTAAGTAGTGCGCTTTACAAATGTCTGATTGATTGATTGATCGATTGATTGATGTTCTGTAGCTTTATGACACACCTAAAAAGACTTTCTCAGTCCCGATCCTGAAAAAGAGCGACTTTTATCTTTTTACAAATGCTTACGGGTTGCACTGTTTTCTATGTGCTTAATTTTTTTTAATCCGCTGTCTGGATGAGGTCTAGCTGTGACTAACTATTTTGTTCCCTGCATACCACCTATGGTACCACGCACTCTGTATTGTTTCACTCCCTTGTTGGATCATTAATGTTTTTATCAGATGTGATCAATTGTATTAATTAGAGCGATCCTTACACCTGGTTTTGTATATATGATATTGAAGCCTTTGCATCCTCAACCTTATTTTTAGCCATGGTTATTGTTTTATCTGGGATGTCCCTGTGAAGATTGTTTTATCATATCTTTTCATGCGCTTGTATGATTTTATTATTTGAAACTGAATTAAGAATATTTTAATTTGATTTGAATAGTTATAAGATCGATGGTTTTACAAGAATGTCTTGCATTAGACATTTTACCTGACCAAAAGGGCGGAGTCTGACGGATTCTTAAATTAACTCACTGTTGCTCATACATCCCTGATTGGAGTTGGAAAATAGAAAGATTTGGAAATAACATTTGGGGATTAGCACCTGAATTACATGAATTGGAACACCAAGCTTGTATGAAAATTTTGGGAATGGGATTACCACAATTGGGAACTGGTTTTCAACAGCAGGAAAAGGTATACTGAAGGCAATATTAATGCCAATGGTAAAAGTAGTGCTTTGTCTTATATTTCTTTATGATTTATTACTGAGCTGCAAATACCTACTCTTGACAAGAACAATTTCAAAGGTAATTATATGAAAGGGACATGGCATCATGAATGACGACTACATGAACTCACTAACATTTAGGAGGTTGAAAAGGAAAAGGCGAGACTCAACTGACGAAAGTGCACTCTGAGACGGACTCACAAGAGAAACATAGATGTGTGATGATTTTACAAATCATCAGATGGGGAAATTGGGGAATCTGAAACTTTTTATGAAAATTTCACCACACAATAGTGTAAAAACATACCAAATATTAAGATGAAAAATGCATTTTGAGCTAAACACTAGAAAATGTGCCTTTACTTAAGGTGCAAACATGAAATGTTTTGTTTATTCTTTGCAAAATGCTTTCATTTCTATTGTTTTCTACTTACTAGGCCGCATTATTATTTATTCTACTGTATCCCAATAAAACAATTAAGTGATTAAACATTATAATTAAACACTTGGGCTTGACTTTTGTGAAATGTGCGGTTTACTGAAAAAGTTTATTCCATCTTTCCTCACACCATATGACTTCAGATTGTTATCTTTGCTACATTTACATAATGAACAAGGATATTAATGAAATAAAATGCTCGCTGACGCTTACATTTTGTGATCTAACCAGGACATACCAGAATTTGAATATTACATTTCATAGAGTGGCTCATTGTTATATGATGGGACACCAGACAGCTAGCAGAGTAGGCTTCCGAAAGGTTCTCATGAAAACCTTCATAGATAAAAATTTTGCAATACATTGCAGACATCTCTAAATGACTTCATGCTGACATGAACGTTTACTGTGGGAGCTGAGAATGAAGATGATGGACCATCAAACGTTCTCTCACTATTGGACTCCAATGACAAATTCATCTGTTTTTGCAATATGTTTAGCTGCTTCATATTTAGTACATGTTCTCAGCTAGAGAGGCACCTCACTACTCTACTCATTTTGAGGCATTTAATGCATCTCTACACTGCCATGCCCCTTAGCAATTTGCTGTGCTTACTCGATTTGCCATAAGCTACTTCTTACAGTGTATTCTTTGTTTTCCTTATGCCTTGTGAGGAGACTTTCTGTTTTATGCTGATGATAGCTACAGCTCTGATTCTCTCCTTCTTACCTGCATAGGAGGTTGCTACTGCATTTGTCCGGAGAACTCAGCTGAGTCTCCAGAACTACCCTTTATGGGGAGTTCTATCAATCCTTTACTTATCTGACTTTGTTCCAAAGTCAACTTGCTCTTTGACAGAAGGAACTCTTCATGGGTGCTTGTTAGGATAGGATCGGTCCTTTATTTTAGAATAGGGACAATACTCTGAATAGTACATGCTGTTTATATTTCTCAATGCTTGTTCTAACCAATCTTATTTCTTTTTATTTCTGTAATCGATTTGCCACTAACTTGAATAAAAATAACACAAATACTGACTTTTCTACTAAAAAGAGAAAGTAAATGTTTTTCTTTTTCTTAACTTTATCGTCTTATAAAACAAGTACATACAATGAAGCCAGAGCAAAATATAAAGCAGTAATACATGTGTGGCACAGCAAAAGGACTTGGAAAGAAAAGGATAAATAAAGTAAAGGGACAAATAAACTATAAAGAAAAGTTACATTTTAAACATAGACACAGAACATCAGGGCATCACAGAGCAAATCAGGGGAGTGCTTTATAAAGCATTGAATAGTTAACAAGCGTTTAATCTGCCATTTCATCATCTGCAGAATGATCCAAGGACAACAAGTAGTCCTGGAGGGGCTGCCAGATCTCTTTGTGCCTGGGTAGTAACTGGCTGAAGGGAAGCATACAATTTAGAATTAGTATAACATAAGGCCAGATCTTTCAGCCAGACTGACATTGTTGGAGGAGTGAGAGCACCCAAGTGAAGCGAGATCTGTTGTTTGGCTAGGAAGAAGGCAATGGCTTACAATGACGTAATCCCAATGAGCAAATGTACCCCAGCAAAGCCATTAGTAGGTCGACAGCAAGTGACTGTTCAAGCATGAGAAGCAAGGTAGAAAAGATGCCCTACAAAGGATGCTATCAGTCGCAGGTCCATGTTAAATGTGAAAAATCTGCCTGGTCCATCTGGCATTTGGGGCAACAGAGGGGTCTAGAGGGATCAAATTCTGCCAGCCCCTGGGGATAGTATAAGACCGGTGGAGATGTTTTTAATGTAACAGCATATGACAGTGGTTACCAGAAACAAGTTTAGTCTGAGTGCAGCAATAATACCAAGTCTTATCTAGGATAGAGATTCCCAAGTCCTGTTCCCATGCAGGCCTGGCCTTCTCCACACCAGCAGACTTCAGTTGTAAGGAAGTATGATATAATTTAGATGTTATATGGCTGCTGTCTGGGGAATCAATCACCGATGTGTGGGGTGGGAATCTTTAGATTCAGCTGGATAGGTTGGTAATGCCTCATGCAAAGTGCTAATTAAATGGTGGAACAGGAATCCTTTCATAAGTTTTGAATGACCTCCCTTAGCCACAACGGAGCTGGGTTTGAGCATGTCATTTGTTAACAGGTCACCTGAAACCCATAGGCTGTTTGAGCGAAGGGAATACTGCACTGGGCGGTCAAGAGTAACCGAGAGCCATGGGTTGTTTATTAGCAGACTATGTGAAGAATAGAGAGTGTCTCCGCCTAGGTTGCACAAGGGTTTAAACCATGCCCAGCTTTTAGTAGCAAGTGTCTGTATGGTATTGGGATCGCGTGGAAGGCAATATGGTGCACAATGGAGGATGCTGTAGTTGTGCCCCTTCAAGTTTACAGAGCGGCAAGCTGGCATCCAGGCGACACCAATAGTAAGCATATTGTGCCTGGGCTACGTAATAGTAAAGTTGAAGGTCTGGGACACTTAAAGCCACAGTGCTCATAAGAAAGTGTGAGGACCTTCCAACGAATACATGTTCAAAGGCCAACCCATACGAACTGATAAGCAGCCCATGCAGAGAAGCAAAGAAACTGCTAGTGAAGGAATTAGAAATATTTTAAAAGAAAGTGCTGTAACAGAACAATTTTAATGATGGCTATGCGCCCAGTCATGCTCAATGTGAGTGTGATCAAATTCTCCACCTGCATCTCATGCTTGTCTATGGCAGGATCATAGTTGTGAGAAATTACCTCAGAACAATCTCGATGAATATGAATGCCTAACTATTTGATGGAGTCTGTGCACCACTGTAGGGGAAATTCGAGGTCACAAGGCATAGTGGCGTCTGTAAGTGGGAATAACTCAGATTTACCCCAGTTAATGTGTAATCTGGAAAAGATACCAAACCACTGTATCTCTCGGACCAGTGGAGGCAAATTAATAGGGGGGTCACACATGAACAGCAATATATTGTCTGCGTTAAGAGAGGCTAATAGCGTCGCACGTGGGAATCTGAGGCCCCTCTGAGGATGTTGTTCCTGAAGTGAAGGACCAATGGATCCATGGCAATTATAAATAAAAGGGGAGAGAGCGGTCAACCCTGTTGGGTGCCGTGCGTTAAGGTAAGGGGTTACAAGAGTGTACCATTGAGTCACAGATGGCTAAGGTATCCTGGTATAATAAACAAATCAGATTATGGAAGCCATTGGGGATGCCCATTTTTACTAAAGTGGCATGAAGGAAGGGCCATTTGAGAGTGAAATGCCTTTTCGGCATCTAGCAGTGCGACTGTCGCTGGCACAGGAGGGGAGATCTGGTTGATCACTGTAAAAAGAGTATGAAGGTGAATGGAAATGGATCAATGTGGCACAAAACCAGACTGCATAGGGGAGATTATGCCATCAATTAATAAGGAGAATCAGGTTGCTAATACTTTAGTCATACTTTTTGTGCCTTGATTTATAAGGGATAATGGCCGATAACAATTATAAAGATAAGGAGATTTGTTTGGTTAAAGTAATAACGTGATGACAGCTTACTATAATGTTGGAGGGAGAGAGCCCTGCTTTAGAGATTAAAACTCCTAGGCAATATCAATAAAGTAAACAAATTACACAATATCTATGACAATAAGAAGACCAAGAAAGACAGAAAAAATATGTTCAAAATAGTTACTATTTCAATAATTTCTTCTCATATTATTTAAACAAATGATATTTATACAAAACATTTAAAAAATGAAACACAATATTTAACACATTACATTATACAATATGTATAAATAAAAAGTTAAAAAGTGTCAATATCTTTATTAACTTGAGTTGATCTTATTGTCATAGATATTGTGTAATTTGTTTACTTTATTGATATTGCCTAGGAGTTTTTGTCTTTACTATTCAAGTCACTGTCCTAGGAATTGAACTATCCATTGTTCAGGGGGTCCTTGTTTTTTCTCGTCTGCTTGAGAGATTATGCATACATTTCCAACAAATGAGGGACCAGTAGCGATTTGTAAACTTTTTAAAACTCTCCTGAGTCATTGTTACTGGAATGCAACGTGTAAAGTGACGTGTAATAGTCTTTAAAGGCCTCCAGGGTGGTAGCACCATCAGTGATGTCTGTGCCATCAGGCTGCCGTAAGTGAGACACAGATGGGCCATGATATGGGGGCCACAACAAACGAGCCAAAGTTTGACAAGGGTGCTCACCCTCACCATACCTGCACGCCCTCCCTGGCATATTACCCAGATTATGCGACCTCTAGCTTGCCAAGGTTGTGAAACTCATGTAGCAGTTTTGACCTGTCTTGAAGATAGTTTGCATGTGGTGAGGCTCTGCCACCACAGTCCATATTAAGACTTTTTTCTCCCCCTTAGCAAGATCATTGCGAATACTGCGGAGTACCACTGCATGATTTGAAATACAAATTCCACTTTTATAAGCGTTAATGGCTTCTGCACAGAACCAGTGTTAGAAGCATTATAGCATCTCGGACTTCTCAGCAGAAAACTGCATTGTATAATGCATTGGCAGGGAAATGCCAATGGCTGGTGAAAGGGACATGTATTTGTATATTTGAAGTGACAAGTACAGGGGCATGATCTGACAGTGTGCAGGGGCAGCGTGTAATAGTGTTAAGCCACTGAAGTGCACCCTGGGACATGTACCAGTGATCAATGGAGTTCCTCACATTGTCTGCGGCAGAATAGAACGTATAATCTAGTTTACATGGGTATTTATGACACCATGCATCTGATAGATGAAACGTGTCAAGTAGATCATCAATGTTTGCAGAGAGCAGAGTTTATCCAGGACCAGAAAATAAACATTTAAATCTTCACCAACACTGTCTCTCTATTGACTGACCGTCAAATGCAATTATAATTGTCATTCTTGTGTAAAGCTCTATTTCAAAATGGTGGCAAAGGTTCATCGACCTCGAAAAGCGCTGAACTTCCATGCTCTCTAATTAAGTTTTAAGATGGAAAATTGTAAAACGATTTCCTTGCTTGCAGTACTTAGAAACAGAAGACGTGTGGTGTGGAGTGGCATATGTTATCAAAGTTATTATTGAAAGAACACCCAGTGACAACCTCCTAATCAATTGCAGATAGCATGTATGTTCATGAATATATAATGAGTTGGGGGTGGGATGTAGAAGCCCAGGTCAAAAGATATGTTGAGGCTGTGGAGAAGACAGGCTAGTGGTAGTGGACAATGTGGTACATTTGGGTTCAATAAGGTAAGGATATATTAGCCAGGGTACATGATGTATTGCAATTAGGGAGAAAGTATGAAAGTGGTGTTGGAACATATGTTGGGGCAAGGAAATTGGTTGGTCAATTTGTCAGTTAATAGAGTGTGATGTAGTTAGGAAGGGGCCACAACAGTGCTGCTGGGGAACATGGCATGTTGGGATAAAGGAGATGGTTATAACAGCCAAGGCTCATGTCATGTTAGGGTTTCGGAGGGAGTAGAACAGTGACTCTATATTTTAGGTTTTGTTGGAGTACTTTTAAGACTCCAAATTTCCACACATGAAATGATAGGACATTCCTATCTCCTTATGAACGGAGATTCCAAAGTCATAAAGATAGTACTCGTAAAATACCTTTATGAATAGCAAACAAATGTAAACTTTCACGAAAGTGTCAGTGTACCTTTGTCTAGTAGGATGTAAGGTAAATGTACACTTTTGTGGAAGTTTACGTTTGTTTACTATTCACAAAGGTATTTCATAAGTAGTATCTTTACGACTCGACACATAAAAAGATAGGCCAGTCCTATATTTGTTATGTGAGGAGATTCCTCAATGGTAATGGTACTACTAGTAAAATACCTTTGTGAATTGCAAACAAATGTAAACCTACACAATAGTGTAATTTTATCTTTGTGAATGAGGCTTTAAATTTAGTATTCTCTTGCATACAAAACTTACCCTAGACACCTGCTCACTGCATTTTCCATAGAATTTCTCAAATCAGATTGTGAACATTATTAGTGCAAAGTTGAATGGGTCCAGGGAGGCGGTTCGGTACATACTATTCAATTCTTGGCTGGAACCAGTCTGCAAAATCCAACATTCTAGATTTATGCAAGATAATGCTTGTGTAAAACAAGTGCCTGGACCTAGTAAATATTAGAGTGAGGTGATTATTGGAGAGAGGAAGGGATCACAGTATTACACCAGGGTTTAGTGGTTAATTTTAAATAACCACCCGAGCATAGTCGTAGAAGTTATGGTATGAAAGAGACTTGGGCATTCTTCTGAAAATTGAGAGTTAGAATGAAGCATTAGATGAGAGCTCACCTCAGCCGAGGCAAACAGTCATGACAACATAATTGAAGTCTATGCAGCTAATTGTCATAAGTGCCTTCAGAATATCTGTGGTGGTCTAGCTGTCAGCATTCACATTCCAAGAGAGATTTTAATGAAAGCAGGCACCGGGTTGGTTACTGTGCACTTGACATTGCCCAACACCAGCAACTACTCATGCCAGCTAAAAAGAAGCATTTCCAAAAAACTAACACCACAAATTATACTTCCGGTTTCAGAGAGTAGTGTTTTGCTTGGAAGAGTTAGGCAGGCAAACACAATACCTCATACAGGCACTTCTAGGTTTGTCTTATGATTAAACATTTTAGGAGATTTCAGCAGGTTGCAGAAAATACACATTATGGTAAGCTGCAACATAAAAATAAAATCCCACCAACTGCAATGTCAAAGGTTACGTTCCAGTTAGTAGTGAAAGCATTTAATACCGCAATTTGAGATGGAATAAAAGACGAAAATGTTTCAATTGATCTAGGTGGTGGAGTCTCATATTTCGAAGCCCAAAACAAATCCCATAACACATCTTGCTGTTTGGTGCTAATGTATATGCGCTCTGGCATTTCGTTACAAAACCTACATCTAAAATGCTTCAGAAATAGCCGGTCGTTCGTCATGGTTGAAAGGCATGTATTTCAAGAAAATATTTGCTTTGCTCTGGTTTTCTGTTTGGTCTGCTGACCGCCTATATGAAAAAAAACAAGCCAGGTTTTTCATCTTTGCGTAGTTTTGACGGTACCGAGAAACAGCCATGGGACAGATGGTCTAAATTTGTGGTTTTTTTGCAAACTTAATGAGAATACAACAAAAATGTGCATATGGGTGCAATATCTTCTGGGGTTTCATGCTGGCCTGAAACTAGCCTCTGAAAAACCAAGAAACAAATACCACAGGGGGATTCTTTTTAGACTGATGGAAATGTACAAAATTACCTTATGCTGGAATCAGACAACGGATTCTCAGAAGTCTTCTTTTTCTCCCTCCTACGACCACTAACATTAGGATTTGTTGTACTCTGACTTTGTGAAACAATCCTGTTTTGTTTTTATGAATTTCTGATTTTTGCTTGTATATGTAATGATAATGAAACAAATAATACATTTAAATTTTTGATCGCAATACCTATATTGACAGTGTCTAATCTGCGCATTTGTATGCAAATCATTCATTTTGTTCCCTGGAATTGTGCGATTTATCGTTCAACGTCAAGGGCTTCTTACACTCTACACACGCAGTAAGATGCACAGTACAAAATACATATGAAGTGTGTGTCACTGGACACGCTGTGAAGTATGACATTGTTTCCTTCTGGCACTTATTTGCAAAATAAGGATATAGAATAGGGAACATGGAATTAGGACTTCCTCCAGTTTTGATGACAAGCTGTCATTAAAGACTCTTTTTGAGTCAACTGGAAAACACTACAAAGGACACTGGTTTTCCCTAAGACCTATACCCTGCCAATTCAAGATTCTTAATTATAATTGGATGTCTTCCATTAGTAATGGTAATTACAGCCGGAACATAGATAATTCTTGCAAATAGCAAATCCACAGTCCAAGTGAAATAAAACATAAAATGACACACGCCTCATCCCCATCAGTCTGACCAGCTTTGAATCCAATACCATGATCAATGACCTCAAGGCAAAGCAAAAAGAACTTCAAATTCAATATTCTCATGGAATTCCACAGGACACTAATTGCAGACACATATGTCAACCCATAAGAGGTAACAGATCACTGACTTCCTGTTTTACCCCTCTCATCCCTCAGCATAGGATCAACCCTGCGCCCTGCATTACTCAATCCTCTCCTGATCTGTGGTACTTGGTGGCCATACACTAGTAGTTACCATACCGACTTGCAAGTCCACAATAACAATAAACCTCTCCACACATGGTAAGATAATGATGGAAGCTAACCACTGCAACCTAGCGACATTCAACAGACACTTTCCAATATTAAAATGTATCCAGTCAAACATCCCTCCACAGATGATTGGTGTTGTGTCCACGGCCTGGCGAACACAATGTCAGGCCTTCACAGCCTACGCTGTCACGCACTGCAGTAGATACACTCACACTCTGATGAATCTATTTCAGTAATGGCCTTGAGCGACAACAGTCTTGTTTATTTATGCCTTCGGGCCGAGCCCAGCCCTCATGGTAAAAATACAGCTACAATTTATGGTACTGCCCAGGTGGCACTCTACATCCCGACCAAATTTTACTGGGGTATACCTAGAACCCGAGTCACTCATAGAGGACAAACATAGTCTTTCAACCTCTGACTGGGTGCAGGGTTGAAACGAAGATCATACTTCTTGACTCCTGGTGGCCAAACTGGAGTTACCTTGGCTCCCTCGAGCAGAGGTGTTGATTTGCAGGCTGATTACCGCATGCAGTGAATCTCAGCCATCCAGAGGGGCATTGGTATCTTGGGGCCTCACAGGAAAGTTCTTTCCGGGTGAGCTCCTCATGGAAGGCCCTTCCCAGTGGCTCAACTCCGCCTCCAGACTCACCGTCGGGTTCTCTTGTTGGGTTGGCCACCCTTTTTAACCACAACAGATTTCTGGCAACAGTATTGCGTCCACACTGGACCTCAGTTCAAAGTTCTCAGGAACCATTCGACCTTCCCATTTGCTGGGAGGCATTGCAGGGTTAGCTTCCTATGCTGGATGGCAAGGGAAGCCAGGTACTCTTGGAATTCCTGTCCCTGGAATGGTGGCCTATTGTTTGTCTGTAGCTCTGCGGGAACGCCAACCAGGGCAAACATTTTTTCCAAAACTGAGCACAGGAGCTGCCAGTGGCCGTGCAGATATGGTGTCTTCTTCAGCATCACTTGTGGTGCCCTGAATGTGTGGCTGACAGTGGCTGACAGTACTCCTACAGCAATCAGACCACTCCACACTGCAGCCATTCCTTGCCACAATGGCCAGCAGGGCCTAGGATTCTTTTCCCTTTTTAACTGCGATGTAGCGACGATGCAGACCGCACAGAGTCACAGGGCTCATAACTGCCCTCGTCACCTGTGTTGTGTCCAATGCTGGGGAACACAATGCCATGACTTCGCAGCCTACGTCATGACGCACTGCAGTAACATACACTCACATATTTATTTCGGTAATAGCCTAGAACGACCATGTACCATTTATTTGTGCGTTTGTGCTGAGCCAGGCCCTCAGGGTGTATGCAGTTACAATTTATGGTAGAGGCAGGGTGGCACTCTACAAACGGGACTATTAAACTCACTAAATCATCACCCACCAACCACTCCATTTCATCTAGTTCCCAGTCACTTCCAGATACTCCCCTAACTCCTCAACAGATTGTCGCCAAGAAGTCTATTCAACACCACAGCATGTGGGCTTCACCTCTACTATAACTTCCAATCTACCCCTGCCTTCCAATGTCAGTAAAATCCACTTGCCCAGATGTCTTCTCAACATTGCCAGCCACTTCCAGCACTCTCATTAATCTACAAACCAAAACTGGGTCCTGGCTCAAAAAGCTCAGCTGGACTGAGCCCAATTAACAGAAAAAACAGAACATACTGTCCAGGCTGAGAATCACTACAACCAATCCCTTATTATAACTCCTATCATGAGAAGTAAAACATGAAAGGAGGGCTTTATGAATTTCCTTTTGCTTAGAAGAACATTTATTGCTTATTTCTCATTTTTCTCTTTTAGTGCGTTCAACAATTGTTCATTGCACATTCACATTTTACAAAAAACATCCTAGTATATATACAAATGTATTAAACAACACTACACGATAGTCTTGATGCCCTGTGTAGAGGTTTCAAACTGCATTCATTCATCAAACATTCATGGCCGATTCATTCATACACACACTCGACATACACTGAACAAAGCGGTCCTAATGACACCTCTCCTTTTGGAAAAAATTCACTAACATACTCTATATATGTCATAATACTTTTTCTTTTTTTATACAATGAAAATCCAAAAGAACGTTTTTAGTAGGAGCCTCTCAAATGGGTGCAAAAAGGACCAATCTGGTCGACGCGTTTCGAACCTCTATCTTTTGAGGTTCTCTTCAGGACCAACCAATTTCTGTAACAAAAAAACAACAAACCCTCTTTAGATAATTAGAACAACTCAGGACCTCTAGAGAACCATCAACGACTGAGCTCACCCACCTTAGAAAAGTGCGTAAATGGGGAACCTTAACTATCCGTGACTCATCCAACTTGCCCTGGGGCTGTGAAAAACAAATAGAACCCACTTATATCATCATTCTTTCTGTTAAAAACGTTTACAAGACAAACATAGAAACAACTGTAAGCGTCCATTTGGCTCACCCTTTGAAGTGAATCTGTTATCGTGATGGGACAGCCGAGTCCTACAAGAGATTATAGACTTGTGTCAGCCGGAGTATAACTGGGTCCCCCGATCTCTTACTCTTGTAATGAATACAATATTGGCTTACCCAATTGTGAGACGGCTGTCTCCTTAGCCGGCTACCTTGGAGGACGAACTTCTTTTCTACCTAAGTGCGAAATGAAAACTATTAGGTATCCTCTTTACGATCTAAACGGACTGCGCAAAAAAAACCAAGTCAAACCAGAAGCGGCCGCTTACCTATGTAAGTTTGCGTAATCGTGTCACGTTGAAATCCCGTGCCTGCATCTAAAACAAAAAGGCGTAAGATATCGCCATTAGTTGTGCTCGGCTAGTAATATCCATAGTGTCTACGGAGCTGTCAAAAGAATGTAAAAACCGCTCACCAAGATGACTTCACTCCTCCAGCGTTTCGCGGCTCCGTTAGTCTGTCAGTGATGCTTCAGGAAGCACTGAGGCGTGTAATCTGGTCAGGCACACAACAATCACTGGATAAGTTCGTAGGATGGCTTAACGGACGGTCTAATGACATTAAGTTCAGTTGTTCGTCATCAAACGAATCAATCACATTTTTGGATGTAAAAGTGGAGGCATCGGATGGACATCTAGAGACCACACTTTTTAGAAAATCGACTGATAGGAACAAGGCGCTCCATTACACCAGCAACCATCCTCGAAGTCTGAGACAGAATTTGCCGTACGGCCAGTTCCTGCGGATTCGCAGGAACTGTTCAAATAAAGAGGAATACTTTGCTCATGCGAACAAACTGAAAGATCGCTTATTGGTGAGGGGATATCCGAAAAAGTTACTGAAACATTCCCTTAAGAGAGCATGGTGGACACCAAGGAAAACACTGTTGGAGCAAAAAACAAAGAAAATGGCCAATAGACCAGTTTGTGTCACTACGTTTTGCCCTAACACACATCAACTTCGAAAACTGATCCTCACTAATTGGCATTTGATCAAAGATCTCCATGAGGAATTTTCTATTCCTCCTCTTTTTGCATATAAAAAAGAGAAAAGTATAGCCAATTATATTGTGAGAGCGGCTTTACCGAAACAGCAGACCCCGACTCTGAGAAGTATGCTAGATCTACCACCAATTGTTGGGCACCACAAATGTGGTACCTGTACATGCTGTGATCAAACCATTGAAGGAGATGCCTTCATGTTCAACAATATCCATTGGAAGCATAAGGCATTTACAAACTGTAAAACTAGGAATGTTGTTTATGCAGTAACTTGCCCATGTCCAAAGCTTTACATCGGAAAGACCACCCAGGAGGTACGGCAGCGCATCACCCAGCACAAGTCGAGGATTCGACGACGAGTGGAAAATGCTCCACTTGTTAGCCACTGGGTGACAAAAACACACAGGGAGGAAGACTTTAAATGGACAGTGCTGTCTAAAATTGAGAGAGACCCCCGTGGGGGGGATTTGGAGGGCCATTTAAGTCAGCGCGAAGCATTACTCATTATGAAATTCAATACGGCAACCAATGGTTTAAATGAGATAGCGGAGATATTTAGACCAATGTTATAGACCGTGTAATTCACAACATTATGATGCCCTTATTTGAGGTCTTCCTTTTATGCCATGTGACCACTTGTTCAATTGTACTACCGAAGTCTAACAGGCTTTTCCGCATCACGCGTGCCTTTTTCCTTTTTCCGAACTAATGATGGTGTCATGCCATAGAGGTACTGTTTAAGAAAGTTGGCAAATCAGCCTTCCATCAAGAAACCCGATATCCCACCCTGCTCTGAACTACCGGCATATTAGACTACAATTCCCATGAGCCATCGGCAGTTTATGACCCGGGAGGAATCAGCCGTTACACGCCTCAGTGCTTCCTGAAGCATCACTGACAGACTAATGGAGCCGCGAAACGCTGGAGGAGTGAAGTCATCTCGGTGAGCGGTTTTTACATTCTTTTGACAGCTCCGTAGACACTATGGATATTACTAGCCGAGCACAACTAATGGCGATATCTTACGCCTTTTTGTTTTAGATGCCGGCACGGGATTTCAACGTGACACGATTACGCAAAATCACATAGGTAAGCGGCCGCTTCTGGTTTGACTTGGTTTTTTTTGCGCAGTCCGTTTAGATCGTAAAGAGGATACCAAATAGTGTTCATTTCGCACTTAGGTAGAAAAGAAGTTCGTCCTCCAAGGTAGCCGGCTAAGGAGACAGCCGTCTCACAATTGGGTAAGCCAATATTGTATTCATTACAAGAGTAAGAGATCGGGGGGACCCAGTTATACTCCGGCTGACACAAGTCTATAATCTCTTGTAGGACTCGGCTGTCCCATCACGATAACAGATTCACTTCAAAGGGTGAGCCAAATGGACGCTTACAGTTGTTTCTATGTTTGTCTTGTAAACGTTTTTAACAGAAAGAATGATGATATAAGTGGGTTCTATTTGTTTTTCACAGCCCCAGGGCGAGTTGGATGAGTCACAGATAGTTAAGGTTCCCCATTTACGCACTTTTCTAAGGTGGGTGAGCTCAGTCGTTGATGGTTCTCTAGAGGTCCTGAGTTGTTCTAATTATCTAAAGAGGGTTTGTTGTTTTTTTGTTACAGAAATTGGTTGGTCCTGAAGAGAACCTCAAAAGATAGAGGTTCGAAACGCGTCGACCAGATTGGTCCTTTTTGCACCCATTTGAGAGGCTCCTACGAAAAACGTTCTTTTGGATTTTCATTGTATAAAAAAAGAAAAAGTATTATGACATATATAGAGTATGTTAGTCAATTTTTTCCAAAAGGAGAGGTGTCATTAGGACCGCTTTGTTCAGTGTATGTCGAGTGTGTGTATGAATGAATCGGCCATGAATGTTTTATGAATGAATGCAGTTTGAAACCTTTACACAGGGGATCAAGACTATCGTGTAGTGTTGTTTAATACATTTGTATATATACTAGGATGTTTTTTGTAAAATGTGAATGTGCAATGAACAATTGTTGAACGCACAAAAAGAGAAAAATGAGAAATAAGCAATAAATGTTCTTCTAAGCAAAAGGAAATTCATAAAGCCCTCCTTTCATGTTTTACTTCTCATGATAGGAGTTATAATAAGGGATTGGTTGTAGTGATTCTCAGCCTGGACAGTATGTTCTGTTTTTTCAGCACTCTCATTAATGGCAGACAAGCAGCAAAAAGTTATTTTAAAATCCACGACCTCATCGTTCAACATGGAAAACACTTCTTGATTATCACTGAAACATGGCTGAAGTACTCCTCCATAGCAGACATTTCAAACTCTCTTTCACCAAACTATGATGGACTGATGCAAAATAGAAGCTAAGGAAGAGGAAATTCATCTCAACTCCCTCTTTTTAAAGACAGTAGGTTGTCCTTCCTTCAAGTGCATCCTAACCAAGGCTGTTGCATCCTCAAACTCCTGTATGATCTGGGATATGTGTGGCCCACCTATAAACTACATTCCAACCAGAATTACTAAACCTTGCTGAACGTGCTGTATTGCTTTCCAACCATGCGCTTATCCTAGGTCACATGAATGTCTGGGTTGAGGTTTTGGAAAACTCATTCTCTCACACCTTAATAAAGGACATGGACTCCCTTGAACACACACAGCTGATCAGAGAACCAAAATATGAAAGTGGTTATGGCCTGCTCATTTGTTTCTCCACTTCTACTGAAATTACCACCCTTGGCTCTAGTTGTTTATCTTGAATGAGCTACTTATTAACCAAATTATCCTTAGAAATCACACCAGTAAAAAGTCATAGCCTCAATCACAATACCAGTGTGGCTAGGTCATGGCGCAACCTCAACAATATCAGGCTGAGGTCTGAAGAACCAAGACCTTAGGGGCCTGGCGGCGCAGGGTACGCCTTAATCTCCTGAGTTCACCTGCTTTGTCAAACAGAGACACGGGACACTCCGTTAGGCGTAGCAGATAAGGTTTATTAGCTGCAGCTAAGTACAGTTGTCCCAGAAGTACACTCGGTATGTTCTCAGGAGACTGCCACTTTACTTCGTGGCGCACAATCTTTTATAACATAATGATTCACAAAGAACACTCCCAATGCATACAGGGTCAACCAATGAGAAGAATGTGAAAACAAGATATTAAGTAACTCAAATAAGCCCCTCTCCCACCTGTGTTTGTCACCCTTCCCCACAAGTTAATCAGTGGTAGTGTTTATAAGTCGACTTGCAGGTGGCAGGACACATTTGTATGGCCTAGAGGACAGTTGTGAAATGAGAGAATACGAGTAAAGAATAGCGAAGGCCAGAGTAAAAGATAAAGTAAGGAAAGAATGGTGCGAACCAACAGATAGTTGAAACAGGGATCAGTCAGACCAGACGAGGATTAGTGGAGTCGGCCGGACCCTGACACCAGCTATAAACAGAGGCAGGAGGTTATTTGACACGTTGCAGTAGGATGAGGAAAAACAACTCTTCGTTCACCGTGCCGCCTGAGTGAGGGCAACACAAAATGGCAGAAAGACACAAAATGGTGGCTAAATACGAACGAGATCGGAAACTGAATTACCTCAGGTCTTCACTCAAATGATAAAGGAGATACCAGTTCTACTGCCCTGTCACATAGATGACTTGTTTATCCACCTTGATGCAAAGGTTTCACTAGCTCTTGACTTTCAAGCCCCTGAGAAAATAAAAAAGCCTTGCCCATCAAGGATAAACAACTGGTTCATGGATACCCTCAGCTCATTGAAAAGGAGGAGCAATGCCTTAGATAGATACTCAAATAAAACTAAGTTCTCATCCGACCGATTAACCTGTGGATCATTCTTAAAAGGCTATAAAGAAATGTTCCAAGGGCAAACTAAGATCACTGCCAATTTTGCATCCTTGTATCTTCTGGTTCCACCAAAGAGTTTTTCCCTATCTTCAAATAACTACATTCAGCCACAGCCTCCAAATATTCTCAGTCCCACTCACCTGGTCTCTATGACAACAATATGAAATTCTTCGCCAACAAAATTAATTCACTTGGGGTGTGAATCACTGATTCTACTGTTAGTGCTCTAGGACAGGCAGGGAACTCTTCCAATGACATATATAAACCTTGATCTACCACACCAAGACTCAATGTAAGCAAGCTATATGAGTTTGCACCAGCATCAGTGTTGGAGGTAAGAACCATTATGCCCTCTTTCAAGATGACATCAAATCTGTGGGACATTATCAATGCCAAAGTGATGAACCTGGGACTACTTGAATTTGTACTAAATATTTCCAACCTAGTAAGCAGCTTTCTGGCTGGTGGGGTTGTGTCCTATGACCTTAAACATGCAATCATTACTCCTATTTTTAAAAAGTCAACTGCAGATCCAGAATGTCGCAAAAGTAATTAAAACAGTTTTCTCCCAACAATATTCTCATCGCCTTGATACCAATGGCCTTCACAATGACCCCTGGCCAGTTTTAGGCCCTGACGAGGTACTAGAATCCCAAAGCTAAACATTGAGGAGGAAGTGTGCATTTCCTATGACAAAGCCAACATTGTGCCCTGATAGTACTAGATTTGTCAGCCGCACTTGACACTGTAGACCATTAAGTCTGATTCAAAAGTTTTCCACTGTTGTGGTTGTCAAGGAGATGGGGCTTACTTGATTTATCTCATTCCTGCATAACCGTGCTCACCAAGTTAAGATGGCAAACCTCCTTTGGAAAACAGCGTACAGACAATGTGGCTTATCCAAATGCTCCACCCTGTTTCTTATCATAGTCAACTTCTATATGCAGCCCTGAGTTCTGTCTTGGTCTCCTATGCGATTGGAAACCCTGGGCCCCTGATTCACAAAGATAAACTTACACTTTTGTATAAGTTAACTATTTTTTGGGGTATTCACAAACTAAGCGTTTACTTTTAGTAATAGTAATAGAAATGTTAAAATTGCTGAGATTCTCGGCCAAGACTCTACAGATAAAAAGATAGGCCTATCCTATCTTTTTATGTGAAGAGTTCGCCGCCCCGACTGTGGAATATTACTATTCGTAAAATTAAACTCTTAGTTTATGAATACTCAAAAAAGTGTAAACTTACATAAAAGCATAGGTTAACGTGAATCAGGCCCTATATGTATGCAGGTGACACCCAGTTCCCCTAAGTATTGAAGATGATCAGAACTCTCTAACCAGGCTTACCCAATGTCTATTTCACCTTCATCGTTGGATGCAACACAACTGGTGAGTCCTCACTTGTGACAAAACTGAAATCATGATTTTCGTACATCAACTTGGTGTGATGTTTGACAATGAACTTTCATCATTGTCACAAATCAAGTCGGTTTGCAAAACAGCTTTTTTCCACCGACAGCTGAAATGGATGTTATAATTTCTGCTTTTCTCCCATGAAATCACCTTGCTACTGGCATTTCAACTGCACAATGGTGGCGGTGGATATACTTAACCACACATCCCCGTTGTAAAAACTGTAATGAGTGCAAACATATTTTTTTATGGAAACTGATAAAATGTAGGGCCTTATTACGACTTTGGTGGCCCTCCAAAGGCACGGTCCCCACGCCGTCCGCTGGTGCACTGCCAAAGACATGTTGTACCCACCTGCCGAATTACAAGTTTAATCATGGTCAGGCGGGTAGTGCTACAGCTGTCCCAGGGCAGTGGACTGCTAGGCTCATAGGAGAGCCTAACATGCAGCCCGCAGCTGTGACAGCACCTGCAGCATATTCCTGCCCGCTGTGGCATGCATGCCACACCATGCAGGAACAAGGGTGAAATGCCAGGATGGTACAACATGTGCCCCCCTGCATGCACCCATAGGCCCAAGAGCGGCACATGGGCCCTCTTAGGGCCGCCTATGTTGTCTCTCCACCACCCTTTTCATGCAGGCTCACCGCTATGAAAGGGGTGGTGGACAGGTAACTTGTAATACGCTTGGTAGTGCCACAGCGGCACCGCCAGGATATTTCAGCACCATGACCACTGCACGACTGCAGCTGGATCCTGGATCCCCGGCTCATGCAACGGTCCTGTGGATGCCCAACTGCCCAATTCGTAATACTATGGACTGGCCTGCGATACGGTGGTTGTCAGACCGCCACAGCGAGTACTGAGGTCCTGTTGACCACCATACTTGTCATAAGGCCCTAAGTTAAGGAGTGCTGAACCAGACAAACATCTTGCTACCATAAGGATGCAATCTTGTGTGAAAACAGAACAATCTCAACCCAAACCATTATACATTTAGTATGGAGCAATTCAAAAGAGTAACAATAAAATGTGAACATATGAAAATAAGCAATTGTGCCCTGAGATCCTATTTTATTCACACAAGCATAAAGTGAAATGTGTGCTTAAGTTGTTGATGGGCAATATATTTAAGTAAAACAAAGTTCATATGTGAAGTATTGTGTAAAGTACTGAGAACAATCTTAATGAATGAAAATACAAACCTTTGCTCAATCAGCACTGGCAAATAGTCTGTATTAACATTCTTGTAGTAAAAAGGTCAACAGTTGACAGCCACTTTATGGTTGTGTGAACAAATTAGATTCTCAGGGTCTGATTGCTTATTTTCAGTTGTTTACATTTTACTGTTACTCTTTTGGTGTGCTCCACACTAAATAAATATTTGCTACTAGCTTTTATTCAGTCTCACATGGTTAGTGCAACTGACTTTACACAAATCTCCCAAACACAAGTACAAAACTCAGCTGCTCAATTAATATTAGAGCTGAAACACCACTATCACATCACCCTTGCCCTTAAGTCGCTACACTAGCTCTCTGTGAAAGAAAGGGCCTCCTTCAAAACTATCTGCATTCTCCACAAAGCTCAAAATGACTGCTCTCCTAAATATATGTCTGACCATTGTGCTCCATACCTACCATCACAAAAACTCAGGTTCAGCAATCAAGGTCTGCTGACTTCCCAGCGAGGCAAATATAAAAGCTGTAGAGGTCACTCCTTTCAGCACCATCACCCTTTACTGTAAAACTCTCTACCCAACCCCTTATGTCTCGAAAATGACTACATCAAATTCAGGAAATTCCTTAAGGCTCACATCTTCATGTGGGCATTTGAGGAGACCAGCTGTCCCAGACTTAGGGCTTGATTACGACTTGGGTGGAGTGGCAGCAGGCCATCATGCCAACACCCCCCTGCCACACCGTCAAACTCGTACTGACACTGCTGGCGGAAGGTGCTTTGGCAGTCCAAGGGGAACACCAAAGCAAGTTCCTGCAAAGCATAGACTGTCAAGCCCATGCTGTGCAGAAACTGGGCATGCATGCAGACAGGGGGCACACTAATTGCCCCCTGCATGGATCCCCATGACCCTGAGGTATCAGGGTGCCCTGTAGGGCCCCTTTAGTGCCCTCACCTCCACAGTTCTCATGGCAGGTTCACCGCCATGAAAACTGTGGCAGTGAGGAAACTCGTAATATGCTTGGCGGTGCTGCAGCCGCACTGCCAGCACATTGCAGGCCTCAGACCGCTGCAAGACCACCAGGGATTGTGGATTACTGGTGGTAGTGGCAGTCCCATAGTGGTCCAACCACCCAACTCGTAATAGGACGGTCGGACCGTCGGTGCGGCGGTTCCCATACCACCACCTTAGCTAGGGCAGTCTGATGGACATAATCAGGCACTAAGTATCTAACTTTCTTTTATTCCTTGCAGCAGGTGCATAAGGCCCATATGAGCTTCCCAATAGGCTGGAATTATACCATATCTAAGGCTCTGTCATTAACATTGCACTGTGGGGTCATTAGACTGTGGTTTCACTTTCAAATAACCACCCACTCTCGCCTTCTGTAGTGCTCTGAGACCATTAAATTGGATGGTTAATAGTTCCTAAATCAAACTATAAATCAAATTAAAAAAAAACAATGTAGCAAACAAATAAAGTATTCTTTTTTAATAGTGTGAAGGGTGCATACATTCTACCATACCGCACCTTTACATTGCAGCGTGCTCACGTGTGCACTTCATGATGAAGTGATTTATTTAATATTTAAAAATATCTGAGCTAGGGTAAACTTTTATTTTCCGTAGAAAAAAGTATCTTTCATGTAGCATTGTAGCAGTGTAGAAGTGTGTAGAGTTTTTGTTAAATTAATTCTATGGTTTGATTAACTTGTTGCATATGCGAAAGAAAGTATATTTCAGGACACATAAAATATCTGAATTTTATGGTATATGTTGATGACATATTTTTTGGCATATAGAATGCCATTCTAGCCACCAACACACATAATTAGATAATAATTAGCTACACACAAATTCCTGTGTTTTAGTTCATTACCTACAATACATCAAATTCCTGTAGTGAAGTTTATTAGGTGCAGTAGTGGACTGATGCACACTATAGAATTCCATATTCCGAGTTTCATGCTGAATGTCATCTAAAACTCAACATGTCCATTCTTTAATACATTGTACATCCCCCTCAATTCTTCACAACATTGATTCCCCATTTTCCATTGTAAAACATAGCTCTCTGTAGCTCCACTTATCCCTCTACTGCTCCACTCCCTGGATCTAGACATCATGAGGAGTGAAGTCAGGGACGTGTTTGGGGTGTGATAAACCCCAAATAAAAGCATTCTTGGCTTGACAGCTGGGTCTAGGGCCCCTGTGTCTTGTCTGCTGTCTCTGTGTCCGTTTTTTTAATACTGTAACATTTTTCCATCTATAATAAGAATCTAGGCTATGTTTAGGGTTTACATAACTATTGACTTGCCTCCTTTTTCACTGAAGGCACTGTCGTTGGGAGATGAGCAATGGGTGTCTTTAAAAAATAGCACTTTTAATAAATGAGTGTCTACGGAGTGATATAATCTGTTGTACTAAGGCAAGGCACTTCCACGTGTTAAGGAAATGCTCTTTTTTGACTTTTGAAGAGATTGTATCATATTTTTACATTATGGGGCCGATTCCGATCCGGGTCGGATGGGCACCGAACGTGATCAGGCCGGAAAAACTACGCATCGTACGCGTGTTTTCCGCCCGACTCGTACAGCTGTACGAGCGAGCAAGTACGATGCGAGCTACATGAAATTCACCGACCGACTCGTTTCCGGGTCCGAACCGCTCCGTACGTCTCGGGGGGAAGCTAACGATGGCGTGCAATGGATGCGATTTACGACCGAGCCAGTACGATGCATGCGTCGGACAGCCTGTGCGAGCCGGAGTGTCCAGCTCGCAAATTGTCCGGGTGATTGCCTTTGGGGGTCCGCGTCGAACCCCCTGTCACCCGCAGCCCTACGACTCGGACAAAGGGGGAGACCCATGGTTCTCCCCAACACAGGCATGTACGGTGCGGATTGCACCGACGCGTACTCACTGTAGGGGGCGCACTTGTCCGCAACGTACCCATTCAGTCAATGGGAGCCCATGTATGCGTCATACGACCGGCTCCCATTGACTTCTATGGGAGTCCAACCGAACCGAGTCCGACAGCATATGGCCGCATCGTACTCGCTCGGTCGGATTGCAGGACTCCGGCTTGGTCGGAAAACACTCCGGATCTGGCTCGGTCAGAGTGCTTTCCGACCCGGATTGGAATCGGCCTCTATATGTGTTGCATGATAGACATGTCAAACGTTTTCATAGCTCAGCTCATGCACTGAGTCTTAGAGAAATGCCAGACACATGCATCGGCTCTGGCTCAGCTTGCCTGGGCTCCCTATTTTTTTTGTAACTGGAACTTAGTAGATGGAACCGTCAGTCACTTGATAAAATGATTTGTAAAAGGTGAGGACTAGAAACATGGAGCCCTGAACCCATCCACCACTTTGACAATTACACTATCACAGCTTCTTGCAGCAGAGACAGAGAACTGTGGGTTCAGTGAAAATACTTTTAAAATAAGTGAGCACAGGTCAGGGACTCAAGGCTGTTGTAGTGTACAAGACCATAGTCATGAGTTCACAGGGAGAACTACCATGACCTGGAGGGTCATGTTCAAGGGGCCTAGCTTTAGCGGGGGTGTTTGAAGTGTGACAAGCCTCTTAAACGGTCTTGTTTTGGTAGTTATGTCTGGGGGTCTTGAGTCAGGGCTGCTAGGTATGTTATTTTTTCACATTCTCATTTCACTAAAATGTTTTAACTTGTTTATTTATTGGACGAGGGTCTTAAATAAATATAGTGACTGGTTTACCAAAAAAGAGTAAATCTGCACCTACAAAAATACTCCCTGAATGGATGAAAATGTACTACTTTTGTAATTCACAAACATTGGTAGCCACAGTAGGCTTGGAAAGCTGACTAGTCTGCATAGTACTGCTAATCAAACACCCCAAAATTCGTGGGATGAATGCTTGTAAATAGTCTAACGAGTGACATTACAAATAGTCTAACCAGTGACAATAAACACATCATTTTTTTTCACTGTGCCACTCTAGACAGAGGCCCACCTAATTCGAATAAGTGCTGACCCTGTCTTCAATTAAAAAGCCCACCCCAAACCTTGGTCGTCTCATCACCCTGCAAACCAGTGCTTTTTTTAGATCAGAAATTTGAGAATTCCCCCACATCCACCACCCACCCCACTCAAATCTCACTGACTAAGCTATACCCTGTGTGAACTCCAACCTGGATACTAGAGATATCCTTGGTAACAACATGATTGTGTGTCATACTGCATCCAATACTATTCCCTCTAAACTAACGTAATACTACCTACACTGAGGACAAATCATGTCCGATTAGTATATAAGAGAAAACAATTTTTGTGCTAAATATTGTGTCTTTAGCAGGAAAGTGTGAAACAGCTGTAGACATTGAAGTAGAATATGGAGGGCTCAGCTCGCTACCTTTATGATTTCAACCTTGAGTACTGGTGTTGCTTTCCAAATCAATCAACTTTTGATGCCACTTGTTCTCCACTTCTCAGCGCACCCTCATGGTTGCCCAATGTTTTTCTCTCATTTCTTGGTTAAGTGAATAACTGTTGTTGACACCTTTGATGTTAAATCTATGGGCACTTGGTGATTAATGTACTATGTTATATAATGCTTAATGGAAGGGGTGCATTGTTTTGCATGCTTATTAAGTAAATTAAGATATATGCAGGAAAAATTACATTATCTTTCATTTACACAATAATTGGTATTGAATTTTTTGTACACATAGCAATGGGATTAATTTTATACAGTACATAGTACATGTACAAAAGCACAATTGAAGAAGGATTACATTGCTTGACTAGAAAATGCCCTTGAGTTCAGGTGTTTTTGTACTGTTACTTGCACTGGCTCTTACCCTTTAGGAAGATTTTCTTTTTACACTTAATGAGTAGAAGCTTATCGGCTTTTGCATTGGTTTAAGAATGTTTTACACTGTAAACACATGTTGTCCATTGAACCCACGATTCATCCCAAGAAATAGAAATAGGAGATTGGCATACTGATGCAAAGAGTAAGAGAGACCATTGTACAACGGGCATTCGCAAAATCTATAGGTCTGGGTTACCAACTGTAACGTTTAAAAATGAGCTGCAGTGATAACACTAAAAAATAATTATTTTCTAAGTCAATGTATCTAAAAGATAAAGAATTTATTGTGTGATCATTCTGTGTACTTTTGGGATGTAAAGTAGGGACAGATGTACGTAGTTTTTTTAAGGTCACAGATGGCCCGATTTGCTGAATCTGGCCATTTGTGAGCATAAAAAAACCTTTTTGAATGTACAATAGCCTATTTTGCGATTCAGTAACCTATTACCGGATTGCAAAATAGGTTAGCGATTTGGTATTAGGAAGGGGCATGTTAAGGGTGTCCCTTCATAGTAGCGACTCCCAGTGTCATGTGTACATTTTAATAAACAGAAATGCAGTCGCAAAACACTTGTGTTTTACCACCTATTTCAAACAGGTGGTAAGCCATTCGCAAACAGGAATTGGTTGGGGACACCTTCCTATTTGTGAACGTTTGTAAAAACGTTTTGAAGAGCAGGCAGTCGTGCCACAGACTTCTGCTTAGTCCTAAAAAATGAAAAAACATTCATTTTTCCTTTTGAAACGCTTCCCATTTCGCTTTAAGGAAAAGGGGCTGCATTAAATAAAAAATTGCTTTATTTAAACACAGTCACAGACATGATGGTCTGCTGACCACAGCAAGCCACCATCCCTGTGATTTTAGTGCTTACCAATGGGTCGCAAATTGCGACCTACCTCATGAATATTAATGTGGTAAGTCTATTTACGACCCACTGGGAATCGCAAATAGTGTAAAACACACTGTAGTACATCGCTGATTGTGATTACCCAATAGAGAATCGCAGAAATTCACTGATACGGAATCACAATCACAAAGGTATGTACATCTAGCCCATAGTCCCTTGTATGTTTGAATGCAAGTACTTCATACGAAGAGGAAAGATACAACAAACAGCGAACAGTATCTGGTGAAAGGACATTACTCCCCATGGGAGAGCAGAAGTCCACCCTATGTAGTTATCGGTAACAACTGTGAAGACAGGTATACAAAGGGGAGAAGAAAGAATAAATAAAGAGCCGCTTATGAAGGCAAGGGAGAGAAAAAGACACATGACCTTTGTAAAATGATCCAGACGAGGTTAAGGACAGAAGAACAGATAATACATATTTAAGAGAAATAGATAAAACGTGGTGCCTAGGAAATTTGAGCGCTATTTAGTGCTTGGCTGTGCTAGGTGTGTACCTACAATACATTGCTACATCAGCTACCTGTAAAGACCGAGCTACTTCATGCATTTATTCTATTCCTTAAAGACCTCAGAAGCATCGTCAGTCTGCTCTACTATATTCTCTCTAGGGGATCAATAAATAGTGTCCCCTCCTGATCTCTCTATGCCTGATCGAAATCATGATGATTCTTTCAGTGATGTTGTTTCCACATTCAAGATGAACTCTAATAATTTCTAACAATAAAATACACCAATATCGGTTAATATGACTGATTATATAGGGATTTTGAAGTGTTAGTTAGTACTATCCATGGCATTTACTGTCACAACTTTATCTGAGTTGTCATGTGACAGGGATTTATTACACGAAACCATCAACTAAATGTAAACACAGAATCAAATAATCATAAATGCGTATGTTCAAAAAGTACAAGATATTTTCTGAAACCTTCAATGCCTGTAGATGACTTGTAGATGAACATTGAACTTTCATAACCTGTGATTAGACCAAAAACAAGTGCTTGATTTCCTCTTCATACTGCATTTTCCATCATAGTTCATTTGTAAATATCAGAAAATGAGGTCAAATAAAGAAAAGTCCTCCATGAATGAATTTCGATTGTAATTCCTCAATGCATACACAACATCCAGCTTCTTTTCTATCTCTGCATCTGCTTTAGCTCTGTCCCAAACAGTGGCGTATAGTGACCTTTATTAGTTGCTTTCCTTCTTTAAAGGGGATACATTTTGCGATTTTTGGTCCATTGCATATTTATATTCCATTGTCATGTGTGAATGAAATCGAGACATTGTTTATGTCTATTTAAAGAGGTTCAGATCAAGGTCAGGGCAATTAAATAGTGAGTAAAGGTAAGGAGTAAAACCATTTTTGGGGTTGAAGAGTACTGGTAATTTATATCACCCATGACGGGTTAATAAATTACAAATAGTAATTTAAATTTGATGCTAAATTGTGTGCCTCTGTATGGAGTGCAGTCCATCCGGTACTGCTTGCGATTCTTCCAATTCTGTTAGCAGAGTCTACTAGGCCAATTGTCTAGCATGAATGTCTGTCTAGAAGAGCAATGCTAGCTGATGTCGAGCAGCAGAAAAAAGTAGTGTAGAGGAAGTCTGCTACCGCAGTGGTGGTTATGTAGTTTGGATGCTTCTCCCTTTTATAGGTTTACAGCTGCAAGATGGTTAACAAGAACACAGATTTATAATCCAATGCACTCAGAAATGGGGAATGAGCTCATAATCAGTAGAGCATTTCCTAAGTGATGCAAAGACAGAAAATTGAGTTTAAAATGTTGACAAACAGAAATATTGAGTTTTAAATAGGCCTGGGCCAAAATTCCGTTCCGTTTGCGGAAATTGCGATAATTTGTTTCTTGCTCGCGCTGAAAAATAATACATTCTCGCGTTTTCCCGATCCAGTCGCGTTCTCCACGAGATGTTAGATTGTTGGTAGCCATTTGCACTGTCTCGCGACAGGTCGCGCCCGCAGTAACGTCATGCGCCGTGCGATCACGTCTTTCTTCTCGCGATCATGCACCGTGAGACAAGTGAAAACATGATGGCCGCGAGCAACCGCATGGGTAAGTTGGCGAGCTGCAACAATGCAGAAAATACCGCGCACGGGTGGGAAAAAAACTTCCGCATCTTCGCGATATTTCCACGTGTTTGCGGAGATTTTTAACATTTTCGCGATAATTTGCAAAAGTGAATTTTGCAAATTCCGCCCACCCCTAGTTTTAAATATCGTGATACATAAATATCAACAGGAAGAATATCGTGGTCAAGAATATCGACTTATAGGGGAGAAACATCATTTTTTGTTACTAACGAAGTTGTTGATATTGTTTGGAAAAATATAGTTGTTTAAAAAATCAATGTTTTAATTAGTGTTATGTATTTTAGTATGTATTTTAAAAGTATGAGATCTTATTTTTGTATAAGAATTTGGTTTGTTTTTTAATATATGTGTTACATTTTTAGTAGTTATTCATTTAATCTTAATAAAATTTTGCGTTTTTAAATTCTGTACCGGATTGCGGGTTTATAGGGGACTAGAGTGGCAAGTAATTTAATTATACTAAATTAATGATTGTTTTTTATGTATTAGTATTTATTTAATTTAGATTTTATAGTGTTAATTATGGGAATTAATTTATTATTAATTATTTAATAATTGTTTGTTAATTATTTTTAATTAATTAATTGTCAAATTTGTTAATTGTTTGACTTTTTTAGGAGCGGGTTGTGAGTTCTTAGGGGAATAGGGTGGGAAGTAATTTAATTATAATAAATATATTAATATTTTGGCTTTATTATTGTGCATTTAATTTGTATATTATAGTGTTGATTGTGGGAGTTCTTTAATTATTAAATATTTATTAATTGGTTGTTAATTATCAATGATCAATTAATTTGTAATTTATTATGTTAATTGTGTAATTTTTTTTAAAGTGGGTTGTGGAGTTTATAGGAGAATAGGGTGGGAAGTAATTTATTTGTAATTAATTAATTATTGTTTGTTAATTAATGCTAATTAATTAATTAATATTAAAATATGCCAATAGTGTAATTAATTTTTGATGTAAGTTGTGGGGTTAATAGTGGTAAAGGGTGGGAGATAAACATTTTTTAATGAATTAATAATTTGTTAATTATTATTAATTTATTAATGTAAAATTAGTTACGGAAATTGTGGATTGTGGTGTTTATTGGGGTAGAGGGCGGAAAGTAATTTATGTTTAATTAATTGATGATTAGTTGATTATTAATATTAATTTATCAATTGATAAATATTAATGGTAAGTGTTTATTGTTATTTTGTGTGTGTGTTTTGGTTCTATAGGGGCAACGTTTGGGGAGTAAATACATTTTTATTTGTTTAAAAAAATGTGTTTAATTGATAATTAATTATGTTAATTATTTAGGTACTTTAAAAAAAAAAATGTAGGTTGTGAATTGAGGGGTGTTATAGGGTAGCAAATAAAAAATATTACACTTATTTAATAATTAATGTTTTTTTTTATAAACATTTTGTTTTAAATAATAGTTTTTTCTTTTGAAATTATTTTTGAATTTTTAAAAATAATCTTTCTAGGTATTTGTTAGAACTTTTTAACATTCTATTCTGATTCTATCTTTTGTATTATATAAAAACTTTTATATATGTTTTATTTTTTTGCTTGTTAAAATCTTTTGTGTTGTTGTTAATTTGTTTGTTTTTAATTTTGAAATGACTCCAGTGGAAATATTGATTTTTACCCCTCCACTATCCAACACTTTCCCTACTGTTGCACAAACTGGAGAGGGAATAGTAATGTTTACCCCACTGATATCCAACACGTTCCCTACTGTTTCACTCACTGGAGTGGGAATATTAATTGTTACCCCTTCGCCATCCAACACTTTCCCTACTGTTGCACAAACTGGAGTGGGAATAGTAATTTTTAACCCTCCGATATCCTACACTTTCCCCACTGTTTCACTCACTGGAGTGGGAATATTAGTTTTTACCCCTCCGCTATCCAACACTTTCCCTACTGGAGTGGGAGTAGTATTTTTTACACCCCCACTATCCAACACTTTCCGTACTGCTGCACTCACTGGAGTGGGAATAGAAATTTTTACCCCTCCGCTATACAACATTTTCCCTACTGTTGCACACACTGGAGTTGGAAGAGTCATTTTTACCCATCCGCATCCACTGGCGTGGGAATAGTAATTCTAGCCCCTCCGCTAATCAACATTTTTCCTACTGTTGCACTCACTGGAGTGGGAATAGTAGTGTTTACCTCTCCGCTATCCAACACTTTCACTACTGTTGCACCCACTGGATTGGGAATAATACATTTTGCCCCTTCGCTATCCAACACTTTCACTACTGTTGCACTCACTGGAGTGGGAGTAGTATATTTTACACCTCCGCTATCCAACACTTTCTCTACTGCTGCACTCACTAGTGTGGGAATAGAAATTTTTAACCCTCCGCTATACAACATTTCCCCCACTGTTGCACACACTGGAGTTGGAATAGTAATTTGTACCCATTCGCTATCCAACACTTTCCCTACTGTTGCACCCACTGGAGTGGGAATAGTAATTTTTTCCTCTCCGCTATCCAACACTTTCCCTACTGTTGCACCCACTGGAGTGGGAATAGTAATTTTTACCGCTCTGCTCTCAAACACTTTCCCTACTGTTGCACCCACTGGAGTGGAAATAGTACATTTTACCCATCCGCTATCCAACACTTTTCCTACTGTTGCACCTACTGGTGTGGGCATAGTAATTTTTACCACTTTACTATCCAACACTTTCCCTACTTTTGCACCCACTGGAGTGGGAATAGTCATTTTTACGCCTCCGCTATCCAACACTTTTTCTACTGTTGCACTCACTGGAGTGAGAATATTAAGTTTTGCCCCTCCGCTAACCAACACTTTCCCGACTGTTGCACAAACTGGAGTGCGAATAGTAATTTTTACCTCTCCGCTATCTAAGACTTTCCCTACTATTGCACCCGCTGGAGTGGGAATAGTAATTTTTACCCCTCCACTATCCAACATTTTCCCTACTGTTGCACTCACTGGAGTGGGAATAGTACATTTTACCACTCCGCTATCCAACATTTTCTTTACTATTGTACTTACTGGAGTATGAATATTAAGTATGACCCCTCCCCATCCAACACTTTCCCTACTGTTGCACTCACTGGAGTGAGAATAGTAAGTTTTGCCCCTCCGCTATCCAACACTTTCTCTACTGTTGCATTCAATGGAGTGCAACATTTAATTTTAAAGGCTATTAAATATTTGAATGTTTAAATTTATAATATAATGTTTTTTTCATAGGTTTTATGTTATAAGTCTATGTAAATATATATCTATTTATTTGTACATTTTTATATATTTATACAATTATAAAATAAATTCAAATTAATAGTTTATTAATTGTTTTAAAGGAAATATATATATATATATTGCATTTTATATATGTATGTTTAAATATGTTTTTTATTACATTTTAAAATGTATTAACATTTATTTTAAATCTAAAAATTTTTTTAAAGGTAATTTTATTATTTAATATACTTTACATGAATTTGTATTTAAATAAAAATATCGATATTTTGTACATCTATATTTTTTACATCGATATTTTTGTTTCAATATTTTTTTGTACTTACAATTTTAAATATAGGATGTCGATATTATTTGCATCAATATTTTTGCATAGATGTTTGTGTATGGGAATAGTTTGAACATCGATATTCTATCAGTGAAATTTCGTAGGTACCATCCAGAAGCTCTTCTTCCATCTACAGGTACTGAAAGTAAATATTTCTGCCCATGGGAGGTTTCTGTGCACATTTTGTGTCTTCAATAAATATGGTAGCCTATTTCCTGATCATGGCCCAACATTTTTACTCCCTGCCCAAGAAATCTGAGCAGGTCGGCCACCCCTCAGGTTTGGTGTCTAACTACATTCACAATGGATTGACGTGGACGCCTCCATGTCAGTTCTAAGAAAAACTGAAATATTGAACCACTAATAATTGGAAATACATACATACATCTGAAACTAATTAAGAAAAAGGAAACTATAGTGGCTCTTCTCCCTAAATTATGTATCCTGCATATGGTGATTTATGAGGTCACACTGGTAACACAGGTACATATGCGTTATGTATTATGCCTTGTGGTACATCCTATTAGTTAAAACCAAAGGAAATGATGGACGGAGTGTTGAACATTGCAAGCACTCACCCCCAGTCAACTGATCTGGGTTTAATCCATCACCGTTCTTTAGCCCACTCTGCCACCCCAGTTCAGACACGGCCATATGCAAATCAGTCTGACCCTGTGCCTCATGGGAACAGTCCAGCCCGAACTGCCAAGCCATGTCTTCCCTGGACCGGAAACAAGCTTCCTAGGACCGGTTTCTGGCATTTCAGCCGTCTTCAGCCAGGCTTGCTTGAATCCAGTGGCAAAGTGAGCAAGGGACTCACGTCTGAGCATACCCTGCCAACTTATGGCGAACAAAGCAAAAACCAAAGGAAATGATGGACGGAGTGTTGAACATTGCAAGCACTCACCCCCAGTCAACTGATCTGGGTTTAATCCATCACCGTTCTTTAGCCCACTCTGCCACCCCAGTTCAGACATGGCCATATGCAAATCAGTCTGACCCGGTGCCTCATGGGAACAGTCCAGCCCGAACTGCCAAGCCATGTCTTCCCTGGACCGGAAACAAGCTTCCTAGGACCGGTTTCTGGCATTTCAGGCGTCTTCAGCCAGGCTTGCTTGAATCCAGTGGCAAAGTGAGCAAGGGACTCACGTCTGAGCATACCCTGCCAACTTATGGCGAACAAAGCAAAAACCAAAGGAAATGATGGACGGAGTGTTGAACATTGCAAGCACTCACCCCCAGTCAACTGATCTGGGTATAATCCATCACCGTTCTTTAGCCCACTCTGCCACCCCAGTTCAGACATGGCCAATGAAAGGCCCATTCTATTGAAAAAGATAGCCTATCAGTCAACCACCAATAGAAAATAGGGAAAAAAAACACCAATGAAATACAGAATGGAGCAGCCAGGGCCAAGTGCAGCACACATCAACAACCCCCTCAAGCCACCCAACATCTAGGATGACCAGGATGAGAGCCTGGATGCCAAGCTGGACCTGCGTCTGGAGCCTGGATGCCTCGCTGGACCTGCGTCTGGAGCCTGGATGTCCCTCTGGACCTGCGACTGGAGCCTGGATGCCTTGCTCGACCTGCGTCTGGAGCCAGGATGCCTCGCTGGACCTGCGTCTGGAGCCTGGATGCCTCGATGGATCTGCGCCTGGAGCCTGGATAACTCGCTGGACCTGCGTCTGGAGCCTGGAGTGGGATGCGGAGGAGCTGTGGAGGTGATGAGCCATCGCGGTAGACATTGCAGCATGGCGATCGTCCGTACCTGTGAGGAAGTCTGGCAGGTCGCATGGAGACATGTTGCTGACCTGTGTGAGAAGACCGCCTTGAGCCCCTTGGAGATGTAATTGGTACAAGCGCTCCTGCGCATCAACGTAGGTAGGTCTGCATCGCATACTATGATCCACCACTACACCGGGGTGCACGGAGGCGATTAGCAACGGTGGGCAGTGCCTCTCTGCATCACAGGCCGGATGATGTTGCACTGGCCGGACGCTGTGGAGGGTGAGGCTCCTGAGCTGCGCCGAACTTCTGTGGCCGGAGCGCTGCAACTTCATGCCTAAGGGGGCCCTGCTGCATTAACTGCATTGGGAGGTTCACCAGTAGACTTGTCAGCGACTACTGTACCCAGGCTTGTGAAATCCCACCTCGCTGAGGCTCAAGAGTCACAGATTTGTAGAGTGCAGCGGGTTGCGCCATGGTGTCAATGTCCAGGTAAGGAGAAGGTGGGACGCGTAGTGGAGGAGGCCCGGGGGTGGAGTCGCCCAGGCCTAGCACCTGTAGATGAAGCACCCCCAGTGGCGGCTCATCCACTATGGCACTATGGCAGAAGAGTGTTGCCCCAGTGCTTCCAAGCAGTGCAAGAAGAGGAAAAATCGTCACATGATGATAACTTCCTGATGTAATCGTGCTATGTTTCCTTTGCGGGCGGGAGGGTGGGTAGTGCTGCTCCACTCACGGAACAGGGCAGGGGCGGAGTGGCATGCCCACTCAAGTGCGCAATGACTGTTGGGTCGGCCCACTCAGGCCATCCAAAGCAGGCATGCGCACTGTCCTTTTCGCAATGCTGGCTGCATTACATCCTGCATGGAGAACATGCCCACCCCTCCAGCCCCTGGCTGAACGCCTTGTCCCGACGCCAATCCCAATGCCTCATTGTGGCTTTGTGATTGACTTAGGAGAGGCAGCCTGGCTGCCTACTTCCTGTTCCTGGAAGAAGACTCAGGAGAGCAGGAGCAACAAAGACACGGGACCCGCCTTGAGGTAAGATTTCTCTCATTTAAATATTTACAACACCCCCTCACACACACACACCCATGTCCACGTCCCATCCAGTGTCCTTTCTGGCCTTTCCCAGCTGTCCAGTCCCCCTGCAGTACTTCTCGATGGCGGCCGCTGTGCGGCCATGCGCAGCGGGCATACCACTGGTGTGTCAAAGGTATATATGAAGTCACAACGCATACCATTACATTGCACTCCATTGCAACGCATTCTAATACTAGGCATATTGCAACAGTAGGGAGGGTGTTGGATAGAGGAGATGTAAATATTACTATTCCCACTTCTGTGAGTGCAACCCTAAAACAAACCCTTGCACCCCAAAGCAAACTCTGAACCCTAAAATTCTTTGCGCCCCCAAAACACACCCTAAAAATCATATTTGCTCCAAATTCAGACCCAATTTTCATAATTGACCCCAAAACCCACCCAAAATTTCAAATG
The DNA here is from genome assembly GCF_964204655.1 of Triturus cristatus. Classification (NCBI taxonomy): domain Eukaryota; kingdom Metazoa; phylum Chordata; class Amphibia; order Caudata; family Salamandridae; genus Triturus; species Triturus cristatus. The sequence continues at coordinate 1,512,894,144 of NC_140589.1, forward strand.
TTACACCATAATACACCCCAAATTTAATCTCTGACACCCGAAACCCATACCCACCCCAAAACTTAGAAATACCCCTTTAATATCCTTACAATGCATTGTAATGGAATGCGATGTAAAGGCACCTGCGTTGTTGGAGTTGCATTGTAAAGGCATTACGATACAATGCCTGCGTTGTACTGGACATCTCCCATGCCAAAGGCAAGCCATAGGCAAGCCCATCACCGTCCGTCTGTCCCTGGACCCCGCTCAGCACCAAAGACCCTTCCTCCAGACACTTCACCGCTATGGCGCCAACACCCTCCTCGCCATCAACCCTGGATGCCACATCGCCTGCCAGGACCAACATTTGCTCCGGCCCGCACATCGCCATTGCCATCACTGACGGCTAATAAATTACCCACAAGGACAACCCCGACCATCCAGGAGGAGGCATTGCCATCATCTACAGAAGCACACTCCGACTGATCACGCACTCTAATGACCCAACGGTGACCATGGATCACCTCAACTCTCAGATCCGGACCAACTACAAACCCACCTCTGCGGCACCCTCATCTGCTGGCCCCCCAGGCCATGGACCCCCATTCTCTGATACCATTGTAGACCTCATTGCACCCCAGGCTCTCCCAGCCACCTACAACATCCTACTCGGCGAACTCAAGTTCCACCTGGACAACCCCAGTGACCAGAACACCACCCCCTCCTGGGGAAGCTCCCCAACATCAGACTCAAGCAGCCAGTCACCGCAGCAAGCCACATAGCAGGACACACGGTCGAGCACGTCTCCTCCGCCAGTGGGAACTTCAACTACAGCCACACGCCGGACTCTCCTGGATGACCATCATTGTATAGATCACGTCTTCACCAAACCCGTCCATACACCACCGCCATCATCACCCCCCTCGCAGCTGGATCAAGGCCACCAAAGAACGTATTGTCAACTTCCTCGGCACCACCACTACTCCAATGCTTACAGACTATGACACCGCAGCCAGCAACTGCCACCGATGGATCTCCAACTGCGCCGGAACCCTGGCACCCCTCAGGGACGGCACTGCGTCAGTACCTTATGCCTGCCTCATGGCAGGCGTAGGGGTGAGGCAGCATCACAGGGATAGGCTGGCACCATGCATTTCTGGAGTTGCGTCATGGTGGTGACACGAATGCAGCAATGTGTGACTTTAGCGCAGACAGATACGTCAGGATTCCAGAGGTATCTGTCATTACTTGCGTCATGGGGCGCTGTCTAGTGAATACAGCGCCCCGTGGTGTCGCAAGAACGGGGTAGCAAAAAGTGTTGCAATGCTGTCTTGTCGCAGTGCGGCAACACTTTTCATGGCTGAGGCCCAGGAATGTGCACTATAATATTGATGGTGCGCATTTCTGCCCTGCAGTTTTGTCGCAGGGCAGCGCAGCAACATTGCTTGCAGCACTGCCCAGCACCAAAACCTGCTGAAATGTGGTCCCAAGGCTTATCTCCATTTTTAAGACCAGCTATTTTCTGGTATTAAAAAACTGCCTCTAACTGCAGTTAGCGGCAGTTTTTATGGGTGTTCTAAACTTCAAGAATCCCCTTGTACACATCGTGAAGTGTGGTTAGCGGCTGTTTTTGCATGGGAATGCCTCCCTTGCATGTCATTATCACTAACAGAAGTGGCGATCTTTATGATGGACGCTTTCACCGCTATCAGAGGTTAGTGGCAGCTTGTACATATAGCGATAAAAATATCGCCGCAAAACCGTCAGAAAAGTGCAGCTAACACGGCGTTAACTCCTTGTACATAGGCCCCTCAGGCTCTAAGGTACTAGAATTCAACATAACACGGCTAGAGCTGATATTCAATGCCTGAGTTATATCTAGGCTTTCCTGTTTTCAGTTTCTATTTTGGGAAAATTCTGGTGTTTTTTTTACAGTGTTTTCAAGTGATTTCAATGCCTTAAAAGAAAATGGTTATCAGTGGTTAACAATTTTCGTGTCATTAAAAACAACAGAAACAGTGTTTTTCCGGTGTTTATGAAAAGTTTTGCTTTTCTTATTGCTTGCTTTCTGCAGTGATAGTGAATGGTATATAGACAGTGAAGATACAGTGTATATGAGGGCCAAATAAATTTTTCAAATCAAACTTATTGTGGTACACCATACAATGCTTCTTGAGTGAGTCTTTGGTCATGTGCGCTCGCTGTTTCCTTCCCATGTAAACTTTTATCTGTGAAAAGGCCCTATCAACATTGGTACTTGAGACAGGCAAAATAGCCAGTACACAATTTGCTAGCTCTGCCCACTGACAGAGTTCTGTGCCAATACTGGTGCATTTGAAGATTGTATTGTATTGTATGGGATTTATAAAGTGCTGGAATCACCCCCGAAGGGGTATCTCTGTGCTGTAGAGAAGACAAAATACAGGTCAGACACAAATAAGTCCCGGAATAATTCAGTCTAAAGGATTTTCCTGAATCGAAGAAGACTGGGGCATTTGCGCAGGTCCTCGGTCAGAGTGTTCCAATATTTTAGAGCAAGGTATGCAAAAGTTCTGCCTCCTGTTCATAGTTTCCTGTAGCGGGGAACCACAAGCAACCCTTTACCTTCGGATCTAAGACACCTGCTCGCACGGTAACATTTTTATTTGTCTGCCAAATAGCTAGGACTCATACCATAAAGCACCTTATGGGCGAGGCAGCAGAGTTTAAACTTGATTCTCTGGTGAATAGAAAGCCAGTGAATCTGTCTCATCAAAGGCCAGGAGGAGGTACGAGGAGGCATTTTGAGAGCCAGACGTGCGGCAACATTCTGGACTAACTGTAGTCTACTCAAAAGAGATTTGTTTGCTGATGCTAAAAGAGCATTATAGTAATCTAGTCGGCCAATGACCAGAGCTTGAATCAAGGTTCTTCGGACTGAGAGGGGCAGCCCCTGGAGAACTCTGCGCAAAAGACTCAGAGTGTGGTAGCATGTCCCTGAGGTGGCCATGACTTGATTTCTCATAAATAGAGAATTATCAAAACAAGCCCCTACATTTTTTGCCATGAGTGACGGGGATGGGACGGGGTCTAACACAGCAGGCCAACATTTGGGGACCAAGTTGTTTGAGCAGAGCCAAACTACAGGATCGCAGTCTTAGCCGCATTCAGCTGGACAAAGTTTTCTGTCATCCAGCCACATATGGCTAGCATGTCCTCAGCGAAGCGATCTTCAACTAGCTCTGTATTCTTATCAAAGGATAAGAGCAGTTGTGTGTAGTCTGCATATGAATAGGAAGTAAATCTGTATTCCCTAATAATCTTGGCGAGGGGGGCCACATATACATTAAACAAGGTAGGACTCAAACAAGAGCCCTGAGGCACCACCCTAGTGAGCTTCAAGGTATGGGAACAAAAGGGGCCTAGATTATTCGTCTGGGTACTCTGGTCCAAAAAGCTAGCTAGCCACTTTAGTGCCTGTCCCTGCAGACCAGACTCTCCCAATCGATGAATTAATTTCTGGTGAGAGACAGTATCAAAGTCTGCTGTCAGATCCAATAAAACCAGCAGCACTGCCTTGTTGTTATCCAGAGCCATTTTAATATAATCTGTGACGCCGATGAGGGTGGTTTCCGTAGAGTGGTTGGGTCTAAACCAAGACTGGGAGGGGTCAAGGGTACCTTTAGATTCAAGATAACCCATCAGCTGGGTGTTGACGTACCCTTCCACCATTTTGCTCATAAGCGGCAGGAGCGAAATAGGGCGATAGTTGGCAATCACCTCCGCGGGTATCTGGGCTTTTTTCTTAATTGGTAATACTTGAGCGGCGTTCCATTCAAGTGGGAGTGCCCACTCACTCAAACAAGTGTTAAGGATGTTACAGATGGAGGGGGCCAGGAGAGAGGCAAGTAAGGCAAACACATGAGCTGGCATAATAAATAGAGGAGAACTAGATTTCGCTGTTCTTAGCATTGCTTCTGCCTGAGATGTCTGTATCGCATTAAAATGCTGAAGGCCGGCATCAGACCTTCTTAAGGTTGAGGGCAGAGAATTCGAAGGATCCTAGGAGTTAGTGTCTTGATGAAATTGATCATAGATTCAATTTATTTTTTCATCAAAGTAGTTAGCTATGTTGTCACATAGTACTTGGGCAGGGGTAATTTGTAAGGTATAAGATGTGAAATTGGTAGAAGTGTTAAGAACTTTATAAAGTTCATTGGTCAAGTTGCCCGCCTGATTGAGGTTAAAGATGACATGGGCTTTCAGTGCTTTTCTTAGATCCTTGTGATAGGATTGCGATTCTCTGGGCAGGTTCTGCAACTTTTGCATTGAACTTGGTGCTTATGCCCTCAGAGTTATTTAATTGGTCAAAAATAAAGCAGCATTTTTGAAACTACAGAGAAAATTCCCCTTTACGGAAGGGATCTAGAACTGGTACCATAGAGAGGTTTCATTGACTTCAAATACCATGGTCGGTGAAGGGACATTTCTATGCATCATTGCAAGCCATTTCTCATACATTGTAAAATAAAAGTTCCCGAATTGCTCTTCAACATTGCTTTGCTTACCAAGTGGCAAGCACTCTAACTTGGAACATGTTGCATAGCCAAAGTCAATAAAAGTGTTGCCAAGCCTACTCTCAAGGAGATATTTCACATCTATACCAATTATGCTGTACACTTGGCAGATAAGGGTGTTTTCAGACTCTAGTTTTTTTATTATGTCCACTACAGCAGTTATGTTTTTCTGTTAAAATCTAAGAATGCAGTTGAGTGCACTTTTTTTCCACATCACTATCAATATGCGACCAAAGATCCTCACATTTCTTCCCTTGGGCATCATCACTAGGCAAAAATTCTGTAAATGGCTGCCACATGGATAATTTAGCATTCACAGCCCTTTGGACTGAGAACCATCAGCTAAGCGACACAGTTGGGGTGACTCTTTCTTTGATGCCACACAAAATGAGAAATATTTGTGTTTTAGTTCCCGTGCATAACAAAACAGTGCACCAGAATGGACTAAAAAGTCAATAGCATTCTTCATTAACTCTGAAGATTGTAAAGATGCTTTCAGCATAACATCTAAAAAGTGGCAGGGAAGCATTTCAGCTCAGATATCGATTTTGACAGGTCATCACACAACATTTTCATATACGTAGCTGAATCACTGCAAATACAAACAATATCACTCCAATTTTTGTTGAACTTGGAGAGAACCTTTTTGCAGCAGCATTCCAAGTGACACTGCATTCCATGTTTTCAAAAAGTCTGGTGTCATGTTTTCACTACTATCCCAGGTGCTTGGTGATAGCATTCTTTTCACATATACATGTCACTATACCTTGCTTTGAATGTTTAAAGCCTGAGGTGTTGACAATTCAACTACTATCAATACTGACTCACTAGAAACTGGGGGCTGATCTATCAAGGGTGTTTACCCACTCTCTGTGGGTAAATTTGATGGCACATATTGGGAAAGATTCTTATGAAACCTGCCATTTTACCTATCAGTCAAATACGAGTTTGACATTTCCTGGTTCTCTACAGTTTATAAAATAATTAAACAAGACATAAAGAGGTTTCTAAATGCTGCATCTTTAGACCAAAGACCACGAAACAATATTTTAGTGACTTCCCTAAACAACAAAATCCAAGCAGAATAATGTTAGCCCATTCTTTCCTGCTGCTAGCTTGTATAACAAAGTTACATTGTATTGGCCCCTTCAGGAATAAAAAAATGACTCTTTCATTCTCCTTTTCCTTTCTTTGAATGGCCTTTAGTTTGTGGTTGTGCAGGTGTTTTTTCAGTGTGTATATGTTTACACTGGTGAGGGCTATTTCCCTTTCAGTGGGGTTTTATCAGTTATTATAGGTTTAAACCTAAAACCGGACAGCCTATTTATATCTTACTGTGCAAAGTTAAAGGAGGAGGGGTCAGATTTTTTTTAATTCCTTTTGTGGCAGATAATGCAAAATGAGGCATCTGGTTTGAATAAGTACCTCAAACTGTTGCTCCAGACCCTTGAAGCAAATACTTTATGGGAGGCAAATCCCCTGAACTGGCTAATGTGTTCGCAAAAATAAGGTAAACATGTCAACTGTAATTAATTTAAAACAACTCAACAACATTTTTATCCCATGAATTGGCCTTCCCATTTAAAACAAGCACTACCATGGTAATCAAAAAGGCAACTAATCAGACTGTGGCTTGGAGCCATCCCTTTCAGGGTGTTATGTTGCTGCGTGTATCAAGCACCTCATTGGATGCTGCCGTAACTGCGCAGCAGCTTGGGCCTATTTAAATAAAAATGCGGCGGCAAGGATTGGTGTTACGTCCCCGACCTCAGATCACATAACGTCAGCCGGGGATGATTTATTTCTCTGGCACACGTGACCACAGACTGTACCAATGCTAGCATTCTCAGCAGAGGCGGGCTCCCCCGACACCTGCTCAAACATGGCATGACGAGCATTCCTAGTCGCTCCGGTTACATCACTGGAGCGACATAACACTCCTCCTGAAAAAGAAAAAAAATCTAACTTACATAACCAACAATAGAAGAGTTCAATTGTCTCAAAGATATCACAAACAAACATCATAGTCCTACTATCAGTCCAGGGGCAGCCCAGCCACACCAATATGGCATGACATACCTAGGATGAACATCGTGTTCTCGGACACCAGACACCAACTAGTTGACTCACACAAGCAGGGGCCGCTCTTCCACTAGGACGGAGGAGCATCGCCCCACTGCTTTCTCACAGTGCGAAAAGCAGAAATATAAAATGGTAATAACTTTCTGTTATTACCATTTTATGTTTGGTTGTGGGCTGGGGGGGTGCGCCTGCCCACTTCAGACTGCGCAAAGACTGTTTGGTCGGCCCCCTGGGGCCACCCAAACCAGTCATGCAAACTTTGCTCTTCTCCAAGAACATGGCCTTCCTATAAGGCACTGGCTGGGCGGCATCCTGGCCAATAACGATGCTGCTTGCAGCATTGTGATTGGCTTAGGGGAGCAAGCCTGGTTGCCTTCTTCTGCCTCCTTTTCCTGCCAGAGGCAGGAGAGCAGGAGCAGAGAAGACGCAGGACCCAGCCGGCGGAAAGGTACTTTAAAAAAAATATATTATTAAATTAAACCCCACCCCTGCGCAACCTACCCACATGACCCCCCTCCCCCGCTAGCCATGCCGTTATGACTGCACACGAGACAATCTCTTAGTCAGGTAGAGGGCCTAGGATTTCCTCTGAGACCATATTGGGGATAGTTGCCACGGCTGCACGGACACTCAGGAGCACTCACAGGGCAACTCACCAGAGTCATCTCGGGCTCACCAGAGGCCTCATTGACAGATGGAGCACCAGTCTCCCCTGTTTTCTTCAGCATCATCCCTGACAGAGGCCACATTTAAACCTCCTGGTACACCATCGCGTGACTGATGAAATCTCTTGAACGCAGGGACATTCAAAGTGATGACATCCTGTCCTCGCTTAGCCGTAATCTTGGTGTCATGAATAGCAACAATAGTCCAAGGACTTCTGTTAAAGGTAATCAGAACTTACTGCCAGGGCAGCGGTCTTGGATAAACACTGATTCTCCCAGCTGTAGATCAGACACCTTGGCTCATCGTCAATGACTCACTTGATCATTGGCCTCCTCTTATGATACACTGCAGAATGGTTGCATGCAGTGGCGGCTCCTCCACTCTGGTGGAGGAGCGTCGCCCCACTGCTTTCAAGCAGTGTGCGGAAAAAAACACAAAATGATAATATCATTCAGTTATTATAATTTCATGTTTGTGCTGCATTGCGGGCGGGCGGGGGTGCTCTGCTCTCGAGCCACCCAGACCAGTCATGTGCACTTTCCCCTTCCCCATGCAGGTTGCATTACAGCCTGCATGGAGAATATGCTCACCCCTCCAGCCTCTGGTTGAGCGGTGTGTCACGGCGCTCAGACCAATCACAATACTGCATTGCAGCATTGTGATTGGCTTAGGGGAGTGAGCCTGGCTGCCTGCTTCCTGGTCCTTGAAAGGTAAATTATTGAAACATTTTTTTTGTTATGCTCTCTCCCGCAATTGCAATCTCCCCACCCTGCCTTGCGCCCACACAACCACCCACAAGCCATGCCAGCCACCACTGATTGATTAGATCAGGCCTCCAGGTGGGATGGTGTGGGATTGTGTCTTCAACGGCCTTGCTCATTGAGAGGTATATGGGAGCCCGCCCCCTGGAGGAATGAGGCATTTGGCGATAATCTCTCAGGAATGAGTAGATGGAAAGCTCTAAGGATCGATGACTGGCAATGGCAATTCGGATAACCTTATTCGCTTGAATCGTTCGACCTCCCCATTAGTCTGAGGCCACTTGGGGGTAATCCTTTTGTTGTAATCTGCAGCGAAGTCAAATAGGAAGCCATCTCTTGTCCTTGAAAAGGCGTCCCATTATCAATGTGCAGTTTCTTTACTAACCCATGGGTAGCCATGATCTTCTCCAACATGGGTAATACCTCAGTGGCACTTAGGAAGGAGATGGACATTTGCAGTAATCGTCAATCATCACTAGGGTGTAGCGTCCATCCGGTAGACTTCCAAAATCCAGGCTGGCACATACCCATGGCTGGTAAGGTCCATTATCAGTTGCAAATGATGGGGGGGGATTAGCACCCCCAGCCACCTGACACCATGAGCATGACCAGACTAACAACTCTACCTGTTCATTCATTAGAGGGAACCACTCCTTGATCCGCAGTTGACTCTTGGTCTTAACCATGCCCTGATGTCCAGCATGAGCTAGGTGAATGACTCTATCAGCAAGGCTGGCAAGGATGACGAGACAATGTCCTCGTAGGAGACAACCATTTATGTCTGTGCTCAACTCATGACTGCTATGAGACAGACTCTCCATGACCCTGTGTGCTTTAGGGGTGAGGGAAGACCGAGTCTTTTTGAGCTGGTGCCATTGGTTGCTCTTTACTGCTTCAAGTGCCTTTTGAAGACATTCATTTAGATGAGTCGCCTGGCAGAGGTCCTTCATGGACAGGGGAATGGGTCAGGGACGTTCTGCCACATATCGCACATACTCCTCTATTTCCTCCACGCCAGCCTCCTCCTCAGCGTGGCAGCTTGTGGATAGTGTGACAGATAGTCCTCCAGATTGAGGGATCCAGGCCGGTACTCCACCTGATACTGGTATTCGTGGAGCAGTTACGTTCACTTTCCAATACTTGGATAGGGCTTGGCAGCAATTCCCTGGAACAGAGGGATACGCTATTTGTGGTCTGTCGCCACAGTGAATTAGTTTCCATATATTTACAGGTGAAAGTGACAACAGCCCAAGTGGATGGCGATCAACTCCTTTTCAATTTGAGAATATCTCTGTTCGGTGCTAGTCAATGATCGGCTTGCAAATGCTGCCGGAACCCATTCATCTTCGTCGGTGGATCGTTGCATCAAGACCACCCCCAGTCCTTTGGGACCCGCATCCACTGCAATAGTGGTGTCTTTGTGGGGGTCAAAATACTCCAACGTAGTGTTGGGAGACAGGGTTTCCTTTGTATTATGAAGGCAGCTTCCTGCTCAGGGTGCCATGACCACGGGACTGACGTCTTGATCAGTTCTCGAAGAGGTTGAGTCAGAGTGGTGAGGTCTTTGATGAAACTAACTCAATAATTGACCATCCATAGGAAACTTCACACTTAAGTCACTGTAGCAGGAGCTGGTGCTTCTTTGATGTCATGAACCTTGTCAGAGTCAGGCGTCACTCCCTCTGATGAAAAAACATATCCGAATAATTGTAGCTTTTGCTGCAAGAATTTGCACTTTTTGCTTATGGAGGCTTAAACTTGATTCCTGAATCCTTCGTAGTACCATTCTCAAATGGTTGTTGTGTTCGAGCACCTTTCGGGCATAGATCAATATGTCATAGCTGACATTTATGACAACCAGGAGGTCAACCAATAGTTCCTGAATGACGTTCTGAAATACTTCAGCGGCACTGGAGATGCATCAGCTCAGAAACTTGTATCGCCGCAAACCCACATGCATCGAGAAAGTCGTGATGTATTGGGATTCCTAATCTAATATTAGTTGATGGTAGCCTGATTGTAGATCCAGTTTTGTGAACCATCTGGCTCAACTGAGTTCACCAATCAGGTCATGAATCGTGGGTGTTAAATGCCGCTCTCTCTTTATTGCAATGTTAGACATGCCCATCTCCACGCAACTCCTCACCTCTCCGGTCTGTTTTGTCTTTCGGGTAACCACAATGTGTGACACCCTTGTAGTTAGTCCGGTCACCTTCTCAATGATTCCAGCCGCCTGGAGCATGTCTAATTCCTTCTCAACAAGAGGCCTTAGATGAAAGGCAATTTGATGTGTAAGTGAATCTCCTTACCCTTCAGACACCCAATACCTTACTGTCGGGAATTCACACTGAATGTCAGCAATGGCATCTTGATGTATCCCAAATGCAAATGTAAAGATTCACAGATTTTCAGCTTCTCAGTAACTTCGAAGCATTCCATGACCTTCTTTTGCTACATATACAAAAGACTCTACACTGTGTGATCCATATGCTATGGTGGTCCTGAATTTGCCTTGCATTGTCAAAGGTTTGTCTTGGCCATATGCATGTACTTTGCTCACAGCTGGGATTAGCTTTGGAGCAGGTCTCAGGGTGTCAAAATCTCTGCGGACATGATATTGATGGTCGCACCAGTGTCCGCCACCGCCATGGCGGCATGACCTTCGACTTGGATATGGCATGTTGGGAGACGACTGGCTGTTGAGGCAGCAGTGCCAGTGATAAAAACCGAATGGGTTGTATGCTCTTAAGTTTCATCATCATCCATGTCGCTGCTTCTCTCTTTTGCCTGAGGAATGGCATTGACAGTAGTGTGATACCCTTTTTTCTTTCCTGAGTGGCAGACCCTACAAAATGCGCATTTCTTTCCTCTTGGAGGAAATTCTGACAGACGATGACTGCTCCTGCCACAGTATCCACAGGTGTGTTGTCACCTTCCCTCTGACTTTGTTTGCCACTGGTGTTCCCAGACACCATATTGACAGGCTCTTCACTGGGGTCTGTAGGGCAGCTTCCATGTGCACAACACAGGCCCTGGAAAATTCTTTGGTTCTATCCAGGGTTTGTATATCCGCGAGGGGTTTTACCAATTCCACCAATATGTGCTCCCTGAGTTTGGCTGATGCACAACCCTGAATGATCTGCCCTTAGATCACTTCATTTACATCTGTGAATCCACAGGTGCTGGCGAACTCTTTTAGGTGGGCATCAAAGACATCTATTGATTCGGCCATGTATTGCCTTGCCTGGTGCAATACGAATTGCTTATAGCCCTGGTTCGCCATTGGTTCAAAATGTGCTGTGAGGGCCGCTATAAGGGTGTGGGGTGTTTTAGGGGCTGACTCATTGAGGAATTTAGATATTTTGTAAATGTTTCTTCCTCCCAAGTGTAAAAGCCATGCTTGCTTTTGAGCGTTGTCAATATTTGTCACTTCAGAAAAAAAGTAACACTCTCTCCACCCATTCCTTCTATTTGGGAGCCTGCATTGACGGGGCACCCTCAACCATGAATGGTTCCACCACCAGTATGTTGGCCATGGCGCAGCAGTATTTCCTCACTCCAGCTCTTTCCACTGGCTCAGCACCTTCCAGCACACCACTCAGCAGGGGTTGACTCAGCACACTCTCAACCCAAACTTGCCACTGTTTATGTAGTACTCACAGCAGAGGTGCCGCTGTAGCAGTGCAGTTCAGGCAGTACAGTACACCATCTTCATCAGAAGGGCATCAATAGTTGCAGCTGTAAGCTCTTTGCCAGGCTGCCAGCAATCAATGGAATCTCAGTGAACCATTTGTGTGTCACTGCCCATGCTTGTAGCTGAGCAGGACTGCCTTTATACCTCAATCAGGCTCAGCCATACAACAATGTTCAGTCACCGTTGGGAGGCCTCGCCTTCATAGCACTCCGATCAGGTGGCTTTCCGACCGGAGCTCAAGACACACAGAGTCAATCTGGTCCCTAAACGATTGGCATGAGCACCCCGCCCTCGTTGATACTAGGGTGTGGTCACCATACAGCACCTGGGGCAGCAGGAAATGAGCCACCCTCATTGCCAATGTTATGTTGCTGCGTGTGTCAAGCGCCTCATCGGATGCTACCCTGACGCACAGTAAGCTTGTGCCTATTTAAATAAACATGGGGAGATAAGGATTGGTGTTGTTACGTCCTCGGCCTTGGATCACATAACCTCCCTTGGCCTGGGATAATTTATTCCTCTGGCACAAGTGACCACACCCTGTACCAATGCTAGCATTCCCAGCAGTGGCAGGCTCGTCTGACTAGTGCTTAAACACGGCATGTTGAGCATTCCTAGTCCTCCAGTTACATCACTGGAGAGACATAACACTGGGATGTTGATATGGGAGATTGAGTATTAATCAGCAGTGCAAGCTTTGTGTGGTGGCACCTGAAACATTGAGACAGGTCACTTTCATATGCAAAAAACTGAGAACACTTAGGAATTATTGGCTGCACCTGATTTTCTGAATTTTAAATATACAATCTTGCAATGAAGCCATAGTTAGCTGCCTGAATGAGGGCTCTAGCCAACTAAAGGTACACATGCCAGCATGTAGGCATCAATACTGATGGCACCAGTGGTGTTAGCCACCTCATGATACTGTACATTTCCCACTTACCAAGGGCAAGTAGTGATCAGTGTCTGCATCCTGGGTGCATTGTATGCCATGCCACAAGTGTTCCATCATCACATGAGATACAGTTGTGAGGGAGCATCACTCCAGACACAAGGATGACAAGTGGCCTGTTTGGGGCCACTGTCACACATGACATCAAAAGATAATGTAGGTTAGCTGTGACTTTAGGCAGCCATGTGACTGTTAAACTCTAAAAACTGTCATTTGACTGGACCCTGCTGAGTTCCTGGTCACATGGACAATAGTCTACAGTTATCACCATGCACCTACTACCAGACCCACACATGCATGAACTCTCCCATTGCATAGGACATGGGTCACCTTCAAGGATGATGGGGGAAATAGCTGCCTGTGACTAAAGATAGATGGACATGCAGAATGTTTCACTCAGGCCAATACTCACCCCCTCCTAGCTGCTGTTGGGCTCTCAGCTGCCCATCAATGTCCAGGTAGTCCACCACCAGTGTGCGGGCCATTAGGGGGGCCCTTCTGCCTGGGGAGGACATCCCTAGCTGGACCTCGACGATCTTCCAGGTCCAGCCTCTCAGGTCCTCCCATCTTTTCCTGCAGTGAACACTGTGCTGAAGAGTGACCCCCATGGTCCTTTCCTTCCGGGTGATGGCTTTCCACATGGACACCTTCTGATGGGCATTGACCTGCATGGATGCAATAGATGAAGAGTTGCAAGATATAGGTAATCTGTTACGGTGACACAGAGGTTGTAGGCAGCTAGCATGACCATTGATCAATAGTGCACAGACTACTTGGGTGCACTATTGCACATGCTGAGCACTACAAAACATTACTACAGACTGTTTAAGTTATCTGAGGACTACCCTCAATCCTGATCATGTCAGGCAACTGACATCACATAGCCCTGGGCCACACTACATGTTCTCTGAAATGAGTTACCATTTAACATGGCACACCATTGTGTCCTCCTGAAGGATACAGTATTAGTGCATTACTGGACAGACACCTGAAAATTCCGGACAAATGACTTGATTTCTACAGTCTAAGAAATCACTGCTATCATTGTCTTTACTACATTTCAAGATTTGGGTCACAATGAAAGGCTGGCATGTGGATTACTGATAGCTCCCACTCTGAGGACTAGTGGACATGCGATGTACTCATTAGGACATCATACTACGTCTGAATGTGTTTGTGTAAGGAGTCCTGACATCAGGGGACACACAGTATGCCAAATATGGCTGTGTTCATGGGATGAAAATAACATACCTTTGTACATACTGTGTGATCGATCATTCTTACACAGCTGGTGATGCATTTCTGAACTGAATTGCAGATCTCACCAAATATCCACAATCTACTTGTTTCACATGAGCAATGTTCCTGTCCAATGCTAGCTAGATATGACAGTAAGTTCTCAGAGAAGTGGGAGTAAGGGCCCTGTCCTAAGGCAATGATACACAGTGACAATATGGGCAATGGACAGTACTCTCTTGTCTGGGGGTCTCATCATGCACCATACAAAATGTTGTGATACTAGGTGCATTTACTCCGACTCATAGTAGCAGTACACTAGTTTAGGGCACATCTGAGGATCAGTTGATCTACAGGGAGAGAGTACTCTGTGCATCAGTTCCATGGCCAATGTAACTGTGCTACAATAGGAGTCATAGACCATACTGGGCACAACTCATTGTCAGTGTTCATACTCTGCAGGCTGAGCATACTGTTACCAGATGATTATCACATGCCCACAGATGCCATACCTAACAATACATCTCGTGGCCATCCTATACATGACATGACAGCTGTGGGCCATTCTGAAAGGGTCTGTGAGTTGTTGGTATCTTCCAGACAACCAGGCCTGGGCATATATCTCTGCTCTGCTTTCGGAGTTTGACAAATTCGGCAACTCCCTGCACTCTATGGAGAAAGTGGAGTTACTGATAAACTCCGCACTCCACAACAGAGTGAAGTTTCTTTTCTGGTGGTGAGCTTAAGATGTGGTTTTGCACTCTCGGGGTGCAACAAGAGACTTACTGGGTACTCGCGAGCAGCCACATGATTTTCTAACTGCCTGAGAGCTTCCGCAAGATTTTGCAGCCACTAGCGTGGCTTTAGGCTGTGCCAGCAACTTTTGGTGCTTCTTATGTGAGCACAATTGGGCGAGATCAACTGTGGCTGCAACCTGGAGCAGGTTATCTTCTCAAAAAGCAGGGAAATCACCTCAATAAGACAATTCGAGTTAAAAACCTCCTCACACAGACCGTTTACGTTGTTTTCTTTTTGCGAGTAGCCGCTTAAAAAAAATATGCTTTTTTCAGCAAGGAGGAAGTGCTCCAGAGACTCCAACTTCCTATTCCTGTCCAGCAGGCTCCTCCGAGTGCTTTGTCCACCTCCTGGCCACTTCTCATGTGGATTTGTAGCTCGAAGGATCATTCTGTGAGTCTGCTGCATATATACCATTGGAGTTGAGGACTTTGTTTTTGTGATATCACATGTAAGTACAAAAACTGTTGTATAAGGGTATTGCTTGTTTGATAGAAAGCATGCACCAGGATTTATCTGCACTTTTATTTGATTTTTAAGTTATTGTGGTTGGTCGCCTGTAGTTTCTGTAGGGGCCTAGTTATTTTTTCGCATGTAATATCACTTTGTTTATAAAGAAAAAATGTTGCACAATTCTCTACATTTTCTCCAAGTTTTTTATAATAAATGTGAAATATTCATTTAATTCACCATGAGGCCTGGTCTGCCAATGGTCCTTCCAGCCAGTAGGCCCATCACTAGTCATGGGTGCATGAAACAACTGTTTCAGTGGTATCTGTTGAAAGGAGGCAAGAGATTGTGTAGGTTCAAGTGCCTGCACACGCCGACGTAATTATTACAACGGCATACTTTCAGCCGAACCTTATGGGACATCGGGCTCACATTGAATAGATAGAATAATTCTACATTTCCAATGAGTGGCACTACTACATTCTACTAGGCCACTGCACTAGCATTCACTTTGCTCCCTTTCTGGTCCTGATAAGCGCATAGGATCTCCTCCTGAGACCACAACACTGTGCGAAACTTGTCGACCCGACTTTTGTGCCAAATGGACTTCACACTAGTCTAGCTACTGAGGGCCTTTATCACCCATGCACAGCACACAACCTTCTGTTTTTTTAATGATGACAGGGATTTTTTTCTTATTAAACCTACCCTTACTCCCCTCTAGCTATCTTTCAACACTGCACTGTACACCACTTTAAAATCAGACTCGCACACTCCCATGTGGCTAAATCAAAACAATTCCAACAAAGTGACCCTTCGGGGGACCTGTAGGGCATTGCAGCACCCCATGATGAAGCATGACATCCTACGGGTGTGTGAGGGCTTCAAGAAAAGGACACACTGTCCCCTGACATTGATTTAAAAGAAAGACACTCATACCTCTCTCTCCCTTATTCCTCCTTAGGAACTGTGACTTCAAGCAGCAACGTCTGTTGAAAGGAAACATCATTTAGACCATTGATGGCAATCAATTAGAATTACAAAATATGTTTTTGGGGGGGTATTTCACTGTTTTTCCCCTGCAAACAGTGTATAGGCGGGGTAATATATTTGATTCCTTTGGGGGATGATTGCTGTCATAAAACTTTTTAGCCTAGTCAATTTTTGTTTTTGGCATTGCCGAATTAATGCAGTGTTATCCGTTGTTACCATGCCTCCTTTGTCTGGCCAGTGTGTTTGTGTGTTATCCTTAGGCCGCCATTTGTCTTTGTTTCCCAAGCCATGCCTCCTTGCTGGTTGGTATTGTGACCATGTGCCTGGTAACCAATTTGTGTAGCCAGCCAGTGTGCCTTTGCCATAGGCCTGCTTGTCTTCTTTGTTGTGGCCATGCTGCCTTACTGGTTGTTGTTGTGACCATGTGGCTGGCTGCCAATTTGTGTAGCCAGCCAGTGTGCATTTGACATAGACCTGCATGTCTTCTTTGTTGTGGCCATGCCTTCTTGCTGGCTGTTTTTATGACCATGTTGCTAGCGGACGTTTGGCATATCCAGCTAGTGTGCTTTTGCCACAGGCCTGCGTGTCTTCCTTGGTGTGGCCATGCCACCTTGCTGGTTGTTTTGACCATGTGGCTGGTGGCCATTTTGTGTAGCCAGCCAGTGTCATTTTTCAATAGGCCTGCTTGTGCTCTTTGTTGTGGACATGCCTCCTTCCTTGTTGTTGTTTTTGTTTGACTATGTGGCTGGTGGCCATTTTGCTTGAGGCCTAGTAGCTCAAAGCTTGTACTAAATGTACTGTCTGAGCAGTGTTTTACATTATTATATACTTTTTTACATCTTTCAGCTGCACAACTCCTTACCTCCCAAATCCCAGTAGGTTTCTAATGGTAGTCCCCTTCCCATAGTACATCAGCTTTTATATTATTTGAATTTTTCTTTTTTTGATCATGTTTTCACAAACTTTTTTTATGAAATGCAATTTACATTTTTTTTTTTTAATTTTTTCAATTAATTTTGTTAAAAAAACAGATAACCTTTTTTTTAAAACTTTTTATTATAATTTGTAATTTTTGGAAAAGCAAAATGTAAATTAAAAAAAATAAATGTAAAACTTTTTTTTCTAATGTCATTTTCCCATTTTCGTAACATCCAGCATCAACCCCATGTCTGCCAGAGGCGCAGTGCCACACAACAGCATTTATTTTCAAAGGAGTAGTCCTTTGTCACCTGCACCTCTACTTCTCCTTGTTTCTACAATATAATTTCTGTTTTACAATCCGCAGGACTTCTCTTCTCCTGCACAAAAGGCAAAAGCACCATAACACTCACACTTACCTTAAAGGACTACTTCAGCAAGGCATCCAAGATTGACAGACAATCTAAGAAGACTGCAGATGCACCCCCCATAAATTAGCAACACAGTATCATTTTACTTTTAATAATCATTTTTTAGAACTGTGTGTGTTGTTCATTTCACTCCTACATAATTTGTATTTACTATTTTTCAAAGCGAGGTGACAGAACATTTAGATAATAATATAGTATAACTTGGGTCTCTCTGGGGCTGACGGACTGTTTGCAATGCATTTAAGTTAACTGTGTCATAGTCATTCCTTTGTTTCCTCCCACTACAGATTGATGATGGTTGGCTGCTCATCACCCAGATAAATATTGTCTCTGTGTAGTGTTTGTCTTTGTCATACCTTTCCCCAAGTCCCCTTTCCCATCCATTCATCAAAGCCCTAACCCTCTTCCCCTGGGCTGTGTGATATATTAAGATGTGACTTAATAATTCACACCATTAATTGACCACACATTTGGTGGGATGGATGTGATGAAAGCAACACCAACTTAGTGCTGGATCTCAGTTCTATTTTGTTACCGAAACAATCGCCCCCACTGGCCCCGTTTACCCAGCCACGCAGAAACAGTGGCCAGTATTTTAGAAATAGAAGAACATCATTCGTCAGCATCATCTGTCGGGCATTGTGTTGCATAAACGCTTAACCTTGTCTACTCCAGAATTTAGAATCCACCTCATGATTTGAGTATTTAAGCTGTAATCAAAATACTAGCTCACCATTTCTCAGACTAATTTAGTATTGCTTGTTATCTTTTCACTATCAGGTATTTTTTATTGTGTAGTAGTCTGGTTTCAATTGTTTGTAAAGCTATGATATAATAATATGTAGCCCACTAACTCAGTTTTTATTTCAATTTAGTTGCCTGCAATGAATAATCCTTCTGGTTAAAATCCTACAATTGGAGTACACCTAGTTCGGAGTGGGACTTTGTTTCTGATTCCTTTACTGTTAGTGCGCTAACCAGCTACTACTACCACCACCATGGCACCTTGGGAAACCCTGCAGCCTTCAATTCATCTATTTGGTAAGAGATCTATAGAGAGTGGTTCTACTATGTTGTAGGGAATACAGGCAATGGCAACCCACCTTAGTGGTCAATATAGTTGCAGACTGCAACGATTAGGAGAGTAGTAGGAAAAGGGTACTGCATAACTAATCCTAATCAGGCCCATTATTTGTATCCGTACTAAACTGTTGTCTTTATGAAAGATATATTTATGCTCCTTGTTTAAAAATACTAAAATAAGAACAACTGCTGATGCTGTAAGATACTGTTTTAAGCTCAGAGAAGGCAGTGCAATAATAATGAAGATAACATTTTTAGATCAGGCATATGAAGCATCATCTGTGTAATTGTCTGCATACTTAAGGGGAAGCAACATAGCTTTTATCACTAGAGCATTGGACTTTATTTTAGAAACAAAGTGCCGGTTGCACAAATTCAATGAACTGCATGTGCTTTGCATATTAGCGCCTTATCATATTAGCAAAAAGCAATAGACTGTGCTAAATAAGGTAAAAAATGCAGTTAGATGGTTGAACAATATATGTAATTTACTGTAGAAGTCAAAACACAAACAGCATTTTATACTTGGAGGTGTATGTAAATAATTTGATAGTTGTAAGGTAGATTATATTCTCTTTGCACACTTGTCACACTAGCACTTTTTCATATTAGTAAAGATAATAGACTGAGTTAAAGATGGTCGTAAAACGCAGTGGTAGATGGTCAAATAATGTATATAAATTATTGTTTTAGTCAAAACACGAACAGAGTCTTATATTGTGAAGTGTATGTAATAAACTTGATTGTTGTTAGTTAGCTTTGTATGTTTTAATTGCAGAATATTTTACATTATTAGATCATTTTTAGACTATATGCTGAGATTCATATTTGTATTGTAATCATGTGATTACATACAATACATTCTGTTTACTACTAGTCCCTGACATCATGGATCAAAGAAAATCTACACCACCAAATCCCCATCTATGTTAGATTACATGCTTCCTTTGATTCTGGGCAAGGTCCATCTTGTCAAAGGAATCTAGTGTTACAGGGCCTTTTCACAAGGTGATGTGGCCTTGAAGGCATGTAGCAAATGTATAAGAATTCATTCTTTGAATTTACTTTGATATATCAGTCCCTTAGGAATGTAGATTCAAACAAGGGAGATTAAGCGTCATATGTCAGAAAAAAATGCTATTTCATTGAGGTATCTGACGGCCATTAGTTTGAAATAAACGTCCTCAATCTGTCTTTGGCTGGGTGAATTCAAATAAAATGTATATATTGCTGGAGTTTTCACGCAATTCCATGTGACCTCTCTAGGGCACTCTTTTAGTCACTAAAAGAATGAGAAGTGTGTTATGGCAAACTCAAGAAGAATCATAGCAGACATTTAAATTGTGATGAGGAGATAAGAGTTTTATTGTAGAAAGACAGATACAATAGGCCACCAAATGCACAGTGGTAGAACAAGGAGATTCTCCAACAGAAACTAATTCAAAACCAAAACTTCCAGTCACTGTCCAATGAAAGAACTTTCACACTCAAATCATAATGTAGTCATAGTGAGGCAGAAGAAATATGTGTTATGTTGGTGATGAAGTTCCTGTTCAGTAAACTCTAAATCAGCCTCTAAGGTGTTGATTTCGAGTTTGGTGGAGAGGGTACTCTCACTATGGCGTTGGAGTACCCTGTCAACTAATCCCACTATCCACCCACCTGATTAAAAGGTGGGCACACAGGCAATATAGTGCCAGAGGTCAGAGCTAAGCCATCCGACTGACAGACCAATTTAGAGTGGGCAGTCAGATTTTTATTTTATTGCTGTCTATCACCACCAGGTACAACCTAATGTTGAGAGACAGTAAAAATAAAAAAAAACGACCCCTACACCATGGGAGAAACCTTTCATGGTGTAGGTGTCATTAGTTTGACATTTTTCAAAAATAAACTTCTGCCTTGGGAGTTTTTTTAATAAAAGTCAAACTTTGTAAAAGTTTGACATGCAGCCTTCATGTCTGACAGAGACATCACTCAGTCTTTTACAACAATAACAGGAATCGTTGTGGCAGCAGTTCCTTGCAATGTTAAGAGATGTCCACAGGGCTAGCAGACATCTATAAATTTAGGAGCTGGGAAGTTTTTCAGAGTGACAAAGTAACTTAGGTTCTGATTTATATCTTGATGGTCTGACCGTCCGTCCGGACGGGATGGAGGTTCAATGCTGCATGCTTTCCTTGATGAGTGCATTCCTTCAGATGTATATAAAGAGTTGTAAACCACTATCTGTCGTGTAGGAGGGAGATTCATTATCCAAGCAAGACTACCATGAATACAGCAAATAATCCTCTGCTATCGGATAACACTCCATCAGCGTTGATGTGGGGGGGATTCCACCCACCAAATGTATATATTACTATCAGCGTAGCGAGCTCACGATGGTATGCCATCTGAGGAAACACATCACAGAACGGGATGTCCGTGGTATAGCATTGCATCTGTAGGACGGACGCTGAAGTTACACACCTGATGGTAATGTGCTATGTACTTACGCCTGTTGATCACACTATAAAGCCCACCCCATGCTATATCTCTGTCTTTGCTCAAAAGCAGCCAGCACCAGATAGTCGTATTTGATACAGACCATTATAATCCCCTTTTGCAATTTTTAAAAAAAAATTCCCTTGGCATCATATATTTCCTTCCCTATTTTAGACTACTTATTATTATTCCTTTTCAACCATGAGTGGGAGAAGACACCGAACTGACAGTCATGATAGATAAAATCATTAGTGTACAGCCTCACTTGTATGGGTCACTTGTCCAATATACAACTATTTAGTGGTGTAACGAAACTTGAGGGGGCCCCCTGCAAGTTACATGGAGGAGGCCCCCCACTCTCTCGACCCTTTAAGGCCTACCACCAGCACACAGTGCCAAACTGGGGCCCCTGGAACTCGGGGGCCCCCCATACTGTGGGGGTGATGGGGACTATAATTACACCACTGCCACTATTAATCAGAAAAGGCAAATGTGGGACAGATTTGTATCACGAGGTAATGCTGTGTCCAACACCAGGTGGTCACAAAAGGAAATTAGAAAATGCTGAAATGATCTGTGGGGGAAGGCCAGATCTCTGGCCTCCAAAGCCCAGCTAAAAGCCTAGCAGACTGGTGGTGGTTCTGCCACGCCTATGCACCTCTTTCCCTGGGTGGAAAGGGATCCTGCACAATGAAGGCTTTGCAGAAATATCAGGGGGAGTGGAGACAGGCAAGTAAAAATACACTACAGTGCACAGTAATTAATAAGTACAGTGTAAATCTGTTTGACATCAATGTCAATTATATTTGTAACATAAATATCCTGAATTAAACAGAGCAATTGTTGAAAATCGCATAGATATACCAATGTTAGCACACCGCGGGGGCCACTCTTGTTTACTAATCTGTAATGTTGCTATGAAAACTAACCTATCATTTTAGTTTTTTTTTAAATGTAGTACATAGTGGCATGATTATGTACTTTATGTATAATGTTTTAGAAATTTTCCTGACAAGAATTCATTTTATACAAGAAGAACAGATGATGGACAGAGTAATGAACAAATCAAACATTTACTCCCTATCATAGATCTGGGTTAAATCCCTCGTTTTGTGCTCACCACGTCCTTCCAGTTTGGGCCCAGCCATATGCAAATTAGTCTTGACCCTGCTTCCATGGAAACAGTTCATCCCACACTGCCTGGTCAGGTCCTCCCTGGACCAGAAAACAAGAATCCTGGGACCGGTATTTTAGTATCATCCCTCATCAGCCAGGCTAGCTTGAATCCCGTGGCATAGTGAGCAAAGGACCCAAGTCTTAGCATACCCTTCCCCTTTAGGGCAGCAAATGCTGGACTGTTCCCATGAGGAGCAGGGTCAAGACTGATTTACATATGTTTGGGTAAAAATTGGGATGGCACGGTGATCCCAAAAAATATGGATTTAACTCAGATCTCTTGAATGAAAGTGAATGTTTGTTAAGGTTCCGTCCATCATTTTTTGTGCTGCACTTTTCATCTTAAATATCCATTGTATGGTCTGGTATTTAGCATGAAGATACACAAAGTACTATAACGCTGATCCACTACATTGTTCATGCCTTCTACATACTAAACTGTCATTAAGAACAATATTCCATTTCTCTGTCAAAGTAAGTCATGACATCAGTGTTGTAGTCTAATCTTTATTGACTGTCTCTCACACTGTTTACCTTCTTCATCCAGCCCAGAGAACCTGATATGAATAGATCCTTATGACCAAAAAAACCAAACCCTTGTTACTCAGATGTAGAGTGCTTGTGCATTTGTCTATTTTGAAGGTGAAAGTACCTATGGACATGGAAATGTACTAGTGTGGAAGCAGCAATATATATGTGACACAAACTTCTGTGTATCTCTAAACATGTTTTCGTCCAGTCCTAGAAGTGTGTAGGTGTACTCTCAATTTACTATTTTGGTAAGATTCTTAAAAAATCATGGAGTCATCCATTGGTGAAGTAATCAACAACAGCTACACCCTTAGTGGCCAATGACGGCAACTCCCATATTATCTTGTACAAGCTAACATTACTTAATCTCAGCTACACAGCTTGCTGAGTGCTAGTCTGATGCTCTGTGAGATAGTTTGCGATCCTTCTCCTGTTGACAGTATACAATTATATAACCATCTCCATAGCTGGATTCCTCCGGACCGTATTTTTTCACCAAAACTTGGCTGCAGTTGGTTTTGTGCTCTTTCCCGGAAATGCTATCAACCCTTTTTTTGATGCTGCGACTTTGTGGACTTCGAGTACACGGCTTGGCATTTTTGGTTGGGCATTCACTCCTATATCAGTACACCTAGAAAATACAGGATACAGGAATGGCCCCACAGAAGATCAATACTTCTCGAAGGATACGTGCCACACAAGGGGCCACCAAAAACCGGGGAGATGACATAGCCACACTCCAGGTTGAGAACCCAGCCCAAATCCAGGCACCAGTACCTCTGGCCGCTACTCCTTCACATGTGGGATGCCCCATCCTGAAGTTAATAAAGACAGGGGCAGTACAAGAAGTGATTATTGCTGCATCTAAAGACCAAATACCAGAAGTCTCTCACCTGGCAGAGACCTTAATGGCAGCGGCTGCGATCTCACCAGCAAGTTCACCACCCTTATTGCCTCAGATACAAAGCCTTAGCCTTGTACAGAGTATAGACCAGGACCAGGACCTGGATGTGGATTTGGATGTGGTCCAGGGACAAGAACGCACTGCAGTTAAATCAACGATGGATATCAAGCGACTCTTCAGCCCTATACTATCGATTCCTCAAGTAGGACTTTCACCTAGGGCCATTGGAGTGCCACGCATGCAGGATTCTACATCTCAGGCTGTGTGGGGTATCACACAAGTAACAACTGTAAGTACTGCCTTTGATACTTCTCATACTCTGGGGGGCGCTTGGGCAACCGAGTGCATACCCGCTATACTAAGGGAGGATATTGAGGTTATCGAGGATATCGAGGATGATATGGGTGTGTTACCAGGTGTATTACCAGGTAAAAAACTGGATGCCACTAGATGCTCCTCTACAACAGATGCAAATGTACAGGGGTATGCTACTAGTAAAAATGACAGTGACTATCTACCTGCCCCAGGAAATTTGGATTGTACATCGCTGGCAGGTACTATCTCTACTCAAGGGACTCCCTCTCCTCATAAATCTACAGTAGCACAGACTAAGTCAAGAAAGCTTGTGGATCATAGTGTGGCTCACCCCATATCCAAATCTTTAAAGCTCCTTCAGGCCGGAAGGGCAAGTAACCAAGGGGCGAAGAGTAGCCCATTCAGGAAATAGGTCACATCAAAGGGAGAGGTTAGGTCAATTATCGCTCGCCTATCGGCAACTCTTCCTAGGCCTACAGGTGGGAATCAGCACTCTGAGAGCAAGGCTCAACATAGGTGCTCAACTCCGAACCTTGTTTCTCCCTCTGATATATCATCCAAGACTATATCAGACCACTCTTCTTCACCTACAGTCAAGGAGGCTGTAGGAGGGATGGAGGAGGCTGTGCAGGAACCAACTCTAAGATCAGTCATGCTAGCTTTGCAGGCTCAAACGACGGAGGCAAAGGCATATTATACTCAGTCAAGAGCAGATACCGTTAAATTGCAAAATTCTCTGGAGGACGTTTCTCGTCAGATTAATAATCTTACGGCAGATGTCAGTGAACTGCAACAAAGAGTGGCTGCTAGCGAGGAGATAATCACAACTATGGCTAAGTCCACTGAGAATCATGAGAGCCAGCTTAGATTCCTTCAAACTAAGATCAAGGACATGGATAGTCACCATAGGAGGAATAATCTTACAATCTTTGGGATACCAGAGGGCAAGGAAGGCTCTGATCCTCGACAATATATGGTTCAACTACTCAGAAGAGCTTTCCTAGATTTGAATAATTGGGATTGGGACTCGCAAATACAATGTGGCCACCAGTTCCCTTTTAATTGCAATGTTTCTGGTCCTAAGGGCTCACAAGCCCGACCTATGCTAATATATATCGGAAACTTTCTTTTGTGGCAAGCTATCTCCTTGATCGCCGAACCAAGATCTTCGATCTCAGTAGAAGCCATGTCCATAGGATGGAGGCTTTGACAGTTTATAGACCCATTCAAAACTGCTGATGCAGAAGCCTTGTGACAGGAACCTTCTTGCCTCAAGATTGTATTGGATGGGCATGCTCAGATGTGTTTCTCCGAGGAGGATGTAATGCACGCGCTTGCTCGGCTAAAGGGGAAAAAGAACTAGCAAGCTTAATACTCTAGCTATATACATTTTATGTCTTTTTGTCTCATTCTTCCCCCCTTTTTAGGTCTCGTCTGGCGTTAGCAACGCGCATGCGGTGCTCTCGCCATGATGAGGGCCTTTTTCGAATCGATACGGATTCCAAAATGTGCACGCGGAGAGACAGAAGAGACAGTAGATGTGCACGCGGGGATTGGATGCTTTACTGGTGGCGTGACACTCTGGCAACTTTTTTTTCCGCCGCCAGTAAAGCATCCAGTTCCCGCTGTTATAAACATTGTGCATATTTAAACCTGTGTTAATTTGGCAACATATAATGACAGACCCATAACGCGGGGTATGAATATGCCGACAGCTTGTTCTTCAAAGGTGCCGCCCTGCCTCTTTATAACGCGGGGTATGAATATTTAGAAGCCGTAGAGTTAGTTCGTTGTTATTTATTTAACCGCTGCTGGTTGTTATTTATTTAACCGCTGCTGTTCCTGCAGCCCGATGGTGGTTCTTCCTTACTGCGGCGGGAGCCAGGCACGCCTTCTGAAGGCTCCCGCGGTCGCAGCCTGCCCTACACCTCTGCATCCGCGGCGCTGCAGCCGGCCGATCAGGAGTGGGTGCGAAAACTTTTTCATCTATTGGAAGTAAGGACATAATGCAGTCTACTGACTTCCTAATCCAAATTGTGAAAGGTGTTATGAAAGTCAGATTAGGTAGTATCACGCGTGCTACAGGGAAGGCAACGAACAGCTAAGCACTTGTGCCTGATGCAATAGTGAAAAGCTACCATTGACTTCTTGTGGTACAGAGGACGCTAGTGGTTTCTTTTCGAGTAGGCAGTAGCAAACCACGACTTTATTGTGGAGCCTAGCAATCAACCACAGGTTTCTTATTCTTCGAGAGAAGCTAACCACTGGGTCCATGCCAAACAGCTCACACGCTTTAAGGTTCTCTCTCATTCATATATAGAGCTCTGCATGCTCCCTGCCTGGCTAGGTCACCCCGATACCTACCACTGCCTCCTTGAGGCTATGCATTGCTGCACCTTCCTAGCACCCATGGAGCCAAATCCAAGCTATCCTGCTTCTGAGGACAAAATAAACAATACTATCCTGTTTAGCCTCAACCATTTTATGAAGGCTTGGCATTTTAGGAAAATCTTGTAAATACCCGTGTTGGAACTACTTTTCCTTTTCTCTCTGGCGACGTGTGGTGTGATTATCATCATCTAATCTTTGAAATTTGTCAGATTAATAAAGATGGACTGTCAACTGCCATCAAAGTTGCACAGCAGCTGAATCAGTCCATCAGAGGGTGCACAAAACCCTCTCTATAAAAGGAAAACCCCTGTGTGATCTCTGGATCAGTCCACTAATTTCCGACCCTGCCACAATTCACATTGAGAGGAACTCACATCTTACACAGTGGCATCTGTGTTTGGCCGGAACATCTGAACTGTGAGCCAGACATCCTGAAGATGGGAGACCCATTTTTGTGGTGTTTCAGAAGTCTGAATTTGAATTCGGTTTGCTCATTATATTTGTTTTCTTTTTGCAAAATTTGATAATGTTTGGTTACAAGGAGCCATATTAACAAGACTCCCAAAATGTCTCAGTATAGAATACAAGCACTCGTTAATCTCAACTACAAATAGTTAATTGAGAGAAAAGTACATTAAAATATAGATATTAGTAGAAATATGAAAAAGAAATCAACAAATATGGTTATAAGATGATAACTGGATAAATGTTATTCTGCAGCCAATTTTAGAATTTATCCTTTGTCAAATGCATTGCTGAACTCATGTTAATTTCTAAATCTAGTTCACAACAATTTCAGAATTTAGCCCCTGCCAAGATCAAGGTTTAGCTTTTGTCAAATTTAATATTCAGGTCCTATCAATTTTCAAAACGTAGTTCTTGACAAGTTCAAAAAATCATATCTCCAGTGAGTTGTTTTTTTCATTTCCGTTTCTGAAAATTACCTCTTAAGAATGTAAATGTATTTCCTCAGACAATTTTGGAATTTTACACATGTCCATTTCTTGACATACCACCTATGTCTTAGCTTCAGGTTTTTCAGAAATCAGTTGCTGTGAATTTCAAAATCCAGCTTTCATTTTCTTCAGATGTTAGCAGAACTACATTTCATACTATACCCATTCCAGTGTCAACATTTTGATTTTGTGATTTGTTCTGGCCCAATCGCAAACAGATTTCACCAGTAGACTTCGATATGTAATCTCTGTACATTTATGAAAATAGTTTTTTTGAATTTTGCTTTAATGGGTGTCACTCCTTTATTTACTCGTGGACCTTAAAAGTGAAAATATAAGATTTTATTGGCCCCTTGAGATATTTGCACTCTTTGCCGTTTATCTTCTGCTTGATTATCTAATCACATTTTAGGACGCATGCATGTCATGGGACTGCCGAAAATCGTCGCCGCAGTTCGAAACCCACGACTGTCACGTCTCACAGACATTCATTGTTTAAAAGGATGCCCTTGAGCTGTTACCTAAGGGAACTACTCCCCGTCATTACCTCACTTCCTGTGCCCCCGTTCCTTCTCCGCGTCACTTTCACTCCAGTGCGCCTGTCTGTCCGCACACCTTACATCCAGCTCTTTGTCTCTGCTCGTTTACTTCTACATGTCGCTCCTCTCTTCCATGCGGCTGCACCCCACGCCCCAACCATTGTGCCTTGGCCACCTATTTCCCATTCATCTGACACCGAATGACTCGCCCCTTTTCTAGCATGAAACCTAGTAGTCACAGTCGGCGAAAAAGGAACCCCCAGCAGCTCCGTTGCAAAATGTTTTGGTTCCCAATCTTCACTGCCCGTTATCCCAAAATGTGGCAGCATTGCCATAACAATCCTTGGTCTCACAGACATCCATCCCGTTTCACCTCGAGTCTGACTTCCATCATTCCTCACCACTATATTTCTGTACTCTGACCAGGGCATGCAGAAGATGCGGACTTGCACATTTCAGCACACATAGTTTTTGGACCGACACACTCTCCGTGCACCCCATTCCTGACTTTAAGCATCATTTGCTAATCCATTCTTAAAACCTTCCCACAGGTCTGCCAATGCACCTCAATTCTGACATGATGTACGTGATGATACTCTATTCATGACTCCCTGCCACACTGTGAAATAATGGTATTTTATTTTATACAAGTGGCAGTGACACACTATGCTGTAGATGCAGTTTGCACGGAAGAAAGCCAGAAACTTGCAAAACTAGGGCCAGCAATGTATACACCTCACTCCCTGATGGCCAAACCACAGCGAAGATTTCGTAACTCGTTTGTTTCATGTTGTTGGGGGAACCTTTGATATTCTTCCCATCTGTTGTAGTGTGCTGAAGTGTGGGGCCATGTTTAAGCGGCTACTGGTCATTTCCCCCTGCTGCACCCCCCTTATGACGACAGAAGGTCCTCTTATCTGTTTCCATGGTTTGGGTGAGCGAGTTGTCTGGAACGAGGGTCTCAGCATGGGCAGAAGTCATGCAAGCTTCCCCCACATACAGAAATGCTGCTTTGGCAGCACCAGGCAAACACAAACCACAAATGTCCAATAGAGTCTAGAAAGCTGAGGTGCAAGTGTGCTGGACAGACAGAGAACGGAAACAAAATGGGCAACTGCAAAGATAGCTTTGCTCAGCTACAGGAAAAGCGTACTGCGGGGGAAGCAGCAGAAGGAGCTTCTGTTGCAGATAACAGGCACAGCATGGACGACAGAAGTGCAAGCGTTCTAACAACTCTGCTGCTATTTGAATAAGCAAGCATTGGCAAAGTCAGTAGGTCTGGCCCTGGAAGACTGATTCAGTGGTTACTTAATTTGATTGAAATCATGCCATAAACATAGAATTGAACATGGCACAACCTAAAAGGGGCCAATAATTCTTATTAAATGCTTGCCAAATTATCTGTGTTTAAATTAAAAACAGAAGGTCCTCTGACAAAATGCTGTCACTAACCAATAACGCAGCTTTGAAATTTGCCTGGACACATTTTTCCCTGCAGAAAATAAAAGGGCTCTCTATCTAAAATTCAGACTGGGCACATTGCCAGTGGCATCATTTACTAAAAGATGGTCACCAAATCCTGACAAGGGAGCAGATATGTGCACATGTTCCTTAGGAGGTTCGGAAACACTAACTCATTTCCTAGAAATTGTCTTCCACAAGCACCCGTAGACAATAATATTTTTTTCAAGTCTTGTATTTTCAGTGATATGACCTTCGAAGGCCCTGAATTTATATTAAAACTGAGCTTTGGACTATACCATTTCCCACTGAAAGGCAATATTTCTCTCCATGTGTTCCCATACCTGGCGTGTCACACAGTTTGGTGCTTACTTTCACTCCATGTTAAAGAACAATAGATGTTTCAGCAACCAGGCTAATGCCCTGCATACCTAAATACATATAAGGTCCCAAAGGCGAGACCGATTGCATTGCAAATGCTTGTTCCTTTTTTTTTCACTCTCACTCTCTTTCACTTAGGGGTGGTGTGGGTGGATGGAGGGCTCTCCTCGGGCCTTTTATACATCAATGGCCCTAGGTTGCGATGATTCCTTCCTTAGGATGGGAAGTGGCTTGGGGGGGTGCTGGGGGAAGTTGGTAGTGGATTCAAGTCGGTCCGTTTTGAGTGCCCTTTACTGGCAGGCTGGTCTAGCGGTAGGGGGTTGGAAGAGGGAGGGGAAGAAATAGGTCACAATTTATTGATTTCAAACAGGTTGAATGTTACATTTTCTAGGTTGAAGTTGGAACACCAAGATATGGGAGTTCGGCTATTTTTCTGCCTTATAGATGGCTAAGACTGCATGCATTCAATGTATCTGTTGGAATGTCTCAGGGATTAATGCATGGGCAAAATGACAACTGGTTCAGGAGGAAATCGGTCAATAAAAACCTAATTTGGTGGCACTAACTGAGACGACTTGGCACATAAGGATAGAGCCCTACTTAGGCAGTTGAATTACAATATAGTCGCTGCTACATCTCAGACTCTAACAATTCAGGGGGTTGCTCTCCTTGCCTCTAAAAAATTTGATGGTCAAGGTTTAAAAATGGCAGCTGATCCAATGGGTAGGGGGGTATTGACTCAACTTATGCTATTTTCTTTTACATTTTTGATATGTGTTATTTATGGTCCAAATATTGATGATCCTGAAATTTTTGATACACTTTCATTTGAATTGTTGGACTGGGTGGGTGAACTGATTTTAATGGGAGACTTCAATTATGTAATGAATTATGGCATTGATTCCACTAATCGGAGGGTGGTGTCTCGTAAACCCAGAATTAAGACCTCACTAACGACATGATCAGGCTCAACGGCGCCTGGCGGACCCTCTATCCATTAGATCCTGGCTATACATATTATTCTCATCCGTATAAACACTACTCGAGGATAGATATGGTTTTTACCAAGCGCACATTGTTAAATAATATGCAGATGGCAGTATGCCCAAGGGTGATCTCAGAACACAACACAATTTATTTTAAATTTTCACCCGATTTGAAGTGGGTTAAGATGGAAAGTTCTAGAATTACTTTTCCCCGGCATCTACTTACTAATGTTGAATATATACGGACCTGCTCTGGTTTACTCAGGGAGTTTTTTCTAGCAATAGAGGATCTGCTTCCCCTACAGTAGTCTGGGATGCCATGACTAAACAAAATAGAGCTGCAATTGAAGAAACAACCGCTCTTCGGCAAACTGTTCTTCAACTAGAGATACAACACGCCCTCAAAATTACTCAGGGAGTTACAGATGAACATCAATTATTTTGCTCACTGTCAGAAATGCAATCTCGAGCTGGACGTAGACTGAAAGAGCAGGTAGAGGCCAAATATGTGAAATATAGACAGCTCCAATATGAGTATAGGAAAGGGTAGTCCGAGTTTTAAAGTATCTAATTGCTGACAAACAAACTAAGGGTAAAATTCAGGCCATCAAGGGGATGGATGGTAAACTTTCACAAAATCTAAACTTATTTTGGAGCAATTTGCCAGGTTTTATAGTAAGCTTTATAGTCACCCAGAGACGTTTGATCAGTTTAAATGTAGGGAATATATTCAACAGTCTCACTTGTCCACTCTTGCTGGTGAGAAGGCATACCATCTACAGATAGGAATTTCAAGTTTAGAAGTTGAAGAGGCACTGATGGCTCTACCCTTGGGTAAGGCTGCGGGAGACGACACTCTCCAGACTGAGTTTTATAAGAAGTTTGGTGAAATACTACGTTTGGAATTTCTTTACTTGGTGCAATTTATTCAAGCGGGGGGCTACTTCAGATGCTGGAATATAACTAATATTGTGGTTTTCTTAAAAAAGAATTAGCCAACTGACGATTTGGGTTCTTATAGGCCCATTTCGCTGATTAACACAGACGCTAAATGGTTTGCCAAGATTTTAGCTTGTCGACTCACTCCATTGATCTCTGATCTAGTATCCCCGCAGCAACATGGATTTGTTCCGGGCAGAGACACTACAGAACACACTAATACAGCAATTACGGCATTTGATATCGCAGGATAATGTAATCTGGATCTGGGTATGATATCACTTGATGCAGAGAAAGCATTTGACTGGGTGGTATTGGGGTGCCCATGGACTATGCTATCTGTCTTTGGTATAGGCAATACATTTATCAAAATGATTCAGGCATTATACATGGCCCGTACTCCCGCGTTGCATATGCTGAGAGATAATCTGCGCTTTTTCGCAACAATCGTGGGACAAGACAGGGGTGTCCACTATCACCCCTTCTTTTTGCTCTTTACATTGAACCCTACATGCAATCTCTTATTAGGAACTCAGATATTAAACCATGGGTTTATGCCGATCGACAACTCAAACTTACTGCTTATGCGGATGACGTGACAATTTTCGCCTCTAATCCTCCATCAGCTCTTATCCAGATTTCTCACTAGGCAAGTGTTTTGGGGGAGTTTTAGATAAAACACAGGTCCTTTTGAATTTTAAACCCAACTTTCCAATTCAAGGGGCTACCACTTCGAAGGTCTATTTAGGCGCTAAGCTAAGTTCTATGGTTTTGAATATTGTTAAAGCAAATTATGAAACTCTATTATCTGCAACAATTGTTAAAATAAAAGCATGGAACAAGCTGCCACTTACTATAATTGGCACAGGCAATATTGCTAAAATTTATATTCTCCCCAAGTTTTTGTATCTGTTTAGGGCAATTCTGCTGAGAGTGCTATCAGTAGTTTTTTTATGGGGGTATCGGCGCACTAGGCGAGCCAGCTGATATTTGAAATCCACCTATAAAACAGGTGGGCTTTCACTCCCGGATTTTAAGCTCTATTTTTGGGGCCGCTTTTACCGGCCGTGTGCGTAGTCTATTGACACATGGAGATCTCAATCAAATACAATTCTATTATTGTTTTGCTCTAGGAACAGAAGCTAGGCTTTTTTATCGACTCAATGATCCTAATTATGACAAGAGGGTATGCTTTAAGGTACTGAAATACATTATTTGCATTTTGGAAGGAGTCTGCAAGAAATATTCTCTTGGCTTTTTTAATCAAGATACCCCTATATGGGATAATTCTGCCTACCCAGAGGTTTCTGGTGATACAATTTGCAGAGTATGGACAAATCGTGGTATTACAACACTGAGCTAATTATATGATTTACATGGTTTTAGATCTTTTTCAGACTTACAAGGAGTATATAAACTGCCCCATCATTCTTTCTGTAAATATATCCAACTGAGGGACTATATGCGGGTGGGAAGCTCAATGGTGCAGGGTATTGATAGCTCAGAGTTTTCTTCACACTACTTTAAGCCTGCTATTAAACAAATTGTCAGTGTGATTTATCAGGCATTTTCACACTCTGTAATTTATGATACCACAGTATTGGCTGCAAAATGGACTAGGCTTCTTGCATCCGAAGTGTAAGCTACGGAGGTTCAGATGTCGTTAGATCTGTTGGATTGTTCTGTACATTCTATGAATCTTAAGCTACAACACTGGCATACAGTGTACTTTTTATGATATACTCAGGATGTAATTTTAAAATGGGAAGCATCAATAGACAGAACTGATAGAACTAGGTGTCCTAAGTGTGACCTCTTGGCTGCCGATGCCTTGCACATGTTTGCGCTTTGCAAAGGTCTGGAAAAGTTTTGGAGAGGGGTGATGAATGATATATCACCAAGTTTAGGCTTTCCTATACAACAGTCCCCTAAAGAGATAATGATGGACATTAAATATGACTTCCCAGGAGGCTAGCAGCAATTGGTCATAATTATGTTAACATTGGCCCGAGGCTGTATTGCTCGAGCATGGATTTTAGAGAATGCTCCTAATGTTGCAGAACGGCGTACCCTTCTATATCAAATATATGAACTAGAACTTGCACTGGCTAAGGCAAGAGGCCTTTCTGCCGTGCTAAAATTTGACAAGATTTGGAGGAATCTTAGATGGGATTTCATCTGTCCTGCTAATGACTATATTTAGAAATACTTCAATCTCCGGTATGTTTAGGTGTATTTATCTGAGATTATGTGATTCTCCTTTTTCTGTATGTCTTCTTAATCTATCTGCTATTCTCTGAATTTTCATCTGCCATGAAGTAATGTTGGATATGAATCCGATATATGTATACTTATGTGACTTGTTTCGGACGCTCGGTACATCTTTCTCTTATTTCTTTGACTATTTTATCCTGTATGAATTGCATTAATGTATTGGCTATTATTGTTACCTTAAAATAAAAAATGACAACTGTACCAGGAGGGCAATAATCCATATAACCTTATAGCCATGTACAAGTGTTTCCTTTGCTGTGCAATTTTGGTCTCATGTATTGTAAAACGAGAGTGACTTACCTGTATGATGTACATCATAGTACATAAAATGACTACTCTGGTTCAGAAAGAGCTCTCACAATGTGCAAGCTCACCATATCAGTGATTGTACATAACTGATATTTGGATGCTGTACAAAAAGAAACATGTCAGTAGATCATAATTCATTATTTTGTGAATCTGTGGAAGAATTTACAAGTGTACAGGGATTTTTTTTAAACCAACGTGAAGGTAAATTTCAGAACCATGAATATTGAACAAATTAACATCTAAAGCAAAGTCTTGATCAACAATAGGAGTTTGTATGGAAGCCTGATGATTTTAGTAACTCTGATATTTTGCATAAATATCATACCATAACACATACAGGTATACTAATGAGTATCATGCAATTGTATGTGGAGGACCAGCTCTAACATCAGAAGCCACTCCACCACAGTAACTACTCCTGCACAAGCCTTCAATGAGGATGTAACTCCTGCTGGTCCTGATCTGGATCAGAACCACCACAACATCTATAACTGTTGTTGTGTCTCCCTCTTAGCAACATTTGGAAGTAGTTACTGCTCCCTTTGGACCATCTACAACCTCAACATTTCCAGTGTGCACCTCAGTCCGACTCCTGTTTTGCCATTAACCACTGGTACAACTACATCTGCAGGTCAGCCAGGACCCAATGAGATGTTGGCAACTCAATTAAGGCCACAGGGGAGTGTGGGTAGGGGAGCCCAATATCAACACAGTAGAGTGAGGCCACTCATGCCCATAGTTTCAGGGAAAGTATGGGCCAGAATATCATTAGAGTAGCTTCCCGGCATGAAGAGCAGATGGGCCAGGTAATAGAGGTCCTCACAAATACCAATGTTGTAATGAGTTACATTAGGCATGTGCAGATGGAGCTCAATGACCTTCTTGAGAGACATATATCTGTGGGTACTGCTTATCTGTGATGGTACAGGATAGATTCAGGGACATATGTAGGGCTATGCATGACAACACCACCCCAGTGGTGGCAGCACCTCTTTCCACAGAGAGGGAGTCCCTACAAACCCAGGAGACACCTGCCATCCCCGGAAACACTGCAACTGCTGACCGGCCCCCCACCCTGATGAGGGGACATTCATCAGGACCAGTGGCAGATGATCACCACAGACACACCACCAAGAGCCACAACACTGACTCCTGGGACAATTCAAATCTTACATTTCCATTTTGAGGACTATATGTAAATTGGACACTTGACCCCAAACATTTGTGTCTGAACTTAAAAACATCTCATACACCATGACTGTCAATTCTGAGTTTGATATAATGTTGATGATATTTGGCTTTGCAAAAAAATGGTCTGGTATTTTTTACCTTTACTCACTTCAAAGAAATACATATTTTAGAAATCCTGCTGAAAACTAATGGTATAATGGCACCTGTTACCTGAGCGCGTCTTCACACAAAAATGTGTACCACATCAGGAAAACATTCAGATACATACAACACCGGTATGCACAAAGTAAGCTACCATACCCATTTCCTTGGTCACCAAAGAATCTTTTGTAGTACAGAAAATTACAGTGTATTTTTATCTATGAGAAACACAAGAGGGTCAATAATAACGTTAGGTTTTTTCAAAAAAGTAGGTTTATGAAAAATGTAATTTTGTGACTAAGAATCAATTTTAGTTACACAACCTCCTCCTGTGCTTATTCAAGCATTGACAAGATCAGTTTCTAAGATAATAATTAGCATGTACACATCACAATCTTAAATATTACCACAAGACAATTAGGAGTTTATCACCTGTAGATCAAGGAAGTAATGTCTGCACGCATGTTTTTTTGTGTTATTTACACTTATGAGAAGAAGTTGTGAATGACTTCTAGATGTAAATCATTTCCTTCTTCCTCACCACTGTCATTTTCATTTGGTAATACTTCAACATCAATTTGGGATTTCTCACTGTAATCATCATCTTGGATGAAAGGAATCTTTCAACCTAGGGCAATGTTGTGCAGCGTACAACAGAGCATTGTTATCTTGCACACTTTCTCAGGTGAGTAGAGGACGGCTCCTCCAGACTTATCCAGACAATGGGATCTTGCATTCAGGAGCCTAAAAGCCTGCACCACAGGTTGCTGAGTTCTAACATGTGCCTCATTGAAGGAGACTTACCCTGGTGTATTTGGATTTCTCAGCAGGAGTAACAACCATTGTCTACTAGGATAGGCAAAGTCTCCTAGAACACACAAATAAAAGCATATTTAATCTATAGTATAGAGATTTAGCACAGTTTATCTTGTATAAGCTTTATTCGAGACAATTCTCATAAAAGCACATAAAATCAACACAGTTATACAATAATACATTATTACGGATTAAAAATTCATTAAACATAGAGTACAGCTCATACAACATTTTGCATATAAAAACCATATTTACAAATAGTATTACATTAATCATTGTTGAGAGGAATACCTTGTTACCTGCTTCCCCCCAGGGACCGTCTTCTAATTGCCCATGCCCAACCCAGGTATTTAGCTACCCCTATGACTATCGAATCCTGAGTTGTTGTACGTAGGATTCTTAGAGCCACTGTGCTGTCTCGTGTCCCCAAGTTTTTGCATACCGGCGAGAGCCATTTTCTCCTTGGATTCACATAAGCGTGGCATACGAAAAGAAAATGGCCTATGCTCTCCTCGGCATTTTCGCATGCTGGACATAAGTTATTGGTGGGTCTGTGCCAGCCAGATGTCAGTTTCTTGAGGGGGATAGATCCTGATCTTAGCTGAAATACAAGTTTCCTGTCCATTGGTACAGTGATGTTGTCCCAGTAATTTTCCAGGGCAGGAAAAATTTTTATCTCCAGGAAGCGACCAGTCATAGAGTCGGCCCTGATGTCATTCAGCATCTTACCGCCAACCCAATCCCAGTATTGTTCTTTAAGGGCTTCTTTGCTAGGGAAGATCTCTCCCTCAGGGTTATTCCAAAGATTTGAAAACCCTAAGTTTACTAACATGGACTTCAGATGTTTTAGCCATTTTATCTTATGGAAGGTATCTTCCTTGATAATCCATTGAAAACCCTCCGCATATTGTCTTATTTCTGGAGTCGTCCAGAGACGTCTCCAGTAAAGGACTGGGCGCAATCGGGCTCTATCTACAATGGTGCGTCTACCTAACTCCAAAAACAGTGGGGTTAAGGGGGTACTCTGTGGGAGTCTTGTAATCCCTCGCATAAACTTGTTCTCTGAAGTCTGAAGAGCCGCTAAACCATCCCAGGCCCATAGCTCCGCGCCATATAATGTGGCACCCAAAACCTTCGCGTCATACACTATTAATGCGGGTTTTATGGGTTTTGTTTTGGATTTGCGGTGTTCCCCCCTTAAAGCACCAGAAAGCTGCTGGTGCTTTAAGACCACTTTATCTACATGATGCGTCCAGCCAATGCCCTCTGCGATCTGTACACCCAGGTACGTAAATTCTTTGACAATGTCTAACCTACTGCTGTTTAAGGTTACCTTGGGGTAGTTCCTGCGTCCGGGGGAAAAAGCCATTAGTTTTGTTTTTCCCACATTTACCTCTAGCCCATGCTCAGTGCAAAAAGCATCAAAAATGTTTAATGCACGTTGCAGCCCCATGGGGGTCTTAGACAAGATAAGAGTGTCGTCAGCGAACATCAGGATCGGAACCCTGGTGTCCGCTAACGATGGGGCATCAACACTAGCCTTCAGCATCCTCTCAACGATTCCGTTAATAAATAACGAGAAAAGTAAAGGGGCCATGGAACAGCCCTGTCGAACACCCCTTTCCACTGGGAAATCCTCTGTTGTCTCTCCACTTCCACCCCACTGGACTCTAGCGAAGTTGGATTCGTACAGTCGCATAATTAATGTTAGCAGATCAGCAGGGATCCCCAACTTTTGCAAAACCAACCATAACTTAAACCGGGGGACTAGGTCGAACGCCGTCCGCAGGTCGACGAACGCGACGTACAGGCAGCCCCTTCCCAGTACAACGGTCTTCCACCTTAATATGGTAAAGCGGAAGACCTGATCGATGGTACTGGTTGCTCGCCTGAATCCCGCTTGGTATGGAGAAAGGGCGTTGTTGTCTTCAACCCAGTCCATAAGCTGGTTTGTTACCATTCTCCCAACTACTTTCTGTATGGTGGCTATTAAGCTTATGGGCCTATAGTTTGCAGGCAGTGAACGATCTCCCTTCTTGTGGATGGGGATAATGGTTGCGCCTTTCCAGAGGTCTGGGACCACTTCCCCCTTGGCTAGGGCATTCGCTACAAGGAGGGTATATCTCGCCCATCTGGTCATATCGTGTTTAAAAATATCAGGTGGAATGCCATCTGGACCTGGCGCCCTCCCACATTTCGCGGAACCAATGGCAATTTCCACTTCTCTAAGGGAGAACAAATCGTCGGTTGCATAAACCGGTGTTATACTATCAGCTGCCACGGGATGGTTAACTTCCGCGTACTGAGGTCTGAAGTAATCAACCCAAGCTTCCTCTGCTACATTGTTGTCTGGCTTCGCAGGACCGGCTCCACTACCCCACTTGATGATTTTCCAGAATGCCCTGGAGTCTTTACTATCAGAGGCCTCTTTTAGTTCGGCCCAGTGGCCTTCATCCCATTTCTTTTTTGCACGATAGATGGCCATCTTGTACAGTTCCCTATTCTTTGTCACAGCGGCGCGGTCCCTATTCCTTATGGCTTGTCCCAGGGCTAATCGTGCTGATCTACAATGACTATCAAACCACCTTCCCACTTCTTTAGATTTCTTCCCTTTCCTTTTTTTAATGAAGAAGCATGGTCTCAGGAGGGAGAATAACTTATTGTGGATTTCGGTGATTCCACTATCCCCTGGAACCACTGGAACCGCTGTTTCCATTGCGGAAATTGCACAATCAACAGCATTATTGATGTAAGTCATAGTGGCCTCGTTTGCCAGTACCTTGGGCCATTTTAACCTGCGTTCATCATTACTCATAACAGGGGTTTCATCGTATATCACTAGAGGGTTACCCGCACCAGTATTCCACCACCTATGAGTCACACAGAGGGGGTTGTGGTCACTTTCAACCCGGGGCCTAACTGTCATGTCAACAACCCCTTTCCACAGTTGGAGACTGCACAAAATGTAATCGATTCGGCTCCTGTTGATGCCATTGTCAAAAGTGTAGCTGCCCTCCTTGTCCCCAGGTGTCCTCCCGTTCAGTGCTCTTAAGCCATGTTCCATACAAATTCCATTCAGTGATAAGATCTCTTTTGTCCATCTCCTTACAGGTTTTAGGCATAGAGGTGGTACTCCCCAGAGATTGTCCTCTTCGCTCTCCAAGAGGTCATTTGTACAGTCCAGAGGTTCAAAAGTCCTGTTGAGGTCCCCTACAATTATCGTTACACTTTCCTGGGACTTGGTCTCAATGGCAGTAGACAACAGCTCAATGGTGGGTAAATTGGTTACGTTGCTACCTCTCACGTAGACATTGTACAAATCTATTAGTTGACCCTTTGCTACGGAGATTCTTAATAATTGCAAATCACAATTTCCCAGGTCCAACATTTTGATGTTGACCTGCAGGTCCTGTCTAACCCAAACAGTTAAGCCTCCCTTGGGCCGCCCTCTTCCCCCTTTTGACGCTGTTATACAATAGTTCAAATAACCAAGACAGAAAAGGGGATCACAAGCCCAGGTTTCTTGGAAGCAACAGATGTCATACCCACTTATAAAATCCACCCAGGATTGGGAATCCAATTTACTTGCCAGCCCAGCGACATTCCAAGATAAAAGCGTACCAATGCTAGCATCTAGCCCATCTCGGGTGTTAGTCAATGGAAATACTTGGGCTAACATAGGGCTTTCAGTAGAATTAGTCTGCCTTTCTTGGTCATCTGTCGGATCCACTGTCGTATTGGCTGGGTATGTTATCTTGGCATTTGTATTTAGGGTTCCCAGTCTAAAACCACCTTCTTCGACCAAACCCCCCGTCTCGATGTAATTGACCAATAAGTTTGTAACAGTTGTATTACCATGAACATCACATTGCCCTTCTGGCTCGTTAGTGTTCCCTCCTAAACTGTCAGTACTGGTTTGTCAATATCCCCATCCCGGCTCCTGCCATCCTACATGAGGGTTGTAATATGTGTAAGTGGTATGATTATGACCTGCAGGAGGAGGTGGTAAGGGATTGACTGGCCATGATACAGTAGGGGGAATAAGGGGTTCATTGAGTAAACTAGTCGTTACACTAGTCGGTCGGGGGTAAAAAAAGGTAAGGTCTACAATTCCGATACCTCCCTTATTTGTTCCCCATCCCTGCCTTGTTATCCATCCCGCCACCCTTGGGTCTTGGAAATTGACCACTATGCAATCCCCACCCAAGGTTTTCGATGTATATCCCATCCAATCTATTCTCCTTACCCCTATGATTAGCCCGTCGATGTCGCCAGGCAGAGGACGGTTTTCCTTTAGCCAGTGCATGATCTTGTTTTTGAGCATCTGGAAAGTTTCTCTCTGTCCTGGGGGTAATGGTGGGACGTTTATAAGAACTGCTACATAGGGAAAGGAGTCTGGGGTGAGATTAATTGGTGGTTTTCTGTAGGGTTGTTTTGCCACGGGCGGTGGGATAGATTTGGGAACTTGGGGGACATATTGGGGGACAGGCTTCAGCGCCTGTTGTTTGTTATTTATTTGGGACGGTACTGAAGTTTTACCTACCAACAAACCTGTGTTAGCCCTATTCCCTCCCACCGGAATATTCTGAGCTTTCTGCGTGCTATTAGTTACGTTTGCGTTTGTTGGTACTATTCCCGCTTGGTGACGCACTGTAGCCTCAGCACTCGTTGCGATTGGTGGATTTTGTGTCGGGGGGATTGTGGGCTGTGTAGGGTGTATTACGGTCGACTGAGGTAAATCAGGGCCAACGTTTGCTCTCTCTGTTCTGTCTGAGGATTTTGTAATGGCTTTAACTGTAGGCTTGCTCAGTTTGGGAGGTAAAGGAGAGCTATTTCGGGGATTTCTTCCCTTATCCTGAATAACAGGGTTGTTTAGGACCTGAGAGTTTGTGCTTACTTCCACCCTATTCGCTTTAATCAGTGATTTTGTGGAATAAAAATTGTCTAAGGTAGTCTGTTCAAAATGGTTTAGCCTATCTACAAGCTTTGCAATTCTATCCTCAATGGGGGTGAGTAGTGATCTAAACAATTTTTCCAGTTCAGGGAGAACAATTACAAGTGATTGCTCCTTATCTTTACATGGTACAGTGGAGTCGGTACAAGGATTGTCATCTCCGTCCTGGCTGTTCAAGGAGACAAGATTAGTAGGTGTAACACTTTCTGTGCTATGAGTTTCGTTAGTAGCTACCTCTCCTGTGTTCACGAGTTTATGTAACTTCCTGAGTTTTTGAGGGGGTTTGACCACCCTTTTACATTTTCTTACAGATGCTGGTCGTTTCCGTTTGGACCCGATTTTGGGTTGGGCCAATGTAACCTGGGCGCCAGAATCAGTGAGCGGTGCTGGTAGGATTTTGCCGCCACAAGGATTATTTAGTTCTATCACAACATCCTTGTTTGGTTTTTGGGCCTGGACCTCAAAATGGTCGTTTACAACTGGCAGGTTCACTGATGACAGAGGAGTTACCAGGGTGGGGTAAGCTAGATTTAAAAACTTATCCGTTGAATTCTTAAGTATTTCGATTGACAGCCTACGCTCTGCGCGCTTCTCTGCCAAGGTCAACTCTTTGTCTATTACCAGTGAACGATTAAAGAAAAATTTATCTAAGGGGCCAATTGCCAGTGGACCAGACTCTACAGGAGGAGTTATTTGATGGCTATTTACAGAGTTTGTTGATGTAGACGTTGCCATGTTAAACACTAAACAAATCCAACTTTTCTAAGCCACTTACTTGAGGTGATACTATATGTCACTGGTAAGGGGGGTGGCCCAGCCCGGCCTCCTTCGGCCCCGGACGGCCACAGACGGTCCCGCCCTTGTCCCGGGCTTCTCCCGCGCGCTCTCCCGCGCTGCGGGAGTACTTGTGGCTTAATAAGGAGTAAGAACACAATAGGTGGAAGGGGTAGGAGGGGTCGGGGAGAGCGGCCCAGGTGTAGCTGATCAGGGCTGGCGGGTGCTCCTGGGAAATGCAGTCCCAAGGAGCTCACGCACTCGCTCGCAGCCCCGTGCAAGTACTTCCCTCGGTGTCCCCTTCAAGGCGCTGCGGTCAACACTC
This sequence comes from Triturus cristatus, assembly GCF_964204655.1. Classification (NCBI taxonomy): domain Eukaryota; kingdom Metazoa; phylum Chordata; class Amphibia; order Caudata; family Salamandridae; genus Triturus; species Triturus cristatus. The sequence goes on from NC_140589.1 coordinate 1,512,936,587, forward strand.
CTCACGCAGCGGGACCCGCGGAGCGGGTTCCGCAAGAAGTAGGCTGGCAGCAGGCGATTCCAAACGGGCAGAAACAAAAGCAGCAAGGCGTCCCACTCGCCGTCTCAGCGAGAGCAGATGATAAGGGCTCGGTGGAAGGGTAGGAGGGGTCGGGGAGAGCGGCCCAGGTGTAGCTGATCAGGGCTGGCGGGTGCTCCTGGGAAATGCAGTCCCAAGGAGCTCACGCACTCGCTCGCAGCCCCGTGCAAGTACTTCCCTCGGTGTCCCCTTCAAGGCGCTGCGGTCAACACTCCTCACGCAGCGGGACCCGCGGAGCGGGTTCCGCAAGAAGTAGGCTGGCAGCAGGCGATTCCAAACGGGCAGAAACAAAAGCAGCAAGGCGTCCCACTCGCCGTCTCAGCGAGAGCAGATGATAAGGGCTCGGTGGAAGGGTAGGAGGGGTCGGGGAGAGCGGCCCAGGTGTAGCTGATCAGGGCTGGCGGGTGCTCCTGGGAAATGCAGTCCCAAGGAGCTCACGCACTCGCTCGCAGCCCCGTGCAAGTACTTCCCTCGGTGTCCCCTTCAAGGCGCTGCGGTCAACACCCCTCACGCAGCGGGACCCGCGGAGCGGGTTCCGCAAGAAGTAGGCTGGCAGCAGGCGATTCCAAACGGGCAGAAACAAAAGCAGCAAGGCGTCCCACTCGCCGTCTCAGCGAGAGCAGATGATAAGGGCTCGGTGGAAGGGTAGGAGGGGTCGGGGAGAGCGGCCCAGGTGTAGCTGATCAGGGCTGGCGGGTGCTCCTGGGAAATGCAGTCCCAAGGAGCTCACGCACTCGCTCGCAGCCCCGTGCAAGTACTTCCCTCGGTGTCCCCTTCAAGGCGCTGCGGTCAACACTCCTCACGCAGCGGGACCCGCGGAGCGGGTTCCGCAAGAAGTAGGCTGGCAGCAGGCGATTCCAAACGGGCAGAAACAAAAGCAGCAAGGCGTCCCACTCGCCGTCTCAGCGAGAGCAGATGATAAGGGCTCGGTGGAAGGGTAGGAGGGGTCGGGGAGAGCGGCCCAGGTGTAGCTGATCAGGGCTGGCGGGTGCTCCTGGGAAATGCAGTCCCAAGGAGCTCACGCACTCGCTCGCAGCCCCGTGCAAGTACTTCCCTCGGTGTCCCCTTCAAGGCGCTGCGGTCAACACTCCTCACGCAGCGGGACCCGCGGAGCGGGTTCCGCAAGAAGTAGGCTGGCAGCAGGCGATTCCAAACGGGCAGAAACAAAAGCAGCAAGGCGTCCCACTCGCCGTCTCAGCGAGAGCAGATGATAAGGGCTCGGTGGAAGGGTAGGAGGGGTCGGGGAGAGCGGCCCAGGTGTAGCTGATCAGGGCTGGCGGGTGCTCCTGGGAAATGCAGTCCCAAGGAGCTCACGCACTCGCTCGCAGCCCCGTGCAAGTACTTCCCTCGGTGTCCCCTTCAAGGCGCTGCGGTCAACACTCCTCACGCAGCGGGACCCGCGGAGCGGGTTCCGCAAGAAGTAGGCTGGCAGCAGGCGATTCCAAACGGGCAGAAACAAAAGCAGCAATTTGGGATTTCTCACTGTAATCATCATCTTGGATGAAAGGAATCTTTCAACCTAGGGCAATGTTGTGCAGCGTACAACAGAGCATTGTTATCTTGCACACTTTCTCAGGTGAGTAGAGGACGGCTCCTCCAGACTTATCCAGACAATGGGATCTTGCATTCAGGAGCCTAAAAGCCTGCACCACAGGTTGCTGAGTTCTAACATGTGCCTCATTGAAGGAGACTTACCCTGGTGTATTTGGATTTCTCAGCAGGAGTAACAACCATTGTCTACTAGGATAGGCAAAGTCTCCTAGAACACACAAATAAAAGCATATTTAATCTATAGTATAGAGATTTAGCACAGTTTATTAAACTTTCAAATGAGATTTACACATATATTGAGACACAATACTTACCAACAAGCCAGGCCCTCACATTTCCAAGTTGTGCCATTTGTTGCTGGATACTGCTACTGTGTAGTACAAAAGAATTATGGGTGGGTTCAGGGAATTGTGCACAGACACTAGAGATATACAAATCAAGTAGACACACCACTTTAACATTGATGGAATTAAAGTTTTTCCTGTTGCTGTACGCCTGTTCTCTGTTGTGGTCAGTGTCACCTATGATATATGGAATGCCACACAAATCATAAAAAATTCACTTCACATTGGTTAATTCCTCTACAGTCTGTGGAAATTGGATGAAGCTGTTCCAGTGACTCAGCACCACTTCCATGAATTCAGTGTGCACACCATTAAAATTAGCTTAGGAAATCCCATTGCAATTACCTATGGTGTGCTGGAACGATCCAATGACTGGGCAATGGCAGACTGATGGTTTTCACAATCGGTGGTATGATAGCAGGATTTTGGTTAAGTGGTTGAAGTTGTGGTTCACATTAATGAGTCAGATCCACAACTGTGTGTCTGTTATGGATGTATTTTTAATTCTTTCTTTTTCTTGCATGGTGGCCAGGTCTGGGAAAGGACGGAACATCCCAGGTTGCCTTCTGTGCACCCTTGCAGGGTTGTTCTCTTGAGGTGGGAAAATGTGTCCGAAAGAAAAAATGTTTAATTAGATTTATAAAGGAACCTCTATTACAAGTTGTGAGACATTACAAATCACAAACATCATTTGTGCATTCATATACATGATGCTAACCTATAAGTGAGGACAAACCACACACATATATTAACCAATTAGTCATCTACATCTGTGTTAAACTTACAACGAACAGTCCCAGCAATGGGCTATTGACATACATTCTGTGTTCCATGAGTGCATCAACTAATACTCACTCATGTGCATAAGTACTTTGAAACCGAAAATTTACATCTGACAAAAGAGTGTGTGACATTTAAATATACATGTTTTATGTATTTTTTTATTTAAATTTTGAGATCTGTCAGCGGAGGTGTAATTTATACCACACACGGTATATGTTTGCAGTTAACTGCCACCATTGCACATACAACATTTAAGAAGATATCATTTATATCACTTATGATTGCACAGTGTTTTAAAAAGAAAGTTAAGCATGTTAGCTGTTAGTACATATTGACTAATTATTTTCACAGTACTTTAACTGTAAAATTACATTGTCTGACCTCTGCGCCAGGACAAATGGAAATACCGCATCTCATACTTTTAACCTCCAGCAACGTACTGCATGCCAATTGGTTAACATGGGGGATTGCTTGTAAAATGTCCAATTTTTTTATTATGACCATTGATGCAGATACTTGTTTCAATGCCAACTGATTCTGACTTGCCTTTTAGCTTTGGTACAGGTCAGACCTCTTGATAGATAGCTGCTTCACCTGGACTGTTGGAGATCATGGCAGCATGTACTGGTGTCATGGCCCCTAACTTCACTCCGGATGAGTTGGATATTCTGACAGATGAGGTCCTGTCCCAATTAGGGGTGGGCAGAATTTGTGTAGTCGCGCTATGCAAAGCTCCGCGAAACGGTAAAAAATCTCTGCGAGCACGCAGAAATTCCGCAAACACACATTTTGAAAGCGCGAATAAGCAAAAAATTCTGAGTTCGCGAATTTACCCAAATTCTGCAAATTCCGAGAGCGGAATGGAATTTACTGCCCAGGCCTAGTCCCAATATACACAGCCACATGGGATGCTGCAGCAACAGGTAAACAAATTATAGCTGTAATGTTATGTGTAATCGAACTCCTTTCATATTTCTCAGATCTGCCTATATTCAAAATTATATATATTGTAGATTTGTGTGACAGGTAAAAAGTATTTATGCTGGAAATAAGGTGGTTTGTGTGTTTTTCTTACTGACTTTCATCTGTTTCTTATACTTGTTCCTTGGTACTATCTTCCATTAGGGAGTTTGAGATGTGTTGTCAGCCATGAGATTCAGACAAACATTGTACGGCCTCTGTTGGATGTGCTATGTACTTACACGCAGGATTGGATTGCATTGGTATAATTATGAGCTTTCGATTATTCATGTTTACCTACATGGTAATGAGTTATCATAGAGAATGTTGAAATGTATATAAGTCATTCAGATAGGCAGGAACTTTCAGGGTCCACTATGTTTCCTAACAAATTATTAACTTTTATAGGATGTCGGTAAGACCCTTATACATTTTTAGTGACATGGAACATGAATGATGCCATTAGTGCAAAAAGAATTTTGACCATGATTTCAAAAAACACATTTTATATATAAATATGTGTATATGACAACAAATGTGTTCTAAACATCACCTTGGACCAAATGTTCAATACATATATGTGTTGAAGAATAAATTAAAATGGTAATTTGTGCAATTTTGGCTCAGAATTGATACTGTTTCAATCTATATGGGACCAGCTTTTGGTATGAAGAGGATTGGTACTGGTTCTCTAAGTATACACCCTGGCACTGAAAGGTTTGACTGGTATAGATATGGTAGTCAGATTGCTAAGTCCTGAAGAGACCCTAACAATCACACAGGATCAAAATATAAATGAACCCTCCCTCATGGTTGTTACATGTAATTTAACTTCAAGGGATTCCATACTGACATATGCAAAGTCTTTTATAAATTTTACCAATCAATGCAAACAACCATTGGGAATTGTACAGGGTCTTTTATCTGTGTTCTTTGTATATATAATCACCATTGGAGCACTGCATCTTCTGCACTATGATCACTTATTTATTTGATTGTTACACTTGATTGGAGTCAAAATATTACAAGGTGCAAACTATATCAGTTCTGTGTCTTGTCTTCTTTGTAATTAGATGGTCCCAATTAATAAAAATGAGTAACTCTGGGTTCCTTCTAAGACACATAAGAATGTATCACTTTTGAATGAGTCCACAGGACAATTGTTGTATTATTACATACCTACCCTGGTCCACATGGGCAGATAGGGTTGTAGTTGTTATTTAAAAACACAAAGGCCAGAGAGCAGCAACAAGGGGGTACGTATGCTTTTAAGTGTATTGCCTGTCGTCTGACCAAACTTTTCCTCAATTAGTGAAATACATATCTAGGACCATAAGTAGTGGAAAAGCAACATAGAGATAACAAATATTTATGGTGCAAAAAGTGTATCATATGTGAGTATGCTGAGTATACGTAGCGATTTGTCTCAAATCCCTCATTTGCAATGATGAACCTCAGTCAGAGGTTGTTTAGTTACAGAGACCAAACATACACAAAACTGAGAATAGGGTGTATATCCAACAACATAGGATTTCCATCAACATATACATATGTTGTGCATTTCCATTTGGTGCTATTATTCAATTCAGCATTTGAAAATGTCCATCATTTACCTTTTGGTATATAACAGTTGTTGCACAGATCTGTGCAATGGTTATTAGTTCCCAGCTTTGTGTATCATAGTAAATGCTTTGATTGACAGACCAGAAATGTGTAAGTATGCAATAGGGAATAGAAATAATTTGTGAAATATCCTGGTAGCCTTTTACTTTAGTATGACTGAGATTAATGTTAGCTACATATCTTTCATGAGGGCATAATTATGTGAAATAGCTTTCACTGTTTTCATACATATTGGATTGCTCATACTGTTAGCAAAATGATTAACACTGTCATGATACAGACTTTGAAGTTTACACAGGTGAGTTAGAATAGGGGCACAAATGCAATCTATGGCATCCCTATCTTCTTCATATATTCAGATTTTTATAAACTATTGTGTGCAAGCCACATTCCTAAATAAGGTTATCTTTAAAATGTGGGTGTATATCACTAGATATGTTGCAGTACTTTAGTGTGGCCTTACTGTTGATATGGTGGACCAAAATGTGTTTCCTTAATATATGGAAAAACATAAAGTGAGATTTAAAGATTAAGCACATACCCATCCAGGATTGACATTTGACTCATATCCATAGAGCATTAACCACTACTTAATGCATATGAGGAAGATATCTGAGATATTCTACTGTTGTGTGTCAGCCGTTATACGACCAGGCCTGCAGGTAACACATGGTATGTCTCATCTCTGATTATGGTTGAACTACACATGACCATTCCATGAAAGTTACATACCGCCAAATCTTACAGTCATTCAGAATTGTGAGTGAACAGCAACATCAATGAATGTTCGCTATGGCCTTCTGTTTGTATTGACTATGTGCAGCTCATGGTAAGTATTCTATTAGCTCAAGATTTTGTATCTTTATGGCATCTGCTATATGCATTATTTTTTTATGTTAGTCAGAGCCATGAACACGTTGGCACAAACACTTGTATAGCAAAACATCTGAGGTGTGTTAGATCTGAAGTGTTGGAGGTGCATTTGTAACATGTAGGCAGGTATTGTGTACATACATGTGGAATGTACTTGGGCAGGAGATGCAATTTTCATATTGTGATGGAGCATGTTTAGGTTTTTTTTCATGTTTCCCTGACATTACCATATGACAGTTTCAATGGTCATTTGTTATGCAGTCCACCAACACATGTCATCTTGGAACAGAATTACTATGCTCTGCACTTAAATGTAACAAATATTATTTTGATTAGATTAATGCTGCAACCTAATTAACAACCACTAGATGTAGAATAATCATTAGTTATATTCAAATAGCACCATCCTCTATGACAAGTGAGGGAGACATTAGCCAGGAAGGTGTGAAAGCATATGACAGCTGGGAGTTCGAAGTTGTTACAACCAAAGCTGAAAGACTCAACGGCATACAGGGTGATGGGGCTGGAGAGGAAGACTCAACCTCTTGGCACTCAGAAACCTTCATATCAAACCAGCGCCAAGTGGTGGTGGATGCAACAACATCTCCTGCACCTACAACAGCGTCCATCACCACCAGAAAGATCCATCCCCTCCCTACTGTTTCCTCATTTGTTGGCCAACACTCAGCCTAAAAGGGCTGGAGTCTGCTTCACCCCAGGCACCTCTGCTCCTGCCCCAGTCCATCCTGCAGTGATGTCTTAGGTGTCTCTGGATATGCTGTGCAGTATCTCTGTAGGGCCAACTGCACTATCGGTTGCCATCCAGGGGGTCAGTCAACAGTTGACTCAATTATTAGGCTTCCAGGATGGCATCCACAGTGCCATACAAAGGATCATGCCGCATCTTAGAGCCCCCTCAGACCTCACTGCCTCCCACCCACCAACCCCTTCCCCTTCCATTCTTGATCATTCCTCTACCATAGCACCTTCTCCCCCTCCATACCACCACCTTCCCTCTATGCTTCTTTTTCAGCCAGGGCCTCCACACTGATTTACACACACTCTACCAAACAAACACACACAGACACCCCCACAGAGTAATACAAAAATCATAAAAATACTCACAAACCTAAACATGTAGACACCAACACTACCACCACAACCACTGCCACCCCCAACACCACAACCACTAACACAACCATGCCCACAACCACCACCACCACCAACTCATCCACAACCATCACAACCACCACACCCACCACTATTACCACCACCACCCCATAACCACCACCACACCAACCACTACAACAACAACCACGATATCCACTACCACCCCACCCACTACCACACTCACAGAAACCACCACAACATCATTCAAAAGGACACATTCATCCCAATGCAAAACATCAAATAAATGAACACCACAAAAATATAAAACAACAAACAAGCACGCAACATCAGCAACAAATATACCACAAAAGGATAAACACACAGACAAGGGCACATTAGGAAAATTAACATCAGCCAAACACAAACCCACAGACAAGCACCTAACACCAGCAACACATAAACCACAATAGAACAAACCCACAGACAAGCAAACAGCATCAACCAAACACACACTACCAAAGCACACACCCAAAGCATCAATATCCACTACACCACAACATACATGCAACCAAAAAGTAGACATACCCTTCAGGAAATGTCACAACACACACCCAAATGCACAACTGCACCTCACATAGCACTCCGGACACACACTCACCCATACAACAATACCTACCCACCACTACTGCAACTGCTCCAATGCCCTCTACTTCCCACACAACTACTACACCCACCCCATCCAACCTTCTCACTTCTTCCCCAACCACCCCTACAATTCCCAAGTCCTTGAAGAATGCCCGCCCCTTCTCCCCATTGGTAAACAGAGGTACCTGGATTCCATCCTGTGCATGGAGGAACGTTTGCCCCTTTTGCAGGAAGTCTTTAGTGTGCCAGGACAGGCACATGATGATTGTGAGATTATTTTTTCATATTTTGGTGAAGATTTGCCAAATTGAAATACAGTACGTTTCATATCATGACAAGCACAGGAATGCAGATTACTTTATATTATACACAGTTATATGTACATACCTCCTATGATGACGCCAAGGTGGTGGCTGATTATCGTGATCGACGAGCAGATATGTAGCACCTCCCAACAGTAGGTTCATTGAACCTCGACCAATGGAAAAGGTTTGTTGAGGTAACTTATCATTATTAGCAGTATCTTCAGTGTGATAGTAACTAAGGGTCTCATACATACATGACCCAGTGGATACCAGCCCCATAACCACCCCCACAACCATCAAAATACCCACCACTGCAACAACAGCCACTACAACCACTACCACCACACCCACTTTCACCCCACAGAAACCACCACACCCACCACAACATCTTCCACAAGGACACATTCATTACAACACAAAACATCACACAATTCATTAACGCCACAGAAATATAAACCAACAAACAAGCATGCAACACCTGCAACAAATATACCACAAAAGGACAAATGCACATACAAGTCCAAAATATTTGAAAAATTAACACCACCCAGACACAAACCCACAGACAAGCACCTACCATAAGCAACACATACACCATTATAGAACAATCCCACAGACAAGCAAACAGCATCAGCCAAACACAGACCACCAAAGAACACAAAAAGCAACAATATCCTCTACGCCAAGACATTCATTGCAATCAAAAAGTACACAGACAAGTGCACATTAGGAAAATTAACATCACCCAAACACAAACCCACAGACAAGCACCTAACACCAGCAACACATACACCACACTAGAACAAACCCACAGACAAGCAAACAGCATCAGCCAAACACAGACCACCAAAGCACACAAAAAGCAACAATATCCTCTACGCCAAGACATTCATTGCAATCAAAAAGTACACATACACTGCAGGAAACATCACAACACATACCCAAATGCACAATCACACCTCACAATAGCACTCCAGACACACCAGACCCACACACCTACTAGACTTACCCCACCCAACCTTCCTACTCCTTCCCCAACCACCCTTACTACTCTCAAGTTCTTGAAGAAAAGGCCTGCCCCTCCTTCCAATTGGTAACCATAGGTACCTGATTACATTCTGTGCCTGGAGGAACATATGCCCCTTTTGCAGGAGGTCTTTAGTGTGCCAGTGATTCTTGAGGCAAGGTTCCTATATTGGAACAAGTGGCCAGAGTTTTGTTAGAGACTATTGTTTATTTTTTCTCATTTATCGTTTTGATTTGTTTTATTTATCTTGTTATTCATAGATAGTGGAATCTTTTGTAATATTTTTGTATGGCTAACTTTCAATTTCTTATGGTGGGCACACATCTCAATCTTCAAACGTAAATGGTTTCTACACATTAATAAGTAGGGTTTCATAATAAATTTATTTGATGTGCAAGGTGCCCTGGGAAATTTAGGACTTTAAACTGTAGGCTATGTTCTTTAGACACCACTATCAGGTGACACATCTATACTAACATAAATTATTATACTGTAACATACATTATTATACAGGAATTACATAGATAAATGGTCAATATCTATGACAAATGACAGGCATGTTGAGATGCCAGGAGAGGTGATGGAGTGCATTGCATTTTTTGCAGGAGGTCTTTAGTGTGCCAGGACAATCACATGATGAGTGTGAGCTAATTTTTACATGTTCTGGTGAAGAGTTGGCAAATTAAAACACAGTATGTTTCATTTAATGAAAAGCACAGGAATGCAGATTGCTCATATTTTATACAGTTATATGTACAAACCGCCTATGACGAAACTGAAATGGCGGTTAGTTATTGTGATTGGCGAGCAGATATGCAGCACCTCCCGACAGTAGGTTAATTGTGCCTTGGCAAATACAAAGGTTTGCTGAGGTAACTTATCATTATTAGCAATATCTGTAGTGTAATAGTAACTAAGTGTTTCATACATACATGACCCAGAGGATACCAGCCCCATGTCCTGCTAAACTATGCTCTTCTGAGTGATTAGCTGGTAAAATACTCTTCTGTGGGTCAGACTCTTGTTAGTTTCCCCACCTATGATATTGCACGACATTCCCTAATGGCATCAGAACCAAATAAGACAACCGCCCTCTTGGCTCAAAAAATGGGTTCACACATTGAAAGTGATTTTTGCGTTTTGCTTTTGATAGTTTGTGTCCGAGTGTTGGAACTGGCCCTTTTTGCAGGGTTATCCCCAAACATTTTGCCTTCTACCTGACCTGTTTTTGTTGGTTTTATGACTCTGGGCACATTGCCACTGCTGATCAGTGTTAAAGTGCATGTGTTCTCTCTTGTAAACTTGGTAAGATGGTCTAGACCTGTTTGGCATATTTAGTTTACCTGTAAGTCCCTTGCACAGTGGTAGCCCATATACCCAGGGCCTGTAAACTAACTGCTACAAGTGGGCCTGTAGTTCTGCTTGTGCCACCCACCGAAGTAGCCTTTCAAACCTGTCTCAGGCCGCTGCAGGGCCTACGTGCACAGTTTGCTACCACAGTGACGCGGCACTTAAAGTGTTGACACATTTGAAACTCCCCTTTACCTACATATAGGTCACCCCTAAGGTAGGCCCTAGGTAGCCCTATGGGCAGGGTGCTGTGTAGGTAAAAGGTGGGACATGTGCTTTTGTTGTGTGGCTTGTCCTGGTAGTGACAAACAGCCTATTCTGTTTCTCATTGCTGTGAGGCTGGTCCTCTCACAGGTTTGCATTGGAATTCCCTAATATGTGTTTCAGTGGTAATTTCTGATATGAAAGGGATAGCATGACCATGTTTGATCTGTTTGGAATAGGGCGATAAATCCAGCTTATTGGTAAAAGCAGATTTGTTATAACGATTTTCTAAATGCCAATTCTAGAAGTAGGCTTTCTGTGTTCTTATGACTCTTTGTGCCCTGCCTGGTTGTGTCTTCAACGTCTGGATTAGACTGACAGAAGCAGGGAATGTGCATTCACTGTGGACAGTCACAAGGGGGGTTGAGGTGTGTCCTGCCTTTCCTGGGTGACTCATAGTTGGGCTCAATAGGCCTGTTCTGCATTTAGAGTGGTCGGAGGAGTTGTAACCTGCACCTGAATAGGGCTGTGCCTGCCTTTCACAATGCTATCTCATGCAACCTTGCCTCAAGAATCACTGGCACACTAAATGCCCCTTCTAATGTGTCTGGAGCCAGGTCTGGGGATTGGATGGGGGTGTTGTGCACTTCTAAAGTTGTTTGAAGTGTCCCCAGAACAAAGACTGTTGGAGTATATGTACAGGGGTTGTGACCCCATAATGTTAGACATTGCGTGGGACTTGTAGAAAGATGCTACAGGCTCTGCATTCTACTGGAGGACTACTGGGCTGCCAGGAGGAACCGCTTTGGGACAAGATTACTCTGTAGTGCTGACCTGCTGCTTGTTGTGCTGAGATAAGGACTGCCACTTTGCTCCGAAGACCCTTGTGCTGGCCTGCCTGCCTTCACCCTGCTGGTTTGCCCCTAGTGATCTCCAAGGTGTACTGTTATGCCCCTTGTCCTTGCCTGATAAGCGCCTGGAGAGCGCGTTATTCCTTTGGGCTCTTGGCCCTGAACCTAAGCGTGTGGAGTGTTTATGATTTTTGGAGACAGTGTGTGTGTTCTGCAGCTCAGGTGCATCAGTGCAGGTGAGCACTTCCTTTGTGGCACAGAGTGCTTGGAGAATTCCCTTTGTTAAATATTTGAAGAAGGAGTGTTCTTGAGTGCAGACACCACTCCCATTTTAGCACCATTCGTGCCGCATGCTGCGCGGCCAGAAAATCCCTGGCTAATTGTACCCTGAGGCACTGCTGCACCCTGAAGAGCCATGGAGAGACGGCAGCACTGACAAAGGAGCTAATTGGTTGCTGGAGAGTAGGCTCCTGGTCCCTTCCTTGTTACCAGGAATGAGCTAGGCCTCCGACGGTCATTACCCGGTTGCGCCTCCAGGCCATACCGCACTGACTGGCCCCATCGTCTTTCAGCCCGGCCCCTCCAGTGGAGGAGGAGACTAGCACATAAACCCAGCAGACAGCAGTGCCCTTGTGAGAGCAGCTGCACCGTGGGGTTGCAGGCAGTTGCCATGTTGCTGACCTACAGAGGACCCAGCAAAGTCTCCCCACCTGGATTCAGCATTGTACACCCCCGCCTCACGTTGGTGCCTACCTTGGGGGGGGGGGGCTGGCTGCAGTGGTAGTAGAGGCACTGGATCTTGATGTAAGGTTGGGGTGGGTCCTCGATGGAGGCGCCCGATTCCTGAATCCCCAGGAATTACCGTATTCACTGTAATAGGGGCACAGCTGCCTCTGTACCCCACGTTGTGGATGGGAGTTACCATATAAAGTAGAATAGGAGTGCAAGGAAGCTGCACCCTATGCATATATGGGGATGTTTGGTAACTCAGGTGTTTTCTTTTCTTGGCATGACCAAACTGCTGCATTCTATGACCTGATGTGTGGATAGCTGTCGTTTTTTCTTGTGCTGACAGGATAACAAGTATCCTTCCAGGTCCTGCATATTATGTACAGTGATTATGTATTTTGATGACATGGACAATCTAAAAGTATTTACTTCATTGATTTTATGACAATTGCCTGGTTGGCAAAGGGATTTAATGGTCTATGTGACATCATACCAATTGCCTAGTTGGCAAAGTGAATTATGTGATTGAGGTCTAATGTGGTTTAACCATAATACAAAAGATATTTTTGCATAACCTTGTGCAGAGTCTTTTTTAGTTGTGTGCTTAGTGTGTCACTAGTGTGTGTGTGTGTTGCGCAAATGCTTTACACATTGCCTCTGGGATAAACCTGACTGCTCTGCCAAGCTACCAAGGGGGCGAGCAGGGGGTATCTTTGGTGTGTAACTCCCTTACCATGACTAGAGTGGTGGGTTCTGCCTGGCTTAGGTGCATGCCCTAGCCAACCAGAAACCCTATTTCTAACACCAAGAATCTTCAATAGCTCTGTGGCATTTTTCAGCATATTACGTGTGATGCCCTACCACCATTTCCTGGTAGGATTCAGGGCTCCACAACTTCGTCATGGGGGATGAGGGATTATGACCTAGCATCTTTTTCTCCTCAAAATTAGCCGGGAGAAGTAGCTAAAGGGCTGCCTGTGCACTTGATAATAATGACAAAAACCAGTATATACATCCATGGCATTGCACATACAGTTGGGAAGACCTACATCTCCCAGTCGTCAGGCACCCAGAAATGAATGGAACTACATGGAGCGCCATGTGCTCAGCCTGACAGGCATTACTATGATCCAATGAGGACTGGGACTTCAATTCCCAGCCGCCCACAATCCAAAATTAGTTACATTCAGTGGCGTATCACGTGCCAGTTCCAGGATCAGAACAGTATGGCCGGGTTCTTTATAAACCGATCGGCCGCTCCCTTTACCTGTACCAGCAGCAAGGAGCGGTCATGAATAGGTTACAAGGCACGATGTATCTTTTGGCAAAGTAAGTGGCAGTTTGAGACTCCTGTGGGGGCGTGCATGAATTGGTATGAGTGTAATGGGGCCATCTCTTACCTCCGTAGCACAGCCGCGGTCCGTGGAGGGAGTTCCGTGGGGCAGAAAGGCGGGGCGGAGGAGGGGCAGAGTGGGGGGTCCCAAAATGCGATGCAGCGCGCGCTACGAAATTCGTTTTATTCATGTAATTGTTTACTTACCTCCAATTATCCATATTCCGGTGTTTGTACCCCCCACTCTGCCCCTCCCCCGCCCCACCTTTCCACCCCACGGAACTCCCTCCAGGGACCGCGGCTGCCGCAGCACAATATGTATACCAAATTGGTGATTGAGTAATACAGATTGGGCCACTGCTTTCTCCTAAAAAGCATGTTGTGAAAGTACTTTGGCCACTTAGTTGTAATGGGGAAAAGGTTGTGAGATCTCTATGTGATCGCACTTGTGATATTGATCATTGATTTCCTATAGTGAGAACAAAAGTGTCAACAGCTGCACTTACTGCCAGTAAACCTAATACCATGTGCTCTGTTACACATATAGAACTATTTGTAATGCTGCACTGGGAAAGATGTATCTTTAAGCCCTTGTGGGGCAGTGATTGCTGCCTTCAATGAAACCATGGGACAATAGCATAATGGAATGTCTGACAACTATGACCGTGATACTTTTTGGTGCACTACAATCCTCATTGGGGCCCATTCAATGCGTGAGTGGGTTGTATGAGAAGGGAAACCTCTTCAGAACTTGGTGGCTGTGGATGTGGCAGAGCAACAGATAAAAGTTAATCATTCACATAGAGTTCTGCAAAATTGTGAACCTTTACCTGAGATGCAAGTGTAACTGCAAGACCACTCCTGGTTGGTATATTCTACGTACTCATTTGTTGCAGTGAATTAAGATGGGACTACCTTACATTAAGTTTACACATTGACCCATATATAAATCCCCCTTCCCCTTTTTTTGAATTCTACCATTGTGTGACAATAAAGGACATCATTCCCTACTAGATCAGGGAGCCGGTATCCCCTAAAGTTTAGGGTAAGAGATAATCTCCACCACCTGTGTAGATAAGAAGTGTTGTAAAAATATTCACCTTGAGAATGACAACATAACTATGCTGTTAACAGTCCATCAGTGTCGTCTTTGCATGTGCATTCTCACACATCACTTGTTGTATCATTGTAGTGGCATGCCGTGCAGTGTCACATGAGCGTCCAGATATTTTGAATCACGTTACAGTTTGCCTGTTTCAGGGAAGATTGTTAATAAATGTCCCTTTAGTTTCTTCTCTTTATTTTTTCATAATAGGGCAATCTGACCTGCATCCCAACTCAAGTAGTACTCTCCTGAGTGTACCTTTTTTTTAGCATAAAAACAAAATTCAGTGACATAGCCGTAAGGTAGTTATGTTTCCCTGACCTTGAAGTATGCCCCAGACCTGGTAGGGCTACAGAGTGGGGCAGAAACCTGTCGGCCTAGCAGAGCCATAGTCCGAGCCATTGCCCTGAACCCACAATCTTGCCTCAGTTTTTAGATATGCCTGTAGTCTCCTATGAATAAAGGTGTTACACCGGGAAACTACAAGATACTGATCTAGATACCTCCCTTGACAAGTAGCTTTTATCTAAGAACTCCCTTCTGACCTGAGTCCAACAAGATGTCAAGGACGCCCTGATGGCACTGTCCTACCATGGTGGGGAGAGGTCGCCGATGAAGAAGCATGACACAAATATGTGTGTGAGGCCTCCTCTCCCATAAGGATAGACTTCCCTAGGCACCTGGACAGTAATTCTATATTGTTTGGACTTTGACTTGGTTTCCTAGTAAGGATCAGAGTCACGGATATCAATACAGATATCATACTTTTTTGAGTTGTTGTGTTTTGGAGGTAGTCTTACCGCCCCCTCTCCCCTATTGTGATAAGAGAGGTAACTTATCCCCTTTTAATAGAAGGACACACCAGTTCAGGTGTGAAGGTTTGGCCGCCATGATAACACCAATGAAAAGCAATATCGTGACTGTGAAAATGTGGCTGTTATCCTACCTTCTGCTGTTTTTTTGCTCTTCACTCAGTTGACAGAGGAGTCTGCACGTGACAGTGATGGAGGAGTCTGCACGTGACAGTGATGGCGTGGCCCTGACGTACTTTAGTTTGTCAAACAGGCAACATATAGATCAGATGGTAATAAGGTTTCGAGGGCAGACAGATGCACCTTCGATATTCGACGTTCCAAGCAAATCTACCAAGATAAATATCGGGCCCTTACTCTGACAGACATTACTCCGTCCTCCAAACTATGAAACAGGCCCTAAGCTGCACTATCCCTCTATAAGAGTACACAATCTATCCATGTTTTAGCCATATATTTGTGAAAATATAGTCCAAAACGCTCAATTGGAACTCTCACAGCTACATCCAACCAACGTTTGAAAGTAAATGGGTTTCTTTTGTTGATTCACTCACAACCCCTTTGGCTTTAGTAAGGTAGGATGGCTAGCCAACACCACTCAAAAAACTTTTCCAGTACTACTGGACAATAACATGATGGAGTTTTTAGTCAGAACATCCTATGTTCCCTCACAACCCACTCTTTTTTTTTTTTTTTTTTAAAAACCTTTATTTTCAAAAGTCTGGACACAGCTATTCAGCCGACAACCCGGAGGTTCGGCAGCTTCGATAAAGAGGAACAGAGATGCGTCCACAGTACAATGAAGGAGGAGTGCAAAGATTCCATTTTTAAATAAACACAAAACACACAACAACCCCCAGCAAGGCAAGAACACTGAATGCCCATGGTGATAGCCCCCCAGGGGAGGCAGGACCCCAATCATCTACCATTTACAGTACCGTGAAAAGAGGAAGAAGGGGGACAGCAGAGGCCAAAGAAGTCCATTAACCATACTGAGCTGGAAAGAAGGTTAGGAGGAAAGCTGTTCCTCGGGGGGATCCAGATCAGGGGCAAGACAAATTCCCCCCCTGTATTGGTTCCACCGCCCCCAGATGGCGTGCCACTTCCGAGGGCGGCCTCTAGCGCAGTATACCGTCTTCTCCCTTAGCATACTCCAGTCCATATTTTCTTTCCACGCGGTCAATGTGGGGGGGCCAACGGATCCCCACAATCGCGCTATATCTCTCTTAGCGACCATGTTGCCCAGAGTCACCCATTGGGTCTGCGCCGCATTGTGATCCGTGGGCCCCCAGACATTCAGGAGGCAACACCGCGCTTCCGGCTGCATAGCAATGCCCGTCACCTCCCCCATCACTGCATGGACTCTCCGCCAGAATTCCGTGATGACACCACATTCCCAAATGATATGCAGGAAAGTACCCACCATACCACATCCCCTCCTGCATAGGCCGTCCTCCGAGAATCCCATGTGAACCAGCCTTGGCCCCGTCACGTACACTCGATGCAGTATTTTAAGCTGCACCAGCCTCAGACGCGACGGGATCGCAACCTCCTTAGGAGAGGAAACAGCAGACTGCCAATCCTCGTCATCCAACTCGAGGCCATCCCTAGACCACTGGTCCCTCAACCCCAGAAGCATATCCGCCCGGACATTTATCAGTTTCTTATAGATGAGCGAGATCGTGCTCTCGGGCATATGACCATCAAGGACCCGGTCCTCCAAAGGAGAGGACTCAGGCACCTTCTCACCCTCTATGAGGACTGATCGGAGGGCGTGACGCACCTGAATATAGCGGAAAAACTCAGATGGTCCCAGCTCATACTCCTTCTGCAACTCTTCAAAGGACTTCACCCTCCCCTTAATCAGGACATCTCCGACCCTGGAGATGCCGATCAAGTCCCATTTGTCAAAGCCTTTTGTGTGCCAAAGCCTACCCAATCTCTCAGATTCAAACAGCGGGGTAGCGAGGGTGAGCCTATCCTTCCAGCCCAGCGAGTCAGTTGCCATCTTCCACACACGCACCGCCACACCAGTGGGCCCCGTGAGGGACGAGTCCAGGGACCGCGAATACAACGCCCTGTAATAGTTACCACCACGCAGCAACCACCTGTCCATGGCATACCCAGGGCTGAGGGCCGGGCCATAAAACCCATGATTAATCGCACTCCGCTGGGTGGCCCAGTAGTACCGTCGGATGTCTGGAAGCGCAATACCCCCGTCGTACCATGGGAGCGTCAACTTTGCAATAGCTATTCGCGGCCGCCCGTCCCACAGCAACGCTCGTTGGAGGCCTTCGACCTCCCGAAAGTAGTTGGCCGGTACCCAATCCATAGTATTCTGCAGCGCGTAGAGGAACCGGGGAAGAGACATCATTTTGAACAGGGCCGCACGCCCAACGAGGGAGAGCGGCAGCCTCCGCCAGCCCTCCACATCCCGCCTCAGGCGCGCCAGGGGGGGGAGCAGGTTCCTCTCATATCGCACGGCAGAATCCATGGAGATAAAGATCCCCAGATACACGAAGCCCTGCTGAGCGACCTGGATCGAACAAGTTTGAGGGATCGGTGGAACCTCGCCACTAAGAACATATAGATACGATTTACTCCAGTTGATAACGAGACCCGAGTTCCTACCGAAAGATGTGAGTACGTCACAGACCACTATAAGTGATTTCTTGGGTGAGGCAAGATACAACAGGATGTCATCAGCATAGAGCGATATACGGTCCTCGTGCTCAGGTGACCATCTAAGTCCCCGTATATCCGGGTGCCAGCGTATCCACGCAGCCAGCGGCTCAAGGGCGAGGGCGAACAGCAATGGCGACAGGGGACAACCTTGCCGAGTACCCCTCCCAAGCTGAAACGGAGTCGATGCCCGGCCATTTACCACCACACTCGCAAGAGGGCCCTCATACAGCAACCTCACCCAGCTCACAAAACCGTGGCCAAAGCCGAACTTGGTCAACACGGCCCACAAATATGCCCATTCCACCGTGTCAAAGGCCATCGTGGCATCGAGAGACGCCACAATAGCTGATTCACGCAGCGTGCCCGCCCTGGCGATTACACCATGAAGGCGCCAAAGATTTAACGCTGTGTTACGGTGCGGGATGAATCCGGATTGATCCGGATGGACCAAGTCACCGATTACCCTGATCAACCGGGCCGCCAGGATTTTAGCCAGAATTTTCGGCTCTGCGTTAAGGAGTGAGATAGGCCTATATGAAGCGCACTTATCTCGGGGTTTGCCCTCTTTGTGTATAACCACAATCGTCGCCAGTCGCTGATCCAACGGGAGGGCCCCCCTCCCCCGCGCCTCCACGAACATGGCGCGCAGGTGAGGGGCAACCCTATCCGGAAATAGCTTGTACAGGTCGACCGGCAAGCCGTTCGGACCCGAGGCCTTGCCCGAGTTCAACGCGCGGATAGCCCCCGCCACCTCATCGACCGTTATGTCACCATCTAGATCGTCCCTATCTATATCAGAGAGACAGGGCAATGCAATATCACACAGGAGGTCATGCGAGTCCTCGGGCGGCCTGTCCGACACTGAGGCATAAACCATACGGAAATAGTCCGAGAAACACTGCACAATCCTCTCAGGTTCCACAATCACCTCTCCCCCCTCTCCCGTCAACTCCGGCACTACTCTATTGACCCGTTCTTTTTTGTCCAGCCAAGCCAAGAGTTTCCCGGCCTTGTCACCAACATCATACAGACGGCCCTGCTGTTCCCTACCGAGGGTCTTAGCGGCATTCGTCACCAGGTCCTTATACTCGGATTGCTTCAAGCACAGCTCATGCAGTGAGGCCTCTGTAACCTCCTCCTCCAGCACTCCCTCCAAAGCCGCGATCTCCTCCTCAACCTGCAAAACCTCGCCATCTCTCCGCCGCTTGGCAGCCACTACAAGGGAGAGGGCTTCCCCTCGCAGCACGGTCTTAAATGCTTCCCACAGCGACACTGCCGAGTCCACGGATCCCTGATTGTCCTTGAAAAAATTATCTACTGTCTTTACCAGCGCGCTGCGCGTCTTGGGGTCTCGGAAATACCAAGGGTTGATAGGGGCCACCCTTCCCCCTCCCTCTCGACCCAGATCCAGCCTGACCCACACCGGCGAATGGTCAGATATGCCACGCGCCATGTGCCTGGCCTCAGACACCAATGAGGCATGCGCAGCCAGAGTGAGTAAGTAGTCAATCCTAGAAAGGCTACCATGCGCCCCGGAGTGGAAAGTGTATTGGCTCTGTGTGGGGTGCCGGAGCCTCCAGCAGTCTATCAGGCCAAGCGTATCTAGAAAGTCTGGAAGCCACTTCTGAGCCCCCCCCGTGTCTCTGGGCGGGTATCTATCCAGCAGGCCGGAGCCAACAGCGTTGAAATCCCCTCCCACTACAAGCATACCCCCCGGGAGATCCAGCAGGGCCCTACCCAGATCTGTAAAAGTGGAGGCCTGCAGGGCCGGCGGGACATAAACCGAAACTAAAACCAAAGTTCTTCCTTCCCACCGCCCCGCCACCGCCACAAACCTCCCCCTATCATCAACAATGGTGGAGTCCACCTCAAATGGTAGCGAGGCTCTGACTAGGATGCCCACACCCCTGGACCCAGAGGAGAATCCCGAATGAGCTATGAATTTATAACCCTTCCTATTCAGGGCATAGCACGTATTACCTATAAGATGCGTCTCCTGCAACAGGGCGACATCCGGCAATGACCGTTTCAAGAATTGCAAAACAATCCCACGCTTAATGCGATCCCCCAAACCATTCACATTCCAGCTTATAACACTTAAACCCCTACCCCCCATCCCCAAACGTAAAGAGGCCCACCCCACACCCGAAGAGCCCCCATGGAACAGTCCTGGAAATAATCACTATGCCTTGCTGAAACAAACCCCCAACAACAACCCCAAAATCCCGAAAACCCCCCCCACCCTGCACCCCTGCTGCAGCTTACAATGCCCCTCCAACTTGCAGTGTGCCTGTCGCCCTACCAAACCCAAAATCTACAAAAAGTACCCTAAGGGAGGAAAGAGCTCCCCTCGTCCTCCCACAACCTCCGTGTTTACTGCAAGTAATTATCTAAAGTCAGTCCGAGTCAGTCCGGTTCCGAATACATCAACCTTGTTCATCCCGGCCACTGTCCCCGTCTACGGCAGTGTCCTCTTCCGTGCGTCGTCGAGGCAGAGCGTCCAGCCATTCATCCGCCATGGCAGGTGACTCAAAGAAGAATGTTCGGTCTTCAAACACCACACGTAGTCTGGCAGGGAAGAGCATGGCGTATTTCAGGTCCCTCTCCCGAAGCCTCCTCTTCACCCCCAGGAAGCCCTGCCGCTGCCTCTGTACCTGCTGGGTGAAGTCAGGATAGAAATTCACCGACGCGTTCTGGAAGGGGACCGGGCCCGTTACCCTCGAGGCCTGCAGGATGGCGTCCCGGTCTCGAAAATGAAAGAGCCGGGCGACGATCGGCCTCGGTGTGGCTCCCACCTTGGGCCGCCCACCAGGCACTCTATGGGCCCGCTCAACTGCGAAGAACTTCCCTAGACCCTTAGGCTGCAGATGATTGAGCACCAAGTCCTCCACGAGCAGGTCCACTGAGATCTCGTCCGAGGACTCCGGGACCCCGATAATGCGCACGTTGTTGCGCCTGGCCCGGCTCTCGAAATCCTCCAGCCGACGGGCTGCGAGATCATGCTCGGTCCGCAACTTACGGACCTCGGTCTGCAGGTCCGAGACATCATCGGCGAGGCCCGTGGTCTTGATGTCCAGGGATTTGACCCGTTCATTTGTTTTGCCCAAGTCCGCGCGGATCAGATTAACATCCACCAAGATGGTATCCACTTTGTGCGCCAGGGCATCAAACTGTCTCCCAATCGAGGTCTGCAGCCCATCAAGTGCACCCATGACATCCAGCAGTGAGAGCTCCGGGGCCAAGGGTGAAGCAGTCTTCTGTGTATCCTGGGGACTGGCTCGGTGCACCCGGTGACCCCTTCTGCTGGGCATAGCGGTCCATGTTATTGGCTCGAGTGTAGGCTCCCCGCCTGGTGGCCTTGGGCTTCGAACGATCCACCTCTGCTTTGCCCGACATGGTGGGCTCGAGCAGGTCGGGTCAAACAGGACTGCCCTCTCTCAGCGAGAGAAAGCAAGAGTGCTCCGTCTTACGATGGGTCGCCAGTGTGGCATGCAGAGCGTCCAAATGATAATAAAGCAGGCGCGAGCACTCCCTGGGCTGGGCAGACAAAGGGCGAGAAAGTGAAAGTGAAAGGATAGGGACCTCCGTCCGGCAGTTCACACCTCGCCTGGCCGCTGTTGTTCAATTAGAGGTCGGGCATCCTGCCAACTCGAGCCCCTGGCATCCCTCGGAGATGGGCCTCAATCTTCCGCCATGCATAACTCCGGTTCCCGGTGGGCGATTCGACCTCGGGTGGCATCGATCGCCTCCCTGAGAAGTCATCTACACGATGCCATGCATACAAACAGGATTATATACAGGATAGACGACGGAGGGCATGAGGGTCTCGGGAGCTCAAAGCTCACGCGGCCATCTTGGTCAAGCGCTAGGCTCCTCCTCCCACAACCCACTCTTGCTAAGCAATCAGGAAGTGTGAGATTGTGGCGGTGATTGCATTGTCACATACCTTAAAATAACTAATTATGTGCAAATGAGTAATAGATGCCCATGTGGTAATAGCTTAAAAAATAATTTATTTGCAAGTGACAGTGCAAAAACACAATTCCTATATGTATGATAAGCATGTGGTATTTGTACAGCGCAAACCTAGACAAAAGGCACAGAAGCACTTTAAAGGGCCAAAACCAAAGACACAGTCAATGTATGATTGAAGAGGTATTTGGTTTCATAAAGTGAGAGTTGTTTGTTAGTGCATCCTGATGTACTCTTTAAATAGGTGTGTCTTCTGTTTTTTTCTAGTTGTAGGTGAGGTTTAAGTATGCAAACTGTGAAAGGTTTATATACTTGTACTATAGTATTGGACTGACCTCTGTGTCGGGTTTGCACTTTCAAAAATGTAGGC
This sequence comes from Triturus cristatus, assembly GCF_964204655.1. Classification (NCBI taxonomy): domain Eukaryota; kingdom Metazoa; phylum Chordata; class Amphibia; order Caudata; family Salamandridae; genus Triturus; species Triturus cristatus. The sequence continues at coordinate 1,512,959,297 of NC_140589.1, forward strand.
TTTTTAATTTGGTGATAAACCTTCGACAGGTGGTTGGGATGATGGTACATTGTTGTATGGTGAAATGTAGTGCAAGGAGGCCTGTGTGTGCGTTTTCAAACGTCAAACAGAATTCAAGGAATTGAACCCACACTGTAAGCCACTGTGCTGCTATTTCTGCAGAGTGCAACACTTGGAAATTGGGCCTCAGAACATATTTACCTAGTATTGTATTTTCCTGAAAGAAGTACAAATGTGTGTTGGACCTGGCCCTCTCTGCCGGGTAACTTTTCACTTTTTTTGCTGAATTCATTTTGTTGGCTTTGGGACTTTGCGCACTTTACCACTGCTAACCACTGCTAAAGTATTTGTGTTTTCTCCTTTCAACATGGTTTAATTGGCTTATACCCAATTGACATATTTAATGCACTTATAAGTCCCTTGTAGAATAGTATACCATATACCCAGAACCTATAAATTAAAATATACCAGTGGGCCTGCAGCACTTTTTGTGCCACCCACTTATGTAGAGCCTTAAAACATGTCACAGGCCTGCCACTGCATCCTGAGTGCAGTTTTAAACTGCCATGTCGACTTGGCATTAAACCCCCCTTGCAAAGCCTTGCATCACATATAAGTCACCCCTAAGATAGAACCCAGATAGCTTTTAGTTTTGGGTGCTCTGTAACTAAAAGGTTGGACATGTACATTTAGGTTTTACAAGTCCTGGTAGTGAAAATCTCCCACATTTATTTTTCACTACTGTGAGCCCTACCCCTCCCATAGAATAACAGTGGAAATTCCTTATTACATTTAATACACTGCAATTTCCAAATGGGAGCTGGAAGATATGTCATGTTTGGTGTCTATGAAATTGCAATGGTAAGCCCTCTTTAATGAGAAAGTTAGATTTTTCCATTTCAATTTTGAAAATGCCACTTTTAGAAAGTTGATTTTTTTTGCCCTTTGCCCTTTTGTATCTGTAACTTGGCCTGGGTCACATGACGGGGTGTAACTCCCAATTAGACTTTGTGAATTCCGTCTAGACAGTCACACAATGGAGGGATTAGGTGTACCTGAATGGGCCAGGTAGTATTGATTACTAGGGACATATAAGAAAATTATATGTGCCAATTACGTGTGGGCCAATCTTGCAATATTTAAGGTAAACAGCAGAAGCACTTTACTACTGGTTAGCAGGGGTAAAGTGAACAGAGTTCTAAAACCAACAAAAATGAATTCAGTAAAAATATGGAATGAAGGCAAAAAGACTGGGGGAATGTCACACCAAAGATGACAGGTCTAACAGTAAGGGGCCGATTCCGATCCTGGAAAAACCTGGTACGAATCGTCAGACGGAGCGTTTTCTCCGTCCGACTCGTACCCGGAAAAAATACCTTACAAACATGCAAGTACGATTCGTACGGAAACACCATTTCCGTACGAATCGTAAAAAACACCGACCGGCTAAAATATACCTGCAATTCCGATCCAGGACACCGTGTACGCGACATTCGCACGGAGTCAGGCAGCGTTTTACGGACCAGCAAGTACGATCCGTACCCTCAGCACTTCGCACGGCAATATTTTTACGGGACCCAAAAAGTGCCGGAAAATCTAAGTACGCCACGATGCATGGTGAAAAGGGGGCCCGGTACGCACCGTACCCCCATCCCTACATGTCTGCACCATACCCCCAGCCCCCCCATGTCTGTGCTGCACCCCAGCCCCCCATGTCTGCGCCGTACCCCAGCCCCCCCATGTCCGCGCCATACCCCAGCACCCCCCCCATGTCCGTGCTGTACCCCCACCCCCCGTATGTATGGTGCATACCCCTACCCCACCCCGTGTAGGTACGGAGCGTACCCCCACCCCGTGTAGGTATGGTGCGTACCCCTCATATGTACAATGCGTACCCCCACCCCCCCGTATGTACGGAGCGTACCCCCACCCCGTGTAGGTATGGAGCGTACCCCTCGTATGTACGGTGCGTACCCCCACCCCCCGTATGTACGGTGCGGGGGTACGCACCGTACATACGGGGGGTGGGGGTATGCACCGTACATACGGGGGTGGGGATACGCACCGTACATACGAGGGGTACGCACCGTACCTACATGGGGTGGGGGTACGCTCCGTACCTACACGGGGTGGGGGTACGCTCCGTACCTACATGGGGTGGGGGTACGCTCCGTGCCTACGGGGGTGGGGTGGGGGTACAGCGTGTACATGGGGGGGCCAGGGGTACGGCGCGTACTTGGGGGGGTGGGCTGGGGGGGTGCGGGCACATGTTTGGACGTCTCCATGGTTGCTATGGGAGTTCGCTCCGTACGGTGTTTTTTCCATACGGTTGTGCATTCGGACAGACGGGACGGATCGTACTTGCGTGCTCGGACTTCATTTTCCCGATTCGTACGTAAAAATGTCCGGGGACGTGTCGGACACTTTTTCCGACCCGAGGACGTGTCGGGGAATTTTCCCAATGCGATTCGTATGGATTTTTTAACATACGAATCGTACTTGCCAGTTTGTACGGGACTTGTACGATTCGTACTTAAAAAAATCAGGATACGATTCGTACGGGGAATATTTTTAATGGATCAGAATCGGCACCTAAGTGTAAAAGAAAGGTTGTCAAGGGGCACATGAATCCACTGAGAAAAGGGAGGGAGAGATGGGAGTCTGGTGGGCTATTACAACAAGTGGTGTAAGATGGGGGAGTGGGACAGAAGTAGGTGGGGGTTAATACATTGCCAGTAAAATATAATAGCCAAACGATTGCCAATGCTTATTACTGTGCATTTCTCAAAGATTTTATTTCTCAGATGACACCCTGAAGAACTGGTGAACTGGTAAAAAACAATATATCAATAGAAGGCAAGAGTCACTGACCAACAAATTCCAAACCCAACTCTACCATGTCTTTACATTAAACGCATACACAATTTGCAACCAGTTTCATTTTCAGCTTTTGTGACTCAGCATACCTTAGATGTGTCACGCCATATTGAGACATATTTAGATTTTAAAATATGCACTTCTATTCCCAGTGCTGCTTATTTCATTTTCCGGTAGCCGTGGTTAAGTGTCCCAAAATATTGAGAAGCTCTGACAAATGCCCAATGAGTCTAAAACGCAGGCTAGACTTTTTAGTCAGACTGTTAGATAATAATTAAGCCTTAAAGTGTTCCTTCCAAAAATAACTCAAAAAAAGATGACAGTAAAGTGCCCAGATGTGGACAGCAGTAAAACCGTTAGATGAATCCTGATTTCCTTGATGTCTGATGATAAAAACCCTCTAATAAATGAGTACAGATGCAAGCTCCATTTATTGTTTTGTTAAGTTAGGCCATGTGGAACAAAACCTAAAAGCAAGTAGACAAGAGCTAATGATGTGCGCTATCACTGCCAAAATGCATTTACTGAAGTTCCGGTGACATTTCAGAAACATAATGACGGTAAGATCCGCTTTAAGCTTTTATTGTTTTGTCGGGAGTGGATTTTACTCTTACAGATCACGTTCCCAAGCAAGGCAATTAGTTTAAGTAGATTTACGCATTTGTTGTCATCCACTCCGTGCAGGATGACCAATTCTCTCACTAACCGAATTCCCGTTTTATGACAAGGACGAGGGCCAGCGCTAATGTTTCCCACATGCTGCCAGGTTTTATTCTGTCAATGAAAAGTCTTTTAAGGTACTGTAGTTTATCGGCAGATCGTGCTTAGCTGCGCCATAATTGTTTTTGAATGCGCAACTACGGCAGAACATATGAAAAGTGGTTCTTCTGAGTAACGTAACGCCAGATTTCCTTAAAATGAAAGGCTTGGAGAGGCCCTGTGGTACACTGAGCGGTTAACCCCGCTTCTCCTTAATTAGGGGCCTTTGCTGCGATTCCACAGCTGCAGAAGAACAGTAAATAGCTACTGCTCGCTGCCTTATTGCCAAAATGCATATCCTGATTGCAGGGTGCAAAGCAGAGAATGTTCCAGAAATGATTCCGTGCACAGCCATCCTGCTTTGATGTAATAACAATTCCATTACGTCTTTCTGAAGGCTTGATTGTGCGGTGCTCTTTCAAGTTGTGAAGATGAATTATTAAAAAAAAAATAAAAAAAAGACTGGCACGCTCTTCAGATTGCTCTGTAGTATTTTAAACACGACCTCAGAGAGAGAAAAGGGGGCACGAATGTTACTGTGTCATTCAATGGTAATGGAAAAAAAATTTTTAAGCTGTTCATCGTTGTGCAGACATAAAGCGAGGAGGGCATGTTAAATAGCAGTGTTGCCCATGCCATCATAGGCCTGCGACATCTGTGTAAACGTGAGGGTAATAAGTTCAAAGTCTGGCAGCACTGAGTTAGTCTTTCATCCCTTTGAAGACGTTAAGGTCTGTATTCGTGCAAACAGGGTACTGTATAATCAAGCAGCCGAGCAATTTGATGTCTTCAGACACAAGACACTCGGGAAGTAGAAGACTGGGAAACCGGATGGAGTGTGGGCCGGTGGATTGATTTTGGTGATAGGATTGTCCTCGTGACAGGGTCGTGTGAGTGATATCAAGTTACAAAAGGCCACCGTATCAAAGGGATTTATCATCATGACAGCTACCCTCACAATCATTGTTGCTTCATTGCTTTGTAATACAAACCTCTGTCACTGCGTCCTCAATTAAAAACATAATTTAAAAGAGGCCAGGAGGGACTGAAATATTGTTAGTGCTCTGGCGTGTAAGCAAGGCTAAACAAGCATTGGCAAAGACAACAGATCTTATCTTGCCAATCTGGTGCGACGTAGATATAATGTAACAATATAAATCTCTGTACAACAGAGCCGACTAATGGCACGCCTCCTATAAGATACATATGGGGACATCACTTGTTTGAGGGCACACACCATGTATGGGTTATTCATTCCATTTCTGTTGCAGCCTTGATTAATTTAATAGGATTAATAGGGACGTTTGAACTATCACCATTGCCCTATGATTACTATAATTTTTTCCTTACATTTAGTGACACTTGTTGAGGAATACGGAATGTTACTCTGCCTGTTTTCAAAGACAATTTTTTCAAAGACAATTTTTGGAGTTCGATTCTTTACATATGGGGCGATCACTACTTTAAGGGCAATACACTATGTAGGGCATGTTTATTCCATTACTAGGGATGTACCTTTTGTAGCCTTGACTAACACAATAAGATTAATAGGGACGCTTGAACATTCGCTACTGCCCTATGATTACTAACTTTCCCTTCCATCTAGTGATACTTGTGAGTGAACACAGAATGTTATTTTGCCCTTTCCAAAATAATTCTGGGAGATTAAATTGGTCTTGACCCCCGAACTAAAAATATTCGCGCATGATTTGTGCTCGAACGATGCACGGAACTACAGAACATTGACGCATGACGTCATTCTGTAGTCTAGCGGCGCCACGACGTTTTATACTACGCGCGCGCATCTCAAAACTACTGAAGAGAAACGCGTGACGTCATTTTGTAGTCCGGCGTTGTTATGCTGCCGTTAGCAGAAGCGCGCGTTTTCCAAACCGGAACTAGAACAACCACTAGAAGGGGTATTTAAATCCAAGAAGGCTATGACTCCGGTGCCTCCTTCCCAGAACTCGGTGGGAGTCCAGAGGTACCGACGGACAGGTTAGTGTGTGCTTGACTGGGAGCGGGAACCGTAATTATGTAGCGCTAAGGAAATCAATCCCCTAGTTAGGGTCCCTTAATATCGCGGTGCAGTAGCCCCAGTTAGGTGAGATCACACATTTGTTTACTGACGCCGGGCTTCTAATTTATAACTTTCTACGCTTGGGCTATTTTCTATTTTCTAATATGAAGACGTTCTTCTTATTTCCGTCCTGATAGAGGGATTTATTCATATTAGGGCTTAACTTATACCACGTTTATTTTGACTGTTGGCCATTCTGACCAAAAGCTATACGAGTGGGGGAACAAGTTGGAATATATTGCAGGACATTTCTAACCAGTATCCAGGGTGCGATGATGGCATGTACGCTTTGGGTTTCAGAGTTAATTACATTGAACTGATTGATTTTTTCAGTGGGCCATTGAGAACATAGGGCCACAAGACACTAACAAGATAGCCATGAAGATTAGGAGACGTATAGTAAGCACACAGCTAGCTGTCCCTGCGACTGCGTCTCCTTTTCACAATAGTAATTCCTATGATCTTCACAAGTCATTGACCTCTGGTAGGTTTTTGTTTTAAAGAGTTTAAGGGAGTGAAGTGCGATTGATACGTACTTTATAACTTGGTAGGACTCTATACTTCGGATAGGGTTTTCTTTGTTTTTTTTGGTTGGTTGAAGAGCCCTTCTCCTTTGTCTCCCCTCTTTTATTATAGAGCGGGGCCTCATCTATACCCGAGGAAGGTTCCAGGGAGGTGAGGTTTGGGCCTTGACCACTCAGGGTAAGCGGATATATTAGAGCCATCTGGGACATAACATTATGCCTGCAGGTCTCTATTTCTTTATAAGCACAAAGTATGATAATTGATTTATCTTCCCGTAGGTGATGATTGCATCCTGCAAATGAAGGTTTCGCATCAAGCGAGGTTGTATGGCTCTTCTTATTACAGTGTTTAGAAGTTGCTTGGTTAATGTGCAGTAGCTGCGATTTGGTCCTGAAGAAAGCCTGGATCACTTCCGTTTAGGCTGAAACATGTTGACCATGTATAAGGAGTCACAGTATTTTCTGCTATGAGTTAGTAGCAGGGGCTTGAGTTAACTCCTTTGGTTTTTACTAGGTGTGAGGAAAGAGATATTGCCAAAACATCTTTTCACATAACCTTTTTATATCTCACTGCACTGCATCACATAGTTTTTTTTCACAGTTTTTTCTATGTTTTTTCAACACACTGTGGCATTAATTGATTGCCTTGGTGGGGAATGGCATCCACGAAGAGCGCATGAGCTCGCCACGGAGGGAATCCTTATGATCTAAAGGTTACCCTCATGGATGTGGCAGATTACCACGTGATAATAATGACCTACAGGGCTTGACAATTTAGCTCTATCACACGATACAATTTGATGGAAATCATGCTCAGCTCGGTTTGCCAAGGAAAAAAGAAGACCTTCTATCAGCATACACATCACTTATTGTGCTTTCTCGTAGACCCCCAGTCCCTTTTTTGTAGTTGCATTAGTTTGGAATAGGGGATTTGGACTTGGGCAGGTCTGTAAATTATTTTTCCCTTAGACCCTCCTCTCACCTGTTGTTTTGATGTTCTTGAGCAGCTGTTTAGCTGCGGGTCTGTGTTCATAACTACACTATTTGGTAGTTTCATTCCACATTAGGTTAGTGGGATTTTCTAATATTTCTCTCACCACCTTGTCTTCTCTTTAGACCTTCTCCTGTTCAGGTGTTTAAAGATTTGTTTAGATTGACTGACCAAGATGGCAGAATTTAGTGGTTTGGCATACGATGACACAGTATATCAGGCGATCTTGGACAATATGCCAAGTATTTTGGATATAGCTAGTACTTCCTTGCCGGATGCTAGTAATGACTGGGGCAAAGTTTTGTTTTTGAAAAAATCCCATTCACGGGCCTCTATACATGGCGCAATAATGGCCGAATATTTACGGGCCAATTGTGCCCCTCCAGGCTTGATAGTAAACAATGCACCAAGACTTTTTTTAGAAGATAAGACCTTTCGGAAAGATTGGTCTTTAATAGCTTGGCGATGTACCAGAGATTGGTTAATTTTAATAATCAGCACCGCCAAGCGAGTTGCAGACTCTATCCTTGTAGAGATACAAGTATTGGAGGCACAAATAAAAACCACTGTGACAGCAACCCTCTTCAAAAAAAACCTGGAGGAATCCAATAAGAGTGATAAAGAGTTCAAAGACTCAATTCTACTGGCCAAAATTGAAAAGTTCAAAAAAGACTTAGCGAAATTCAAACATGAGAAAGTCTATCCTTACACTAGTGAAGATTACTCACCACCAGAATTCAAGAGTAATGGCAAAAGATATGGATCAACTTACTCTGGATCCAGTTCTGATGATATCTCAAGTGATACTGATGAACCCAACAATCAGCGTCCTAGATTTAGAGGTAGGGGGAGGGGGATGCGACCGTTTAACCAACGAGGTCCTTACAATCCACATTTCCAACAATGGTGGCAACCACCACCCCCTTGGGGTTTTCAAACACCTATGTTCCCTACCCCCATGACACCCTATCAAGCAACATACGATGACCAGTCTTTTTTAGGCTATGGCCCACCAAGACCAAGAGGCAGAAGAAGAAACCAACAGGCCCAAGTTCATTGGGACCCGAGTACCGGCCCACATACAGGGACCAGGAGCAACACAAGGAAGAACTCAGCTCAGACAGGCCCATAACAGAACCTAACCTAGTAGTGAATTTGAGTAGGCGGACCTTAGCCGAAGATGAGGAACGAGTGCTAAACAGGGGTCTGGGTTTCGTCATAACATCTGAGGGCGATCCTTTCCAAATACAGTGTGAGCTTGCTAAGTTTTTTAGAAAAATCAGGCTGCACTATTTCTTTAAGGACAAAGACATGACTACAACAGAGGATATTGAACGGAACACAGGTATGAGAACAAAATCCACGTTCAACCCTCCAAGCCATGTGGTTCCACCACAGGTTTTATCCTTTGAAAACACAGTCAGGAGTGAGATCAGTGATCTATGCACTCGACGCAACAACAGTTATAAAAACTTACCACGTTCTGAACAGCTGGCTCTTCAAACCTTAGCCAAACACGATGATATTGTCATAAAGCCGGCGGATAAGGGCGGGGCCATAGTCATCCTAAACGCTGATGACTATAGAACTGAATGCCTCCGCCAATTACACAATGTGAATTCCTACAGGCTTTTGCATTATGATCCTACTAACAGACTGAAGACCACTATTCTAGAATGTAGTGAAGAGGCACTCAATGAGGGATGGATCACAGCACAGGAAGCTCAGTTTCTAAGAACTCCATTTCCTGTCACTCCCTATTTTTACATTCTCCCGAAGGTACATAAAGAGCAAAGACCTCCGCCCGGAAGACCTATCATCTCGGGCCAGGGCTCTATTCTAGAGCCTCTGTCCACTTTCGTGGATTTCTTCTTAAGACCTATTGTACAACAGATGCCGACGTACCTTCAGGACACCAAAGATGTATTGAGACTATTACCGACAATTGAATTCGATGAGGAGAGGGACTACTTGGTCTCCTTTGACGTAGAGTCCCTCTATACTTCGATTCCCCAGGATGAAACCTTGGAGACCATCATGTCTATTTTAGAGGTCACTGATTTGCACTCGATAACCCCTGTCCATTTCATCATGACACTGGCACGCCTGGCCATGAAAGAAAATTTTTTCAGATATGAAGACTCCTTATACTTGCAGACTTCCGGTACAAGTATGGGAAGTGTCTTCGCGCCCAGCTTGGCGAATTTATATGTGCATGCATTCGAACAGGAACACGTCTTAGCTCCCACTAATCCGTTCTTGGCATCCATTCGCTTGTGGAAGCGATATATTGACGACGTTCTGGTCGTTTGGCGTGGAGATCTTGATTCCATCTTTGAGTTCCACCAGTGGTTAAATGCACAAAACGAATTCCTTAAATTTACAGTCGAAGCTAGTAAGACCAGGTTGGCATTTCTCGACTTGTCCATTTTTGCAACATCTTTTGGCCTAGAGAGCGAAATCTATAGAAAGCCGATGGCGAGGAATTCGCTTCTCAGATATGACAGCCAGCACCCCAAGGCACTCAGAGACAACTTGCCTTACGGACAATTTCTTCGAGTGAGGAGAAACTGTTCCACCACGGAGGGTTTTAAAACACATACCCAGTTGCTGACCACCAATCTTTTGGAAAGACACTACCCTCAGAGTTTGATAAGACGCGCCCGCAGGAGAGCTGCTAACAATCACCGTGAGTCCCTTTTAGAGCCACCGATGCAGAAGCCTCCTGTAGACAGACTCACTTTTGTACATACTTTTAGTACACTCTCAAATCAGGTACAGAAGTGTATCAGACACCATTGGCGTTTACTGAATTCCAGTAAAGAGAAGATCCCTCTTCCCTTGTTTGCATTCAAAAGAGGCAGCAATATCAAGGACAAATTGGTTCACACACGCCCCAAGACACCATTACCGAGACAACTGGGTACTCTCTGGGGTTTACCGGCGGCCACAGGCCACCATCCTTGTGGCGAATGCTCAATTTGTCCACAGACCTCTCATTCAACAACAATTGATATAGGAACCAGCAAACCTTGGGTTCAATATCAATTCACTAACTGCAACAGCAGCAATCTGATCTATTTGATCACTTGCTCGTGCCGGACAAATTATGTCGGGATGACCACTCAAAAAGTTAAGGCACGTATGTTAGAGCACAAAAGTACATTTAGATGTAAGAAGCTCACTACAAAACTCATGAGACATTTTAATGAACATCATGGACCAGAAGATTTCAAATGGACTGTTCTTGAAAAACCCAGTATACCCTTCTCTGTCAGTGATATATCTAGATATCTATTTGTTAAAGAGCAGAAATGGTTGTACAGACTGCACAGTGATACTCTGGGTCTGAATGATGACATTCCCTGGGTTAATCTTTAATTTTTTGGCAGGTCCTAATAAGTCTCAGAACACTACATACCCGATGGTTTGGTCATTGGGGGTTATGACTCTGACTGGGGTCACTATGTGACTTATGTAAACATCATGGCGACCAATAGCAGATGATGGCCATTAGATGAACATAAGAGTTCTCAACACGTGATGGAGCACGTAGATATAATGTAACAATATAAATCTCTGTACAACAGAGCCGACTAATGGCACGCCTCCTATAAGATACATATGGGGACATCACTTGTTTGAGGGCACACACCATGTATGGGTTGTTCATTCCATTTCTGTTGCAGCCTTGATTAATTTAATAGGATTAATAGGGACGTTTGAACTATCACCATTGCCCTATGATTACTATAATTTTTTCCTTACATTTAGTGACACTTGTTGAGGAATACGGAATGTTACTCTGCCTGTTTTCAAAGACAATTTTTTCAAAGACAATTTTTGGAGTTCGATTCTTTACATATGGGGCGATCACTACTTTAAGGGCAATACACTATGTAGGGCATGTTTATTCCATTACTAGGGATGTACCTTTTGTAGCCTTGACTAACACAATAAGATTAATAGGGACGCTTGAACATTCACTACTGCCCTATGATTACTAACTTTCCCTTCCATCTAGTGATACTTGTGAGTGAACACAGAATGTTATTTTGCCCTTTCCAAAATAATTCTGGGAGATTAAATTGGTCTTGACCCCCGAACTAAAAATATTCGCGCATGATTTGTGCTCGAACGATGCACGGAACTACAGAACATTGACGCGTGACGTCATTCTGTAGTCTAGCGGCGCCACGACGTTTTATACTACGCGCGCGCATCTCGAAACTACTGAAGAGAAACGCGTGACGTCATTTTGTAGTCCGGCGTTGTTATGCTGCCGTTAGCAGAAGCGCGCGTTTTCCAAACCAGAACTAGAACAACCACTAGAAGGGGTATTTAAATCCAAGAAGGCTATGACTCCGGTGCCTCCTTCCCAGAACTCGGTGGGAGTCCAGAGGAACCGACGGACAGGTTAGTGTGTGCCTGACTGGGAGCGGGAACCGTAATTATGTAGCGCTAAGGAAATCAATCCCCTAGTTAGGGTCCCTTAATATAGCGGTGCAGTAGCCCCAGTTAGGTGAGATCACACATTTGTTTACTGACGCCGGGCTTCTAATTTATAACTTTCTACGCTTGGGCTATTTTCTATTTTCTAATATGAAGACGTTCTTCTTATTTCCGTCCTGATAGAGGGATTTATTCATATTAGGGCTTAACTTATACCACGTTTATTTTGACTGTTGGCCATTCTGACCAAAAGCTATACGAGTGGGGGAACAAGTTCGAATATATTGCAGGACATTTCTAACCAGTATCCAGGGTGCGATGATGGCATGTACGCTTTGGGTTTCAGAGTTAATTACATTGAACTGATTGATTTTTTCAGTGGGCCATTGGGAACATAGGGCCACAAGACACTAACAAGATAGCCATGAAGATTAGGAGACGTATAGTAAGCACACAGCTAGCTGTCCCTGCGACTGCGTCTCCTTTTCACAATAGTAATTCCTATGATCTTCACAAGTCATTGACCTCTGGTAGGTTTTTGTTTTAAAGAGTTTAAGGGAGTGAAGTGCGATTGATACGTACTTTATAACTTGGTAGGACTCTATACTTCGGATAGGGTTTTCTTTGGTTTTTTTGGTTGGTTGAAGAGCCCTTCTCCTTTGTCTCCCCTCTTTTATTATAGAGCGGGGCCTCATCTATACCCGAGGAAGGTTCCAGGGAGGTGAGGTTTGGGCCTTGACCACTCAGGGTAAGCGGATATATTAGAGCCATCTGGGACATAACATTATGCCTGCAGGTCTCTATTTCATTATAAGCACAAAGTATGATAATTGATTTATCTTCCCGTAGGTGATGATTGCATCCTGCAAATGAAGGTTTCGCATCAAGCGAGGTTGTATGGCTCTTCTTATTACAGTGTTTAGAAGTTGCTTGGTTAATGTGCAGTAGCTGCGATTTGGTCCTGAAGAAAGCCTGGATCACTTCCGTTTAGGCTGAAACATGTTGACCATGTATAAGGAGTCACAGTATTTTCTGCTATGAGTTAGTAGCAGGGGCTTGAGTTAACTCCTTTGGTTTTTACTAGGTGTGAGGAAAGAGATATTGCCAAAACATCTTTTCACATAACCTTTTTATATCTCACTGCACTGCATCACATAGTTTTTTTTCACAGTTTTTTCTATGTTTTTTCAACACACTGTGGCATTAATTGTTTGCCTTGGTGGGGAATGGCATCCACGAAGAGCGCATGAGCTCGCCACGGAGGGAATCCTTATGATCTAAAGGTTACCCTCATGGATGTGGCAGATTACCACGTGATAATAATGACCTACAGGGCTTGACAATTTAGCTCTATCACACGATACAATTTGATGGAAATCATGCTCAGCTCGGTTTGCCAAGGAAAAAAGAAGACCTTCTATCAGCATACAAATCACTTATTGTGCTTTCTCGTAGACCCCCAGTCCCTTTTTTGTAGTTGCATTAGTTTGCAATAGGGGATTTGAACTTGGGCAGGTCTGTAAATTATTTTTCCCTTAGACCCTCCTCTCACCTGTTGTTTTGATGATACACTTTTTTTACGACAAGCATACGCAACAAAAATAAAAAATAATAAAAAAAGAAAGTGCGTTGGCTAAATGTGGAGGCTATAGACTTTCAACAAAAAATAAAATTGATTAACCATCACATTTAATTTTTATAGAACTATTTGAGTGCTTCTAGCAAAAAGGTGTACTCAAAACTTACCCAAGTATAAAGAATGGAGTGGAAAAGCATCAGCAAAGAAAATCATTGGCCCATCAACACTGACCATGAAGTGCACTTCTTTTTAGGAGAATGTGCACTTATGGTCAGTGTGAGAAGTTGGCCTGATATATGCTGTCCACTAGTTCTAGTGGGCACCTTGTATCAGTCCAAACAACCCTTTATTGGTTGTAGGTTAAAGACAACCTTTATTGAAAGCTCTCCTAGTGGCAGCTATGGGGAGCAGCCTTCAGGCTAAGTCTTGAAGGAATGTAAAGCAGCCTGTTTTGCCAGTCTATAATCTCTTGAGTCACTAAATGAAAGATATCCACACCAGGTATATATATCTAAAATATATGTATTTATTACTAAACACACCCTCCTAGTCTCTTTATGAGACTAGAGGTCAAAACACATAAGTTACACTTCAATAATCACAGTAAAATAGCACAAATACACGTCAGGCCCTACGGGCGAGCCAAACCATATACTAAAATAGTGGTATAAGAACCACAACTTAACTAGACACCAGGCCTAGAGCCTGTAGAATCGCTGGGACCCCAAGGAACCACTCGAGGTAGTGACACAGCTGCGAGCTCCCGTTAGCTTCTAAGGGGAAAGTCGCGGTTAGATTTGTAAAGATTAGGGACACTTAGAAATGAGTCAGGACCAAACCCTTTTGGACTTAGGAAGTTCTAGGGCTAGCACCCATGGGAGCACTGGAGTACTCGTGTTACCTCACCCAGGGAAGCCGGGTGCATAGGCGTCTTTTGGTGTCGGATCGCGTTGTTGATTTCAATGGGAGCTGGCGAAGAAGTGCTGCTGCCTTGAAGATGCGAAGTATCCGAAGAGATCCAAGCCTGGATCGAAGATAAGAAGAACCTGAAAGCAGAGGGGACAGAGTCTGGGTCACTTGCCAGTGACCAGGAAGGCGATGAGCAGATGCCCACCGATGTCGGGTGATTTCAGGTGAAGGAGGTGAAGCTTGATTCTTCAGCCATGAGGACCAGGGTTCATTGAGGACAACCAGGAGCTGGATTTGAGCTGTCCCGAAAAGGATGTGGAGTGCTGCCGCATTGGTGCCCGGATTGGATACAACAAGAATTGGCAATAGCAACCGACTAAGGAAAGATGAAAGATGCTTCAGTGCAGACCAGCAAGGTCTGTGGGACTCACCACTTGGTTGGGAGTCAGGGCACGTCTGGAGCAACCAGGAAGCCCAAGGGAAGGCAAAATTACTCCCTCAGAGACCCACCAGTCAATGGACCAGGGATCGCGAAGGGACCTCGAGATGAATTACAAAATGGCAGCCCACGGGTCACTCGGAATGACCAGGCCAACAATTTTCAGTGCATTCAGTGCTCGAGGTAGGGGCTACAAGTCAGCCCAAGCACAACTTCAAGAGATGTCAAGAAGTTAATGCACTTGCAGAAATGCACGGTGACCAGGAGTTACCGATTCTACACTACTCACGAGGGCTACGGGTCTCAGCTTTGCTGTAGACTCGGGTCGGCCTCTGAGATGTCTGGAAATTCTCTTCCTGGGCTGCAAATACTTTGGAGTCCGGCCACAATTTCGATGATGCAGACTGGCAAATTGCTTTGTTGGTGCCTGCCAAGCAGGGGAGCCACTCTTTGACCCCAAGGGAGATTTCTTCAGTCCTCTGGTGTTGAGCAGAGCGTCGAAGGTCCAGGATTCAGCTTCAGAGTTTCGTCCAGGGTAATCTAAAGTCCTAAGGACAGGGGTCCCATACTTATACTAAGGTAGGAGGTTGGACATACTCTGGAGACCCCCCTAAGGGAGGGTTTGGAAAGAGGGGTGGCTACTCCCATTTCCTTTGTTCAGTTTCGCACCAGAGCAGGGGCTGAAAGCCCCTGAACCGGTTTGAGATGGACTATGCACAGGGACACCAAATGTTTCCCCAGTGCAGGACTTCAAAGCACTCAGAGAGTGCTCCCACCCAGCCCCAATAGACATAAGCCTGTCTGGGAGGTGGTTACATCTCCCTGTGACAGGAAACCTATTGTCCAGGCCTCCCCTGCTGGAGTTTCGGTCAGCAGCAGGAGGCCAGACCTGTGTCTGTAGCTGCAGCATCCATTTTGTGATGCCAGGGCTCTATTAATTTTCTACTGGGTATACCAGTGCTGTCATTTCTCTCCCTCTAGAAGGGTGGGATCATACTCCCACACCAGTTACTGGTGTGGGGGTATGATTCCAAGGTGTTTGACACCAAACACGACATGTTTCCGTGCAGCCAGTCCAAAGTTAGCATTTACCGTTTGGTTATAATGCACTTAAGAGTATATGGTCAGGCTGCACTACAAACAGCATCAGAGAAGGGTCTCCAAACGCTGCAGAGGGGCTCTGCTCATGCAGAGGCACCCTCTCACATAAGCAGCTGCGGCCCGTGGTGGGAGTTCCGTGGGGCGGTAAGGCGGGGCGGGGGAGGGGCAGGGTTGGTGGTTCTAAAAACCGGAATATGGATAATTACAGGTAAGTAAACAATTAAATTAATAAAACGAATTTCGTAGCATGCGCTGCATTGCATAGGAGAACAGGTATTCCTTTGTCTTCATTACCAGGGGAGTAAATGCAGCATTAGTATTTTGAGGCACAGCCCTGGGTAAGGTTGTACAGATATTATTTACTTTCTCCTGAAAGAATGTTACTAGCTTATTGCATATGGCTTTGGATGCTATCGGGCCTGCTTGTGGGGAGGGAGGCTTCATAAATGAATTAACGGTATTAAAAAGGTCTTTTGCTGAATAAGCAGCATTTTCAATCTTTGTGTTACATCCTCACAACAGGGCTGGAACTATCTACATGGAGTCCACAAAATTGAAGGTAGCAGTTTCACTGCCAAATGTTTGCATTGGGGTTGTGGCCAATGAAAAAGAAAATGCATATCAATGTGATTTGTCCACCCCCCAACATTTTGGATACATGTTTAGATTGATTGGGTAATTGGCCTTAGCCAGTTTTCCCCTGGATAGATATAAGATAGACTATTCAGTCTAGTCAGTCTTCAACTTTCAGTTGTAGAATCTCTGCACACCAATGTAGAGGAAGAGGGAAACGGCATTAACAGTGTGGGCTAAACCATGCATGCTGTTACATGGCAAGCAGAACAATGCTTGCATTAACCATGCATATTCCTTTATACCGATCTCCATTGTAAAGCTTGTAAAGGCATATGCATGTTTAATGCAGTCAATTGTCTAGCATTGGATCGAATGGGTGGGGGTGGGAGATGTTGGAGACTTCCTGCGGCATGGTGGGGAACCACGGCTTGGTGAGTACTTTTTTGTTTGTCTATGGTTGGGCTGGTATTTTACAGAGGTGGGTTTCAGTGCGGGGGATTGGGGTATTTTGCAGGGCTGCAGGATGGGATTTAGAGCTCAGGGCGGGGGATGGGGCAATTTTTAGGGCTGGGTTGGGGTAGTGTTTAGTGCTGGGTTTTAGGGTTTAGGGCATGGGGCTGGGGTATTGAAAGGGCAGCGGCCAGGGTACTTAATAGGGCTGGGGGACGGTTTTAGGGCTCAGGGAGGAGGAACTGGGGTATTTTAAAGGCTGGGGTCAGGGTAGTTTTAAGAGATGGGGCCGGTTATTAGGTCTCAGGGCGGGGGTCAGGGAAATAACCTTTACCGTTTATTTACCAGTCATGCCTTTACAACAAAATGCATTGTAAAGGCATGCGTGGTAAAGTCATGCATGGTAAAGACGTGGTCGTTGTTAAGACCGCATTGTTCGGACATGCGTTGTTAGTCCATATATAACCAGCACCTTACGCGTTTCGGAGCGTCCGCTCTTTGCTCATGAGTGAAGAAGGAGCGGACGCTCCGAAACGCATAGGGTGCTGTTGCCAAAATGAAATAAATACACGTTGGAAAGAAGCTTGGGCTGTGTTGTTGTTGCTCATGAAAAAGGACGGCACGTTTGGTGGAAAATTTATTTATTCAGCTTTGAGGAAACAAGCATCCATATAATCTGGCCAAACGCGTTTCAGGAAAGCGTGGCAATCACCTTGTTGGACCTCGCATCATCCCACGGGGGCGGGAACTAGCTTCAAATACAGGTTAACAGCTGAACATTGTTTTTCCATTCAGCGTGATGTGCCACTGACGAAAGGATGAATTTCCTGAAACGCGTTTGGCCAGATTATATCAATGCTTGTTTCCTCGAAGCTGAATGATTGCAAGGTGCCACTAATAAATTTACGAAATGTTGATCTGCCTTTTGGCTCTTCCATTTTGTGGGCTAACCGTTGATGTATATATATACATATACTGAGAATATCTGAAAGTACAATGTACAACAGTTATAGACTTTATAATTTGCAGTTACATGATTGGCATTCTAAAGGTTTATTGAAAGACGAGGAATTGGCCTTTTTGAATATCAGTAATCTGGTTACTCCTGTGATGTACCTAATCCCTAAGGTGCATAAAGACCAGGTAAATCCACCTCGCCGGCCTATAATCTCTGCTATCAACAGTGCCTTAGCTAATACTTCGAGATTTGTTGATTCTTTCTTGTGTCCTTTAACGAAAAGCCTCCCGTCCTATATACAGGATATGGGGGACTTCTCAAACGGGTTTATGATCTCCCCTGGGAGAGTGATTTCTTACTGGCCACCATTGATGTTACTACCCTCTACACCAGCAACAAACATGATGACGGTTTGAATGCTGTCAAACGCTATTTGGGAAACAGGCCTGTAAAATTCTGGTCACATACACAGATGCTAATCGAGATGACGTCAATTTGTCTTAAGAACAACTATTTTCTTTTTAATGGCGAATTATTCCATCAGGTATGTGGTACAGCAATGGGCACCTGCTTCACCCCCAGCTTTCCTAATTTGCATATGGGCTGGTGGGAGGAGCAGATGGTCCAAAAGTTGTACCCGGATGAGTGGCAGAATAATGTGATGCATTGGAGCAGGTTCATCAACGATTTATACGTCTTTTGGAAGGGCACTGAGTAATCTCTAGTCGAATTTGTTACAAAGCTCCAAAAAAATAATTTAAACCTCAAATTCACCAGTACAATCAGCACAACCAATGTTAATTTTCTAGATCTGTCAATATATATAAAGGATGGTAAACTTGAAACAGAATTATTTCGAAAACCCACTGTGGGCAACACTCTGCTGCATGCTTGGAGTTTTCATCCCCAGAACTTGATCAAAAGCATCCCCTATGGGGAATGTTTAAGAACAATACGCAATTGCAGTAATCAGGAGAGCTGCATCAATGAATTACAGGTACTGCAATCGCGTTTTAAATCAAGAGGGTACCCAGATGAGTGTATAAGATCAGCCATTTTTAAAGTCAAGAAAAGAACAAGGGAAGACATTCCCTTTAATAAGAGCAACACTAAAAAGAAAAAAGAGAATATAACCAAAAATGACTGCAGGATGGTAACAACCTATAATAGGCAACACAAGAAAGTAAGGAACATCTTGTCTAAACATTGGCATCTGATACGTAGTGATCCGACTTTGGGCAAGATTGTCCAAAAAAAGCCGCAAATAACTTTTAGACGAGCCAGAAGTTTTAAGCAAATGCTGGTCAGTAACGTGTTGAAAACCCCGCATACAAAGACAGCCGCCACGATGTGGCTAGTAAAGAGAGAAGGGTTCTTGAAATGCACTAAGTGCAAAGCATGTGTACATGGAATCAACACCACCATGTACACATCAGGTTTTTCCAACAGGCAATTCAAAATCAAAGGCCACTATACATGCAAAACGGATTTTGCTGTATACGTGCTTCAGTGCCCTTGTGGCCTGAGATATGTGGGCAGCACTATCCTACCTGTACATAAACGTGTGTTACAGCATTTAAGGGCCATCAAAAATGGTGACAAAACCTATCCGGTGGCATGCCATTTCGAACGGTACCACCAAAATAGCACAGAAGGGTTGACTTATTTTGTAATAGATGCAGTTAAACCAAATGTGAGAGGCGGTAACGGGGAGAAAGATTTGAGAAGATTAGAATCTTCATACATAATCAAATTAAATCGTAAAATCCCGTCAGGTTTGAATATTAAGGAAGATCTGCATACTCACTTCTGAATATTTAGATGAATTTGTTCTTCTCTCCCTTTCTGAATGTTTTTAAACCATTATATGCATTTAATATTTTGTAGGGGTGGGCGGAATTTGCGAAATTAACTTTTTCAAATTATCGCGAAAATGTTTAAAATTATCGCAAACAAGCGGAAATATCGCGAAGATGCGGAAGTTTTTTTCCGGCATGTTCGCGAGATTTTCTGCATGGTTGCGGGTCGCCAACTTACCCATGTGGTTGCTTGCGGGCGCGGCCATCTTGTTTTGAGTTGTCTCGCGGTGCATGATCGCGAGAAGAAAGACGTGATCGCGCGACGCATGACGTCACTGCGGGCACGAACTGTCGCGAGTCAGCGCAAATGGCTAAAAACAATACAACATCTCATGGAGAACGCGACCGGATCAAGAAAACTTGTCGGCGAACGCAGGGATTCAGGTAAGGCGATCGCGCGCGCGCGCGAGAATGTATTAATTTCCAGCGCGAGCAAGAAACAAATTATCGCCAAGCTGCGGAAACCGGAAATTTCGACATTTTCGCGCTCTCCGCGGAACGCGAAAATGTCAAATTATCGCAATTTCCGCGAACGGAACAACATTTTCACCCAGGCCTAATATTTTGTCTATTTAGTAACCTTTACACACTTTAGTTGAGCATCTGCAGGTAAAAAAAAAGACACATAGTTTGTAATTACAATACTCGTAGTATTGATTGTTGGCCCACTTGGGCGTAATTGAGAATGATTCTAAGTGCTAATCCATATACTATGAAGCTGAATATAGTTACAATGTTTCATCTATAATCTTGTATAATGATGTGAGTATACGAGTTGTTCTTTTGTAGCTCTGTTATCAGGCAGCAATGTTGCAATAGTCAGGGCACTTGCCCATAATAACAAATTTATTTTTAATTTTAATTTTAACTTAAGTTTGACGATTTCAGCTTGAGTTTCAATTTAAAAAATCATGTGTGA
The DNA here is from genome assembly GCF_964204655.1 of Triturus cristatus. NCBI lineage: Eukaryota > Metazoa > Chordata > Amphibia > Caudata > Salamandridae > Triturus > Triturus cristatus. Next base: position 1,512,979,770 of record NC_140589.1, read on the forward strand.
TTATGCAGCTTGAAAAAGTATATTTAATTGTAATTCAATCTCTGCTAATCACGCGGGTCAAAATGTTCATTTTTATCATGATATTGCATTTTGGTAATGAGAACTACTAGTCTGTCTTTCAATACACTGCAATGGTAGTTTTGTACATGTGACACGTCAATTGGGGCTTTAAAAAATGGTGGAAAACTTTACTGCAAACTGTTGGTGAACAAGCCTGCAGGACAGGCGAAACGCGTCCAGCAGCTGACTATTAAAAAACGCATATTGCTGCAAGTCATGGCGTTGTCATCCTTTACTTTGGTAATGGCAGTTCTGTAAATATATATAGATATATATATCTTCACCAGGTATTCCCACAGCATGCGGCTGAAGACGGGACAACAGTGTGGTGCTGCTGATTGCTGATTTATTGATCTATGCTGTAAACGGCAAGATGACGCGTTTCGCCCACATACGGGGCTTGATCACATAACGATAGTTACTACGTGCACCAGCTTTATACATCATACACCATGTGATTATGTGTCGGCACAGTGAAAATGGTAAGCATACTTTACATAGGTTCTATCACAAACAGCACTACGAATAAGCAATCATATTTAAACAAATGCTCAAAATTTCTCTGGCCATGTAAACACATTATTAGAATGATTGTATTGCCATAATCTTGAATTTTTAGACAAATAAAATAAATAAACCTATGAACATAAAAAAATGGAAAAATAGAATAATGGAAAATTGCCTATATACAGAGCTATAAAAAATGTATTAAAAATGTGGGTACCAACAGACACCATTCAATTCATATGTATACACAGTTAAAATGCCTAATTAATTCATATTTATACAATAATTGTTAATTTTGTATGATGATGGCATAAATGCTGTACTATATACGCAGAAAAGGGGAGAACAACTCTCTGCATAATGCTGGGGTTCACTGTAAGCATGCCCTTCACGAGTCAATAAAGTGCATAAGTGTTTGTTGGAGCCTATATGTAAACCAATGACTGCTATGTCATATAGAACAAGGAGGTTTCTTAATATGGCCTAAAATGTCATTATATGCATCCAAAAGAAAAAAACTCCCTAAGTAATTCTAGGGTTTAATATTTATGTACATTTATAGGTAAATAAAATGCATAAATGCTTTTTGGTCCACCTATTTGGACCACTGTATTAGGTACCATATAGAGAGGAGATGTTTCTAAACATTATAATAATGATAATAAAGTGCAAAGTGCAAATCTCATAACTAAGGATACTATATATTATTTAATTTTAATGATATCATATGGTACTAATAGTGCAATTTTCCTATTCATTCTCATAGATTAAAATCTTGTCCAGCTAAATACCTAAACACTTCTAAATTCAAACTTAATTATCATGAATGCTGTATAATGAAAATCTATCTTTAATAAACCAACTCATTGATAAAAGATCTATCTATGTCAGTCTGTTAAAAAACTGTGTGCTTAGAAAGTGCTCTAGTGCAAGTGTGTGAATAAAGTGCTTCTAATTTATATTAAAATTTGCAACTATGGACAGAAGGGAAGGATGGCAGCAGATAATCCCAATTTCACGTGTGGGAACTCATACTATACAGTGGAAAATCAGATCATTGGGTTCCACAAGAAGTTCAAATAACCCTTCACAGTAATAGAAAATTATGGAGTTCCTCTCCATTATTCAATCCATTTTGTGTTCTGGTATCTAACTCAAATATAAACTTGGATTCCAGTTTTCTTAACAGTTTCTCCCTATTTCCACCTCTTCTTAGTGGGGACACTGCACCAATGATGTAATATTTCAAGTTGTTCAAGTTGTTGGCACTCAAGTGTTGAAGTATTTACACATGAACTTGCAGCTTTGTACTACCCATGTATTGTAACCCACATGCGCACGTTAAAACATAAACTGCAAATTCTGTGCAACAGTTGAAGCTACCCTTCAACTTGTTAGTAATGGCACCATATACTGAGGTGCATTGAGTTGTGTTTGTGCCAAATTTACATGCATGGCATGAATTACATTTGAAGAAACCATTTTGTGGTGACAACCACATGTTTTTGGATTTGGTATCACCCAGTACTAGTTCCGGGCTCTTCCTGACTAAGGCGTTATGCATAGACTAAGCTTTTCTGAAGGTCAAGGCTGGTTGTGTATGAAACAAATCACCAAAAATTGCATCTGATTGTATAATGGGCCAGTTTTTATTGGCGATAGCCCTAATTTGTCTGAACTGACTGTTGTATGTAGTTATAAGCCGCATTTCTAAATTTGCTTTGCTAGGTGTTTCATCGATACTCAGCTCTTGGGGAGCTTTCACTGCTCTACTGCAAAGCAATTCATTGCGTGGGAGTGTTCTCACCTTAGTTAAGGCTAGTTGGATAATTTTATTGTTATACCCTCTAGCAATGAATTAACTACTTGTGTGTATATATATATATATATATATATATATATATATATATATATATATATATATATGTATTAACGCTCCCAGGTTCCTCCCAGATGAAAAAAGGAATCTTGAGCACTCACGAGTGAGTAGTTTGGCAGCTTTGTTTATTATGGAAAAAACAACAAACGCGTTTCGGAACTAGTCCTTCTTCAGTGTTGTTACTCAATTTATGACAAAGTGCTTATTTATATACACGTGATTATTTTGTAAACATAGAAGTAGTCAGAGGGGGTGGCAACCGATTGTTCTTAAGCGCCATCTTTGAAGGGTCATATCATTGCTATTTCATTCAATGTTATATACAGAAATGTGCTATACACAAATGTACAAGCAAAAGAATTGGGTTGATCATGAATGTAACGATCAATGCATATCATTTCAAAGCGCATTGGCCTACATGTAGACAAAAATCTTCAAATCCTCATTTGCCCTTGATGTTATATACAAAGACGAAATCGAGAAAGGCAAATCAAACAAGATAAACACTCAATTCATTGTGCTTAATGCGATTCAACCCGTATTCAAATCATAACGCCGTGAATCGGCAGTTAACAACCGAGGAAATAAACGGTTGCTAAACCCTTCATATAGGCCGTGTATCGGCTTAATATGATTTGAATACGGGTTGAATCGCATTAAGCACAATGAATTGAGTGTTTATCTTGTTTGATTTGCCTTTCTCGATTTCGTCTTTGTATATAACATCAAGGGCAAATGAGGATTTGACGATTTTTGTCTACATGTAGGCCAATGCGCTTTGAAATGATATGCATTGATCGTTACATTCATGATCAACCCAATTCTTTTGCTTGTACATTTGTGTATAGCACATTTCTGTATATAACATTGAATGAAATAGCAATGATATGACCCTTCAAAGATGGCGCTTAAGAACAATCGGTCGCCACCCCCTCTGACTACTTCTATGTGTACAAAATAATCACGTGTATATAAATAAGCACTTTGTCATTAATTGAGTAACAACACTGAAGAAGGACTAGTTCCGAAACGCGTTTGTTGTTTTTTCCATAATAAACGAAGCTGCCAAACTACTCACTCGTGAGTGCTCAAGATTCCATGCGCGCACAGTGAGCACGCGGTGCGCTTCGCGCACCGCGCACCCACTTTACGCAGTTAGTGCCGTGCACGCACGGTGGGCACGCGGTGCGCTACGCGCACCGCGTGCCCACGTTACGCTAGATGGGCCATGTACGCACGATGCGCTTCGCGCACCGTGCGCACATGGAGGACATATGATGCACTTCGTTTTTAAAGGTAATATTTTAATTTTTCGCAATAGTTATAAGCCATGCACAAATGGTGCCCTTCGGGCACCATTTGCACACGGGGTGGAGAGAGTGTGGATAATTTTTTTTTTTAATATTTTTTTTTAAAATATTTTCGTTTTTCACTTCGAAGATAAGCAATGCACAATTGGTGACCTTCGGTAACCAATTGCACACGGGGTGGGGTTAGTGTGGATAATTTTTTTATATATTTTTACCGTACGCGTACGGTAAGCGTAATCGGCGAAATTAGCGAAAAAATAAAAATTCCGTTTTTGGCCTTGGGGGATCTTTGGGGACTCCCTCTACATGGCTATGTGTGTGGGAGCTGTCAAAACAGCCCCTTTAAATGTTTTTGTGCTTTGTTTGTTAATCATCTCTCTCAGTGCGAGAGAGAAAATGGCGGCCGCCGCTTCCTGGTTTCGGCCGATTCGAATGTTTACTAAGATGTAAGAGCCAATCATAATCGCGCTCGCGCACGCCACCGTACGCGTACGGTAAGCGTACCGTAAGCGCACCGTAAGCTGGCTCAGATATATATATTGATTTAAAGGCTATTTTCTCAGAATCTACTGAACAGATTTACACCAAACCTACAAAAGGCACTTCCTTGACCTGAGGACTACCTCTCTGCCAAATTTCTAGTAATTCTGTTCAGCCGTTCGGGCTGTAGCCCTGTCTAAAGGTCCTATGGAAAAATGGATGGGAAAAACGCGTTTTGGGACCCCCCTTTTATCTCAGCCCCCGCTTGACGAATCCCCCCGAGACTTTCAGGGTAGGAGCGGAGCGTAGCGCCCCACCTATTTTGAAAAATTTGCGAGGATTCGTCCACCGGCGCCAAAGTTATTCAAAATAGAATGTTGCGGATTTCCTATGGAAACGTGGTCCTAACTATAACTACCTACTGGCGACCGCCAGTAGGTAATATATATATATATATATATATATATATATATATATATATATATATATATATATATTTATATAACCTAGTGGCCACTTGGTAGTTATAGTTAGGTCAGCAGTTCCATAGGAAAAGCGTCTTTTAGTGTTGCTAATAACTTTGGCCCTGTTTGACGAATTTCCACAAAATTTTCCAGAAGGTGATACTTTTTGACTAGTTTGTGCATGGTAACTTTGGGTGATCTGTCAAGTGGGGGCAGAGAAAAAAGGGGGGTTCAAAAAAAGAAAATCACCATGCATTTTAAATAGACTTCTTTACGAAGGGCTACATCAAAACTGCTGAAAGGAATTACACCATATTTGCCAGGATGCTAGATCTCGAAACGCAGATTGTGCTTTTTGTGATTTACTGTACATCTGTTCAGTCGTTTTTTAAATTATTGGTAAAAAATATTTGCATATCTGGATGGCTGGATCCATGAGATGCTCGAAAGACTCTTGTGGGTGCACCAATTTAAAAATGGAGCATTCTGATTGGTCCAGGGGGCTTTTTGTTCTTTGGACTTAATCACTTCCACTGGAATCTGATTAGCTGCTAGTAACATGAAAAAAATGTTGCTGGCAGACATTGCATGTCTCAGGGACCCCATCCCCGATGTCCTAAAGAATAATGACAGTGCCTTGCTGCTCTTCCTTACATTGTAGTTCAATGACAATGGTCGGAGTATGTGCCTTTGGAGCCCCAAGGTGTGTGTGCAAAGGAGAATAAAATGTGTGACTGTCTCTTTATTCCCCAGCTTACATGTACAATTGTCAGTGCTGGTTGTTCTGTTGACAAGTTTTTGGGCATATGACAGCACTGGTAAAATTCCAACTCTGAATTTCAGATATTAATTTTGTTGTGCCTCAGGAACTAAATACCCAGATACTGTTCATAAGAAATTGAGGGTATAATGGCCAGTTATAATTATAGTAGGTTGTCCCCCCATCTGGACCCTCTGGGCTCTTGTGTAATCCTTGTGAAGGTTCATGTGTAAGGTTATTGTGTTGGGATTGTCTTAAAAGTCCTGGCATCCTATAGTTTTTTAAGTTGTGGCAACAGGGTACAGCTTGAGGAGCTTGGCCAACCCTCTATTTTCAAGGATATGCATGAAGGCTGCATTGTAGTGGGTCAGGTTCATGTTGGTCCACAGACTGGCCCAATATAGTGGTGACTTGATAGAGATTGATGAGGCTATGCATAGAAAGCCCAAGTTCTGCCTTGAGGTCCACCAACGGTATGCCGGTTTCAATGTGTGACATTGGAAGAATGATTTTTTCTACACCACTTGAAAGTTCTTGGCTATCTTGTTGCCCCATATTTTCTTACCGTAAGAGCCAGACAACATCACTTTGGAATTATAAACATGAATGGCTTGCTTGAGGACTCTTCTGAAAAATTTGCAGGTGAATTGAATGATCGTACTTGTACTATGGGTCATTAAGGCTTTGCTTTACAACATTTGGGAAGCCCAAGACAGCTTATCATCAAATCTAATGCCCCAGTAGTAAAAGTTTTTCACTCCTTCAAACGTTGCACCAAAAAAGTTTGAAAATTGATTTTGATATCCTTGGTTGTCTTAGGCTCATACATTTAATTTTGTTGGTGTTGATTTTTTAGTGTTTATTGGAGCAATATTTCTTAAAAACATGAAGAAGCTGGTGCATCGATCATTCTGTCTGAGGCAGGGGAACTGTGTTTTCTGCAAAAGGTTGTAGAGGGATTTTAATGTCCCCTCTCTTGGATATGTCTGGGTCCAAATCTAAGAGTATTTTACTCATGTAATTTAAGAAGAGGTTGAAGAGTTGGAACACAAGCACATCGAGACCAATACAATTGAGTAACTGGGAACATAGATTCATGCACACAAAAATCATCCCCACAAAGTCAACAATGTGAGATAGAGCTGAACTCAAAAAGTTCCCCATTTTATGTTAAGGCTGTATTATTTATATCTCAGCTACATTTTTAATGTGTAGGTGCAATTTAAGGAGGAAACATAAGAAGAATAGTTTAGCTGCTTATAGTCCATTCTCAGAGAAAAACCTTTTAGTCGTTATTCCTCTTCTTATCTTAAATAGCAGATGAAAAGTGAAACTCTGTTGCAGGATAAGGAGCTTTGATATTGTTGATGTCTCACTTCATGTTTGTATACTAGCTTATATTTTATGAGGGTCAGATCACAACCTCTTTACTAGTAAAGCTGGTATACCAACTTGTCCTTTTGTGTCCTCACAATGGCTTCTGAAGCCACTCCTATCCCTACCTGCCTCTGTCACTATTGGCCATAAGTGAGTTACCACTAATATATTGTACTGATCGAAATTTGATTAAAGACTCCATTTGGTTGAGGGTGTACCTCAAAAGACTCTTCTATTCAACATAGGAACCCATAGCTTAAAGTAATACTTATCCCTTGACTCAGTATTAAGTTCCTATGATTTCCAGTGATAACCTTTCCTTGTTCATTTAAATCTGTAAGTACCATAGCTCATTCAAGCGGATGACTTGAGATCTCATGTGACTCACAATAGGACTCATGGGACCCAGAGGCCACCTTTGGTGCGGCCCTGTAAATACCACACCAAAGAAATTGCTGGTTTATTGGATTCCTTTGTTTGTTAAGAAGATATTGTGCAGACCCAATTGAAAAAAAACTTATCAGATGGATTTTCTGGGACTTTGATCTATGCACTGGCAGCTTGAACTTCGCTTCCAATAACCTTGAATCTGTATTCCGACAGAGAAAGAGAAAACAAGCCAAGTAAGCAGTCAAGGAGCCTGATTTACGGCTAGTGAATGAAAAAGTGCAAAATAATTTTGAATTGCAGGAAGACAAAGACAATCCTTTCTGAGGTATGCTCAATTGTTTTTTAAGCAAGAGAGTTGTTATTGTAACAAATGCAAGTTTTGATCGAACTGTTAAATATTTGTTTCTATGAAAACTCCATGACAAAATAGTCTAGAACTTGAATCGTTACCCGTGGAAAGTCACCAGGAGAATTTAGAATGTAATATTATTTGAGGTAAGAAATGAAACACTAGCTGTGGAGATTACTCATGAGTAAATGTTATCTTGCTGATATGTTTCAGTAGATGAAAACTAAGCTGAAATTTGTATATTTTCTTTTGAACAAAGGTGAATCCCGTAGCGATAGAGGATTCAATTTGTGGTGAGGTTTAACCAAGAAATGTCAAGAGAAAAAAAGCCATAGATGTCTTGCAAGATATGAGTGTTCCTCTTTATTCCAACCACCTACTAAGCTGCTGCCAGAATTCAGTTTGAGGGGAACAGTGAGGTTTATGAGAGCAGAAGGCAACGTTTTCCAGGCAAATGTAATACTATGGGAAACCACGCACCTTCAGGTTTTCCCCCATGCGGGTTTAACTAAGAAACACCTGGTGAAAAGTACCTAAGAAGACACTGCAGAATGGGAGAAAACATGCAGTATGTATCCTGCTGTTATTACTCATTCACGGACTCTAAAATTGTATTGATGTTTAAATAGAGCATCCCAGAGGTTACCTGCACTAACAAAATGAGGGCCCGAATGATCTTCATAATCAGAAGGTAGTCAGGAGTGTAAAAGGATAACAAATTGAATTGAATGTGTGTATGGGTTTTATTTGAAAATATAAGGTACTTATTGAATGGAAATACCTTGTGACACTGCAGTGACTCAATCCTGCCAGGCCAGACAGCTCTTAACTGGCATATTACATTATTCACAATAGTAATCCCCAAATGGGTATTACCTAATACCCAGGAGTAATTTAGAAATAGCACAAACTATCTATTGCAGTCACTTATGTTATAATGTCTTCAGAATTTGACTTTTTAAAACACATTTTTAATCAACAGCTGTATAAAAGTAGAAAAACGTATAAGACATCTTAATGTTTCAACACACAAAATTAATGCTTTTAAGGTAGTGGTTGCACCTAGGGAAATGTTAATCCTCCAATAAAGTGGTAAATCAACTAAATAAGGGATGCTCTTAGCTTGGAAGTAAACACAATGCAAACCAGAAAATTTACTTCGATTAAACATGATTATTTTCTGCACACCATCTTTCTCAAAGTAGCCTTGAAGAAGCAGTGGTCTATTATTTCCAAATGTGTGTTGGCTATCTGTTGATGAACAAGGATATCAACTAAAAGCTTTTCCCTTGTCTTATGAAAGCTCGATTGAGTGTATAGAATCATCTATTAATGATTGTATTATAATTATGAAAACTTTATTTGTACTATACATGCTTTTGTACTTTTCTGCAGTTGTTTATAAAGTGGATTTAAAGTTCAAATACCATGAAGACTTTGCCTGTATAATACACAGCAATATAAAAAAATGTGCTTCTTGGAAATCCCCCCACCATTAAGCTATACAAAATTCAATCATGGCTCATTAAAAGCCCAAAGTCTGGGAAATATAAATGTTTCCATCAGACATCCTACTGTGTGTACATGCAGAAGACAGGGAGCTCTTAAATTTCAGGTGTAGGCTTCTATTGATTTGCCATTTATGTCCATACAAGCATATCCAGCAAGCGTATGATAACATTATGGATACTTTATGCACATAACTGTTGCTCTTTCTGGAAGTAAATACGCACTCAGAAGTTTCTCCCATGAAATTAGCTGGCACAAATTATTTCCTGAGTCAACCACTAATCTTTAAAATGTGTTTTATATACCCCATTTTCGAAAGTGCTGTAGGTTTTAATGATAACCTTTTGTTTCTAATGAGAGGATCCAGCTTGCTTCGCTTCAAAACAGTTATAAAAAAAGTACATAACCTGGCCAAATGCTCCCAGGAGAAAATGTCGTAATTAGCTCGGCATGGCATAATGTTTAAGGTTGATTTGCATGCAACAGAAAGAATCGTGTATTCCTGGTCATATAAACCAGTGAGCCTCATTTACCATGAATTGGCATAGGGCCACCCCGCAAGCCTTTTAGCTGCGCTGCCCTATGCCAGGGCAGGAATGCGCCGTATTTACAAGATACGGTGCAATCCAGTCCTTTCTGCCTGCGAAAAATTTGGTGCCTAGTGCCAACGCAGGCACCCTATGGTTCAAGGGTATCTGAGTTGTTGGCAAGATTGTTTTTGAGCATGAACGGACACCTTCTTGCACAAAAAAAAATCCATGGATATTTCTCCTTGTTACGCATCTCCTTGGGAGGCATACAGTTTTGATGCATTCTCAGTTTTACAGATCCTTGTCAATCTGGGAATATGTCAAAGCCCATGGGTGTTGTGTAGGAAGCCCACCGCAACGCCCATGGACCGCTCCCCTGACTTAGTTTAAGGCAATGCAACGACTTGCGCTGCGTTGCCCTACACCATATCTAGGAGGCCATGATACGCAATGCAAAGCGGCTTCGTGTGGCCTCATAGAGATGGGTCTGCACTCTGCACCACCAGAGCATCATAAGAAGTGAAGCACCGAGGTGCTTGTAAATAAAGCCCAGTGTTTTAGCTGGAAAAGTTTCATTCAGTTTTTTTTTATAATTGTTTTATAATATCACTGTGTCGTTTTGGATCCTGCCTTAGCTCTGCCATTCAATGTAAATGCCGTCATCTAAAGGGTGGAGTCACTGGAGTTGTCAAACGACCTTAATCTATGATATGCACGAATCCATTATTTAAGGGCCGACATTAGCTGCATATGATATACGAAATGTAATATGGTTTAACATAAAATGACGGGGCCCTCTGCAGAATCTAATGAGGAACCTCCGAGTCTCCTGTAAATTAGAGATGTGCACTGGCATATGGCTGAAAAGGGGCTCCTTAAAGGGCTGAGGGCCCCTGGAGGGCTACCCCCACCTGAAATTGCAGGGGCATCAGGGGCCTGCCTTATCCCCAGGGCTGAATTGGTCTGATTCCAGACCTGCCAGCCTGTAAAAACATTTCACTGTGTTAGAGGGTAAGGCTAGTGTTATTTCACGTCATGTTATGTTACGTTAACAGAACACATTGGTGAGTGTGTGCGTTTGGTTATGAAGACGGGTAAGTGGGTGAATGTAATAATGAGTCGAGTTGACTGAATTAGTGAATACACGAGTAATTGACAGAGTAAGTAACTGAATGCCTGTTTAAATATACGGTGAATGTATTCATGGATGCATGAATGTTTGACAAAGGGATTGTACTGCTAGATGGCACAAACGGATTAATGAATACGTGGATGGATGGATGCAGACATGCTGCACCAACCTTAAAGGCTGGGTTTTCAGACACCACTAGTAATCATATTATAAAAATGCCCAGAATTCTGCGTATTATGCAGCTGCAAGCATTACATCACGGTTGGTAGTGCCAAATGTGACATGTTAAATACTAACATTATGGGAGGGAAAGCATTAAAACATGGGTAGACATAAATGTTGCAAGAGTGTCTACATTATGTCATGAAATAACAGCTTCTATGCCAGTGCAAGCATTAGAGAGGATTGGGTGCTATCATGTCAAGAACATAAATCAAGCGTTAAGAATTGCAACATAAAGCATTCTAAGGCTGTCAGAACCTACTTAAAAAAGTAACCACAATCCTTGTCAGGGTGAACCACAAAAGTCACCTGTGCTTAACTCTTTGGTAGTTTGGCACTCTTTTTGGTAGTTTGGCACAAAACTAGTCAGACTTAAAAGCAATGTATAGATTATTTATGCAGCACTTAAACATATTATGTGAAAACACAACACAAGAAGAATCCCAAACCAAATGAGAAGAAATAGAGAATATTTGATAAATAAAAGGACACCAAAATGAAACAAATCTTGGTAGTAGAATCGGAGTTATGGGTTTTTAAAATGTAAGATGAAAATGGTGCAGAAAGGCTTGAAGCACCAACTGTGTGTGTCTCGTCGGTCCAGACCAGGCCAAAGTCAACAGTTTCAGTTGACCGTGCTGGACTGCAGGCTGGGTACAGAACCAGGCACGACCCGGTGGGAGTTGTACTATCTGTATATCATGCGGGGGTTGTGCAGTGTGCAATGCGAGGCTCTGCTACACTCTGCATTGGCACTGCTGAATCCGTTGATCAGGAGCTGCGCAAGACTGCAATGAAAGGCTTCAAATCCCTTTGCATCAGATACAGTGCGGCGCGCAGTGATGCGATATGGGGGCCTGTGTCTCTCTGTGTTAGATCCTGCAAAACCTTTAGTTAAGTATGGAAGAGAACCCTTTGACTCCTGCCAAGGGTCCAGCACCTTGAGAAGTGTGTTTTGGGGTCAGAACTCACTTTCACAGAGGGCAGCAGAAGAAACCCAGTCAGGTCCTGCTAGGTCTGGTCAGTAGGAAAGCATGAAGAGCACCTGGAAGCCAGTTAAAGCTTGTTGAGCCTATAGCTCAAACAGGAGGTCAGTCAATTAACCCTTGGAGTCGCATCTCGGGTCCTGGGTTCAAGGGAAGAAGGTCCAGTCTTCCTTCTTCAGACAGCAGAGCAGTCCTTTTGGATCTGCTCAGGTTCAGGAGTTGCCACTCTTACACCCAGTGCCAGCTTCTGGCTTGGGGTTACCTCTTTGTCTAACTCTAAAACTGGTTCTGGTCAGCGCTTCCCTTCCCCCGACCTTGGCTTCAGTCTGTCTAGTGAAACAAAGGGCAGGCATGCCCAGGTGTGAGCTACATTTTCCAGTGACAGATTAGGCATTTTCTGAAGTCATGAAGGAGTATACTGCTCTCAGACTACCCTTTGAAGCTCAGGAAGGGGATGGGTACAAATCACCAGGCCATCTTGCTCAGAAGAACACGATTCCCCATTTCTAAGGTCCTTTGTCCACTGTCTAGAAGGGATGCACTTCATACCACAGGAAAGCCATTAACAGTCAGGTGACCAGGGACACAGGCAGAAAGACACATTTGCCTTCTGCAAGAAAATGCTGTCACGTGGCTGCATTAGGCCCGGCAAAAAACACTGCCATTTTACATGCATACATTTACTAAGTTGCATTCTTTTCTGCATGATGATTTTTGAGACACATTTGCCTGTGTGACAGTGCAGGATTAGTTTCTCTGAAAGCATATTGATTACATTTCCACTTCATAAGTACGCTATCATTACACCTTGAACATTTTGTACAAGGCCTGAATATACATTGTGCAAATGTTATGTTTTGTTACTCGTCCATAGGGCAACATAGCTCACAAAAGAATAAGAGATCTGGGACCTACTCGACTCCGGCCACCCGAACATCGCCTTCCTCACGGAAACCTGGATGAACTCCACCTATGCCCGGACATCGCCACAGCCATCCTGGACAGCTACAAGATCATTCACAAGGACTACATCAACAAACCGAGTGGAGACATTGCCGTCGTACATAAAAGCACCCTCCGCCTCACCACCCACTCAGATGACCACCAGACCAGCATGGAGCCCCCTCACTTCCAGGTTCAGACCAGCCTGAACACCACCCTCCATGGCACCCTCATCTACAGACCTCCCTGACCCCATCCACCCTTTATCGACTCCATCCTTGACTTCATCGCACCCCACCCTCTCGTCTACTCTGACTACATCCTCCTCGGTGAGCTCAACTTTCATCTGGGCAACCCCATTAATGAGAACACATCGTCCCTGCTGGAAAACCTTGCCACCGTCTAACTCAGACAATAGGTCACCACTCCAACCCACTCAGCAGGACACACGCTCAACCCAGTCTTCTCCGCCAGTAATAACATCTCCTTCAGCCACACCTCCAAGCTGCCTTGGATCGACCACTGCTGCATCCACTTCTCCTTCACCAAACCCACTGTTCACCACCATGCCCACCTCTACCCTCACAGAAGCTAGAACAAGGTCACCGAAGAACAGCTCACCACCTCACTCAGCAACACCCCACCTCTGGCTTCTGTGGACACTAATACCTCAGCTCGCAACCTCCACCAATGGATCTCCAACAGTGCAGATGCACTGGCTCCTATCAAGAAAGTGCCAAGCAAACCACATGCCAAAAAAGCCAGTTGGTTCTCCCCTGCCCTGCATGCATCCAGACGCTCCTGTAGATGGCTAAAAAAAGATGGAGGAGTAGCAAAACTGTGGAAGACCGCTCAGCCTTCAAAACCGCTGTCACCGCACATCACCACCTCATCAGAACAACAAAGAAAGAGGCCCTACAAGAAAAAATCATAGCCAACGCGCACAATAGCAAGGAACTTTTCACCGTGGTCAAAGATTTTGTCAAATCCAGCACAGAGAAGACCGAAGTCCTCATCTTGGGCTTCACCCCCTCCACTTTGAATGACTCCTGGTGGCCTGCAGATCTTGGACCTCCACCCACACCCACAGACCATGCAAGAAATCTCAGCATCATCGTGGACTCCTCGCTCACCATGATCCGCCAGATCAATGCCGTCTCATCATCCTTCTTCCACATGCTACACCTGCTCTGAAAGACCTTCAAGTGGATCCCCACCGAGTCCAGAAAGACGGTCTCTCATGCACCCATCAGCAGGAGACTCGACTATGACAACACATCCTATGCCCGCATCACCCAGGAATTCCTCTGGATTCTGAAAAGTATACAAACTCATCCTCAACATCCCCCACCGCAGTCACATCACCAGCCACCTGAGAGACCACCACTGGCAACCAGTCAACAAATGATCACCTTCAAGCTCCTCACACACATCTATAAAGCCCTACACGACATGGAACCTACACACCTCAACCACTGCCTCTCATTCCACGCACCCATAAGAGACCTCTGCTCCACTCAACTGGCCCTAGCCCCTATCCCATGTATCCACAAGACTATGGCCGGGGGAAAATCCTTCTCCTACCTCCCAGCAAAAACCTGGAACACTCTGCCTCTACACCTAAGGCATTCCCCATCACTGCCCCAATTCAGGAAGGACATCAAGACCTGGCTCTTCGACTGAACAACAGTGCCTTGCGACAGAAGTGCAGTCACCCCCCCAGCGCCCTGAGACCCTTACAGGTGAGTAGTCATGCTTTACAAGCCACATGATTGATTAATTGATTGACAATGACAGCCTGGCTGAGGCCTCGACACGGAAGCATGGATATTGATATTATAAATACACACAGGTATCCATGGTCATATCAGAGGAGCACTCTGCTGTCACTGCGAGATCGTCACTAATGTCGGAGTCTCAACCCAGCTGATTCCTGTTTTATCTCTGCAAGGAGGGATGTCCAACTTTTGACCAAGACAGGGACCTGCATACACTTATCTTCACGTAATGGAGAGTTAGATCATCCAGCTGAGGATTTTGGCAGATCACTCCCACCTAGTTTTCTAGGTTAGGGAGCGTATAGTAGGAGTGCTCTATACCCTGTACTTATATTCCAGCATATATGCACTGTTTTAGCACAATGGTGGAATTGTTTAAGCTTTTCACTATTCTCAGATTGCTAATCACTTTCATCTGCTTCTATCTATTAATCATTGCAGTGCATATATTTAACGAAAGAGTGACAATGGTTCAATAAATATTGAAACACCTCTATGTGTATTTCTTGTGTATCTCTCTGGGTGTGTACGAGTGACTGAGCAAAATGGTTCTCCATCTTTTACCACAATTCCTCGGGAAGCCAGAGTTGTCATGTTCTGAGGTTCCCACATCTATTCATTACCCTCTTAGGTTTAGGGGGACTTAAGGAGGCACTGTGAGCTAGTAGAACTCACGGTCATCATATACTGAGGGGGTGCAAAGAATCAGTCTGACAACATCCCAACGGTTCTTTTGTCCAACAAACGCACAATTCTAATTAAGAAAGTGAAAGCCCTACGACTATGCCAACTTGCTAAAAGAGGAATTTTCAAATATACAACTTCGCCATTAAAAAAGATTTAAAATTATAATTAAAATGAGTGGAATAAGTATTTCTCTATCTGTTCCCAAACTTCATTCAGCACTTGTTAAATGTAATAAGGTAAATCAGTGTTAGTCTATGGGAGGCCAGCCTTGCCACAGTGAAAAACGACTTTAGACATGTGAAACTTTCAATATATATGTCTTACTTTTTTAATTATCCTGAACCCTGCCCTATGAGCATTTAAGGCCTACCTTAGGGGTGATTATTTGTAATAAAGTGGGAGGATTAGGCCTGGAAAATGGTTTAATTTGTCAGGTTGAAATGGCAGTTTTAAAACTGCACCGACAGGCTGCAATGACAGACATGAGATTGCATTAAATGCCTTTTTGATTGTCCAGGGAGGTCAGAGGATAGTCTTCTTGTGTTCATTTCAACTAGTGCATCAGGAGAGTTAATCTCTGCATGTTAGCGGGAGTACTTCTATGTCTCCTAAGGAAACTAATAGTTCCTGCTTAGATAGTGGATTTAAGTGCATCTTTCTGTTTGTTGGACAGCCAAAGGAACCTTATGGTTCTCAACAGCTTGCATTATGTGGGTCAACTAGTGCTGTTTTGTACACAAATGGGCCAATTACAATGTCAGTGGGACTGACACTGACTGCACATCAGTGCTGGTCCCACTGATATCTTCAACTACATTATGATGTGGTCAATCTGACCGCATTACCCTAGGGACGACCAACAGCTGCAAATGGCTCTAGGAACCTGTCAGGCGGTCAGTCAGATCGCATTCTCTACAATGTGGGTGGTGCCTTCTGATGCACTGCTGTGGGGATTAGGATCCACCTTTCTGCCAGCCATTTCATGTTGGTTCTTCTGACGTGAAAAGGCTGACGGAAATGCTTTTTTGGAGCCCCTAGCAGGGCCCTTCTCCCCCGTGGCCTTCTACTTTTGGCCCTGGGGGGCACCTGTGATGCCCCCTAAACATCCCTGCATCGAGTGGCAAGCACCGCATAGTGCCTGCCACAGGGTGCAGAGATGTTTGTAAACATGCCTCTTAGCATTGGGGCTTGTGCTGTGGCTTTTTCCGGTCCGCTGCACAAACCTTAATGCAAAGAGTCTTGTTTCCGATCACCTCCAGTGTGGTTGGATCCTAATTTGGTGGGCGGGACCACCGACTACCTGTTGGTCGATCCTGTTTCAGCAACTATGTGTCCGACTGCCATCGTAATCGGCCCCATAGTCTTCATGTACACACACACATATAATTGATGCTCTTCTGAGTATACTCACTCTCTCCCTTTTCATTTACAATGCATGCCTTATTAGTCAGAGGGAGCTCTCTTTTTAAGAGACAAATCAGAATTTTGCACACTCTATTACTGTCCCTATAAGAGGTGTACATACATCTGTTCAGAGAAATGTAGCTCTCACACTGGTGCATTTCTTCCTCCCGATGTCCTCCTATTTATCTGCGTGTTATGGGAGTTCTCTTTCTAGCTGTTTTCAAGTTCACTTTTGACCCTGGGCAACTGATTAAGAACCACCCTATTAGTACTTTTATGGACTGCTATTCATTAGTTCAGGTAAAGCTCATTTTCCAGTTGCAATAAAATATCGTTCCAGATTTGAATGGACTTTCTTTCAGAAACCTTGATCCTGGAGCTACTCTGCCTACTGTCTCCAGATAGGTATCTTAGGGCTTGATTTAGAGTTTGACAGATGGGTTACTCCATCACAGACATTGATGGATATCTCATCCGCCTTAATACAAGTGCCTTGTATAATATGATTTATATTCTACAGAACTTGTAATATGGCAGACAGGAAATACGTCATGGTTATGACGAAGTAAACCACAAACCAAACTCCATATTTGGGCCTTAGTTCTCTTTCTTCCACTTGCGCGCACCACAAATAGGGGGAGCAGTCAGAGTATTTTATTTTCTTAAATATAATTCTTCTGTTGAACTCTGATTTATATTCTGGTTAACAAATGTGCCATTTGTCTTGCTATGTGTATCAACAAGTAGATATTCTTACGGGGATGTTGCTTGTGCCACAGATCTACTGAAACAGCTGTATTCTCCTTTTCTGAGAAGGACTCAGCTGTAGCCATTCCAAAGTCCTGTCTAGGATGGCACATCTCCTCTAGACTGTCAGTACACAATTAAGTGTCCTGCGCAAATTGTGTATGACCTTAATAGTAGGTCAAAAGCATTGTTGGGTACAAATATTGTGTCATAAATATTGTGATGTCATGAATACATGAATATAGTGGGCCAGAATATCACAGTTTTTGAGTTAGTAGTTATTATAATTTTCTGTTAGTTGTGTGTAATCATTTTAATGTAGTTTTTGTGTTTTGGTAATATATTTAAACATTATTTTTATTTTATTTGAATGTATTTATTTATTGGCTGGTTGTGGAATCTGTGGGAGAGTAGATCAGAACTTTTTTAATAAATATTTTATAATTTTTATATATTGATTATTTTTTCTAATTGGAAATTTGGTGATTTTATTAATTATGTAAATAAATTGATTTAGAAATTATTTATTAGATATTGTTTTCAAATAAGTAATTAATGGGCTCATCTGATAATTGGTTAATTAGACTATTGACTATGTAAATTAAGTATTTTATTTTGTGTTTCAATTTTTATTGAAAAATAAAAACAGGCAGAGTAGAAGCAGGATCTGGGGTGGGGGGTAGGGGAAAAGGATGGGGCCAGGGTACATAATGAATGACGTAAACTGGCAAGTTACGAGGAGCAAAGATGCATTTGTGAATATTCCAACCATCGGAGCAGCTCATAACGGCTCATAAAATAGTGAAATAGGACAACAATTGCAGTGCAAAGCAAAGATAATGATAAGCAAGTCCCAGTACGGACATAAACAGCTGTAACCAAAGGGATTAAAACCTAAACCTCAAACAGATTGTGAGGACTTCCTTAAGGTCTGACCCCCCTCCCCGTAAGGTTTCAAAGAAAAGGACCACATTGCAGATGCAAAAAGCAGAGGGATACCATAAACTATAATTTAATCCTCAACTGAACTAAACAAATATGAGATTAGTTATAAAAGTAAACATACATTGTTTAAATACAAATTATCCTTGCAAATTTTAAAAATCACTAAATAATTAAAAGAATATCAAATAATTCCTAAATAATTAAGTATTTAAAATGATATATACTATGCCTTTGGAAGGTAATCCTATTTCTGCCCCTTAAAGTATTCTCTTAATCTATACTTCTACTTTACTAAACTGTAATGCTGTTCCTTTTTTGTTAGTTTGCCTGGGTGCACTGGAATTATTCTGTTGTCCTTTGCATGTAGAAAAATCAACTTGTGTCTCACTCATGCCCTATCCCTGTTCCACCCATCTCTAATATTTTCATCCCAGTATGCTTTCCACCATACTCTGATGCTATTATCTCTAACTGTGTAACACAAAAGGAGAGGTGGAGGTACTGATCGTACTGCTTGGCATTAAGTGGCTAGTTTATCGGAAGTGGCGTCAATGGCAGCCGGTGACCCTCAAACATCGAGGGTTGTCGAGCCATTGCCAACCCAGGGGCAGGCACTGTGATAAATCACAATGCCTTTAGTTTCACATTTCAAAGCTCTCATTCATGGCTCATTACAGAATTGATAACGGGCACGACTGAGAACTCCATAATTAAGGATGAAGGCATTCCGAGTTTCTCACAGTGTCTGTCAGTGGGCAAAAAAGATAAAAAAATACATGAAAAAAAAACTTACCTTTTTCATCTTGATTGCAGTCAGCACAAATCCTCCTTAATCCTCAGCCAAATCATGTGGCTGAGTTCATGTTGCAGATGAGCAGCATGAGAGCAGTGCCAGGATTGGCTGGAGCAGGTTTCCTCAGCACTCCAGATGGCACAGAGGGCCCGTGCCTGCTCTCCACCAGGTAGAGAGGTTTACAATGCGCATGTCAGGCTGGCCGTCACAAGACAGCCGGCCAAGGAGACATGTCCAGTGTAGATTGATGGAGTGAACACCACTTCCCTGCTGCCAGTCAGTAGAAGTCCCTCCCCCAAACACTGCTCGGGATGGGAGTAGCGAAAATTAAAATGGTAATTAATTTTATTACCATTTTATTTTTCACTTTTTGCTGCACTAGCAGCACGGGGCGACATTCCCCTTGCCCTAATGGGGGGGCACTGCTGGGTGATGTATGCTTTTTCCTTTGCCAGTATACCTCTTGATGAGTGTGTGACTGCAGATGATACCACCTCCATCCAGACCATGATGCTCTTGTTCCCCAGAGTCAGGGAACTCCAAATATGTGGGTAATCAAGGTAGGATTCATGTTCTGACAACTCAGCACTTCACACTTAATCTACATAGTGGAAGAAGTAGAGATAGGGATCTCCTTTAGCCCTCACGAATATGCCTGACAGGTTCCAGCATGTACGTGGGTAGCAACATGTTGGCTTAGCATGGATGGGTGGGTCATTGCACCTACTTACCATCCCCTTGTTTGTTTTAGCTGCACCTACGGTACCCGTTATTAAAGGTATGATACTGAGTTTACCTTCAGGTATTTTGACTCTTTCTGGATCCTGTCTTGTACAGTTTTGTTTTATTAAGAATTTCCTCTTAAAAAGGGTGAGTCAACCCCGGTAATGCCATTTTACCAGGGTAGAGTAAAGACGCTGATGATGAAGCAAGTCTTATGTTTTCTTGGTTCCTAAGCAGGTTAACTTTCAGAATTAATTTAATAGGGGCCCAATCTGGGAAGTTTTATTTTCTTACCTCACTCTCTTGTGGCTTCCATTATCTTAAGCTGTACCACAGACTATTAACAACAAAACGTTGACTGTATGCCCCTTTTGACAGAAGCCCTGTGTTAGCAATGAAATTCACTGACACATGCCCATATGGTCAACCTTTATTAACTCCTTCCCACGGTCCAGGATATTTTGGGTTTTTGTTTGAAGATCCTACTCTGATAGATGGCTTAGAATTATGGTGTGCGATCACAAGTTTGAATCTGAGTCATTCAATTTAGCTGCCTGAAGGATACAATGTTCCACATGTAATCAATAATACAACTAAGATTCTGATTTAAAGGAGTGCAGATACTTTTCTGTTACCAAAAATAGCATAATTCCTTTCACCATCTTCCACGGCACCACATCCCTTTGATGACTGTGGTGAAAATCTTGTGTCGTATTGCTCCATGGGCAGGGCATTAGTAGTACAGTCAATATTACTATAAAAGATTGTGAAGCTGTTGCCCAACCTAAGGAGCTTGGTCCACCACCATTTCTGCTGGCATCGACACAGTGGACAACAGCCTTGTGAGAATGGTGATAGTTACTTTCCAACCATCAGGATTTATTTGGTAATGTCGGCCAAAGTAACGCAAACTGATTCTCTTTGCTACTTTGCATTACTTTGCATCCAGACGTTCTTTGGGTGGATATGTGCGTTCCTATGCAAATATCCATGGACTCTGTTGTAAACCCCTATCTACTGCTATCTATCCATTTGTAGACAGGAATTTATGCCAAAAACGTACACCTCCTCAAGTTTAAAAACTACCCACATTTTTCAACTTTGCACATGTGGTGCACTGTGATTATTTAGCAATCCTAGGTCCCCAAATGAATTTCAGATTTTTAGATGTCCAAAAATAGGGAAACAAACTATTCAAGTAGAATCTTCCACAGGTACTTTACTGGCATTAGTTGTTTTTTGAAATAGCTTTAGACACTAAGGCCCTAATTATGAGTTCCACATTACTGGACAATTTTATCGTATAGTAAAATTGCACGTGATTTTATTATTTTCATGTGATAAAATTAGCCCAGTAACCTGCAATTAGGAGAAAAATCCCATGCAATGGGCAATTATTGTGTGGGGCCAATTCTTCTGGCCATAAAATCACACTGATTCCTCTATTCCATGCAGTTTTACTGTATACTTTTACTACCTGCTCTGAGCTTGTGGTAATGCATGCAACATCTGGGGAGTGGGACTGAGGGATGGGGTTGGTGCAATATGGAAGAGAAGGGGAAGTTTTTCTTTGTATAGTGGAGGGCATTGTATGTTCCCCCATTAGAAAGAAAATTGGCATGAGACTTCATTGCCACTCTAGTCAAAGTATCATGCAATTTTGGGCTAGATACATTAGGTCAGGTTCTTCCATACCCAGTAGACCTGGGTATGGAAGAAAGTAATCAATAATATCTGAGGGAGGGAAATTAACACATGGAAGCATATGCTAATTTTATTCCATTTGACTGGTAATCAGGTTGATAGTACCTTGCCGGAGCACTTAGCAAACCATTCTCAGCTGTATAATTATGTATGCATGTATTTATTAAAGAGCATTAATTTGGATCACATATTGCCATCAACAGCTAATGGATCACCCCATCCCTTCCTCGTTTCCTTGCGTTTTGACAGTTGCCTTAGTCCTTCATAACATTTTGCAAAATTTTTCTCCATAAATGATCCAGGCCAAATTGGTGTCCTTTCCTCCACCTTCTGGGGATAGTAAAAATGCCCAAACTTAGTGCATACATTGAGTCGCCATAGGACGTTACCAAATTATGACAAAATGTTTTTTTTTGCTCTATAATGGGAATACAGTGTAATCAAAAAAGAATATATGTTTTTATCCGAAAATATAACTAACGAAAATATATCCCTGCAAAAAATCCTGGTCTTTTTAGCTTTATATGTCAGGTTGTGAGATGAACAGCAATAAATGATAATAGTATAATATCTATTTAAGATACAGACAACTTAACACTGTGGTAGAGACCATGTCTCACATTAGGACTTGCATTGCTCACTTTATGTGGTAATGTCCCCTGGTTTCCAATTAAACACAAGGGCCATAGGTTTACCCATCTAGGAGTGTGTGGGAATTGACTTTGTGTGTCACTAATGAGCACTTTATTGGAGTTGGAAAGCCTCAGACCACGAGTCAGAGGCTTTCCGACTTACTTCGTTGATTTCACTTTTGGCCACCACATTACAATGCCAGTGGTCGAAAGGAAAACCACCCTGTTATTCCAGCTGGATTCCAATGGGCTTAAGGAGTCAATCGGCCAGTCAGAACCAGTACTTTATCCCTATAGGACGGCGTTCTCGCCGTCGGGATTAAGATGTCGGTTTCTGGCAGGCTTTCCAACATGGAAAGCCTGTTGTAAAGCGACTTTGGGGGCCCCTAGAAGGGCCCCCTTTTCCCTGCGACCTCTGGTTGAGGGCTGGGGGGGCACCCATGGCCCCCTCACCACATGGTGCCTGCACACGGTGCATGGATATGCACAAACTCCCCTTCTATGGGAGCTTTTGCTACAGCCGGTTCACGGCTGTAGCACAAGCTTCCATAGAGAAATGGGAGCATGTGACAGCACCATGTGCAGTCACATCATAATAGGGTATGTGGAACCGCCGACCCATGGTCGGGTGGTTTCCATACCGATACGGTGTTGGGCGGACACCAGAACTATTGGCTTTGCCAATGCTTCTTTGTTTTTGATTTCTGGTTGGAGAGGCTTCACTTTCGCCTTGCAATAACAGAGGATGTGTATTGTTTTATTTGTTTGCCAAGTAGAATAATTCTCAATAAGTGGCCTTCTAGACCTCACCCACTTCAGTACTTATATTGCAAATCTTATGACGCTCTTGGTGTTCGGCTTTTTTAGTGATTCTATTTCCATTACAAGACCGGATGCTATTATTATGCAATAACCTTTTATTGCTGCCCCACACTGGCAGCCCTTGAAAGAACGTAGGGGCTGTTTAGGATGTCGGTGGGACCGCCACCGACAGGCCGTCGGTGGCAGTCCCACCGACATCCAGCAGACCAGTCCAACCCCCTCATTATGATGTGGTCAGTCAGACCGCATCAGTCGGAGGGACCGACTGATGCTTCTGATGGCCTCAAGGAGCCAGTTGGACCGTTGTTCGGATCATATTCCCTACAATATGGTTTAGGGATCACGATGTCCCTTTCGGACCACCATGGAAAGGCTGTCATAAAAGGACTGTGGGTGTCCCTACCAGGGCCCCCATCCCTTTTGGGCCTCTCCTATGAGGCCCAGGGAAGGCACCTGTGGTGCCCCCCCAACATTTCCATGTCCCCTGTGCCAGGCATCCTGTGGTGCCTGGCACACAGCGCAGAGATGTTTGTAAACATGCCTTTTGCTGTTGGGGCTTGTGCTGCTTCGCTTTTCTGGGCTGCAGCACAAGCCTCAATTGCAAAGGGCATGTTTCCAACTGTCTACACGGCGGTCAGGTCGTGATTCGGTGGGTGGGACTGCCGACTACCTACCGGCCTGTCCCGTTCCCGCAACGATTGCATTCGGATGCTCGTCCGACTCCCATTGTAATCAGTCCTGTAGTATTCATCATAAACAAAAATGTTCCATTCTGGAATAAATGGACAACATATATGGCCATAGCAACAATCCTCTTCCTCTTTTATTCACTGCTATTCATTCAGATAAGTATCACTTTTGCTACTTGTGATTTCAGGATCATTTGTTACTGTTTTACTGTTTTGTACAATTATTATTATCTTTGGCAATGCTATTTATGTCACTTATATACATAGACTTTTCTCTTGAGCTATTTCAATTTGTGAAGTAGACTAATTTTTGTCATTTTTTCTGGTTATGATACTGTATTTGTTTTGGTTCGTACTGGTGTTGTCCAGTAGAACTAGTAAGTATTATTTTGGTAAGTATTAGTTGTATGGTGTCAGTGGTTAAATTGCAGTGCTGGACTGGCAAATCGTTAATTCAAATGCAAATAGTCATTCCCCACTGCCAGCCGACGCCAGCGTATGCTGGGGTTCTGAAAAGGCTCAGCCAGTAGAGGGAAAAAGTAAAAATATTTATAGCGGGAGTCAAGTTACAATCTGCTCGCACTTCACGTACCATTGACCGCATTCTTCAGATGAGGTGCTGCCACACCTGGCCAATTAGTTATTGACCACACCTGCCCGATCAGTCGCTTTGTGCGTTGCTTTGATGTCCTGGGAAACGGTCGTCAATCTTTGGACCACAGCAGTGACGTATGCACTTTGAAGGCAAAGGCAAGTCCCTTTCAAGGTCCATGGCAGTGACTAAAGCTTCCTCCAGTATTACGGAGGCTCCCAAGTGGTGGAGGCGCCTTCATGGAAGTAGAAAATGGACTTCCGTTTTAGTCACCATTTTGAATTGGCAAATAAGATTTATACAGCATTGCCATGGCAACATTTGTTTCAACGCCAAGTGCCTGTTATTGCAACTGTTTCCGACAGGGGTTTCGCTGTTTTTTCGACGCATCTCTGCCAATTTAATTTTTTTTAAAGTGTGGTACTGTTGCTAATTAGCCTGAGGGTCTAAGTTTGGAATGACTAATCGCCTATAATTTCTAAATAGTGATAATAGTATGTTATTAGTGCTGATATTATTAGTTTTTAGTATTAATATTATTGATATAGTAAAGTTGTTATCTTTTTTGTTGCATTAATTTGCACAAGCTAATTTTTTACTAGGTGATTTGGGTCTTAGGGCTATATTAGTATATTTTGACAATTTGGAGCAGATGAAAACATAAAATACAAGCAAAAGTGATACAAATGATATCAGCTAGAGCACACAATATGGTAGAATCTGTAAATACCAGAAAAATAAGTTAATTAGAGAAACAGCAATTGATACCCGGGAAAAGTAATTATCAAAAGTATCACAATAAGATATTAATTTAGGGATGAAAGGAAAGAAAAGAAGAAAGCAAAGATGGAAAAAATAGGGTAAAGCTGAAGGAAGACAAGACGAAGTGAAAGGAGAGAAAAGGATTTCCCAAGGATTCACCCAACACCCAAGACAGCATTAACCAGACAAATCAAAAGGATATTGTTCCACCAACCCCTCTGAGGCCATTTCCATGTACATATCTAGAGCCTTCCATACACCATTAGATATAGAAGGAGAGAGATGAGCGTGATCAACTGAAGTATGAGCACTTCGTAAGAAGGAAACCCATGCCCACCAAGTATGGTAAGAAACTGAAGAAAAAGATTTCCACTCCATGAGAATTACTTTGACTGCAATAGTTAGTAAAAGATCCAACAATTGTAATTCCATGGAATCTAAAGGCAAAGGGACCGAGGCTGCCAACGGGCCTAAAAGAATTAATGGGAAAGAGAGTTGAAACTTGATATTAAAGATAATCATGAGGTGTTTGTGAATTAAACCCCAAAAGGGTTTGAGAAGAGAACAATCAAAAAACATATGCTGAAAATCGCCTGGTGCAAGATCACAGCTCCAACATCGATTGTCTTCTTTGAGATTTAACTAATATAAACGAGTGGGAGTCCAGTGGAGAAGCTTAATAGAGAAAAACTTAGATTGCATTAATGAGGGGGCAATTTTATTACGAAGAGAAAGCTTACCAATATCTTGCCAAGTGTCTGAAGAAATATGATCGGTAACACCATGATCAAAATGATGCAGCCATTTTTGCTGTGCAACAGTCTGGGAAGGAAGTGTAGAAGACGACAAAAATTTATAAATCCTAGATGCTACATGACCAGACCTAATCCATAGTTGAAAAAGCGTAATCATAGAGGAGGAAGGATGAAGGTGTACTTTAGCAAGTGCTACCTTTATCTTAAGAAAGGTATAAAAGTCTAGATTAGATAGAGAAAATTGTTGAGCCAAGGTAGAGAACGGGAGAGGATCATTGTTGGAACCATAAAGATGTTTAACAAGTGAGATACCTTTCCCAGCCCAGTAAGACGTCAAGTCTGGATTAATATTAATTTTAATTTTGGAATTCCGCCAAATAGATGACCATCTAGTTTTATGCAGTGGAATCGCCACTCTCATATCAACCTTGCGAACCGCAGCAATTGTGTCTAAAATAATAGATCTAGAGAATGTAATAGAAAGGGTATTCGTGGTTAAAAAAGAGGCAGTCGGAAGAGGGGAGGCCAATTCCTGTTCTATTAGCAACCAAGCTGGAACATGAATAGAGGGAGAGGAAAACCATAACGCACCCTGAGAGGCCAGAAAAGCAGATTGATATTTCCCCCAATCAGGAAGATTACATCCTCCCATATCATAGGATTTCCGCAAGAATTTATAGGCAATTCTAGCCCTTTTGTTATTCCATAAAAATTCAATAGATCCAGATCGTGAAAAAAGGCATCAGAGAGCTTTACCGGAAGCATAGAAGAAACAAAATTAACAATGGGTGTTATCATCATTTTAAGAGTTTGGAGTCGGCCCCACCAAGAAATATGCTTCGGAGACCAATTTTCTAAAAGACTTCGCACCTTAAGAATAGTTTGAGATTCGTTATAAGTAACCGTAGCATAAAGGGTGGAACAAAAATATATCCCCAGATATTTTAGTTGCTTAGATTGCCACTTAAAGCCCGCCGAACCCATGTGAGAGGAGAAACAGTAAGCATTTAGGGGGAACATCTCTGTCTTATCTTTGTTCAGGGTATATCCTGAAACCTTTGAGAAAATAGAAATCGTATGAGAAATAGCAGGGATGGCCAGTGCAATAAAATCCGAGAAAATGAGAACATCATCAGCATAAGCAGCTGTTTTTATCTGATGAGATCCAAAAGAGAACCCCTTAAAGTCTGGATGTACGTCAATCATTCTGAGAAGAGGATCAGTGGACAACAAAAATAAAAGAGGAGACAAAGGACATCCTTGTCTAGTACCCTGACGAAGGTTAAAAAAAGGACGACGTAGCTCCATTCACTCTTATGTTAGCTCTAGGTCGGGAGTAAAGAGACATAACCATACGAATAAAGGACTCACCAGGGTTATGTGCACATAAAACAGCTCGTAAAAAAGGCCAAGAGACCTTATCAAAGGCCTTTTCAGCATCAAGGGCCAAGGCCGCCGCCAGAAAATTAGATCGCTTGGCGGAACCAAGAATATGACAAAAAGTACGAATATTATCACGTGCAAGACGCCCCTTTACAAAACCTGTTTGGGAAGGATGAACCAATTGAGGAATAAAGGACTCTAAGCGTTTAGCTAAGATTTTAGCAAAAATCTTAGCTTCCATGTTAAGAAGGGAAATAGGACGAAAATTCTTGGGGTCTGAATGATCTTTCCCTTCTTTGGGGATTACTACAATAGTAGCATCAGCAGCGGAACCAGACACAGAACCATCTTTAATAAAAGCATCAAAGACGGATTGAAGTTTCGGAACAATCACGGAAATAAAGGTTTTATAAAACAAAATAGGATATCCATCAGGACCAGGAGCCTTACCGGAGCGAAATGATTTCGTCAGAGGTAATCGGACCATTCAATGAGTTATTATCTGCCTCCGATACAGCTTCCAAAGGAATTGACTTCAAAACTCCTGGCATTGTTCAAAAGAAGCTTGAGTAGAAGGGGTATATAACTTATTATAGAAATCGCGAAAGACCTCAAGAATTTCCTCAGGTTGAAATTTTTTCTTACCAAACTGGTCAGTAATAGAAGAGATTTGGGAAGATTTACAAGAAGATTCCTGGAACTTTAATGTAGCTGCAAGAATCTTGCCCGCACGATTTTTTAAAAGCAACTTCTTAGATTTCTGAGCCTGAAGGCCAATATGAGCTCTCTTAGTGACTATAGCATTGTACGTATATTTTAAATTCTTAATAGATTGGAGGCAGGACTTATCCTGAGAATGTCGAAAAAGGGATTCCTGACGTTTAATCTCATCTGCTAAATCCGTGAGCTCCTTTTTAACGGCTACGTTTCTCCTTGACATACACTTAATGACCTGACCACGGAAAGTGCATTTAAAAGAGTCCCAGAGAACAACAGGGGAGCTAACTGAACCAACATTCTCAAGAAAAAACGTCTCAATATCATTGGAAAACTCTCGAACCTGGGAATCATCATGTAAAATTTCTGTGTTTAGTCTCCACGAACGAGATCTTGCCCTAGGGGCAAAAGACATAAGTGTGAAAGTCACTGCGGCATGGTCTGAAACCAAAATAGGATGAATAAGCGGAGAAGAAGAAGATTGCACAAGAGAGGAGTGAACCAAAAGATAATCAATGCGTGAAAAGGACGAATGAGGGGAAGAAAAAAAGGAGAAGTCACTGCCAGTGGGATTATGAAGACGCCAGACATCCTGAAGATGGATCAGAGAACACATATTAATCAGTTGTTTATGTGCTTGAGGGGGACGAAAGTTAAAGGCAGAATTCCTATCCAAGATAGGATCCATTAGTAAATTAAAGTCTCCACCTACAATAAGATTGCCAGAATGAGGTGTGTCATTTAGCTTTTTAGTGATTGCTTTCCAAAAAGACGGGTCCTCCTTGTTAGGGGCATAAATATTCATGACAAAGAGATCGGCATTACCATCGGACACCTTAGATAGCAACCACCGATCCTTTGTATCCTGTTCAGAGGAAACGATAGACAATCCAGAGTGTTTAGAAATTAAAGTAATTACCCCATTTCTTTTACCACAAGCATCTGAACAAGCAACATCAGAGACCCATTCTTTCTTCAGAAATAACGCCTCCTTGGCAGAGACCTTTGTCTCTTGAAACAGGACTAGATCCGAAGAAAGAGATTTGCAGTAGTCTAAAATCTTTGACCTTTTAACTGGGTGATTTAACCCTTTAACATTTAGGGAAAGTATATTCAATCCAGACATATAGCCATTGACAGGAGAAAAAGATATTTCATATATGATATATGCACTACAACATCCAGGAAAACCCGCCACCAGACACTAGAAACCAACACGAAACAAGGAGAATTCAAAGAGGAAATCCAAAGAGAAAAGAAGAAAGAAAAGGAAAAAGAAAGCAAGGAAATAAACAGAAAGAGAGAGAGAAGGGCCCATAAGGCAGGTCTGAAAAAGACCAAATTCATACAAGGGGGAGCATGGGAAAATGAGCAAGGGAACCAACCAGAGGAATAAAAAACATCAGCATAAATAGCCCCAAAACAGTACATAGCTGATTATACAGATTTAAAAAGAAGAACTGTCTAAAAGATATGAACTGGAATTAACTATAGTATTCTGGAAACAGAACAACATGAAAGTCTATAAAGGCAACACGTTTAACCAAGTTGATAAATAGGTAACAGCTAAAATAGACCATAAAAATTGGGAAAGGCAGAAAAAAGAAAAAAAACAAATGCAATCAATAAGAGCTGATGAAAAATGTGCTAAAAGCTAACATTAC
Organism: Triturus cristatus; assembly: GCF_964204655.1. Classification (NCBI taxonomy): domain Eukaryota; kingdom Metazoa; phylum Chordata; class Amphibia; order Caudata; family Salamandridae; genus Triturus; species Triturus cristatus. Next base: position 1,513,009,464 of record NC_140589.1, read on the forward strand.
TATTAGGTAGAGCGAAACCAAAGCAGACATCATGAAGAGCAAAAGAAAAAGAATAAAGAGAAAAGAAAGTTTCACATCAAAATTTGACGAAAATAAAGAAGTCATACAACGGGATAAGAAATGGACCAGGACCTAATATGTCGAAAGACAAACTGGGAAGGAAAAGAGTAATAAGGACGACACGCGAGCAGGAGTGAAATCAAACCAACAAGAGACGCTGCCACGAAATATTGGAAGATTCAAACAGTAAAACTAACGACAATAAAGACCACTACACCGTAACGATAGGAAGGGAGCACCAGAAGACGACAAAAACACACCAAAACCAATGGACACTAAGACCACCGCGCAGATCTAAAAGCAACTAAACTTAATAGATCTGACAAAGAAGAAAACACATTGCAGTATGTATAACCGCATCAGGTGCCAGAAGAGCCAGGAACATGTGAGGCCTCCGTTTGAAGTTCCATCTGTAGCTCCATCTGATTATCCAAAAACAAGGCCAAGTCAGCAGGTTCATCAAAGATTCTGGAGTGACCTTTGAAAGTAATGCGGAATTTTGAAGGGCCAGCAAAAGAAAAGGGGATATTCATCTCAGATAGACGCTTCCAGAGATTAAGAAAGCCCTTCCTCCTTATTACCGTGTCTCTGGCAAAGTCTTGTGAAATTGAAATGCGATGGCCATTCCACGAGACAACTCTAACCTTCCGCATATGGGCCAAAATTTGTTCTGTGTGCTGATGGCGCAGTGGCTTAAAAATTATCGCTCTAGGTTGAGTAGCAGACTTAGGGCGAAAGGTAGGGACACGGTGTGCACGTTCCAGCTCAAACTCTCTTTGGAAAGAAATTTGCAGCGTAGAGGGAATCCATTGATAAAGGAAATCAATCAAAGAAGATGCATCTTTCTCAACATCTTCCGGAAGACCAAAAATGCGCAGATTAGATCTACGGTTACGATCTTCTTGCTCAGTGACGTCTTTCCACAATGCCGCCATTGAGCGCTCTAACTGGCAGAGAGATCTAGATTGCTTTTGCATGGAATCCTCTGCGCCACTAATACGTGCTTCTGTGTCTGAAACACGAAGGGAAAGGGCCTTGAAATCATTCCTGATGGCTAACACCTCCACTTGCAGTAAATCTGTGTTAGTCTTGGTAGACTGCGCAATTTCATGGACCTCATTAAGGCGCGTCAGGATAGTCTCAAGAGTGGAGTTAGGGTCCTTTTGAGCAGACTCAGGTGTAGGGGAGACCTGTTTGGACCTCTTAAGGGACGCTTTAGAGTCCTTTGGGTCTTTAGCATTTGGTGACGGGCCCATATTCGCAGCCATAGAACACACCACCTCAGCAGGAGCAAAATACACCCCTTCAGATAGATTAAGGAAATGAAATGCCAAGGGATGTATAAAAACTCAATATGTAATCAGGAAAAGAACAAAAATGGAGAACGCACCCTCAGCAAGAAGAACAGGACGATAATAATTGCGGGCTAACAAGGTCAGGAAAAGAACCACCTCACAAAAATATCGTGCCCTGCAGGAACCAAGAGGACTCCTTCCGACCTCCAAAAACAGCTAAGAAGCAGGAAAACATAAAGCAAAGAAGCCTCATATAAAGGCATTGGCGGTGTTCTGAAGAGAAGAAAACCAAAAATATGCTCACAAACGGCAGCAAAGCAGCAGGAGGGAAGAAAAAATCAAATTAGCCTAATAAAATGTGAGAAAACGTCACCAGCTCTTGTTTGTCCTCATTTCTGGCCAGTCCGTAGCAGTAGCGTCGTCATGCTGAGGAGAAAAAAAAACTCCGCCAGTGAGGAATCAAAATGGCGGCCGCTCGTGAAAACACCGAGCACCACAGACGTCCCAAATGTGGTCACCGGCAGCTCCAAAGTACAGGAAACCTCCTCAAAACACACTGGGCAGCATCGTAAACATGATGCCAACTTCTGGAGTGTACGGGGCCGTCCGCAGCGGCAGCAAAACCTCCGTCGGCCGTTGTTCAGCACAGAGCTCGAGCGCAGACCGCCATCACGCAGCGGCACGCAAGCCACGCCCCCCTGACGACAAGAGTTTACCTCAGCTGGAGGTAGGTGAGGACATGTTTAAAAAATACTTTGAGGAAGGCTCTAAAACTTCCATTTAGGAGGCGGTTGAGGCAGCAATGTCCAAAAGAAAAAGAGGTGCACTCTCTGAGTGTATTTTTCAATTTCAAATGATGAGAGACCTTTGAACCCCAAGAGATGTAGAAAGGCCCTATTCAAATCAAGGCATTTAAATAGACCTAGGAACACAGGGTCAAGGACATTTAGGGAGGACACCCAGTCCTCTATATGTGGTAGCCTAAGTGCTACAATATGCTATGGTAGCTGCCGTGCTACAAAAGACTATGGTGTCTGTTGCAGCACAAAACGCGATGGTGTCCTTCACAGCACAATAGAGAACCAGTACTCACAATGCCTGGATGTGTTCAACATCAATGAGGATAATGACACAGCGTTGGACAAATGAGACCCCAGATGCCCTTGATGGGCTGGATGATGACTTTCAGGGGACTTCTGCTACCAGGCTGGAAAAGGACCCTTTGGGCCCAGACAAGTTTAGCCCTCATACAATCAAACATCCTCGTAACACTGAGTGGTAGTAGCTCAGCCATGTGGCAAAATTCATTTAGCAGTGGATTAGATGTCCCCTAGAAAGACAATACCACAGTCTGATGCGGGACGAGTGCTCCAGACCGCTGCTGAAAAATAAGGCAGGACAAACACCTAACTTGGACCCAGAACTAATTATATTCTTATTTAAGTCAGATAAAGACCCACGGAAGTTCCTGGAACAGGGCCTGAAGCAGTACCAGGACCTATTACTTGATGTGTTGGTCCCTCTGGCTCGTATTTTGGATATGGTAGAAGATTCTTATATTAATTACTCCATTATAGACCAAGACCTTCTTAGAGGTTGAGGCCAGCAGGCTGTCTGCATGCTGGGAAATACGAACACTTGTCTCATAGCGGAAAGAAAGAAGGCCATCTTTATGAGGATGAGCTCAAAACTCACTTAGTGAGCTAATAGAGAAGCTGAGGATAAACTAGGAGCCTCCTGTTTGGTCAAGATTTCATAACATTCCTCTGCAAATGTGTGTCTACATTCACTACTTTAAGCAAAGTTCAGTATATCCTATGACGTGTATTTGGGTAACGTGTTTTTGGAAGGGCTGATATGTGGGAACTGGTTGTCGGCCGAGGTGGAACGAGAAGGCCCCAGTTTTATGCACAGCGCCAGTACAGTCAAGGAACCAGAGGCTACGATCCAGGTTACCAAGCCTCACCAGGATTTTACCCAAAGAAGGGTTGATCGAGACCAAGAGGGGAGAGAGCTAAATCAACAACTTCTGATGGTAGGTGGAACAATTTTTGCTGTCCCTAATAAAAGTAGCCAGAAGGTTGAGACTTTTTACTGACAGATGGGAGAAGATAACAAGCGACCTCTGGGCTCTGGAGGCAATCTCAGGTTTCAAAATAGACTTTTGGGTGAACCCAATTCAGAATTCTCATCCCAGAGAGATTTGTTTCAACAAGGAGAGTATGGCTTTAGTGGCTATTGAAGTGGTCCAAATGTTACAAAAAGGTGCAATAATAGAGGTGGTGGGCACTCAAGATGGTTTTATAAGAGCAATTTTTCTAGTACAGAAAAAAGACAAGGTATAGTGTCCAGTGATAAATTTGAGGGGCCTCAACAGGTTCTTGGTCTATTGCCATTCGAAGATGGAATGAATTCATCTTCTTCCCGATATCCTTCAGGAGGGCTGATGGCTGATTTTTATATACTTACAAATAAAGAACAATATATGCACTGAACTTGCGATTTCTGTTGCACCTTCCTTACAAAGCAATTTTATCTTCTCTGGATTCCAGTGGCGCTAAACAACTGCAAGGGCCGGAAGTGGATGCACAGGACTATACAATATATTACGACAGGGATTGAGGTGCTGAACCTGTGGTCAGCCGTTGGGAGCTTTTATGTTTAACCCTTCAGGAGGGAGACTGGTTTGTAAAACTAGATCTGAAGGATGTGTATTTCATGATTTCCATGGCAGAAAGTTCCCAGAGGAATCTCTGTTTCAGGTTGAGAGGAGTAACAAATCAGTTTTATTGTCTTCCCTTTGGGCTTTCATCCACACAATATTGATTTATCAAAGTTCTCAGACCTGTGGTAGCCTTCTCGAGGGAAAGAGGAAAGCGGTTGATGATATATCTGGACAATATTTTACTGAAGAGCCAGGTCAAATAAATGCTGTTAGTTCAGATTTGTGTGACAAAGGATCTCTTAGAGCAGAGCTTTCCAAACTGTGTGTCCCGACACAGTACTGTGTCGCCTGCAAATGGTGGGTGAGTCGCGGGATGACACTGGTATTAACAGGCACTTAGCACATAACTGCTGCTAATTAAGAGGCATTCCTTTGAAAGCTTTGTTTTCACTATGCCCAATCTATTGCATAACTTCTCCCAGTAAATGAAGTACTCAGGTGCAGCTGTGTGTGTGCCTTGGAAGCTGGGGTGATGTGACAGAGGGAGACAGACAGAGGGAGACAGAGGGACGGAGACAGAGGGACGGAGACAGAGGGACGGAGACAGAGGGACGGAGACAGAGGGACGGAGACAGAGGGATGGAAACTGAGGGAGACAGAGGGCGACAGACAGACAGAGGGAGACAGACAGAGGGAGGAGGGCGACAGAGGGAGGGAGACAGAGGGAGACAGGGAGGGAGGTAGACACACAGAGGGAGGCAGACAGGGAGAGAGAGAGAGGGAGACAGAGAGAGGGAGGGAGAGAGATAGAGAGAGAGAGAGGAAGAGATAGAGATAGAGAGAGGGAGGGAGACGGAGAGAGATAGAGAGAGAGAGAGAGAGAGAGAGATGTGTGTATGCCGGGTCTGGTGGCTCAGTGGACGAAGGCATCCGCTGCAGGGGCCTGTGTTCAACCTCATGGTCTCAAATTTGCTTGAAAATGCACCATTTGCCCACTTTTATTTAAAAAATTTCTTCCGGGGGAGAACCTCCCCTGAACCCCCCTTAAGTGGTTCGGGCTCGCTTGCTACGCTTGCTCACTACACTGCCTTACTGTGTCCCAAAATTATGCATCTCCAAAAAGTGTGTCACCAACATGAAAAGTTTGGAAAGCTGTGTCTTAGAGAGTCTAGGTTTCATTGTAAATGTGAAGAAGTCGGTCTTGATACCCAGCCAATCCTTGGAGTTTCTAAGCTTTTAGGTAGATACCTTACAAACGTATCAAGAAGGATCCCTTGCTAGTGAGGAAGGGTTACGGGGGGACCGAGAGCCTGATTATGAGGTCCAGAAGCCTGTGCTCCTATATAGAATTCAAATTAGAAAAAGGAGCTAGTGTTCTAGGAAAGGATAGAGAGGGAGGCACAGTCTCTCAAAAGGTGGAGAGTGTCTGGGTCTGGGTACTGAATGGGGACGGTCAGTGAGACTGTTTATGGTGCCCTCACACATCCCCTAGGGGATGTCATGCTTCATCTTGGGGCGGTGCTCTTCGTCGTGCCGGCGATGCAATGCACTACGGGTCCCCCGAAGGGTGACTTTGCTAGAGATCTTTTAAGAGGCTGCCGTATGATGAGTGTAGGTGAGGTGGTATGTAACGTGAAGTGGTGGGGTGTGAAACGAAGGATTAAATCTGGTAAGGGAGATCCTGCACTATACTTTAATGAGGGGATTGCCCTTCCAGAGATAAAAACCTATGGCAGGTGGGTGCTACCTTAGGGTTTGAAAGGAACCCTGGTAGTCAGGATCCTGAGACTGGATAGGGGAAGTCTCCTACTGTCTCAGGGGAGGGACCTAACTATGGTCACTCCTTCAAAAAAAAGAATCACATGTTTTGCACCTAAACTGGTCATAGGGCTCCATGGCACTTCATCAGGACAAAAAACATATATAAGGTGGACAAACTACCACACAGTATGTTGGTGCCCCTGAATGCTACCTACTGTGTGTGTATTGTTCCTGGTCCGACCTTTAGGGAGGGAAAAACAAGGTAAAAGAGAAGATTCAAAATCTGGTAGAGCAGGCAGAGATCCACGAGTGATATCCCCAAGTACTGGACTCAGGTAGTGGTACCCCACCCATATAGAAAAAAGGCGCAAAGAGAGCATATAAAAATGCAAAAACAATTGCGTATGTGATCAAAAAGTATAAAAGACACAGGTGAATACCGCTGTAGAGTGCCCACAAGGTGAGCCGCCACAGTGATGTCCCCAGGAGACGTTGTCACTGTGACTCTGGTACCCACAGTTACCAATGGACTCCCTCCTTTGTGTCAGGGATATGTATCTAGGGCAATAAAATTAAATCAATAGATTGGGAATGTTAAAACTAGCGCTAGTGTTAGTCTGAGAATATTACAGATTGTATGTAACGTTGGATGTGTGGCTCGAAGCAGGTTGCTGTCGCCAATGAAATTGCCCCATATAGTAGATGATCACAGGGATAATCCCCGCTATGCTCTTGCAGGTCTAAATGTTTCATAGGTTACTGGGAACCACAAGAATGTCTGGCTCACAGGTGTATCCCAGTAATAGAACAGTAAGCCCCATAAGCGTACTAGGTGGAGGAAGGACTGAAGTGTTTTTAAACATACAAGAGGTACGCTGAATTAAAAATGGGTTGAGTATACTTCAAGATATATTTCATATTCACTCTGGCACATAAAAAACAGCACCGAGTGTACTTTCCTGAGCTTAGATTTACAAGAACTCCCAGGACTAGATTAGATTCCCTTGGTTGAGTCTGCCAGGTTGGCATTGCTCCTAACGCAGTCTGAGAGTTTGTCAAATGATGAAGCAAGCCAAAATAATTTGAGGGTGACACAACCTCTCAAAAATCTTTTGATGACCCACAACCAGGAGAAGTGAAATATCCCTAAGAGGACACAGTTGATTTCAAACACCCTCAAGTCTCTTTCTTGTGTTGTATAGTTTTTGAAGGATATACTTGAGATGGAACCTTCCTTAGTCTCCCGATAGGGATCTATCGTGGACCGGTACAAACCTGCTTGGTGGATCCAACCTGCGTTCTATCATGGCCAGTCTGAAATCATGTCTAGTTCCAGTCAACCGCAAACAATGATTACTTTTCTATGGCCCTTTTTGCCTAATAGCTGAAAAAAATCATATATCTCTGGTTTCCCTCATTGGATTACTGTTGTTGTGTTATCATTTTGTTTATTTTTATAAACTGTAGCAGTATTTGTATTGTGTTGTGTTTTTGATTTCTTAACTGTTTTGTTACTTCTACATACTTTATTTCCTCTAAGTTAAGCATGTCTGCTCTGTGGCGTAGCAACCAGTGGATGAGCTCAGATTAAATGTATCGAAACATTTGCTTGGACACTTTATATCTTGTGGTGGTGTTCCATCCATTGCAAATATAAATTCACGTTTTTACAACTATGTCCTTTATAAATGTGCCTTATGTATCCCGGAAGCTTCCACCACAGCTTTTTATGCTTGCTTCAGTGTTTGTGTGTTTTACCTCTCATTTGCATAAGAGAAGCTTACACAAGGGCTGGTCAAGTTATGCATTTTCTTCACATATGGGAAACTTGCACTGCTACTGTCCAAGATGTACCTGCAGTTTTGGGATGGAAGAGAGCTTGCACAGCCCTGTATGTCTGAGTAAAAACTTGCAAATGTCACAAAAATAATATACAAGCATACATATATCTGCATACATTGAGAGTCAGTTCAGTTCATACGTCTTTATTTCGATATTATTTCATCATAAAAGACATGCGATAAAACATTCCACTCATGACTAAAAACTCCAGATGTCAAAATTACACAAAATAATAAAAGATCAGGAAAATAAGATAAAATACATACAAGAGTTAATTAGCACAAATCATCACTAATAAGCGGAGTTAAACATATTATACACAATAAAATAGGATTAAAAGGTATAAAAAAATGTCGGTTAAAGACGTGTTAAAAATATGTACTTGTTATAAGGGGCTATTTAGCCACTATTACAATGTTGACTGGCTCTAATAATCCATGTCCAACCCAGAAATTTTGCAACGGCTATGGCCACTGGAATCGATGTATTAGTCCTTAAGAGTCATAATGCCTCCTGGCTCACCCGAGTTTTCATGTTTTTACAGATGGGTTTGAGCCATTTTCCTCGGGGGGCTGAATAGGATGGGCAAACAAAAAATACATGGCCTATGGACTCTTTTTTATCCCTGCACCAAGGGCAGTACTCATTCGTCTGGCCACGCCATGTAGATGTAAAGGATCTCACTGGAAGTGACCCCACCCTAAACTGATGGTATAGTTTTCTATCACAGCTCTTTACAATTACATCCCAATACTCCTCTAAAGAGGGAGTGATCTTGTGTTCCAGGAATCTACCAGAAAGAGAAGTGGGATCTGTCTGGACAATATGTTGATAACGTATAGTCGCCCAGTACTGTTCTTTAAAATCCTTTTTTGAAGGAAAAATGCTATTACCGGGATCCGACCATAACTGATCATGGCCCATGTTTACCAGTATCGATCTCACATTTCTATACCAAGGGATGTTAGCAGATCCCAAAATGGATCTAACATCTAATATCTCCTTTGCAAAAGTAGCAAGTGCAGGTGTTGACCAGATCCTTCTCCACAGAGCAACGGATCTATACCGTGCCACTTCGTCAATAGGGTAACAACCCAGGTCTAGTAACAAGGGCTTCAAGGGACTAGATTGGGGCAGGCCTATTAGATTACGAAGAAATTTATTTTGGACTTTAACCAAGGAGGACAAGTCTGAAGAGCCCTATAAATCTGCACCATACATGATTGCTGAACTTATTTTAGCATTATAAATTCTTAATGCAGGGCCAATCCTTTTGGTTGTAGAGGTTCTTTGTTCCTTGATTAATGTACCAGATAGTTGGGCAAATTTCAATGAGAGGACATCAACCTGTGGTTTCCATCTTAACTTATTTTCAAGTACAATCCCTAAATATGCCATAACTTCCACATGTTCTAGTTCAACACCATTCATCCTAACGTGACCCTTCTGTGGCTTATTTCTAGTAAACACCATAAATTTTGTCTTGCTGACATTGACTTGAAGGTCGTTGTCTTTACAAAACTCTTCAAACTTGTTTATGGCGAGTTGGAGCCCCTTTTGAGTCTTGGATAGAATGAGGGTATCATCCGCAAAGATGAGAAGTGGGAATTTAGTACTACCTAAAATAGGGGCATCAGTGGGAGTGTCTACAAAGTACTGTACGACCCTGTTGATAAATAACAAAAACAGAGTCGGTGCAAGGACACATCCCTGGCGGACGCCACGGGTGACTGGAAACCTCTCTGTTATCTGTCCTTGCCTGCCCCATCTCACCTGGGCAAAGATAGCCTCATGTAATCTTATTATTATATCCAGGAGTGCTGACGGCATTCCCATGTTCCTTAGGGCAGCCCATAGCTTTTCTCTTGGTACGAGGTCGAATGCAGACTTTAAGTCTACAAACGCTGCGTAAATAGTTCCACCGCCCAAGGTCACCACCTTCCAATATATAAGAAGGAATCTAAACACCTGGTCAATTGTACTGACACTGGGTCTAAATCCTGCTTGCATAGGAGATAATATATTCTCAATCTCCATCCATTCAAGGATTTTAACCAACACCATCCTAGCTACAACTTTCTGAATTGAATCTATTAGACTTATAGGGCGATAGTTTTCCGGGGCCGAGCGTTCCCCCTTCTTAAATATAGGTAACATTTCCGCCCCACGCCATGAATCCGGAATTTGGGCACCACTTGCAATGGCATTAGCTATAAAAGTGAAATAAGGGACCCAATTCAATAAATCAAATTTGAATAAGTCGGCCGGGATACAATCAATTCCAGGGGCTTTACCTGCTTTAATCAAACCCAGTGCAAACTCTGCATCAGTATTCTCAAAAACTATAGGTGGACAGAACAGTGATTCACTTAACAAAAGAGCAGGTAAGCCACTCACAGTTTCTGGTTCACTACCCCTAAACTGGTGCTCAAAATATTCTACCCACACTTCTGGCGAGACAAAATTCTTCGGGATCTGACAGTCCTGATTACTACCCCATTTGACTATCTGTCAAAACTTAGTCTGGTCCTTTGATTTACTGGCTTCATACAAGTCCAGCCAATGCAAATCATCCCATTCTCTCCTTGACTCTCTTTGTACCTTTTTATACGCAAGCCTTGCCATCCTAATTTCTGGTACATCTCTAGATTTTAAGGCTTTAATCAGGTGAGTATGTGCCTGTCTACAGGAATTATTATACCATTTTTTTCCTGTTTTTGGGACCTTTAAGTTCATGGGTTTATAACTTGTAGTGAAAAGACATTTTAAGACACCAAAGAGCTTGTCATGCTGACCAATTATGTACGATAATTGGTTCAGCGGGTCAACCAGAGCTTGCAAAGCAGATAAAGTGGAAGAGACCTCTAATGAAGTTCTGTCTAATATCATAGGATCCTCCACTATCCTACTCCACCTAAGCCTTCTACTGTCATTTGTTAGAATTGCCTCTGCAGTTGTACACTCGGTCGGAATTAATCTCCTTAGGCAGTCCTTTAGATTTATACCAAGCACTAACGGGTTATGGTCGCTCTCAGGTCGAGCCATTATTAACATATCCTCCAATAGCACCCAGTGCTCAACCCCGATTAGTATATAGTCAATTCGACTAGTACTAGTGCCGTTGTCAAATGTGGCCCGGCCTTCTTTATCAGAATGTGATCGGCCATTAACCGCTCTCAACCACCACTCAAGACACAAACCCATCCATTGTAGTGCAGCCTCTGTCCCTCGCTTAATCGGTTTTAATTCGAGGGGAGGGATATTCCATTGCACATCTTCTTCAGCAAATATGTCCACTCCCTCATATTGGAGTGGTTCGAAGGTACAATTAAAATTCTCCGCCACTACCACAAACTTATCCCTACCGATATTATTAAGGAGGATATCTAATTCTCTAATAACCAATGGACTACGTCCCCCAGGGAGTCCGCGAGCATATATGTTGACAATAAAAATCTCCTGGAGGTTTGGACTCGTCAGCATAATCCCAAGAATATCAGGAGTATCCACTAACACTTCATTGATCCTATAACTGAGTGACAGGCTCACCCAAATAGTTAATCCCCCAGAAGCTCTGCCCATTCTACCCCTCTGGGCGGGTTTGTAGAAATTAATATACCCATGTCTATAAATAGGATCAAGGGCCCAGGTTTCCTGAAATATTAAAATATCCTGGTTGTCCACAAAGTCAGCCCACTCTCCTAGGCCTACCTTGCTTTTCAGCCCCGCAATATTCCAGGAAGCTATTTTAAGCGGGGTATTCATACTAGGGGATTGAGAATTATCGATAGCCTGGAGACTAATACTCGATAACCCTCCACTCTCCAACAAGGAATCCCTGTCTGTAAATATCCTGGTTGGAAATGCGGACTGCCCCTTTCCTTGCACACTCTCCGATATCGCCGGCACCAACTCCAATGGGCTACCTAAAATTAATCCATCAGGGACAGCTACTTCCCCCCCTATGGTACCAATCCCTATGGAGACTGCTTCAGGATTCATCGGCCAACTATTTTTACCGTGCCTGTATGAAAGTCAATCTACCCCCTCTAGACCTATAAGGGGCTCGAACCGGTTAGACAAGGGAAGGTGTCGCTCTATCTGGACTACAGGATTTCCCCCCGGGTGTCTTCTCCTATATGGATTGAAAGGTAAGTGGGAAGAGCCACTCGTTGAGCGAGGGTAGAAATAATCAAGACCTAAGGATTGTATATCTCCCTCCCTCCCAAATGTTGGCTCTCTGCGGATAAAATCAACCACCCAAGGGTCCCTAAAATTCACAATGACACAGTCACCCTCTAAGTCCTTTGGACATTGTCCCACCCAATTCACCCTTCTAACACAGAGTATCTCAGTGTTAGAGAAGGGAGGGAGAGTTCTTGTCTTATTAAGCCAAAATATGACTTTATTTTTTAGCTCTCTATCTGATTCTTGTTTATCCTCCCCCAATGAAGGGATTCCCACCAGAATGATAGTGTAAGGTGTGGATTCTGGGGGAAGATTAACACAAGGCACACGCTGCTTGTTTTTCTCCTTCTCCAACCGAGAATACCCAGTTAGCCCACTAACTGGAACTGGATCTTGCAGAGCAACCTTTGTTTTAGACACCGCCCCCGCCCCAGTATGCCTAGCCTGTGTGGTAACTATAATGGTTTTGCCTACCTGGGGAATATCCGTACTATGTTGTACTTCTTGGGAATTAGGAATGTCATTTACAACTGATGTTTTAGCACTTGTTCCATTATCTAACCCTGTTTTTTGGGGTCAACAATCAGTACGTTAGGGTTTTCCATTCTTGTAACTAATTTGTTCAGTACGGCTGTGTTTAGTAAAACAAGGTTTTCCAACTTGTCTAATTTCGAATTAATCAACCTTGTTCTCTCCACTAGGGGTACGATCAAGGATTTGATTAGGGTTTCCAGTTTACCCAAAAGACCATCAGCAGCACTACTCGTGGGGGTCTGTTGGGCTGGACCTCTTTTGACCAAAGTTGGGTTTATTGGCTGGGTAGTATCATTAGGGATCAAAGTTTTCCCAGTTTTGTTAGGGATTTTGGGCATTTTAGCAGTTCCACCCTTCTGAGGACCACCCCCTCTTTTCCTTTTGCTTGGTTTGGTATTTACCAGTGAGCCTATTTTTTGGGTTTCGGTAGTGGGTCTATGTGACGGAGAAGGGCTAGAAACTCTACTGAATAGGCTACTAGAAATCATACTGGGTGGAGAATGATTGGGGGTAGAACAATCCGCTGAATTGTCCGCAACCAGAATTGTTGGGCTCGAGCAGGATTGAGATTCCTGGGTAATAATAGGTTTAGGTAATCTTGAGGGGTCAGGGGAGATCACAGTCCCAATGTGGCCTAAGGATGAGCATTTCCCTGTATTGAGATCTAGGGACAGACGTTTCTCAGTAAGAGCAATCTCTTTCTCTAAAATCACTGTTGCTCGTTTTATAAATTGGTCCATTGTTCCACTGACCACCCGACCCGTGGTTGGCAATTGAGCAGTTCTTCCCTTCCCAGAGCGTAATGCCATAACTGGTTGGTGGCAGTACTAAAATACAATGAATCGCAAACAATGAACAACTTAAAAACCAGATTTAAGGGGAATAGCCCAGCCCGGCCTCAAACAACCTCGGACGGCCTCAGACGGTCCTGCCCTTGTCCCGGGCTTCTCCCGGGATGCTCCCGCGGCGCTCCCGCGCAGCGGTATGATCAGCTTGCTATGAAGGGAGGGAGAGTGGTTAGGGGGCGGGGCAGGCATGCAGGGAGAGCGGACCAGGTGGTGTTAATTGGTCAGAAGCACATCAATTCTCCAGTACTGCTACACCTCCTTACGATCACCAGCAACTTGAATGAGTGTCCCTCGGTCTCACAGGAAGCGGCAGGTTTTACTCCTTCGTGGTCAGGGGGCGGGGCAGGCATGCAGGGAGAGCGGACCAGGTGGTGTTAATTGGTCATGCAGGGACTCCTGGGAGATGAAGTCCCTGTAAATACGCTTGCAGCCCTGTAGCCAGTTGAACCCTCACCTTTCCCAAACACAGCGCCTCTGCGCCAGTCCCGGTACAAACACAGTCGGCAAGCCCAAACAATGAAGCGGGACCCGCGGAGCGGGTCCGGCGAGCAGTGGACAAATTCACGGGCAGAAGCACATCAGTTCTCCAGTACTGCTACACCTCCTTACGATCACCAGCAACTTGAATGAGAGTCATTAAGTCATCGCTTTCATCTGTTGGGTCTGTACAACTGTCCTTCATGCTTTGCTTTCACCGACCACAGCATAAATCGTGGGCCAGTGGGTCAGTCCACTTCAGCCATTGGCTCTATAGGACTGTGAGTAGCTGCATTGTCCTGACATGTGCAGACTTGCCTTAAAAGAATTGCAATTTAATGTAATGCCTTCTTGCTAATACTTTACTTTGACTTTGCTTTTTCTTTCCATTGTTTATAATTTTTAAAACATGATTTTGTTATCATTGTGTGTTTAAAATATGTCTTCAATAGTACGTTTTCTCTACATCAGTCAGAATTCTATTTTCCTCCCACTTGTAGTAACTTTAAAAAAGGGTTTATATAACTATAATTTCACTTTGCTTCTTGGAAATACCAATACTGTTAGAATAAAGTTATAGGCGAAAGTTTTTTTTAATTTTTAAATGTTAAATTTTTGCGCAAGCATATGTCTTAGGAACAAGCGTGTTTTCTTTTATTTTCTTCTTTTCATTTTCGTAGTATATACGTGCACTAAAATTTTAAAAACATGAGAGACACTCGAGCGCGCAACCAAGATGGCGGCTCGTTAGAGTTGTTCTGATTCACCCGTCAAACGCCGAAAGATTTTGTGTTGATATAGGCAAGATTAACTTTTTTCTTACAGCTAGGGACGCTTACCTGCTCCTGCAGCGCCATTTCTGACTCCTCATTTCGGCGACGCTGATGATTTAAGGGTCTTTACACTGCCGGCTTCTTCCACCGTAGCCTCCCGTCACCTCCTCTCCTCAGTTCCTGTCAGGGAGGCAGAGTCTCGCACCAGGAGAGGGCGCGGCTTGGGCCTTGGCTCCCTCCCACAGCTGGTTTTAACTGCTGCAATGGTTCACCTCCTCTGTCTTTATTTGTACTGTTGAATTTGGCGGCTTTTCTTGTGTTTCTTAATTTTTCTGAAAATGGAAAGCAAGTCTGTGGCACATAAACGTAAACAGGCTGTTTCTCCTCTGCCTGTCAAGTCAAAATTAGTAGACTCATCAGAACCCTCCCTTCTCACTATTTTGGAGGAATTAAAGGCTGTCAGGTCAAATGCTGACAATATTGCTGTGGGAATAAAAAACATACGGAAAGATATGGCCAGCTTCTCAATGAAAGTTGCTGATGATGAAATTAAATTGCATGGTGATACTATCAAAACTGATAAGCTGTTGCCAATGCTTACAAAAATATCCTCCCTTAGTAATAGATTACTTGACCTAGAAAATAGAAATAGGCAATAAAATCTGCACATTTTCAATCTGCCTGAAGATTTTGAAGGGAGTGACTGCAGACGTTATCTGGGAAACGTGTTACCTAATTTACTGAATCTGAAGTTCTCCGAAAAGTTTGAGATTGACAAAGCCCATCGTATCCAGTCTCACCGTAAACCAGGCCAGACTAAACCCAGGCTAGTTATTTTCAAGGTTCTACGCCATCATTACCTTGTTCTTATTAGAAAAGCAGCACGTGAAATCCCCCCTCTTTTAGTTGATGGGTTGAAGATTTTCATTCACCAAGATTTTGCCAAGGAGACAGTGGCGCTAAGACGAGACTTTGCAGCTTTGCAACCACATTTATGATCATCTGGTTTCAAATATGGTCTCTTCGATCCTTCCATCATGCGTATTTGGAAAGACGACATATCCAAATCTTTTCATCGGCCGGAAGACCTTCAAGCCTTTTTGGATATCATTCTCCTCTTACCATGGACACGTCTGACCCTCCACCTTAAAACTGTCTTAATAATGTCACTATTTGCTATTTTATTGCTGTGTGGTAATTAGTAGGTATTTTTTTTATGTTGCGACAGTTATAATCCTGTTATTATTATGATAATGACTTAACACGGGTGTACTACTATCCTCTCTTCTCTCTTCTTGGATGCACTGTGTGTCTCTTTAATGTTTATGTATGTTCTCTACTATGCTGTATATATGTTTATTTTCTTTCTTTGTTGTCCTATATGTCCCTTGGCTATTTCTCTGGTCTCTTCCAATTCTCCTATTGTTTATATATATTTCTCCACATTTTTTTCTCACTTCCTAAACTATGACTAGTTCTCCTACTTTGAAAATTGTTTCATTGAATGTCAATGGCCTGCGACATCCAGTTAAGAGATTTAACATTTTAGATTGTTTACATAGGCAAAAAGCTGATATATGTTTATTGCAAGAAACTCACATTGACGACACCATATTAATGCACATGCAAAGGAAGTGGGTTGGTCAGATTATCTATTCTCCTGCATGGGGTAAAAAGAATGGAGTGGCTATTCTTTTTTCCAAAAATCTCCAACTGCAAGTTTTAGACAAACAAACTGATGATGCAGGTAGATTTATGTTAGTTAAAATTAAAATTCGAGATACAATTTTCTATTTAGTTAATATTTATGGTCCAACAGCAGATGGTCCTTCTTTTTGGTCCCATATTACTTCTGAGATTCTTCAACTTGGGAGAGTTCCCTTAATTTTGGGGGGAGATTTTAATTTGATTAGCAACTCTCTTTTAGATAGATTATCCTCAACAAAATATACACCTCCTAAAGCATTTCATTTCTTTAGAACGTTATTTAAAAATACTAAATTGGTTGACGTATGGAGATTGCATTTCCCTACACAAAAAGAATTCACATTTTTCTCCATCCCCCACAATTCTCATTCATGTGTAGATTATTTATTGGTGTCTAGAGACTTAGTGAAATCCATAACTCAACCTACTATTGGTAGTATTGAAGTTTCAGACCATGCTATAATTTCCCCTAATTTGCAAGTTGGTAATTTGTCTATGTCTCATTCCTGTTGGCCTTCAAAACACCCATAAAGATACACTTTTAGAAGCCATTCATGAATACTTTTTACATAATTCTGAGGATGCTACCTGTCCTGTTATCAGATGGGATGCCTTCAAACGTACTTTAGAGGTGTTGTTATTTCTATAATGGCACATAAGAATAAGATATTTAATACTAAATTGCCACATTTTGAAAAGCAAATTGCAAAATGTGACTGTTTATTTGTTTCCTCCCAAAATCTTGTTTTTAAAATCACATTGCAGAAACTCCGATATGAATATAATTCAATGCAAAGTACAAGAGCTGGTATTCAGATTGCTAATCAGAAAGCTAAATTTGCTTATAATGCTAACAAGTCCAGGAAACCTTTAGCTAATTACCTTCGCATTAAGAAAGATAGAACTCAAATTCACGCCATCCAAAGACACAATGACACTATTGCTCTATCCACCTCAGACATTTTAGATGAATTTCTTAAATTTTACTCTTCATTATACAGTAGGCCTGATGTAGATTCTCACACTATCGATACATTTTTAACCTCTGCCAAATTACAGCAACTTTCTCAAAATGATCAAATCAAATTGGATAATCCTATCACAAGAGATGAACTTTTAATGGCTATTCGCTCTCTTAAACCCCAAAAATGTCCTGGCCCTGATGTCATACCTGCAGAATTTTATAAAGCTTTTGCAGATACTCTCACCCCTTATTTACATTATTTATTCACTACATTTGCCCAATCTGGTTTTCTCACTGGATCTTTCACGGAAGTGTTGATTATAGTTTTGCCTAAACCATATAAAGATTGGACTAAGGTTTCAAATTATAGGCCTATTTCTTTAATAAATCAGGATTGTAAAATTTTTGCGAAAATCCTAGGTACCAGAATAGCTTGGGTTTTATCATCCCTTATCCATATAGATCAATCTGGTTTTATGTCACCACGTTTTTCTGTCAATAACACAAGACTCCTTTTTCATTTCTTTTTTTTTTAACAAATTTTATTGAGTTATAAAAACATAGGCACAGTGAAGAACCCAAATAGGGCTGCGAATGAACAAATGTGAAATCAGAATTAGAATTTAGCAGGATAGTACATTTCTACATTACGTTAGCAGCATCTGTAAAAATCCCACCTGTCGTGGGGTAATGTGACCTGAAATGGGATAAACCCCCGTACCCCACCCTCCGTCCTGCAGTATGAGTCAGTGAGATCTACTAGATGGTAGCTCTCCGCCCACCATCCATGTAATGTAACTCTGACAAACCCCCCCCCCAACCTTAACTAACCCCTCCTCCCTCCCTCCCAGGCATGCCACTAAGTTAGTAAAGTTTTGCTGTTTGATCTGTGGGCAGGAAAGTGATGCTCTGTGGCCTATATATTCCAGATCTCAAGTTTCGTTGTCAGGGACAGGTGTTCTCTCAGGGTCGAACCGCCCTATCTGTGCTCTGCTCACTAGTCGATCAGTGCCTCCCGAAATCAGTTGTCTGCTGCAGCGTCCCTCCGCTCAGGAGTGCCATCGGTATTGACCGTTGGGTGTTTCACCAGCCCCACCAGTGCCACCCATGCACGCGCTGTCCCCAGGGATTTGTCGCTCCCAGTTTGCCTGGCCATTCGCAATCTACAGGTCCCCTCCGCTTCTTCCCATTTCACTAACTCCCTAGACCATCGGGCTATGTTGGAGCCATTTTTTGCCTTCCAGTGACTGGTGATCTCTCTCTGGGCCAAGACCAACCCCAGGTCTATAAACTTGCTAGTGACTTTGGTCTTGGCAGTATGTGGGAACCAATGTAACAAACAACATCCTGGTGTCAGCCCTCTCTCCGTTGCTGCCGCTAGTTCAGTCGTCACCCCCTCCAGTACTCTCCCAGATGTGGACAGTCCCAAAGCATGTGGAGGAACCCCGCTCCCTCTAGATTACACAGTGGACCCGCTGTTGAAACCCCGAAGTATTCATTCACCTTACCCGGGATGAGGTATGCCCTATGCAACACGTAGAAGTGGATTAGCTGGAAGCGTGTATTCCTAGAACACTTCCAGGCCCGTTCTGCCAATTCCCCCCATGGGTTCTCCTCAATGGGTTCACCTAAATCCTCTTCCCACTTAAGACGCAGGGCTGTCAGGGGCTGTCTCAGTCTGTGAGTAATCCACCTGAAGAGGCACGTGACCGCCTTCATCGTTCCCGCCGCTATTACTACACATTGGCAGGCCAGAGAGGTCTGAGATTGTGCCATCCCTTCTCGCCAATGTTTCCTAATGGCTGCTGTCAGTGCGGCATGAAGAAGAAAGTCCCCTCATGGCAGGTCATGGCTCTCCAATAGGCCATTAAAAGGTAGCAGGTTACCATCCTCAAATAGGTCCCCTATAGTAGTGATCCCTGCATCCTCCCGGACCCGTAGTCTACCCCAATCACCTTCGTGGGGTAAGGCCTCACATATCATCAGTGGGATCTCTGGAGCATAGGGAGACCATCCTATTCCCCATTGGCAATCGCAGCAGCACCCGGGAGAGCAGCACCAAGGGAGGATCCGGCCTATCAGGCACCTCTCGGTGCCGGGTTCATCTTGCCACCCATTTGGTGAACCATTGTAACTGCACTTCATGATAATGGGCAGCTGCATGATGACCAGGGCCACCCTGCGTCACCCCGTACCCCACAAGAATCCTGTAAGCAGTGTGTTGAGCTGCGCGAACACCTTAGTTGGGATTCAGATCGGGAGCATCACAAAAAAATAAAGGAGCCTGGGCAGTGTGTCCATCTTCACCAAGGCAACCCTGCCCGCAACCGAGAACGGGAGCTTTTCCCAAAACTCAAAGCAGGTCTTGATCTTATGTACAGCTCGCCCTATATTGCCCTCCAGCATGTCGCCAGGGTTGTGATATATCTGGGTTCCAAGGTAAGGCAATCATCTAGTTTCCCATGGGACCCCCTCTGCCAGCTGCATCCCATCCGTGTCTGGGTGTGTCGGAAAAAGGATTTGGACCAGTTCACACGAAGCCCCGCAACCTCCCCCAGAGAATGCAGCAGTCCCTTAGCTCCCCGTAGGGCCTCTCCAGAGTCAGCCAGAAACAAAAGGAGATCGTCGGCATACAGCGCTATGAATGTAAGTGTCCCTCCACCATTACCCCCTGGTAGTGACGGCCCGATCTGGCTCCATTGCCAGCGTGAAGAGCAAGGGACAAGACTCCTTTTTCATGTTATCGATAAGGCCTCAACCCTTACCTCTCCTGCTGATCTTTTAGCTTTAGACACAGAGAAAGCCTTTGATAAAGTTCAATGTCAATTTCTTTTTTGAACGCTGTCTTCTTTTAATTTTGATACCAGTTTTATAAAACTGATTTCCACTCTATATGGTTCCACTTCTGCACGACACTTTATTATTAGTCAATTTTCAAGTCCCTTTTCCCTTTATAGGAGGACCAGACAGGGTTGTCCATTGTCACCTCTTCTCTTTTTATTAGCGATTGAACCTTTTCTTTCACACATTCGTAATTCTGTAGCCATTGAAGGAATTGTATTAGCTGATGTGGACCTGAGAACGTCTGCTTATGCAGATGATGTTTTGTTGTGTCTTAGTAACACAGCCACCTCTCCACCAGCAGTGTTAGAGGTAATACATAACTATTCTATTGTCTCTTGTTATTCATTGAAAACTCATAAAACTGAATTTTTTCACTTGAATGTTCACTGTACTCCTTCAATATTGGATAACACTGAAAATATCTGGCAAAAAGGAACACTTACATATCTAGGTATACTATTCTCACTTCCCTTCAAACACTCTGTTACTCCTAACTGTGATTGTTTATTTACAAAAATTACAGAAAATATTCCTCAATGGTCCACATTACATTTATCGTGGTGGAGGAAACTTAAAACCATTAGAATGGTATTAGCCCCAATTATTTTCTACACTTTATCTATGATCCCTATACAATTGTCTCTCTCCACATTCAAAAAAGTTGATCAGCTCATTTCAAAATGTATCTGGAATCACAAACCCCCTCGTTTGGCTTCTGCTAAATTTGAACTGTCTAAACTTAATGACGGGTTTGGTTTACCTAATTTTTTAAAATACTATACAGAGTTTATTTTAAAGCAAGCTTCACTATGGTTCACATGTCCAGACCCCAGCTATTCTCCTAAATGGTTACTGATTGAACACAAATTAGGGGTTGATTCCGATCCCGGGTCGGACAGCTCTCCGAGAGCTGTCCATAGCCTTACCATGCGACAGACACGTACCCTTAGCCGGTCCGTCCTGCAGAGGAAGTACGATGCGCATAACTGCCAAAACCCAGACCGACACATAGGCTGTGAGTCAAGCTCCATTCTCCATCCGAGCCGTAACTCCTAACGCTGAACCGAGTCGCCCGGAAGCAGTATCCATAGCAGTTTCCGGCCTGACAACTACGATGCGTACTTCCTACGTGCCGGACAGGTCACCACGTATGGGACGTCACAGCATCCGGAAAACAAGCATATCAGCTACGATTCGCGCCACAACTCAATACACGGCTACAAGACAGACCAGCTTGCAGCGGGTATGAGACGGAGCAACAAGCAGCATGTACGACACGAACACATCATGAATCCCATCGCGCAGTCATACCAGTACTCTACATCTATGACCAGATCAGGAACTGATGCCGAAGGCGCAGGCGGTAATTCAGACACCTACCACACAAACAAACGACACGTACCCGCAAAATGACACACACACACACAGGAGATCCACATCCTGCCCCTAACAACAGCCCACCATAGGGGTTGTATGGCCAGCACCACTACCACTCCCACCCATAGGGGACCTGTTGCCTATCACTACTGCCACCCCCACTCAAAGGGGACCTGGTGCCCATCACTACTGCCACCCCCAGCCATAGGGGACCTGTTGCCCAGCACTACTGCCACCCCAACTCATAGGGGACCTGGTGCCCATCACTACTGCCACCCCCAGCCATAGGGGACCTGTTGCCCATCACTACTGCCACCCCCACTCATAGGACTTATGTTGCACATCACCCCTGCCACCCCCACCCATAGGGGACCTGTTGCCCATCACTACTGCCACCCCCACTCATAGGGGACCTGGTGCCCATCACTACTGCCACCCCCAGCCATAGGGGACCTGTTTCCCATCATAACTGCCACCCCCACTCATAGGGGACCTGGTGCCCATCACTACTGCCACCCCCAGCCATAGTGGACCTGTTGCCCATCACTACTGCCACCCCCACTCATAGGGCTTATGTTGCCCATCACCCCTGCCACCACCACCCATAGGGGACCTGTTGCCCATCACTACTGTCACCCCCACTCATAGTGGACGTGGTGCCCATCACTACTGCCACACCCAGCCATAGGGGACCTGTTGCCCATCACTACTGCCACCCCCACTCATAAGGGACCTGGTGCTTATCACTACTGCCACCCCCAGCCATAGGGGACCTGTTGCCCATCACTACTGCCACCCCCACTCATAGGGGACCTGGTGCCCATCACTACTGCCACCCCCAGCCATAGGGGACATGTTGCCCATCACTACTGCCACCCCCACTCATAGGGGACCTGGGGCCCATCACTACTGCCACCCCCAGCCATAGAGGACCTGTTGCCCATCACTACTGCCACCCCCACTCATAGGGCTTATGTTGCCCATCACCCCTGCCACCCCCAGCCATAGGGGTCCTGTTGCCCATCATTACTACCACCCCCAATCATTGGGGACCTGGTGCCCATCACTACTGCCACTCCCAGACATAGGGGACCTGTTGCCCATCACTACTGCCACCCCCACTCATAGGGCTTATGTTGCCCATCACCCCTGCCACCCCACCCATAGGGGACCTGTTGCCCATCACTACTGCCACCCCCACTCATAGGGGACGTGGTGCCCATCACTACTGCCACCCCCAGCCATAGGGGACCTGTTGCCCATCACTACTGCCACCCCCACTCATAGGGGACCTGGTGCCCATCACTACTGCCACCCCAAGCCATAGGGGACCTGTTGCCCATCACTACTGCCACCCCCACTCATAGGGCTTATGTTGCCCATCACCCCCTGCCACCCCCACCCATAGGGGACCTGTTGCCCATCACTACTGCCACCCCCACTCATAGGGGACCTGGTGCCCATCACTACTGCCACCCCCAGCCATAGGGGACCTGTTGCCCATCACTACAGCCACCCCCACTCATAGGGGACCTGGTGCCCATCACTACTGCCACCCCCACTCATAGGGATTATGTTGCCCATCACTCCTGCCACCCCACCCATAGGGGACCTGTTGCCCATCACTACTGCCACCCCCACTCATAGTGGACCTCGTGCCCATCACTACTGCCACCCCCAGCCCTAGGGGACCTGTTGCCCATCACTACTGCCACCCCCATTCATAGGAGACCTGGTGCCCATCACTACTGCCACCCCAGCCATAGGGGACCTGTTGCCCATCACTACTGCCACCCCCACTCATAGGGGACCTGGTGCCCATCACTACTGCCACCCCCACTCATAGTGGACCTGCTGCTCATCACTACTGCCACCCCCAGCCATAGGATTGCCACCCCCAGCCATAGGATGGGTGATGCGCCACACATCCAGCATACTCCAATATTAGGTATGTCAGCAAAATACATCCCCCTAACATCATGACAACAGTATGTAGTCTGTGACAAATGCCCACAACAGTGATTATGACTTCAAACATACATTGTAACTAATAGCACATGTGTGACCAACAAATGAGTGTGCCCTACACAAGGCAAGCATCACCATAGATAGCACTGTGTCAATGTAAAAAGAACACTCCCTCACTGTGTAGAACTAAAGTTAAATGTGGGCTTCCAAACTGCAGCAGATGTTGAGCATTGTGGTGATTGGGTCTAAACCTCCCCTCATCACAGTGACCAAAAGGTAAGTGTCATCATGGTCAAAGCTGCAAATAACAAACAGCATGTATGATCCCTGCTCCCAACACATTAAACACTTCTGGGGCGAAGTAGTGGTTGTGTCCCATTCCCACAGAGATGTGGTGAGGCTAACAGTGCTGTGAAAACATAACACACTCTCAGCCATGTGCAGACAGGCACCACACATGGGGGCTGACAATGCATACAGTGTACAATGACACAAGAGCAGAAGTGACCATCACAAAGCATACACACATCTCGAACATAGACACACTAATCAAAACAACCCGTGGAGACTGTCGGTGTCAGCTCACAAACTCCCATTCCATGCCAGCAATGGCACCTAACAACCAGGATGAATGTGCACAATGATGTGATATGACTCACAGGGACAGCAGGGAAAATCACAGAAACAGCATCCAGACAATGGCCCATGACAGCAATACCAATGCACTGATGCAGATGCACAATCACAAACAGGCAACCTCACACTGCACATCTGACACAACATGTGTGTATGTGTGTGTGTGTGTGCGTCTCAGTATCCCCAGGCAACTACACAACACATGAGGGGGGTTGAACCACAGTGACACAGATGTTGACACAGTGCCATACAAAAGTAAACCATCATTGGGACACCCTTAGTGGGCCATCAGGCATTGTGAGATGAGAGGGAGCACAACAGACACATGTGACACAAGCTGAAATGAACACCAACTAACAGAGCAAGAGACTGACACACAACAGCACTACCCCCAGTGACCGGACATTGGGGTGACACAAGCATGCATTACACCACCACTGTGATGACAAAGGCAGATGTCGTACAAACTGGGAAACCCAGACATGTGTCCTGTTCCACAAACGTACATCACACATACACAAACACAAATCACTCAGCATGGCCCCTCATCCATGGACAAACGGGAGCTAGGGGACCATCCATGCAAATATTTACATCAGTCCACCCTCAACACCACACACCCTGAACTGCAACAATGTGCATCTGTGAAGCCCACATGGACAGGTGACATTGCACATGCACCCATGACAAACACAGGAATGTTGGGAGGAACTAAGGTGCACAGACTCATCACACAAGGACAGTTTACAACCCTGGGGAATAACAGACATACTGCACAGTTTGCGGTACATGGCAATGACGTCAAAACCTTCAGAATACCTGCCACAGTACCAGGACAATGCAGAAGCCAAGGAGAACCACAAGGCACACATGCTGACACCTGCCAATGTTGCAGGGATTCTGCTTATGCACAGAACTATGCACAGGAAACCAGGACCTCAGTGAATTGTGGTGTACCAAAAACTCACCTCAGAACCCAGAACCCCTTATCCGACCAGCATCAGTGTCCCATTCGTTATCCAAGTTTTATCTCGGCGGTCCCAATGTATAGACAACCCAGAACAAGCGACTTAGTGTATTCTCAGGAATGGTGGGAATCAGAAATACCTGTTCGGAATTATTCTCATATCAGTCCACAACAAGAGTAAACAGAGACACGGTAAAGTTTAAAGAGTTTATTTTATAAACCTTGTGTCCTAAGATGCAGTACTTTGGCTAACATAAGCAGACAAATGATTAAGATCAAATCCATCAGCAGAGTTACAATACCATAGAAAATGAAAGGAGAAATCATAATAAAATGACAGTGGATTACAGCCACCTTCCTTTCACTAGTAAACTAATATTATTATTATTATTAGACTAATCGAACGTCTCTAGGCTTGAATGGGGAACCCCATACTCTGCTCCTGGGAAAGCTCTTCTTCCGAATGTGTATATAGCATGCAGCCTGCAATATTAAAAGCACTCGACTTTCAGGTATTTGCAGCTGCGTGCGTGTTATGGCTAAATAGTGGGCCGATCAACCAGAACCCAACAACATGCACCGTCTAGAGACCCAGACTGTTTCTTTACACAATGTTCAGATCAAGGCCGCAGCTCACTGTTAGGGATGTGAACAACAGACAGTTCTCATGTGAAGCAAAGGCGAGCAAGCATTTCTCGAATAATAACATGTAACTGCAGTGTCGTGTGCAAAAGCAGCAAAAGTGGCAAGATGGCTTTCTAACATCTAACGCGGTTGTGCTAACTTAGCATTGTACGTATATAAATAGCAGTCCTCACTACACCCACCCCCCTTGATCGGACCACTAACTAGTAGGGGCGCAATCTAAGAACGCAGAGTTCAAGTTCGATAGAACGGAACTAGGGGCACAAATTGTGAATCCATATAAGATAAGTGAAAAGTTCGAAGAGAAAAAGAGAGAAAAAAACCATTTAAAGGGGAAAAAAAAAAATATCATCCAAAGATTTGCAACGAAAAAACAAAAAGGCATTCCACAGTAATTTTGGATGACATCCAAACTGATCCATCAATGTATAAGCACAATAAGTTGCAACGGCTTCCAAGAGGAAATCATTGGAACGTTCTGCAAAATTATCTGCATCCAATTCAGCAAGGGAAATGAACACACATGTTCCTCGACAACCGGAGCCTCTAGTACCATCAGAGGACAACTGGCGTGTTCTTCAAGATAACTTCTTGCCAAGAATTCAGCAGCAGCCGTTCCGATGTCCCAATTCCCTAGTACTCCATGTGCTGCTCCACAGGCCATAATCCTGACACCAGAACAGTCCAACTCATGAGCCATTAAGGGGCTCATTAGTCGATCATAATCCGGGGCGGGAGACACTGAGTTCAACAAGCACAAATCCAGAGCCCATTGGAACGGACACTCTAGGCAATGAAAGACAGGCTGTACGCAAGTAAAGTAGGGAAACCTGAAGGACAACCCATAGGCTATGCTCAATGTTGCCAGTGGTAGTATTCCATAGTATTCAAGCATCCGGTTACGAAGATGGAGCAGCTGAGACATGCTGTTGTGTAATGCAAGTTGTGCATCCATAGCGTAGTACGCAGACCAACAACAGTACCCCAGCTACGAGGGCGAGAATCAACGGGAGACCTCCGAAGATGCTGGAAAAAATAGAATGGAAAAATGCCGGGATCACACCAAAAATAGTTTGGAAGGAGGTCACGAGGCCGGAGCCCACAATTTTGAAAAAATGCCCCAAGCCACTTGTTGACGAAGCAATAAAGATAGTCTGAATTAGGGCCCCAAAATGAAGTGGGAGATCAGTATTCAAATGCGCCTGCACCTCGGTGCACGTGTTTGCTACACGAAGGACAAATGTTTCCCGGGATGAAGTCAACGCGACTTCTTTTTGAGACAATAGAGCCCTTATTCTGCTCATCTTGTTGAACTCTGCTTTCAAGGTTGGAATGGAAGGTCAGATGGATACATCGAGCCGTCCATGCGGGGCTGGGAAAAGGACGTTATTACAGCAGACTACTCTCTATGATACAGTCACTATGTAGGGAATTCCCACTAACATCCCACAGCAAGCTTCATTATTTAATAGCAAATAACTACTGTTAGCCAGCAGCGTAAAAGACAGTGTTATAACTGGCACCGGGATGCCTTTTAGGACGCAAGCTAAATTAGGAGCGTGCACATTACATGCACCATGCAATTGAATGTGCCAACATACCACAGAGTGATCCGGAGTGGAAGTGCACTCTTCGCCTTTTAAGTAAACCTCTTTTCCGTCCCTCACGCATCTGTACATGAATGGGAGTGACCAAACTTCATGCAGGAAGGCAGTACCTAGTTGTTCATATCTGCCTAGCGCATAATGTTTCATGCAGGAACTGAACTTAAAGAGGGGAAACGGTAATGTGATTAACCCGTGGATATGCCACACAGCGGAGTTTAATTCGGCAACAGAAAAAGGTAAAGGTTCTAACTTTTCAATGTGCAGAAATGAGTATGTTGCATCTTTCATGGACATGAACTGTTGTTTTGCAGTTAACTTGAAAGGGAGGAACAAAGATGAAGTATTCATGTATTCCCAAGGGACTTTCCCAGCCTTTAACATTTGCAATGTCCATGCAAACTGCATAATAGAACGCAATTGATTTTGACCATGATATAAAACAGACAAATCATCATGCACAATGTTAACAACAGATGAAACAATATTATCTAACGTATAAATTCTGGAAGACAGGGTGTTAATGCTATTATCTATAACAGCCAATACTTTCTCCATATTGGCTTGATCAATAGCTCGTAATCTGGATGCAGCTTCAATCTGTGATAGCTTCCAAACTTCGTTTTAAACAGCATGTACCCATCTTTTGGACCTGCCAACCACAGGACCCTTAACAAAATCATTCAAATCTATTTTGTTGTTCAATTGTGATAAATTAAGTTTAACAGATGCTAAGGTGGAATGTTGCAGCCAAGATTGGCATAACTTCCCTACTGAGTAGGTACTTACAGTGTGAGAGGATTCAAAACGGGGGTCCACACGAACTTGTGTATACCCCGGTTTCAAATCCAGAAACCGATGTTGACAGGAATCTGAGCTCGTTTGCCATATTAACCACCCTTCCGGATTTAATTTGGAAATATTGAAGGATGTGTTAGAAATGTATGACTGCAACGTAGCAAGGGACAGATCCGTATGATTATCCTAATTAGGATAAGCACCCAGACCCGGAATAGAGGGAGAATGTAATTTTTTAGAAGTAGCCAATCCAAAACAGGTGGTCTGAAAAATTGACGAATTCAAAAATAACATGTGGTTCGGGATGAGGCAGGCACGATGCAAAGCTTCTGTTCCCTGTACCTGCCACGGTTTAGAACCCCAAACCGATTTAAGATCGACAGTAGCTTTCCACAGATCATAACCTCCGATTGCCAACTCGTCCATAAAGGACTTGGAATACAACAATTTAGTGTGTGTCTGCCTAACTTTCGAGGTAGACTCAGCCGCCACTTTATGGTAAAAGGAGGCAGGATTCGACACACTGAAATCAGAAAAATATGTGAATTTATCCACTAACGTGGTGGAGCTGCCCAGCCCAGGTGCTGGACAGTATTCCCATTGCGTATAATTTACAAAATGTATAAATGTATTTGCTTTGTGAAGGAAATGATTGCCATAATGTTGATAGCAAAACTGCTCATCATAATTAGCAGTATCTAAATACAAATCCTCAGCATCAAATGCAGCATAATATTTCAAATCTGAAAACAGTGCTTCTATGGCTTGAACATCCCAATCATCCGAGCGGATGCTTTGCCTAACTACATCACCCATAGAAACACGAAATACATTTGGCACATTGATTACTTCAGTGGGACCATGAATTTGAAATTTAACAGCATCCCACGTGATCCCATCCAGTACAGGCCAGGCAGTAATGTTCACAAAAGTCTGGTCCCTTTTCATGATTGATATGTGATGAGGAGTAGGGGGCAAAAGTTCCATCAATTAGTCTAATTGTAGATCTTTCTTTCAGGTAGTGTCCATTTATAAGTCTAAAAAACACTACCACAAATCCAATGGACATAAACAGAAAAATACATATGAGCACCAGCCAAATGTAAGTCTGAAGGGGAATTAAAAAATGTCTTTTAAACCAGACAGCAAAAATTGAAACTTTTGATGGGGCTGTGGAAGTCATTGAATTAGTGTCAAAGGAGAAGCGCGACTGGTTAACTCTGGTGGATTGTAAAACAGGCAACGGGACATCCGCAGGATAAGCATACTCAATATCTTCAGGTAGACCAGCAGCTGTCGGTGGCAACAAACGACCAGTAACTGTATGCATCTCGATGACAACATCAGGCAAGGTGGTGGAAGCTGGGGCCAAACCAGAATTTCTCAGCATCGCAGGGCAAGAAACCGCTGGATTCATACTAAGAAGAATCGGCCACTCGCTGTAGCTTGACATTGTCAATAGAGATGTACCTGTTATCCTTGCGACCAGGAAGTGGAGGTAAAATGACTGTTCGTGTACCCTGCACTCCAAGCACCGGAACTGGTGCACGATAAGAGGGGCCAAACTCCTTCTTGTTCTCCACCTTCTCACGGACCAGATCACCAACTCGAGGTAGCCAGCCGACTACCGGAATCTGAAGCGCAGCATCAGATGTGGAGGGCACGTGTTCCTTTGCTAGACTGTCTCTGGCTTTTTGTAGATTCTGCAATACAGCACAGTGATCATCTACGTCAAAGGGTGCGGTTGACGCCACCATGCCTAGACCATCAAGGTCCGGGACAAACATTCGTATGCCAAAGAGCATCATGTATGGGGTCCGCCCACCCAGAGACCTTCTAGGGAGATTATTAAGTGCACGTTGTACGTTATACAAGTGGGCTAGCCAGTTCCGGCCAGTGCCTAAATCCCTAGCTGTCAAAGATTGCTTTAAGTCACGGTTCATTCGCTCCACCACACTATTACCCTCAGGTCGGTAGGGAGACGAAAATTTGACTTGGACCCCCAAATTTCTCATGGCTTCTTTGTACGCCTTAGAGGCGAACGCAGGGCCCTGGTCAGAATGAAAGGTACCACATGCAAAACTTCCAACAAAGACATGCAAATCCCTGATGACAGTACGGGCATCAGCACTCCTTTGTGGCCATACCCACAGAAAACATGTGCACGAATCCACTGCAACCAAGATGTACTTATACGCAGTATCAGAGGTGAATGGACCGCAATGATCTAAATAAACGCACCCTAGCGGTTTATTAGATATGTACAACTGAGTCTGTGGTGGGCGCGCCGCAGTTGAAGGTTTAATCTGCTGGCAAATGTCACAATTAAGAACATAAGCACGAGCTTGTTTATATAAACCGCACCACCAGTAACATTGTTGTAACAGAGATACAGTAGCTGCAACGCTGGCATGGGCAGACGCCATGCTCTCGTGAGCCGCTAATATCAAAGATGGTCTGCAGTCCACGTTGGGAATCAATCTGTCACCAACGTTGTTAATCCTCACTAACGGGACGTTATCAGGACTTAAGCGATAATGGTAACGAGAAGGGAAACCTCTCGGGTAATTTGTTTCCTGCTCTGTAGCAGCAATAGCTGCCAAGATGTCATCATCGATCTTACTTTGAGATCTTGTAACTGCTGCTACTAAGTATGTCGCCACTGCTGTTTTTGCTGCCTCGTCAGCTAGGCTGTTGCCGACAGCATGGACACCAACTCGTTGGTGACCAAGAGTGTGAATAACATTCACGAGAGGCAGATGTTCTTTAAGTTCTGCCACTCGAACCCAAAGCATTTTATGCTTAATTGTGCTACCTTTGGAATCGCGGTATTCATTTTGAGACCAAAAATGTAGATTGTCGTTGTAAGATTGAACACAATAAAACAAGTCACTCACTATAAGAGTGGTGACCCGAGAATCAGCAAACTCCAGTGCGAGAACCAGAGCACCGAGCTCCGCCAACTGTGCGGTACAATCACCCAATGACTGCGTATGCACAACATCAGATTGGAATTCACCATTCACGAAAGTACCGACCCCAATTGCGCAGGCTGCTGAATAGGCATGCTTCGATCCAGTCGCCGGTTGCGCAGAACCGTCAGTGTAAATGACACAATGGTAATCCTCGAGCGGGCGCAAGGACAGAGGAGCTGGATGAACGAATTCATACTGTAAGAACTCCTGAGTCTGTAGTGCTGCGTCAAAGATATAGGTGACGTCGGGCGATGTCAAGGAAGTGGCCCATTGTATCCACTGTGGATGCAAAGCTTTAGAATTTGGTACACTTGCTTTGGTCACTGCCTCAAGGGCAGGATATGGTGTGACCACCAACATTCGTTTCCCTTGCGATAGCGCTCGTTCTTTAAGAATCGCCAACTGCACTCCCATCAAAACTTTCTCGACAGCAGAAAATCGCAGTTCAGCTGAAGTGTACAGGTGCGATTTGTAGGCAATGGGGACGGTGTCGCCCTCATTGAACGTTAGGTACGTGAAACCCACTGCCCCTGGCACAATTCTTATGACCAGGTTAGTGTGGTTATCACGCGTCAGTAAGTATTTTGAAGCAAGAAGGTCAGCTTGCAAAGATTGCAATATAGCTGAATGCTCCGGCAGCCAGCATGATTTGGAAAAAGTAGGTTGTACCAAGGCATAAAGTGGCTTGATACGCTGGGCATAATCAGGAATGTACGTGCGACCGAAATTCAGAAAGCCCAGCAACGATTGTAATTTCTTCAGTGTCGTAGGAGCACGTAGGCACGCGCATTTCTCTAGGAAGTGCGGAGCCAACCCTCGACCTTCATTGTTGAGTTCGTATCCCAAAAACAACACTGTATATTCTGCAATGTGAGACTTCGCAAAGTTGAATTTGTAACCGAAGTCTGCAAACAAAACAATAATGCGATCAACGCGACACAGATGCGGCCATAACTCGTCATCTGTGAGATAAATATCATCCACATACGAGTGCGCATCAGGGTCTATGCCCTCTAACAGAGAGACTACACGAGCGGCAAAGACCCCAGGGCTGTTTTTATAGCCCATCGGTAATCTTTTAAAATGTTTTTGTTTGCCGCCCGAGGTAAATGCCGTCCATTGACTACTAAGAGAGGACAGCTTATGGCTGTAAAAGTCATTGGAAATGTCAAGTGTGGTTTTAAACCATTTTCTCACGAGACTATCGACGAGAGCAGAACTGTGGGTATTCTGTACTGCGCATGTCCGGCAATGAGAGTTTAAATGCCGGTAATCCAAAACCAGGCGGTACGACCCATCAGGCTTCGTCACAGTGAATAAAGGATTATTCATTGGTGACACACATGTTTCAATAACACCTTGATATTCCAATTGTTCAAGGATAGCCGCGACGTGAGGTCTTGCTTCGCGACGCATGGGATATTGGGGTTGTGACTGGGGCGTGGACCACAATGGAATCTCATGGCTGGGGGACAATTTATCCCAGCCTACCTGATTATGATACAGAGCCGGTGCTAGCACCAGAGCCCACTCCTCTGCAAACTTTTTAGCTTGGTCCTTTGGCACTGTGTGCGCAAAGGACAGGAGGATCACTTCCTCCCCTCTAGGAGCATCCAAAATGAAAGCCGGGGGCCAGTCTGCCTCTGCCAATAGAATATCGTACGAAGAGGTCGGATTATCCCAAAAAATCCCTTGAATCGTACGTTGTATGTCACCTTCAATTAAAAGGACTATATTATACAGTCTGTCAGGGGGAGCCACTCTAGTGTCAGCAGTTTGTACAGTAATGAATGTGTCAGTTGCTGCCGCCACCAGATATGGACGCAGTGCTTGTCGCACTACTGTAACTTCCGCCGCGCTGTCGAGCAGCGTTAGTGCCCATGTCAGGGTCTGAAGCTGCGTCCGCACTATCTGTGGCATACCTCGCTGTTAGCGCAGCAACTTTCTTCTTTTGAAACGGTGGTCGTTGACGTGCAGATTCGTCCTGCTTGCCTTTACCATCAGTCTGACGGGGTTGCTCACATCCTTGGGCACCCCGTCCTTTCCCACGGTCTCCGCCACCGGACTGTGAAGCCGATGTTTCCTGTGAAGAACGAGGAGAACGTTGTTCAGAAACCTGAAATCTATCAGGTGACTTAATACTAGATCGATCGCGCAAATCATATGTGCGTTCACTAGTCGACTGTACGGGTGAGGCAGGACTAGACCCCTGTTTCTGTTGCTGCTTCCCCTGTTTCTTTGCCTGCCAATTTTGTTTAGGAAAATTTGGGCGTTCGTCTTTACCAGACGAGCTCACCTTAGTTTGCTGTACTATATCAGGAATTATTACAGTTGGTTTAACACCTAAAGCACTGCGGCCTATGGTCCTATAGGCTTCTGCAATTATTTTAGCAAACTCCTGTCGAGTTCGTCCACGCAGTCCAGCTTATTAGCCACTTGGAACTGCATGGCATCGCCTTTGAGGTTGCCCATTACCATGGAGGCAACCACATCGAAACACCCCGACCAGCCGCATTCCTAATTCAACAGCAGCCTCCGCTCTGTGATTTTCTTGAACACGTTTAATAACGGAGGATAGTAAAGACATAGACGGAGTGCCGAAGCACTTCGAGTAGGTCGTGGCAAAGACGTTGCCCCAGTTGTCACAATTGGCTATATCTGGGACTAAGTCTTTCGGCAAACTAATGGTGAGAATCCTGTGTTTCTCCACAGGAGTAGTATGCAGAAAAACCGCCTCCAGCTGGTCAAATTTCTCAGCAAGCCAATAAGGTAAATCATCCTTATTTTGGGGGTGCTTGCCCATCACCAAATTAACCATAACAGGACTAATAACCACCGCGTGGTGGTCCGTTGGTTGTCCCGCAACAGCAGGTGCCCCCACCTGCACGTTGCGTGACACGTACTGCACTAAAGCCCTATGCACTGTAATCAGGGATGTGTGTAGTACCCGCAACTCAGCCACCGCTACCGTGAGATAGCAGGGATGAGGCGTAAATCCGGCCAGCACCGGCCATGTGGCCCCTGCAATCGACAACGGGCCCTTTCTAGCCGGTGTAACCGCATGGGGAAGGGCGCCATTAAACCAAATGGTATGCTGCCAGGCAGAAATAGGAATTTCTTGTGTCCTATACGGCGTATAGATTGCAGGTAGATGCGTGGGAGTATAGGAATGAAACATATCATCGTCTGCATTCACCGCCGGAATAGTCACCCAAGAGTAAAACAACTCATAAGGGAAAGACGCATCAGCGCTCACCACAAAAATAACAGCCATCCCATCTTCCGGCACCCCATACATCGTCAAAGGACGGCGCAGAGGAGCACGGCTATGTGCAGCAATGTCAACCGCCATAAGGACACACAAAAGAGTTACAATGATTTTAACAGTAGCACTAGGGTTCAGAAGAAACCTTTTTAATTATCAAGCTTGAAAGAACCAATTAGTCGAGAAACAGGTAGGTTAAATCCGTCACTCCCGGTAACCGGAAACAAGAGTGAGGGAGTCGTGGACTAATATCTACTAAGGCGTTTCAAATCAATCGACCAAATGTTAGGTGCGCCATGTTGCAGGGATTCTGCTTATGCACAGAACTATGCACAGGAAACCAGGACCTCAGTGAATTGTGGTGTATCAAAAACTCACCTCAGAACCCAGAACCCCTTATCCGACCAGCATCAGTGTCCCATTCGTTATCCGAGTTTTATCTCGGCGGTCCCAATGTATAGACAACCCAGAACAAGTGACTTAGTGTATTCTAAGGAATGGTGGGAATCAGAAATACCTGTTCGTAATTATTCTCATATCAGTCCACAACAAGAGTAAACAGAGACACGGTAAAGTTTAAAGAGTTTATTTTATAAACCTTGTGTCCTAAGATGCAGTACTTTGGCTAACATAAGCAGACAAATTATTAAGATCAAATCCATCAGCATAGTTACAATACCATAGAATATGAAAGGAGAAATCATAATAAAATGACAGTGGATTACAGCCACCTTCCTTTCGCTAGTAAACTAATATTATTATTATTAGACTAATCGAAGGTCTGTAGGCTTGAATGGGGAACCCCATACCGTAAAGATCAGCTTAGTGGAATCACATCATAGGATCAGGTATACTCTGCTCCTGGGAAAGCTCTTCTTCCGAATGTGTATAAAGCATGCAGCCTGCAATATTAAAAGCACTCGACTTTCAGGTATTTGCAGCTGCGTGCGTGTTATGGCTAAATAGTGGGCCGATCAACCTGAACCCAACAACATGCACTGTCTAGCGACCCAGACTGTTTCTTTACACAATGTTCAGACCAAGGTCGCAGCTCACTGTTAGGGATGTGAACAACAGACAGTTCTCATGTGAAGCAAAGGCGAGCAAGCATTTCTCAAATAATTACATGTAACTGCAGTGTCGTGTGCAAAAGCCGCAAAAGTGGCAAGATGGCTTTCTAACATCTAACGCGGTTGTGCTAACTTAGCATTGTACGTATATAAATAGCAGTCGTCACTACACCAACATTGCAGCCCTGAACCCGACAAGTGGGAGCAGTCACACACACATACACATGTCTCAATCACTAAGAGGTACAACCTAGGGACAACTACATGACATATAAACAAGTGTCTTGGGGAACCCTGACTGTGTCCCATCTGTGTCTGACAACACCATCACCACTCAGAACTGACTAATCCCAATGATGATACACCAATTAACAGTAGCGTGTCATGCACCCACACATCTGGTAGCCCATGGCAAAGTAGTGGGATGAACCCAGTATCACTCAGCAAGCATCAACAACAGGAACATATCAAGGGAACACTGCCTGTGTATGAAAAGGGATGTGGACACACACACATGCTCATACAACACACACCATGGGCCCAGGCTATGTCACGGGACAACACACTTACTTAATGGGACCCAACTCCTGTGGAAGATCAGCTGTGCCAAACATATTCACAGCACGTCTCACTCATGTCAGCAGAACACTTGGTCAGTCAGCCATCAGTTACCACACAATGAAGGCTCTGGTCACAACAGCTTGGGTACGTGAGTCTCCCCTAAGTCATCTCCACATACTAAATAAATATGTACAGCAAGTTGCACAGAGAACCCAGTTGCTCCTATACGACTGATGTCCACACCTGTAGGTCCAGTGGTGATGCGCACAAAGTCAGGGAAATAGACAAATTGGACAATGGAAAGCACATCATATGTGCATAGGTACAAGCCAGAGATGTGACCATGCAAATGAAATGTTCACAGAGATGTCCACAAATAGTTGCTCATTACACACCCAGGTAGCTGCAAAGGATGACATGGATACCCACCAGAATAGGATACATATCTCATGGACCACATGGAGTACCTCACATCAACACATCAGTATTCTACATTGGAAACCAAGCAAGGGCATGTTAAACATCATCAACATAATGTACAGATACATCAAGTTCACAGGGATAAAGAAAAAAGCTTTATTTAGCATATTAAAAGTTAAACGTCTGTTCACACAAAAGGCCAATGGCCAGTCCATGTCCAAATGCCAAGGAGTAAACTAGAGTGACAACTGTCACACCTTGCTTGCCTGCACTACTAAAGACCAGGGTCATCCCCTCTGAGGGGCATACATGGGGGCAGGCCAGGCACCTCAGGGACAGGATCAGGGCGCAGCAAAAGGAGGCAGTGAAGAGGTGGTGGATGCAGGCGAGACGCTTGCAACTTCAGTGGAGCTGACTGAAGTGGTGGGTGCAGTCACAACTGTGGGGCACAAGTCAGATGGGGTGGGTGCCGGCACAACTCCAGTGGGCAGGTCAGATGGAGTGGATTGGGTTCCCACTGCAGTGCCCAAGTCAGACGGGGAGGTCGTGGACTCCACTGCAGTGCCTACATCCATGGGAGCGGAATGGGGGACAGGTGAGGTCGGCAGGATGGGGGACACGGTCCCCACATCAGTGGCACTAACCGTCTGACCAGGTGTGGAGGAGCAAGTGGTAGGGGGGAGGTCCTTAGCATTTTGGGGATGGTGTATCTGTGGGTGGGGGCAGGGAGTGGTGGGGGAACCTCTGGAGTGGTGGCCTGGGGGATGGAGGATGGAGACTTTGCCTTGGAGCTGCGTGGTGGCGGGGGGGTCTTGCTGTTCCGGCTCCGGGGGGACTTGCGGGTGGGGGTCGCAGTCTGACTGCGCCTGGGGAAGGGTGTCCGGGTGTGAGGGGCACTCCCCTCTGTGTATGGGACTTCCTCTTCCCCTTGTAATCAGGATCTGCTGGTTCGGTGGGGAAGAGGCCAAGGTCACAGAGGAAGAGCTTCTGGGGAGATGGGGTTGCAGGTGAGGCAACGGAAGGGGGCTGGGAGGGAGAGGTTTCGGAGGACTGTGGAGTGGTTGTGGATGACTGTGAGTGTGTCTGCAAACCAGCCCCTGTGAGTGTGGTATCAGTCCCCTGCGCTTGCTTGTGTGCACGTCTTGACCTTGGTTTGGGTGTTTGTGTGCTTGGGACAGGTAGGCTGCTAGGAATCATGGGTGGTACAGGGATAGGAGGGGTGCGGGACTGTTGGAGGAGGGACACTGCTGCCATCAGGAAGGAGGCCATGGACTGATTGGCCCTCTGTAGGGTAGACATGCCCAATGAAATGCCCTCCATGAACAACACCAGTTGTGTCAACAGACTTGTGTGTGCATGGAGAAACTTCAGCATCGACATCTGCCCTACATGGATCTGTCTAAGTAAGTCCACAGAATCCTCACTCAGGGCAGCAGGGGACACAGGGGCAGGGTGTGCGGTGCCTGGCACAAAGGAGACATGCTCACGAACACGGGAGCCTACAGGGACCTCTGGGATGGAGATCAGATGGGAGGGTGGTGGTGGTGGTGGTGGTGGTGGTGGCAGTGGCGGGGACAGCCTCACTAGCTGGGGTTTGGTGGCTGCTGACACCTGCCTCCACAAGGGAGTCATCCTCAGAGCTGCTGTGGCCCTCAGCTGGGGGTGATGGTGCTGACGACTCCTCTGTGTGGCTCCACTCGCCCCCTGTGCCACTGGGTCCCCCGACTCCTCTCCTTCTGTCCCTGTCATGCTCTGTGGCTCCTCCTGGTCCATGGAGCTGTCCCCTCCTGTGGCCATGGATGTATCTGGATAGGAATAGGAAGTAATAGAACACCATCAGTCACCTGCACCGACTGCACACACCACAGTGAGTACATCACATCACAGGGCAAGCCCTGGCATCATTAGTTGAACACAGCTCAAAGT
Source organism: Triturus cristatus (assembly GCF_964204655.1). Lineage (NCBI taxonomy): Eukaryota > Metazoa > Chordata > Amphibia > Caudata > Salamandridae > Triturus > Triturus cristatus. The sequence continues at coordinate 1,513,047,634 of NC_140589.1, forward strand.
GTCAACACTGTTTATAATAAGCCAATTGTCATTCTACACATCAACCATGGCACACATATCCCTCCTTGACTTGCACACATATGTCTGTTGCATGTTGGATGCTAATCCCCCAATGTGCCGACATGCACCACCCACACCTCATTTGGACATGCAAGTGAACATGTAGGAGTATGTCACTATACACACAGCACATCTCTTGCTACTGACTCAGTACAGGTGTCCGAATGAAGGGATGGGCAGAGACTCATTTCACATGCTTGTGATGCATGCCAGCAACACACACTATGATGTTCTCATTTCCTGATAGTCAATGCCACAATGGGGTGCATGGTGCACACTTGAACACAATGCAGGATCACTCATAGCAAGTTAAATGCCATGGCACTGGCATGCCTGGAAAGTCAGTCAACACTGTCTTCTGCCACAGGGGCAGGGCATCCAGACAACAACAATATGCACTGACTCACAATCCTAGCTCAGGGGTAAAGCTAACTCTGCAGATGACCGGCGAACTTGCCCATCCCCTGCAAACAACATATACAGGACCCAGAAGACCCCACATCATGCAAATCAGACATATGAGTCTCTGCAAACACAACTCCATGTACATTAACACATCACAGTCTGCCATGCATGTAACCCAGCTGCACGAAGGACACAGTTGCATACACCATTGTGCGCTGTCAGATGATCACACACCTATATGTCACACAGCTCTTGTCTCTCACAGTCACATCACAGATGTCCTGCTGACCCTCTGAATTATGGACACCCCAGTTGTACGTAACAACAAGCCACACCCTAATGACACAGAGGCAGGCACCTGAGGACACATGTCACTAAGCACATCCTGTAATTTCATACACAGGAGTGGGATTACAGAGTGTTTCTAAATGCCCTTGAGGAGGCATGACTGGCCAGGTCTACATGAAACAGTGTTTGGCCCTGGACAGTAGTCAGGTGGCTAAGCAAGTGTGACATACTTGATATACATACTCCAGAGGCCCCAAAATTGGAGTCCCCTACTGCATGGGTTTGTTTGGAATACCCCAGCCACATATGGCGAGTCAGACCAGCAATTGGAACACATCTCAAGGGCACACACAGATCACATGTCAGATCTCAGGCATTGGGCAAACAATTGACCCACCCATAAAACACACAACAGAGTCACGGGAACAGATGCTGTCCAGTAGATGAAGCACAGCTGACTGCAGGGACACAGTGCCCTAGTGACACAAGCAACAGACTGTAGGGGCCACACCTGTGGAACAGATGAGGAGGGTGCATCACACAATTGAGGGACCTGAGTATTGGACTACAAGACCTACGTAATGTGGAAGTTTGACCAGGCCAAAAGACTACAATTAGCATGCCAGACAGAGTACACAGATTAGGCACGGACTTACCCCATGCCTGCTGCTGTCTGGCCTTCAGCTGCCTATCCAGGTCCGGGAAGACCACCGCCAGTATCCGGAGCATGTGGGGGGCCAGGGTCTGGTGTCCGCTCCTCCTGCGTGGAGGTGACAGCTTCAGCTGAACTCTAGCTATCCTCCGGGTCCAACCCCGAAGGTCCTGCCACCTCTTCTGGCAGTTGCGGATCCGGTGCTTGTAGACCCCTACCAAACGAACAGCCCGGGCGATGGTCAGCCATATCTCCTGCTTCTGGTGGGCATCATCCTGTGAGGATGACTAAGTTAAAAGAACATTAACACACATGCCCCAGATTTGTGCTGCACACATTTGGATATACATGTCATCATCACCAATGGAAATGGTAGTGCAACCATGGGGAAGGACAAATCACCTGCATGTCTGACATGCTAACAATGCCTGGATAGTTTAAGATTGCACTAATGCACTTTAGCAGCAGGACACCTGTTCATTACATATACCTAAACACATTGGGGGATGAAAGTAGTCAGTGAGAATGCTTGCCACTGGTGTACACACTGCTAGTACTGCTAGTCAGACAACATGCATAATTAGGAAGGCAGTGGACTGCACACTCACCTGTTCCCCTGGTTTCCCATACAGCTTGCTGTACTGTGGAAGGAGCCCGTCCAGCAGGGCCTGGTTCTCCTCCTCAGTGATGGCTGGGGCCCTCTCCAGAGTAGATGCCATAGCAGGAGCCAGAGGATGCAGAGACAGCAGCAGTGGTAGCAGGGATGTGGTCCAGTAGCAAGTAGTGCAGGCAAGTGAGCTCCCTAGGGGCCGGCCAGCCTTATATCTGTGCTTCAGAGGCAGAATCTGTGCCATGTGTCCAAAGTGATAGGTCCAACATGGTTGCATTCTATGAATCTGGCCAATCCATTTAAATGTACGACTCGTACACGCCTTCCGCATCGTTCAAATCTTCACCTTCATGAAACACTTGAAATTTTAACATTGTCATAGGCATCCAACTGAATTTCAAGTGCACAACTCGTACAAGTTTTGAATCTGCATCCGTCTCCGTGACAGTCCGGAGCCAATGGGTGCGCCCGGCTCGGACAACTGACTGTACAACGCGTATTTTGAAAATACACATGCACCCGTCTCCATACGATTCAATGGCCAAGGCGTACGCCTGTCTTGGACCATGCCTGCCCGATGCGTATGCATGATAGTCACCTGCGTCGGACCTCATTGCATTCAATGCCAAAGCGTACGCACGGCTCGTTCATGAACCGTGCAATGCGTACGCATTGTCACCCGCGTCGGACCTCATTGCATTCAATGACAAAGCGTACGCACGGCTCGGTCATGAACCGTGCAATGCGTACGCATTGTCACCCACGTCGGACCTCATTGCATCCAATGACAAAGCGTACGCATGGCTCAGTCATGAACCGTGCAATGCGTACGCATTGTCACCCGCGTCGGACCTCATTGCATCCAATGACAAGCGTACGCACGGCTCGGTCATGAACCGTGCAATGCGTACGCATTGTCACCCGCATCGGACCCGTGTTGGACCTCATTGCATTCATTGCCAAAGCGTACGCACTGCTCGATCATGAACCGTGTAATGCGTACGCATTGTCACGCGCGTCGGACCTCATTGGTGTGACTATTCTATGGATTCAACACACAATTACTAGCCAGGGACACCTGCGCACACCTACCACACTACAGCATTGGCCACACAGTGTCCCAATGCATGTAAGGCTGCATTCCATGGGTGTTTGGGGGGCCACATCTGGTTTGTTGGGTGGCACTTTTGTGCAGCCACTCCCAGGCTGTGCACGTGTACATGGGGGCAGAACACTTTATGTGTTGTGCACATTACCTCTGTGATGTGCAATTGTACAGTAATGGGCATGAGTCACGGACACAGTTTCATGTTGGATATGTTTGGGGCATGTCATATACACCCTGAGTCCAGGGGGTGATGGCATGTACGTCACAGTGAGACCTGTAGCCACAATACTGATGTGCAACCACAGTCTGTGTGCATGTTGTGTCTCAGATGTGTCTGATCAAATGTGCCCAATGGGTGACAGTCTCCACATCCATGTGGTATATGCATCAACCTTGATGGTGTGTGTGTGTGTCTAAGAGATGTACATGTAGGTCCTGCAGGAACAACAGTAGCCACTACCTGTGGGACTTACGCTTGCCTTGTGGTGTGTACGTGATACGCTATGTACATGCCAGTGTCGATGTGGCAATACAGGGACCCTGGGTTTCTGCATGGCAAATATCTGTGATGCTTGGGAGACATCAGGCCTCACTTGTCACTGTGGTGTGTGTTTGGAACGTCGCAGCAGTACATAGGTTGGGTGACACAGCCAGATGATTGGCCATTGCACTACATGGGACTCATGTGGACATGTGGAATTGAGATGTGAGGTGATGGTCATGTAGGTGACATATGTGTCCATGCCCAACAGCACACACCTCAGTACACTGTGTAATGTCATGATCTATTATGTGATATTGAGCCTGGTCATGGCCACATGGGTGGATGAACTGACAATCCTCCTTTGTGCATCTCTGTACTGCAGGGCACCAGCTGTCCATAGACCATTCCCAGACCTTGCGACCATGCAGGAACGCAACTGCTTCAGATGATACCGCTTCCCCAGGCCACTGATTGAGGAGTTGGCGGAGCAGTGAGCGCTCACATGCGCTACCTGGCTGGACATACCCTACAGCACTGACCTCAGAGGTGAAGGTGATGGCAGCCCTGCACTTCTTTGCCACTGGTACCTTCCAGTACACTGTGGCTACTGCTGGTGGTATGTTGCAAACGATGTTTAGTTGGGTGCTACGCGATGTCTTGGAGGGAATGTTGCATTTCCTAGACCTGTACATCAAGTTCCCTAGCCCAGCTGAACTCCCGAAAATAAAGAATGCCTTTTATATACTGGGGAGGACGCCGAACGTCATCGGATCTATTGATGGGACACATGTGGCCCTGATAACACCACAGGCACATGAGCAGGCATACCGGAACAGGAAGCACTACCACTCCATCAATGCTCTGGTGGTATGTCTTGCTGACATGTCTATCACACATGTGTGTGCGCGGTTCCCTGGTTCAGCGCACGATGCCTACATAATGAGGAGTAGTCGCATTGCAACGCTGATGTCACAGATGCCAGCTCAGCATGCATGGCTTGTTGGTGTGTACTGACTGTTTCTCATTGTGTGTGTTTGTCAATCTTGTATTCCGCACTCCTACAAAACTCAGCTACTTGTTCATTTTTGTGTGTGTAGGTGACTCTGGATACCCCAACATGTTGTGGTTGCTGACACCCCTCCGGAACCCTGTGACACCAGCCGAGATGCGCTACAATGAGGCACATGGTCGGAGCAGTAGGGTGATTGAGCAGACATTCGGCCTTCTGAAAAGCCGCTTTCGCTGCCTGGACAAGACCGGAGGGGCCCTCCCATATGAGCCTGCAAAGGTGTGCAAAATAATCCTTGTATGCTACATGCTACACAAAATGGCAGTGCGGAAGGAGGTGCCTCTCATCCAGGATGACGATGACGATCACCAACCTCCGGCACCTGTGGAGGATCCCGGCCTGGGCCTGGATGCCAGTGATGATGAGGATGAGGGTGACGTCCGTTCCCAGCTCATCAACAACTTCTTCACCTGAGTGTGAGTTTCCAGGGTTGTTATGTCAATGTATGGAGGTAGCCTGGAATGTGTTGAGGCTGCTCTGTTGCTGTCTGAGTGTGTCTGTGTGCCACTTGACTGGATGCGTGCAGTGATGTGTCCATTCAGGTGGTGTGTACTCCACAATAGGGTAGTACTGCTAACTTGTTTTTGTGTAGGTGTCTTGCGACATGTTTTGTGCATGTGTATTGCATTTCTCTCCTGTTCTGCTGTGCTTTTGACTGTGTCTTGTGTCTGTCCTTCCCAGGGTACTTTGCCTGTTGTTTGGTCAACACTGACCCCTAACACCCAGAATCCAACACCAGTGTGGAAGTTGTCAATTCCCATCAACTGATGTATCACGCATCCCTGGACTTCAATTCTCCAACACTTTGTGAGCGTGTGTCCACTGTTACGTAGAATTACCTTGCAACTATTGTGGAATAAACATGATGCTGATGTGTAATGAACCTCTGCTACGTTTTGTTATGTGCGTTGTCTGTCTTCCCATATCTGACTGATATCTGCTTACCTCATCTGTGGACTTGTTACCACTGACTGGGGTTGGTGTTGTGTCTATGCATGCCAATGTGTTTCAGGTCAACATCATTGTGTGGGATGAGTAACATGGCCATGGTGAGCATGTGTTGTGGTGCCATAGTGGTGTGTCTCCCTCACATGTGTCACATCACCATGACTCACGTTACGTTGGTCACATTGTTGCAGTATTTGGCATGCACTGTGTTGTGTAGCAGATGGACATCTCCATGACACAGGACAAGTTGGAATCACATCAGAGGCAAGTATGGTGTACTGGTGAGTTTATTTTCAAACACTTGTGAGGAAAGTGCAGAGGATGGTGGGTGCTGTACATTGGTTTTGTAATCCAAAGTTCACATTAGAATTGGATGTGCTGGTAGATGAAATGTCCAGAGTAAAGTCCACAGTCATCTGCTACATTGGCCCAACATGAACCCTCCATGTCATGTGGGTGAGTTGTGTGCGATTGGACAAGGTGAACGGGTTGTGCACAAAGAGCATTGTCCAGAACAGGTTTAGAGGCCCTGGGGGATGTGCTGGGACATCTGCCTCTCACATGTCCTTCTTCGGACGACCCCTCTTCTTCCTGGGGGGGGATCCTCAGGTGCAGGCCTCTGCGGTGCAGGGGACTCTCCGCCAGACTCCTCCTCCCTCCCTGTGGCGCTGGCAGATGGTGTTGCAACAGATGTTGTGGCCACACAGGGAGGTGTGGACAGGTTTGTGTTGATCAGGCGGAGGCACTGGAGTATGTCCTGATGCACCGCAGTAAGGGCATCCCACTTGGCCTCCATGCGGGCATGGTGGGCAGCCTGCTCCTGTTGCATGTCCTTGAGGATCCCCACTACCTGGCCAAATCCTCCGTTGCTATCCTGGTACGCATCTATGATGCGTGCCAGGTGGGAGTCATCATGCAGTCCAGACCCCTCTGCAAGTCGCGCCCTCTGCCTCCCACCCCTCCCAGCACCCCTATCTACCGGATGCTGGAGGCGTTGGTACAGGGGGTGCAGATGTTGATGCTGCTGGTGCTGCATGATGACTCACACCGGAGGGGCCAGGTTGGTCGTCATTATCCGAAGAGGACAGAGACAGAGTCAAACCAGAGAGCTCAGTGTCCGCCAGAGTCTGGACTGGGGAATCCTCTTCATTGTGTTTGGAAGAAACACACAATGTTTCTACATGCAACGATGGTTCACAAACATGACATTTTCTACTTTATAAACAGATGCCTGCCTGTACACTGCTTTTTCCCAGCTTGTCAAGGACAGAGTTTGATATTGTTGTTGCCCAGTTCCCAACATGGCCTTCTGCTCCTCACAACAGAGCCCAGTGTCAGACATCCTGTCAGTCCATTCCCACTCCCTGTGAGGTGAACATGGTTCAGTGTGAGCTTGCTGGGCCATGTGGGTGGGGGGGAATGACTGTGACTGCAACTCCCATCATGTTCCTGGCTGCACCCCCCTTCCCAGCATGCCCATACTTCCTTCCTCTTGACTCTGCTTCTCTGTGAGGGGGTGTGACAGCAATGGCAAGATGGCTGACTGTGTAGTCCTGGTGTTTGTTGGTGCCCAGTTCCCAGCATGGCCTTATGCTCCCCACAACAGAGCCCAGTGTCAGACATCCTGTCAGCTTCTTCCCACTCCCTGTGGGGCGAGTATGGTTCGGTTAGAGCTTGCTGGGCTATGTGGGTGGGTGTAGATTGTCTGTGACTGCAACTCCCATCATACTCTTGGCTACACCCCCCTTCCCAGCATGCCCATACTTCTTCCCTCTTGACTCTGCTTGCCTGTGAGGGGGGATGACAGCAATGGCAAGATGGCTGACTGTGAAGTCCTGGTGTTTGTTGTAGCCCATTTCCCAGCAGGGCCTTGTGCTCCCAGAACAGAGCCCAGTGTCAGAAATCGTGTCAGTCCCTTCCCACTCCCTGTGAGGCGAGCATGGTTCAGTTTCTGCTTGCTGGGCCATGTGGGTGAGTGTAGATTGTCTGTGACTGCGACTCCCATCATACTCTTTGCTACACCCCCCTTCCCACCATGCCCATACTTCCTTCCTCTTGACTCTACTTCCCTGTGAGGGGGTGTGACAGCAATGGCAAGATGGCTGGCTGTGAAATCCTGGTGTTTGTTTGGCTACAAGTCCAAAGAGAGCCCCGGTGCTTCACACAGCAGGACCCAGTATGGGGTATCTTTTGCTGATATTTCACTGAGGTGTGGGTCAATGCATTCTACCCAATGAGTTGTGTGGAGTTTGTGTTGAGGGGGGTGTGTCTCCACATACTGGTAAGTATGGTCAGGGCTGTCAGTCCTCCTTCCCATCATGAAACGTGCTTCCATTGTAGGGTGTGCAAGTTGTCTTTCAGGATGTCAGTCAGTGGTGTCCTGCTTCTGATTTGCACACAACCCCTACCAGGGCCTTGTGCTCCCCACAGTAGGACCCAGTGTCAGCCATCTTGTCAGTCATTTTCCACTCCCTGTGATGTGGGCATGTTTCAGAGAGGTCTTGATGGGCCAATCAGGAGGAGGAGCATTATCTGTGACTACAGGCCCCATCATGCTTTTGGATACACTCACTTCACCTGCATCCCCACTATTCCTTCCTGTCAGTCAGCTGCACTGTGAGGTAGTGTGTTTGTGGTGGCAAACTGTCTGGCAATGTCTATTTAGCTTTGTGCCACTGGCTTGCTCTATTTGTTTGTAGGTTGGTGCATGTCATGACACAGTTCCTAGTCACTATGAGATGGCAGGTTTTGTGTTTGTCTGACTGGCATACACATCTTGGGATGATTATCTATTGGTTACTGTAGCTTTGCTTGCGGTGCATGGTTTCACTGTACCCTTGCCACACAATCTTGGGTATGTTGCTTGTGTACTCACCAGGCTCTGGTATGTCTGTTAGCCCATGGACGCTCTCTGGTGGTAGGATGTCCCGCACCTTCTCCTCCCAGGTCCTGAAGTAGACTGGTTTGGCAAGAGGGCCACCGCCGGTGCACTGACTCAGGGCGTGATCTTTTTCGATGAGTTTCTTGACCCTCCTGTGCACGTCACACCCCCCTTTCTGGACATCGTCATTTGTGCGCCTTGCTGGTGCTTGAGCGTTCACCTTGTCCACAATCCTCGCCCACATATTTGTTTTCTGTGACATGGGGTTCCTTTGGACCAATGTACCAAACAAATGTGGCTCTACTCTGATGATCTCGTCTATCAGCACTTCTAACTCACTATCTGTGAACTTTGGATTCTTCTTTGGGGGCATGGCGATGGGTGGTGGTGGTGAGGGATGTGTGTGTGAGGGTGCAAGTGAGGGTGTGTTGGTGTTGGTTTTGCTGGCTGTATGTGTGTGTGCTTTTGGATGAGGTGCTGATGGTGTGTGGGTTGTGTGATGGGTGAGTTGTGAGTGTGTCTGTGGATGCTGTGTAATGGTGTTTGCTGCTGGCTGTGTCTCCTGTTTGCAAGGGATGATGGTAGTGATTGTAGTCCTTTATATATTTGGAGTTGTGGGTGTGTCTTTGTCCCATTTTTTTTAATTTGATATTTATTGACTTTGTCATTGCTTGTTTGGTCCTTTTTTTGTCTTTTTTCCTTTGGGTTTTGTAGGCATGAAGGAGACGTTCATGTGACGGAAACGGACGCTGCTGTTGTCTCGTGCGGGCTTCTCCGCCTCATTCACGCTGCCTATCTTCTGTGTTTCATACGCGTCGGTCGCGAAGGTCTCTATTGCTTGTGGGTCCGGTTGTCTGTGCGTGTCGGTCGTGCGGCTTGGTCTGGTTTTACACGCACTGCATCGTACTACGCGGATCGGACATCACGGGTAGTGGTCGGTCGGGTCCATTCCGGGTTTGTGTCGGTCGGTGAAAAACGTGTCTATTTTCCGGCCGGATCACTATTTTCCCTACGGTTCGGTTGTACGGCTTGTATTCCGTACGTGTCGGTTGTAATTCACTCGCTTTGCATCGTAGTGCACGGGTCGTACAGCGCTGGTCCGTGTTAACCATACAATTACATTCTGGAAACTCTGGATTTCAGTTGGCATTTTCTCTCTCCAGGATATTTATGAAGATGATGCCTTATTATCCGTCTCTGAATTACAAACCAGACATAAGTTACCCGACTCCGAAGCTTTTAAATATGAAATTCTGTATAACACTTTGCTTAATACCTTTCCAACTGTATTACCCCAAATTACAATTCCGAATTTGGTAAGTTGTATTAAAGCGCTTTCAGCTTCTCAACATACTGCTTCCAAATGTTATAAACAACTTAATTTAGTAATGCTACTAACATTACCTTTTTAGTTACCTTTTGGAATGCAGAACTCTCTCTTGAATCTCTCCTTAAAGAGTGGACACAAATATGGACTATTAATATTTCAGGATGGTTGTCTGTTTCTCTTTCTCAACCTAATGCCTTTATTTTATTCAATTGTCTATGGACCCCTTGTAAACTATTTAAAGCCAAGCTTATAGACTCCCCACTCTGTTGGACCTGCAAAAGTTATGATGGTACTTTGAAGCATATGCTTTTTGACTGTAATGTTATTTCTCAATTTTGGCAAAATGTTTGGGATATTATTGTGAAAATACTTCCTATTTCTGAGACTTTCCCATACAGCATTTATTGGTAAATCTTACGTTTTATCATCTACCTTATCAGAGCCCCAGTATAAACTTTTTAATCTCCTTATTTCTATTGATGTTAAATCAATTACCTCCAATTGGAAATCATCTGAAGCAACATCACTCCAAGCCTGGTGGTCATATGTCATTTTATTAGGTCGGGTGCCCATCTATCCTTTAAGGGACCATTAAAAAATACACCATCATTTCAACAGTTATGGAAACCGATTGAGGACTATATTAATATTTATCTATGACTTATTCAATGTTGCTATTTGTTTTTTTATTAATTACTTATATGACTAAAGTTTTAGGACGATGGTACGTTTTTGGTATATTGACATTGTCATGGTAATATTCTCTATGACTGTATTATTGTATTATATATACCATCACTGTATTATTTTTTGTGTGTCTTGTTTACCATAAAACCTAATAAAATATTTTGAACACAAACATTTTTAAAACACGTAAGCATCGCTCCAACTTGCCAAGGTTAGACCTACTGATTTTGCTAGTGCTTGCTAGTACTTGTTTCTTGTTATCTCATTCTGATGAATTTGTGCTTGAATTACAGAAAGCTTGTAAATGTGCCTTTGTTGCAGCAAAACAAGCATATTGATAATAATCAAGTGCAATTCATGTTATTTTATGTGACCCTTCAGTGCACTGAACTCGGAGGTGTACTTCTACAACTCAAGTTTTAAGGCCTCAACAGAATTCCTTCACATGAGTGAACTATTTAGCTCAAGAGTGCAAATGGATGAACCCCTTCACAATATGAAGTCCGTCTGAAATATAAAAAATAAATATAAAGCTCGCTTATGCCAATTGTCTCATGTACCATAAAATTACTATATTGGGGATTGACGTTGGCGGAACCGCAGGGCGTTCATAAACACTTCAGCCCTCGTTTGCTTAAGAGTACTGTGAAGATTTGTGCAATATGAGAGCTTTCTGCTTTGGTTTTAGTTTCTTCGCCGAGCCCCGTGACTTCAAATACGGATGTTTTTTCACCTTAGTAATTTTAGTATGAGGAAAGCAATAGAACACTGGGCTCACAGTTATCACTATGAAAACACAAGTACATATATAAGTAAATGTATTCCTTGCCCTACTCTCTACAAGGTACCACCACCCACTTACGCTATCCTGATGTCTGACCTCAACTAACTATTCTGCACCCTCTCCCAGTGAGTGCTATTCGTTCCCTCTTCAACCAAGACAAATTCTTCATAAAATATTAACATTTCTGTCATATTTTGCATCACTGTTGAACTCGTGGTTACTTATCAGTTAAAGAGAAGATTTTGAAAATCTTGTGAAAAGATAATCTTGGGAAAGGACAGAAAAATGAACACAGCTACACCATGCACGGCACTGCGTTAAGATGGGTACATGCAGCACCGCCTGAAGCTAGATGGATGGCACAGTGAGCTGATCGTCGACCGCAGACAATTGCAAGAGCTGGAGGAAACGAGTCTGAATTCGGCCAAGGGCCCACCAGTCTTCCATTACATAAGGCAGAAGTGTTATATAGGCAACCACACCTTAGTACTTCAACAGTGTTTTTTCTATGAGCTTGTAGAGGGTATATTAACTGTGATGGGTCACAAAGTAAACCCGTGACAGTGCAGAACATAGGCAACTCAAAACCTTAAGCTATTAACTTGGGGCGTGGCCAAACGAAATAGCAGGAGGAACATTTTCATTTAAGTTTTAAAATGTGGAGCCAGATTCACAAACTTTTTCTTTTCTGTGAGTCGCAGGCCTTGTCAATCGTGCCACTTGCCATGTTAAATGTACATTTAAAAACGCATGCTTGGCTGTTAGGAACATAAAAGTTCACTGTGAAAGTGGTAATAGCATATTAGTTGCAAGTACAGCGGTTAAAGAATGTGCCAGAGGAAAAGTATACAAAGAATTAAGAAAAGACAAAAATAAATGTTATGGGGGATTAGTAAAGAGAAGAAAATGAACCCACATGATCAAGTCTACATTTGTTCCATTGTAATAGTTTAATATATTGTCAACATGTGTTTTTGAAGCCTTGGGGTGCACTACCACCAAATGCCAGGCAAGTTTTTAATGTTAGGCCTCCCAGCGTGACTGGCATGGCAATGACTGCACAGAGCAGGAAGACCATTAACAGTTACTGTTGGCCACCACTGACAATACTTGGGTGGTCCTTTCTGCTTGTAAGGTGCATGTATGTCAAACTGTGAGGCCCAACAGGAAGGGGCATAACAGGCAGAATAATTATAATATGTGAGAAGGGGGTCTGGGAGCTGACCGCAGGTACTGGCATCGTAACTTAATATCCTGTACAGTAATTGGAACCATTAACCATTTGTGCCTTAATAGAAAAACATGAAACATGCCATCCATCTTGAACATAAACAGTGTCCCATTAAAGGGCAAACCTTCAGAGTACAGTTACAAATGAAACATCAAGGCAGCCAAGGGAAACGCCATGAAGCCATTCTAGGGAAATGCCAATGACTATTAGATTAAGATTACATGGATGTTTTCGAAACGTACCATAGCAGGTAGATTTGAGGTAACATATCCTGTGCCGTATAGCGTGGGAATTTCATATTTTTACTATGGGCAGTGCATAAGGATTCTTCATCAAAGTTGGTATACCCATAATTCCTGCATCTTTCACGTGCTCTATTTGCATAAAATAGAATTTATGGGGAAATCGTCAAGGGAACAACAGAAATGCTTTTGTAAAGGTGAATGGTAAGTCCCTACCTCAGTGGAACAGGTTGATTCAACAACACTTGCTAACAAAAGTTCTTATGGATTTTTCTGAAATTAAATTTGCAATCCTTCTGCATTACCCAGAGACCACACTATTCGGTGTGATTGCATGACCGATCCTCCGATATAGCCATTCCAATATGGAGCATGAAGAATACTCCTTACCACCTCGACCCCTTAAGCTCTTACACTGCTCATTCAATAAGCATGACACTTTGAAAGACGGCCCAGCTCGAGCTCCAGTCCAGTGTTCTTCGCCTGTTCCTCCTGAGCTGCTCAGGGGTGTTGTTTGCAACATTTTCAGCTGCAGATGTATTACTGCTCAGACATAGGATATTTTCATTTGTCTAAAATCATATTGTGGAAGGTCCATTCTTGTGCATCGTCATGTGGTCTTGTTATGCATCTGCAGCGTTACCCCTCACAGGTGCAATATCAACAAACATATATTTGGTTTACGCACCATGTTGTGAAATTTTAAATTACATGGGACTCTTCAGGAAACCACCCGAATGGACAACATTTACACTTTGCACTACAACCACAAACTTGCCATATTTTCTCCAAGAGAGGGCCTAAGTTCTATAACTGAACAAACTGGATGTAAAATCTGGTTTCTCCATGTAGGTGTTTGATAGAAGAAAGATGCAGCAATAGTTTAAAGGTGCAGGGACTACAACTAGAAAATAAAATGTGCATTTTGCAAAAGGCATAGAGGGGAACATGCAGTGGTCCCTTGGACTTCTGTTTGCTCAGCCAAGGCTCCCTGCCCACATTCGCAGAGCAGAAACTGTCCCTCGTTGAGACGTTCCACATTGCAAAGGGATATCACTGCCTTTCAGGTATGGGGATCCAGTAAATGGTTTGCAACCACACTTGGGGTTGAAACCATTAACAATTTCCATAATGAATCATTAGGGAGGGAGGGATGACCATTTCTTGCTCCCCTTTCCTAAGAATTCCTAATGAGTAGCAAAACACATTGTGAACCACAAAGACATTTCTGCACACAGTGCACTTGTGATATATTGCGACTTGGGGTCTGCAAATCTCAAACTCTGTGAACACAAAACCCTATAGCATAACAGGGTCTGCATGAAATCAAACCATCTTGTAGTCTCTTATTGAAATAAACCTAGAACAAATACAATTATTTTGCTTTAAGATAACCATGAAACTAAATTACGCACCTGCAAATAGTACCAAAAGATTGTGGAAGACACACAGTTGATGGACGAAATGCAGAACAAATCAAAACATTCACCCCCAGTCAAGAGATCTGGGTTAAATCCATCATACTTTTGCTCACCATGCCACCCCAGTTTAGACCTGGCCATATGCAAATCAGTCTTGACCCTGTGCCTCATGGGAACAGTCCAGCCTGAACTGCCAAGCCAGGTCCTCTTCTGCAATGGAAGCAAGCATCCTAGGACCAGTTTCGGAGTTTCACCCTTCACCAGCCAGAATAGCTTGAATCCAGTGGCAGAGTGAGCCCGGCACCCACATCTGGGTATACCCGGCGCACCTAGGGCGAGAAAGCAAAAGACACACAGTTGATGGACGGAATACAGAATAATCAAAACATTCACCCTAGTTTAGACCTGGCCATATGCAAATCAGTCTTGACCCTGTGCCTCATGGGAACAGTCAGCCTGAACTGCCAAGCCAGGTCCTCCCTGGACCGGAAACAAGCATCCTAGGACCGGTTTCGGGGTTTCACCCCTCATCAGCCAGAATATTGTGACCAAAATAACCAGGACCAAAACATCGAGAAGATACGTTTAGAAAAGTAAAGGTTGACTTTACTTAACTCCACATATATGCACCTTGACAATAGACAGAAAAATATAGAGATAGATAGATAGACAGCTAGATAGATGGATAGACAGACAGACAGACAGACAGATAGATAGATAGATAGATAGATAGATAGATAGATAGATAGATAGATAGATAGATAGATAGATAGATAGATAGATAGATAGATAGATAGATAGATAGATAGATAGATAGATAGATAGATAGATAGATAGATAGATAGATAGATAGATAGATTTTGGGTAGCACGATGTTTCTGTAGTCGATGTTTCAACATACAACCCCGGTAAACACCAGTAACATGATGATGCCCTTTAGTTACAGTATCATCAATACTAGGGTAGAAAGGGCATGGGAACGGATGGAATACATAAACATTCGAATTACGAAGTTTCTTGATACCTGCCCCTGGGACCCTAATGACCCTTACTTCAAGGGGTTTCCTGATGAACCTATCACTCATGGGGAGCTTGCTAAGTCACTGAAGCAGCTCCTGAAGGGCAAGACGTCGGGTCCTGACGGTCTTCCACTTATTTTTTACCTGGTCTTTTACCCACAACTACGGGACCATCTACTCCATCTCTTTAATAGTTTCACGGATAGTACAGGCCTCTCTCCTACGATGAATGAAGCGGAGATTGTCCTGGTCCCTAAGCCTGGAAAGGATCCGACCCTGGTGGCATTCTTCCGCCCCATTGCCTTGTTAAATACTAATGCCAAAATCTTCACAAAAATGTTAGCGAACCGGTTGGAACCCCACCTTCCGGGGCTTATTGACCCTGACCAGGTGGGTTTTATTTGGCACCGTCAGGGCGCTGATAATATCCGGCACATTTCCCACATGGTGGAAAAGTCGCGCATCAGAGACATCCCTGCTTGTTTGGTCTTTCTTGACGGCGAGAAGGCATTCGTCCGCGTGGACTGGGGCTTCCTTCGAGCGGTTCTTCAGAAGATTGGCCTGGGACCGGGCTTTATTTCTAAATTGATGGCCTCTTATGCCAAGTCTACTACTTGTATTTGTTTTAACGGCTCTACCACCACCCCTATCTCTATTCACCGGGGTACACGGCAGGGGTGCCTGCTTTCTCCCCTTCATTTTGTGCTCGCTGTTGAGCCCCTGGCTATCTCCATCCGACATCATTGGGATATCCAAGGCATTCGTATGGGTGTTCAGAACATAAGGCTTCTCTTTTTGCTTATGACTTGTTGCTATCTCTATCCTCTCCATCGTCTTCCCTTCCTGCAGTGGCTGAGCTCTTGGACTCCTTTGAGACTGCTTCGGGTTATCGCATTAATCTGGAGAAATCCCATGCTCTTAATCTCACACTACCGGCACCGGAGGTCCAGCGCTTATGGGGCCTGCTCCCAGTGCAGTGGACTGATGAGTCGATTCGGTACCTGGGCTTAGGATTAACCCCTACACACTCTTCTTGGACCTCCTCGAATTGGCCTCAATTCCGCAACTCTGTTCGTGAGAAAATGCGACGGTGGGAAGGTCTTCCTTTGGCATGGTTGGGCCGTCTTCATGCTGTTAAGATGTCCCTTCTCCCTAATATCCTCTATTTGTTCTAGTCTCTCCCCACTCCTATCCTGCATGCAGATATTCAAGCCCTGCAACGTGAATTTACTAAGTTCATTTGGGGGAAATCGCATCCCCGCTTCTTCCACAGGATACTCCTACTCCCCAGAACTCGGGGGTGGGCCTGGCCTGTCCTAATCTGCTGGAATATTATTGGGCCTGCCACTTCCTTTTTATATTGGAGTGGATCGTTCCTGAAAGTGAAAAGCATTGGTTCCATATGGACTGAGTGGTGGCTTGTAGACCGCTCTGGGATCTCGCCTGGCTTCCGCGTGAGGTGCGCCCACACAGTGCATACTTGGTGACGCCAACGAGAACGGTCTTGGAGATATGGGATAGGTTGGCGCTCTACCGAGGTCTCCCAACTTTACCCTCCCCTAACACCCTGTTCACACGCAATCCTGCGTTCCCCTCTGCTCTTCAGCCTCGATCCTTTGAGGCTTGGACTATAGAGGGTCACAGTGTCCTCCAGGACTTCTTTCAGGGCTCTGGTCTTCGCTCTTTTAATCAATGTAAACAGTTCTTCCGCCTAACTGACAAGGAGCGCTTAAAGTACTGCCAAGTACGTCACTGGCAGTCTTCTTCCGTGTATTCCTGGGAAGTGACTCGGCAAATCACCCCCTTTGAATCCCTGGTCCGTAGATTCGATGGATCTAAAGGCCTAATTTCTAAAACCTGTTCGGTTCTTCAGCACTCTGGGCGTCTACCAATCCATGGTTATCAAACTCGCTGGGCCGCTGATTTGGCTGCTGATGTTTCCCCCGAGGAATGGGACTGCTTATGGAAGGACATTTCTAAGGTGTACCGTAGCATTCCTGAGCGCGAATTCACCTATAAACTAATGATGCGGTGGTATTATACTCCTACTCGCCTTCACCAGATGTTCCCGGGCACTTCTCTGATCTGTTGGAGATGTCAGACTGATAGAGGGGATTTTTTGCATATTTGGTGGTCTTGCTCGGAGCTCACTGTGTTCTGGAAGGAGGTCCTCAGCCACATTAAGGAGGTGGTGGGTTTCCTGATCCCTACTGCCCCATCCCTGGTGCTCCTGGGCATTCAACCCAACACACTAAAAGCCATGACCTCGGCCAACTGGCAACTCATCCTTCACTTACTGGGCGCAGCGCGACAGACCATTGCCTCCTGCTGGAAGCGGCCCCACCCCCGCCTATTGCTGCATGGTTTCTCCGACTATGGAACATTCTCTTCTTAGAGTTGCTTACTGCCTGTCTTACCTATACTGACACACTCTTTGATCGCATATGGCATCCTCTCGTGCATCACCTTACTAAAACTGAACACTCCCATCTGATGCTTCCTAGGCTGCGGGCTCTACAATTGTTTGATGATCCTTTGGAACCTTATTCTAGAGGCAGGACGCGAGACCCCTCAGAGTAATCCGCAACGCCTGCTTGACAGGCCCCATGACCCCTGGGATCCCCGTCTTCAACTCTAGGAATTGGCCTTGGTCCCTCCCCTTCCCTCCCCTGACGCATCAGCTTCCCTTTGCCCCTCTCTTCCTTATCTTTGTCACCTTTTTATTTTATTTCCTCTCTATCTTTGCCTATTCTCTTCTGTCTCTTCTTAGTCTCCCTCTTTCTTTTCGTTCTTTTTTCTGTTCTATAATGGTTCGTATGTTGCTTGCCACAAACTGTGATGGTGATGCTGCAATGTGGCCTGTGCATTGCGAGGGGGTGGGGGCCCTGTTCTGCCTAACTTTTGTTAAATTTGAGTCCTTATTTGCTTCCCTACATATAGCCGGTACCCTTTCGGGATAGTCAAACTCGTCCTTACTGGACCTTGGCCCCTTGGTCCCCTCCACGGCCTCTCCCTGAGAACTGAAGGAATACCCTCCCCATAAGAATGACTTTTAAATCCTGTACTCTTGCTTTGTCCCAATTCCATATGTGATGTCACTTCTTGAATTTCCTACCCCCCTTCCTTATGTCGGGGCCTCAAATTGATTTTTCCCCGCCCCTCCCCTTCGCTTCCTGTGGCATGTATTGTTTTCTATTTGCTTCTGTTCAATAAACAGATATTAAACAAAAAATTCTAATTACAGATGATCTTTAGGGACGTCAAGAAGGAACAGCTCACAAGAGCTGCAGTAATGCAGTCAACATGGCAAATAGCAGAACTATTTTTGATGATGTGTAACGTGTTTCTTTTGCTATTAGTAATATAGTAAAACATAATTGACAGTACTCTGGAACATATTTCTGAATTGAACACATGCCCATAAAGAGAGTACTCTTAAGAAAAGATGCTTAAACGCACAACAGACTACTACTTGCAATAACAGCGTGATATTAATGGTCCCTGCAAAAGAACACTTGATGTGCAGCATGCCCTGGTTACAGCCGGCTCTGTCTTCTATAATGCCAGAAAGCACAGCTCAATGTCTTTGAGCAACTGGGAAGGGTGGAAAATAGCTCAGATGTTAAAAAGCCACTGCATATGATAATGGTGTTCACCACAGAGAGATGAGGAAACATTTTCAAAGGAAAGTTTGAGCAAGCTGCATGGTTCTGCTTAAGTATACATTGTGCAGCTGTGTTTGATAAAAAGCAGCATATTTTGTTTCTTGAGAACTAAATCTTTTGCATGTTGCTTCATTAGATTATATCAAACTCTGACAAGTTGCTCTGGCTTGTGCCATCCGGTGGTCTATGGGGAATTTCCCTATTTTATGTTTTATCCAACTTTAAATCGTGTTACTCTTTCGCAGAAATAACTATCACTTTTGATGCCCTAAAATTCGACTTCTTTCAAAGGAAAATGAGATGCATCCATACCCAGTCACACTCACTTTGGCAGGATCTGTTTTAAGAAAATGTCAATAAGTGGACATAGTCCTATTTTTCTAAAGTATAACCTGTCAGCCTCAGTAGCGGCTGCTATGGGGCAGTAGTGGTGGTGATGGTTAAAAAAAGGAAAAAAATAAAAGGAAAAAATAACAAAACGTACCTGCCTGCCGCCGCTTCTCCTCTGTTCTCTTCTTCTTCTGTCGAGGTAGGAAGCAGAAACAGGAAGCACCCAGGCTTCCAGACTCACGAGCCAATCACAGCTTTGCTAGTCTGGCACTCAGATCGGGACTAGGCCTGGGCATGATCTCCACAAAGGCTGCGCAACACAGCCCAGTGGCAAACATGCCAAGTGCGCATGGCAGTTTTGCTGGTCCAAGATGGTCAAACCATCATACTCACTTAGAGAGTGCCCACCACTCCTCCCCCTGCTCTGTGGGTGGTCCAGCCCGCCCGCCACTACAGAGGAGTACTGAAAATAAATGTTCATAACATGCTGTTATTATTTTATCTTACCTGTGGGGCAACTCTTCTCCATCTTAGTGGAGGTCAACCTTAGGGTGGCCTTACCCCAAACCTTTTGCCTACTTACCTCCAAATCTTGCTTGATTTTTGCATCTGTTGGCCGAAGGACTCTGTGCACTTTATAACTGCTAACCAGTGCTAAATTGCTTGTGCACAATCCTCTAAACATGAATTGCTTAGCATATACCTAATTGGCATATTTCATTTTCTTGAAAGTCCCTTGTAGAGTGGTAAACCGTATACCTAGGGTCTGTAAACTAAATACTACCAGTGGGCCTACAGCACTTATTGTGCCAACAACCTAAGTAGCAATCTAAAAATAGTCCCAGGTTTGCCACTACAGCCTGAATGTAGTGTCACACTGCCATGTCGACTTGGCATTTAACCCCCTTGCCAAGCCATAAACTCCCCACTTTTAGTACATAGAAGCCACCCCTAAGGTAAAACCTATGAAGCCCATAGGGCAGGGTGTAATCAAAAGGTTGGACATATACCTTCACGTTTTACATGTCCTGTTAGTGAAAAACTCCTAAATTTGCTTTTCACTACTGTGAGGACTACCCCTCCCATAGGATAACATGGGGGATTCCTTATTAGCATTAATAAGCTGTAATTCCTAAATAAAAGGAGGTGGATATTTCATGTTTGGTACCTATGGAATTGTAATGATAAACCCTCCTAAATGGTAAAGTCAGATTTGTCATTACAATTTTGATAATGTCACTTTTAGAAAGGTAGAACAAAAATAGAATTAGCAATGCTGATGATCCTTTAATACATTCACTTGTTTTGTGGGCACGCAAATTAATTGCTGCGAATACCATATGAAATATTCATGAATCGTTTTTATATCAAAACTCATAGACAGTTGACTAACATATATGTAAAACAATACCAGCACATTTTATTTCAAACTACATTAATAACCCATTGGGGCAAATATTTTCCCAACACTAGCTTCAGTCTGGAAGTCGCACAAGCCCAGCAGGTACCGCCACAGTATACCTACTAGTGGCTCCTTGTTGAATAATGTCTGAACAAGACACAATATCATACACAGAGGACCACATACAAAGGATCATCACAGCACCTTCTCTGTTTACCTCTGTCATGTTAAGCTCTACAGCAAAACAACAAAATGAGTCTGATAAACTACTCGGATTGAAAGAGAGGCAAATCTAAAATGATTTACATGGACATTTTCTTTTGGAACATTTAACAATAGTTATAATTCCGTGGGGGCTCCTGATAAGGAACATCTCAGTGATTGTTATTGAGGATCCTGAGTATTGGAAAGGATAAAAGAATAAAAAATGTTAAAGGATAGAAAATCATTTAATTTAGAAGTCATATATACATACTTGAAAAGCAATTTCTATACTCATCCTGATTCTAGAAGAATCCTAACGGAGTACCAGGCAAGGTCTAGACGTCAGTTCATTTCTTTCTCAGCCACATCATCATTCTCCACGGTAGAATCAGACACCGGAGAAGGCACTTCAAATCAAAATTCACAAGTGAGAAATCAGCAGACTTTTTTAGGAAGAAGCCGCCAAAGAGGCAGAAGGTGGAACAGATACGACAATCAGCCATAGGAAATGACAACCCATAGGCAAAATTTAAAAAATCAGTACTACCTCCCATTTGTAGGTCGAGCCTAGCATTATAGCGCATATGCACTGCTCGCTCTGCGAGGCATGCAGTAGTCAAGTATGGTGTGGAAGCCTTGCCTACTCTCCTCCTATATGTTTGATTGGCTGTTGTCATTGTCCTTGCTAAATGCTAGCTTCCGATTAATAATGAGGCTTGTTAGTCTCTCCTTGTTACCGCCCTGTCCCCTTTTATTACCTCCCATGAGGACTGTATATTTTACTTGTGGCGTTACACTGTCTCCTTCATATGTCGGTAAGCATTTTTTGTAGCGCCGCCCGCTTTACTTTAGCGGCCGCGCTTGTTTATTTAATTAATTTGCTGCGTGGGCCGAAAGGGAGCGTTTCTGCTAACTAATCTACCAAGCATTGCATTGCAAAGCACCTAGTGATATTGAAAAAAGCATTTGCAATGCTATAGGTCTCTCATTTACGCAAGTTTGGCATTGTAAATGTCAATGCCTTTTATTTATGGTTTAAAAATGAAAACAAAAATAAAAGGCATTGTTATTTGCAATGTCAATAGCTCAAACTCGCGTAAATGCGAGACCTATTGCATTGCAAATGCTTGTATATCTTTCTAAGAAACCTCTTTCTGAAACAGAAGAGAACATCTTGACTAAAGGGCTGTCCGGTGTATCAACAAAGTGCACACATTTTGTGTGTTTAAAAGCTGAAATCTTGGAATTTTGCAGAAAAATATGACTCAAGGCCTTCTTCTTAGAACATGAGCCCCCTTAAAATAGTGAAGTCTTGGGATTAAGAAATAAATTACACTTTTGTCCCCTGTCGAACATGGTTAAGAAAGAAGAGCTCATTTTTTAGCAGACGGTACTATCTGCCATAAGTGGTCTTGAAAAGAAAAGTGAGTTTGTCAAACCCAATGTTTCAAGAGAGCAGAGAGACGCTTTGGCGGTACTACAAAAAAAAAGTCAATAGTGATCAAACAGGCAGACAAGGGTGGGGCCATCGTCATGTGGTCTTCAGAGAATTACAGGAGAAAAGGAGTGAGACAAGTTCTTAAACACGAGTTCTACTGCAAATCTAAGGGGATCCAGCCAAAGGCTTACAAGTTGAAGTTGCTGCGATGCTGAAATGGGCATTTTATGAGGGTTTAATTGGAACTAAGGAATGTGAATCTTTAAAGAAAGCTAATCCTAGGATGCCTGTCCTGTATTTACTTCCGAAGCTACATCACAACAACGAATGATGTGACACCTCCTGGATGCCCCATAGCGTCAGTCCGTGACTCAGTATTAGGACCTATTGCCAAATATGTGGATGTCTTTTAAAGCCCTTCTTACAGCATGTTCCATCATATCTGAGAGATACTATGGATTTCATCAATATAATAGCAGATCTTGAATTCAGCCCTGACATCCAGAAACTAGTCACCTTAGATGGGGTGTCACTTTTTACTCAGATACCACAAGAGGAATGACTTGAGGCCATTGATACATATCTTGAAAAAGAAAAAGGCCATATCAAGTCCATATTGAATTCATCTTAGAGTTGGCACAATTCGCCCTCAAGAAAATCTACTTTAAATCTGGAGAGGAGGTCTTTATACAAGTGAAAAAGACTGCCATGTGTTGTCCCTTTGCTCCAGAATTGGTTGTTATTTATATGGCCCAATTCAAGGAATGTTTTGTTTATCAGAAAAACCCTTATGTCCAGGACATCTCAAAATGGTTGATATACATTTATAATATTTTTTGCATTTGGACAGCCCAAGAAGATTCCCTCAACCGGTTTTTCACTAGTTAAATAATAGGTCAGAAGACATAAAGTTCAGTCTCAATAGCAGCAGTGAAACCATCATGTTTTTGGATGGGGAAATAGTTGCCTGGAATGGGATGTTGAAAACCACACTACATACTAAACCAACTGACCGTAATAAGGCTCTCCGGTATTCGAGTGACCACCCTTGCAGACTCTGACACAACTTGCCCCTTGGGAAGTTTTTAAGAATAAGACAGAATTGTTCTGAAAAAGAAGAATATTTCCATCATGCACAGAATCTTTTGAGTAGATTGAAAGAACATAACTACCCCAAAAAACTGTTGAAGAATTCCATGAAGAGAGCATGGTGGACTTCACGTGGAACATTGTTGACCAAAAAAGATCAAAAGTTCACAGAGCAACTGGTTTGTGTGTTAAAATTTTGCCCCAAAATATATAATTTTAAGAAAATTGTCCTGAAAAATTGCCATCTGATTTCTAAATTGTATTAGTCATTTTAGAGGACTTTGTTCACCTTGAAGAAAGATCATAGTGTAGGAATTCAGGTAGTAGGAGCATACATATCACCATCCACACTCAAAAGTAATTTGAGACAAATGTGGAATTTGGAACCAGTAGAAGGACATCATAAATGTGGCACATACGGCAACCAAGTCATCAAAGGTACAGCGTTTGTCCATAAAGATATTAAATGGAAACATACTAATTTATCGAATTGCAAAATAAGAATGTAATATATTAAATCAACTGACTATGCAACAGACTTTATATAGGGAAAAACAACCAAGAAGTGAGATAGAGAATTACACAAAAAATGTCTCGCACTAAGCGAAAAGTCATTACTGCCCCCACCAGTCAACCATTTGTTAGAGAATCATCACTCTGCAAATGGTTTCCAATGGACAGTGCTGGCAGTTGTACCACCAGACCAAAGAGGGGGAGACTGATGAGAAAAGAAGCTTAACTTACATTACAATTTAGTACAGTAACAGAAGGTTTGAATGAGATGAGTGAATTCCAAATGTTATGAGAAATTCACATGGATTCAAACAAATTCTGTTCGACCTAGGTATCAGGATTATTGAGTTCTGTGTTCTGGATGATAGTTTCAGATTCCTGATTATCTATAGACCTCATGTGAATATCAAGAGAGTATAGATCAGTCCATCGTTATGCACTGTCTTCAAAGCTCTGAGGGGCAGTGGCCCAGAGTTATTGAGTAGGTGTTTCAAGTGGTACGTACCTGGGAGAGCGCTTCACTCTGCCGAAGGCAGACTTGTTGCGGTGCCACTAATAAAAAAGGCCAGTTGTGGTGGAAACAGCTTCTCCTACTGTGCAGCAAAAGCCTGGAACAGCTTGCCGGCGCATCTCAGGAATGCTTCGGAGCTCCTCTCTTTCAGAAAGGGGCTTAAGACCTGGTTATTCAGGGATTAGATCCTCGTGTGTTTTCTCGGGAGTCAGTATGCAGCGCCAGGACGCCCTTGGGTATAAGTGCGCTTTATACGCCCCTAATAATAAAAATAATTGTTTGATTCAAATAATTTTTATGGACCGCTTCATTCTGATTAAGAAGTCATGCAGAAAATTCAATACATTTTATTCCATTGCATTTTTTGCATTTGTTACTGCCACTAATCAGATTTTATACATTACACGCCCATAATGCTGTTTGGCTGTGAGAATTAGAAAATGTACCGGAATTAGACAAACCCACAGACATGATTGATCATAATTCACAACGGGGAGGAGAGAGGTGAACTTTCAAATGAGTGAAAGCCAGCCCCAAGGAAACTGCCTAAACTTCGTTCCTAACAGAGCCTGGAGAGTTGTGTGAAGAAAATCTACTCAATAAAGTAAGCAGTGCGTCTGAGAATGTTTGGCTTATACTGTGATTATCGACACTGCTGCTTTTACACAGGAGTACCAACAACACTCATGTTTGGGTTTCAGGAAGAATTAACAGACGAATGGCCACTTCCATGAAGGGTTAATTGGTTAAACGAAGAATTCAGAAGCGTTTAAAGCATGAAGAGAAGTAAGCATTTTTTGTTTGCCATGTGTGGGATATGTTATCACCCTGGTTAAGCATGCAGGAAAACTACGAGGCTAAAGCTGGGTCTTGCAATACTGTACTTTAGTGGTGTTCTCTGTGACATCATGTATTCACAACAATGTAGAGGAGTTTTGCTCCCAGTCTGATTAGGATTTCTTTACAAAGACATTTGGAAACATGAATTAAAACTTCTTTGCATGTTCATATTAGACATAAGTTCAATAGGAGTTCATAACGCAGCCACTCTAAATGCTATCAGCGATAGTCAGTGGACATCAATATGTTTAAGTTCATCTGTGGTCAGCTTTATCAAAAGATTCAGTTTCTTGAATACTCATTCGCATAAGCATATATTTGCAGATCTCCCTGAAACCAATGTCAAGTTGGCTGTACACTACTACATTTAAGTGAGTGCATGAGAGTTTGTCCTGATTACTAACTAAGGTTTTTACAACTCAGCCACTTAATTAATAAAAACATTTTTTTTTTATAGAAACAATTGGGACAGTCACATAGAAAGAAGATTGGGAGGACAATACTATTGGTTCTGCAGTAAAATTAAGGTAAAGAGTTTGGGTGACAGACATTATTAACCCTCCCACACAGAAATTACAAAACACTAAAACATATTATGTTTTTTAGGGCTCGCGCCTGCGCTGCAGTGCATAGCACTGCTCGTGCAGCGCGAGCCCTCTCATAAGGGGGTTCTGAAAGCTGCTCACACGCTCGTGTGTGCGATCAGGCTTTCGCCGCCTGCCATTGACTTTAGCGTGTTTTTTTTTTTTAAAAGGCACGCGATTGGGCAAAGGCGGGCGAATGTCCCGCCTTTGCAATGTCCATTCCCGACTGTGTCTAGCACACGCAGTAGCGCGCGTTCGCCTCGCTACCATGCTCCCTCCCTTCACTCCTCTGTGGGGCGCGCGCACCACTACTTTCAATTCCCGGCCCTGCTCCTCTGTGGTGCGCATGCACCACTGGTTTGTTTTGCTTGTTACATTACTTTCGACAGTGCAGACTAATGGTGTCCATAGTGTTGTTGTATAACATATTCCTGGATGTCTCCATTGTTCGCGAGTGCTGCTCAGTCCGTGATAGTGTTGTGAAGTACTCGTACGAATATGGAAGAGCTGAAAGAGGACTGGGATCTTTTTTTTAAAAAAACGCTACCCATTAAAGAGCTGCAGTTGCCAAGCTATAGGCGCTGGCTGCTGTGCCGTGCTACATGTGCGTGCGTGGATGCGGTGAGACACAATGCTGGAGCTCCAGTCTGGCGTCCTCGCATCAGCCGGCGAACGGGTGGGATTTTAACCCCCTCTTCCATCACGTGCAGTTGGGAGACTCAGTGCCTGCGATCTCAGTTTAGGGGAAGCGGCAAGGGCCTGGCACGACATGGAGATCCTGAAGTGGTTCACCAGAAATGACTCGTACGCCAAGGTAGGGGCGCCGGCTGGGAAGGTATGCAGCTTCACGTGACCCATGCGCTGCACGCTTAAGCTCGCCCCTGTCAGATGCCTGCCCTCCCTCAGAAGACTGGCACACGAACCTGGATTGCTATATTTAGCAACTAGGAAGAGATCGGAATGCCGCCGAGCCTTCTGCCAACAAAGAATACGGTATGCCTGCCTCCCTGCTTAATCCGTCTCCATAGGAACTGGCCGTCCCTGGCTGTGGGCTGCCTCCCGGGGCACTCTCTTCATTTTTATGGTCAGTCGAGTGTGGCTTATATTAAAATATTGAGCCGGTAGCTGTGTGAGAATTACGTCAAAATCTGCTCGGTGCAGCCTAATGCATGTTATGTGCAGGGGAAGCTGCGCCAGCAGTGCTCGTCTGAAGTCCGTATATAGCTCCTCTTTCCCGTGTGTATGTTTACAATGAATGTTTGTATGTAATTTGCTGCCATCTTGTCGGACCTGAGGATGTGATGAATGCAGCTTCCTGGCTCGCATTTAGTTCAAATTAGAGCTGACATGTCTGGAGGAAATCAGCCTGATCTTGTTTGGATGGAGGGGAGTGACAAGTGGCGCAACAGACTGCTCCTAATAAGATTTAACTTATTTTAATGGAAGACTCTGCCAAAGAAATCTGACCTGAGTGAGCATTTCAAATACTTATTAGCGATGAAACGTATATTTTTTTACATTAGGGTCCTCTCTGTACCGTTCAGTATCGGTTACTGTTATCACCCCTTTGAGGCTGCATACAAAGGTTCATAAAGTGGGATTGTGTTACAACTAGGATATGGGTGCTTCATGATCATTTTAAAGAAGAGATTGCAGATTACTCAATTTTACTTAGTTTAATGCTGATTTACACAAATTTATTAATGGAAATACCTGGAACCTATAACAGCGTACAACACAAAAATTAAAGAGTCAATGCCAGCAATAACAATATGTCTTCCGAATAGCAACAATTTAAGACTAGCAGGTGTTTTACATGTAACAATCACTTTCACGTTATGAAGGGAATTTTGATATGTTTCAATTTTGTTTCTGTCCTTTAAAGGATTCTCACCTGGTACATAAATGATATAGTTCTCTTTTTTAAGTTACTACTCCATCAAGACTTAAGTTTTCTCACTGGTTTTATAAAAATCAGTAGCACTTGAAGGGTTTATGCATGATTAAGTGTTTACGTGTTTTTCCGAGGAAATTCAAACCCTACACTGCAAAGTCAAATCACACTGAAGCAAAGGATTAACAAAGTGTGATAAAAAGAACATGCCCAGCCGCATGTAATCATACATAGTAAATTAGTGTGTGGCTGCCTGGGGAATGTGTGAAGGAGTTTTAGCCTAGTTGTTGTTGTTGCAATGACCGGCCTGCAGTGAAGTTCACCTGGGTATTAATAAGTGGACAGCAGTGTCGTAGGTGCCTGCGAGTTGATAGCAATGGAATGTCTGCCTGGGCACTGTGGGCACACTGTCTTAAACCTCAAAAGCACACCCAGCAGTTGGTGCATTGGGGACATTGTTAAGCTTATTTTCACGATGTTGTGGCTTTCCTGTGGTTCAACATTGGTGTAGGTGTCTGGCAGGGTTCGGAATGAATTGTGTAGTTTTCACGTAATGTCGATGTGCCACATGCTGTGCAGTGTGTTGTTGTCAGCCCGTGTGTGAGGATTTGTGGGTACCTTTGATCCCACAACACCCCTGGGATTGTCATGTGTGCATGAGCAATATCACCAATCCTTGTGTGCCTAGCTGATGCACATTCTTGCAGATCAAGGTGTGTGGTGTTAATGTTGGCAAAATGGGTGTTGTTTCATGTCTAGGCCCATAACTACTTTTTGCCCATTGATTTGTGTTTATGGAGGTGTGATGTGAGTTTGTGGGCCCGGACACGACCCAGGGCACACATCTGACTGTGTTACACAGTATGGGGAAAAACTAGCTTTCATAAGAAAGACGACCTCACATCAGCACTCAGTCAGCGGAGGAACCGCTTTAAAGAACAAAGTAAACAGTTTTCGTAGCTCTTTGTGCTGTCTTTTAATTCATCAGTAATCCAGTATGATACATCTCATACTCAAATTAGGATATCCATGTTAATAGGTCAACAGGTCAACCTTCATGGCATAGTTTTTCAGATATCCCCGATGCATTTCACCTCCCATATTCACAACTCCTAAGAATAAAACGTATATCTTCTACAGAGGAGATTTATCGGCAACAAAGTGACATCCTTATGGATAAATTCAAAAAGAGATCTTACCCAGCTCCTGTTTTGCAAGATGCCAGAAATCGTGCTGAAACTAAGGACAGATCTACCCTTATAAAAAAATCCACTTGCATGACTTCCGATGAAAGACTGGTATTCGTATCCAAATTTTCTAGACAAAGCTACAAAATCAAGAACTCCATCCGGAAATATTGGCCACTTTTGCAGTCCGAGCCTGATTTTAAAGGTATTTTTGATCAGTTACCGATTTTTGCTTATCAACGGACTTCAAACCTACAACAGCTTCTGAACAAGACCTCCTCCGAATCTATTATAACACACAAAGGAACTATCCCATGCTATAATTGTGGTGGCTGCAACAACATTATCAGGGGAACCAGCTTCATGCACCCCTCGAAAGGAACTTCAATCAAACTAAAAGTTACAGCCACTTGCGACTCCAGCAACATCATTTACCTTCTTAAATGTCCATGCGGTCTTCCATACGTAGGCAAAACTGAAAGGAAGATGAAAACCAGACTCATAGAACACAAAAGCAACATTCGAACTCTCAACACTAAGTCTACGGTTGCGAAACATTTCCTTGAAAACAGACACAACTGCAGCCAACTGAGATTTTTGATTCTGGAACAAGTTCCACTGTTACAGGGAAGAGATAACAATGCCTTTTTATTGCAACGTGAATTATTTTGGATAAACAGACTTAATGCAGTTCATCCTTTTGGAATGAATGAACGTGTTGAATACAGTTGCTATCTGTAAAGGACTTCATGAATTGTATGCGTTGTTTCCACACTGAATTTCAGAGATTTACTGTTCATGTAGCCACTATTGCTTTGTTAATATTTTATATTGTTTACATAATTGCAGCGATTTCGCTATTGTATATTCGGATACCTCTTCCGGCTATCCTTACTCTAACTCGTGGTTTCCTTGACTACCTTACACTTTCTCTAGTCTTTTTTCACTTGCTTTTGATCACGTGTCACTTTACGCAATACACGTACCGGTCACTTCCGGGTGAATGGGCTTTATCTTCCGTTATTCAAACGTTGTACCGGCATCACCTCTCCACGCGTTTACTTTGTAGAAGCTCTGGCGGTTTCTTCAGGTATTTATGTTATATATCAATCTACCCGTATGTTTCTCTACCTTTGGGATGCACTATTTTGACTAGGTTATTACGAAATTCATGGATCACCCGTTGGCCTTTTGGTGTTGTACCTCGTTTCACCTTGTTTTCGCTATACTGGCTCCTTTCCGTTAACCTACTGCTGACCGCATTCTGACCATGTTTTCTTTTTAACACACACTGAGGTATATTTTCCGTTCCGTTCTTTACCATCGATCACCTAACGCTACGGTTTGTTAACTTACTAAACCAAACTCTTTACGTCCTGGACCTCTGCTCATTTTCTCTCTTTCTCTCATAGAAATACACCCCCCTGACGAAGGTCGAGTCCCGAAATGCATCGGGGATATCTGAAAAACTATGCCATGAAGGTTGACCTGTTGACCTATTAACATGGATATCCTAATTTGAGTATGAGATGTATCATACTGGATTACTGATGAATTAAAAGACAGCACAAAGAGCTACGAAAACTGTTTACTTTGTTCTTTAAAGCGGTTCCTCCGCTGACTGAGTGCTGATGTGAGGTCGTCTTTCTTATGAGACGCTTTTCCTACTTTCATACGTACACCTCTGAGGTTAGGAGGTGGTCTCACTAGCACCAAAGCAATTCACCTTGATTAATATTCTTGTTCCTATTAACACTTGAGTGCAACCGTATCTCATCTTTATTATTGAAAAACTAGCTTTATCATCACAGTGGGATTGGCGTACAGGCTAATGTCACCACAAATAGAGGGTATTAGAGGGTGGTGCTGTGTTGGGTCTGTCTCTTGCTGTGTTGGTAGCTGTTCCACCCACCTTATGTCACATGAATCCTTTGTGATTCCGCTTACCTGACAATGCCTGCTTGCCCCCCCAGGTGTGCCCAGTCAAAGACTTACTTTTGTATGGCACAGTGCACACATGTGTGTCATTGTAGTTCAGCCCATTGTCATGTGCAGTAGCCTGGGGACACTGTGACACACACACACATGTGTATGATATGCAGTGTGTGGCTGCCTGTCTGTGTTTGTGCATCTGTGCCTATGCATTGGTGTGGCTTCAGCGTTCCTTTGGGGGGGGATGTTGTTTGTGTGATTGTACCTATTGTCCAAGCGTCTTGTAAGTCATCATCCTGCACATTGATCATGTTTGGTATGTCCCATTGCTGCCATGGTATGTGACTTTGTCACCTAAAATCAACAGTCTCCACAGGATTCCGCAGTTTGTGTGTCTGTTTGTAGAGATATGTGTATGCATCTTGATGCTCCCTTTTCACACAGCCTAATTGTACACAGTTGGCATTGACAAGTGTCATGGCCAATGCTTGTCTGCACATGGCAGAGGGAGTTCTTGTGATACACAGCATTCTTTGCCTCTCATGTCTATGTTTGTTAGTGGCACAACCACCACACTGCCAAAATGTTGGGTGCAGTAGTCACAAATACTGGTCTAGTGATACAGACCAGTATGAGATGTGGGTAGTGGTGCAGGGCATACATCCCCCCTATGCGTGGGGAGAGTAGTGGTACAGGGAATAAAGCAATGTATGAGTTGTGGGGAGTGGTACAGGACATACATCCCCCTATGAGTGGGGAGGGTAGTAGAGCAGGGCATACATCCCCCTATGAGTGGGGAGGGTAGTGGTACAGGACATACATCCCCCATGAGTGGGGATGGTAGTGGTGCAGGGCATACATCCCCCTATGAGTGAGGAGGGTAGTGGTACAGGACATACATCCCCCTATGATTGGGGAGGGTAGTGGGGCAGGGCATACATCCCCCTATGAGTGGGGAGGGTGGTGGTACAGGACATACATCCCCCTATGAGTGGGGAGGGTAGTGGGACAGGACATACATCCCCCAATGAATGGGGAGGGTAGTAGTACAGGACATACATCCCCCTATGATTGGGGAGGGTAGTGGTGCAGGGCATACATCCCCCTATGAGTGGGGAGGGTGGTGGTACAGGACATACATCCCCCTATGAGTGGGGAGGGTAGTGGTGCAGGGCATACAGCACTGTATGAGTGGGGAGGGTAGTGTTGCAGGGCATACATCCCCCAATGAATGGGGAGGGTAGTGGTGCAGGGCATACATCCCCCTACGAGTTTGGAGGGTAGTGGTGCAGGGCATAAAGCACTGTATGAGTGGGGAGGGTAGTGGTGCAGGGCATACAGCACTGTATGAGTGGGGAGGGTTGTGGTGCAGGGCATACATCCCCCAATGAGTGGTCAGGGTAGTGGTGCAGGGCATTCATCCCCTATGAGTGGGGAGGGTAGTGGTGCATGTCATATATCCTCCTATGAGTGGGGAGTGTAGTGGTGCAGGGCATACACCCCCCTATGAGTGGGGAGGGTAGGGCATACATCCCCCTATGAGTGGGGAGGGTACTGGTGCAGGACATACATCCCCCTATGAGTGGGGAGGGCAGTGGTGCAGGACATACAGCACTGTATGAGTTGTGGGGAGTGGTACAGGACATACATCCCCCTATGAGTGGGGAGGGTACTGGAGCAGGGCATACATTCCCTATCAGTGGGGAGGGGAGAGGTACAGGACATACATCCCCCATGAGTGGGGATGGTAGTAGTGCAGGGCATACATCCCCCTATGAGTAGGGAGGGTAGTGGTACAGGACATACATCCCCCAATGAGTGGGGATGGTAGTGGTGCAGGGTATACATACCCCTATGATTGGGGAGGGTAGTGGTGCAGGGCATACTTCCCCCTATGAGTGGGGAGGGTGGTGGTACAGGACATACATCTCCCTATGAGTGGGGAGGGTAGTGGTACAGGGCATACAGCACTATATGAGTTGTGGGGAGTGGTACAGGACATACATTCCCCTATGAGTTGGAAGGGTAGTGGTGCAGGGTATACAGCACTGTATGAGTTGTGGGGAGTGGTACAGGACATACATCACCTATGAGTGGGGAAGATAGTGGTGCAGGGCATACAGCACTGTATGAGTTGTGGGGAGTGGTACAGGACATACATCCCCTTATGAGTGGGGAGGGTAGTGGTGCAGGGCATACGTCCCCCTATGAGTGGGTAGGGTAGTGGTGCAGCGCATACATCCCCCTATGAGTGGAGAGGGTAGTGGTGCAGGGCATACAGCACTGTATGAGTGGGGAGGGTAGTGGTGCAGGGCATACATCCCCCAATGAGTTGGGAGGGTAGTGGTTCAGGGCATACAGCACTGTATGTGTGGGGAGGGTAGTGGTGCAGGGCATAGAGCACTGTATGAGTGGGGAGGGTTGTGGTGCAGGGCATACATCCCCCAATGAGTGGGGAGGGTAGTGGTGCAGGCCATACATCCCCCTATGAGTGGGGAGGGTAGTGGTGCAGGTCATACATCCTCCTATCAGTGGGGAGGGTAGTGGTGCTGTGCATACACCCCCCTATGAGTGGGGAGGGTAGTGGTGCAGGGCATACATCCCCCTATGAGTGGAGAGGGTAGTGGTGCAGGGCATACAGCACTGTATGAGTGGGGAGGGTAGTGGTGCAGGGCATACATCCCCCAATGAGTTGGGAGGGTAGTGGTTCAGGGCATACAGCACTGTATGTGTGGGGAGGGTAGTGGTGCAGGTCATACATCCTCCTATCAGTGGGGAGGGTAGTGGTGCTGTGCATACACCCCCCTATGAGTGGGGAGGGTAGTGGTGCAGGGCATACATCCCCCTATGAGTGGAGAGGGTAGTGGTGCAGGGCATACATCCCCCTATGATTGGGGAGGGTAGTGGTGCAGGGCATACTTCCCCCTATGAGTGGGGAGGGTGGTGGTACAGGACATACATCCCCCTATGAGTGGGGAGGGTAGTGGTACAGGGCATACAACACTATATGAGTTGTGGGAAGTGGTACAGGACACACATCCTCCTATGAGTGGGGAGGGAAGTGGTGCAGGGCATACACCCCTCAATGAGTGGGGAGGGTAGTGGTGCAGGGCATACATCCCCCTATGAGTTGGGAGGGTAGTGGTGCAGGGCATACAGCACTGTATGAGTGGGGAGGGTTGTGGTGCAGGGAATACATCCCCCTATGAGTGGGGAGGGTAGTGGTGCAGGACATACATCCCCCTGTGAGTGGGGAGGGCAGTGGTGCAGGGCATACAGCACTGTATGAGTTGTGGGGAGTGGTACCGGACATACATCTCCCTATGAGTGGAGAGGGTAGTGGTGCAGGGCATACATCCCCCTATGAGTTGGGAGGGTAGTGGTGCAGGGCATACAGCCCTGTATGAGTGGGGAGGGTAGTGGAGCAAGGCATACAGCACTGTATGAGTGGGGAGGGTAGTGGTGCAGGGCATACATCCCCCAATGAGTAGGGAGGGTAGTGGTGCAGGGCATACATCCCCCAATGAGTAGGGAGGGTAGTGGTGCACGGCATACATCCTCCTATAAGTGGGGAGGGAAGTGGTGCAGGGCATACACCCCCCTTATGAGTGGGGAGGGTAGTGGTGCAGGGCATTCATCCCCTTATTAGTTGGGAGGGTAGTGGTGCAGGGCATACAGCACTGTATGAGTGGGGAGGGTAGTGGTGCAGGGCATACAGCACTGTATGAGTGGGGAGGGTTGTGGTGCAGGGCATACATCCCCCAATGAGTGGGGAGGGTAGTGGTGCAGGGCATACATCCCCCTATGAGTGGGGAGGGAAGTGGTGCATGTCATACATCCTCCTATGAGCGGGAAGGGTAGTGGTGCAGGGCATACACCCCCCTATGAGTGGGGAGGGTAGTGGTGCAGGGAATACATCCCCCTATGAGTGGGGAGGGTAGTGGTGCAGGACATGCATCCCCCTATGAGTGGGGAGGGCAGTGGTGCGGGGCATACAGCACTGTATGAGTTGTGGGGAGTGGTACAGGACATACATCCCCCTATGAGTGGGGAGGGTACTGGAGCAGGGCACACATTCCCTATGAGTGGGGAGGGGAGTGGTACAGGACATACATCCCCCATGAGTGGGGATGGTAGTGGTGCAGGGCATACATCCCCCTATGAGTAGGGAGGGTAGTGGTACAGGACATACATCCCCCAAGGAGTGGGGATGGTAGTGGTGCAGAGGGCATACATCCCCCTATGAGTGGGGAGGGTAGTGGTGCAGAGAATACATCCCCCTATGATTGGGGAGGGTAGTGGTGCAGAGCATACATCCCCCTATGAGTGGGGAGGGTGGTGGTACAGGACATACATCCCCCTATGAGTGGGGAGGGTAGTGGTACAGGGCATACAGCACTATATGAGTTGTGGGGAGTGGTACAGGACATACATCCCCCTATGAGTGGGGAGGGTAGTGGTGCAGGGTATAAAGCACTGTATGAGTTGTGGGGCATGGTACAGGACATACATCCCCCTATGAGTGGGGAAGATAGTTGAGCAGGGCATACAGCACTGTATGAGTTGTGGGGAGTGGTACAGAACATACATCCGCTTATGAGTGGGGAGGGTAGTGGTGCAGGGCATATGTCCCCCTATGAGTGGGTAGGGTAGTGGTGCAGGGCATACATCCCCCTATGAGTGGGGAGGGTAGTGGTGCAGGGCATACAGCACTGTATGAGTTGTGGGGAGTGGTACAGGACATACATCCCCCTATGAGTGGGGAGGGTAGTGGAGCAGGGCATACATCCCCCTATGAGTTGGGAGGGTAGTAGTACAGGACATACATCCCCCAATGAGTGGGGATGGTAGTGGTGCAGGGCATACATCCCACTATAAGTGGGGAGGGTAGTGGTGCAGGGCATACATCCCCCTATGAGTGGGGAGGGTAGTGGTACAGGACATACATTCCCCAATGAGTGGGGAGGGTAGTGGTACAGGACATACATCCCCTATGATTGGGGAGGGTAGTGGTGCAGGGCATACAGCACTGTATGAGTTGTGGGGATTGGTACAGGACATACATCCCCCTATGAGTGGGGAGGGTAGTGGTGCAGGGCATACATCTCCCAATGAGTGAGGAAGGTAGTGGTGCAGGGCATACAGCACTGTATGAGTTGTGGGAAGTGGTACAGGACATACATCCCCTTATGAGTGGGGAGGGTAGTGGTGCAGGGCACACATCCTCCAATGAGTGGGGAGGGTAGTGGTGCAGGGCATACATCCCCCTATGAGTTGGGAGGGTAGTGGTGCAGGGCATACAGCACAGTATGAGTGGGGAGGGTAGTGGTGCAAGGCATGCAGCACTGTATGAGTGGGGAGGGTAGTGGTGCAGGGCATACATCCCCCAATGAGTGGGGAGGGTAGTGGTTCAGGGCATACGTCCCCCAATGAGTGGGGAGGGTAGTGGCGCACGGCATACATCCTCCTATGAGTGGGGAGGGTAGTGGTACAGGTCATAAACTCCCCTATGAGTGGGGAGGGTAGTGGTGCAGGGCATACATCCCCCTGAGTGGGGAGGGTAATGGTGCAGGGCATACACCCCCCTATGAGTGGGGAGGGTAGTGGTGCAGGACATACATCCCCCTATGAGTGGGGAGGGTATTGGTGCAGGGCATACATCCCCCTATGAGTGGGGAGGGTAGTTGTGCAGGGCATACAGCACTGTATGAGTTGTGGGTAGTGGTGCAAGGCATACATCCCCCTATGAGTGGGGAGGGTAGTGGTGCAGGGCATACATCCCCCTATGAGTGGGGAGGGTAGTGGTACAGGACATACATCCCCCTATGAGTGGGAAGGGTAGTGGTGCAGGGCATACAGCACTGTATGAGTTGTGGGTAGTGGTACAGGGCACACATCCCCCTATGAGTGGGGAGGGTTGTGGTGCAGGGCATACATCCCCCTATGAGTGGGGAGGGTAGTGGTTCAGGGCATACAGCACTGTTTGAGTTGTGGGAAGTGGTACAGGACATACATTCCCCTATGAGTGGGGAGGGTAGTGGTGCAGGGCATACATCACTGTATGAGTTGTGGGGAGTGGTACCGGACATACATCCCCCTATGAGTGGAGAGGGTAGTGGTGCAGGGCATAAACCCCCCGATGAGTGTGGAGGGTAGTGGTGCAGGTTATACATCCCCCTATGAGTGGGGAGGGAAGTGGTGCATGTCATACATCCTCCTATGAGCGGGAAGGGTAGTGGTGCAGGGCATACACCCCCCTATGAGTGGGGAGGGTAGTGGTGCAGGGAATACATCCCCCTATGAGTGGGGAGGGTAGTGGTGCAGGACATGCATCCCCCTATGAGTGGGGAGGGCAGTGGTGCGGGGCATACAGCACTGTATGAGTTGTGGGGAGTGGTACAGTACATACATCCCCCTATGAGTGGGGAGGGTACTGGAGCAGGGCACACATTCCCTATGAGTGGGGAGGGGAGTGGTACAGGACATACATCCCCCATGAGTGGGGATGGTAGTGGTGCAGGGCATACATCCCCCTATGAGTAGGGAGGGTAGTGGTACAGGACATACATCCCCCAAGGAGTGGGGATGGTAGTGGTGCAGGGCATACATCCCCCTATGAGTGGGGAGGGTAGTGGTGCAGAGAATACATCCCCCTATGATTGGGGAGGGTAGTGGTGCAGAGCATACATCCCCCTATGAGTGGGGAGGGTGGTGGTACAGGACATACATCCCCCTATGAGTGGGGAGGGTAGTGGTACAGGGCATACAGCACTATATGAGTTGTGGGGAGTGGTACAGGACATACATCCCCCTATGAGTGGGGAGGGTAGTGGTGCAGGGTATAAAGCACTGTATGAGTTGTGGGGCATGGTACAGGACATACATCCCCCTATGAGTGGGGAAGATAGTTGAGCAGGGCATACAGCACTGTATGAGTTGTGGGGAGTGGTACAGAACATACATCCGCTTATGAGTGGGGAGGGTAGTGGTGCAGGGCATATGTCCCCCCATGAGTGGGTAGGGTAGTGGTGCAGGGCATACATCCCCCTATGAGTGGGGACGGTAGTGGTGCAGGGCATACAGCACTGTATGAGTTGTGGGGAGTGGTACAGGACATACATCCCCCTATGAGTGGGGAGGGTAGTGGAGCAGGGCATACATCCCCCTATGAGTGGGGAGGGTAGTAGTACAGGACATACATCCCCCAATGAGTGGGGATGGTAGTGGTGCAGGGCATACATCCCACTATAAGTGGGGAGGTTAGTGGTGCAGGGCATACATCCCCCTATGAGTGGGGAGGGTAGTGGTACAGGACATACATTCCCCAATGAGTGGGGAGGGTAGTGGTACAGGACATACATCCCCTATGATTGGGGAGGGTAGTGGTGCAGGGCATACAGCACTGTATGAGTTGTGGGGATTGGTACAGGACATACATCCCCCTATGAGTGGGGAGGGTAGTGGTGCAGGGCATACATCTCCCAATGAGTGAGGAAGGTAGTGGTGCAGGGCATACAGCACTGTATGAGTTGTGGGAAGTGGTACAGGACATACATCCCCTTATGAGTGGGGAGGGTAGTGGTGCAGGGCACACATCCTCCAATGAGTGGGGAGGGTAGTGGTGCAGGGCATACATCCCCCTATGAGTTGGGAGGGTAGTGGTGCAGGGCATACAGCACAGTATGACTTGGGAGGGTAGTGGTGCAAGGCATGCAGCACTGTATGAGTGGGGAGGGTAGTGGTGCAGGGCATACATCCCCCAATGAGTGGGGAGGGTAGTGGTTCAGGGCATACGTCCCCCAATGAGTGGGGAGGGTAGTGGCGCACGGCATACATCCTCCTATGAGTGGGGAGGGTAGTGGTACAGGTCATAAACTCCCCTATGAGTGGGGAGGGTAGTGGTGCAGGGCATACATCCCCCTGAGTGGGGAGGGTAATGGTGCAGGGCATACACCCCCCTATGAGTGGGGAGGGTAGTGGTGCAGGACATACATCCCCCTATGAGTGGGGAGGGTATTGGTGCAGGGCATACATCCCCCTATGAGTGGGGAGGGTAGTTGTGCAGGGCATACAGCACTGTATGAGTTGTGGGTAGTGGTGCAAGGCATACATCCCCCTATGAGTGGGGAGGGTAGTGGTGCAGGGCATACATCCCCCTATGAGTGGGGAGGGTAGTGGTACAGGACATACATCCCCCTATGAGTGGGAAGGGTAGTGGTGCAGGGCATACAGCACTGTATGAGTTGTGGGTAGTGGTACAGGGCACACATCCCCCTATGAGTGGGGAGGGTTGTGGTGCAGGGCATACATCCCCCTATGAGTGGGGAGGGTAGTGGTTCAGGGCATACAGCACTGTTTGAGTTGTGGGAAGTGGTACAGGACATACATTCCCCTATGAGTGGGGAGGGTAGTGGTGCAGGGCATACATCACTGTATGAGTTGTGGGGAGTGGTACCGGACATACATCCCCCTATGAGTGGAGAGGGTAGTGGTGCAGGGCATAAACCCCCCGATGAGTGTGGAGGGTAGTGGTGCAGGGTATACATCCCCCTATGAGTGGGGAGGGTAGTGGTGCAGGAAATACAGTGCCCTATGAGTGAGGAGGGTAGTGGTGCAGGGCATACATCCCCCTATGAGTGGGGAGGGTAGTGGTGAAGGGCATACAACACTGTATGAGATGTCGGTAGTGGTGCACGGCATACATCCCCTTATGGGTTGGGAAGGTAGTCGTGCAGGACATACATCCCCCTATGAGTGGGTAGGGTAGTGGTGCAGGGCATAGAGCACTGTATGAGTTGTGGGGAGTGGTACAGGACATACATCCCCCTGTGAGTGGGGAGGGTAGTGGTGCAGGGCATACATCCCCCAATGAGTAGGGAGGGTAGTGGTGCAGGGCATACATCCCCCAATGAGTGGGGAGGGTAGTGGTGCAGCGCATACATTCCCCTATGAGTGGTGAGGGTAGTGGTGCAGGGAATACATCACCCTATGAGTGGTGAAGTTAGTGGTGCAGGGCATACATCCCCCTATGAGTGGGGAGGGTAGTGGCGCAGGGCATAAATCCCCCTATGAGTGGGGAGGGTAGTGGTGCAGGGCATACATCCCCCAATGAGAGGGGAGGGTAGTGGTGCAGGGCATACATTCCCCGATGAGTGGGGAGGGTAGTGGTGCAGGGCATACAGCACTGTATGAGTTGTGGGGAGTGGTACAGGACATACATCCCCCTATGAGTGGGGAGGGTAGTGATGCAGGGCATACATCTCCCAATGAGTGAGGAGGGTAGTGGTGCAGGGCATACATCCCCCTATGAGTGGGGAGGGTAGTGGTGCAGGGCATACATCCCCCTATGAGTGGGGAGGGTAGTGGTGCAGGGCATACAGCCCCTATGAGTGGGGAGGGGAGTGGTAATGGGCACCCCCCCTTGGTGTGGTGACTGCTGGTAGTGGGGACCATGCTACTCCTGTGCTTTTGCTGTTGCTGGTGTAAGGGATTTGACCCACCCTTGTGTTTGTAGCATTTTGCGTGTTCATGACATTAATTTGTGGGGGTTTCTGACTGACCGTCTGCGTTGTGCGCGTCTGTTCCTGATACGGTCATAGATGTACAGTACTGGGATGACCTGCGCGATGGGATTCATCGTTGGTTCGTCTCGTACTTGCTGCTCCTTTCTCCATCTCATACATGTTGAGAATTGGTCCGTCTCGTAGCCGTGGATCGTGTTGTGGCACGAATCGGACCTGATATGCAGCTCTCCCGGATGCTGTGACGTGCTGCTAGTGGCGACCCGTCCGGCGCATATGATTTGCGCATCGTACTTGTCTGGCCGTAAACTGCTTTGGGAACTGCTTCCGGGCAACTCGAATCGGCGATCGGAGGTACGGCTCGTACGGGAAATACTGCTGGAATCGCAGCCTACGTATCGGACGGAATTGTGTCAGTTATGCACATCGTACTTCATTGCCCGGACAGACAGGCTCCTGGAACGTGTCGGTCGCAAGGTAAGGCTACGAATAGCTCTCGGAGGGGTGTCCGACCCAGATCGGAATCGACCCCTTAGTGTTATTTAAGGTGCATGAACTACCCCACTGATGAGAGAACAAACACATAGATGAGGTACATTGACTTGTGATACACTGACTGTTTTTAATTTTTGCTGTTATTTCCATGTTTCTTTGGACTCTCTCCTTTAGCCGAGCATTTATGGGGTACCCTTTGGCTAAAGAGAGGTAATTGAACACATGTGACCAGGTTGTTTCTAAAATAAAAAATGTTTTTTAGACACCTGGGATTACTGGTGTTTGGTTATCTGTCTCTCCTTTTCAACTTCCTGTTGTTTCAAGATTGTTTGCGTAGACAAACCAGAAGAATTATGGTTATGATTTATTTATTTTTTAAAGACAGGAGGGCGTACTCTACAAAAATTCTGTGTATACGGCTACCAATCTTTGACCGCCAGTATAACCCTCTGTTTCCTATGTACACATTACTTTTTTGTTTTTTATGCAGAGTGACTAATTACAGCTTTGGTCCTGATAAATGCCCATTGAACCCCTTTGGCGGTTTATTAGATGACAGAAACATGTTGAGCACATAATAGGGGTATATTTGTTGCTAACCCCTAGTCCTCATAGTTTTTAATTCTGCCCCAGGACACCGCACAATAAAGTCATTTGGTTTCCTGGATACAGTTTTAATATTTTTTCACACTGTTACTGTTTCACTTTTGCACTCTGCCCCTCACTTACCATGTTTATTGGTTCCCTCTTACAAACAAACAAACAAAACACCTAAGCTACTCTTCCAATTTTTGGGGGGGGGGAGTTGAAGCCCACACTGGGGACCTTGCGGCCCCAGTGTGAGGAGGGAACCCTATGATGGACATGTCACCTTCGGGTCAGTGAGGGTTTGTGTCCTCAAAAAAGATCCCCCTTCCTTACACAACACTCTAGTTTTTCTCTTTTGTTATGAGTTAATACAATTGTGCCTTTAGCCTGATTGAGGCTGTACCTAGTGTGAGTAATCATGTAAAAAAGTTGTCCACATGAAATGTCATCTGTTTTTCTATAATTTCCACTGTAGGACCATATATTAAACGATTCATCGAGTCAATAGATACTGCTTGTCACCGTTTTGCAATAATTTATCTTGAACCTCTTAAACTCTGACCACAGTAAATTAATTGCCCAATTTACCCTCCATACCCTTTTCAATCCTCTGATTTAACCAAACAGTTGACTCTTCCTACCTGTTCTACCCATTTCACCATTGTCTCCCACTACACCAGTCAGATTTTTCTGACCCTTTCTACCCTTTAACCTACTTAGATCCCTAAGCCTCTTTACATTCATTTAATCTTTCTTACTCATTTCACATATTTCACCCACTTCATCTTATAGATTGTCTACAGTTTGAACAATGTCTTTAGTTTCATGAATGTCAACATTTCTTACAGGCATGCGGCTTGCACTATCTCGAGTTCTCCAGTGTCTCCACACTCTAGCAGAATTATTTCATTCTCAAAGTCTTTAACATCCTGCACATTCCCAAGAACTGTGGTCTTGACAATCGATTTACCTCTCTGACTCTGACTTCCACCATCATAACTTTATTTATGCTGACATTTCTTTTTAGATTCACTGTTTTTTTAAAAAACAGCTTCCAAAAATGGTTGTGTAGATATGACATCCTGCCTGATGCCTGTGTGGTCTCTGGGTGGTGCACAGACTGTAAAAAAGTATGTAAAGATTTTTAAGAGTGTTTATTACTTAGGCCTATGTAAAATGTAGAATTTGATTTTGCATAATGATGTGAACCTTCTGAAAAAGTATGTAAAATTATTAATTGGTACACGAAATGCCATACTGTCATTTAGCATAGATTGTATGTTTATGACCATTTTGGATGAGAGGATGAATTTCTTGCTGAAATAAATAGTGCAAAGAACAGAAACACTACAAACAGCAGCCACCTGAGCTGTCGTCATTCGAGTTGTTCCTTTCTAAATGTTTGCTGCATATGAAGCGCTTAATTACACAACATGGCATAATACAGTAATTTCGATAATTTCATTTAACAAGTGTAATGCAAAAATTACCTAAACTATGCAATAGTAGGCCCACTTAATTGAAATTTCACCAGGGCCTACATTATTTTAACAAAAGCAGCAGCGAAAAAGCTTGCCTGACTGTTCATTTACTGTTTGTTCCAGTGTGGTATCAACTCCATCTAGTCCTTCCAAACTAGCAGGATCCATAGTCTCCAACACTTTCAATTCAACATTTGTAAGGTTAAGCTCTAAGAGACACCTACCTCCTGTTCCTTAGGCATGGTGTGATCTTTCCGCACTTTATTGTGCAGAGAATGCTTTCTCTTTTTAAAATCAGTTACAAGACATTTGGTAGTGAATATGGCATTTCTCTTTTGCAGGTACTGTCCCAGATTCTGGGTGTGCTGTTGGTTTCCTGTTGGCGGCATTGAACTTGGTGTCCCTGCTCTCCCGGGGCCGGGCTTGGCTCCGCCCCTTACACTCGCTGCTCTGAACTTACCGGGGCTTCCTCGATTATCGGACTTGGTCGGCTGGGCTTGGCTCCGCCGGACCACAACCCCCATCATCCTTAGGGGCAGGACGCCTCACAGTCACGCGCCAGGAGGCGCTTAAAGGCAGGCTCGGTGCTGAGTCCCTCGGTGTGCTGTTGGTTTCCTGTTGGCGGCATTGAACTCGGTATCCCTGCTCTCCCGGGGCCGGGCTTGGCTCCGCCCCTTACACTCGCTGCTCTGAACTTACCGGGGCTTCCTCGACTATCGGACTTGGTCGGCCGGGCTTGACTCCGCCGGACCACAACCCCCATCATCCTTAGGGGCAGGACGCCTCACAGTCACGCGCCAGGAGGCGCTTAAAGGCGGGCTCGGTCCCTCGTCCCGCGAGGACACGCGCGGACGCGCCGGGCCAAGCCCGGGCAAAGGGCGGGCCGTCTGTGGCCGTCCGGGGCTGGCCAAGGCTGGGCTGGGCCACCCTCCTGATAAGTTGTCAGCAGCTGCATGTTCAGTTAGTGATTTCCCGTGCTTTGTTGTTTTCCAGCCAGGAGGTCCTTACTATAGGCACACTCCATACATACTGCTTAGAGTGATCAAGCCAATGTCCACTCGCTCGGGTAAGAGTTTGAGAGGGGGTGGTGGGGGAGGCCCAGGTTCTGTAACGGGTACCATGGACCAGTTCATTACCCGTGTTGTCACAGTTATCGAGAAGGAAATCGCCATGACAGAGCGGCGTCTTTCTCGGGAACATCTTGCCGACAAATGGTCATCGCTGGGTCCGCTGGCTCTAGTGCCATCCCCAGTACGTCCACTTGATCCCTTGGTGGCTGCTTCACCCCCTTTAGACCAC
Organism: Triturus cristatus; assembly: GCF_964204655.1. Classification (NCBI taxonomy): domain Eukaryota; kingdom Metazoa; phylum Chordata; class Amphibia; order Caudata; family Salamandridae; genus Triturus; species Triturus cristatus. The sequence goes on from NC_140589.1 coordinate 1,513,091,826, forward strand.
CCACGGGTTGCAGCCCTAAGGGCCAGTTTGGACAGGCTGGAGAATTTAACAGCTATAGTACAGCTTAACGATGATAATGCTGCATCAGATCCACTCCCTAGTGAGACCCTAGTTCCCATGCTCCCTCTTGTTATCCCTTCCAGCAATGGGATTTCCCTCCCTCAGACAGTATTGATATCGCTGGCAGTCAACAATTTAGCCCTAAGCAAAAGAAAAAGAACTGCTAGCCCACGCAAAGGGAGTCATGCCAAACCCTACAAAAAGCCTAGGAGGTCAGGTGCTAGGGGGGGAGGGACCCACAAGAGAGTAGGGCAGGGTGTTAGTTGCCCCCAGGGGGAGAAGGGGGAGGAACCCCAAGGTGTTATAGTAGAAAATACCTGCGTTGACCTGACGGCTGGTTCTGCTGAGGCTCCATCTTACGAATCTCTCTCGATTGCCAACTTAGAGAAAATTATGAATTCATTATTGATTCCGGTTCTGGAGAGGGTTAAGGGGCTCACAGAGCGGTTCGATAGGTTTGAACAGGCAACCCTGGACAATTTTTTCTCCATAAAATCCCTTATCAAATTACATTCAAGAATCAGGGAGGAAAGTCTAGGGGGAGAACCTGTACCCCGGGCGACACCTACATCCCCACAAAGCCCGACCACTGTAGCGGTATCAGTACCCGGGGTGGTCGCGGTAAATGCTCCCGTTGCACATCCTGTGGCTTCCTCTGGGGTCGCCCGGAAGTCAGGGTTGGCCAAAACGGATGGCATAGTGCGACCCAAGACATCTAAGGCTAGTACCATCCCTACTAAAAGAACCGCACGGCCAAAGGACTCTGGTAACAGTTGTCCAGCCAATTTAAAGGATAGCAATGGCCCTGAGACGGATAACGCTAGTATAGTCAATCCGATGATAGTCCCTACCCTACAGTCAGGAATGGATTCTGACGCAGGGCCGGCCCTTACTATCAATTTACCCCCTGACTGCCAGCCTTTTGTGGCAGTTCTTACCGGGGTGCCAGTCCTTAAGCCAGGCAAACATGAGACCTATGCCGAACTTAAGAACAAAACAGTCTTCTGGCTAAAGGAAAATAGACCCTTGCCTAGCTCGATGAGTGGCCGGGTCATTCACGTAAGGAGGGTCAGTTGGATTGGCACTAGGCCGAAAGATATAAGGGGGATTGTATCATAATTAACTTTGATGATCCTAGGGTTGCCAGATATGTGTGTAGCTTTTCTACTAGAGAGGGCAGTTTATTTGGAGGTAATGGAGGCATTGGCATGCATGACCTCAGCTACTTTAATCCCCGAAAAACCTTTGCTAGGCCAGTTAAATCCCCCATTTGGGAGGGTTGAGCCCGCAGACAAGCCCACCAAAACCTGTCACAATTTAGCCTGCTTCGTAAATATTCATGTCCACCGCCCATTTGGTCATGGCATGGCTACTGACACGCTGTCTGCCAGCCAATAGCGAAGCCAATCGCAGTGCTTGGGGAGGACGATTGCAGCAGTCTAGCCACAAGAATGGAAGTAGTGAGGCCACCTACTTACCATCTTTCACCTCCTGTTATTAATGTTGGCCTTTCTGAATGGGAGTGTACCGAACATCCTGAGCCTGCTACGCCCATCTTGGTGGTCTCTAGTGGGGAGGGCCTAGTTACAGGAGTGACATCTAACTCTGGCCCTCGGGATAGCTCTTTTGAAAAAGAGTCTTCACCGGGGCAGGCCGTAGATGGCAACAGGGCCTTGAAGGTTGTTAGCTGGAACATAGCTGGTTTGGCACGTAACATCGACATACCCGAATGGAACTCATTTATTGAATCATTCGGGATATGTATTTTCCAGGAAACCTGGTGCTTGGAGCCCCGATACAAAGTGGGCTATACTAGTTACTTTGTACCGGCTATCCCTTCGTCCGGAGGGAGAGGTCGTCCCTCCGGTGGCCTACTAATCTGGGTAAACATTTCCTTAGGCTATTCCATTCGGTGCATAGTTACTAAGTCCCTGGATTTGCAGAGACTAACAGCTAGAGGGCCATGTGGGGGGAGGGCGCTTGAGATTCTTAACATTTATGTTAGAGGAACTAGGAGTGGTATGCCGACATTGTCCCTTACGGGCGTTGATGACGAGCTTAGATCTTGTGGTGCTGACTCGTTTGTCTTGCTCGCTGGGGATTTTAATTGCACCTTTGAACCCCTAGCTGCGGAAGATATACTGGGCACCCAGGAGGACGATGCTAGGAGAGGCATCCCCCATCTCTCAGTATCACCAATTAAGAGATGGACTCAAAGCGCCATTGATCTTAATGCCCTCTCCATGGAACACGGAGTAAGGGCTGTAAATGGCAGGACAAAGTCAGATTCTTGCGGGGCACATACGTTCAACAGGGTAGGTCAATCCTCCAGAATTGATTATATCCTGTTGAACTATAAACTTTGGGGTCACTTGTTGGATATGGTGGTTCTCCCCTGCACTGATAGTGACCACAATCCCCTGTCTTTGTCACTGTCCCCTTTGTGGACGGCAGGGACTAATGATCAAATTCCACATGACTGGAAGTCAACACGCGAAGTATGTCCTTCAAATTGTGGGAGGCGGCTAAAATGGAGGAATATTGTTGGCAATGAGGACAAGATGCTGGAAGTAAGATCAACCATGGCAAATGTCCTGTCAAGTCTGGACCTTGCCACAATTAGCGCCCACGAGATCTCCACGCTGTTTGTCCAAACTACCAAAGCCCTAGGGATCTCTTTTCAGTTCGCAATGTAAGCACTAGGGCTAACAACAGATGTCTCCCTAAGGGCAATCCTGGTTGGTATTCGTCTGCCTGTCGCATAGCCAAAAGGGACCTAATTAATGCAGTCAAACTCAAGGACGGTGGTCTGATTAGTACTGCTAGGAAAATTTATAGAGGTGCCATTTCTAGGGCAAAGGTAGAGTGGGAGAACCAGTTTTGGTGTGATCTGAAACTGGCAAGTTCCGCTAGGGACTCGAGGGGCTTTTGGGAACTGATTAGAGCTAGAGACAAACCTGTAGACTCACTTATAACATGCAATATCTCTGAGGCCTCGTGGTTTGACCATTTTTCCCATCTATATAATGTGGCAACGGGTAATGGGGAAGTTTCCATTGATGCCCCTTTATTTGATCACCTTGAGCTGAGTATAGACTCTTTGTTTACAGTTAAGGAAGTGGTGGACGCAATTAAGTGTCTTGTCCCCAACAAAGCTGCGGGCCCGGATGGTCTACCAGGGAACCTGTTACGCATTAACCCGATAGAATGGGGGAAACTTATCGCCTCATTATTAAATGCTAGTTTTTTTTTTGTTTTTTTTTAAAACCTTTATTCTTGAAAACATGGACACAGCTATTTAGCCGACATCCCGGAGGTTCGGCAGCTTTGAGAAAGCAAACAAGGAAACGTCCACAGTGCATAGAGGAGAATCAAAAAGGTTCTATTTTAAATAAAAACAAACTCACACAAAACCCCAGCAAGGCGAATAACACTGAAAACCACTGGTGATTGCCCCTCAGGGGAGAGCAGACCCCCGTCGTCTGACAGTCACAACTCTGTGTTAAGAGGAAAAAGGGGGGAAAAGCAGAGGCCCAAAAAGTCAATTATCAATCAGATACATATACAGATGCTGGAAAGAATGTTAAGGAGAGAGCTGTTCATCGGGGAGATCCAAATCAGGGGCAAGACATATGCCACCCCTATACTGGTTCCACCTCCCCCAAATGGCATGCCACTTCCGGGTGCGCCCTCTAGCACAATATACTGTCTTTTCCCTCAGCATGCTCCAGTCCATGTTTTCTTGCCACGCAGTCAATGTGGGGGGAGCCGCTGAGCCCCAAAGGCGCGCGATGTCTCGCTTAGCCACCATATTACCCAGGGTCACCCACTGGGTCTGTCCCACATCGTGATCGGTAGGCCCCCAAACATTCAGGAGACAGCACCGTGCCTCCGGCTGCATAACAATGCCCGTCACCTCCCCCATCACCGTATGGACTCTCCTCCAGAATTCCCTGATAACGTCACATTCCCAAATGATATGCATAAAGGTACCCACCATCCCGCATCCTCTCCTACATAAACCCTCCTCCGAGAATCCCATACGAACCAGCCTAGGCCCCGTGACATAGGTTCTGTGGAGTATTTTGAGCTGCACCAGCCTCAGTCGTGATGGGATCGCGACCTCCTTAGGAGAGGAGACCGCAGACTGCCAATCCTCGTCATCCAGTTCGAGCCCGTCCCTAGTCCACTGGTCCCTCAGCCCCAACAGCAGGTCCACCCGAACGTTTATCAATTTCTTATATATGAGAGAAATCGTACTCTCCGGCATATGGCCATCGAGGATCCGATCCTCCAATGGAGAGGACTCAGGCACCTTCTCTCCGTCTACGAGAACTGATCGCAGGGCATGACGCACTTGAACGTAGCGGAAGAACTCGGATTTCCCCAACTCATACTCCTGCTGCAGCTCTTCAAAGGACTTCACCCTCCCCTTACTCAGCAAATCTCCAACCCTGGAGATTCCAATCAAGTCCCATTTATCAAAACCTTTCGTATGCCAGAGCTTCCCCAATCTGTCAGATTCAAACAACGGGGTAGCTAGGGTGAGCCTATCCTTCCAGCCCAACGAGTCAGTCGCCAACCTCCACACGTGCACCGCCACCCCCGTGGGCCCCGTGAGGGACGAGTCCAGCGCCCGAGAGTACAGCGCTCTATGATAATTACCGCCGCGCAGCAACCATCGGTCCATGGCATAACCGGGGCTTAGAGCCGGACCATAGAAACCATGATTAATCGCGCTCAACTGGGTGGCCCAATAATAGCGTCGAATGTCCGGAAGCGCAATACCCCCGTCGTACCACGGAAGCGTCAACTTAGCAATCGCTATGCGCGGCCTACCATCCCACAGCAATGATCGTTGGAGGCTTTCAACCTCCCGAAAGTAACTGGCCGGTACCCAATCAAGGGTATTCTGCAAAGCATAGAGGAACCGGGGGAGAGACATCATTTTAAACAAAGCGGCGCGCCCAACGAGGGAGAGCAGCAGCTTCCGCCAGCCCGCAACATCCCGCCGCAAGCGCGCCAATGGGGGGAGCAGGTTTCTCTCATACCGCAGGGTGGAGTCAGTGGAGATAAAGATCCCCAGGTACACAAAGCCCTGCTGGGCAATCTGGATCGAACACGTTCGCGGGACAGGCGGAACCTCGCCGCTCAGAACATACAAATACGATTTACTCCAATTGATGACGAGACCCGAGTTCCTACCAAAGGACGTCAGAACGTCACAAACCACTATAAGCGAGTTCTTGGGCGAGGCGAGATATAGCAGGATGTCATCGGCATAGAGCGAGATACGGTCCTCGTGCTCGGGCGACCACCTAAGTCCACGTATATCTGGATGCCAGCGTATCCACGCCGCCAGCGGCTCGAGGGCAAGGGCGAACAACAAAGGCGACAAGGGGCATCCCTGCCGAGTTCCCCTCCCAAGCTGGAACGGAGTCGACGCCCGCCCGTTTACTACAACACTCGCAAGGGGACCCTCATACAGCAATCTCACCCAGCTCAAAAAACCAGGGCCAAAACCGAACTTAGCAAGCACTGCCCACAGATATGCCCATTCCACCGTATCAAAAGCCATCGTGGCATCAAGAGATGCCACAATAGCTGGTTCTCGGATCGTGCCCGCCCTGGCGATCACTCCATGGAGGCGCCGAAGGTTCAACGCGGTGTTACGGTGCGGGATAAAGCCGGATTGATCCGGATGGATCAAGTCTCCGAGCACCCTGACCAAGCGGCCTGCCAGAATTTTAGCCAGAATTTTCGGCTCGGCATTAAGGAGTGATATTGGCCGATAGGAGGAACACTTATCTCGGGGTTTACCCTCCTTGTGTATTACAACAATCGTAGCCAGTCTCTGGTCCAACGGAAGGGCCCCTCCCCCCCGCGCCTCCACAAACATGGCGCACAGGTGAGGGGCAACCCTATCCGGGAACAGCTTATACAAGTCAATCGGCAAACCATTAGGGCCTGAGGCCTTACCCGAGTTCAGCGCACGGATGGCACCCGCCACCTCATCGACCGTTATGTCTCCATCGAGGTCGTCCCTATCTACGTCAGACAGGCAGGGCAGATCAATGTCCCGCAGGAGGTCAAGCGAGTCCTCGGTCGGCCTATCCGAAACTGCGGCATAAACCATACTGAAATAATCCGAAAAACACTGTACTATCCCCTCAGGGTCAACAACTACCTCTCCCCCCTCTCTCGTCAGTTCCGGCACTACTCTATTAACCCGTTCTTTTTTGTCCAGCCAAGCTAGGAGCTTCCCGGCCTTATCCCCAACATCATACAAGCGGCCCTGCTGTTCCCTACTGAGGGTCTTGGCGGCATTAGTCACCAGGTCCTTATATTCGGCTTGCTTCAGGCTCAGCTCATGCAGTGAGGCCTCTGTAACCTCCTCCTCCAAGGCCACCTCTAAAGCCGCGATCTCCTCCTCAACCTGCATAACCTCGCCATCTCTCCGCCGCTTGGCCGCCACTACCAGGGAGAGGGCCTCTCCCCTTAGCACAGTCTTAAATGCTTCCCACAACGACACGGCCGAGTCAACAGACCCCTGGTTGTCCTTAAAAAAGTGATCAACTGTCTTCAACAGCGCACTGCGCATCTTGGGGTCCCGAAAGTACCAGGGGTTTATAGGAGCAACCCTGCCCCCTCCCTCGCGCCCGACATCCAGCCGAACCCACACTGGCGAATGATCCGATATGCCCCGCGCCATATGCCTGGCCTCAGATACCAACGAGGCATGCGCAGCCAGGGTAAGCAGGTAATCTATCCTAGAGAGGCTACCATGCGCCCCGGAGTGGAAGGTGTATTGGCTCTGTGTGGGGTGCCGGAGCCTCCAGCAGTCTACCAGGCCGAGTGTGTCTAGGAAGTCTGGAAGCCACTTCTGAGCCCCCCCGGTATCCCTGGGCGGGTACCTATCCAGCAGCCCAGAGCCGACAGCATTGAAATCGCCCCCCACCACTAACATACCCTCCGGGAGGTCCAACAAGGCCCTACCCAGATCTGTGAACGTGGAGGCCTGCAGGGCAGGAGGGACATAGACCGAAACCAAAACCAAAGTTCTGCCTTCCCACCTCCCCGCCACCGCCACAAACCTCCCTCTATCATCAACAATGGTGGAGTTCACCTCAAATGGTAGTGAAGCTCTAACTAGGATGCCCACACCCCTGGATCCAGAGGAGAATCCCGAGTGAGCTATGAATTTGTAACCTTTCCTATTAAGAGCATGGCAAGTATTACCTATAAGGTGTGTCTCCTGCAGTAGGACGACATCCGGCAAAGACCGTTTCAAGAACTGCAGGACTATCCCCCGCTTAATGCGATCCCCCAAACCATTAACATTCCAGCTAAGAACATTTAAACCCCTACCCCCCATCCCCACACCACAAGAGACCCACCCCACACCCGAAGAGCCAACATGATAAAATCCTGACAATGATTACTGCGCCTTGCAAAAACAAACCCCCCAACAACAAACCCAAAATCCCAACTATCCCCCCCACCCTGCACCCCTGCTGCAGCTTACAAAGCCCCCCCAACTTGCAGTGTGCCTGTCGCCCTACCAATACCCAAATCTACAAAAAGTACCCTGAGGGAGGAAAGAGCTCCCATTGTCCTCCCGCAACCCTCCGTATTGTACTGCAATGGTTCAAGTCATCATCCGGAACCAAATCAAGTCAGTCCGGCTCCAAAGGCATCAACCCTGCTCATCCCGGCCACTGTCCCCGTCTGTGGCGGCATCCTCACCAGTCCGTCGTCGGGGCAAAGCGTCCAGCCATTCACCGGCCATAGCAGGCGACTCAAAGAAGAAAGTTCGGTTTTCATACACCACCCGTAACCTGGCAGGGAAAAGCATGGCATACTTCAGGTCCCTCTCCCGAAGCCGTATCTTCACCCCCAGGAAGCTTAGCCTTTGCTTTTGCACCAGCTGGGTGAAGTCAGGATAGAAACTCACCAACGCGTTCTGAAAAGGGACCGGGCCCGTCACCCGAGAGGCTTGCAGGATAGCGTCCCGATCTCGGAAGTGAAAGAGCCTGGCGACAATCGGTCTCGGTGGAGCTCTCACCCTGGGCCTCCCGCCTGGCACTCTGTGGGCTCGCTCAACTGCGAAGAACTTCCCAAGGCCCTTAGGCTTCAGATGATTAAGCACCAAGTCCTCAACGAGAAGATCCACTGAAACCTCGTCCGAGGATTCCGGGACCCCGATAATGCGCACGTTGTTGCGCCTGGCCCGGCTCTCGAAGTCCTCGAGCCGACGGGCGGAGAGGTCACTCTCGGCCCGCAGCTTACGAACCTCAGTTTGAAGTTCCGAGACATCGTCAGCGAGGCCCGTGGTCTTAAGATCAAGGGTTTTTACCCGTTCATTGGTTTTGCCCAAGTCCGCGCGGATCAGGTTAACGTCCACCAAGATGGTATCCACTTTATGCGCCAGGGCATCAAACTGTCTCCCAATCGAGGCCTGCATCCCTTCGAGTGCGCCCATGACGTCCTGCAACGAGAGCTCCGAGGACGGGGGTGAGGCAGTCTTCTGTCCGTCCAGGGACTGGCTCGATTCACCGGGCGACCCCTTCTGCTGGGCATACCGGTCCATGTTATTAGCTTGAGTATAAGCTCCCCGCCTGGTAGCCTTGGGTTTCAGACGATCCACCTCTGGTTTACCCGACATGTCTGGCTCCAAGCAGTCCGGTGCCAAAAGACGGCCCTCTCTCAGGTAGAGGGAGCAGGAGAAGTCAGTACTGCAGTAGCCCGCCTGGGTAGGGCGCAGAGCGTCCAGAGGATAAGAAAGCAGGCGAGAGCACTCCCAGGCCAAGGCAGACAAAGGGCGAGAAAGTGAAAGTGAAAGGACGGGGTCTTCCGTCCGACAGTTCACACCTCGCCTGGCCGCTGTTGTTCAATTAGAGGTCGGGCATCCTGCCAACGCCAGCCCCTGGCATCCCTCGGAGACAGGCCTCAAACTTCCGCCGTGCACAACTCCGGTTCCCGGTGGGCGATCCGAGCTCGGGCGGCATCAATCGCCTCCATAACGAGTCATCTGCAAGATGCCGTGCATATAATACAGGATTGAAGACAGGATAATCGACGGAGGGCGCGTGGGTCTCGGGAGCTCAAAGCTCACGCGGCCATCTTGGTCCGGCGCTAGGCTCCTCCCCCCATTAAATGCTACTTTTGCAGACGCAGCTCTCCCAGAATCCTGGAGGGGTGCTGAGGTCGTCCCGATTTTCAAGAAAGGGTGTCGGGACGACCCAGCAAATTATCGTCCTATAAGTTTACTAGATTCCACACAGAAGGTGGCAGGAAAGGTGGTTCTAGGGAGGATCTTGCAGTGGGCAGAGGAGAAGGGTATCCTGTCCGATTTTCAGGCAGGTTTTAGAACAGGTACTGGGACCATTGAGCAAACATTCCGGTTGTTGATGCTCTACTGGAAAGTGGTTGTACTGGGCAAAGGCAGTCTGTATCTTGCTTTCATAGATTTGCGGACTGCTTTTGACCTAGTCCCCCGTAGCCATCTCTGGAGGGTGCTATCTGGGCTGGGTTTGCCTCCATATTTATTGTCCCTGTTAATCAAGTTGCACGCTGAAAAGTTTGCGCAGATCAGGTGGGGAAATCAGGGTCAAAAGACATCACGAATACCTGTAAATAGAGGCATCCGTCAGGGGTGCGTTTTAGCCCCCGCTCTGTTTTCATTGTATGTTAACGGAGTGGTGGACCACCTTTTACAAATCCCCTCGGATGCCCCATCGTTGGCAGGCAGGAGGGTACCTACCCTTCTGTTTGCAGACGATACCCTCCTGATCTCTAAGACCCTGGTAGGGCTGCAGACCCTTTTAACTAGCTTCCAGTCTTTCTGTGACTTGAGGGGATTGGAAATTAATACTGGAAAGACCAAGTATTTGGTCCTGAATCCCCCAAAGAAGACTGGTAGGCCACCCACACTAAAATCAGTCCCCCTAGAAAGGGTCAAAGAATTTGACTATTTAGGAATTCGCCTCTGTGACATGGAATTGCCACCTCCACAAGATGCTGTTGAGCCATAAGAGGGTGGTGGGGGCATTACTTAAAGAACAACGGGCCCCCTCCCTTAAACCAATTGCTCCGGTAATTGATATTTATAGGGCAAGAGGCGTGAGTGCGGTGCTTTATGGGGCTGAACTTTGGGGTGTGCAGAATGTGGACCAGTTGTCTTACTCAGAAAATACATTTCTCAAGGACTTAATGAGGCTCCCATACAGCACTCCAACCTTACCACTACTGCTTGACATGGGTAGTTGTCCCATTAGTGATCAGGCAAGGTTACGTCCTCTCCTTCTTTGGGCTCGCATTTGGAGAGTCCCGGAACTGGCCAGCTACGCAGACGGTTTGAAAGAGATCCTATTGATGCCTGGTTGGCCCAAAATTAGCTGGTTGAGGGAAGTCAAGCGACTACTGGTTGAATTGGGTCTAGAAGAAGCTTGGCAGTCAAGGACTGCTCCCCCCAAGTCTGTTTTGAAAAAATTATACTGGAGATAGGTGCTAGACGGGCGAAACACTAATCCTAAACATTGTAGGTCCACTGCTGAATTTCTTTTAGTGAAGGAGGTCCCATCTTGCGAGCTCTACCTCGATATTATATCAAATCCCAGAGACAGGGCATTGTATTTTAAATTTAGGAACACTTCCCGTGGGTGAACTAACTGCCAGGTGGAAGGCCCCGGCCCAGACGATTCCTTTTTGTCCGCATTGTATGACAAGGATAGAGTCAGTTCCCCACCTCCTATTCGAATGCCCTGCTTATGATGCTCCACGTCGTAGGTGGTTGAAACCTCTTTGTAGAGAGTTAGGCACCAGACACCATAGGGTGGCCTGGCGAATTTTGAAAACGGACTCACGGCCCCTTTTTGCCTGTGGCTTGGCGAAGTTTTTAAGCTGGGCATGGCTGATCAGATCAAACAGGCTTTTGTATCTTGTTTAATTCTGGTTTTATATTGTATCTTTTTATGTAATTTATTGGCGCCTTCATATTATGAACTGTATGCATTTTTTCCTATGAATTGGCTCCTTTTATCTTTTTAAACAATGTGTGTATATGTATTGCTTTTTAAGACATGTTTTTGTCGAAATAAAGCCTGACTTGACTTCATTCTGTTATTAATGTGTAGAGATGTACATTTTTACTGTGAGTGTGCACCCAATAAAACATCAGAGTTTGCCAGGACTGAGTCAACCAGAAGTTCTACAAATTCTTAAAGTTTGGTCTTCCTTTATCTACATACATGTGCAGGCAAACGACCTTTACAACGTGGTCGTTACACCGCAATACATTTACATTGCGGCCATGTTTGCAAGTGCATTACCTTGAGCAAATCAGCCTTTTTACTGTTAACTGATCCTTTAAACAAAACTCAGTAAAATGTTTATGGTACTCCTTTCTCAAATGGGCTTTTAATTATACCCAGCAAAGTTACCAGGCCTGATTACTGTCAGCACATACACATGAAAGCAGAAAAAAAAGGTGTGACCCCTCTGCCTTTAACTCCACAAACCCTTAAAATTGGTTCAAAAATTACTTTACACTTTGGATGCTAAACAGTGGAATTAGAAATGGAGATAATTAATAGCACTACATAGTAAACAAACTTGTCATCTATGATTCATGTCATACCCGGTTTTTCAGCTTTATCAGGAACAGCAAAAAAAGTCCTTACTAATCTGGATAACAGTTTTTGCAAACTGCACTGTGATTGATAGGTAAACTGCCCCTTCATACATTCAAACCCTGGAATTGAATTATAACTAGGGAGATTTTTTTCTGTTCAGCAATTTTTTACAACAATAATTTTATTACATCTAAAGATGCTAAAATTGTCAATCTTTCGGAGTTCAAGTACACTCACTGATTTAAATTCTAATAGGAAACGTACCCTTAATAATCTTGTTGATGACTTAAGCCTTGAGAAATAATGATAGAGCTGAAAAATTCTGATGAGGTCCTATTTTCAGTATTAACTTTCCTACTATTGATAAGCAGATGTTTGTTCTATATGGTGTATATGGAAGATAAAAGGATTTTTTGTGATACCCATTTTCACTTCTCTAATGCTGAATCTCCTCCCTTACATTCTCTGAGAAATTTTACTCTAGCACCGTTGACTATGTTTTCATATACATCAAATTGTAAGAGGTATTAATATTTAAACTAAAGTTACATGTCCATTAATCAGCCACAACACTATACCAATTACAATTGCTTTACTTCCCTCAATCAATTAGATGGTCACAAAATTTCCTGTAAACAGACGCGTACAACTGAAGACACCGGATTGCACTATATTCCGATTGATCAAGCCTAAATTAGTCAAAAGGTTGTTGTTCCTGTCATGAGAAAGATTCGATTTTGCTTAGATGAGGTAGCTGAGGTCAATGTAATCATTGCTGCTTTTCACTCAATTACAGTCATCATTCTCAACAACCTTGGTTGGCCACACCTATCATGTGGCTAGTAAGTGGTTGGATAAAATATGTAGTTTGGCGGGTCAGAAACTTCAGGCTTCCATGAGACTCTCCCCATGGAATCCTGAAGAACAATTTTTCAGTAGGACTTCTTACAAAAAGGCAATTGCGGAACACAAGTTCTCAATCAGAAATAATGCTGGGAAGGATTGTTCATATGCTTGTAATACAGCTTCCTGGAAAGTTTGAATAGGCTGACCTCCCACCAGATTCCTACTACATCTAGGCTCAACGCTTATATCACAACTGAATCATGGTTCACACACTTGCAATTTAATTAAAGGGCTGCTGTCTTGAAAGGTCCTTTTACTAACCCCTCTTTTACCATTACTAGTCTGTTGTTTAGGCTTGCAGAGGTAGTTTCTGCAATCAAGTGCAGCATGTCATATTAAGATACACTGGTAAGGACTAGTTCTAATGGATTTGTTTTTGTAATGACTTTGCTATACATTGTTATTTGCTGATATGTTTATTAGAATAGCCTGATGCATTTCTATGATGTATTTTATGGCTGAGTTGTGTATGTAGACGTTTGTATGATTAGATAGCTTGAGTGACAATTCAAAAATGTTGAATCTTTCTCTAATGGTGGAAACATATTTTGCATTTTAGTAAATTGAGTACCATATTAAAAAATAGTTGTAGACTGTACTATGGATATTCAGTGATGGCGATGGTCATTGCTGGTTATGAAACATTTATTATATATGTAAGTGTATGATAATACTTATTGATTTGTATGTTGTTTTCATAGGTATTTGTGGTTTTAAAACCTGGTTTAAACACTGCAATGAATACCAAAAAGTTTATATTCTTTGAGAGATATTTTATGTTTAAAACTTATTTTGATGTGTACAGTGCATGAAAGTTGGGAAGTTGTGGAATGTCAAATTATAGTTTGTTGTATAGTGTTCCATATTTTTTGATGTTGGTGTTGTGGACATTTTTATTCTATTCGTGAGCATGTGCTGGGAAGGGAAGGAAATCAGGAACTAAGTTTCATCAGTAAGCAACTTTATTAAGAATATTGTAACAGGAAGTTGTCAGAAGAAAAACAATTCACAAACTGACCATCTTTTCCTTACATTACACACCATGGGGTCTATTAGGATGGTGGGCGGTGGCACCACTGCAGTGCCTGCGATGGCAGAAAATGCCTTTTTCCACATGCCAGCAGCGGGCCACACGCCCGCCATATTAGTATGTCCAAACACAGCCCATTTCCTGTCAAGTGCGCCCACCAACGCAGGGGTGGGAGCCAATGGAGACTCACCGCCGTGCGGAATGACGTCCCGTCCGCTGTACAAATCAGGATACCTCAAAAAGCCAGTCGCACCGCAGCGGAGAAACCGCCCAACTAGAGACCGCGAAAGCTCAACAGCGGAGCGTGAAACCTAATTCCAGGTCCTGACCGCAATGGATCCAGCTCTTCACGACTTTCCGGTGCTGTACCTGATTCATCACCAGCAACTCAAGGGCTGTCGCGGACGCCGCCGCAGATACGCAGCTACACAAGAACGCACACAACCACAACACACAACTCATAGGCTGATACCTGGTCTCTGGCCACATCAGACACCCTGGTGGGGACAGGAACACATCCACAAGTGTACCCACACAGTTCCCACCTGCCATCAAGTCACCCCTCCACAGCCAGGTCACACATCACCACGATCTCCAAGTAATGTCCCGGTCACGTCACCGCAGCGGTCAGGACAAGGGAAAACAGGCGCACAATGAAGAAGGCAGGGCCAGCGCCAGGCATGGGCAGGGCATAAAGTACACAGGGCCACACCTCCACACACCACACACTGCCCCCCCAACATGAATGGACATGCCATGTGCACCCCCATGTGCACTTCCATGCCCAACACCAAGCTAGGTGAATCCACACCCTGCACCGCACAACAAACAACTAGGGAGACAGCCACAGCAGGAGTGGCTGCAGAGGAACACACAGCACAGAAACATAGGCCCAGGGCAACACACACACCACCACAACAACACCACATTCATGGCAAGAAAGCTGAGTACAAGCACACAATGAACACACACACATACAATGAACAAACATCCTACTGGACACACAGCCTGCCAAGTCACACAGACATACCTCACACTGACACACAGCCACATACACAGACCACATGCCACCACCAATGGAGCACAACATATAGGAAGGCCAAAATGTGGTGCACATAAATGGGAGGCCAAGGAGACAACCAACAAGCATGTGTACATCACATACAAGACAAGGAAGAAGAGAACAACACCCTCACCCCATGAAAGCACACATGGCTGGCACAGTGAGTGAACTCAAGCCGCATTCACCTCAGTGCAATAACTCAGGGAGACAGCAAGGCAAACCATGTATAGGCACAGGGATGAGAGGAAGGCCCTGAAGTCAAACTGTGAACAGCCGCACATATGTACGCAACAACTACACTGGGGTATGCCAGCAGCACAACACACAGGGCACATTGACCCACTCCATGACTGTCAAACACAAGTAGGATTATCCACACATACCCCTCACCCCTGCAGCCCACAACCCCAGTGTCAGACACACAGAAGGGTGTCAATAATGTTCAGTTAATACACAGACAAACAATCACCCTCCGGGGGGGGGTATCTATAAACATCACACACACACACACACACACACACAGGGATGCCAGAACCAATGTCTGCACCAAAACAACAGCCAAACACATAACTCAACAGAAACACACACAGAACCACAACAAGACCACACATGACCTCTGCAGTCAAACTATGGGAAGGCAATAGAGCATAGACACAACAGGAGTGCACATCCTCCTCAATCAGGAACAATGTACAGACAACATACCACAACACAGACATGAAGTGCACCATCACAGAACATCACAGCCACATCAAACACACAACAGATGCACATGACAATGAATCACATAGCAAACACGGCAGAACATCAATGGAAAACGCCAGGACAAAGCAACGTACACCCACAGCACTGCATGCACAACAAGCACTGTGTGCACACAAAACACAACAGTCCCACACAGCCATGAGTGACACACCATGAACACCCACAACAACAATCAAAACAGCACACTGACAACATCACACCCAGGAAGTCAAGCGGTACCCCAGCATACCCACATACACCTAACACAACACCCACAGATGCACAAGTATGGGACACAAAAGTAGAAACAACTTGACCAGAGGACTGGCCAGCACAGACAGTTGAACTGCACATGAGCAACCATGACTGCTGAACAGTACAAGAACAACACAGATAACTAATTGGGTATATGCCATGAGTGGCACAGTACCCCTGTCCAAATATATGCACCACAAAGCACAGTGTCACTAATGAAGTGATGGGGAGACACACACACAGGCAACACAAGAGGACAGCTGACATCAAAGTGAAGTGGTGTGCACTTCAGTAGTGGACATGGCAGGAGTGTACCATACACAAATAGAGGGTGTCAAGACAAGCGAAAGAAGGTACCACGCACCTGAAATTCCCTTCCACCACGGGAACAGCTGGACTGAAGACCTGGACTCAATTGATGATAATTTCCCAGCTCCCCTGCCTCGCTACAGCGAATAAAATTCACTTCCAGCAAGAAGGGGGAAAGGGGAATGGGATAATAGAGAGACTCCACTGTGATGCCTGCTTCTCCTGGACTAGTATTCCTGCTTCTCCTGGACTAGTGCGGTTACTCTGGCATCTGTGAATGAAGTTAACAGAGAATTAGTGGAAGTCCCCTTAAAGGCCCTCACTACTCCCTGCCCACTCCCTACGCCCTGACCTTTACCTGATTTCTACTGTGGATTTGCCTCTCTCTTTTAGTTGCTTTTTCTGTGCTCCGCGCTAAGCAAGCGCTACTATGCTTGATGATTGCTGCTGCGCTTGATGGTGCTGCTGCGCTTGTTGGTTACTGCTGCGCTTGATGGTTGCTGCTACACTTGATGATTACTGCTGCGGCAGTTGGTGGTAAGCAATATATATATATATATATATATATTTAACATACAACGAGATGAAGTAGATTCTTTTCTTGTTATCAGAACTGCAGAAGAAAGTTCCTCAAGGAAACTAGAAGCCTGTAGCCTGAATTGTACTCTCTTGAAATTACTGTCAGGAACCCCAAACAATGATTAAGGAAGTCTATGGGGACTGCTTCTTGTTCTACAACCAGGAACGTTGTAAGGGAATATTAGCAGCCTGACAGTCTCAAGTTGTTTTATGCTTCAATACGCTACACTGCTTTTATACCAGCGCATTTATGCATTAGGTCACTCACCGAGGAATGACTGTTGACCTTTTCTCTGAAATAGTTCCTGCCTTGAAAGACCTTCCACAAGACACCGCTGGTAGAGACTCTGGAGAATTTCCACTCACTGGAAATAACAGGAAAGTTCTTGTGACACGAGATGAGATAGAAGACTACTAACTCCACCTCCGGAATCTGTTGGGCAGCGAAGAATAACTTTCTCAACCCCCAACGAATACTTTCTGGAAGTTCTGTGAGAGACTCGAACGACACAGCCTCCTCACAAATTTCTACAGTTGAAGTGCGCCGCGGTCAGGGAACGCGCGCACGTTCAAACAACTGCCTGTCAAACACTAGACCGCTAACCCACAGACCGCCCTGAGAACGGGCGCCCTGTTGGTAATAGTTTTTAACAGACTAGTCTTCTTTTGGGAACGTCTGAAGGAAGGGAAGTGAAACAGCCGACTCCAAGGGTAATTGAAAAGTTTTCTTTTGCGATCAGAACCAGGGGAAACCGTGCAGGAACACGTTTTGCCGTTCTTGACAGTACCCCCCACCAAGAACTCCCCTCCGCTCTCCTTTGGTTTATTGGGATATGTCCTATGAAACTCACGAACCAATCTGGGGGCATGGATATTTGAACTGGGCTCCCAAGAACGATCCTCCGGACCAAACCCTTTCCAGTCAATTAAATAGAAAACTTCTCCTTTCTTCAGTTTTGAGTCTAGAATCCTCTTGACTTCAAATTCTTCTCCAGCCTGTCTGTGAACTGGAGCTGGAGGCAAACCCATTCTCATACCCACGGGGTTTTTCTTTACTAACGATACATGGAACACTGGGTGAATCTTTAGACTAATGGGAAGCTTGAGTTTCACTGTAACTGAGTTCATCATCCTTTCTACCTCATATGGACCTACAAATCTAGGCTGGAATTTACGATTCCCCTTGAGGCGCATGTATCGAGTGGATAGCCAAACCTTGTCCCCTGGCTCAAAAACGGGATTCTTCCTTCTTTTCTTGTCTGCCTGCACCTTCTGTGTTGCCTTTGCCTTAATCAAGTTCTGAGTTGCTACCTTATAAGTCTCTTGTAATTTACGCACCTTCTCTTCCACAGCTGGTACTAGACTTTCAGACCTATTCACTAAGGTATTGGGGTGTCGACCTGAATTCAAAAAGAACGGGGAAAATCCGGTAGAAGAGTGAACTGCGTTATTATATGCAAATTCAGCTGCCCAAATTAACTCTGGCCAATCTCCCTCCTGATCCATCAAGTACAAGCGCAAATATTGCTCCAGTTCTTGATTTACTCTCTCCGTTTGCCCATCAGTCTGTGGGTGAAAACTGGTGGACAAACGAGAGTCCACCCCTAATTTGCCTAGGAAGGCTCTCCAGAATCGTGAAATGAATTGAGGACCCCTATCGGATATGACCACCTTTGGAATCCCATGTGCCTTGACTATGTGTTGAGTAAACAGAGTGGAAAGCTGAGTTGAAGTTGGGAGGGATTTCAATGGAACAAAATGAGCCATCTTGGTGAAATGATCTACCACCACCCATATAACGGACAACCCCTGACTAGAAGGAAGATCCACAATAAAATCCATTGAGATGGTGTGCCAAGGAGCTGGTGCTATGGGCAAAGGTTGAAGTAACCCTTGTGGGGCTTGTCTTACGGCCTTCCCCTTGACACAACTAGCACAAGATGCCACATACTGTCTCACCTGAGCTTCCAGACCGGGCCAACAAAAGTCTCGTTTGATCAATTCAATGGTCTTCGTGACCCCTTTGTGGCCGGCCAAAGGATCATCATGACAATGCTGTATGACTCTTTCTTGTAGATCAGCCTGTGGAACGAACAATACTCCGTGATGATAGGGTTTCCCATCTCTGCTTTCTCTCTCTGGGTCCTCTTTCAACCATTTTGCCAGATCTTCTTGCGACATTGAATCTCTGATCTTCTCTTCCAATTCTGAGTAAAGTATTGCCCCAATTATCTTTTCCTCAGGAATTATGTGAACTTCTCGGGAAGTTTCTCTTTGCTCACTTGAATTTAGCCGGGACAAGGCATCCGCCTTTCCATTGTCTGCTCCTGGTTTGTATGTCAAAACAAAGTTGTAATCTGCGAAAAACAATGACCATCGCAATTGTCGTGGCGAGAGTGTTCGCGCAGACTTCAGGAACTGCAGATTTCTATGGTCTGTATAGACTGTTACTTCATGCTTGGCCCCTAATAAGTAATGTCGCCAGTCCTGAAAAGCATCTTTCACTGCCAAAAGTTCCTTGTCTGCAATGGAATAATTGACTTCAGCCGCTGTTAACTTCCGTGACCTGTAAGCAATGGGATGAAGTTGGCCAGTCTCTCGATGTCTCTGCGACAAAATTCCTCCAATCGCCTGATCAGAAGCATCCGCCTCCACATAGAATGGTTCCTCTATGTTTGGATGCTGCAGAATTGGAGCGGAAATGAAGGCCCTTTTTAAAGACTGAAAGGCTTCCTCAGTCACTGGTCCCCACACAAAAGGTTCTTTTTTCCTCAAAAGAAGAGTGATTGGACGAACTTTCTCCGAAAAATTTGAAATGAATCGCCTGTAGAAATTAGCAAATCCAATGAATCTTTGTATTTCCTTGACATTTTGTGGAGGGGGCCAGTCTCTTATTGCTTTTACCTTGGAATCGTCCATGGCCACTCCTTCAGGAGACAAAATGAATCCCAGAAATTCAACCTCTGTGGTGTGAAAAACGCATTTTTCCAACTTGACAAAAAGCTGATGATCTAGCAACTTCTTCAAAATGGCGCGCACATGTTGTACATGTTCTTCCATATTAGCAGAGAAAACAAGGATGTCATCAATATATACCACTGCAAAGCGGTCAAGGAATTCTCGAAGGATATCATTTACAAAATGCTGAAAGGCAGCTGGGGCATTGCACAGGCCGAATGGCATTACCTGGTACTCAAAGAGGCCGAATCGCATCCGGAAAGCTGTCTTCCACTCATGCCCCTCAGCCATTCTAACCAAATGGTAGGCTCCGCGAAGGTCCAACTTAGTATAGATGCAAGCATCCTTCACCTGATCTAAAAGTTCCGAAATCAGTGGTAGCGGGTATCGGTTCTTCTTTGTCACCTGGTTCAAAGCACGATAATCTATGCATGTGCGAAGCTTCCCATCCTTCTTAGGAATGAAAAATAAAGGAGAAGATGCCGGAGACTGAGAGGGTCGGATGAATCCATTAGCTAGATATCGATCCAGATACTCCTTCAGATGTACATTCTCAGCTTCAGAGAGGGCATAGATTCTACTGCACGGCAAGAGTGCCCCTGGTTCCAATTCTATGGTACAATCATACTCCCTATGTGGGGGCAATTTATTGGCCTCCTGTTCATCAAAAACATCTCTCAAATCCAGATATTCGCTTGGAATCGCTGGAACCTCCAAAGCACAGACCACCAAAGACGGCTCCGCCAATAACGTTGCTTGGGAGGGCTGGAGATGGGTTTCCTCTCCTTGAAAGCAATGTTCCTTGCAATAATCCGAGCTCATTTCCACCGATCTTCTTGCCCAGTCAATCCTTGGGTTGTGTTCCGTGAGCCAGGGCAAACCCAAAATCAGCTGAAACTGAGGGGCATCAATCAAAGCAAACTTTAAAATGCTCCTATGGCTCCCTGGACCTTCCAAGATGATTTCTTCAGTATCCCAAGTGATGGGGCCAGAAGAGAGATTTGTTCCGTCAACAGCCCGCACCGGTTCCGGCTTGATTTTGCGGACAAACTGGATTCCTAGGGATTTGGCAAATTTTATGTCGCAGAAATTCCCTGTTGCCCCAGAATCAATCATAACAGAAATGTTCTCCATAGCTTTTATTCCAAATTTAATCCCACAGGGGATAATCAAATGAGGGGCCGCGGACTGAAGGGTATTAGCAAGCATTTGTGGATCTGGAGTTGACTTCTCTTCTGCGCCCACCAGAGCAACTCCTCCTACTGGTGGGGCTTGTCTTTTGGCACTGTGCTAATCTTAGGCTTTCGTGGACATTCCTTGACAAAATGCCCGGCAGTTCCACAATACATACACAATTTTCCATTACGTCGCCTCTCCCTTTCCTCCTTAGTTAATGGGCCTCTAATTGACCCAATTTGCATTGGTTCTTCCCCCGAAGTTGTCTCAGATGACTTAACCGGATCAGACCTGGCTCTGTCGAAACGCGGAAGGAAAGGCCGTACCTCCTTGCGACGCTCACTCCGCCTCTCATTTTGCCTCGAATCAATCTGAAGTACAAGGTCCATTAATTCTGACACATCTGTGGGTCTCCTAGGGATTTGTGCCAACCCATCTTTTATTTCATCTTTCAGTCCTCGATAAAAAATGGCCGCCCTCTTTTCCTTTGGCCACTTGGTTTCCACTATTAGTTTATTGAACTGGGCAATATAGGCTACTAACTCCCGACTCCCTTGTCTGAGATCCAAAAGTTCATTGTCTGTCGTTTGTGACACTGTGCGCCGATCAAAGATGCGAAGAAATTCTTCCTTGAATTCCTCAAAGTTATACAGAATTGAGTCATTGCAACTCACAAGCGGCATAGACCAGGCTGCCGCATCTCCGCTCAGGTAAGACAGTACAAAGGCCACCTTGGATTGGTCCTCTTTAAAAACGATAGGCTTGCAAAGGAAATGCAAAGAGCATTGTGTGAGGAAAATTTGCGCCTTATGGGGGTCACCTGTAAATCTTTCTGGGGCTGCCAAAGGTATAGTGGGAGACATGGCATGGATAACCTGAGTGGTCAGTTCAGACGTAGATGACGTGGGAGAGAAATGGAAAGATTTTGGGGCCTTAAACTCAGCACTATCTCCGGAAACCAATTCTTCCACCCTCTGCCTAAGGAAATTCGCTTCCTGACTAGACTTCCTGACCTCCTCACTGAGAGTCTTATTTGCCTCCATGGTGACATTTAACTGTTCCTGAATTCTTTCTAGCACTGCTGCCAATGTCTTAACATCCAGACCCTCAGCCATACTGCTCAGGTGGGATTTAGTTGAATGGCACTTCAATCTGTCAAGACAAGCGAAAGAAGGTACCACGCACCTGAAATTCCCTTCCACCACGGGAACAGCTGGACTGAAGACCTGGACTCAATTGATGATAATTTCCCAGCTCCCCTGCCTCGCTACAGCGAATAAAATTCACTTCCAGCAAGAAGGGGGAAAGGGGAATGGGATAATAGAGAGACTCCACTGTGATGCCTGCTTCTCCTGGACTAGTATTCCTGCTTCTCCTGGACTAGTGTGGTTACTCTGGCATCTGTGAATGAAGTTAACAGAGAATTAGTGGAAGTCCCCTTAAAGGCCCTCACTACTCCCTGCCCACTCCCTACGCCCTGACCTTTACCTGATTTCTACTGTGGATTTGCCTCTCTCTTTTAGTTGCTTTTTCTGTGCTCCGCGCTAAGCAAGCGCTACTATGCTTGATGATTGCTGCTGCGCTTGATGGTGCTGCTGCGCTTGTTGGTTACTGCTGCGCTTGATGGTTGCTGCTACACTTGATGATTACTGCTGCGGCAGTTGGTGGTAAGCAATATATATATATATATATATTTAACATACAACGAGATGAAGTAGATTCTTTTCTTGTTATCAGAACTGCAGAAGAAAGTTCCTCAAGGAAACTAGAAGCCTGTAGCCTGAATTGTACTCTCTTGAAATTACTGTCAGGAACCCCAAACAATGATTAAGGAAGTCTATGGGGACTGCTTCTTGTTCTACAACCAGGAACGTTGTAAGGGAATATTAGCAGCCTGACAGTCTCAAGTTGTTTTATGCTTCAATACGCTACACTGCTTTTATACCAGCGCATTTATGCATTAGGTCACTCACCGAGGAATGACTGTTGACCTTTTCTCTGAAATAGTTCCTGCCTTGAAAGACCTTCCACAAGACACCGCTGGTAGAGACTCTGGAGAATTTCCACTCACTGGAAATAACAGGAAAGTTCTTGTGACACGAGATGAGATAGAAGACTACTAACTCCACCTCCGGAATCTGTTGGGCAGCGAAGAATAACTTTTTCAACCCCCAACGAATACTTTCTGGAAGTTCTGTGAGAGACTCGAACGACACAGCCTCCTCACAAATTTCTACAGTTGAAGTGCGCCGCGGTCAGGGAACGCGCGCACGTTCAAACAACTGCCTGTCAAACACTAGACCGCTAACCCACAGACCGCCCTGAGAACGGGCGCCCTGTTGGTAATAGTTTTTAACAGACTAGTCTTCTTTTGGGAACGTCTGAAGGAAGGGAAGTGAAACAGCCGACTCCAAGGGTAATTGAAAAGTTTTCTTTTGCGATCAGAACCAGGGGAAACCGTGCAGGAACACGTTTTGCCGTTCTTGACAGAGGGAGTGCTGACTCACAATGTCAAGTTATCTGAAGCACAGATAGGGGATGGTATGACACCGCACACCACATGCCACACTGGAGGCAATAAAGCACCATGTGACAGCAATGCATGAGAACATCACAGGCACAATGTCAGTGTGGTTGAGGAGTTATGCACAGTGAGTACAAACAGTATCAAGGCACACGGCTGTTCAACAAAACAAAACACTGACTTGCCAGACACACACTCTGCATACTCACAATTGGCAAACACAACAAGCAGGAGTAAGCCAGAACTGCAAGGACACACCAACACACTGCACAGTGTACAACATACAACTCACACATGTGCACACATTCACAATCACAGGCTCAAACAATCACACAAACAGGCACTCTACTCCTGGGTGACACGTGTGTAGTTGATATAGCGTGGGCACACACACATCAACACTCACGACAAACACACCCCTTCACACTGCTCACCTCTTGACCAACCAAGTGCACACATTGAAAGCAACCCATGTGACTAGGATGACTGACCATCACAATATGACCATACACCTACACTGCTGGGCACACAGAAAGTAAGAACACACACATGATGATCCTGGCCAGCCTGCCTGCAATCCTGTGGAAATAATCACACACTGTGCTGGCAGTGCCCCCAAACCTGACATGTGTACAATATAGCTAACATGAAGAAAGAATTATAATGATAACGGTATTTCATTGTAAACCACCATCATTGCACCCACAAGCATCAGAGTCAGGAGGAAATGAAGTCCCTATCACACCTGTAAAATTTAGAAAAAGTGAGACAAGCCATTGGCAATGTTGAAACCATATACACACAGGAAAGACTTTATTCAGTAAGGACACTGACAAAACAGACAACATGAGCAACTGTCTTTATTCACAATTTGCACAGATAGGCCCCATTAGAGAAGAGCAAGGCACAAAATGCAGAACTTGTCCATGAGAAGCTGCACAGGCAGGGGGCACACAGAAAGGCCAGTCCAAGGTGCAGACTGAGTCCATAAGAAGCTGCACAGGCAACGGGCAAACTGCAGCGAACTGCAAGGCCAGTGGCCAGTCCAAGGTGCAGACTGAGTCCATGAGAAGCTGCACAGACAGGGGGCAAACAGCAGTGAATAGCAAGGCCAGTGGCCAGTCCAAGGTGCAGACTGAGTCCATGAGACGTTGCACAGGCAGGGGGCAAACAGCAGCGAACAGCAAGGCCAGTGGGCAGGATTAAGTGCAGAGTGAGTCCATGAGAAGCTGCACAGGCAGGGGGCACACAGCAAGGCCAGTGGGCAGGACTAAGTGCAGAGTGAGTCCATGAGAAGCTGCACAGGCAGGGGGCACACAGCAAGGCCAGTGGGCAGGACTAAGTGCAGACTGAGTCCATGGAAAGCTGCACAAGCAGGGGGCACACATCAGTGAACGACAAGGCCAGTGTGCAGGACTAAGTGCAGTGCAGAGTGAGTCCATAAGAAGCTGCACAGGCAGGGGGCACACAGCAAGGCCAGTGGGCAGGACTAAGTGCAGACTGAGTCCATGAGAAGCTGGACAGGCAAGGGGCACACAGCAGTAAACAACAAGGCCAGTGGGCAGGATAAAGTGCAGAGTGAGTCCATGAGAAGCTGCACAGGGAATGTGTGTGACTGTACCCTGCCATGATCAGCACCACAGTCTGGGGTGTCACGATGGGCAGCACAGGCCTCGCTGTGGGAGAAACAGATGTGTGAGGTTGACCAACATTCAGACTTGGGTGTCAGTCAGACTGGGAGCTGGCTGTGTGTCAGGCAAAGTTGGAGCACTTGATTGGGGAGAGAGAGGCCCAGCTGAGGTAGAGCTGAAATGAAATGAAATGAAATGAAATGAATGAAATGAAATGAAAAAGGAATTTGCTAAAGCGCACTGCTGCCAAGCGGCTTCCTGGCGCTGACACCTCGTCCAGACTCACAAGAACAGTCCCAGAGAGCTATCAGTGGCTTGGGAAGCCGGAGGGCTGCTTGGACCAGGTGCTGTAGTGGCACGTGGAGATGGAGTCATGCTGACGTGAGACACAGTGTGGGTGAGAGATTGTGGAGGGGTGCCTTTTCACTTCTTGGGGATTCTAAATGGTTTGCCTGACTTTGGATCACCGGGAAGTGGTGTGGACACAACAGGCACACACAACACCAAGGCTACATCAGGTGCAGACGCTGGCCAGTGGGCAGGACTAAGTGCAGAGTGAGTCCATGAGAAGCTGCACAGGCAGGGGGCACACAGCAAGGCCAGTGGGCAGGACTAAGTGCAGACTGAGTCCATGGAAAGCTGCACAGGCAGGGGGCACACACCAGTGAACGACAAGGCCAGTGTGCAGGACTAAGTGCAGTGCAGAGTGAGTCCATGAGAAGCTGCACAGGCAGGGGGCACACAGCAAGGCCAGTGGGCAGGACTAAGTGCAGACTGAGTCCATGAGAAGCTGGACAGGCAAGGGGCACACAGCAGTAAACAACAAGGCCAGTGGGCAAGATAAAGTGCAGAGTGAGTCCATGAGAAGCTGCACAGGGAATGTGTGTGACTGTACCCTGCCATGGTCAGCACCACAGTCTAGGGTGTCACGATGGGCAGCACAGGCCTCGCTGTGGGAGAAACAGATGTGTGAGGTTGACCAACATTCAGACTTGGGTGTCAGTCAGACTGGAAGCTGGCTGTGTGTCAGGCAAAGTTGGAGCACTTGACTGGGGAGAGAGAGGCCCAGCTGAGGTAGTGCTATCAGTGGCTTGGGAAGCCGGAGGGCTGCTTGGACCAGGTGCTGTAATGGCACGTGGAGGTGGAGTCATGCTGACGTGAGACACAGTGTGGGTGAGAGATTGTGGAGGGGTGCCTTTCCACTTCTTGGGGATTCTAAATGGTTTGCCTGACTTTGGATCACCGGGAAGTGGTGTGGACACAACAGGCACACACAACACCAACGCTACATCAGGTGCAGACGCTGGCCCTTCCTCTGGGGACGTGCTGGATCCAGCGGGATGCTTCGCCTGGCCTTGCCTCTGCCCCTCCATTCCCTGTTTACCAGGTGATCTCCCTACAGTGCCCTCCTTTCCCTGCTTCACTGGGCTTGGAATGGGAGTCGAGGTAGTGGGTGAATCTGCCTTGGAGCCCTTCTTATGTGTAGCCTTGGCAGGCACCACCTTCTCAGTGGGCACGGAAACTGTCTGCTTGTCTTTGCGAGACGCGTTTGGGACAGGAGAGTCCTTGGCTGGGGATAGCTCTGAGGTATGTGATCCTGAGGTCTGCTTCTTCGCTTTTTGGGCCTTGGTGTCGCCTGACGGGGTTTTCTGTTTGTGCTCTGGGGTGGCTTTGGTTTTCTGTGGGAATGGTGTCTGTGGCCTGGACCGCTTGGGCTGCTGCTGCTGTGTGCTATGTGTGCTGTATCGTGACCTTGAGGTCTGCGGGGCATTGTCACTATCGTCAGACAAGGCCACTGGCATGGGGGTGGACAAAGGGACTGGAGCTGGACTACGAGATTGTGCCAGTTGAAGGGCTGCCGTCACTGCGGAGGACATTGACTGGACAGTCCGGTGCAACCCACCCATGTCTGAATGCATGCCCTCCATGAAAGCAACCAGCTGTGCCAATTTTTTGTCGTGGTCTATGAATGCATTGAGGAGAGCTGTCTGGCCTACACACAGCTGGTACAAAAGGTCCACAGACTCAGCACTGATGGCAGCAGGGGGGGCAGGGGCAGCTGTGCCAGGGGTGTAGGACACTCTTCCCCTCTTACTGGTGCGGACACGGGCAGCAGGGAAGAGGTGTGGCACCACGGCCAGGGCGACTGATGCCGGAATCTGGGGATCATGGTTCGATCCCCGGTGCCTAGAGACCCTTACAGGTGATTGTTCACGCTTTACAAATGTGGATTATTATTAAGTGGCTGGGAGGGTGGGCACTGTACGCTGTTTGGTGGAAGATGATGCAGAGTCTCCGTTCCCTGTGCCCGCCAACATGGATGCATCACCGCTGGCATCAGATGACGTTGAATTTTGCGTCTCGGGCTGTAATTCCTCCAGCAAACTCCTGTCTCCCCTCCGAGGCGCTGGTCAGATCTGTGTCACTGGGTTCCTGTGCAGCTATTGTGCTTGTTTCTGGTGTCCGTCCCCTGTCCCTCCGTGACCATGGGAGATGCTGCATGAGAGAGAGAGATGTAGGGTCTGTTCAGTGGCAGCAACAGAACAAACATATGCAAGCAAAACAACACTGAGGATTACAAAATCTACATGTTGCACGCCAACCGGTATAATAACATTGTGCAAATACACTTTTGTTACTCAAACAGTGTGTGTAAACAAGAAAACCAGGCATAAGTGAGCCATGTGATGACACACAGCTCAACATCCTGCATGTGGCTCAGTTCAAACAGTAACACAAATAGCTCAGACATGAAGCCCACCGCCCAGAATACTATTGAAATGCCCAGTACTCGAATTTCCTTAGGTAATACAGGTAGGACAAATGCATGACAGCTGCACCCAGCACAGAGGCCACTCACAAGCCACTGCATCACACTACCAACATCAAATAGCCCAGCGCTGACACAGGCTTGGTACACATGCAGCCACACACAGCCAAAGTCACCCTTCCCAGAATACTCACCCCTAATTTGCTGCTGATGCTCCTTCAATCACGCATCCGGCTCAGGGTGTGTCACGGCTAAGATGCAGTACATCACTGGTGTCATGCTGCACCGTGCCAACCTGCCACTGCAAGGGAGCAGCCCCAGTGTCATCTCCGCAACGTTCTTTGCCAGCCTTGAAATGTTCTCCCACCTCTTGTGGCAGTGGGTGCGCCGGCGGTTTGACACACCCAGGGACCGCACCTTGGTCGCAATAGCCCTCCACACAGCCTTACGCTGGTGTACTTTGAGCTGCAGGCATGGGAGACAAGAGTGGGAAAACATCAGTGACACAGTTATGTAAAAAAATCTCTCAATACAGTAGCATGATACTGACTCATCCCAAATCCACAGATATGTCTTGCAGAGACAGGAATGTATCTCACAGGTTACATCTGCATGTGAGAAGCACACATAAATGCATGCAGGTGTGAGGGAGGACACAGTACCTGCACATCTCACATACAAGCAGGATGCTGGCACAGAAAGCCATGTGTAGTCTGCCCACATCTACTGTTCATTTCCAGGTAGAGCAAGACATACGTCACATGTCAACATGTGTTTGAGGGGAGACTCACTGTGTCCACACTGCGCAGGCCTCAACGACCTTGCCCTGTAAATAGCTCACTGTGTCATTGATGTCACATTGAGGGACATCATCTCACAAACCCACACCCTCTCACAGGGCCAGTCATGTGCAATCTACAGGGCTGATATGGCTCACTGATGGAGAGTCCTGCAAAAACACATGTCACACTCTGTACATTCAGTGGTGTCCTTGTCAGATTGGGCGGTGACTGTGCAGGCCAGGTGTGCTAACACTGAGATGGACAACAGGGACCCACACAGCCATCCACACAAGCAATCACTGTCCTGACTCCTGCATTACCAACTTGCTGCGTCACTGTATGGCTGACAAGACAAGACATGTCCCTCCAATCTTGATGTGCAGGCAGGGAAATATGTGGAGTAGGGTACACCCCCTTCACCCTAGAAACAGCATGTTAGGCAGTGCTTGATACAGCCCCACACTCTCAGGCACATACTGCATCAGACCGATTGCATGTGTGCCCCCCCTGCATTCTCACTACACTGTTGAAGACTTACCACAACATTTGGGGCACCGTATAGCCTTGGGTACTGTGTGAGTACCTAGTCCACCAGGACCTCCAGCTCCTCGCTTGTGAAGGGACTGGCACGGATCTTCTCTGTCCTTGCCATCACTGTGGACAGGAGACAGCAGCAGTGACTGTGGGTGGTGAGGGGTCTCAGACAGCAGTCCCTGGAGGAAGCAGCAGGTGAGAGGTCTCAGGCAGCAGTACCTGGAGGCAGCAGCAGGTGAGGGGTCTAAGGCAGCAGTCCCTGGAGGCAGCAGCACATGAGGGGTCTCAGGCAGCAGGCTCTGTGAGCAATGGAAATGTGGGGCTCTCTCCCACACATATATAGCCCCCTGGTGTCGTTTCAGTGGTTCTAAGCTGCTGCAATTGGTGTTCCAGGTCAGCCTTTTTCAAATACATCCAATGACCGTCTCCGCGGTGGCGGAGCACGCCTACTGCAATTTTCAAAATTGCATCATGTTACCGCGATGGTGGATCCCATTATCTGTAAGGGCATGGTCCATGGCGGTGACACAATGCAGGGGCCAGGCAGTAGCTACCGCGAGTTGGGTGCCATACAGTAACATGGGTGACTGGGATTTGGGTGGCGGAGCATGCCAACCGCCATTTGGCAACACGTATATATCAATGACTACCGCGATTGTGTCCTGGGCATTGGCGGTGACACACCACAGAGGCCAGGCGGTAGCTACCGCGAGTTGGGTGCCATACAGTGACATGGGTGACCGGGATTAGGATGGCGGGTGACTGTGACAGCAGCAATGGACACTTCATGCTGTGTCAATGGCCATCTGGCAGTCATCCACAGTGCACAGTGTCCCCATGGTTGATGGCACTTCACAGTGCACACAATGCCAATGTGCCATGTACCCCAGTGCTGAGCACACATGCCATGTTTGTGTATATGATTTCTTAGATTGGCATGTACTCCCTCACATGTCATTTGTGATATGGATGTGCCTGTACACAGGACAGTGTTGTTATGGACTCCCCAATGTGTACACATGTCAAGGTGTAAAAGTGCAGGGAATATCACTGTGATGTATTTCAAGTTGAAGATTGTCCATATGTGCCTGTTAGCTTATGTTTGACCATGCACACACTTATCATGTACGCTCAGCCTGTGGTCATTGTGTTGTTGATGTGTGCCCGGTTCGACTAACGCCTGAAGGTGTGTCAGGTGCAGCAGCTAGGCAGTGGTGTTGTATTTTTACACCAATGCTGGATGATATACTCCCAGGCATGCCCATGGTGAACGTGGCCATACCATATGTGCATTCTCATATGGCGAGTATGATTTGGATGTACTTGCTGTGTGTCAGTTGTAACACAATTTAGATGACTGTCATTGTTGGCAGTGTGTCCACCAAAACGTGAGATGCTGTGCCCATCTCATGATGTATTGCATTGACATGTGTCCACTTTCATCTCAACTAGGAGGAGACCAAATCTGCATCGTCCCTTTACAGTGCTGGCAGACATGGAGAATGAGGAGATCATCCAGAAATTCCGTCAGGATAGAGCCACCCTACAGACCCTTTGTGCTCAGCTGGAGCCCCACCTGCAGCCTCGCAGAACATATCCAACAGCTTTCACCCCACGTCGACGGTGATGGCAGCCCTGCATTTTTTTGCCACTGGATCGTTCCAGCACACGGTATCCAGCGCAGGTGGGATGTCGTAACCCATGCTCAGCATGGTGCTATGGGATGTCCTGTCCACCATGATGAGATACAAGGACACATATATCCATTTCCCCAGGGGGCATGAATTGGCTGCTGTGAAGGGAGATTTGTATCCCTTTGGACACATCCCCCATGTGATTGGTGCCATTGATTGCACCCATGTTGTGCTTGTACCACCACAGGCACGTGAGCACATCTACCGGAATTTGAAAAATTTCCACTCCATAAATGTGCAGGTGGTGTGCTCGGCAGACATGATCATCTCGCATGTGTGTGCCAAATTTCCAGGCTCGGCCCATGACTCCTACATCCTGCGTAACAACATTGTACCACGGCTGATGGCTAATCTGCTTCCCGAGCATGCATGGATTGTGGGTGGGTATGCCTAGTCAAATAGCGTGCGGTGTGTGTTACATGCTGTCCTCTGACCCAGCAACATTGCAATGTGTATCTGTGTTTGTCACACATAGGTGACTCTGCATATCCCAACCCTCCTTGATTGCTGAGCCCACTGCAGAATCCCAGGACACCAGCTGATGTCTGCTACAATGATGCCCATGGGAGGACACGTTGTGTGGTGGAGCGCACCTTTGGTCTGCTGAAGTCACGTTTCCGATGCCTGGACAAGACCGGAGGTGCACTGATGTACTCGCCAAAAAAGGTGTGTCAGATTGTAGTGGCATGCTGTATTCCACAACCTAGCCATTTGCAAGGAGATCCCCCTGCTCCTGGATGCTGA
Source organism: Triturus cristatus (assembly GCF_964204655.1). Taxonomy (NCBI): domain Eukaryota; kingdom Metazoa; phylum Chordata; class Amphibia; order Caudata; family Salamandridae; genus Triturus; species Triturus cristatus. The sequence goes on from NC_140589.1 coordinate 1,513,123,218, forward strand.
TGAGCATAAAAGGCCCACGCCTGTTAACCAACCCGTGTCCAGTGATGAGGACAGTGGAGAGGAGGAAGGTGTTGACCTGTGTCAACAGCTCATCACCCGCTACTTCACTTGAAGGTGAGTGACAATGTACAACGGATCCATTGTCTGATGATGTTGCTGTTGATGTGAAGGTGTATGTGGGCTTTGTGACTGCAGCCGGTTGTTGTTGACTCAGTGTTGGCTTACAATGTTTCTGGAACAGGGCAGTTTTGTACTTCGACAGGATGTGTATGTTGGCACTTGTTGCCCATTGTGATGTGTCGATGTTGGATTATCTTGATGGTAGGTGTTGTGTGATGTCTGTGATGCCACAACAAGACTAGTGAATGTTGTTCTGTTGTGTTTTCCTAGGTTTCTTTAACCTCTCCTTGCCTACATACATTCCATACTCCTGGTACATTGTAATCATGTTGAAGACAGTACATCCTGGAATAAAGACAGAGCAGACACAACAACATGTGCGTAAGGATTTTTTATTTACAATGGTGACATGTGAGGGGGGTGAACATTTACATTGAGGTGATTAGTGGAGCAGTGAGTTGACACTTATGGTAGATGAGATAATCGAGTTGCCACCACATTGATGTGGTGACCCAGTCCAACAGACAGATGTCATTCACAAGGCAGTGTGGGGAAGGACAATCCAAAAATGTCAATGCAGTGGTGAAGAGGGTTGCCATCAGGGCCGGCTTTGTGACTGGCTTTGCCTCCAGATACTCTCAGGGTTTTCTTAGGACGGCCCCTCTGTTGCTTGGCAGGGGGGCCCCTGCTGTAAGGCCAGTGGGATCTGAGGACTCACCCCTCTCTGTGGGCGCAGGGGAGGATGGTGAACTGTCATCCTGTGGCCCACCAGAGGGAGGTGGAGGTGTTGGTTGTGGCACAGGTCTGTCCCTCAGTCCCACCACATGCTGGCCCAATAGGTCCAAAATGTGTCCCATGTGGGTGTTAATGGACCTCATCAGCAGGGTGAGCTCGCCGAACAGTTCGTCCGATCGGCACGTTCGTCCCTGGGCCCGTTGATATGCCCCAAGGACTCTGTTGATGTGGTCCAGGGATTGGGTCCCAGCCTCTTGTTATCCTTGAGTGACCCTGCCCCTCCCACCTTCCCTGCTGCCATGCACCTGCTGCCTCACCACTGTAGGCACCCACATCCTCTCCCTGCTCTCCTCAGTCAGTGGGGTGGGGTGGTCATCCTCTGGGCCAGGGGGAGTGTTGCAGGCAGCACTGGTGGTGGTGATGTTGGTGGTGGTTATGGTGGGGGTGGAAGACACACAGGCCGTAACAGCAGGGGTCTGCAGAGATGTTGTTATTGCAGCAGATGTGGTGGGGGGATGATGGGATCCTGGGACCTGTTGCACCCTGGCACACCAGATGGGCCGGCTTCAAGCTCATCGTCCAGAGAATTCTGGGAGTCCACATCCGAGAGTCCATGTACAGAGGGGGAGAGTGGCTGTGCAGGTTGCTGGTGTTGTCCTCTGCAATGAGTTCTTGGTCACCTGTGGGTCAGATGGGAGATGGTCATTGTAGTGCACCCCGAAATCTTTGTGTTAGCTGTATGTCATTCACTGTTTGTACACCACACAGTTGACTAATCATTACATTTTGTTGTATGAGCACTACTGTGCCTCCTGGCATGGTGCTGTGGTACATGCATTACTTGTCCATGGTGTGAGGTGTCAATACCTACCATGCGCAACATGCATAATTTGTGAGTATAGGGATATATTGCCATCTAGGGACTAGCGCAAGAAAAAAGTTTGGTGAGGACTATTTTTTGATTACTCTGCCCTGGCAGACGTTACATCTGGGCATGAACTGGCCATTGTCATATCCTGCATACCTTGGTCTTGTCATGTGCATATCTGGATTTGTACCACCAACCATGCTTTCTTGTTTCTCATTTGGTCCATGCTGCTCTGGCCCCATGGCACTTACACATGGAATTCAGTGCTGTGCATGATTGTGCCCAGACTTTCTTCTACATGTGCATTGGTGTGTTATACTTTGGTTGCTGTGACAGTCTCATTTGCTTAGCTGTGTGCACACTGTGAGTGGCAATGGGATCTGTGTGTATGTGTGTGCAATGAGAAGGCTGGTGTTGTCATGTGGCACCATGCTTTTTGAGGACAATGGCTGTGTGCACATACTGGCTACTTACCTGTTCTGTTTTCCCATTTGGCTTTGACTTGACACTTCTGTGTGTGTGTGTGTGGTGGAGGCTTGAATCCTGCTCAGGGGTGTGGCAGGCAAGCATGATATGTCTACCTACCTGTTAGTTTGTTTGTAGTGATACAATGGTTGACACATGCATCTGGGTGGAAAGGTATGCTCCATCTTGATGGTCTGTGGGACGAGGGGGCATGGTGGGAGTTGTTGTGCAGGCCTCCCACCCCGACACAGCCTCCATGGCAAGATGGCTACCTACCTGTTACTTTGTTTGTAGTGAGACAATGGCTTCCAAATGCTTCTAGGTGGTGTGGAATGTTCCATCTTGCTGAGCAGTGGGACAAGGGGGCCTAGTGGGAGTTGTGCTGGCTGCCTGAGCACATGCCCCCATGATGATCTTGCTAGCTATGTTTGGGGTGGATGTGAGTGAGTGAATGCTGGATCTGTGAGACATGTGTTGGGGAGTGTGTGGTGCCTATGAATGTACTTGTGCCTAGGGGGTGTAGCTTTGTAGTTGTGCAAGACAGTACATAGCAGTGTGGTGGTAGTCATTTGTGTGTACTTACCAGCCTCCACACCCCAGGCTACTCCTGTGAGATTCTCTGGATGCAGTATGGAGAGCACCTTCTCCTCCCATGCAGTGAATGGTTTTGGTGGGATGGGAGGGCCACCACCAGTCCTTTCAGCCAGCTCACGGTTCTTGCTCCTCTTTTGTTTGACAACCCTCTTCAGGTCATGCCACCGCTTCATGATTTCATTTTTTGAGCGCGGGTGGTCCCTACTGCATTGACTTCATCAACTATCCTTGCCCACATTTGAGCTCTTGTGGCTAATGGTGTCTGTTGGACCAGGCTACCAAACAGTTGTGGTTCCACTCTGACTATCTTATCTACCATTACCTTCAACTCACTCTCTGTGAATTTTGGCATTTTATATGTTGCCATGGTGTGTGATGTGCAAAGGGGTTAAGGGTGCAGGGGTGTGAGTGGTGGAGGGAGTGATGTGTATGGTGTGTGATGTGCAGGGGGTCAGAGGTACATGTGTGGAAGTGGTAGTGGTGCTGTGTGTTGCTTTGCCTATCCTTTTTTGTCAGGATTAGTGGCCTTCAGTCTTGGGATGTTGCAAGGGATTGTGGTCTGGGAAGGGGCTAGTTTTATACTCAGCTATGTGGGTGTGTCCAAATGGGTTATTTCTGTCAGGTGTGTTGTGTGGGTTGTCCTGGGATTTGTATTTTTGTATTTGCCATGTGGTTGTGTCATTGGGGTGTGTTCTGTGTTTTTGGGTGTATGGCTAGTTTGCTGTGTGCAGTTTGTGGCCTTGTTGTGGGTTTTTTCTTTTGTCCGCCATATTTGTCACGGAGCGTCCGCAGCGGTGGCTGTGCTGCAGCTCTTACTCCGTCTCTCCCATTCAATACTGTTTGTGACTGCAGCGGTTGGAAACTGCGGAACATACCGCGTGGGCATCGGGGTTATCCTAATTTTCCATGCGGTGTCTCCGCTGGCCTGGCGGCGGTTTGATTGTTTTCCGCGAATGCGACCGCCGCGGACGAGTTTTGGCCATCTCCGCCTGTTTTTTTGGGGCGGTTGTTCCTAATTTGGAAGCTGGATTTTCCACGGTGCCGGTGGGCGGTTGAATTCCGATCCATGGCAGTCGGGTGGTTTTCCACCCGCCATCCTAATAGGCCCCTATCTGTTTCAAACCCTAACACACCACACACCAAACACACCTACATTCTAACTACCCATTTGCATGCAAACATGAGAGTACACAACAGAAACAACTGGGCAATTATGGCACATTTTCTTTAGTATATTTCACATTAGGTATTGTGTTATTTTTTTTGAGAAAATAATTATCAAGTTCAAAATGGAATACTGTAATGGTGGGAGTTAAGGTTCTCCTTGTATGTTGGGTGGTAGGAGATTATGTTCAAGTAATACCTTAACATTTGAATATCTTGTCTTTTTTTAGGTGTAGTGCCACAGTCGCTGCCAATCTATTAATCATCTCAACTCCCTTTCCGTTTCAACCTTTTAAAGAATAACTGTTTCTTGTTTTTCTCAGTTTTGTGTTTTAGTATGTAATGGTGGGTTTTTTGGGCATATGATGGTAGAAATACTGCTACTGCGATGGTTGTGTGGTCACTCTATGGTGGGTGTGTTTGCATATGATAGTAAGAGAATATATGAGGGTGGCTGTTTGAAGTAGGTTTTTGAGCCGGTGACATGAAGGTGAGAACTCCACTGGTTCCCAGTTCACAAACGAGCACAATTCAAACTTCACTCCCACATTTTCAAGTCACTACATAACACCAGTGCAGTATAACTCATCTTTTGCATCTTCTTTCACAAACCTTCTAGACACATCGGCACACATTTCCTCACATATGGAAAACCAGATCTGTAGGTCACTCCTTCTCCTACATCCTTCTCCTTAAGCATAAAACATCCTGCTGCTACACACAGGAGCTTCCTCCTCACTACTTAAATTCCACAAGAAGCTAAAGACTTGGCATTTTGAATAGTCCCACTAGGCACTAGGTATGGCTGGACTCATACCTGCTCAACACAGGATACCCTCCCAGATCATAGTGCGCTCTACAGATCTTCAAATAACATAACATGTGGGTGTCAGTGTGAGGGTGCCTAATGGTAGGTGTCAACATACAATGTTATGAGTGTATGTCTGATGCTGGGTGTGTGGTCGACTGAATGGTATGTGTTTGGGTGTGGGATAGTGGGCATGTAGGTGAATGACAGTGGTTATGTGGGCTTGTAATGGTGGGTTTGTGGTCATATCATCATGTTTGTGTCAGCATATGATGCTGATTGTATGCACCACTGAGTGTGGGTATGTGGATATATAATGGTGGCTGTTTTGTAGCTGTATTACGGTGTGTGACAATGTGATGGTCTGTATGATGGTGGTTGGGTGAGTGGTTGATGGCTGTATATGTGTATAACGGTTGCTGTACAGGAGTATGATGTGTGTGGGCATGAGATGATGGGAATGGGTATGTATGTTGGTGGCAGTGGGATGTATGATGATGGCTGTGTGGGTGTATAATAGTGACGGTGTGGATATCTGATTGTGGGTATGTGGGTATCTGGTGAATGTTTGGGTGTATGACTGTGTATATGGGCATCTAGACATGGTGTGTTGACATGTGATAGTGGAGAATGGGTATATAATGGTTCCTGTGTGGTCATATTGATGACAAGTGTTTGGTCATTTGATGGTGTGGGTTTTGCAATTTGATGTTGGATGTGTGTGAGTATGATGGTTGGTGTGTGGACATATGATCGCAGATTGGTATATTTGATGGTTAGTGTGAGTCTGTTGCTGTGTATGGAAGGATATGATAGTGGCTCTGTGGTTGTATGATGATGGCTCTGTGGGTGAAACAAAGCCTTGCCTATGCCCATTTGCATTTCAAGAGAGCAACAGGACAGCTGTAAGCTGTCACATCCCTTGCACATCCTAAATAAAATGAGACCGAATGAAAGGCAGCACAGATCATAAATGTCCATCTAGACTGTTTGAAGACTGTGTTGAGCTGCCACCTTCTTCCTCTAAATTGTATCATTGTTCACTGAAGTCATGGCTCAGTAGTTTGGGGTACATAACACTCCCCAGAGGAAATGCATTACTTGCATCTTTAATAATTTTTTCACCATTTGGCAAATCAAGATAAATGGTTCTTAAACTTGATTCATCTAAATTGACTCGATCCTAGAGAGATTTGTGCAAATATGCACAGTGAAAGCATCACTTATATCAAGAAGCAGAGGGAGACTTGCTATTCTGATTGCTGAAGTCTGTGGTGGACTCTGCCAGTTTCCAGGTGGTAGGTAGAGCAGGTAAATGATATTGGTGTCTCCCTCTCTTCCTCTGTCCTTCCCATCAGTACATGTTCATGTGCTCCTTGCGATCTGCTCATACAGCTTTAGCTCTTCTATGTTACCGTAATCAAATACACCTTTGCTTGAATTAAGTTAATGTTACAAATCTCAGTTCATAAGTAACACTGCATGAATACCTTTTGTTGTTGTTTCCTTTCATTGTTACTTCCGAGTATGGCCCCCACTGTCTCTAACTGCTTATTTGGCTGACATCTACAATTAAGCTGTCTCCAGTTGTCATCTCAGAGGAAGCCCAATCATTCTTCATGGCAGGGCTTTCTTAACTTTTACACTCGTTTTTCACTTCAGTCTTGTTGACTTGGAATGAAGCATGGCCATGATCAATATACATAACCCTCAGTGTTTCTACTGTCAGAGCCCAAGAAAAAAACATGTAAAATGTGTCTCTCATTTCAGCTGTCTCTAAAGGTGGTTCTATCAAGGTGATTATAATGGGTTTTTCATTTTGTCAGCCAGAGAAACAATTGCAATTATTTGGATTTTAGCCTTTCGGAAAGGTTATATCATTTCCTGTTTTACCTTTGCCTTCACCTGGGCTAAATTAGTTTTCCACTTAGGTAAAATATTTTCTCCTTAAAGTGAGATCATTTTCACTGTACCCAAAACTATATGTAAGAAACTGGGCTATTAGTTGAGGTGGATGAATAAGCAACACATATCATAACCACAATCCTTGTCAGGGTGAACCACTAAAATCACTAAATTAACCTGAGCTCAACACTAGCTATTGGAGTAGCATCATTTTGGTTTCATTCTTTTATGTTTGCTTAGGCCACATATATATTTATGTAATACTAAAGAGATATTGAGCGCCGAAGGTGCACAAGAGCATCTATTGCGTGTTTTGACATATGTGTGTGCATATTAATGTTTTTCTTTTCAGAAACACATAGACTGCTGATATTAATCTTTTATAGATTTAGATTGTAATGTGGTGGGCTAAAATGCATTTAATGCAGTGCATTCGTCAGGGATTAGTGAGAATACATCATATGTGTTTAATGCTTTCCCCTCTAAATTGTGACCAGTTGTAGATTTTGGTTAAAATTACATGTATTCGTTACTCTACCACATATATGAGTATAGCACGATATAGCTTGATTCATTAGTAAAGATTGAATTTATTGGATTATATGTAGGTTGTAGAATTAATATGTTTTAAAGAGAAATGTTAAGTTAGTGTGATTTTGGGCCTTAAGCTTACAGTCGAGACAGTTAATACTAAAGTGAAAGATGCTTTTATGCATGTTTTTCTCATCTGCAGGTGCAGACCAAATACATTCATTAGTTAGTGAAATGCACATTGTATTTCAGAGTTAGAGAGGCAAAGAAAAACTGACACGGTCAAATGATTTTAAAGAAGAACAAAGGTAGTGTTACCAGTTGGTACTATCAGACTAAGGGAGGAACCAAGGACGTTTTAGAAGCAGAGACTGGAATATGGGAGCATTGTTCAAGGTGCACAGTTCATTTCTGGGAACTGGAAAAAATATTATGATGTGATTAAGATCATATTCTCTCAAATGTTTGTTGTGCATTATAGTTAGTAAACCAGACTTGGGTTTAGTCAGACATCCTTTAGACTTAAAGAGGGGCGAACCTTTCATGACATCTCTGATTGTGTGGCTTCATGCTATACATTACTCTTTACTTTTAGAACTGCTGCAGAGGTTCTGATGCTGACACCTTTCTTGCTATCTTGATTCAATAGGGTTTCCCCTATCCTTAGGTTAGAGTAGTGTTTAGTAGATGCTGCAAATCTTTTCCATGTATGGGGAGAAGGATCAAAACTATTGGACCAGTCATCAAATTGTTTTCCTTATTTTTTGTATCGCCGCTACTGAGATCCTTATATGTTTTCTGCTGTTGAGGACCAATATTGTAAGACTTGTTATTCTCTCTTTAGTAATTTTGTACTTTTATTCTATGTTTTTTAGATTGATTTATATATCAGTCTGGCTTTGAATTTGTAATAAAACTTGTTGACTCCAAGTTACTAATTCAGACTATTATTGGGTGGTCCTAATGATCGTACTGTATTTTGAGATTTAAATTGTCATTAACCCCTCTTCTTCGCAGGTTACTACAAAGGTCAATTGACCAGAGTTGAATTGGAAGAAATGGCCCAGGGCATTCTCACTATAGCACAGGGCAGGCAGGCTTAACTTAAAGGAAATGTGTAAAGTTATTTTGCAGTACTCAAACAGTAATAAAGTCAAAATACAACTCTAAAAAATCCCAACTCAATCTAGACAAATGGAGTAAATGTAAATAAATTATATGACACGAAAACGACAAAAATCCAATAAGTAGAACTGGATGTGCAGTGCAGGTCAGGTACAAGGACCACATTCGTCCTGGTAAAGAGTTTTACTTTTGGGCTTAGTTTCTGAAGTGGATGTCAAACATTCTCAGCGGGGCAAGGCAGCAGGCTACAACCGAAGAGGGATCCATGCTGTCAGATAGTCACTGAATGAGGTCTCAGTGATGCCGTTGACTTTTGGAGGGAAACCCATGAATGGGAGAAATTTAAATTTCATGCCCAGAAAATGTCCTTTGCTGGCCGGAAACATTTGGTGCCTTTGCCCGGTGAAGTTCTCTACCTTCAGACTTAGTCACTTTTTGGAGCTCAGATTCCTCCAGTGGCATAAGGCTGCAGCCTGTAGCCAAAGATGGCTCCACACAGCCAGATACCTTCTCTGAGAGGTACAACTAAATTGGATGTGCTGCTGTAGAGAAGTATGTAATGTAAGATACCTGAATCTTTGGTCCAAGGTCAATACACCTTCGTCAGACTGGATTGACAGGTTGATCCCGATACCACGTTAGTTCTCAGAGCAAAAGTTGGCAAAAAGTTTCTAAGTCCCAGGTTTTAAGATTTGTATGGACAAGTATATTTTGACACCAGCTAAGGGCTCAGACCTTGGGTACAGAACTTGGGGGTCAATACTTTCTCCAGCTGTGAGGGTTCAGGGAAAGTCCAATTAGAATTGTTCAACTGGAAGTGCAGGAAAAGGCCTCTTGAAATTCTTTTTATCCCTGTAGCCAAACAGCAAGTCAACCTTATGACCTGTGGAGAACACTTCTTTGTCCTGGTTACAAGAGCAGATCCAGTCTCCAGGGCTCTACTCATGCCAGACAGCAGGCCTAGTCCTCTTTATTCTTTCACAGACCCAGAAGTGATCTAAGGAGGGTACTCTGAGTGCCACAGTTATGCCATTGCAAGGCTGTTGGTGGGGGAACTGTTTGCCACTACCGATCCAAGGTTTAAAAGTTCCCAGGGATGATCTTAATCACTTCTTAAGCACTTCCTGTGTGTTGTAATGCAATCAATCCCATAGTTCCTTCTCTGTCTTTCATCAACCTTTCTTCTCATGTGCAGGGCTCCTGTGCTCACCCTAGATGTGCACCCCTAGAAATGAACACCCGCCTCTCTGTGTTCACCCAAAACTGGTTCTCTGGGCAGCTCCTCTGCCAATGGGTCTGGTGCCTGCCTGGGCTAAGAGGACAAAGTGAAGTGAATTTAGATCCTGGGCACAGCCCAGATGGTCAGCCTTCCAGAGAAAGAAAACACCTCCCAACATCCAAGGCCTTTGTCTCAGCTCTAGGAGCAAGTTAATTCCTCATCAGAGGAGCTATTTAGCTCCTGGGTGACAGTTGAAAATTCATGCAAATGGGTTTCTAGAAGCAGGCAACATGTAAGTTTTCAAAAAGAACCTCTTCTTAAACATTTATTTAAAATGTGCAAATATGAACTTTGTAGTGGTTTCTTAAGTGGCAATAGCTAATATCAAATGTAGTATTGTATGCCAATGCTTTGCTATGGAACAGCTACCCCTACTACAATGAGAATAACTATAGGGGCATTTTATCAATGTACGAACATGTTTAACTTTAAGACTTTACTTGTCCTACATTTACATATCATGACACCTGCCATATGGGCATGTAAGCCAACTTAGGAGAGACTAATAAATGTTTAAAAGCAGGATTTAGGCATGAGTAAAGGGGTTATTTTTACAAGTTGAATTTGCAGGTTATACCTGCACAGTGAAGCTACACGTGGCAGGATTGCAGTCTTGTTTACATTGCCACTGTAATGGATGGCACAATAAGTGCTGCAGTCCACTTGTGAAATGTATCTTACAGGCCCTGGATACACTGTGGTACCAAACATATACAAGGATCTTATTGGTAAGCTATATATGCCAATCAGGGAGCTGCCAATTTCTTCATAGTGAAAGGGGGAGCAGAGGCAGTTTATCACTGCCTAGCATGCATAAAGTGCATACAGTCAGTAAAAGCAGACAATGCAAAAATCTCTGGTGGTGCCACGCATAAAATGGCCATTACCAACACTATCTAACATGGAAAATGGAGCTGAATTGTTATCTACAAGCTTAGCATTTGAGACCTTTTTTAAGCCCAGTGACATTCAATAGGAAAATAACACTTGGGCATTAATTATGAGTGTCACTGTGGCAAAAGTGTTAATTTAAGCACCCAATAAAATTCAACACCAATGTTTGCAGTATTTATCATAGCCCTGCCAAGTGCCACACATCAAGGGTTAGATTAACATATTTATGTGCTTGTCCCCACATTACCACAATGCATTAGTAATGCAATCGCACCTCCTCCTACCCTTTGGGACTATTTGAGGAATTTCTCAGAGCAGTGGTTTGAATATAGCCTTGAGGTAGAGAGATTTTAGAAATCATGATTCACAACACATTTGCGAACTAAAAACATGAAAAGCTGAAAGTAGTTTGCATATGTTCGAGAAAGTCACACAAGAATTAGAGACAAGTTTAATAAGAGTACCGTAAAAGCATGCTTTAAATCATGAGATAGAGAAAACATACATGCCAAAAAACACTAATACTTTTAAATGAGTTGCGCTAATAAGTGCTCTTGTGAAAATGTTCTTTATTAACATTTACTAATGCAATAAAGGTGGTTTACTGATTCAAATGCTGTCTCTTGATAATGCACCATTTAGAAAAGTTGGTGCAAAAATGTGTAGAAATGAAGTACAAGCTTTACATTTTGCATAGTAATACTAGAGACTTTATAGTTTATAGAAAAGTAAAAACATTGTTTGAGGTATGAATTGAGAAAATATCCATTTATATGAATATTGTGAAATATTGACTTAGTAGGGTATTTCTAGCGCTACCTATTGTTTCATATAATTATGACTGGTGAATATGCTACAAAATCGTTTTATGAATTGATTTAATTTCAATATATTTGACATTGATTTAAAGCTCATGTTCATTTAAACATGTGATGCTAACTTAAAGGCCTTTTCGAAATGCTTTTTCTCTTGAGCTGACCTTTCCCCTGAGTTAACACAATGGTGCAACTTTGTATTTATTTTTCCATCAATGTTAGGCCTATGTGGCCTTTTGAATCTCTTGTTTCTCATGACTAGCATGGGAAACCCCCACAATTTTTCAAGTATCACAGGTTACATTACGTGATTCTGACCATATAATGATCTTTCAATGGTGGTGTGATGCTACATCACCGGCACATCTGTAGAGACTTCATAAAAGAAGAAACCCCAAAGGAGGGGCAACACCACTTAATTTTTTGTTCTGCAATGAACAGCACCATATTGTTTAATTTCCCCTTGCAAGAGGATGCTATGCTTGTCGATCTTTTACTTTGAACTGCCTTGTCGATGCGGCAACCAGTATCTGATGGACTGAGTCATTCTGTTCCAAACCATTTCCTTTATTATTTTAGCTCTATGCTAAAGGACTTGCCCCTAATAGACTTTTAAATGTGAACCTTTTCCTTTTACTCTGTAAGATCTGAGCAGTTAGATGAGAGAGCCATCCTTCTAACTTAATGGTAGTGGGACTGTAATTCTGCAAACTGAATTTTAATTAACAACCATCCGATAACGATTTGCCTAAGTGTTTGGTGCTTTAATGCAGGCTGTGTAATATTGACTAAAATCTTTAAGAGACTGCTTATTGCAACAAATTTTGAATCCTTAATACAATAACCAAATTAATCTAATTATATCTGAGTCTATTATCGAGTCCTGTTGGTTCTCCCATTTAAACTGTGTTGTTCTACAAATTATTTAAATGCATTGTGGGAGAGTCAGCGAGCTCTGTCAGAACATCAGGTTTTACTTATTTTATTCTGTGTTGTCATTGCAGAGCTTTTGGTTTGTGTAATGCTAGCTCGACTTTACTTCTTCAGGAGGTTGGGTCTCCCAGCGGTTATTCCTTATTGCTATAGCATGGTTTTAAGAGTGGTGTACCTGAAGCTGATCTGAATTTTGTGAGACGGCTGTCAATTAATGGTCCTCATTGGTCAGCAAACATGGTGCTTGGTCATCCTAATTTACACCCCTCCTATTGGGGGAGAAAGATTCATTACAGTATCATTTTTGCTAAATGGAAGTGCTGTAAATTGTCTAATCGTAAAAGTACCAGTACTGTTAGAGTAATAAAGAGAGTGATCTCCTGAATAAACATATTTACCACGCTTTACACTGCCTGCAGCCTTCTTGTGACAAGTGCCCGGGCACAGCCTGGGTTAGTGAAGAGGTCAGGATGCCTTGGAGTCACCAAAGTCTTGCTTTGCCCCACAGTGATTGGGCTTTCAACATAGTCTGACTGAAAAACGAAACTAAAACTAAAGTCAGGCAATACCTGTAATCTCCCCACCCTCACTGACCTCTGCTCAATGCAGCCAGCATAAATCTGAAAACTTCCAGCACTTGAGATCCTCTGACAACGTTGTACAGGGGGACTTCTACCCTCCATCCTGCCTCCTCCCCTGGTACATCTATGCCCACTGCCTGGCATAGCAGAGAGCATCAATGAGCACTGAAGTGGCAGCAGAATCTGGAGCACCGAGGAGACACGACCAACAATACAGGGTGGGTTCAGCATAAGGGGAAGTGTGATATGTCTGCTCCATACATGCTACGCCTCCACCATTTCTCCTCCTTGTACTCTCTGCCCTTCTTATGTGCCTCCGTGTCTTTTATACTACCGATGCTGCCAGCTCCGATCCTATTCCCCTCCTCCTCTCTGTTCACCATGCTCTTTGCCTCGTGGCACTTTTGTCCTCATGTCTTCTGCGCTCTGTTTCTGTCCATCTCGATTTGTTCCACCTCTTCTCTCTATGGCGCTGTGCTGTCTGTCCCTGTCAGTTTATTCCTCTCCTATGCACTGGTAAAGTGTCGCTGAAAGTGTCACACATAAGCATTATGAAAATATGAAACTATCATGCATGGGTTAACTGAAAACTTGGTAGCTATGTTATCAGAGTCAATATGTATCACCAATTCGAAGTTTTACCAAACAAATGGGGCAAAACATGCTTATCTTGGTACTTACCACACCGACATCCACATGTTACAGTATTCACTGAGCATATTCCAATACTGGCTGTGTTCGGAAGTTATAAGACATATTGTAACCAACAGGGATAATCAGGATTGAAGTATAACAGTTTCTCTGCCAGGTATGTCTTTACACAGTAGCATTCTGGAAAAAAAATAGGATTTTCACAGAGTTTTTTCAAAAGAAAAATCTTTACACTTCAATGATGTGCTGTTCCAGTCCATGTTTATCCTTTGAATTCTGGAGCATTTAGTCCTCTTTTATAATGGAATGAACAAGACAAGAAGTATTTATTCTCCATTCCAACCAGGCAGCGCCATACCACAGTAAAAGGGTGGTGGCTAAGGGCATTATGTTATTATTCCGTTTTACAATGCTCTTTGCAACTGCATGTTGGCGATGGGAGGAGTCGTAGGTCTAATTTTTAAATCCACTTCCCATAACAAACCACTATCCGCTAATCTCATATACCATGGATGCTAATGCTTTTTGTGTCCTGTAAAGTTTCACTACATGAAAGATCCATTTGATTGCATACCCTGCCTTAAAAAACTGCCTGTTTTAGTTCATGAGCAATCTTGAGAGATTTGAGTAGCTCAAAGGCAGAAATTTATTTCGGCGACTAGTTATAGTCCTACTGACAACAAAGGTCATGTGCCACATATATGTTCAGTAAAAGTGCATCTGCTAATATTTACGTCATTATTCCTTCATCTGACCAAAATACTGTGCACTGTCCGTTTCTCTCGACCATCCTATCATTTTCAAAACATCACAAATGTTATCAACTTCCCTGTTCTAATCTGAGTGCAGGCCCTGGTCATTGGGGTCAACTAATGCCCCCTTTAACTGCAGTCTTAAATACCATTGCTGAGAGACCTTTAATTTATTCTCTTTGGTAGTGGAACCCTTCATTTTACAACTTATGGCAGTCTGTAAATCCAGGGCACAATCTCATTAAGCTGCTTTCAGAAGTTAGATGGCTTGAAGTGATGCCTAGAAACAAAGTGGCATGAAAATATGTGTTCCCTAGTTGAATTGGAATAACTCTGCCTGCTGAAGAAATTTAAAATATGTTATTTTGACAGCAAAAAAGCCCATTGGGATACTTAAAACAGCAACGCTACAAGCCACCATGCTGCTATTTGGAAAATAGTCACTTCAACCTTAAACGGCTCTTATCAGTCATTCCCTGTCATGCCTTGTAAAGAGCTTCGTGACAACCCAAGTAGTTTCTTTAATCAAAAAACAATTAAAAATCCAATTCCTAAAAGTGATATTGTGACACTTCTCCACAATCTTAAGCCTTCTGACTCTCTCAGAGGTCCGACAGCAGCATGGATACTGGAAGGGCATGACTATTTATTTGTACCTATGTTTTAAAGACATAAGCCAGCACTTAATCCGTTACTTACAGGTGCAACCTGTGACGATAGTCTGGTTATCCGCATTACAGCAGGACCTTGCTCCTCATGGCATCTTACCCACAGACCAATAAGATTTGTAGAGTCGATGCAGCAATCAGTTTAGTGTAGCAGCTCTCTATTACCTTTCTCAGTGTAAGTTGTCAAATGTGCCCTATTTTTTAACATTTATGCATAGCTGGCTTAAGGGCATGATTTATGTAGGGTTTATATAACTCTACCTTAGACCTGATGAATGCCACCAACCTGCCTATGCGATACTAAACTGAAACATGTTGACCAATAAGGACCAGCTTGGACCACCACCATAACCAGCAAAGTGTGACTCAACTTTTTGACCATAGCAAGAAAATTCATAAATTAATTACTGTTTACCCCCAGGAGGAATAACATTATACACTATATTATATGGAACATCACACTGCTTTGTTTAGTTATCATATGTTTCTACCTATCATCATTAATCTTTCTCTCTTGAAGGAAATCCTTTCGAAAACCACCTTTTAAGAACCTCAGTCTCCACACCTCCGATTTGTCCAAATACGGGCTTATAAAAACGCACCCATATTTTCTTTGGAATTTGCCACATGGTTTGAGACTTTTTTGGATTCTCTTGAGGCAGTGTCTGCTTCCATTAAATCCCCTTCTGGCTAAATGGTATAGGTATCTGGTGGTTTGCCATTTGTGTCAAAATGGTCCCCAAGATCTTAACCATGTTTTATTCGTCTGCCCTGCTCTCTTATTACTTTGGCGGAATTGGCTGAGGCCCATATGTTTGCAGCTGTCCATTTTCTCAGCCTAAACAGTTTTACAGTCACCTTATGCACCTCTAAATGAAATGTTTTCTTATAGAATATTTAGCTTTCTAAGTGCTTTTTTTCGCTGTATTAATGATGTTTTAGTCTGAATGGGATTCTGGTTTTCAATAATTCTACAACTGGAATCCTGCCTTTTTTAGTCTTTAATATTTTGCTCTTTCTGTTGCGAATATATTTTATATAATGTATCCATTATATAGTGTTTGCTTATTTTGCACTTGCGGGACTATAGTTAGTTTATGTACTTTTAAGTGCCATATTTTGTCTTTCTCCATCCATATTTCTGGTTCTGCTGCTGCTATTGTATTTTTATATATCGTATTTATTTCATAATGTTTGCACAGTTGGAACTGGTGGCATGATAGCGGTTTTGGGGATAATTAAGTGAAATACCAAGTAGTATATTGGGAAATTGCTTAACACGCAATGTTTTTGTGTTTAAAAGGCTTTATTAGCAATTAATAATCAACAAATCGATCAACAATAAATAAAGAGATCAAAGTAGAAATAAAACAGATGAATATGTTGATACCTGAAAAAGAAGAATAAAAGCACTTTTTCTGGAGTTTATCCATAAAACAGGGGGGGAAGAGAGAAAAGGAGGGACAAGAAGGAGAAAGAAAAGAAAAAAATAAGTATCAGCAGTATGACATATAAAAGCAGAACAAGAAAAATGCATACTAGGATACATACCACAAGTGAGTAAAAATAATTGTAAGTTAAAGCAAAACACATAACAGTGGAACAGGATAAAATATGAGGAACCAGAGATATAATCATTCAAGGAGGTTTAAAATTTTCAGAAGATAAGTGCGAGACGTTCTTCAATACAAGTCGGTCTAGGTAGGCGGTGAGAGGCAACCAGAACAAATCCTTCTTAAGCGTGGCAGTACAAGAGGAGGCAAAAGCAACATCTAGTCTGTGAAAATGACAAAGGGTATTTCACCAATGTTGTATGGATAGTGCTGTGAGGTGCTTCCAATTGAAGGAGATTTGTTGAAAAGCTAAAGCTAGCATGAGGTCAAAAAGACCATGAGTATGTGGGGGAAGATCTAAAGAGTCAGAAAGACTACCAGTGAAGAGGAGTGGAATAGAATAAGGAATAGAAATTGTGAACACACGAGAAATGTAAGACCAAACTTTACCCCAAAAAACAGTAACCGCAGGACAGAGAAAGAATAGATGGAGAAGTTCGGCATTAGGAGAACCACAGGTCCAACAGTTAGAATCAGTGGAGGAGGAAAAACGCGATAAAGAAACAGGGGAGAGATAAAGCCTGTGATAAAAGAAAAACATAGATTGGGTAAGGGAGGCAGAGCGAGATATCTTTAAAGATCTGGTCCACAATTTATCCCAAAAGAGAATAGACCATTAACAAACCAAGTCTGATTCCCCAAAAAGTTCTAATTTAGATTTAGCACGATCAGGATTAGGGGCTAAAAAGAATTTATATACAAGAGAGGCTTTAGGTAAAGCATGTAGTATTTTAAGAAGAGGATGTTGAGTATCCAGTGAAGGTGAAGAGGGAAGAGAGTAGTAAATGTCAAGAATAATTGCCATAAGTGTAGTAAACCTGCAAAGAAAGGAGCGAGGGAAATGGAAGAGGGATTGGAATTGTGGGAATGAGCAAGGGGATACACCATCAAAAAGATGTTTAACCCATATAATGCCTTTTAATCTCCACGTTTTCCAGAAAATAGGTCTATTATTCAAGAGGATAAGTGAATTATACCAGATAGGGGAGTCTAAGAAAGATTCACTAGAGATAGTAACAGGACGAAACAACGGTTTCAATAACAAACAAGTATGTCTAAACAAGGGAAGATGTGGCAGAAAAGCAAAGAACATCCGAGAAGGAATGGGGAAATAATGAGATTCGTTCAATGGAAAGCCAGAGAGGAGCAGAAGAGGAAGTGCCCGATACAAGCCATTTAGAGGCTTGGCGCAGGGAGAAGGACTTATGATAAAGACGAAAGTCAGGGAAGTTTACGCCACCGTTAGATTTTGATTTTCGAAGAGAGGATAAAGCGATTCTGGGCTTTTTATTTTTCCAAAGAAATTTGGAAAGGCACGAATCAATAAGCTTAAAATGGAGGGAGGGAATGTGAACAGGGAGCATGGAGAGTATGTAAATTAAAATGGGGGCAATCATCATCTTGATCGAATCTAAACGACCCCACCAGGAGAGAAAAAGAGGATTCCAAGAAGATGTTAATTTTTCAATATGAGATAAGACTGTAGACATATTCAATTTGATCAAGGAAGAAATGGAATTAGAGAACCAAATGCCTAGGTATTTAATTTTTGAGCTATTCCAGGCAAACCCAGTAGAAGAAAAGGAGTGAGGAAGGCAACATTTTGTAAGGGGAAGAATTTCAGTTTTATCTGAATTAATTTTGTAACCGGAAACTTGCAAAAAAGCTTCAAATTCAGTTAGCAAAGGGGGGATAGAGGTTTCGGGGGAAGAAATGAATAAAAGAATATCATCTGCATATGCAGAAATTTTTAATTGATGAATACCATAAGGAAAACCAGAAATGGAATTATTGTTACGTATGGCAGTCAAAAAGGATTCAAGAGCAAGAACGAAAAGAAGAGGAGATAAAGGGCAACGTTGGCAGACGCCACGCTTAAGAGAAAAATAAGAAGAGACACAGCCATTAACGAGTACTGAAGCTTTCGGAGCAGAATATAGCAAAGAAACAAGTGAAAGAAATTTAGGACCAAAGCCATGCCAGCGTAGTGCTGCAAACAAAAAAGACCAATCCACTCTATCAAAAGCTTTCTCCGCGTCAACTGAGATAGCGGCTAAAGAAGTGGAGAGGGAGGAAGCTTTATTTAGAACATTAAGGAAAAGACGGGAATTATCAGAAGTTAATCTACCCTTAACAAAACCACATTGTTCTTTACCAATAAGATGGGGCATGAGGGGAACTAAACGTAATGCAAGGAGCTTAGCAAATAATTTATAATCAACGTTAACAAGAGAGATCAGTCGATAATTTTTACAAAATTGAGGGTCACGCCCATCTTTGGGAATAAGACAGATAGTGGCTTCCTGAAAGGTGCCTTCTGTCCTGCCAAGTGAATAAAAGGAATGGAAAAGCGTTAAAAGTTTGGATAGTAATACATCAGAATAATGTAAATAAAATTCAACAGAAAATCCATCTGGGCCAGGTGTTTTCCCTTTAGTAAGAGTAAACAAAGCACTGGAAAGTTCTGTGAGGGAAAGTTCTTTTTAAAGGGCAAGAAAAATAAAATGGGAAGTAGAAGGAATCGGAATCTTGTCAAGATAAGTCTGAATGAGAGCAGAGGAGGGGGGAGATTCTGGTGTATAAAGGTTTTGGTAAAAGAGTTTAAATTCATTAAGTATTTCCTGGGCTTTGTGCAGAAGAGAGTTAGTAGAAGAATAAATAGAATCTATAAGCGTGCGTTCTTTACGAGATTTGAGATAGTTTGCTAATAGTTTCCCTGCCTTGTTGCGACCACCATAGTAACGAGCGGAGCTGCGGAGGAGTATAGAGGATGTATTATCGGTAGAGGACTTATTAAACTCAAGTTTAGCTCTTATGAGCTCTGGTAAGGCAGAGTTATTTGAGGATGTATAAAAATGATGCTGTAAAATCTTAATGTGTGCCAAGAGAGATTTCTGTTTCTGTAGAAAGCGTTTCCTCTTCTTAGCGACAAAGTCTATAATGAAACCTCTCGCTCAGGCTTTGAAGGAATCCCAAAGAGTATGGGGAGAAGGACAAGACTAAGAGTTAAGATAGAAGAATTTGTGAGCAAAAGAGCGAAAGGAGGAGGAAAAAAGGGGATCGGCAAGGAGGGAGTTGTTGAAACGCCATTGAGAAGAGTGTGGACGTGGAGGAAGTAGATCAAGATCTGTGACAATTGGGGCATGATCAGAAATGACCATAGGTTCAATGGAGGAAGACAATAAGTTCTGAGACAAAGATTGAGAGAGAAAGATATAGTCTAGGCGAGAAAAAGAGACATGTGGGGGAGAGAAAAAAGAATAATCAAGAGTGTCAGGGTGAGATAGCCTCCAGGAGTCTAGGAAGTGCATGTGGGAGATAGTATCCAGGAATCGGTTATGAGTTTTGTGCGGGGTGAAACGGACAGTGGACTTACGGTCAAGAAATGGATCTACTATTTGGTTACAATCACCACCTAGAATGAAGAAATCATCTCGAAATTGAGTACATTTTTGTGCAATCAACGGCCAAAAGGAATAATCAGGCTGTGTAGGACCATAAATATTGAAAACAGTGAGAGAAACAGAATTAACTAACAACTTTGCTATGATCCATCTACCATCTGCGTCATTTTCTTGTGAGAGAACTTTACATTTCAATTTCTTATGACATAAAATGATAACACCATTTGTTTTGTTGGTAGACGGGGAGAATAAGACCGTACCCACCCAGCTTCCTTTTAACTTAAGGGATTCTTGTTCGGTAAGATGAGTTTCTTGCAAGAAAACTATATCAGGATTATACGAAGCAAGGTGGGAAAGGATTCTCTGTTGTTTAATAGGATTGAGAAAACCCTTTACATTCCAAGATATAACTCTGAATGTAAAAACATTGGAAAGTGTAAAGACTTATACATAACCAATTATGCAATAACATGTGGAAAAAAAGAAAAGTTCAATGCAGGAGTAAGGGAAAGAATAAAAAAGGAGAAAAGAAAAGGGAGAAGAGAAAGAAGAAATACAAGAAGAGAGAGAACAGTACCAGAATACAACTGAGGAGATAAAACTGGAGAAGAAGGAGAGAAAATGGAGTAGTATGATAGCAAATGAAAAAGAAAGAAAAAGGGAAAGGAAGAAGAGGGAAAGGAAAAGAAAAAAGAATAATAAGAAGAGACAGTACATATCCAAAAAGGATGACTGAAAATGACATACCTGAGGGGAACAAAAAGAAGGACAACGGAGCAATGGCGACACGCAACAAGATAAACCAGCCAAGATTGGGGATCCGGACTGCATCAGGACGGAGAGAAGAGAAAAAGAAAAAGAAGGAAGACCAAATGGTTAAAGACATAAACAGACCTATATGAGGAAACAAAAGAAGCAATTAACATTAACATGAGAATGATACAAAACCAAAGAGAGCGACCAGCAAACAAAATAAACAGAAATTTATAGTAAACCTGTGAGATAAACCTTACATTAGAAGAACATAACAGTAAGAAATAAACTCAGGGAGATATATAACGACAAAATGAACAGACTGTGGAGAAAATCAAAAAAACAATGAACTATATCCTGTAGGGAAGAAAAAGAAGCTTAGTTAAATGTTCAGCCACTAGAAGAGAAAGCAGTATCCATGCCAGGAGCATTGTGAAGAAGGATAAAGTTCTTAAGTTCCGCAGGATCCTGAAAGGTCCATGTTTTGTTTTGGTACATGACTTTGAAAATACATGGATGAAATAGTCCATATCTGGCACCAAGCGATCGAAGAGGTTAAGGAACTCCTTTCGTCTGGACGCAGTAGCATTGTGTTAAAATAGTGAAGTCTCTCAATGAATCAGAGAAGATGGAGAAGTTTCATCTTGAGGTTTATTAAGTACATCATGTACAACAGCTCATCCACCCAACTGCCTCAGTATGATCTCTGTCCAGCTGTAGTCATGGTCAGGTTCCAGAACACCCAGATATCGCCATAACTACAGGCAAGCAGGGAAAAGAAAAGTGCATAACATTACAACATATCTCCCTCCTTTATACAACAACATAACACATAAGGAAGAGAAAAACATTACATACATTTTGTTCATAAAACAAAATAAATTAATGAAACCTTTCAGTGTAGAGAAATATGCGTTCTCCACATGAAACTATTTACCTGTAACATAGTCCATTAAATAGGACGGACTATGCTTTTGCCTATCAGATCTTCTCAGAGATCCATCCTGAACCTGAACACCACTATCAGTGGAACAATGCTCCAAACCATTTGTCTTGCCACACACAGCCACTCTGTTCAAATTCCACACTTTATGATCAGAGGTCCTGACTGCATTCCGAAACACCTTAACTACCTTAAAAGGCTTAGAAAACTTGAAACCAGAAACCCCAAACCCAGGACACTTAATCTTGACCAGATCCCCAATCTTGACTTTAGTATTTTTGACAGCATGCCTTAGGTCATAATTCTCTTTACTTTTCTGGCAAACACGTTCCTCCCTATCCTTCCATGAACCCAAATCAGGACAAACACCCTTATCAGACAGAAGTTTATTAAACCAAGGAGGCTCAAGAAAAGTGTCAGGTTGCCTTCCTCGGAACAAAATGAAGGGTGATTTGCCAGTAGCGGAATGAGGAGCAAAGCGATGAACACTAACTCTCCTTGAAACCTCTTCTTTCCAATCAAGATTGTTCTGTTTTGCTAAGGAAATGGTTTCTTTAATCACCCTGTTAAACCTCTCCACAGTACCATTTGATTCAGGGTGGTAAAGAGCACACTTCTTGTGAACAATCCCACAATTACTGAGAAAGTCCTCCATCTCCTTAGACACCAATTGCACCCCATTGTCAGTTAGAAGACTTTCAGGTATGCCCTCTCTGGAGATAATGTTCTTCAAAAACTCAATCACAGTCTTTGTACAAACATTCCTCACAAATGATATTTCCGGCCACCTAGAATAAAGATCCATAAGCACAATGACAAATGTATCCGAGCCATCACCATGCACAGGCCCCAAAATGTCAAGAGCAATGTCTTTCCACGGCCCAGAAGGGCGGGACCTCTTTACCATTGGTTGAGTCCTGATCTTCAAAGACTTCTCACTGAGAGAACATTCTGCACATTCCCTAATCAACCGCTCAATTTGGATGTCCATCCCTGGCCACCAATAAGAAGACCGCAGTCTCTCTTTAGTTTTTGAAATTCCAAGATGTGCCTCATGGGCTAAGTTAAGTAACTCTTCCCTTAAAGAAACAGGAGGAACCAGTCTATGGCCTCTCCACAACAATCCTTCACTATTAGACAATTGATCTTTCACAAACCAAAAGTCCCTCACGAAAGACCCTGCTTGTTCCTTGTGACCCCACCCATCATGAATCAAGTTTAAAAGTTCTTGAATAGACTGATCTTCCAAACATGCAGAAGACCAACGCTCTTGAGAGATTATCTTAAAATCAATCCCACAAACAAAATCATGAGATAGATTACAGTCAGAGTCATCATGAGAGGGAGCATGATCAGAAGAAATTAATCTTGAGAGTGTGTCAGCAACCACATTGTCTGAACCTGGCACATGTTTCACCGAAAAATCAAAACCTTGTAAACCAACGACCCACTTAGAGATTCTTGGTGAGATGGAGTCAATCCCCTTGTTTGTTAAAACCTCACATAACGGCTTATGATCAGTCCTAACCATAAAAGACGTCCCCCATAGAAATTTCTTTAATTTCTTGATGGCCCAATAGATTGCCAGAGCCTCCCTCTCAATTACTGAATATCTGGACTTAGCCCCCTTCAAACTCCTGGAGATAAACATTATGGTATTCTCAGGATTAGTCCCTCCTTGATACAACACAGCACCTAACCCTTTGAGGCTGGCATCAGTGGAAATGATTGAAGATTTTTTTGGATCAAAATTACGAAGTTTAGGAGCAGCTTGTAACTTCTCCTTTAAATCACCAAATTCTTTCTCACAAGACTGATCCCAAACAAATTTGACACCTTTTCTAAGTAAATTCCTCATATGATGAGTAGCCTCAGCAAAATTTTTTACTAACTTGTTATAAAATTCAGCCATACCCAAGAAGCTCATCAGCTCTTCTTTGGATGAGGGGGAAGTGAGATCCCTAATAGTGTTAACTAACTCAGCTTTGGGAACTACACCACCTGCAGAGATTGAATGGCCCAAATAGTCAATTTTGTCCAAACCAAATTTACACTTCTCACGCTTAATAGTAAGATTGTGAGAAGCAAGACTGCTTAAAACCAAACGAACCCTCCTTGCATGTTCCAATTCATCAGGACCGTACACCAAGATGTCGTCCTGATAAACACAAATCCCAGGAATTTTAACCAAAACCTTCTCCATAACCCTCTGAAAGACAGAGGCAGCAGGAACGAGACCAAAAGGAAGCCTCACAAACCTAAATGTTCCAAAAGGTGTCACAAAAGAAGTTAAATCCCTGGAAGATTCATCAAGCATAATTTGATGGTACGCGGAAGTTAAGTCAATGGTGCTAAATACCTTCGCACCACATACCATGCCTAAAAGTTCCGAAATATTAGGTAAGGGGTACTTATCAACAAGCACACACTTGTTAAGTTGTCTGAGGTCCACACATAACCTCAAGGATCCATCCGATTTCCTTGCGGCTACAACCGGAGCCAACCAAGAAGTGCCTTCCACTTCCTCTATAATTCCTTGCGATTTAAGTTTTTGTAATTCCCGTAACATCTCCTCCCTGACACTAAAAGGGACATTGCGAACTCTACTAGAAACAGGTGTGGAACCTGAGGCTAATTTTATTTTGTGACAATACCCCCTCAAGCACCCCAACTGATCACCAAAAACACGAGGGAACTCTGCCATAAGTTGTGCTTGTAAGGAAGAATCAAGACAAACTGTTTCCACATTCGTTTTCCCTTTAAGGATTATTGGGGGATCATTATTAGGATCTAACATGACTCCCAGGTCCTTTTGATGCCACCAACTAATGATGCTGTCCCCTTTCTTCGACACATACACTTTCCCAGATACGTACCGACCCTCATATTAAATCAAACCAATGAAATACCCTTTTAACTCTATAGGGTCCCCACCATACGCAGTAGGACAGATGTCAGGCTTGATTAGATGAACTCTGTTGCTAAGATTCTCATTAAAGAACTTATTCGATACGATCGTTATTTTAGCACCAGAGTCAAACATTACCTTTGTTTTTTCCCCTTCTACCAGAATGTAATCCAAAGGACCTTCACTGCCTACTTGGACAATAATTTGTCCGCACTCAAAATCATGTTTCTCATTGACAACAACGACCACAACACCAGCACCCTGCTCGACAACCTCGCCAACCTGGGACTCAAGCAACTGGTGTCCACCCCCACCCACCTCGCCGGACACACACTCGACGCCGTCTTCTCATCCAGCACAGACATCGACTTCAGCCACGCCACAGAGCTTCAATGGACGGACCACAGCTGCGTCCACTTCACCTTCAAGAGAACAACGACCCACCAACACCAGCAACACACCGCCCGCAGAAGCTGGAACAAGATCACAGCAGACCAGCTCGCCACCTCCCTGAGCCAACACCCTCCTGCCAGCTCAGCGAACCCCAGCCAGGCCGCCGATAACATCACGAAGTGGATCAGCAACTGCGCGGACGAACTCGCCCCGCTGAGGACCCCGCCTAGCAGACCCGGCAGCAAGAAGGCCCCATGGTTCACCGACGAACTCAAGAGCTCCAAGAAGAACTGCCGAGCCCTCGAGAAAGTCTGGAAAAGGGATCCGACACCGGACAACAGGACCTCCTACAAACTTGCCACCCGGAAACACCACCAGCTGATCCGCGCCGCCAAGAGAACAGCATTCAAGGACCGGTTGGGCAACAACGCACACAACAGCAAGGAACTCTTCAACATCGTGAAAGAGCTTTCCAACCCCAACGCGGGAAACAACGACATCACCCCTTCGCAAGACCTCTGCAACTCCCTGGCTTCATACTTCCACAACAAGATCGCGGACATACACAGCAGTTTCAACAACCAACCAACGCACACCACGACCGACCAGCCAGCCCCCCCCACCACCACCCTCCACGCCTGGACCCCGATCAGCACAGAAGACACCATCCGCACGATGAACTCCATCCACTCCGGATCACCAACCGACCCCTGCCCCCACCACATCTTCAACAAGGCCGACGCTGTCATCGCACCCCACCTGCGAGACATCATCAACACATCCTTCGACACCGCCATCTTCCCCGAGAGCTGGAAACACGCCGAACTCAGCGCTCTACTCAAGAAACCAACAGCTCAGCTCCTTTTCTCATGCGAGAAAGATATGGACTTCGATGGTGCTCTCATCAAAGGCTGTCTGGAGGCAGTCTTTAATTGGCTTCAAATGAATCAACTCAAATGCAACTCGGAAAAATCCGAGGTTCTCTTTTTTGGCTGTCCCCCTGATACGTGTTGGAAATCCTGGTGGCCGCTGGACATGTCCCCCCCCTCTAATGCAACACCGGTGGCAAAAAATCTTGGGGTTAAGCTGGACACCTCCCTCTCTCTGAAACCACAAATTATGAGTCTGGTTGGCCAGTGTTTCGGGGTCTTGAAAGCACTTAGAAAATTCCTTCCCCTCCTCCCCATTGCCCACAGGAAGACGACAGTGCAGGCCCTAATAGGATCCAGGCTTGATTATGCCAATGTCCTTTATCTGGGCCTCCCGAAGTCTCTCCTCTCGCGCCTGCAGATTGTGCAAAATTCGGCCGCTCGTGCGATTTTTGGTCTTGGTCATCGCGCCCATGCGTCTGGCCTGTTGCAAACCCTTCATTGGCTGCCGATCCAGAGGCGCATTGAGTTTAAAACGCTCACCCTTGCTTTTAAAACCCTTCATGGCATGGGCCCTAGTTATCTCAGAAAGAGGTTCATCCTCTATAAACCAGCCAGAGCTTTGCGCTCAGCGTCTCTATCTCTCTCCACGGTCCCAGCAATTAGGCGCGCCCGCATTGGTGGACGCTCCTTCAAGTACCTTGCGCCCCGGGCTTGGAATGCCCTCCCACTCTCTGTACGGATGAGTGAGAGCTTGCTGTCCTTCAGAAAAGAGCTCAAGACTTGGCTCTTTAGCCAATAAGCCCCCCCCCCCCCCTGTTTAGAGCTCTGTGGCTTCGGGTCTGATAGCGCCGGGACACTCTGCTTGAGTAGCTGAGCGCTTAACAAAACCCCGTTTAACATAACATAACAGCGGACCCCACCGACCTCAAGAATTACCGCCCCATCTCGCTTCTCCCGTTTCCAGCCAAAGTCATCGAGAAGACCGTCAACAAGCAGATGGCCGCCTTCCTCGAGACGAACGGATCCCTCGACCCCTCACAGTCCGGCTTCCGAGCCAAACACAGCACCGAGACCGCCCTCATCGCCGCCACCGATGACATCCGAGCCCTGATGGACAATGGAGAAACAGCGGCCCTCATCCTCCTAGACCTCTCCGCGGCATTCGACACGGTCTGCCACCGCACCCTAATACGGCGCCTCAGCAACATCGGAATCCAGGACAAGGCGCTGGAATGGATCATCTCCTTCCTCGACGGAAGAACACAGCGA
This sequence comes from Triturus cristatus, assembly GCF_964204655.1. Classification (NCBI taxonomy): domain Eukaryota; kingdom Metazoa; phylum Chordata; class Amphibia; order Caudata; family Salamandridae; genus Triturus; species Triturus cristatus. The sequence continues at coordinate 1,513,150,261 of NC_140589.1, forward strand.
GTCCGCCTACCACCTTACAAGTCAGAGGCCTCCGAAGTCATCTGCGGCGTCCCCCAAGGATCATCCCTGAGCCCCACCCTCTTCAACGTCTACATGAGCCCCCTCGCGGCCATCGTACGCAAACACCACCTCAGCATCATCTCCTACGCCGACGACACCCAGCTGATCCTCTCCCTGACCAACAACCCCGCCGCCGCCAGAGCCAACCTACACGAAGGGATGAAAGAGGTAGCCGAATGGATGACGACCAGCCGCCTGAAACTGAACTCGGACAAGACGGAGGTCCTCATCCTGGGCTCCTCTCCCTCCGCCTGGGACGACTCCTGGTGGCCTCCCGCCCTGGGCACCGCACCCAAACCGACAGACCATGCACGTAACCTGGGCTTCATCCTGGACTCCTCCCTCTCCATGACCAGGCAAGTCAACAGCGTCTCCTCGGCGTGCTTCAACATCCTACGCATGCTACGGAAGATCTTCTGGTGGATCCCCACAGAGACCAGGAAGACCGTCACCCAGGCCCTCGTCACCAGCCGACTGGACTACGGCAACGCCCTCTACGCCGGGACCACCGCCAAGCTCCAGAAGAGACTCCAGCGGATCCAAAACGCCTCAGCCAGACTCATCCTCGACATCCCACGATCCAGCCACATCTCCGGACATCTGAGAGACCTTCACTGGCTCCCCATCAACAAGAGAATCACCTTCCGCCTCCTCACCCACGCACACAAAGCCCTACACGACCAAGGCCCGAGCTACCTCAACAACCGAGTCAACTTCTACGCTCCCAAACGCCACCTCCGATCAGCCAACCACGCCCTCGCCGCCGTCCCCCGCATCCGCAGAGCAACTACAGGAGGAAGGTCCTTCTCCTACCTGGCCGCCAAGACCTGGAACTCCCTCCCGTCCGACCTGCGCCTGACCCAAGACCACCTCTCCTTCAGGAAGAAGCTGAAGACCTGGCTGTTCGAGCAGTAGCGGCACCCCCCCCCCCCAGCGCCTTGAGACCCTACGGGTATGTAGCGCGCTTTACAAGTGTCACTGATTGATTGATTGATTGATTGACATCTTCTTGTCTTATCTCATTTATGGATTGTTTAGAAGATTTAATTCTGCAAGCTACAACAAAGTGACCCCTTTTTTTACAGTATGAGCAAACAGCATTCAAAGCAGGACAGGATTTGTCATTGGCCCAGTGGCCACTATTATTACAACGAAAACATTTATTCTCTTTGTTAAACTGTGGACGAGGTTTCTTAAGCTGTTTGTCTCTAACCTGAGATTTTAATTGAGGCCCTTTCGATTTAACACTATCATCAGGGGCAGGATTGATACTCACACTCGCTACATCTTTACATAAATCTTTTTTGATCTCTTTAACACATTCAACGGAATGCTCAATTCTCTTAGCCACCAGTAAAACTTCATCAAAAGTCGGTTCGTCTTTTAACCACAATTCATCACGTATTTTTTCAGAAACACAACCTAACATGAACTGATCACGTATCCTTTCCTCAATGAGTGCGTCAAATTTGCAGGTGGAAGCTAGTCTCCTTAAATCTGTAACGTAGTTCTCAATGCTTTCTCCTTCCTTTTGCATCCGTTTCCCAAAATGATAACGTTCAAGTATGGTACTAACCTTGGGTAGGTAATGCAGATCTAATTTATACATACAAATTTCAAACTCATTGAGACCCACTGCAGCATTGACTGGAACACTAGGAAGGTGGTCAAAAACATCTTGACCCTCGGAACCAAGACAGTGCATAAGTAGGGCTGTTTTCCTTTCAATACTAAGAGACGTGCCACATACACGAGCATATCGCTCAAAAACCTTTTTCCACTTAGACCACTTTATCGGAGGTTCACCAGGTGTTTGTAGAAAAAATGGTGCAGCCGTGACGTTCTGCATGGTTAATACAGCAAAATATTTAAATAAACAAATAAATGAATTTAACAAAATAAGAGAATGAAAATAATCAATATGAGAGTGAACTGTATAAGCTATGTAACATGAACACTATGAAGTTAAGCTCATGACAGTTATAACAAACAAGATGGAAAAAGTAATTCGTACTAAATGTTTTCCCCAAAGCTGTGCACATTAGCACAAGTAAACCTCCTAAGCCTTGTACTGTTTATTTGCAATAGTTTTCCTTAAGTCTATGAGGCTGTGCGCATCAGCGCGACGTAACTATGCTCAACTGTAATACACACCCAAAAGTAACAACAGGTCAAATATGCTGTGCGTATCAGCGCGACACGCCTGCTTGGATCATGCAATAAGATGTTAAGAAACTTGTTCTTCCAACAGAGTTACAAAACACACCCACCAGTATCAGCAGGTTGAAATGCTGTGCACATCAGCGCGACATGCCTGCTTTGATCGTGCAACTTTTGAATGAAGCTGGGGAAAGAATATCAATATTGTCCCCCTTTTATTTTTTAATAAAGAACCAACTCTCACACGCAGAATGCTGTGCGCATCAGCGCTAGAAGATAGAAGAACTGTACATTACCACGGAGTAGATAGAAAAACCTCTCTGTGGGATGTTGTGCGCATCAGCGCTAGAAGAGTAACAATCCTAGTTACCGAGGAAGACGTTTGAGTGACGGCGCGGCATCCGTGTCACGTGGAAGCAATCTAGTAACCAGGCAACGATGAGGCATCCGAGTCTGAGCCCGTGTAAGAGTGACGGCGAGACGTCCGTGTCACGTGGTAGCGATCTTTGTAACCAGGCAACGGTGAAGCATCCGAGTCAGATGGTAGCGAGGGAAACTCTGTAACCAGGCAACCTTTCTCACGCGTTAAATGACACGCGTTTGAAGAGCGTCAGCGTCGCATAAGAATCCAAGGATAGCTTGTTACTGGGCAACGATGAGACTCCGCTTGCGGTTCAGTGATGACCCAAAACGTCATTAATCAAAACGGACAATCCTCGTCGCCAGTGTTAAAATAGTGAAGTCTCTCAATGAATCAGAGAAGATGGAGAAGTTTCATCTTGAGGTTTATTAAGTACATCATGTACAACAGCTCATCCACCCAACTGCCTCAGTATGATCTCTGTCCAGCTGTAGTCATGGTCAGGTTCCAGAACACCCAGATATCGCCATGACTACAGGCAAGCAGGGAAAAGAAAAGTGCATAACATTACAACACATTGGAGACATATTGAGACAGGAACACTCTCTGACCCAGCCAAGAGATTTGGCGTTTAGACCTTGCAGCAGAGAGAACTGAGAGAAGATCTGTAAACTTCAAAAAAAGAATGATGACACCTCGAGGCTTAGCTGGAGTGTTTGAAGAGGAAAGACTGGGCCCAGCCTGTGAGCTCTGTGGATGCTAAGAGAGGTGGTCAGTGGCATCTCTAGGAGCTTCAGGAGGAAAGAGGAGAAAAATGAAACAGGGTCATCACCTTCCACGGATTCTGGAAAACCATAAATACGTAGGTTATTCCTCCTATTTCTGTTTTCTAAATCCTCAGTGTGCTGTTGAAGGGCAAGAACAGTTTTTTCTAGAACAGAAATTCGTTGGGAGTTAGCCTGCGTGTCTAAGGCCCGCAACTCCAGTGAAGTGACTCTATTGTCCATAGTAGACCATTGTTCTTCAAGGAATTGCATTTTATTGTTAGTTTCCTCCACGAACGGGCGCAAGGCACGTATTTCTTCCAGAAGCAGCTCCATAGAAATAGGAGATGATGGTTTATCCAGAGAGGGAGGGTCATGCTTCAAACGTTTAGTTGAAGAAAGAGATGGGAGATTACTTGGAGCAGATTGCGCCGATGAGGTCCGATTAGAGGACGTTCCAGCCATTTGACCTAAGGTGGAAGTAGGACTCGAGATTGAGGAAGGTGATGAACTTGCCAAAGAGGTAGGTCTTGATGGAACAAAAACAAATGTCGGCTTGCGCAACTTTCCCATATATTTCCGATCTGTAGTGGTGAAGTTGGATGGTGTGAAGTTTTATTGAAGGCAACAGATTGAAATTGGATCCAGAGTGAGGATTGAGTATAAAAATGATCCCAGCCAGAAGATATAGAAGGATAATAGTCAGGTGTCAGTCACGAAACAAAAGGTAATTTGAAGAGGCAATTAAAAAAGACAAAAAAGACAAAAAATGCTGGAGGCAGATGAAAAGAGTAAGTTCCTTTAGAAGCGTAAAAATTTGTGAAGTAATAAATCCACTGGTCACAAACAGGAGCAAGTCTCCTGAGCCTCTAATAAAAATAGGCGTACAATGAATGATACGCAAAATATGGCCAATAATTTGATGAAAAAAGGAGACCTATGAGCTGGTTAGTGACAACAAGCTGCTAATGTGAGAAGTGCAGGAAGCGCATCCTTGTTAGGATACAAAAGCCATATTGACGAAAGAATGGCGGACATCTTGGAGGACAAGGAGCAAGAAAAAATGAGGCACAGCACACTTAATTGTAAAGGCAGTCTCATTGGGAACTCCACAGATTGTTGGGAGTATAATTAGCGAAATGTCTTGAAAGAGAAGCCATGCGCAGAGAATTAAAGTAATGTGTGAACCATAGAAAAAAGCCTCTCAAACATGACGTCAGAATTAAAGCTTATACACAGGCTGTGGACCGGCAAATATGCAGCTTGAATATAGGAGGCAAATGACAAAGTCCACACGAGGTCTGCAGCAAGCTTACATAAGGAAGGTCAGTCCGTAAATGCTGGTGGCAGGTCGCTCACTTCTTAACGTTGGAAGAACATTTGAGGAACCATTGCGACGTGCAGCCAAGATGGAGGGCGCTGTGAGGAGATATTTATCGTAGCGGAGACAACGTGAAGCGCGTCGCGCTAAAACACGAAATTGCCTCACCAGAGACACCGCTCGTTCCGGCGGAGATTCCAGGTAAGCAGCATTGTAGAAAACGTCGAAAAGCGCACCAGCAAGTTCCGAAGCAGTCCCAATACATCGGAGCAGAACCCCTAGGTGGCCATCTTGAACGGCACCGTAACCACGCCCCCACTTAACACGCAATGTTAAAATATTGGGCATCTAATGTATTTGCCTCGCCCACTACTGGGGTAGCATCCATGTATTTATGAACTTAAAGTACGATTTTCAGTACATCCTTTTATTTGCAGTTTTGTGCATATATGTATGATAAGATTTTATGTGGAACTCCTCGTATTTCCGTAATATAAATAAAATAAAATAAAATAAAAATTTGACTTATCACAACCTTGGTGACACTTGCTAAACTGGTTGAAAAGGCTATAATTCAACAACTACGGTGTTTCATCATTCAATGAGTGACCTTCAACTGCCATTTGGAAATTTTCTGTCCTGAATAACTAGAAATTGCCTTCACGTCAAAAGTGCTAAGATAAACATTGTTCTGCTTGCCTCCAAAGTCCATATACTACCACTCTCTTGCCTAGAGTTTCTATCAATGAAAAATTCAATAATCTGGCATCACTGTAGATGTTGCTACTTCATTTGAAACACAGGTCTATTCCGTTGTTAAAAAAACTGCTATAACCAAGTATAGGTTGACACCCATCCTTTTATGACTGTCAGACAAAAATCACTTTTGTTGATGAGGGTGACATTAAATGTTTATTAGGCTATTGCAAAGCAAATGTAAAGCTTTTCTTAAGGTGCAGACTTTAAGTCACCAAAGGAAGTCACACTTTCTATGTACCTACCCTCTTTTCCAGAATGCTTTATTTTTGCATATAAGGCACCCCACCTCCCTATCTTCAAACACATTTTGAAAACTATCATGTTTGGTTAGGCAGTTCTAACACCAATCTAAAGAGAACTAGTTAAGTACCGAACACTTTGCACATCAGTTGGCCAGTTAGTCATGTCACTCAGTCAACCTGGATGGTCAATCTCAATGCTAAGTGCTAGTTATACTAGTGAACATATGATACTTTAGGCATGAGGACTTGCCTTGGGAGCTGTTTAGTGAAAGAAGCAATGAAGCGGGCCTAAGGAATTTAATCACAATTGTCACATCAGAAAAGAAGAGAGAATGTGCTGTTCTGATCTGTTCTATTCTGTGAATCTATAAAGCTGCTGCTCGGGAAAAAAGCACCCTGGTGCTGAAACATACACAAGCAGCAAAGCCAAGGCTATGATGCTGCATAGACTTTATAGCACAACCCTGTTAAGGGGGCAGATTTAATGACTCCACAAATACACATTATTATATCTTTTCAAACAGCATTGGAAATCAGATTAAAGTAGTAACGGAATATAGTTTTGGCTAAGTCTGTACTTTTATTTCATTATCAAACAGTATAACAGTATAAATCATTGCCAAAAAAGATTTGCAGTCTAAATCATTGTCATGTTAAATGCCTCATACTAAATAATAAAATGCAGGCTGTAGATCATATAATACACCCAACATGGTAGAAATATTTGCTTGTCTGTGAAGTAAAGTAAAAAAAACCTTTAGGTAGTCAAAAAATGCAAATTTTCATTATATGTTCCACTGTTTTTAAACAAATTAATTACACAATTTGGTCCTCATTCCAAGTTGGTCACAAACTACTTGGGCAGATACCAGGTATGATGGAGGGGGTGTATTTGAATGTTCTCTGGTGCTGAGAGTATTTTGGCTTGGGTCTGACCTACACCTATGCCTTTTCCCTGAGTGCATTTCAGTCACTGGAGAAATTGTGCTCAGTCTCCCTTAACATGGCTACTCAATACTGGTCCAACTGAAATGAAAAAAGTAAGCTCCCCTGCCACTTGCAGTTTCCCACTCTGAAAGGAGTGCAGACAGCATGCAGGTACTGCAGAGTTGTTTTCCAGTGCCGGAAAAGGACACCAGGGCCAATTCAGCATTGTATCTTGCATGTTGAACAGTATGCTTGGGTGAGGAGCGCTCTCTAGTTGTGTCAACACTCCTGTTCTCTGTAAAGCGCTTGTCCAATCAAATACCAGCTGCAAAAGTCACTATGTAGCCTCTAACTGTTATCAAGGGAGAGAAGCCAACAGAAATATGTCCCATTAAGATTCACTTAAATGGAAAATGACAAAGGATACAGTGAAAACAAATCACAATGAAACATATATAACTACAACAGTAGAAATTAAGTTGCATTAAATCAGTCTAAATATATCAATGCATATAAGACAGCATCAGTATACATTATTTAAGTACTTAATAAATGCAAGGTGGACACAAAGTGCTCATTGTGTATAGTAAATGGCACAAGGTGAAGCACAAAAAAGGAAACTGACATGGGCAAAAAAGGAATACATCAAAGTTATTGTGTATGAATCAATTAAATACACTTTTAAAATATAAAAACACAATAATTATCTATTTCTCTGCCATTATGTGTTGACGGCGTTTCAAGCATTTTTAATTTAAGGTCATCATCAGGACAAAAGCACCAGAATTTGTGGGTGCTGCCTAACAAACAAATGAACAGCGTATCAATACTAATACAGCCCGAAAATAAATGAATTTTAATTGTATGTGGTAACAACAGAAATACCTGTGATAATTCCAGGACACCTGTAAAAGGAGGAGAAGATCAAAAATGTACCCAGAGATATGGGCTATGACAAGCATTAGTAACCCACACCACACTGTTATATTTTGTATAAGTAGATGAAATGTTAAAAACTCACAAATGATCTGTATTGCGAGTTATTCTCCTAAATAATTGGCAAGACAGAGAAAAACGGGCTCTGGGACTGACAGAAAGTAAGTCTGGCACCCACCACATTGATATGAAACTGCCAAAGTCAGGAAAGTCAGAGTGTGGGCTTCAGTTGTAATTGAATTGGATCAAGAACCTCTTCAATTGGGAGCAGTCTGTGAAGCAAACCTGGATTAATTACAAATGAACCAGAAGCCCTGAGTGGTCGGACATACTACTCAAAACTGAAAACCAAACTTTGAGGAAGAATTCCACTACCAGGAAGGGTAAACCGCTGGCATGCAGAATTCACACAGGTAACATGAACGACTGTTCGGATAAATCAAGTAAAGCAGCTACTGCTGCTCGCAAGGCAGGAAACAACAAGACCGCCTCGCAAGCTCTGCGAGGTGCTCCGGGCGGACCGAGTAAAACAGGCTGCTGGGGAACGTGAATTAAGGGATCCTGTCATGCTTGTGGTGTGAGGAATTAAAACACCTACCAAGTCTAAATCAAAAGTTCAGAGAGGAATGAATTAAGGTGCAAGACTAATGTGGGATATCCATGTACAGACAGAACAGGTCTTAAATGACCAGCCAAAAACTTAAAAAGGATGTTTAGTGAATATACATTCAGCCAAAAGGTAGGATTTAAACAAAATAAAAACTCAAAAGTCAAGAGGGAAACAGACATGTCCCATTGCCTGGAATCAATAGGAACCCTCTTACAGATCCAAATATGGGCAGCCATAAACAATAAGAAATTTAGAAATGATCAGGAGAAGGCTGACCCACATAAGAGAGATACAATTTGGATGGAATCTAGTCACGTAACACATGAATAGTGTATTTAATGTAATGCAGAGATTTTTCTCAACAATTCTGGTAAATCAAAATGGTACAACGAAGTGTAGATCATGCCATTAAGTTAAAAGCAAGGCAAAAAGAACATCACTTGTGTAGCTACAGAAAAATCAAAGGGATTGTTACATAGTTATCATGTTATTCCACTCATCCACAGAGTTCAGTCACTAAATCACTGAATCACAAAGTGACATTGACAGACATTCGCATCTTGTGAGAAGACGGATCAGGTCAGTTTCTTGAGTAGTGAGGCGAGGTTGATCAATTACTTGCAAAGTAAAATCATTGTCAATATGTTTCAGAGAAGAAAAATGAGCAACCGAAAAAGGGGCATTTTCAACACCACATCTAATCTGACTTCATTGTCGGATGAAGCGAGATTTAATCATTTGTGTGGTTTCTCTGATATATACGATAAGATAAGATAACTTCAATTACGTGATTACTTAAAACAATTGCAATAAAAGGATAAGAGTGATGTTTCTACTTCTACAGGATTTTTAAAAAAACAGAAATTGCAGTTTAACTTCTTATACAATGTAATTGTACTAAATGTACGTCCTACATAAAACAAACATTGGCATAGCAGGTCCCAAGGGCGAAACCTATTGGCTATGCCAATGCTTGTTATTTATTGAGATCCCCTAAAACTAGAACATGTGTCTTAAATACAAAAGGTAATCAAATTCCCACAGGATGTGAAAACGAGCAGGAAATTGTAAAAGAACCCTGCTGCGTGCCTTTAATGTTACTAGGAAGTAAACAAGAAAGACGATAGAGAAAGTAGAAAAGGAGATGGTAAAAAACATGGATGAAGAGTAGAAAGTAGGTGGAGGGAATGTTGGGGGGAAGGACGGGCTGACGACAGAAGCCAGGAAAAGCTATGAAGAGGGAAAAGAAAAGACAACGTGCAGACGGTGGCGCAGCACAGAAGGAGCCAGGGAGGGCTGTCAAATATAGAATTATAGCAGGAGAACTGGTAAGAACGGGATGTTATTCACTGACAGCTTCTGCTAGACATCTGATGGCTGAGAGTGAAGCTCGTGCTGCCAATGACGTCACTTAGAATTGCAAGATTATTATTATTATTATTATTATTCTGAGTTTTGTATAGCGCCTGGTTACCAGATAGGCATCCCAGCGCTTGACGGCACAAACCACTACTGCAAAAAAAACAGGGCCTACACGGGAAACAGAAAAGTTTTTTAAAGTTTACGAAAACGGAGAATACTAGCTTCCGCGCGCAGTTGGAGGGGCAATGAATTCCACAGGGAGGCCACATTTATAGAGAACCTTCTGCCACCAGTTCTTGCCTTTTTCACCCTGCCAACCTGAAGGAGATGTTGATGGTCAGAGCGGAGAGAGCGAGAGGCCTTGTAAGGCTGGACCATTTCCTCCAAAATGGGAGGGCCCACCCCATGCAGAACTTTGTGGGCAATGCAAAGTGATTTGAATTTCACCCGGTCCCTCACCGGGAGCCAGTGCAATGCTCTCAACGCCGGGCGAGCAGATTGGCACCTAGGGAGACCCGTCAGAAGCCTAGCAGCCGCATTCTGCACTTGCTGCAGTTTATTCAGGGTAGCTTCCGGGGCACCCAGGAAAAGCGCATTGCTGAAATCCAGCCGCGAGATGATAAGTCCCTGGATGAGAAGCCTGCGGGTGGCTACTGGGAGTAAAGGCAAAATCTTCTGGGCTGAGCGGAGCAGGCCAAAACACACGTCAGCAGTCTTTTTGGCGTGGGTTTTAAAAGAAAGGTCCTGCTCCAGCCAGACCCCCAGGCTCTTAATCTCCCGCTTGGGGGAAGGTACCGGTCCCAGACAGTCTGGCCAGCTGCTGGGGGACAGAGATGGAGAAGAGTTCCCCAGCAGCATCAATTCCGTCTTGGAGCCATTTAACTTTAGGGCAGAGCTGCACATCCAAGTGTAGATCTTTTCAAGACACGTGTGCAGCCGGTCGGGATGGTGTGCCGACTGGGAAAGGCCAACCACCAGCTGAGTATCATCAGCATAACTGATGATTTTAATACCCAGCGGCAGTACCACACTCTCCAGGGGGGCCATATAAATGTTAAATAAGGTAGGGCTCAATGAGGAGCCCTGTGGCACACCACACTGGAGAGGGGATGAAGATGATTTTTCCTGGCCTTCCCATACCTCAAATGAGCGACCTTCCAAAAAGGAGGCGAACCATTTGAGGGCCAAACCCGTAATCCCCACCCCAGAGAGCCGTTGGAGAAGCACCTGATGGTCCACGGTGTCGAAAGCAGCGCTGAGATCCAGGAGGATCACTGCCACTGATCCTCCCGAGTCCAGCATGCTTCTTGCATTCTCCACGACCGCCAGCAAGGCGGTGTCAGTCCCCTGACCGGGGCGAAAACCCGTTTGGGAATCGCCGAGAAGGGAATTGATTTCCAGAAAGTCCGAAAGGCGGCTGTTCACCATCTTCTCAGCCACCTTACTGATACCCGGCAGCAAGGAGATAGGCCGAAAGTTAGCGAGGTCAGCGGGATCAAGGTTAGGTTTTTTCAAAAGGGCCTTGACCACCGCGCCTTTCCAACCAGGGGGGACTACCCCCTGGACGAGAGACAGGTTTATCAGGTCCGTCACAGGGCCACCAATTATAGATGACACCTGTTTGAGATATTTAATCGGTACTGGGTCTTTTGGGGAACCGCTCTTCATAGACCCCAGAGCCGCCAAAACTTCCTCCTTAGTGACCGGACCAAGGGAGGCCAGTTCCACCGATTGCGACTTACGTTGGAAGGTGGAACTGTCCTCCAAGGACAAGACCTCACCTGGCCGAGGAAGGGAGGCCAGTATGTTGTCAATTTTACTTTTGAAAAACGAGGCCAGTTCTGTACACTTTTTACGAGGATCCTCGTGGCGAACCGGAGGGTCGGGGGCATTCAGTAGCTCCTTAATAACCCTGAATGACTCTTTAGAAGAGTTAGCCGCCGAGCCTATGCGCTCTTCAAAGAATCCTGATTTTGCCACCCGGATAGCAGATTTATACCTGCTTAGTGCCGCACGATATTCTTTGCGACTCAGCTCAGATGAATAGCACCCCTATTATTCATGGATGCCAATCTGCCATTTTATGTTGTATAGCGACCCTCCCCCAAATAATTAATTCCTGCTTCTAACATACAAGCAGCGGCAGAGGGGCCGTACAAAGTGTACAAAAAAACGGGTACACAAGTCTGACCTTGAGTTCGCAACTGGCGACTGCCGGCCTCTGGGCAGTGCCAGTCCGGCACCAGGCACAGCTGACTGGGCCTGTCTGGTCACATTACATGGAATGGTAACCCCAGTGCACCATGGGAAAGCAACGCTTATCACAGAGATGCTCTACGCGCGGACGTGGGGGATAATACATTTAACATGTATGTTCACCTTGGTGGGCGGGAGCCCCCTCAGCACTATAATTTTAATACTGCTGCATACACCATCACTGACTAAAATGAAAATGACATCAATGTGTGTTTGAGGAAGGCTATACCTGAAGACAAATATGGCAACGCCACATAAAGATAGAACAATTAGTTAGTCGAACACTGGAGCGCCGGCAAAAGTGCTTTTGAATGATACCGCTGCTTTGCACTGTGCCTCTTTACAGCTGGTAGTGGCATAGCGACCGATCGCCAAAGCAGATGAAGCGGGCACCATAGGGAATCACTAGCAGGAAAAAACGCAAGTAGTCCCTACAGGAAGACATGACCAGCTACAGCACTAGTAAACTGTAGTTGGTCGGTGATGCTCAGCAAAAACGGAAATGACGTGTGGGCAGCACTAACCATTAAGGAGCCGGGAAAGCTATGTAAGGGAGATATGTACCAATGGCAAGCTGCAGGCGGGTTTACACTCATTACAGTATTTACTTTCGGTCTTGCGACAGCGCATGCGCGCTGCTTACGCTCGACCTAAAAAGAATTCTTGAAAAAAAGGAGTTTAGTTGGGTTATTTTTTGTTATAGATAAAAAAGGTCCCAAAGTACGGTAGTATAAAAATGAATAATCGACAGTCTGATGAAAAGATATCCAGCAGCATGTATAGTTGTTCTATAGACAGCAGAAGTGATGTTAACAGATGTCCGCAATAGCTCAAGTTTCATGTGTACCTTTGTAATTCTCAAAGTGATGAGCCAGAGCATAAGAATGAAAACAGTGGGCTCATGAGTCTCAATTGCTGATTGAGGCCAGGTTACGGCTATGAGATGGGGGAATTACGAAGATGGGTTATACAACTGGATAAGGTGGAGAGGAACGTTCCGCTTAATTGTTAGTTATTGTCAAACCGGCATCATTGCAGAGAACCTTTTAGTTGTCGTGCAAGAAGTTGTTTAACCCTTTTGCAGCTGCTTATTGCAGTTTTTTACCCACTATGTCCATGAATCGTACAAAACGGCAGATCAACTGGACCTCTCCACATTCAAAACATGCTTTTACTACCTGACTGCAAGTTCTTATCCCCTTGATATTGAAGATGGGTTTTACCCTAGTCATGGCAGCTCTTTCTTTAAAAAAAATATATTTCCTTCCATAAGTGTGCGTTCAACGACTCGGCCACAGCACTTTTGATTTTGTGACAGCATTTGAGGAAGGCAACTTTGCGGGCAATTTCTTGCTTTTGCAGGCCGAATTCCAATCTGATTTGGGCTGGCGAAGTGTATTTAGGTAGCTTGAATATCATTCTTACTGCTCTTGAAACTGTACTGTCCAAGGTGACCGCATCCCTTCCTCTCAAATACTCACTCCCATAAGTGATTGATGGGATGAGTTTTGCTTGGAGCACTTGGGTCAGTGGCATGAGGCTCGGGCCACCAGTTATATGTTTGATGTTTTTTAATGCTACCATTATTGAGTTTCCTCTTCTTCTGATGGCTTCTTTTTGAGCTGCGAACGTGCCTTTATTGTCTAGTATGATTCACAATTACTTATATTCCTCAACTACTTCTATTAGTTGGCCATCCAAATACCAACAGTAGTTGGATGCGTTCTTTTTGTGTTTTAACCTAGACTTGTCTAGGTTAATGCTTAGATTGTTCTTCACAGAGACACTTTGGGTGGCGTCTAGTAGATGTTGAAGTCCAATCAGGGTTCAGCGGATGAGTGCAAGGTTTTCTACATAGAGTAAGTTGGAAAGGGCAAGTCCACCCATCCTTGTGGCATGTGAGTTGCAACTGTCCAACTCGATAGATAAATATGCCATAAAAAGGTTGAACAAGGTCAGGCCAGCATACCCCCTTGATTTAGCCCCTTTGTAGCTGGTATTTTCCTGGACAGGCAGTCACCGACTCCAAGCTTGAACACAGGTATCAGTTTGTAAAAGGATCAGCTGATTCAAGAGAGCAAGAGGTATATCTCTTTTTTAGAGTTTAGCACACAACTTCCTCCAGTCTATATTGTCGAAGGCTGATGAGTAGTCAATGACGCACATGTAAAGTGGTAGATTTGTGGATTTTGCAGCATCTATTAAGAGTGAGAGGGCAAGTATGTTCATAGTAGTTCCCATACCCTTGTAGAAACCAGACTTGTTATGGGGAATAATTGATTTTTCAGTAGCCCAATCTGTACGTATGCCCAAGAGAAGGCCAGCATAATATTCAGCATTGATATCTGGTAATGCTATCATCCTGTAGCTTTTTGCTTCATTCTTGTTGCCTCTCTTATATATTGGGGATATAATAGACCCTCTCTAAGAAGCTGGTATTGTTTCTCCTCCCACGATCTGCTCAAAGAGTGGTATTAATTCTGTCGCCCAATAGTCTGGGTCCTCTTTTTAATTTTTTTTATTTTTAGTGTTCAGATCATTTATTTTAAAAAGTACAAAACACTGTGCAAATGTCGCACTTGAACGTCAAGTGTAATAATCATGTAAATTGCAATGGGCATCGTAAATAGTGCTTTGGGGGGGTCTTTCCCCCCCAGATGGTTTAAGGTGTTTTCACGTCACCAATGCATTCCTGCACAAATACGTAGCTGCCATTAACACCAGAGCAGAAGAAGGGGAAAAAAAAAACACTTGTCAGTCAATACAAATGGCTGGCTTGAAGTCTGTATGCCTCTATGCAAGTTTAGCTACAGTGTAAGTGTCAAAATCTTAGTCTCGAAGTTAATAATAACCTGCTGCAGAAATGCAGCCAGACATAGGGAGTTGTGTCCGCAAGCGGCCAGCGCTGGCAGACATTCCCATTCTTGCAAGAGGTCACTCAACTTGCATCCTGCAGAGAGGAATCATACCTCGCCCATAGGTTTTAACATTTCAAACAAGTAAATGGTCGTTAAAGAGATGGACTCAATCCACCTCCACAAAAAAGCAGTCCTGCTGCTGACAATGAAAAAAACATTTTTAAAGCAAGTGGATCTACAATCAGTGTAAAAAAATGATATCGACTTATCAGTTATGTGCAAATTTAGAATTTCAGCTGAAGTTACAGTATGTTTATAACACTGAGATGATTAGTTCAATTCCGCTTTCAGATCTGAATTAGGTCAGATTAGTAAAGACCGGGTGGGGGGGTGGATAGTCTGGGTCCTGTAGCAAAATAATTTGTGGATTCCCGTTAGGGCCCGGTGTGCCCTCTAGCCTGCCTTTTGCTATCCTATTTTGAATCTGGTTGACTGTATGTGAGAATGAAGCGGTTATTAGAGCTTTGGTTTGGTCAGGGGATTTATCCCCAAATGTGTAGCTGGGACTAAAAAGTATTGAAATGGTGCTGGAGGTGGATTGCCCAGGATTCTTCCGTTAAATATGAATTGCCCAATTGGGTTCTGTAAGCTGTTATTGTGCACTATTCTTAGACTTGAAGTCATATAATAGTTTGGCCCATAGCTTGTCCTCTGCTTCCCTTTTTGCTTGCCAGATTATCTTTTTATTTTTTATTTTTTGTTGCATTAGTTCCTCCTGGATGGTAGGGTCTGGGCCTGTTCGGCGGAGACTCCGTAACTTTCTGATTATTGCTTTCTTGAGCTCCCTTAAATGGGGGTTTTGCGAGATGGAAAGATAGTTGGATGGCCTGTTTAGTGGTTTAAGGAGGATCCATTATTGAAGAGTATTTCTTAGTGGTGAACAAGCACCTTTACTTTCTGGATGCATTTCTCCTAACTTTTTAATAAAAAGTTCCCAGCATGATAATGCAATTGGGCCTGCTCCCTTAGTTTCATCCCAAAGTCTCTTTGTCATGGCCAGCAGCTTTTCTGGTTGGTGAATTTTGCATTTAATTCTTCCACGGCTGACTGTGTATAAAGGACTGGGGTCCGCCATTGGCTGGGTGGTTGCTAAGCCAAGTAAATTCATAGTTATTTCTTGTGGTAGGTGATCACTTTGATCCCATGTACCTATCTGCAAATCTGCGATTTTGCTGAACCAGGGTAGGGTTACAAAAGTGTAATCTATTATTGTAGTGGCTGATGCATTAAAGAATGTCACCGCCAGGGGTTGTTCTCCCGGGAAACTCCTGTTTAGTGCGCAGAAGCTCAGATGTTCCATGTCTCTTGTAAGTTTCTTGCCTAAACTAGTTTGGTTTGTCCAGGAACATTCTTCTTGCTGGGGGATGTTCCATGTCGTAAATTGTTCTTCCAATAATTTGTCCCTTTCTTGGGGCCACAAAAGATGCAAGATGAAATCAACTGTTACCAGAAAGTTAGATATTGATTCTTCTAAAAGTTTTGATCCCAAAAAAATCTGACTTTGTTATTTTTGTTGCATGGGTGAAGTTATATATTTGAAATATTAGTTGTTGTTTATGATGTCTTCACCTATGTCCACTCTGAGTGTTTTTATAGCGTTTGTTGGAGTGGACTTGTCATCCACTTCCTTAGTCACGTTTATGCTCTTAATTGAGGAATAACTTGTTAGTCCTCACTTCAAGTGCCAGAAATTGGCAACTTTTATGCTGCCGGCAAATTATGTGTTTTGAGACCATGTAAATGATAAGGCTGGTCTAGCCAGGTTTCTTGTAGAAGAATGAGGTCGAGTTTTTGAAAGTAAAGTTGGAGTTCCGTATCCATTATTTTGTTTCCCAATCCATTTATGTTCCAAGAACAAATTCATAGCTGGGAATTGTCTACTAGGTGTTGTTGTGCTCCTTGTCAGGTGATCTTACTTTGTGGATGTATTGTCCTAGCTAGCCAGGATTAGTCACCTAGTATGGTGACTGGGTTCCAATCTTTTAGATCTGTCTGCAGAACGTCTGTTCAACGTGCCCCTTTGAACACGGAGTGTATCTTCCTCCTGGGGGGCAGGGTACTTGACGTTTCCTACTCCTGTCTGGCTGGTAACAGGGTATCCGGGTAATCCAGTTTTTGGTAGGGCTTTATTTTGCTCACCCAAATGTTTATTTAGTCTTCCTCTCCTAAAATTCTCCTTACTATTTCGTGTGAGGCCCAGGTTGCTTTGGCTATGTCGTAGTCAGAAAGCTGTTTGAGTTCCTTGAATTCAATTGTTTCCTGATCATGAAATCTTTTGTCTGCCAGGCTACTAATTGATGTAAGTAATTACCGGATATTCCCTCTGTTGAGGGTATCCCTACGGCCTCTAGACTTCTATTCAGGAATGAACAGAATAGTATGGGTTTTAGGCTGTGGCTGATGGTTGTCACCTGGGAAGTTTGCCTGTGGGACCTGTCCCTCCTGGATGTAGGACTTTGTCAAGACTTGTGATGTTCCTACCGGCTCTGGCATGTTAGAGAGTTTCTCGACTTCGGTTCTTGAGGGTTCTGGTCTGCCCCAGGTAAGGACAACCCCTTCTGGTAGCCACGGTGCAGCTGACAATGAAATAGTCAAAGCAGACCATGCCCTCCAAAAGGAGTCCCAAGAGGAAAACACCCTGTAGGGAAAACCTATGGTGGAAGTGGGAACTCCAGGAACTAAGAGGAAGGAAAGAAACCTCCAGAAGGAGAAAAAGAAGTCCTGGAATCTGAACTGAAATAGAAGGCCAAATCAGGAACAAGGTAGGCCACAGGAATCACAGATACACCATGCAGGAGCATGGGATACCAAGAGGAGCAAGGACACACCAGCAGGAGCGAAGAGTGTTGCAATGCAAGGAAATGAAGGATCAAGCCCTTTAAATATCCATGAACATGAAGTGACCAAATAGGAACAGGAAATGATCAAACAGGAACAGGAAGTGATCAAACAGGAAGTCAATGACCACCATCTTGGATAAGGAAAAGGATAGTGGACGGAATAGGAAGGTCGCCATCTTGAATTGGTAGAACAGATACTTCCCAAGGCCTTCTGGGAAGAAGACTATGGAATCATGAGAAGGCAAGATAGCCCCAAGAAGACATGAAGAAAGAAATATATATCCAGTGAAAGGAAGGTAAGAATATGGTGTCCCAACATGTGAAAATAAGAAGCCGCAGCTCCAAAACCGGAGCTGCGGCATTCCTATCATGCAAATTGGTAGATAACCTGCGACGGCAAAACTGCAACAGCGTTCCGTCGTGCAGCACCACGACGTGCCTGAAGAAAAGAGGGAGGCGCCGCGGGTTGCATCCTGGCCCCAAAGGAAGAAGCGGGCAGTACTTTGGGCCGAATCACGATCCGCGGTGCAATAACTTTAGAGAGTTAACTTGGGTGGCCAACCCCTACTTACTGGTGGTAGTTGTGTTTGTTATGTGAACTAACACTACATTCCTTACAGAGGTGTCATTAATTATGTTCTTAAGATCCCCTTCAGTTGCTTTAGGATGGGGTCGGTCAGAGCATTTTCATGGTTATCTGAAATTTCAGTATTTCCCAATTATTGCGATTTTTTTTTTTTACTTTCTTGCTTGAAGGGCAAACGATGGAAAAAAGGGAATTTGTTTAATGGAAGTATTTTTCTTAGGTGTGAGTAACAATTCCATCGGGCAATACCATGCACGTTTAAGTGCTACAGAGGCAAAGCGTTTAGGGTATTCCCTAGCTAAATGTTTTTCTGTCAGATTTGCAAATCATTAAAATAGACTTTATGCAATTTACAATTCCTCCATATCTGGAGGGATTGATCGTAAGGTAATCCATTTTGTAAGCCCCTAGGATGGTTACCTGTGTATAAAAGCAAGGTATTTATTTTCAGTGTTTTTTCTGAATAAAGTTGTGCTAATCTTACCATCCTGTATTTGCAATGAGAGATCAAGGAAAGGGGAATTATTTTGTCTTGCGTCAAAATTGAAAGTGAGATATGTTTGGATAGTGTTGAGGCAGTTCACAAATACAGAAAAGGAGTCAGTATTGGCACACGAGATGATTAGAATGTTGTTGAGCTATCATTTCCACAGTCGGATGTGACTGTGAAAAGTGTTGGGAGGAATCAAAATTAAATAATTTTCAATGTTATCGACATACAGAATAGCAGAATTTGGGGTGAAGCAGACTCCCATAGAGACACCTTTCTTCTGTAAGCAAAAATTATCACAATACAGAAAATAATTATGCAAAAGAGCTATTTCCAGAAGTCTGATGATGAAGTAGGTAAGAATGTGTGTAGGTAAGGGCCTTGTACCCAACAAATGTGATTAATTTCAATACCTTCATATTGAAAATGTTGTTATATAATGATTCAATGTCAAGACTCACCAGTAACCCTGCCTCCAAGTCAAAAAAATCCATATCTTCAATTTGTGTGATAAAATCCATACTGTATTGTAGGTGGCAGTGGATGTACAAACTCATTTTTCATGGTGTCTATGTATTTTCCTAATGGTCAAGAACCGATCCACATACTGAAATAATCGGGCATCCTGATGGGTCATAGCATTTTGTGTATCTTTGCTAAAACATACATCAATGGGGTACGTGGATGTTAGTTTTAAGAAATAGGTATCCTTTGCTGTTAACAAAATCCTTATATAGGGCTCTTTTAGTTGCCTTTTTAATTTGAGATTGGATATCTACTAAGGGGGTCACATGATAGGGGACAATAATGGTTGGTATTGGTCAATTGTCTGGAAATCTTTGTGTCATGTTTGTTATGGTCCTTAATCACAATGCCGCCACCCTTGTTGGCTGGTTTTATAATCAAATTGTGATTGGATTTTACGGAGTAGAAGGCTTGTTTCTCAGAGTAGGGCATGTTATATGGGACCTATTCAAATTGTTGTTTGTTTGTGTCACCTCTTGTAATACCAGATTATCAAAAGTAAGGTTTTCAGATGGTATAGTAGTTGACGAAGGATGAGAAGTAGATGGAGAGCGAATTGGGGACCAAGCAGTGCGAAAGTTGTTACGATTATTGGCAAAAAATAGTTTAGTCTGATCCGTCTGAAGAACTTTAAAAGATCCTCATAAAGACCAAAAAAATCACTGTGTGTTGTAGGGACTAATGATTATCCTTAAAGTAAGAGATTTGCTTCTTCAGAGGATAGAATGTGGTCAGACAAATTGAAAATTGGAATAGTATCCACTTGATCATTCAAACTCCCATCATTAGTTGTCCCAATTGTATTAGTTGTCCCAATTGAATTATCTACTGTGGGTAACCCCGTTAGTAAACTTTGTGGCGAGTTTGGAGTTTGCCTGGGTGTTGATAATGAGGGTTGCCTCTTCCTCGTCCCCTGCCGCACTCCATTCCTAAGAAATGGGTAGGTTCTTGAGGTCAGTGGCTATACTTGTCTCTTCACCTGTGTCAGAAACATTCAGTGAACAATTAGAGGATTCGAAGAAAGTCACAGATTTTTGATTTTTACAATGACCCCAATGTTGAAATTTATGGGGGGGTTTGTGTAAGTCTGTGTAAAAATCATCAGTGAGTATACTTTTTAATGTCTGTTTAGATTTTATTAATCTTCTTGTTTTGTGCTATGGTATTGAGGGCCTCATTTATGAGAAGTGACGCATCACTGCGTGAAAACAGTGATGCGTCACTTCTCTGTGTGTCCTCCTTGCGACATGATGGA
Source organism: Triturus cristatus (assembly GCF_964204655.1). Classification (NCBI taxonomy): domain Eukaryota; kingdom Metazoa; phylum Chordata; class Amphibia; order Caudata; family Salamandridae; genus Triturus; species Triturus cristatus. The sequence goes on from NC_140589.1 coordinate 1,513,170,633, forward strand.
TGCGTCATATTTACTGAATGACGCATCATGTCGCAAGGAGTTCCAGATATGTAAAAAGTGACGCATTGCTGGAGTGTGTCACAAAAGTAACGCAACTCCATCAATGTGTCCTTTCACATGGGGCAAGCCCCATGTGAAAGGGCCTGCGTCAGTCTTATGCCTGCTGTGAGGCAGGCGTAAGATATTGACGCATTGCACCCTAGAAGTGGCACAGTGAAATTTCGTAGATTTCACTGCGTCACTTCTAGGAGGCTTACTTACGTGGGAACGCCCACCCTGCATACATTATACCTGACACAGGTATAATGTAGCGCAGGTGTTTACACCTATATAAAGGAGTTTACAAAGTGACGCATCTTAGATGCGTCACTTTGTAAATAGGGCGCAACAGGAGGTATATTTTACACCGCCGATGCGTCACAAAATGTGACGAAACAGAAGCGCAAAAGTGACGTAAGGCCTCATAAATAGGGCCCTGAGTGTTGCCACAGTCTTATTTATTTTATCAAGAAGATTATTGGCATCTGAGAGTGAGTCGTTATCAAGAATCATTTAAAGTTCTGCTATTTCTGCTAGTTTTTTCTGAACGTGTTCCAGAGCAGTGCCCATGCCCAAGACCATCCAATGCCTAGAGCATATGGTGTCCAGCTGGCTAAAACCTGATCTAAATGCTGAGTCCTGAGTAAAAAACTGTTCTTTGCAAACCTAAAGGACTAACCCCAGGAAGTTGGCCTGTCAACATCCAAGCATGTAAGCTAGTTGTAATCTGTTTCTCCTTTAATTTCTTCAATTTTTCTAACAAAGCCTATGAGGAATTTGAATCAGTCGGGGAACAATTGTAGTTTTGGATAGCAAAGAAGAGGCACTATTGATTGTATTGATATACTCATCCGAGTAATTTGGTGTCTCTCTAGAGAAATTTGTGAGCAGCAAAAGCACATAAAAGCAAAAGCAAAGAACATGCTAGACCCTTGTAAATCTCTTTCAATTACCTAAAAATACAAAGTTTAGTAAAGAAAATGCAAGAATGACAAAGGAACAGAATGTACAGAGTGATTCAGGGAAGCAGCACTGGCAGGACAGTTTTGCTTTAAAATAGATGGATAGTAGACTGAATTATGGCAGCACTATTTAATCAAAAAAGGCCAGTCATACACCACCTTAGTGTGGCCAGTCAGGAGCAAACTCAAGCAGATTATTACCAGAGCAGATTTGTCCGGTCATTCTGGTTCTGAAGCAGTGAAGAATCATTGAACTAGGTGGTGGATTAATAGTATGTGTACTCTAAGCTATATTTCCCAGGCACACTGTTCATGAATCAGTTGACAATTCAGTGCTTTATCCATAGGCCTGTATGCCAGTACCAGCAGTATCGAGTATACCCATAGTCAATACTATGCCTGAAATTGAAAGGTCTTGCGGTGTGAATGAGCATCACAAGAAGACCTCCTGACACTCATGTTTGTGACCACCTGTCTGGGTGCAGGCTCAGGAAAAGAACAGAAACTGCTGCATTAGTATTTGATCACTTTGCTCTAAACGACATGGTGGAAAATGCTACTCTAATAACAGTGGATATTGAATAAATAAAAGTAATAAGTGGAATCAGGCCACCATAGAGTCTTCCACATCACCATTGCTTTGTTATTGGCAAGTACATTCATCAACATGTATACACAGGAATACAAACAACAGAGAATATGGGCTGGCAGCCACCTTGAAAACAATTCAGATAAAAATACCAAAATCACTGAGAATCATATTTTGTCTTTGGAGGTGCACTATTTCAGTCCATGTCTTTCCCTGCTACCCCCTGTTTGGTAGCACCACCTATTGTATAGCCTATGAGGACATGGTGCTAGACCTCTATGCTTTTTGAAAGAGCTGCAGTGAATGAGTACTGAGGGACTTTCCATAGATGCCCAATGTGTGAGGATAAGGGCAATCTCGTGGAATAACTCCCATCATGACTTCATCTATCAACCTGGGGATTACAGAATCGTACGGATAACTCTATCACTGTAGCATGAGTTGGAGGTCCAGGGGAATGCTCAAGATTCCCCATACCTGGTGTAATAACTGGATCATGGGTAAGATTTGACAGCACTATTTCTGACTTTCCAAGACTGTTATCACCTTTTAGAATACTTTATTGTTTGATTAATAAAAATCATTACAATGGTGAGCATGCACCACTGATAAAAAGACATATGTCAAATAATTGCTAAAATATTTACACGTAGAACAGAAAACAAGCCTGATCTAACTCCTGTGTTTTTGCTTCCATTATTTCCTGTTGGTTTTTTTAGAATCCGCCTAAATGCATCCATTTAGTGCATTGGTACCGTCACAACAACTAGAAAAATGTAAAGTTCATCAATAAATAATTAAAAGACCTAGTAGTCTATATTTGTTCATGGTATTAAAATATTAACTTCATCTAGACAATTAAGACTTTTTAAGAAACAATTAAGAAACGGTTGAGAGCCGTGGTTGTCCGTTCTAATATGGCATCAGCTACAGCCACAGAACAAGACGTTAGTCATTCTTAAAAGCAGATGACTAATACCACTAATAGTGCAATTCCATTTGTAAGTTAATATTCCTACATACAATAATTTAAAGGTTCCAGGGACGCACAAGACAGGGAACAGCAAGTAAACCATGTGCAAAATGCCGTAATCCACTGCTGTTAGGTGGTACGGTGAGGTGAGTAAATTGCCAAAACAACATCGGACTTATTCCTCCCTATTTTGGTTAACAATTGTTGGCTTGCTGGCTCTCACTGTTTATAAGTCTTTTTACTGTTCTTGTGATGAACTTGGTGAACCGGATGTAAAGCAGTGGGTTATCCAGATTCATTGTTGCAAGGATAGCTTTTCGACAAGTGCTGATGCCAAGTTTGTTCCATTCGTTCTTTAGCAAGATCTTTTGATCGTCAAGGAGTGCAGGACAAAGACATACCACATGCTTGATTGTTTGCTTGCTGCTCCCACACCCCCTGCATATTATGTTGGTATTTGTGCGGCGCCAACTTGGCAATTGATACAGGAATGGCCATTCACCCATTCTGGGGGCCAAAAATCTTTTTTTCCACAAAACTGAATAGGTGCATGACAAATGGGACGCCACAGTCCCTGGCTTAAACCCTGATACGATTGACCAGGCGTGCTTATGTTGTGCCAGTTGGGCTCTGTCCGAGTGAAAAGACCAGAGGTGGACGTTTCTTTTGATGTGGATTTTAAGTGCCTGCTGTGGTGGATTGGAGCTCCAGATTTCTTCTGCGTCCAGAAGTTTTAAAGAGTCTTGTAAATAACACTGGTATCATCTACCAAGCTGATCGGCTGAGATTTCCTGCCACAAAAGGGCCTCCAGGCTTCCTTCTCTGGAGGTACGCAACTTGTTACACAGCCTGATGAATGCTCCAGCCCCTACCGCTCGGTGATCTTGGAGACCAAACTCAAGACATTTTTGAGCGGAGGATGACATTTTTGGAAGACTCAGCAATTGTTTGAAGATTCTTATTATTATTTTGTTCATGAGGCTGCTGTCTTTCCCTTGCATGATATCCTGGCTGTAGGTGAGGAAATTGATGATTTTTACCTTCATGACACTAATAAGTGGGGTCAGGCTTGGGCCGGACAATTGCCTTGCGAGGGTCTTAAATGCCACCTGGATTGTCAAAGCTTTGACTTCTACCTCATCTCTATGTTTGGAGAATGAACCCCTTCTATCCATGTGGACCTCCAGATACTTATATGAAGTGGCCCTATCAATGCTTTTACCCTTATACTGCCAACCGCAACCTTGGTATTTCCTTAACCCAAAGGTGATTGCCCTTGTCTTTGATAGGTTCAGTTCCAGTTTGTTTTCGGTGGTGTAAAGAGACAATCGATCGAGTCGTCTCTGCAAGCCGACCCTGGTGTGGCTGAGCAGGACAAGGTCATCCGCATACAGTAAGTTGCTGACTCTTACCCTGGCGAGTTTTGGAGGATGAGAGTTGACTTCGTCGAGTGACTCCGACAGATCGGAAATGAAGAGCTTGAAAAGAAGGGGCGACAGCACACAACCTTGTTTTACTCCGCAAGATGTTTGTATTTTTCTTGAGATATACGATCTGTCCCCAAGTTTTATGCGGATCCATGTGTTAGTGTGTAGCGCAATTATGGCTTGTTGGAGCACTGGTGGAATCCCCCATTTCTGCAGTTTGAGCCATAATCGGCTTCGGGGTACGCGGTCAAAAGCGGCCTTAAAAGTCAACGAAACAGTCATGCATTAGCATTCCTGACGCTGCCACTTTGTCCAACAGGACAGATATTGCAAGTAAGTTGGTTATGGTGTCTGATTTTTGCAAAACTCCTGTCTGGTTAAAGGGTATAAGATGGTTTTTTGTATCCCAAGACACCAGATCTTGAAGGAGCAATTTGGCGTAGTATTTCGATTCCACATCCAATAGAGTAATCATCCTGTAATTATTCGGGTCTGATCTCTTGCCAACTTTGTAAATTAGGTGTATAATGGCGCCACACCAAGATTCCGGTAATACCTGGTTGGTCCAGCAATAAGAAAATAGGGGTGCCAGTTGTTTGGCCCAGAATTCTGTTTCCTGTTTATACAGAGCCTGGGGTAGACCATTTGGCCCAGGAGCTCTGTTAGACTGCGACCTCAGAGGAGCCTGGAAGGGGTCCGGACTACCCTGAGACCCACCCTCGAAGTATCGTAGCCGGGCACTGGCGGGAGACTCCCCAGGGGGAGGAATCTCGTATCTAGGATCGTACTTCTGGCACTACACGACACAGAGTGACCACACCAGGTATTCTTAGAAATCAATCTTTATCAAGTAGGTTATCACTGCAAATATGTACAAGGTGAGCACGAGCTCAATGAGTCTTGGAAGGGGTAGAGGGTAGCGGGACAGTCTCTGGTAAAGGTTCAAGGCAGGGACGTATCCGGCGCACAGCTCACAATCCTCGAGCTGGGGGCTACGTGGTGGTAGTCGAGGTCCGGCGGGACCGTGAGAGTCCGTTGGAGCCGCGAGTCACTCAGCGGGCTCAGGTGCAGGTTCAGAGGTCTTACGAGGTGCAAGGAGCCGCGAGTCACTCAGCAGGCTCAGGCACAAGTTCGGAGGTCTTACGATCTTCGGGGAGCCACGAGTCACTCAGCAGGCTCAGGTACAAGTTCGGAGGTCTTACGATCTTCAGGGAGCCGCGAGTCACTCAGCAGGCTCAGGTACAAGTTCGGAGGTCTTACGATCTTCAGGGAGCCGTGAGTCTCTCAGCAGGGCTCAGGAGGGTCCAAGTTTCAGGGGCCGCGACCACGTCGGCAGGCTCTCGTTGTTCCAGCGTCGAATCTGCCGGACAGACCCAGAGCACCCCCTGTTATAGGTCGACCCCTCTTTGATGTCCGGAGTCTGTGCAGGCAGGGGTCTTGTCACCTGGGGGTCGCTTGTCGGGATTTCCTGCTATTGTCTTTTGATCCTTTCAGGGCCGGGTCGGGAGGTGCGTGTGTCCTGGTGGGGAGGGTCGGCTGGGCCGTGTGCTTGGGCTGCAGGTACCAGGTTTCAGGGATGCGGGGGTACGTAGGGCCATTCTCCGAGGCCGGGTCCAACACGCGTCCCCCCCAGCTGAAAGCCGGAGAGAACTGCCCATCATCTTGGGGGGTTCTCTTCACTGAGGCGGAAGTACCGGGAGAGGCCGTCAGCGTTGGCGTGGTCCGTACCAGGGCGGTGTTCTACGGTGAAATCCATCCCCTGGAGGGAGATTGACCACCGCAGTAGCTTGGGGTTTTCTCCTCGCATCTGCATGAGCCATCGCAAGGGCCGATGGTCCGTTTGGACTCTGAAATGGGTGCCGAACAGGTAGGGTCGTAGCTTTTTGAGTGCCCAGACCACGGCAAAGGCTTCGCGCTCTATGGTGCTCCATCTCTGTTCTCGGGGCAACAGTCGCCGACTGAGGAAGGCGACGGGCTGGTCTAGGCCTTGGTCATTCACTTGGGACAGGACGGCCCCAATGCCATGCTCGGAGGCATCGGTCTGGACTATGAACTCCTTGGTGTAGTCGGGAGCCTGGAGGATGGGGGCAGTACACATGGCCTTTTTTAGGGCATCGAAAGCTTCTTGGCAGGCAGCCGTCCACTGCACTTTCTTTGGCTGTCTTTTAGACGTGAGTTCTATGAGAGGGCCGACAAGGCTGCCATACCCCCGAATGAATCTTCGGTAGTAGCCAGTGAGTCCCAGAAAGGCTCGGACCTCTGTTTGGGTGATGGGTGGTTCCCAGGCCAAGATGGCGTCGATCTTTGGCTGTAGAGGGGCGACCTGGCCGCTCCCGACCTGGTGCCCCAGGTAGACTACGGATCCTTGCCCGATCTGGCACTTGCTGGCTTTTACGGTGAGGCCTGCCTGGCGCAGGGCGGTTAGCACTCTCCGGAGGTGCTGGAGGTGCTCACTCCATTCGGAACTGAAAACAGCGATGTCGTCCAGATATGCCGCGCTGAACTGCTCTAGCCCGGCCAGGACCCTATTCACCAGTCGCTGGAAAGTGGCCGGGGCATTTTTCATCCCGAGGGGCAGCACGCGGAAGCGGTAGTGCCCGTCGGGGGTGGAGAAAGCGGACCGCTCCTTGGCCCCTTCGGTGAGCGCAATCTGCCAATATCCGCAGGTGAGGTCGAAGGTGCTGAGGAACCGGGCTGCCCCTAGTCTGTCAATGAGTTCGTCGGCTCGTGGAATGGGGTGGGCATCGGCTCGGGTAACGTCATTGAGCCCCCGGTAGTCCACGCAGAATCGGAGCTCGGGGGCGACACCGGGGGCCGCTGCCTTCGGGACCAGGACCACGGGGCTGGCCCAAGGACTGTCAGAGGGCTCGATGACCCCCAGGGTCAACATCTTCGAGACTTCAGCTTGAATGCAGGACCGGACCCGGTTAGGAACCCGGTACGCTCGGTGTCTTACCGGCGGGCTGTCCCCGGTGTCCACGTCGTGAACACACCAGTTGGTGACCCTGGGGGTCAGGGAGAAGAGGTCGGAAAATTGTCTTAGGAGCTGGCGGCAGTCCGCTTGTTGCTGGGCAGTGAGGGCTGGGGAGAGGTTCACTCCCTCCACGGAGCCATCCTGCTCCTTGACACACAGGAGGTCCGGGAGGGGAACCGACTCATCTTCGGCCCCGTCATCGGTGGCCAGCAGGAGGCTCAGTTCTGTCCGCACGAAGTGAGGCTTGAGGCGGTTCACGTGCAGGACCCGGAGGGGATCCCGAGGCGACTGGACGTCCACCAAGTATGTGACTTGACTCTTCCTCTCAACCACTTTGTAGGGCCCAGTCCATCGGTCCTGGAGGGCGCCAGGCTTCACGGGGGCCATGACCCACACCTGCTGGCCCGGCTGGAACTCGACCAGAGTGGCATTCTGGTCGTACCAGCGCTTCATTTCTTCTTGACTCGCCTCTAGGTTGGCCTCGGCCAGTTCTCGGAACTTCCTGGTCTGGTTCCGGAGGGCCAGGACGTATCGGAACACATCTCGGGGGGTGGTCTGGGGCGCTGCCTCCCACCCTTCCTTAACCAAACTGAGGGGACCTCGGACGGGGTGTCCATAGAGTAATTCAAACGGGCTGAACCCTAAGGACTTCTGGGGGACCTCCCGGTAAGCGAACAAGAGGCAGGGGAGCAGGACGTCCCACTTACGCCAGAGGGGCTCTTCTAGGCCAGCGATCATCCCTTTCAAAGTCCTATTAAACCTTTCTACTAGGCCGTTCCCCTGGGGATGGTACGGGGTGGTGAACTTATAGGACACTCCACATTGTTGCCACAGGGACGTCATATATTTTGAGATAAAATTAGTGCCGCGATCGCTCACGACCTCGCGGGGAAAACCCACCCTGGAAAAGATCCCCATCAGGGCCCGGCCCACCACGGGGGCCGTAATGGTGCGTAGGGGAATAGCCTCAGGATAGCGGGTGGCGTGGTCCACTAGGACCAAGATGAAACGGTGACCTTGGGAGGTGGGGGGGTCCAGTGGTCCCACGACGTCGATTCCGACTCGTTCAAAAGGGGTACTGACGACCGGGAAGGGTTGGAGGGGAGCCTTGCGCTTCCCCCCACTCTTCCCACTGGCCTGGCACGTGGGGCAGGACTTGCAGTGGGCTTCTACCGCTGCTCTCATTCTAGGCCAGTAAAAATGGGTCACGAGACGGCTGTAGGTCTTGTCCTGACCCAGGTGGCCGGCGAGGGGGACGTCGTGGGCTAAGCCCAGGAGGAAGTCTCGGAAGCGGAGGGGTACCACCAATACCCGTCCGGATCCCAGCTCCACCGACTTCTGCTCACTGTACAAGATGTTATTTTCCCAATAGATTCGGTGCGTCCCGGTCTGGTCCCCTGCGGCTTGGCCCTCGGCCTGGCGCCGCAGCCCGACCAGGGAAGGACAAGTGGCTTGTTCCTGGCAAAATTCTTCCCGGGTGGGCCCCCCCTCGTGGCGCCACTGGGCCAACTCGGGTAGGTCTCCCAACTCGGGGACCGGGGCGGGGTCGGATGGTGCGGGTTCGTCGCGGGCGACGGACCCTTCTGATGGGGGGACGGGAGGACCCTCGGCGGGGACCGTTTTGGTCTCTTCGATCGGGGTGCTTTCGACTTCTCTCTGGGGAGTGAGTCGGGCTGACATCGATCGGGTGGTGGCGCACACCCACTCGGGGAGTCCCATCATTCCTAGGTGGGCCTTGCGCTCGACGTGCTTCCAGGGAGAACTCTCCAGGTCGTTCCCTAAGAGGCAGTCGACCGGCTGGGAGGTTCTTATGGCCACCTTGAGCTTACCTATCACCCCTCCCCACTCAAACGGCACCAGGGCTACCTGACACATACTTTCTCTATTGTCTGCGGATATTACGGGGCAAAAGACGTTGGGGAGGATTTGCTCCTCGGGGACTAGGTGCCTGAGGACACCGGTGATACTGGCCCCGGTGTCCCGCAGGGCCTCGACTTGGTGGCCATTGATCTTGACGAGCTGCCCGTATTTCTGGGTGTTGGAGGGTAGGAGGCTACCAGGGATCATCTCCCTGTCTCCCAGGGATACTAGGGCCATCGCTGCGGGTTCCCACTCCTCGGCTTCCTCAACCTCCTCCCCCAGGGCTACGTTGCTATCTGTCTCGTAGGGGTGGTAGGGGAGACTTGGGTGGCCATGGGGCACTCGGGGTCATTGGCGTAGTGCCCGGGCTTCTGGCAACGGAAACATGTGACGGTCACCCGGTGTCCCCGTCTCCCAGGGGGCCCTGTCACTGGTGGGGGGGGCGCCGGGAAAGGTGGAGGTTGTGTCTTCGGGGGGCTAGGCTGGGATTTTCTCGGCCCTCCCTGGTTCCCTCCCCCTCTCTGGCGGGGTGGTCCCTGACTGGCTCGGGGGTACTCTCCTACCATGCCCCGGGAGACCCGGGTGTTGGTCCAGCGGTCGGCCTCCACAGCCAGCTTCCGGGGGTCCGTGAGCTTGCTGTCAAGCAGATGCTGACGTAGTTCTATGAAGCAGTTCGCAGCCAGGTGTTCCCACAACATGAGGTCAGTGAGTTCGGCAAGGGTGGTGACTTTGCTGCCCTTGATCCACCCATCGAAGGCCCGACTGAAAAAGTTTACATACTCCACCCAGGTGGTGCCCGGGATCTTCCTGCAGTCCCGGAATCGCTGACGGTACATTTCTGGGGTGAGGCCGTATCTTGTGAGTAGAGCCTCTTTCATGTGGCTGTAGGAGGTCTGCAGGGAGAGGGGTAGGTCGAGCAGGTTGTCCCTTCCTTCGCTCAGAAACCGCCCCCACAACCCCGCCCCCCAATCCTTCTGCGGGATCCGATGGGAGGTCATGGCGACCTCGTAGGCCCTGAACCATTGCTGAATGTCATCGTTTTTATAATATTCCTTGACCACATCCTTGGGGATGTGGACCTTCTGTTCCGCTGGGGAGGCCGTCTCTCGGTTTCCCGGGGGCCTCCCTTCCTCATTTCTGGCCTTGAGCTCGAGTTCCTTCAAGCTGCGTTCGTGCTCCAGCTGGAGCTTCCTTCCTTCGTGCTCCCGTTGGAGCTTCTTTTCTTCTAGTTCGCCTTGTACACGCATTTGTTCTACCGCTAGCTTTTTTTCCGCTAACTTTAATTCGCCCTCGATTTTGAGTTTGGCTAACTCGAGTTCATGATTGCAACTTCTCTCTCTGTCCGCGAGCTCTTCCGGGGATAGGCCCCCGTCTGGTACGATGCCTCGCACCTGATTGCTGCTGCTTTCACTCTGGGGGGGTTCGGCTTCGTCGGGGCGCTCCCCCGTGCCTTCCGGGCGGGAGGCCCCGGTCTCCACCCAAGTTTTCAGTGCTTTCTGCAAATCTTCCTTAATGTTGAGACCAGTGGTAGCGATATTAAGTTCTTTGCAAAATTGCTTTAGCTCTTTGTGTGTATATTCTTCTAGATGCTCCACCTGGAACACCCTGTTCGCGTTGGTTTCTGCGGGGCTCACGTTGCTTCCTTCTGCCATCTTTGTCGGTAGTGCTTCCGTTGTTCACGGTACGATCTCTAGGTGATGGGCCCGAATCCCGTCGCTTGCCACCAATGTTAGACGGCGACCTCAGAGGAGCCTGGAAGGGGTCCGGACTACCCTGAGACCCACCCTCGAAGTATCGTAGCCGGGCACTGGCGGGAGACTCCCCAGGGAGTATCTAGGATCGTACTTCTGGCACTACACGACACAGAGTGACCACACCAGGTATTCTTAGAAATCAATCTTTATCAAGTAGGTTATCACTGCAAATATGTACAAGGTGAGCACGAGCTCAATGAGTCTTGGAAGGGGTAGAGGGTAGCGGGACAGTCTCTGGTAAAGGTTCAAGGCAGGGACGTATCCGGCGCACAGCTCACAATCCTCGAGCTGGGGGCTACGTGGTGGTAGTCGAGGTCCGGCGGGACCGTGAGAGTCTGTTGGAGCCACGAGTCACTCAGCGGGCTCAGGTGCAGGTTCAGAGGTCTTACGAGGTGCAAGGAGCCGTGAGTCACTCAGCAGGCTCAGGCACAAGTTCGGAGGTCTTACGATCTTCGGGGAGCTGCGAGTCACTCAGCAGGCTCAGGTACAAGTTCGGAGGTCTTACGATCTTCAGGGAGCCGCGAGTCACTCAGCAGGCTCAGGTACAAGTTCGGAGGTCTTACGATCTTCAGGGAGCCGCGAGTCTCTCAGCAGGGCTCAGGAGGGTCCAAGTTTCAGGGGCCGCGACCACGTCGGCAGGCTCTCGTTGTTCCAGCGTCGAATCTGCCGGACAGACCCAGAGCACCCCCTGTTATAGGTCGACCCCTCTTTGATGTCCGGAGTCTGTGCAGGCAGGGGTCTTGTCACCTGGGGGTCGCTTGTCGGGATTTCCTGCTATTGTCTTTTGATCCTTTCAGGGCCGGGTCGGGAGGTGCGTGTGTCCTGGTGGGGAGGGTCGGCTGGGCCGTGTGCTTGGGCTGCAGGTACCAGGTTTCGGGGGTGCGGGGGTACGTAGGGCCATTCTCCGAGGCCGGGTCCAACAAGCTCCATCTGAGCGACCCTCAGTTATAATTCGTGCTGTTCTTTCCGTTAGAATTTCTAGTGTTGTGGGTGCCCATTGAGGTGGTTCTTCATGCTGGAGCAGCGATTTGGTATCAGTTGCCGATGGCATCCTTATGTTTGATTCGGCAGGTTTCTCAGGTATCCCAACATGTGTTGTACCTAGCAGTTGGCATAAATTGAGTTGCGGGCCATAGCTGGAGGTTTGACCAGTGGACCTTCTTCCTTTTCTGGTTCTTCGAAATGGGTTGTTAGAAAGGATACCCATTCAGCTTCAGAGATGTTAGCACTACTTTGTCCTCCTAGTTTATGTGTTTTTGAATTAACAAGCGACCAGAAAGATTTTGGGTTGTGGTTTTACTTGCATGTATCAGTTTTGACCAGAACTGCTCGGAGCGCTTGTTTTTCTCTTTAAATATTGCTTGCCGAAGTGCTTTATGAGCTTGCTTATATGTACTAAATATGTGATCTTCCCCTGGGTGCCTACGTGCTTGTCTTAGCGCACTATTCCGTATTGATTTTAATTTCTTAATTTCAGCTGTTATCATTGTTGAATTACCTTCTTTTGTTTTTCGTGTGGTACATGAGAAGTTTTTAAGCAGTTCCCGGGAGAAGAGTTCCCATGCTGTAGTAGGCAAGAATACATTAATGCTCCTTGAGTCTTGCAGCGCTCTGCATTTGGTCATTATTGGTGGTATAATTGGGTCTGACCATTTCAACCTTTTGAGGTTTTTTGTGTGAAACTCTCCTGAAGTTGGGCTTGTCACGGCATGTTGTGCTATGTGGAATGACATAGTAATCACTTGAGAACGATGATCGCTGTCTCCTCGTGCAGCTATGGTGTAATTCTCGATCAAAGGGAACATTTCCTTGTTGCAGATGGTGTAATCCAGAAAGGAATGAGTACGAACATTGGATCTTGTCCAGTTTGGTGGACTATCCATAGGGAAGCGACCGTTCAGAATTGTGTAGCCCAGAACACTGAGTTGTAGCACCATGTATTCGCCGAGTTTGCTATGTTCGTTACCAGTGATTTTTGTTTGTTCAAAAATATCTGGCCAAGGTGCGTCATACTCTTCAAGAAGTTCTTGAAAGAGGTTTGTATTATATTCGCAAGATACTAAGCAGGCTGTTCTTCTGTGATTACTTTGTAGTTTACACAAGATCTGAATTAGGTGATTGAACTTGGATTTTTTCTCCCTGACTTTTGGTGAAATATAGACATTGATCAGAATCAGTTATTCAGTCTGTTTGGGGTTACCAATCCTTATGCCGGGAATCCAGTCTTCCTCGATTGTCAGTTGAACTGTATTAACATTTAAATTGGCTGAAATGTAGATTGAAAGGCCGCCGCTAGGTCGGCCAGACTTGTGCAGCCTTTGGGCCGGAGTTCTATATTCCAAATATCCTTCTATTGGAAGACTTACCAGGGACCATGTTTCCTGCAATAGTATAACCTCGTAGTGTTTTAAAAACGTTATCACATCTGGAGATTGAAGTTTTGGGGTAAGGCCGTTGATATTCCACGAACATACTGAGAGACCGGGTTGAATACCAGTTCAATTGTGGTTTCCCCCATCCAGGGCCGCTGGCAGCCATGCCCAGTCAATCGCCGTGGTTTTGGGATTCTCTATTTCAGGGTGGGTAGCCCTTTCGGGGGATCGGCCTTTAGTTGATCTTAGTATTGAAAAAGATGGTGGTCTGGATTTATCTAATGATGCCGGGGATTTTGCTGGAACCGATGGATACCGTGGTTCAGTTTGGGGAACTATTTTAATGACCCATTTGTTAAATTGGTCAGACCTTAATAATACCTGCTCCTTAATTGCTACTGTTGAAAAAGTAATTAACGATGGTTCGGTGGGTTGATTACTTCTGATGGATTTAAATTCAATTGAAATTATATCATTAGATTCAATATGATGCAATTCAGAGGTAGATAAAAAAAAGTTTCAGGATGTTCCCTCTGTTCAAGATATCATGTGGTCCTTGATTGAGGTATTCAGGGATAAATAACAATTTAGCTTTTGGGTTTGTTGAAGTAGGATCCTGGCCGGGGATCTTGTGGTTATTTTTATCCATTGTCTGGGGTATGTCGATTCTCCTTTGAATGTATAATAGTTGTTGCTTGTGTCCCACTTGTTCGCCTCGAGGTTGGTAGTCCACTATGTTGGGGGGTTGTTTATCCATTTGTGTTATGTCCGGATTCTTAAGCAGTGTTATCTGAAAATTCTCCTTGCCTCTTGACCTGTACTCATCCTCATTACTGTTCTGTGGGTTCCCCGTTTTGGTTCTCCTTTGGTGTATTTGTCATATTTGTTGGGATTATCAGATCTTCTAGTCCGGTCTTGATGGTATAAGGTAATGTTTTTGACTTAGTGACCTTTTCCGGCTCATCTGAAATCAAGGGATGTGGAGTATTTGCGGATACCTCTCCCCTGGCCCCGGGTGGATCCTTGTAGTCTTTTCAGTGGATGCCAATGGCGCCTTGCTAATTGGCTCTGTTATTGATTGTGAAGGTGATTTTTGTGATGGTGGGAGATTGCTGTCAAAACTTGCAGAGCTGATTGAGCCAAGTCGTGTGTTACCCTTTTCGGTGTGGGGGAGGTCACTGGTCATGTTTTGAGTCACTGTGCTGCGTTTATTACGTTTTTTCGTAGTCTCTTTCTTTCCCTTTTGCTCAGATGTTGATTTTGAGGGGATGTATTCATTATTCCCATCCCTGGGCCGGCATCTCTGATGTCCGTACTTTGCGTTGTCTCGGACGTAAACAATTAGTTGACTGTCAATTAGGTTACTAGTTGACTGGGTGTTATCCCTGGTCAAGCAGCAACCACAATCCTAGTCAGGGTAAGGCACAAGCAAACCCCAAATTAACACTGCTTACCCTCTGAAATCTTGACACAGAGCAATCAGGCTTAACTTAGAAGCAGTGTTAAAAGTATTTGGTAGAACAGTGAAAACACCACACAAAAAGGCCCCACGCCAGGTTAGAAGAGTATTGCACAATTTAATAAATAAAACATACCAAAATGACAAAAATACAATGAGTAGAACTGGAGTTATGAATTTTTAAAGTGGTATACTGTAAAATAGTGCCTAAATGTTTAAAGCGCCAACTGGGGATACCTGGTCACACTAGACCGGGTCAAAGTCAAAAGTTCAAGTTGATCGTGATGGAGCTTGGGTGGGATACAGTCCCAGATTAGTCCCTCTGAAGGTTTAGCTTCTCAAGTTTTGTGCCAAGAGTACTGTACATGTGAAAGAAAGTTACCGGCTGCAAGAAGAGCATAGTTTGTGTGATCAGCATGGCACAAGGAGCAGTCTGGACATCATGGACGGGCAGGCTGGTACTTTGCGTTGGAAATCCTCTGGGGGCAATGAAAGCCTGCTGGGTGAAGAGATGGGCTGGCAGCGGCTCGTGCTGATTTTTGGTGTGAGCAGCACAGTTCCGGTGCAAAAGGGTCCATTCACAGTCCTGAAGAGCCCAAAAGCTAGGCCTTAAGAGCTCAAGAGTCACATTAAGGAACCAGGAACTGAGAGGCACCTATTCGGGGTCTGGAACTTGCATAAGACTGGTCCATATCCCTGAGACTCAGATCAGGAGGCCAGTAGACTAGCCCTCTGAGTCACTCTCCGGTCTTGGGCTCAAGATGGATTGCAGGTCCAGTTCTTCCTCCTCAAACATGACAACAGGCAACAGGTCAGCACAGCAAGGCAGCAGCTCCTTCAGAATAGCAGTCCAGCAGAGTGACAGTCCTCCAGCAGCACAGCAGTCCTTCTTCATGGCAGAGCATCCAAGATGTGGTGTCTGAGGTACCTCTTTTGTATACTATGCCTTGGCACTGGAAGGTGGGACTAGCATCTAGACAGTGTCTTTGAAGTGCATGGGATTTCCTACCTCCCTTGCTCTGGCTCTAAGATGTCTGAAGTGGCAATGCAAAGTCATTAAGTCCTTAGTCTCAAGACGGAACACAGCCTAATCATGTGGTAGTGAGGCTGGGACCAGCTCCTCCCTCCCATCCCGCCATTGTCTGTCTAGGATGAATTTACAAAGCTTGACTGCCAACTAAACCCAGTCATGTGGCCAGAGACAGCAGGCACCAACTGGCCAAGGCAAGAAAAAGCCAGCTTTCTAAAAGAGCCCTTTTCATAATTGTAATTTAATATCCAACTTCATCATAAATTAGGATTTTAAATTGCGATTTGAGAGACACCAAATATGACCCAATTATCTCTTTCCATTTGAACATTACACTTATAAAAATGTAATAAGGCAACTCCAATGTTATCCTATTGGAGAGCTAGTCCTTGCAGTAGTGAAAAACAAATGTAAAAGCCAGGACTTGCAAAACCTAAAAGAACATGTACTACCTTTTAAATACACTGCACCCTGTCCTCTGGGCAGTCCAGGGCCTACGCTAGGGTGAAGTATATCTATAAAAAGGGAAGGTTTGGGCATGGAAAAGGATTTCTTTTGACAGGTCGCCATGACAGTTTAAAACACAGAAGCTTTGCAATGATAGGCATGAGACATGTTTAAAGGGCTACTTAAGTGGGTGGTACAATCAGCGCTGCATACTGTACAGCTTGATGTTTCTGGGTTATTTGGAGTAATAGTCAGTTATGACTATGAGTTCTTGAGTGTGAACCGAGGGTTGGGAGTTAGCGGATCGTGTTGGATGGAGTCTCTAAGTACCTTGATGAATTTTCTGCACCTTGATAAGGACATTGCCTCAGATTGAGAAATACATATTGAAGATGCCTCCACCCAAGTGAGCGCACCCTTCGCCAGGAAGATTCTTTTTTTAAAGCCCTCCTTCTGTCTGTGGAGTCAGTGCAGCAGCACAGAAGTTGTAACCATGATTCCCGCTTGAAATTACATAGTCTACAGGCCCCTTCCTTGCTTGGGTTGGCCCATGTCGGATTTAAATCTACTATTGGTAGGCCGAGCTAACGCATATACATAATGTCACTGCGTACCCAACTGTTAATGGAGTCTGAAAGACATGGCTGAGGTTCCCCAACCAGGTATGATGAATTTAGGGGGGAGTAAAATCTTTGGGGACCTTAGAGAAACAGAATCTTGCTGGAATTATAAAGCTAGCCATAAAGGTCTGTTAATTACCTTTCCCATGTTAGAAAGATGATGGAGTCAAGAGTAAGCTGTTGCTTCAATTTGGAAAGATGTAATTGTCCTCTGTAGTTGCCTGTACCATGGGCTCCCTGGGCTCTCAAATATAACTATGAGACAGGCTTTAAGAGAGTTCTCTAGTGCTTTCAGTGTGTGTATATAATTTTTCAGAGAATCAGGCTCACAAGTTAGCGTTTGATTTAAGAGGCCAAATTCCAACTGAGTTCTTTATCTGCGGAGGGGCCTGGGCAGTTAAAACTTTTCTTATATCCAGAGCACTGTGTGTTCTCTAAACAACCAGAGCAAAGGCCTGGTGTCCATATTGTAGCTCTGTGAGAAGAGGGGCCTGAATAACTTTGATTATTAATGCCACGGAGAGACTGTTTATTTTCTTATTGAGGATGGCTATGTCATAGATAATGGTAGTAGATTTCTTTATTAGCGAGCCTTTGTGGGCAAGTTTTGAGAGGACTCAGTGAACCACACCCCTAAATTGTTGTTTTTCAATGCTCTGCTGGTGGTCTTGGCCCCCATGCTACATGATAGGAATTTCTTGGTCTTGTAGCGGCCACAGATTACAATTTTTGTCTTTTCTTGATTAATCGCAAGAAAATTCCTTTTGTTGCATGTGTAGAGGCTGGTCAGTTGTCGCTGTAAGCCCACTTATGTATGATCCATAATTACTATGTTAACACCATATTGTGGAATATGAAGAGACTTGTGGCCTCTTTGATGAGGGGCATGGCTGCTGTTTGCCAGTGCTTACCCCAAATCTGCTGTATATTGATTGAACAGCAGAGGAGTGAGCACACAGGCTTGCTTCAAACCGTTACATGGTAATTTTTTGGGGTGATTGTGTGAGGACTGGTTTTCACATGGACCCATGTTTCTGAGTAGAGGGAGATGATAGCCCTTAGAAGGTTGGAGGGAAAGCCCAAGATTGATAGCTTTCGCTACAACGTCGGTCGGTCCACCATGTCAAATGCCACAGTATAATCGATGAAGCAGCAAAGAAGTGGTGTGCTGGTTGGTGGCTCAGGGCAGCAAGTACAGTGATGTTGTCAATGGCGGATGCTCCTCCATGGAAACCTGTCTGGAAAAATGGAAGAAGCCCATTGTCCAATACCCAGACCTCCAGCTTTTTGAGTAGCAGTCAAGAGTAAGCTTTGGTCTCAAGATCATGCAGAGCTCTCAAGCAGTAATTGGCTGGCCTTGTTGGATCACCTTTCTTAAATAGCAGGCATAGGGTAGAGCCTCTCCAAGCCTCTGGAATTTTAACTAAAAGAAAAGCATGGTTAAGTAGTGGGGTTAAGACCATTGCCCAGTCCTCCGGAGCACATTTAAAAATTCCAGCAGGAAGGCCATTGGGACCTGGCGCCACCTCATTTTTCATGACCTCGATGAGTTTGCAGACCTGGGCTGGTGAGGTTAGCTCCTGCTGGTCCTGTGGGAGCTGGTCAGCGGCCCTGTTCGTCCATGTGGCCTGATGCTGCAGGATGGCTGGAGAATATGTCTGCTACAAGGCTCACCCATCCACTTTCTGAGACTCCATTTTCCATTGTTGAATTTGAGGATTTTAGTTTGTTCACATATTTCTAGAAGTGAGCAAGAGTTCTTTCTTTGACCATTTGATGTATTTTTACTAGGGGTGGGCGGAATTTGTGAAAGCGACTTTCGCAAATTATAGTTATGTTTAAAATCTCCGCAAACACGCGGAAATATCGCGAAGATGCGGAAGTTTTTTTCCCGCCCGTTCGCGGTATTTTCTGCGTGTTCGCAGCTCGCCAACTTACCCATGCGGTTGCTTGCGGGCGCGGCCATCTTGTTTTCACTCTTCTCGCGGTGCATGATCGCGAGAAGAAAGACGTGATCGCGCGACGCATGACGTTACTGCGGGCGCGAACTGTCGCGAGACAGCGCAAATGGCTACCAACAATCCAACATCTCGTGGAGAACGCGACCAGATTGGGAAAACTTGTCGGCGAACGCGGGGATTCAGGTAAGGCGATCGCGCGCGCGTGAGAATGTATTATTTTACAGCGTGAGCAAGAACCAAATTATCGCTAAGCTGCGGAATGCGGAAATTTTGACATTTTCGCGCTCTCCGCGGAACGCGAAAATGTCAAATTATCGCAATTTCCGCGAGCGGAACGGAAATTTAGCCCAGGCCTAATTTTTACCCACTCCTTTTCTTCATGGCTTTTTTATTTCCCACAAGGCTTTTTTATATGCCTTGTATGATTCTGTCTCATCCCTTGAGTTTTTGATAGTGGTGTTGAGCTTTTATGTGTGGATGCTTCCGCTTAATTTCTTCTGCTTCATAACAATAGCCTTGCTGTTCAGTTGCGTGGAACCTTCCTTGTTGGCTTTGGGGTATGTTTGCGGAGTCTGGCTCCAAGTATTTTGCAGAACCCCCTGTGTAGTGTTGGGGTTAGTGGCCACCCTACATAGCCACTTAGAGACCTGAGAGATGTCTTTATGCCTCTATTTGATCTTCTTGATTAGCTTTCTTGCTTCAGCGCTTTTTGAGGAACCCACTGATTATGATCACTTTCACCCCGGTTAGGGACCTCAAGATTGGATAAATGATTTGCAAGGGATTCAGGCATGAAGATGTAGTTTATTGCTCAGATTCCTTTGAAGGGAGTGCGGGGCTTGTAGTGGGGATCTGAGCGCATTAGCACTTGTTCAGCAGAAATTAATTTGAAAGAGGCCAGTAGATAGTTAATGTTTTCCTGTTCCTTGATTTTTCAACTAGTGGTAGGAGCCTTTCCTAAGGCCTTGATGTTTAAGTACCCTGTAATGACAACTCATGAAAGGGATGAACCAGAAGAATGCTTTCTAGACTGTTACAAATGTCATCAGTTGCTCATTGTTTTGAAGTCTTCTGCGTGTTATGGTAGCAATTAATCAAGAGCCAGGGAAACGTCTTCTGGAATATTGTTAGGCCTTATATTGTTGCAACTTGCAGCACCAAGTTACTTTGATTGAGGGGCATGACTTCTAACTTGCTGGTTTGCTATAAAATTTTGAGAAACCACCCGATGGCCGCCTGCATAAGTTAGTAAATTTGGCAGGCTTGAAGAGTTCATGAAAGCCGTATAGATCTGTGGGATTGAATGCCCACATTTCACTTTTATGTACGAATGCCGCTCCAGGTTTATATGACAGGGTTGTCTTCAGACCTGCTACGTTCCACCATGTAAATGTGAGCTTAATAACCATTGACAATTTCTGCAGTTGATGACAAAATGGTTGGAGGTGGCTAGAAATAGATCTGTCGGGTGCCGCTTTGGGAATTATCCAGCTGATTCCACCCATCAATTTTACAACTTCTTGACAAGCATCTTACATTTCTTTGGATGTTGGCACATGGTACTTTTAGAGAGAGAGTTTGTGGCTTTTGAGGCACTTTGGAGCCAATCGTGGGTGGCGCCCCATGCACCTCTCGGTACACTTCTGTGCAGCACAAGAGGCTCCTGTTCCAGTAGTACATGGGGGTATTTTGGTGGGTGAAGGTTTAGCAGCTCATGCCCCATTCCTCAAAGATATTTGATTCACTCAGAATGGCATCCCTGATGTTAGCCCTTTCCCATGTAGTGATTGTGGCATCCGATATTCCTTTTTCCGGAATTGGAGCAAACTTTAAAGAGGTTAGTACAGCTGATGTTAAATCCTTCAGTGATGGAATATGTTAGAATAGGTGAAGCAAAGTCTATGTCATGGGTCCCCTTAGGGGTGTAGTGTTGAATAAATGCCAGACCAGGCTAGTCTGTGAAGCCTGCATATGCGACTGCCCCTAGTCTGGTGGCTTGAGACTCCGATTCCCATTGTGGCTGGTGAAATGTGGTGCTGATTCCACCTAGGGGGCAACTCGATTGATTATATGAAAGCTTGCTCTTTGGGCCAAATTGTCTCCAGTTGCTAGGGGGTGGATCTTGTTGTGTGCAGCTGATTGCCCCACCCCAGTATGCCTCCAGCCAGTAAGATGCTATATTTGATGTTGATCATGGTTGGCTGTGTCAAAGTCTATAATTGTGAGATATGGGGTGGGTCCCGCAGCTTATATGGCACTGCTACAGGTTGACGTTCAGTTGATCGTGCGCGATTGCCTGGGCTGAGTTGACACTGGAAGTTGGTTCAGTGTGCTAAAGGGTTAAGTTGGTATGTAACTCAACTTTTTTGCCCTAGGGGCAGTGTCAGGTGATGGTTCTCTGATCCCTTGCTTGATTTAGGGGTGTGCCCCAGCAGCTGTAAATTTGGGTGTAGCAGAGGTGGAGCTCATTGAAGCGGCACCAATGCAGTGATTGACCCACCATCTAGTAGAATGGAGGTTGGGTTCAGGTATGAGTGCTGCACCACCAACTCCTCCGGTGCCTTCCTGGAATTCCTTGCAAGCTTTTGGTAGCTTGGTGGCGGTTGTGGGTCTTGGTGAGGCCCCGGGTATGTGGGAATTCCCACTTAGTGCCTGAGCCATGTTGGCCTCCTGGACAGTCAATTTTAAATTATTTTCAGTCAATTAACTGAAGTCAGAGCAGCAGCTTTTATTGATGGGCTGCCTGGCTCTGCCTCTGGATGGGTGGAGGCACACAACATAATTTGTGGGCAACCTTGAGGGCTTGGGATTTCCATGTGCCTGCTTCTAGGTTTAGGGGCTGAGTTAAATATTGAAGAGCTTGGTTGATGTGGGATGCACGGGCGATCAGAGAGCTTTTATTATAAAGCACAGTTTTTTTTGACTGTTTTAAAGAATTTGAAGGGGCTGAGAGAGCCAGTTATTCAGAGGGTTGGGTTTGTGCACACTCACCAATACGAGTTTGGGAGGGTGATCCTATGGTGGTGTTAGAGGTGAATGTGCACAGGTGTGTTGCAAGGTGTGGCCTCTGTTGAAGACAATGTTTCAATATCTGGAGAAAGGTTGTCATCAATGTCACTTAGATTGGATATAGGAATTCTGTTTGAGGATGAATCATGTGAGCTTTTTCCCAGGGCGTGTGTTGAGCTCATAACACTGTTCACAAAGGACCATAATATTCCCTTAAGGGAGCTTAATTTCTCTATCAGTGCCAAACAGTAGTCTCCCCAAATAGATTTTCCAATATCCTTAGCCTATGCCTTAAGTCCATTAAGATTGAGGTGATGGTTTAAAGTAAGTCTATTTGAATTTCCATCTTTTGTGATTGCCATAGGAGAGCCCTGGCTACCGTATCTGGCTTAAATCTAACGGAGGACAGAGATGAGATTACGGGACTCATGGGGAAAGGTGAAACTGTTTCCCCTATGTTGGGCCGGACTGATGGGCCTTCATCTGAGCTTGTTTCTAAATACTGGAGTTTGTGACAGTGATGATTCCATTTGGGCTTCTATTTGGGTTTCCAGTGTGGCAAGGAATTGGTCTGACAGGTTTTCAAGTTCCTGATCAGATATACTTTCCCTCCTGGGCTTTTTTGTAGGTGATTGAGAGGAGTTCCACTCAGGGATGATTATTGGCTCATCTTTTGGCGGTGTTGTCTGAGATGGAGTCAATGGGAGGTCTCACTGCAATGTGCATGCAGTTTCGCAGTTACTGTAACTGCACATGGGCGCTGTTCCCTGGGATGTTCCTTGGGCATGATTTTCCCTCTTGGGCCCTTGTTGTGTGTACCCGTGTAATTCAGGGTGCCACTCCCTATTACCAGCAACTCTGCAGATTCTGGAGCAGTTTCCTGAAAGCTGTAATGAAGATTTGGAAGGAAGGACTTATCATTGTACTGGAAACCCTGTTGTAACCCTGGACAGGAATTTGATCTGTTGGTTTTTGTCTTGTAACAAATGGACCCTCTGAGCCTGTGCTGTTTAAAGGCGATGATGGCATATTGTGGTCCCAAGAACACGTTGAGCCCTTTGAGGGTGGAGAGTGGGGTCCAGGTAAGCGGCTTTTGAGTAGCATTCATTTGTCAGCCCTTGACTGGCTCTTTCAATCCAGAACCTATTTGAAGGTGCACTGATCATCGCCCAAAGCTTCCTTGGGTCACACTTAGCGGACATTGATGGGGCTATGAGTATGGCTGCTTGCTTAAGATCCCCAGCCCCTTGATTCCTTGTTTCATTCAGTGGACTGGAGCCGATGGCAGTATTGCAGTCCTGCACATGAGGAACCTGAAGTGAAGTAAGAGAGTTGTGTGGGAGATAAAATAGTTTTTTCTGGGCCAGAACTTACCTGCTAATTATGGTGTCAGGAAGAGAGATGGTTTCAGCCATTGTTTGTTGGATTCTTACAGGAGGTTAGAGTGCTGTGATACAAGGGTTTTGGACTCGGTGAGCGAATTACATTGAATGGAGAAATATAAAGTAGAGTAGATCGATGTGTGGAGTTGTATGGTGATGTGTGTGGCAAATATGGAAGTAGTGCCGCCTTTCCTCCCGGTTGGTTGCCCCCCCAAAGCACTGATATGGATAAAGGGCAGGCATTAGCATGCTAATTACCACAAATAAGTTCACACCCACACACCATAGCTCCTGAACTTCCCATCATGGGGTTCAAATCGCTGCTTGCCTCAGGGAAATATGCGGCTACACCTGGGCTTTTCTAGGCTTTTCTCCAATTTGCCACCCATGTCTTCAAGTTCACCACCGCACTGGCATCTACTGGATTCTTTAATGGTGGCAGTGGCTGCTGGCAGATTGTCCCATGTCCGTTGTCCTCCAAAAGTAGTTGTGGACTTCTGGCTTTCCAGTGGGGGGTGCAGGGCAGGCCCTTGATAAGCACAAGCCGCACCAAGGTAATGATGGACGCTTCTGTGAGCCACCAGGCACCTGCAGCTACCTAGATCCTCACTAACAATCTCCCCCTGCTCTTCCAGGACCAGAGCATGGAGATGTAGGGGGGCAGAAGGCAGACAGAAGACTCGTTAAATGTAAATGTTTAGGGAATTCCTGAGTGCCAAGTACACTTTCCACTGTGCACTTGGCTCATGGGAGCGCAGGTTCAGGGGTTATGTGCCCTCACAAAGTAAGTTGATGCTCTTCCCTGTGAACTTCCCTGTGCAGGGGAATCCACTGGTAGACCTCAAGGGGCCAGGCACAGCGAAACAGCAGCTGCAGCTCTCCGCTCTCTCGCCTGCACTAAGCTCTGGCTGCCTTATTGACAGATGGCCCCCCTTGGCCCCTCTTAGCGCCACTCACCTTATGTACCGCTGTTGGCCTTCGCCTCCAAATGGCTCCACGACCTGCGGTGCCTCTCTATGATACCCCTCAGCCTGCTTCTTGGTTCAAGATCCGTACTTTGCGCCTTGATTACTGGCCCCACCTCTCGTCGCATGTTGCTCATGTCAGAGACTGTGCCTTCTGACAACCCTCTCTCGATGCTGCATGCTCATCGAGGTGCAATTTTAGCCTTTGACCCCCAGCCTCAAAAAGAGACAGTGATCCCATCATCTTTTTGGTTGAATCCTCAATTTCTACCCCCCTTTTTAACTGTACATCTTTGTGGCTAAGGGCCATTGTATTGTGAATTATGGACAACAGCGGGTATTTTTTTAATTTTTTTTGTGAAGTTGAAATATCTCTGCGTTGGTGTACAAAAATGGAAACTTTGATGCCTGATGATATCATAGCCAAGGCTGATCATTTATGTTATACCATAACAGGAAGGTTATTTCAAAGGCTTCAAGATTGTTCTAATATCATCATCAGAGACAGGTGATAATTCACGAAGATGGGTAGAGCAAGGAAGTACTCTTTAGTGTGGGTCATCAGACAAAGAGGTTGCGAAAGAGATGACCACTTTTATAGCAGCAATTCTGTTAGTGGAGAAGGCTTAAAGGCTATAATAAAGCTCAGACGAGGGTACAAGGAAGATTGTCTTTAGAATATGGTGTAGCATCTCCTTAAGAGTATAAAAAAATGATTTTGTTGAATTATGTACCTCTTTAATGCAGGCTTGGAAGCATTCGTTTTAGCACTGGTGCAATCTGTCTTGTAGCCTTCTAGAATGCAAGTTGTACAATGAGATAGCTTTGCTTTATTCCAATATCTTTTCATGCTCTGGCTCAGCATTTGAATTGGTGAAGGTTATCTGTAAACTATTGAGCATTCCTCATGAGATTACATTTGCAGGTGGACAAGGGGCCAAGTATCTCATGCCTAAGTTCATGTTTTTAGAGCATCCTCAGGTGTTGCCAGATTGGGTCTGGCATGTTCAGAAGCAGTTGTGTGAAGTCAGAAAGTTAGCGTTTACGTTTTTGTGGACTATGGTGTTCTGGAGTGGAACAATGAGTAGATTTTATCACATAACTAACTCTCCTTTGAGATATAAATGCATCAATCGTCTGACTATAATAAATGCTGAGAAAATATGTTGGGGTAATTTTGGGACATTGAGGAGTTTGGAGAAACCAAGATTGTCCATTTCTTTGATGTCGGTTTGACTGTAGAATTTGCAAGGATCAACTACCAAGATATTCAGCAATTGGCAGCCTATGCCAACCTATATCTTTAATGGCACACTCCACTGATAGTGGCATAGCAAGTGTGCCATGGGTCATTGTGAAAATAAGGAATTCACCACAAACTAATGAATCTTCACCACATAAGACCAGCCACCCCTTTAATGCCTCATCCCTCTTTTCTAGCTTCCCGTGTACCCTTTACATCTTCCTGTTTCTTCACATGCCTGTCTTTCAGATTATCTCTTGTCTATCTTCTCTGCTGTTTAGAAAGGCAAAAGGGCTTAGTGAACAAACTTGTGAGGGAAAAGGAAGGAGGGAACTGGTAAAATGTTCCACTATCTACCCCCTTTTTCTTTGTAGACAGGTTTGGGTGGTCATACCTTTGGTGTGGGAGTCTCACACACATAGGTGACATACTGGATAAGCCATAGAGGGGGTTCTTCCAACTATCCCTATAAAGTAACTACAGCCAGGGACTATGCAAAACATGACAATAATATCCCTGTCTGCAGTGCTATACATGAAATGCTTTTACCAGGCCAGATATACCTAGGCCTCAGTATTTTCCACTGCTGTCACTTACACTTTCTATGAGCCAATGAGTACAGAACATACAGACCACTGCTAAGATGGATATGGATGCAAGTCTTAGGAGGCAGGTTGGGCCTAGGCCATTTTGCTGGCTCCAACTCTGGCTTGGACAATATTGGACACAATGAAATTACCCCAATACTATGCCACTCACTCTTTGAGCCATGCTGTTTCTCTGACTCATCTACCCCAGACCGCATCATCTGCCTACTTTTTTCCAAGGGCCATTGCTTAAAGACAGTAAAGACTTCATCTCTCCAGCTGCAGTCCGTGCAGGTAACAGCGGTGCGACGGTGGGGTCGGGTAAGGGGGGATTTTGAGGGACGATGCTGAGGGAAAATTAATTATTTATTTCATTTTCCCTCAGCATCGTCCCTCGAAATCCCCCTTTACCCTCCCCCACTGCCCCACTGCTGTTACCTGCACGGACTGCGGCTGCATCTCTCTCCTGAGTTGAGTCAGCATCACCTTGTCCATATCCAGACAGTGCAATGAAACATTTCACAAAATTATATTGGGTACAAATACTGCTGCTAACCCCCCACCCCAATTTCAGAGTTGTGATTATTTTTAAAATAATCTGGCAAGTTCTACGAAACATGGAAGAAATTAGAAATGCCCAGTGTCATTCACATGTGTACCCTGCTTAAGCATTCTGTATTCTAAGAAGACAGCTTTCAACCATTGTCACCATTACACAAGTCAGAAACAAACCACTTGTCAGGATTGCAGGGTCATGTTGCCAACCGTACAATCTTGGAAATATGTCTAGGGTGTTGCCAGATTTGTGAAGCGTAGTGCTGCTTCTTTTACTATAAGCAAAATCTGGAGTTTATATTCTGTCCACCTGAAAGTAATATATGTATGCCCATTTACACCATCCCTTTTTGTTATAAAAGTGGGTGCATATCTATGGACACATCAACACACAGATGCACACACGCATGCATTTACTTGTGTTTTTACTCAACACTTGTTAGCACAGTCGTGCAGTACATTAATAATGGTAAGGCCCAACTCAGTGGGGCATATTTTATTCTCTGTAGATGAAAGAAACACTCAGTTTCAGTTTCAAGAGTCCTATTGTATATTTGGGACCTGTGGTCTTTGAAACTATGGTCATAAACTTGTGAAGGGTTTCTTACCCCTCACAAACATGTTGCCTTATTTTCTTTAATCTTAAAGTGTTCTTCACCAGCACTAATGTAACCAAGACCTAGGTTATCATTATGTGGTCACCAACTACATACAATCTGATATTTTTGATCAGGTGAAATTGCTTTTTTTTAAATCTTTTTTTTTTGCAAAGGAGACAAGGAAAAATAAAGAAACATACATCATCATATTGTGTTTTCAATAACCATACATTCTAGTTACAAGGGGAGTAAAGCAAGCGCAGTAAAAAGGAAAATATTACAAAGTAAAATGCCACAGAGTTTCCAGAATCAATCTTAACTCATACCATGCCAAATACGTTAAATCTCTGCATCTACTTTGAGCCCCTAGCTTTAGCCAAAGTCTTTTCCCGTTCAAAAACCTCCATAATAATACCCCACGATTCTGCTGCATTGCAAGGTCGTGTAGAAATCCAAGCTCTGGTTATAGCCAATCTAGCAGTGACAATAATTATAGACATTAATACACACCGTGCCCGATTAAGATCCCTCTTATAACCCAACATGATCTCTTTGCTAGAAAGAGTCATATCTAATCTGAGACGGTTTTTGGACACAAGTACAACCTCACACCAGAAAGCCACTAACTGTGAGCATGTAGTAAACATTTGGACAATATTAGCCGCATGATCTCCACATTTAGGGCAATTCACCCTGTTGCTAGAAAAATGAATTGTTGCTTGTCCCCATCTTGCTATCTTTTCAGGCTTATAGTACAGCATGCATACTGTCTTGCATTGCTGAAGTCTCAAGTTGATAGACTAGAGAGCAGCTTTTAATGTTGAGAATGCGTCATCCAGTATTATACAGGTTATTTCCTCCGCGAGAGTTGAGCTACATTTTACAGCTAGATGTGTAGAAGGATCCAATCTATCCTGGCTGAAAAGCTGATAAGCCGCAGATATTGTCTTCTTCTGAGGAGGTTCATGAAAAAATATCAGTAATTGATGAGTCTCTACCGATTTAAGACAATTGCGATCTCACAAAATAATCCCTGATTTGTACGTATTTATAATAATGTTGCCGTGGTATCGAGAAAATATCCTGCAAATCTTGAAAAGTACGAAAACCGTAGCAATCATAAATGTCTTCCAATTTATCCACCTCAAGGCTAGCCCATTGTTTCGCTACTCCGTCATGAAAAATGCCTGGGAGAAGTGGGTCATCCCACAGTGGAAACTTGGTAAAGTAGATCAGTAGTGAATATCTAGTAGCAATTTCTTGCCAGATAGTAACTAACCCTCTAAGAGTCTTAAAACGTACTCTCTTAAAGTAGTTCGGATCATGAACCCGATAAAGAAACCTACAGCTGTCTTGGCTCAACAAAAGCTTATGATTAAAATCTTGATCCCTGTTGGAGAGAAGGCTACGAAATCTACGCATAAAAGAGGCCCAATAATAAAATTTGAAATCAGGAAGTGTAGGGCCACTTTGATTGGATGGGAAATGTAAAAATGTGATTGCCCGACGAGCGCGCTTATAGCCCCATATGAAACTGCTCACTATCCTATCAAGTTTTTTGAAGAACAAATTGGAGAGCAGGTGAAATTGCATGCAAGCTGCCAAAAAAAATTGTGATAACTGAAATATGGTGAACATTTTTCACAGTCCAAGCCCAAAGAGTCGAGAGATATATCTGGCCTACACTGAGTAACTTAACCACCTTCGGCTCTCCTGTTAAAAAAGTTTGAAATACTGAACAAAGCCTTTGACTAAAAAAAGACATCTAAGATGAATGAGAATTCTAATAATCATAAAGATGGCCACCTTACCCAATGGAAATTTTGAAACAGTGCGTATTTGGCATGCCCTTTCACAAGCAATTCGGCATCCGATCCTTCCTTCCAAGTTTACCCACCCATCCATTACCCCAACACATGATCAGACTCCATGAAACACAGGAAGCCACTATGTTTGTTGGACTTTAATTCTGTTCGAGAACCTTAACACAAACTTAAAGCACTGGTTATAGAACATGATAAGACTTTGACAGAATGCACAACGTCCATCTTGATTGAACTCCAGCTGCTGCCCATTTGCACCAGCAGCCAACCCTAAATACCCATAAGTAACCATCCTTCTGAAAGTCATCCATTGTTTGCGCTTCTGCCCCAAAACATTGGACCACATTGAGACGAACTGTTTCAAGACTAAATCTAACACGTGTAAATATATTAACGAGCCATATAAACCCTAAACACCAAGGGCCCAATTCACAGAACTAACTTAAGACAAAATCCTAAACTTACTACCTTTTTCGTATTCACAGAAGGCACTTACTCATTTTGGTATTCACAGAAGGCACTTACTCATTTTGGTATTCACAGAAGACACTTACTCACTTCGGTATTCACAGAAGTTAGGAGTCCTAACTTTAGGACTTCTAAATGCCTTCTGTGAATACCGAAAGTCTTAAAATTAGGATTTTTCTCAGTTTAGGAGTCCTAAAGTTAGGACTCCTAACTTTACTACTACTAAACTGAGAAAAATCCTAATTTTAAGGCTTTCGGTATTCACAGAAGGCATTTAGGAGTCCTAAAGTTAGGACTCCTAACTTTGCTACTACTAAACTGAGAAAAATCCTAATTTTAAGACTTTCGGTATTCACAGAAGGCATTTAGGAGTCCTAACTATACTACTACTAAACTGAGAAAAATCCTAATTTTAAGGCTTTCGGGATTCACAGAAGGCATTTAGGAGTCCTAAAGTTAGGAGTCCTAACTTTACTACTACTAAATTGAGAAAAATCCTAATTTTAAGACTTTCGGTATTCACATAAGGCAATTAGGAGTCCTAAAGTTAGGAGTCCTAACTATACTACTACTAAACTGGAAAAAATCCTAATTTTAAGACTTTCGGTATTCACAGAAGGCATTTAGGAGTCCTAAAGTTAGGACTCCTAACTTCTGTGAATACCGAAATGAGTAAGTGCCTTCTGTGAATACTAAAATAAGTAATTGCCTTCTGTGAATACCAAAATGGTAGTAAGTTTAGGATGTTGTCTTAAGTTAGTTCTGTGAATTGGGCGCCAACTCAGTATATCATTGTAAATATGATCCTTGGCTTAGGAGTGGTCGGAGTGCAACATAACAGCAATACACGAATCTCCAGGCAAAAGAAATATGTATTTTAAAATTAAATATTCACCCCTATGTTGGGCTCCGAGCTTTCTCTAATTGTCCTTTGATTTTTCTCTAATTCTTCAGTTTTCATCCATTAGTATTCCACTATGCCATGAGAAGCGTCTACTTGTGAGGAAATGTCATTTGCTGCTCAAAGCGCAGAGCAGGAGGTTGAATCCTCTACCATAAAGGGATGGTGCTGTTTAACAACTTGTACGCAGTAAATGTCAGATCACAGACATGACGTGGGGGCTTGGCCTCTTTATGTTTTGTTTTAAATATTGCTTTTGGGAGTCCTCCCTTTAATAGATCGCTGCTGTCAGCTTCATTGTGTCGTGTTCTCCACACAGAGGTCGATTGTTTCAAAAGCCTTCTTTCAAAGGAACTCCCACCGACGGAACAGGAGCAGTCCCGTGCAGGAGTCAAGTGGTTTCTTCTTAAAGGGGCAGGTTAATTTGTGCTGCTGCGAAATAAACCTGGAGGAGAGCACGTTTGACGTGCTGACGCAGCATCGCCTGCAGCATGGGGCCTGGATACAAATACGCCTTTGAATCATACGTTCCCATGAAACGTTCTGTACTATCCAGCAGGTCTGGCTTTTATGCCTCTAGGTGCTATGCACGGGCCAAGGATAAATATTGTTCTTTAATCTTCAATACCTTTAGCACATTTCAATACAAGTTCTCGAAATGTTTCATTTATTTATGCTTCAGGATTGTAATAGAATAGGATTTTGAAGTGCATGGCAGCATCTGCAATCAATTTATGAACCCTCCCCAGTGAAATTGTGAAAAGAAAAGGAATTATTTGGAGTGAAAAGCATTGAAAAACAAGCAGAGTGGAGTAATAGCACATCTGTTTTCGTAAGAAATCATGGAACCTGGACTTTTTTCGGTGTGGTATTTTACTACCACATGGCTTTAATCCTACATCTGGGCCTGTTGTTTTATGAAATATTTCCCACAGATGATGTCAATTATAATTTTTGTCCTGGTCGTCAATATACAGACTTTTGGAATAAGACAAAATGAAACAACCAGAAAAAGAACAACTTATGTGGTCTATTCTCTGACAAAATTATAGCTGTGTGATACACATCTAAAATCAATACCTCTGCTAATGATTAGCAGAAAACATTGCTTAGTTTATGAGCAGAGATGTGGCCCACACTTTACAGATGTTTGGCTTTGGGATGCATTCTTGTTTGCTGTGTATTTACCAGCAGATGTTCAGCCGTTTATTTAATACCTCTTGCATGAGCCAGTAGTCTGTGTGACATTTATAAGCCATCTGCCAGCAATACAGGTGGAATGCTTTCATGCTTTTTTTGTCAGAGATGATCTATCAGTGAAATCAGGATTCATTCTTTATAGATTCTCATGGCTATTAGGTTGCACTGCTCTGATCTCCTTCTGAAGTGTAGGTGCGTTCTGGCTCCAGTTACATCACACTACTGGAAACAAGCAACCCATTTTTCCAGTCTTTTTTATCGATTCCCAGTTTGAGTTTTTAAACGCAGCATTGCTGTCTCTAAAAGAAAAATGTGCACGTACTTTTTAATAAAAAGCAATAGGCCCTGACTGATAGTACGTAATACCAGCTCTGGCTGCGTGTCTTTCATAAGAGAAACGGAATGTAGAATGTAGGGGAAATAGGCAGGTATTAAAAAAACGCACAGTATAAGGTCCTAAATCCACTCCACAGCTGAGGTTTTTATATGGTCAGCAATTCCCAACTTGGAGACACAGACAATGGGGCACATTTCATCGCACTCTGTGAACAAACAGTGCCTTGTTAGACGGCCATACCAAACTATGACCCATTCACTGCAGTTTGATGCAGATAACAGCCCGTGCTTTGCCAGAGGCGCTTACCTCCCATCAGGAACAGTCCAGTGTAAAATATGAGGCTGGAGTCAAATGTACTTTTTACTCAGCTTTGACTAAATATGACTTCTGTCATGCGGTTCAGAAGACTTTTATTTTCATACTTGCACAACTGAAACTGCATGTGTCCATGTTTGCTCAAGCTTGCCAAAAACAATAAGCTTACATAGCCAAAATTAAATTCCTAATTTTAGGGCTTTTCCTCTCAAAGCAGGTGGGTTGTTTTTAAATGATCAGGCAGGGACTGCTACTGAAAAACCTTACGACATTGATCTGAAAATATGGAGATAATGATGCTTCTCAATGAATCACTACATTAAAAAAGACGTGGGATGTTCCAAAGGACCTAGCAAATTATGCACATTTTAAATCAGCGTGGTTTATGGGTTATCCATCATGTTTTTGACGGAGTACACTAAAAGCAAATCTCTAAAGAAGACCCTGGCCTTGCTTTTCGAAGGCACATTCTCTATTGCTTATAACATTGCTGCACTTTGAAAAATCTGCTTGAAACCTGGATTAGTTTCAGAATGTCAAGTTTTGCGCAGGCCCACCCAGGCAAGTACAACATAAAAGACAAAATAAAAAAAGAGTTGTTTTCTGTTTGACTTCTTTTTTTATTTTTTTATTTGTTTATTGAATATCTTGCAGCAAAAGACAATACAGAGCCCCAAATCAGGGACAGTAAATACCTTCAAAGCATATAATGTTGCAAGCATTTTCCTTAAGTCCTAAAAAAAAACATTAAATAAACAACAAATCGAAGAACAAACCCCCAAAGAAAAAACAACCCCCTCCATCAGGTGACATTACAATATGCAATAGGTGAATCCTGGGCATTTGCAGGCAAACATGGATGGTACATTGGAAATGGGGTCCCAGTATAAGCGAGCACAGTCTATACACAGAGCATCCCATAAAAAAGAAATGCATTACAGGTCAGGACGGCTCAATAAATATACGGTAAGTGGGGCCCAGAATTCTTTCGGCCGCGAGGCCTCAGGCATTCCCTCAGCATAGGTCCCTAGTTGGTCCCTACAATAAGTCGCAGATCAATTTTTTTACAGTGGGAGTGGTTTTTGCCCCCCAACACTGGGCCTCAGCTCTTTTAGCCAACAGCGTGGAGACTGCAAGAATTCGCCGGGTGCAAGGCTTTAGACACTGCACATTACCTAGGAGGCATACTTCCGGTGCACAGCGCACAGGCTCCAACAAAACATCGGTGAGCACACTCACCACCCCAGACCAGAATGCAGATATCCCTTTGCAGAGCCACGCCAGATGCAGAAAATCAGCATCCGCCTGCCCGCAACTCATGCAGCAAGCAGTTTCACGGAAACCAAAGCTCCGCAATTGCAGTGGGGTATAGTATAACTGGTGCAAATACTTAAAGTGGATTATGCGAAGATTACAATTTGCCATGAGGCGACCTGTTAACTCACAGCAGTGTTTCCATTGTTCAAGCGTTAGTGTGGACCCCAGCGCAGCATTCCATTTAAGATAAGAGAGGTGTTCCCCGGGCTCCCTTTCCAGCAGTGATGCATCATACAATTTAGTGATCAAGCCCCTACGCTCCTCCCCCGCCAGCACCGCCTGCAGTGCCAGCAATGGTTTAGGTTCCATCGGATAGTTCGGGTAAATGGCTCTGACTGCCTCCCGCACTCTTACATAGGTGAACCCCAGCATCAAGCCACTAGTTTGACCCCCTGTACATCTAGCAACGAGTGAAACTGGCCTTGTTTATACAAGTCCCCCATCTGCATAATTCTGACAGCTTCCAGCACCCCCAGCGCGGCCTGCTCCCGTGACACAGAGATATCCGGGGGTGCATGGGAGAACAGCATCGGACTCTATGGCTGTGTGGGGCTGAAACCGCTGTGGGAAATGGCAATTGTGCGCAAACTGCGCCTGCGCGCACAGGTAGTATAATCTCATATCAGGAGCCTCATCTCCACCCCGGTTAAATGGCTGCACTAGAACCTCCCAACTGCTTCTGGGCTTCTTACCACCCCATACAAATGTAAGCAAAGCCAACTGGAGCATTTTAAACAGCGAGATGTTCAGCCTAATAGGGATATTCACAAAGCGGTAGAGAAGTTTGGCAAGACAGACATTTTTGTAACCGCAATACGGTCAGCGAGCGAAAGAGGCAACCGAGCCCACCGCTCTGCCTGCTCAGTGATCCGTGCAATAACTCGGCCATAGTTCAAAGAGATGACAAGGTCAGGATCTCTGTGTAACCATATCCCCAAGTACTTCACTGGGTCCTGAGTCCACATCAGCGGGGAGTCCAGCTCAACCTCCCGAGTGCCAGCCGTCAGTGGGAACACCGTTGATTATGCCCAATTAATCCATAGTCCAGAATACCTCTCAAATTTGACATATTCACGGAGTAACTCTGGCAAAAAAGTGCCAGGCTCGCGAACATACAGGAGCATATCATCGGCGTACAGCGAGACCACCAATGGTCTCTTCCGAAAGCGTAACGCAGCTGCTGTATGCCGCTGGCGCTGCTTACAGGCAAGACAACGCAAAAAGTATCGGCGACAAGGGGCACCACTGTCTCGTGCGTCTCTCAAAGGGAAAAGCCATGAACACCCAGCCATTGATGTGCACTCGTGCTACAGGCTCTGTGTACAAAACCGTAATCCACTGGAGGAAGAACTGGGGAAGGCCCATTCTAGTTAAAACAGTGAACATGTAGTCCCACTGGAGGGAATCAAATGCTTTTGCTGCGTCAAGTAGAACAGCCACTGCCTGAAAGTTTGGGTCAAAGTAGTGTAGAGTAGAGAACACAGTGCACAAATTATGTGTGGTGGATCTGGCAGTTACAAAACCTGACTGGTCTGGGAGGACCAGGAGGGGGTCAAGCGGCTGGATTTTATTGGCAATCATTTTTGCCAATATCTTGGCGTCAATGTTAATAATTGAGAGAGGCCTATAGGAATTGCACCGATTGGCAGCCTTGTCAGGCTTCAAAAGTTTCACCAGAGGGCCTACTTGAGGGGGGGGTGGGAGATGCCCCGTATCATATGCCTCCGCATAAACCTCTAGGAGCCTAGGGGCCAGATCGTCGATGTATGCCTTATAAAATTCGCTGGGGAGTCCATCGAGGCCCGCAGCCTTGCATGTGGGAAGGGACATTATGGCATGCTTTACGTCCTCAATATCAAATGGCTGTGTTATATATATTCCCTGTGCTCCTGAGACAGCCACCCAAGTGTGACGTCTTCAAGGTAGGTGTGTATATCCGCCGTCTGCACCGTAGCCCTAGCCTCATAGAGTTTGGTATAAAAGCTGAGGACCATGTCACTAATCTTGGGAGTGGTATAATGCGCAACCCCATCATCATCTAACATCTGCGTAATGCATTCCTGACAGTGTGACGCTGCTAACTTTTGGGCCAAAGAGCGGCCTGGTCGACCCCCCTCCCCATACTAGCAAGCCGTGCATCGTCTGGATCTGTGCACCAATTCTTGGTCAACCGTGTCATTGTGTTCTGTAACAAGGGCCCGTATCTCCGATAGCTTTTCTGGAGACGGGTTCTGCTCATATTCACGTTCAAGCGTGGAGAGGTCAGCAGCTAATTTATGGATTCTTCGTCTTATGTCCCGCAGTACGCCAGCCTGCGCACCCATGCAGATCCCCCTGATGGTCACTTTAAATGCTTCCCACGTCACTCCAGCACTCTCAACGGAACCTTGATTCTCCCTAAAAAAGTTCTGAATGGCCTCCCAATAGTATGTCTAAAAACAGGGTCAGTTAGAGAAGCTTGCTGCAAACGCCAGGTAAAGGGCAGTCTCTCACATGTGGGTACCTGTAGCTCAAGGACCACCGGAGAATGATCCGAAAGCATTCAAGCCATGTGACTGATCTTCACTGCCCAGGTGACCAGCCAGAAATCTATGCGAGACCACGTTCCATGGACAGAGGATATAAAGGTACTCTCCCGTACCCCAGGGTGTTGCATACGCCAGACATCATGCCGATTTCCCGCATCCAATAGTCCCATCAGCACCTCAGATGCCTGCTTAACCCACTCTGCACCATTGCCCAACTGGTTCAGGTCCACGTCTAAACACACATTAAAGTCGCCACCCCAGATTATCTCGACAGGAGGGAACCCTGAAATGCGGCGTCATACATCCACATAGAACGACGGATCGTCAATATTCGGTCCGTATACATTGACCAGCGATACACTCATACCACACAATTGGCCATGAACCATCGCCACTCAGCCATGCTCATCCATTTCAGCTCGAATGACAGTAAATGGGACCCCTGTCTTGACTAGGATCATCACCCCACGTGAGTAAGTAGAGTAAGAGGACGCAATTCTGACACTTGCCCAGCGCGCACCCACGTTTTTTTCCAAGACTTTAGTGAGGTGCGTCTCTTGGAGGAAGGTGACTTGCACATCCATCCTGTCTAAATACACCAATACAGATCAGCTTTTCTGGGGGGTGTTCAGACCCCTCACATTCCAGGTCAAGAACGTCACTTTACCACTCATGTAGTCTGTACCAGGGTAAGCCAATACATATACAATAGAACCTATCATGTGTGTCCATTCTAGCATGATCAAAATCAGAGTCAGATTCACCAATACAGAAATATGCCGATCTTTCACCCCATCCCCACCCCCAAACCCCCCACCCACTTCAGCGTCCCCAACTTGCCAAAGCCATCCCATTGCATTGTAACCCTTCCCCAATAAAAAACAACAATAGAAATGTTCATTTGGGGTTCTCCCAGATGGGGGGCGTCAAAGTGCTTCTAGTCTCCCATCTAGTAGGAGGTGGCTGAGCAGGTCTAGTACATGTGCCTACATAAAAACACTCACAGCCACACAAGCGGATAGCATGAAATGAACTGTCAGTTATTGGGTAGCATAACAAGTCCCACCTGAAAAGGAAGCAGATAGTTAACATAACATGAAATAATGCCTATCATGCCTATGAAGAATGGGGTGAGGTGGTGATACATCAGAGGACTGCCACATCCTACTACTGCTCCTCATCATCCTGCGCAGTGCTGGACTCGCGCCGTCTCCGTTTCAATTGTTTATCGTGCTCCAGAGCCACCTTAGGATTGGAGAACATTTTTGAGTCGCCGTCAGTGCCAATCCACAGCCAAGCGGGGTACAACATTGCATAAGAGACCCCCTCTGTCTGTAGAATCTTTTTCACAGCACCAATTTCCCTTCTAGCGGCCTGCACAGCAACCGTAAAGTCAGGGAAAAATTCAGGCAGCTCGGTAATTCTAATGTTATGACGCCAGGACCGGGCTTCTAAGTCCTCATTCTTGGCCTGAATGAGAGCCAGGACCATTTCCATATTAAGAGTCTTCCCGGCGACTTCACTCAGGCCATCCTCTGTCACAGATACCCGCTGTTCGACCTCCCCCATGCAGGTGTTTTGTATTTCCAACTGCGCAGACATATGGTCCAGGCAATGGTTCACCGCTGCCATTGTGCCCTCTGTGAATTGGAGGCTGCGCTGCATTGCAAGCAGTGTCGTCTCAAGTGTGGGTGGGCATCAGCCTCAGAGTCCGAAGTCGCCTTCTGTGGACTTTTCATAGTTTTACGTGCCTCAAACGTGAGGTGTGGCTGAGACTTATCCGCTTTCCCCATGGCCGCCACGCCCGTGGGACAGGTCTGGTATGTTGGTGGAAACTAAACAAGGAACACCGGCGGGAGCACACAACACAATCCTGTACCTAATCAGCAGCAACACGGCCCCATTAAGTCACTCCGTAATATGCACCAGCGTGTAAGATGAAGGAACCACTGCAGCTGCAGAGGCCCACCGGCTTTCAGTTCACCAAGATTATCAAGGAAAGGCAGCACTGTCACACAAAGCCCAGCTAGGCCAAAGATCGTTCAGTCCCAGTAGTAGCAGCAGCACCCCGGTCACCAGGACGCTTGACTCGCAAGGGTCCAGGTCCCTAAACCTCAGGATAGGCATAAGCGCCAATACGGCAATGCTTATTAGGCCCCTAAACTACCTCCTGGCCTCAGCATCTGCAGAAGGGGGCCACATCAGAGGTGATCCACACGTGGAGAGATGACATACAAGCAGAATGTTTATTTACATGGACTTCACATGAATTGTAATGGTATACAGCAAATGAGGCATACTCAAGATTTACTCTTGTAACTGAAACACTATGGCAAACATTTAACATATCAATGGCTGTTAGACCTGGAATCCTTAGGGTGGTCTTTCCCCAGATGTTTTGCCTTTTGCCTCCTATTTGCTGATTCTCTTTTTGTTTGCCTTAGGACTCTGAGCACCTTGCCACTGCTAACCAGTGCTAAAGTGCATCTGCGCTTGCCATGTTTGTGAATGGTGTATTCCTGATTGGTATAATACATTTACTTGTAAGACCCTTGTAAATTGGTACCCCTGTACCCAGGGCCTGTAAGTTAAATGTTACTAGTGGGCTGCAGCCCTGATTATGCCACCCACAGAAGAAGCATGCCAACCCTGTCTCAGGCGTGCCACTGCAGTTCCTGTGTGTGCAGTTTACTGTCACTTCAACTTTGCATTTTAAACTACTTGCCAAGCCATAAACTCCTTCTCATAGGTTAACATTGGGAATTCCGTTATATTTTATTAAGTGGTAATTCCTGTTAAGAGAGGAGTGGCTTATTTATGTTTCATATGTTTGGAATGCTACTGATAAATCCTACTTACTTGTGAAGTTGGATTGACCTTTATTATTGTAGAAATGCCACTTTTAGAAAGGGGACATTTCTCCATACTTCTGCTCTGTGTGCCTGATAGCCTGTCTCCAATACCCATCTGGGTTGGGCTGGGTGACAGCTACATTTGTGCATTCCCTCTAGACAGCCGCAACACAGGCCACTCAACTGCTTCTGCATTCAACTGCATTTTGGTAAGTCTTCCTGGGCTGGGAGGGCCTCACACTCCACTTGAATAGGTGATGTACTGCCCAGACACGGGATACTGATAACCCCTCTTCAATACGCTGGCAGACAGGACTGGGTTGAAATGGATCTTTATATACCTCAGAGAACTCCTTTTAAGTCACCCCCTACTTTAAAGACATTTTTGGGTACAAGTAATGGGTCTCTTACCACCTAAAAACAGACACTTTCCAGGTCTTGGCGGCGAGGTAGGAGATGGATCTTCCTCTCTTTCTGGTATTGTGGATCCATGAGACAGTGGCCAGGGCCACTTGGGCGAAGTGGAGGTGTCTGGTGGGTACGTGGAATGAGAGGCAGTGTTTCAGATATGCTTGTCCAGCATCATGGAGGGCTTTGTAGGCATGTGTGAGGAGCTTGAAAGTAACTTTTTTGTTGACTGAGAGCCAGTGAAGTTCTCACAGGTGTTCAGTGATGTGGCTGTGGCGGGGGAATTGTTGAGGACCAGTTTGGCTGCGGTGTTTTGAAAGTTCTGTACTTTCTTGAGGAGTTTCAAGTTGAGAAATATTAACAACTGCTATAGGACCTAGGAACAAGACCGGTCTCATGACGATTCTTCTGGCTCTAGCAAGATACAGTTACTTTTGCATCTATAGAAATGGAATTCCTGTTAGGCTGAGGTATGCACCCCACCCAGGCAGAAACCACCACTCTAGTGAGGGTAAACTAAGTACACACTCAAAGATAGCCTGCGATCCCCCTCTGGAAGCTTGGCACAGAGCAGGCAGGCTTGTCTAAAGTTTGTAAAGTATTTGTGCAACACACACCATCAGTAAAACAATAAATACACCACAACAGACTCCACATTGGTTTAGAAAAATTTGTATTAGGTTCAAAACAGGCCCAGAACGATAAAAATAGGTTAGATACTTTTCACGTTATACACTTTTTAAAGATAATACTCTTGATATTCCGGGAAACAAGATTGATACAATTCAATCAGCGGTTCTCCAGTAATAGCAATTCAGAAGATAGGCAGAGAAAATCACAATCCTCGGAATACACTCGCTTCTGTTAGGAAGATTACGGTAAGGTTCACTGGGAGTGCTGCAAAGAAACACTTGTGACTGCTGCCATTGTTGTGGTCTCTGCAGACTTAAGTGAATTAACAGGGATCCCAGCAGGCACTGGCTCCGTACGGTGCAGCCACAGACCCACCCACAGGAATTTCGGCCCAGGTCTCTCGGACCAGTAATAATAATAATTAGCATGCAGTAAAGTGGTTATGCGCAAACTGGGCATGGGTGAATGAAAATGGGTCACCACATCAACCAACCAAATAGGGTTTGTATAGGGTGGCTACTTACCAGTGAGGGTCTCAAGGTGCTGAGGGGGTATGGGGGCTTCTGATCCATCTGAGCGCTGGGGTTCAGTTGAAGAGCCAAGTCTTGAGATCCTTCCTGAATTGGGTCAGCGACGGGGCTTGCCTGAGGTGGAGAGGCAGTCTCTGGTTATATTGCAAAGAGATAAACATGGGTTGTTTTGGTT
Organism: Triturus cristatus; assembly: GCF_964204655.1. NCBI lineage: Eukaryota > Metazoa > Chordata > Amphibia > Caudata > Salamandridae > Triturus > Triturus cristatus. The sequence continues at coordinate 1,513,210,927 of NC_140589.1, forward strand.
AATTGGTCCACCATGGCAAAGTTGGTGGTCTGGCCATGAACTAGAGAAAAAACAATTACAAAGTCCATATTGATAGTATCTCTAGGGAATAGTGGCACAGGCAAAGCCTGTAGCAGTCCAGCGGCATGAGACTGTATGCTTTTGTTATTGGTGCAATGTATGCAGTTCTGTGTTTTCTTTTTTCCTGGATGTCCTGCCAGGGGTGCAGAATGACCCAAATGAAGAGCCTGCTGGCGCAGGTCTGCGGTAAGTACATGCAAGACCCCGTTTTGAAGAATAGACCATCTCATACGGTATGTTCCATATCTTGCAGCCACTCAAGGGGGTTTATGTGACAGGAAGCAGAGCGGTCCTTATCAAGAAATGTGTCAAAGGCAATTGCACCTATTATTCTTACTTCCTGAAGGATGGCTTAAGAAGTGCTCTTCTCTAGTTCATTATCTGAGGCCTCAAGCTTTGACAAAATACGCACTGTCTTCTTTTTGGTCCTAGTCAACATATTATGACAAAATCAAACTCACTAATAAACAACATCTAGCGCAATCGTCTGGGAGACCATGCCAGAATTGCGTGTAGAAATTACAGTTGAATAAATGGTCACAGTATGGCAGGCCCCTATGAAAAAATGCCTCCATTCTTTAAAGGTTGTTTTAATGGCTAATATCTAGTTCCGTATGATGGTATAATTGACTTTAGCAGGAAACACCTTTTTGGGGAAAAAGCCATAGGATGAGATTGTCCAGTTTTAGGGCCTCATTGGGCCAATGCTTCACCAAATGCAAATTGAAAAGTCTCAGCCTCCGTGGCATATGGAATTATGGGGCAGTACTACACTATTACAGTTACTGAAGTGACACCCTCTTTCAACTTTTGGAAGGCAGATTCTGTTGTTAGGGTGCAAACACGAAGCACTCCTTACCACAGGAGATGGATCATAGTTATAACAATATTAGACAAGCTTTAAATACAGCCTCTAAAGAAATTTGTGAATCTGAGCAAGCTTTGAACTTCCTTGACTCAAGAGAGTGAAGGCCAGCTCAAATGATGTTGAACATCCTTAGATTCATTATATGCTTGCGAAGGTGATAAATAAACGTAGAAATTCAACATTCGGAGTGTGGAATTTTTTTTTGGCGGCTTAGTGAAAAGATGGTGTTCACATAGATGTTGAAGGAGAGAGCATACCTGTTCCGCGTGTTAAGCTTCAGTATTGGAGTAGATTAAAATATCATCTGTGTAGATGACCAGGCACACATTCAGATCTAGAATGATCTCATCTACGAAAAACATATCTGGAGCCTCACGGTGCATGAAAGGCATAACAGAATACTCATATAGACTGTATTAGATATGAAATGTGGTCTTACACGCATCTCCCTTTCAGACTCTGACAAGATGGTGCACCCCGCTTACGTCCAGTTTTGTATAAATGATTTCCTATCAAGCTTTGTCCAGGAATACTGGGATCAAGGGTATCAGGTACCTATTCTTTATGGTGACTTTATTCAGGGCTATGTAGTCTCTACAAATCTGTAGTCCCCAATTCTTATTTGTTACTATTAAGAGTGGGAGGACACCAGAGTTGCTGAGTGACGATTAATCCATTCACCAGGAACTCATCGAGATACTTTGCAGATATTAATTTTCGTTCATAATTAAGGTGTATACGCAACTGAGTGGTAAGATTGTCTGTGACTGAAGGTGTACCAGGCAGTCAAAAATCTGGTGTTGGAGCGAGACGCTATTTTTTTGTTTTGCTGAACACACAATGGAAATCACTGTACTGAGGTGGTAAAACACCCCTCAAGTGGTTTCCACCACTGCACAAGACAACAGGTTAACCAACTGTGGTGGCACTTCATTACAATGTTGGTGACAATGAATAGAGTCAAGGGTCACCTTCCACAAGCACTAATTGAATTTTGAATTATGTGCAAAGAGCCAGGGGATACCCAGTATAACACCAAATAAAAGGAGCAACAATTTTTAGGGTTATTTTACATTATTTTTTATAGTTATCATTACTGAAGGACAAAAATTAGAGGATTTCTTATCTCTGGTAACCCAACTATAATAATTTATATTAGCTAATGGTAATTGCCAGTATGTATTCATAATTCGGACCAAGGTTTCCATAGGAAAAGCATTTGTTGTTTTGCCAACGTTGGCGCCACTTGTCGAATCTTCACTAAATTTTCTAAAAAGTCCCCTGTTTGAAAGTTTCGGGGTGATCTGTCAAGAGGGGGCAGAGAGAAAAGGTGGGTCCCAAAACGCATTTTCCGCATGTTATGTCTATGGTGATTTTTCATTTTTTGAACACAACTACAGCCCGAACCACTGAATGGAATTACACAAAATTTGGCAGAAAGCTAGATGTTGGAGTAGAAAGAGTGATTTTTGTAGTTTGGTGTAAACCTGTTCAGTAGTTTCAGAGATATTTAATTTGAAAAAATATAGATCTCTGGGAGCCCAAAATCTATTGAAATTTGATTGGCTGCCAACACTTTAACCAGGAAATGTGGGCAGCCATCTTGGGACTTGGGTTGAACTGAGTACCACAAAAAAGTATTTACATGTTTTTATTTTCGGCAGGGTCCGTCGATCCAGCTGAAATGTTTTAAACAAATAAATCATGGGCTCCCGCGCTTTGTTTATTATTGTCTTCCAGGTGGGGGTAGGTCCTGGGGCATTGCTTTATTAAGGGAGGGTAGGAGCATGGGCCCCCCTCCTAGAGCTTCTTATTGCTTTGGGAGTCACCATCACCACCCCACGGCTTTTTTAGACCTCCCTGCTGCCCTGCGGACCACCACCTCCCTAAGGCTTTAAATTTATATAACGGGTTGGCCGCGTGAAACCCTCCCGCAGACTGAGGGACCGCCACCTCCCTGGAGACTTATGTGTTAAGAATGCAGGGTGCCGTGTGGACCTCCTGCAATCCCGAATGGGCACCATCTGCTTGGGGCTAATTCAAACAATGGAGGGGGGCCGCGCACCCCCCTCTTGGAGCCAATAATGGCCCTGGGGACCACTGCCCCCCAGGGCTGGCTCCAGCGATGTCCTGGGGTGCCCCCCGGGAAATTGCAGTTTGCTGTGTTCCCACCATGCCATTGCAAAGTCTGCTCTGCTTCATACTAGCAAGAGCATGGGAAATGCTCTTGCTTGCATGAAGTGGAGCAGAATTGCTTTTGGACTGAGCGAGCTGCATGTTCATCAGCTCCCTCTTTCTAAAAGCAATGCTGGCTCTCGCAAGACGCGGGGAGCCGGCAGAAACCGCGTTGGAAATCAGCCTCTCCATACAGTACCCAATGTGAGATACTGGGTGCCCTGGGTGGGACCAGGGCACCCAGTATTGTTGCCAGACCACGGGAATGGGGTCCATGGGGTGAAAAACTGTCACGGGAGGGGCGCCGCGCAGCCCACTCCAATGTTTAAAAAAATTATATTAAAAAAGGGGCAGGCCCCAGGGGATGGGGTTCCCGGGCCAAAAATCCGCCCAATGAAGGCGGGTCACGCAGCCCGTCCTTCCTTTATTACAATAAAAATGTTACAAAAAGAAAAAGCTGGCCCCGGAGTATAGGGTCTCTAGGGCCAAAAGTGGCCCAGACAAAAGGGGCCACATGGCCCTACTTCTTTTATAATTTAAAAAAGAAAAAGCTGCACCACTCTGCAATCACACCTCCTGACACTTCGCTTGTTGGAGATTAAAGTCCACTTGGCTGATGAAGCTCCTTAGAGGGCAACAACACCTCCTGTTACCTCCAGTAAGTCCAACACAGCAGGATGCTGAGAGGTGGCCAGAGGCCATGTTCCCCTTCTCCACCACTCTGCAAATGTACCTCCTGGTACACTACTGGTTGGGGAATGGATGCTACTTTTCTTTCTGTAATTGGATATTGTATATTATATTTATATTACATGGCACACATTTTTTGATTTGGTATGTGTTTATCACAAAGTATATTAATAGCTGGTTTTATGTTTTTTAAGAATTTTTTGAGTCGGCACAATGATGTCGCATTTATTGTGGCGGATCTGTGATCAGCAAATGTATTTCACATACTGAAAAATACACTTGAAGACATTTTTAAAATAAAGTTCAAGTCTAAATCTTTAGTAAGATTTTGTTTTCTATCTATGATCAATTAAGGAGAAAACCGCATTTACAAAAAAAATTATATTCGCGTCTACCGACGTCATCCCGATGATGTCGGCAGTGGCTGAGAGTGTATGGTTTGTACAAAGTGTAAACCATATATATAGACAAATTCTACAGTATATTTAATACTAGAGCTTTATTAGTGAACTTTTCAAACTGATATTGTTGAAGTGAGTTTCCATAAAACTCATCTCAAAGACTATTTTCCGTTTTTGCAGTGACGTCGGGTGGTGCGATGATATCGGTAGCCATGGTTACCGCGAATACATCACAAAACAAATGCAAACATTCAATAGCCACCACTACATTCAAAACTTATAACTGCAAAATGGATTACAACCAACACACTAAACACATAACTAAATGACTGTATAATAGCATGTACAACTCCCTTAATATCTCTATAACACAGTGCATCACTTTTTCAGTGTAATCTGTGACTGCATGCATCACTGTATCACTAAGGGCCTCATGTAGGTAGCTAAATACCGGTCGGTAACGGCCGAAATTCGGTAAATATGCCGTTACCGACCGGTATTTAGACAAGTGAGATGTAGGAGGCCAAAAACCAGTTTTCGGTAAATATGAAGCGGTAAATACCGATTCATAATTACCGAATTCTAAAATACCGATTCATATTTACCGAATACATATTTACCGATTCGGTAAATATGAAGTGGTAAATATGAATCGGTAAATATGAAGTGGTAAATATGAAGTGGTAAAACTGAAAAAGACATGTAGGAAAAATCGGTAATTAAGAAATCCATGAAATTCGGTAATTAAGAGTCGGTAATTAACACAGATTGAAAGCAGGTGGTAACCATCAACAGTGCATATAAGCAATCCCAAAATGCAACAGCGTGGACAACATGGCCGCTCTGTATGTCATTGCAAGGCGCCTACGTCTACAGGCAGCAGGTCTGAGGATATGGAGACGGGAGGAACGCATCTACAGACAGCGCATCACACTCTTCCAACTGACTGACGCAGAGATACATGAAAGGTACAGGCTACACCCCCAAACCATCATGGACCTGATAAGGGACCTGCACCCACTCCTGGACCAGCCAACAAGAAGGGCGCATGCCATACCACCACATGTGCAGGTGCTCTGCAGCCTACATCTACTGGCATCTGGCAGTTACCAGGGGGTGATAGCTGCGGTGGGCGGTGTATCCCAGAGTTGCCTGTCCCGTTTCTTCAGGAAGTTCCTGGATGCCATGATGCAGAGAATGCACCACTACATCAGCTTCCCAAACACACAGGCTGAACTGCAGAAAACTAAAACTGACTTTTATCACATGGCACAGTTCCCCCATGTCATTGGCTGTATTGATGGCACACACATTCCAATCTGCCCACCAGCTGACACTGAGCACATCTACAGGAACAGAAAGTCCACCCACTCCATCAATGTGCAGGTGATCTGTGATGCAGGGAACATCATCACTGATATTGTAGCGAAGTTTCCTGGGAGCACCCACGACTCTTACATCTTCCAGAACAGTGGGATCTACACACGACTGATTGCCGGAGAATTTGGAGAAGGATACCTGCTAGGTAAGTAACAGTGACGCCCCATGAAACCTGCAAATCATAGTGTATAGAGGCATGTGACTGATGGTTCCCTTTTACTCACCTAGGCGACAGTGCATATGCCTGCCGGTCATTCATCCTCACTCCCTACCTACACCCATCAACCCAGAGTGAGAGACGATATAACGTGGCACATAAATCTACACGCAATGTGGTGGAGCGCACGTTTGGACTACTGAAAAGCAGGTTCCGCTGCCTCCACAAGAGCGGAGGCACACGCCAGTACACACCGATCAACTGCTGCAAGATCATTGCCACTTGTGCAATGCTGCACAACCTTGCCACGAAGAGAGGTACAGAGGTGGAACTAACAGATTTTGAGCACAACGAGGAAGAGTCAGGCCAGCCAGAGGGCAACGCAGCTGGAGTGCCAACTGCAATAGATGGGAGAGAGAGACGGGCAGAGATCACATGCAACTATTTCTGAGTAAGTAAGGGGACACAGCCAGTTGTGGTATGTCATGACGTAGTTTTAATGCGGCACTACGCCATTAAAACAAGATCAAGCCAATCTGGCAACATAGCATATTTACAAGGAGTAAGTCCAGGGTTACGTCACCCATTGGGAATTGGCTACGCAGGGCTGCATCAATGTTTGCGCATACGCGCTGCAGTGTTGGATGGCACGGATTGAGCTTCCTCACTACTGCCAACCCCAAGCCGCCTGCTGCTCCTGCGTGCTTCTGGGACGGGGGGTGTGATGCTGCTTCTGCTGCTGGAGTCGATGCTCTCCGCAGCATCCCCTGCAGCAGTTGTGGCCGCCTGACTTGTTAATAGCACCTCAAGTGCACTTGTCACCTGCACCATCCCCCGAGACACGTCGCTGCAGCAGTGTGTCAGGCCCTCCTGCATCGACACAGAGCGCCGGCAGAGTAGAGAAGTGGCAGTTGCCAGACGGTTGAGTGCCCTGGTGTTAGTGTCCCTCCTCTGCCGTTCCCGGCGCCGTGCATCTATGTCAGCATCTAATTTGCTGCACAACTGCTGGATTGACTGGGACATGTCCCGAATGCCCGCTGCCATTTCACCCATCCCCACTGCCATTGTGCTGATGTTCTTGTCCATGTTGACAAATGTTGATTTCATGCACCGTATATGCCTCTGGACTGACATGACTGCCTTTGTGTGCAGGTGCTGTTGTTTTAACATTTGGCCCTCGAGCCCCGAGAAGACACCATGGCTGTCAATGTTTGCTGGTGGACTCTGGACACGCGACCTGCGGCGCCCTCTTGCACCCGTCTGTTCTGCCTGTGAGGTGTAGGGCACAGTGGCATGGCTCCCATCCTGGGGCATAGTAATTTGCTCAGGGCCCCTGCTGTCGTCAGACGAGGTGTCTAAGGCTCGCAGCCTGGCGGCAGCACGCCTCCTCATTCTCACACATGCAGGCGGTGATGTGGCCGGTGACTCAAACATGAGTGGCGATGCTGGATCTGGGTGAGGTGATGCTGGCTCTGGTTGAGGTGAGGCTGGCTCTGGTTGAGGTGAGGCTGGCTCTGGTTGAGGCGAGGCTGCCTGTGTTAGTGGTGCGGCTGCCTGTGGCACTGCTCCCTGGGCTGAACTTGTGCTGGCCAGAGCTGATCTGTGTGGCCGGTGTGCCCTCTCTCCTGCAGCATGTCCTGTCCTGCGCGATGTCACATCTGTGGACAGAAATGCAACATCGGCTCAGTGTACCTGAAGGGCTGTATTGCAAGCATCACAATTAAATCATGTTACACTCTCAATTTGTCCTCTGCCTGCTTGTGGCTAATGTGTGTAACATGCCTTGTTGTCCTGTGCTATTTACTTCATGGTTGGGGTTTCCCTGACTACATCTCCCAGAATGCATTGCCTGTCTGCACTAACACATGGACTGGAGTGGGATACTCATTTCACAATGGGGGATGTGGGATAGGGGTAGGGGGGGCTACATTGCTGTGCATTCGTCTTACCTTGTTGGGTGGCGGCTCTAGCAGAGCTGTCAGCATCCCCAAGGCCCACGACGCTCTCTTGCTCGATTGTGGCCCCCACCAGCTCCTCCAGTTCGGTGAGGGCAGGTGCCCTGTTGGTTCCACCTCCAGTCTGGCTGGCCTCCTTCTGGATTTCCCCCATCTTCCTCTTGGTTACAATCCTCAGGTCATACCAGCGCTTTTTGAGGACCTCTATGTCCCTGTGGGTCACTCCCACAGCATAGACCTGCGCCTGGATGGCCAGCCAAATATTGCGCTTTTCAGCCTCAGGCACTTGCAGGGACTGCCTCCCAAACAGCTTCGGGTGCTGCTTCACCACCTCCTCCACCAGCACCTGGAGTTCCTTGGGGCTGAATTTCATCTTCCTCCTCCTTTCCCCTCCATCTCTCACTGTCCTCTGCGTCGACATGATGTTTTTTTGCTGCACAAACAGGCACTGGCTCCCTGCCTCTCCTCTGCACTCCAAGCCTCTCCAGAGTGTGTTAATTGTGTGCACCTGCCTGGGTGTGGCCACTTCCTGGTTGGGTGGGGTGTGGTTGCACAGGATTGGCTGTTTCATCCAGTCACGTGATTTTTTTTCCCGATTCGGTAAATACCGATTCGGCCGCCTGACTTGTTAATAGCACCTCAAGTGCACTTGTCACCTGCACCATCCCCCGAGACACGTCGCTGCAGCAGTGTGTCAGGCCCTCCTGCATCGACACAGAGCGCCGGCAGAGTAGAGAAGTGGCAGTTGCCAGACGGTTGAGTGCCCTGGTGTTAGTGTCCCTCCTCTGCCGTTCCCGGCGCCGTGCATCTATGTCAGCATCTAATTTGCTGCACAACTGCTGGATTGACTGGGACATGTCCCGAATGCCCGCTGCCATTTCACCCATCCCCACTGCCATTGTGCTGATGTTCTTGTCCATGTTGACAAATGTTGATTTCATGCACCGTATATGCCTCTGGACTGACATGACTGCCTTTGTGTGCAGGTGCTGTTGTTTTAACATTTGGCCCTCGAGCCCCGAGAAGACACCATGGCTGTCAATGTTTGCTGGTGGACTCTGGACACGCGACCTGCGGCGCCCTCTTGCACCCGTCTGTTCTGCCTGTGAGGTGTAGGGCACAGTGGCATGGCTCCCATCCTGGGGCATAGTAATTTGCTCAGGGCCCCTGCTGTCGTCAGACGAGGTGTCTAAGGCTCGCAGCCTGGCGGCAGCACGCCTCCTCATTCTCACACATGCAGGCGGTGATGTGGCCGGTGACTCAAACATGAGTGGCGATGCTGGCTCTGGATGAGGTGATGCTGGCTCTGGTTGAGGTGAGGCTGGCTCTGGTTGAGGTGAGGCTGGCTCTGGTTGAGGCGAGGCTGCCTGTGTTAGTGGTGCGGCTGCCTGTGGCACTGCTCCCTGGGCTGAACTTGTGCTGGCCAGAGCTGATCTGTGTGGCCGGTGTGCCCTCTCTCCTGCAGCATGTCCTGTCCTGCGCGATGTCCCATCTGTGGACAGAAATGCAACATCGGCTCAGTGTACCTGAAGGGCTGTATTGCAAGCATCACAATTAAATCATGTTACACTCTCAATTTGTCCTCTGCCTGCTTGTGGCTAATGTGTGTAACATGCCTTGTTGTCCTGTGCTATTTACTTCATGGTTGGGGTTTCCCTGACTACATCTCCCAGAATGCATTGCCTGTCTGCACTAACACATGGACTGGAGTGGGATACTCATTTCACAATGGGGGATGTGGGATAGGGGTAGGGGGGGCTACATTGCTGTGCATTCGTCTTACCTTGTTGGGTGGCGGCTCTAGCAGAGCTGTCAGCATCCCCAAGGCCCACGACGCTCTCTTGCTCGATTGTGGCCCCCACCAGCTCCTCCAGTTCGGTGAGGGCAGGTGCCCTGTTGGTTCCACCTCCAGTCTGGCTGGCCTCCTTCTGGATTTCCCCCATCTTCCTCTTGGTTACAATCCTCAGGTCATACCAGCGCTTTTTGAGGACCTCTATGTCCCTGTGGGTCACTCCCACAGCATAGACCTGCGCCTGGATGGCCAGCCAAATATTGCGCTTTTCAGCCTCAGGCACTTGCAGGGACTGCCTCCCAAACAGCTTCGGGTGCTGCTTCACCACCTCCTCCACCAGCACCTGGAGTTCCTTGGGGCTGAATTTCATCTTCCTCCTCCTTTCCCCTCCATCTCTCACTGTCCTCTGCGTCGACATGATGTTTTTTTGCTGCACAAACAGGCACTGGCTCCCTGCCTCTCCTCTGCACTCCAAGCCTCTCCAGAGTGTGTTAATTGTGTGCACCTGCCTGGGTGTGGCCACTTCCTGGTTGGGTGGGGTGTGGTTGCACAGGATTGGCTGTTTCATCCAGTCATGTGATTTTTTTTCCCGATTCGGTAAATACCGATTCGGTATTTACCGATTCGGTAAATTCCGATTCTTGATTACCGAATGTTACCGATTCGGTAATTATTACTGAATTTTTACCTACATATAACTTACCGATTCTTAAATACCGATTCGGTACGGTTCGGTATTTAAGAATCGGTAATTTATATTTACCTACATGAGGCCCTAAGTCTCTTATTCACTGTAAAAGTATTTGAGAGGATCTGTGAGATGGTGCATCAGTCTATCAACACTTCTTTAACAAAATGCGTGACTGCCTCAGTACATCTATGAGTGGGTGCCTCAGTGTCACAATGGGTCTGGGATTGGTTGTGTAAGTTTATCACTCAATCTGTGAGTAGTTGCATGAGTGCCTTTGTCCATTTGTAAGTAGGTAAAAGACTGACTGGATCGATGAGTGGATACATGATTGTCTAATTGGGTGTCTCAGTGGGTGGGTGAATGGGTGCATGAGTGTCTTAGTAGATCTGTGAGTGAGTGCATGAGCCTCTCAGTGGGTCTATGACTCGCAGTGTGAGTGTCTGAGTGGTTCTGTCAGTGGGTGTGTGGATTTCCGAGTGTATAACTGACTGGGTGCATAAGTCTCTGAGTGGGTCAGAGAGTGTTTGTATGAGTGACTATATGGGTGTGTGAGTGTCGTAGTGGGTCTGTGAGTAGGGTTATAAGTGTCTGTGTGACTGAGCGGGTGCACAAGTGTCTCAATGGCTCTGTGAGTGAGAGCATAAGTCTCTGAGTGGGTGAGCGAATTGGTGGATGCGTGACTATCTGAGTGGGTCTTGACTGGGAGGGCGAGTGTCTGGGTGTGTCAGTGAGTGGATGCATGAGCCTTGAGTGGATGCATGTATATCTGAGTTAGTTTGTGAGTGGGTATGTGAGTTTCTGAGTATATGAGTGAGTGACTGTGTCCATAAGTCTCTGAGAGGGTCTATGACTGTATCGGTATGTGAGAGGGTGTATGAGTGTCTGAGTGGATCTGTAAATTGGTATATGAGTGTTTCAATGGATCTGTGAGTACATACATGAGTGTGTGAGTGGGTCTGTACATGGGTGCGTGTCTCTCCAAGTGAGTCTGTATGTAGGTGCATGAGTATCTGAGTGGGTCTGTGAGTGGGTGCATGAGTGCCCAGGTGGGTCTGTGAGTGGGTGTAAATGTCTCTAAGTGGGTATGACTCTGTATGCATGAGTCTATGAGTGGGTCTCTAAGTGGGTGCATGAGTCTATGAGTGGGTCTGTACATGGTATGTGACTCTCTGAGTGAGTCTGTAAGTGGGTGCATGAGTATCTGAGTGCATCTGTGAGTGGGTGCATAAGTGCCTAGGTAGCTCTTTGAGTGGTTGTAAGAGCACCTAAGTAGGTATGAGACTGTACGTATGAGTCTATGACTGAGTCTAGGTGCATGAGTCTCTGAGTGGGTCTGTACATGGGTGTGTCACTCTCTGAGTGAGTCTGTAAGTGGGTGCATAAGTACCTGAATGGGTATGTGAGTGAGAGCCTGAGTATCTGAGTGGGTATGTGACTGGATGTATAAATGTGTGACTGGGTATGTGAATGGGGGTATAAGTGTCTGAATGAGTTTGTGAGTACATACATGAGTGTGTGACAGTGACTGGTGAGTGTGTACATTATCTACTGGCGGTCGCCAGTCGATAGTTATAGTTAGGACCGTGTTTCCATAGGAAATCCGCAACATTCTATTTGGAATAACTTTGGCGCTGGTTGACGAATCCTCGCGAAATTTTCAAAATAGGTGGGGCGCTCTGCTCCGCTCCTACCCTGAAAGTCTCGGGGGGATTCGTCAAGCGGGGGCTGAGAAAAAAGGGGGGTCCCAAAACGCATTTTCCCCATGCAATTTTCCATAGGGACCTTTAGTCCAAGGTACAGCCCGAACGGCTGAACAGTATTACTTGAAATTTGGCAGAGAGGTAGTCCTCAGCTCAGGGAAGTGCCTTTTGCAGGTCTGGTGTCAATCTGTTCAGTAGTTCCTGAGAAAATCAAAAGTAAAATCATATATATATGTGGGCGGAGCCTAACCACACATCTCATCCTGAGATCTGATTGGCTGTCAGCACTTCATCCAAGAAGTGTTGGCAGCCATCTTGGGACCAATATACATGATAGCACCTCATTAAAAAGCATTGCAGTTAATAGAAGGTTTTAAGACTTTAGTTACATTATAAATCATTTGTTGATGGTACCATACTCATTTTAGGAATTGTGGTATGTTCTAAGGTGATTTCACCATGTGAAAAAGCCTTCTGCTGGGATATCATGATTGAGAGAAAAATATTTTCTCATGCTTTTCCCACAGAGGTTTGGAAGGTGATATTTAAGCTAAACTGAGAGCTTATTTTCTGTAAATTCACATTATCTTTCTCAGTCATGTGAGAATGAAGTCTGACATTCTCAGTAAAACATGTACATCCAACAAGGGCAGAGACTGTCAGTTGATTCCTTTGTGTTCTACTGCAGCATCCCAGAGTGTTCCAAAGAACAACTAGAGCGCTAACAGTCCTACTTATGATAAACGTATGGCACACCTGAAGCCATCTTGCTTGGATTAAAGTGGTAACTCTTAAAACATTTAATTTAAAAAGGAACAAAATGAGGGGGTTCATTTTTCCATAACAAGTATGATTAGTGCTGCAGAAAGAAAAACTAGGGCACATTTTGACTTCTGAAATCCTCTTTTATTGCATTAAAAAATTCTGACATGCAGACTGAAACATGCACTTTCAATACCAGAAGCAGTTTTCCCTGGTGAGCAGTAGCTTTACTACAGTGATCTAATGAGCAAAAAGAGTGCTAACATTCTGAATTTATGGCAAATGTGTGACACATCTGAATGCCTTCTTGATGGAATCAAAGTAAAAAACTGAAAGTATTTCCTACTGAGGAGACTGCAGTAAATGAGGAAATTAAGAAACTTCATAACAAATAAGTCTCCCAAGATGGCCACCAGAGACAAAAGAGCCCAAATGTAGCCCAAATATCACCCAGATGTAGCCCAAGTATAGCCCAATGACAGAATGTCCCAGAGTGTTCTTAAAAACAACTAGAGCGCTTACTGTCTTCATTATGACCAAAGTATGGCACACCTGAAGCCATCTTGATTGGAATAAACTGGTAACACTTAAAACATTTAATTTAAAAAGGAACACAATGAGGGGGTTCATTTTGCCATAGAAATTATGATTAATGCTGAAGAAAGAAAATGAGGGCACATTTTGAGTGACTTCTCAAATCCTCTTCTATTTCATTAAAAAATTCTGACATGCAGACTGAAACATGCACTTTTAATACCAGGAGCAGACTTCCATGGTGAGCAGTAGCTTTACTACAGTGATCTAATGAGCAACAAGAGTGCTAACTTTCAGAATGTATGGCAAATGTGTGACATATCTGAATACCTTCATGATGGAATCAAAGTAAAAAACTGAAAGCATTTCCTACTGAGGAGACTGCAGTACATGAGGAAATTAGGAAACTTCATAACAAATAAATCTCCCAAGATGGCCACCGGAGACAAAAGAGCCCAAATGTAGCCCAAAATCACCCAGATGTAGCCCAAATATAGCCCAATGACAGAAGTGTGCAAAACACTTATTATTTTGTGTTTTTGCAGTGTTATATAGTGCAGACTTGTCAGGTATTGGAGTGCTTTACATGAGCATTGGTTACATCACACAAGAACAAATTCATTTTGGTTGTAGACATGGGGAGACTAAGTGATTTGACCAGAATCACAGAATGTCGAGCTGAAGCAGAAACTCCAACCTGGTTCCCCAGTTGCAAAGTCTGCAGTTCTGGAAGTAACACCACATCCTCTCCCCTAAGTGCAACATTTAATCAAGTGGTCAACTGGATAAAAAAAATAAAGATAACAAATAATTTAAAAGTGCTTTGTCGCTATTTGAAAACTAAGAAAATATGTCCTTATTTTAGTCTTTTAGAGCACTAACCATAATTTTTATGCCAATAAGACCCTCTCATATATGTAATTTCTAAAGGAAATGCTCTAGGTATTACAGTTTTGATTACATCAAGATGACGTCAGGCGTTCCACACTTTTGTAATAAATATAGAATGTTAGCAATCTAGTTGTTCATTAGGATACTGTTGAGAGGCAGAGGCCAGGGGCACGGACTCTGAAAATTGAAGGCAGGTAGGTGGGTGCAAAGGCAACAATTTAACCACACTGAGCAGGCAGGAAGGGCCGTGGCAGCACAACAGACTATGGAGGGCAGTGGAAAGGGGGGCAGGGGCAACAAACCAACAATACAGGACTTGCAAGAGAGGCTGTGGCAATCTAATAGACCATTGTGGGCAGAAGGAAGAGGCAATGGTAGTACAACCATACATGCCAACAGTCCCGATTCAGCCAGGAAACGTCCAATGTTTTTAAGCTCAAATGGGCTTTATTTGATCTGTCTCCTGTCTACAATCTCCTCTTTTTCAATGTAACTCAAAGGGGAAAATCAATACCCCAGTTTTTTTTCAAAATCTCCCTCTTACCAAGTTCAAAATGTTCGCAAGTATGGTACATTGGATCATGGAAGGAAATGGGGAAGGGACATGGACTTGGATAACAGAAGACAGGAGGGACATGGAGAGGTGCACCAAACTGACCCTGCAGGGCAGGCATCAGGGTTTGCAGCAGCACAATACACCACACAGGGCATGCGGGACGGGAGTGCAGCACAACAATCCATAGAAAGCAAGAGGGAGGGGACAGGACCATGCACATGGACAACAGAGAACAGAGGGGCAAGAGGCAATGGTAGCTGGCTGACCATAATGGACAGACAGGAGAGAAAGCTGCAGCATAACAGACCATATAGGGCAGGAGGGACGGATCAGGGGCATTGCAATGGAACAGACAAGCCAGGAGGGAGGAAGTAGGGGTCTGCACATGTAAACAGAGGGCTGGGGGCAAGGGGGCAGGGCAGGAGCAGCAAGATAGCCATGGAGGTCAGGCAGGATGGGCACTAGAAGCAAGACACACCATGAAGAGCAACAGTGAGACTGTGGTGGCATACACACAGACCATGGAGGTGGGAGGGGGTCAGGGGCAGCTAACTGACCACACAGGGAAGGTGGGAGGGGCCATGGCAGCACAGAAGACCATGCATTGCAAGTGGGAGGGTTAGTGGCAGCACAATGGCTATGATGGGCAAGAAGGAGGGTGCAGGGGCATGCACAAAGGACGATGGAGGATAGAAGGGAGGGTCAGGACCTGTGCACAGACAAGAAAGTTCAGGGGAAGGGGTCTCACAACTGACCGCACGGGGCAGGCAGGAGGAGCAGTTGCAGCACAACAGACCAGGGAGGGCAGAAGGGTGTGGCAGTGCAATGGACCATGTAGGACAGGAGGAAGAGGATAGGGGCATGGCATGTGGACAGGCAGGGTGGAGGTGGCAGGGACAGGTTACAGTCATCCGATAATGCTAGGCAGGTGGGAGGGGTGTGGCAGCTCAACAGAACACTCAGAGTAGATAGGAGTGGCAGGTCCATGGAACATGATGGGCAAAAAGGATGGAGCAGGGGCATGCACAAAGACATCGGAGGGCAGGGGGAAGGAGAATAGGGGCAGCAAGCTAAGCACAGAGTTTAAGCAGGAGGTCAATGATGGGGCATAGAATTGGGCAATGGAGGGCAGGAGGAGGGGACTGGTACATCATACTAAATTGAGGGCAGTGGCAGCACATCAGACCATGCATGGCAGGAGGGAGGAGTCTAGTCCATGGATTCACACAACAGAAGATAGGGAGGAGGGGGATGGGGCAGCGAGCTAAGTGTTCAGAGAAGGCGGGTATTAGGAACTTTATTGTTTTTAAAACGTATGTCTGTGCGAACTACTTAAAATATGAACAAGTATGCAGCATAATCTCACTTTTATTCAGGAAGAAGAGGACGTTTGTGACTGTGACTCCGGGCTCACTTGGCAGAAACACCCCCTGACCCTCCACCCCCTATCGCAAAATGTAATACCCGTGAAAAGGGTAGGTGAACACAGTGTTATATAGAACATAGTCCTGAGAGCACGATTGAAAATGAAAACTAGATATAGTGTATGGTATAAACTATGCACCAAAAAGTGTGATATAAGATGAACCGGGCGTGAAATATAATATGCAATACATTGTGCGCAATGACAGACTCATTGGAGAGCGCGAGATAGCACAGGCACTGGCGCGTGCTATGCGATGTGCGCCTTGGAGTGTAATATGCACAGGGCAGTGTTGTGTAACCTAACTAGTCTCTAAAGTATAAATATGTGCTGGGGAGTGTAACGTTGCATATGCACTGTGACAAAGATATGGATCCCAGATTGTAATATGTATGGCATAGCACTGTGCGTTATAACATAGGCATCGAGGAAGGCACGTTAGATGGGGCAATATAACCCGTGCGAAGACAAGTGTGGCATGACATATTCACGGGGTGGTGTTACAGTGCACATCGGCTAGAGAGTGTCATAGCATATGCACTAGCTGGTGGAATAAAACACAGAGGTGTGTGGCACTCGGCAGGCAATGGTGGGTGTAACACAGCATTGGGCTCTGCCAGGAGCGCGCTGTGACTCTCAAGTGATGTTCGTCCCCTTTCCAGAGAGTAAAATAAAAAGTATTACACATCCGGCAGTGGATGTGTGTTTTATTAACCATGAGGGGGGTTTCTTACATAGTTTTGGTCGAATTTTTGTCGAATCCCCTTTGAATGGCTTGGTGTGGATGTGTATTAAATGTGCCCGTCAATAGCTACCCATGTTTGTATAAATAAATGACAAGGGTGTCTACCGGGATTAGGCACGGTAGGGCATCAGACATGTCAGAGCTTCACTAGTGGTGTAAATACATTCCACGTGGATTCATTGTATGCATAGTCACCTTTTAATGAATATCACTCAAATCGTCATGGTGATAGGTACGTACGGTTTGTCCAGCATGTCCTAGGTGTGTCTATAAATATATATGTTTTAAAAATAATAAAAAACAGTGGCCGGCCCTGGGGACTGGGGTCAAAAAAATATAATTAGGAGACAGGCCCTGGGGGATGGGGTCATCAGGGCCAATAAATTAGAATAAGAAGGGGAACCACACAGCCCCCCCTTCTTAAAAAATTAAAATAAATAAAAGACTGGCATCATGCCGGAGGCCACGCCCCCTCCTTGCAGCACTCTGCAAACGCGCCCCCGAGCGAGTTGTAAGTTGTGGAATTAATTCCTCTTCAATACTGAGGGTCCATGAGGGCCAACTAGCCCAACAGGCATCTCCAGTATGCACCAGGGAGCTGCGCTGCAGACAGGTGTTCTGCGGCCAAGCCCCTTTTTACACCTCTCTGCAACGCAGCTCTGTGGCGCTTACTGGAGGTACCTAGTGGTCTAGTTTGACCCTAGGGACCCTTAGGATTCAAGGGGACTTAATCTCTCAACTTAGAACATCCACAGGGCGCGTTTGCACAGTGGTGAAGGGAGGGGACGGGGCCTGAGGTGATGTGTGCAAACACGCACTATGGCACGTTTTAAATTGGGGATATAATTTCCCTTCAATACTGAGGGCCCCTGGGGGCTAACTAGCCCACCAAGTGCTTCCAGTAAGTGCCACTGAGCTGCATTGCAGAGAGGGGGTCCAGGCTGTGCCACTTTTTACACCTCTTTGCAACGCAGCTCTGTCGCACTTACTGGAGACACCTAGTGGGCTAGTTGGACCCTAGGGACCCTCAGGATTCAAATTAACTTAATCTCCCAACTAAAAACGGACACAGGGCGTGTTTACACAGTGGTGAAGGGAGGGGACGGGGCCTGAGTTAACGTGTGCAAAAACGCCCTGTGGCCTGTTTTAAGAGGTAGTTTTAATCCCCCTGCCCTATTATATACTAGGGGCTTACAGAGGAGGTCATGCTAATCACAGGGGGACCCCAATGCATAATGTTCCCTAGTGTATGTAGGTGTTTTCACTGTATTCTAAGTGTCTTTTAACATAGCACTGGCTCTAGGACTAGTTAGTCAGACTCAGTTACCACCAATATCCGTCTGAAAAAGTTGAGGGTACAGGATGATTTTGCAACAAGGATTCTTTCTGCTCTTCTTTTTGTTCTTTCTGCACGTTATCCTTCTTCCTGCACTTTTCTTCGTCTTTGAGGACTTCTGTTGCTTCTTTCTGCACTTCTTTGTTTTCTTTCTGTGCATTTTTTCTTCTTTCTTCACATGTCCTATCTCTGTAGGCATAGTTAGAAATTAGCATTTAAAAAACCTTTGAAATTCACAGAAAAAACCATAGGTTTCAGGCACGTTATAGTTAGGAATTAGCATTTAAAAAACCTCAGAAATTCACTAAAAAAACCATAGGTTTCAGGGGTGTTATAGTTAGCGGGACTTTTCACTTGTACAAAACCATTGAAATTCCCCTGTTATAGTTAGTTCAGCTAACTATAACTCGCGCGCCCGCAATGCACTGCTGATGACGTCACATATTACATCACTCATGACATGGTCAGTGACATCACTCATGACATCACTGATGACAGCTCAAATGACATCACTGATGACATCACTGATGACATCATCCTTGTGATAGAGTGGCAGACCTCCTCTCACCCTAATATAACCTTTGATACACACATTCAAAAATAGAGACTAAAATTTTCAAAACAATGGACATACCAATACCAGTTACAACAACCTCTTCAGTAATTCTAAGATCCACATACACATCCACTCATTCACCAACAGTCCTATACAGTCACTCATACATGTACTCACTCATCATATGTACTCATACACCTATACATCCTGTTACACAATGCCACTCATCCATAGAGTTACTCACACACATAGTCACCCATGCTAATAAAGAATCAAACATACATTTACTTGCATATACAGTTATACACACACTACCACACTTACTTCTACGGAAACTTACACATACTTAGTCTTTTAAACAATCACTTATAGAAACACATACTTATTCATACAGGAACTCTTTCAATCTCTCACTCTCACATATACTCACTTATATACACCAATAGTCACATATACTAGTTTAAAACATATGTAGTTACTCATAAAGACACTATTGAGACAGTCATTCACTCACTAACACACCCATACACACACTCATCCACCCATACAGTCCTGCACACATGCTGTCTTCAACACATACAAACAGTGAGTCACTCATTCATGCACCTATGCACTACGTAATACCCCCCACCGAACCATGCAGACACTCAGACTGATACTCAAAAAAACAACTAATAACCTATAGACACCCATGTAGCTACTCACCAACCCATGCAGCCACTTATACACAAAGTGAGAGACTGATACAGATATTTACATATTTAAACATTACTCACTAAGCCATGTATTCACTATGATACACTTAATCAATCAGTTACACAATCAATTTTTCAAAAATAAATCATCCATTTAGACACTTATATACCCATTTATTCTTCCATCGACCTTGAGATATACATATATAAAACATATTTAATTTTCAGAAAAACAGACATTCACTGGATGATGTCATCAGTGATGTCAGCAGTGATGGCATTTGAGATGTCATCAGTGATGTCATGACCATGTCATGAGTGATGTAATATGTGACGTCATCAGCAGTGCATTGCGGGCGCGTGAGTTATAGTTAACTGAACTAACTATAACGGGGGAATTTCAATGGTTTTGTACAAGTGAAAAGTCCAGCTAACTATAACACCCCTGAAACCTATGGTTTTTTCAGTGAATATATATATAGTTATATATTTTCACTAATGTTCACGATGACTTCACAATATTTGTGATGTCCCCATGATGGTACACGGGGGCTGAGCTGGCAGTCGTGGCATCAGTGTAAATTTTTCACGTGATTTAAAAATTCTATCTTGAAAACATACCTTGTGTCACTAACATACCCATTTCTCAAACATGGGGTCAGAGTATCTCCACCCTGACTCCTTATGTTAGCTTCCACACAACTTTCAGCCCCGGGAACCGTTACCGAACAATAAAATGGTGGCTACAACTTTCTGTTCAGGTTGTGTCTAGCCAATCACAGCATTCCTGATGGCACGCGCATCCGCGATTAATCACGAATCCACAGCGAAATATCCGCGACCAGAGATATATCTATAATTTTCAGCTTCAATTTCTCAAAAACAACTGGACGGATTTGCACCAAATAACAAAGAGCACAATCTGTGTAACAACATGTACCTTTCTGCCAAATTTGGTGTAATTCCTTCATGTGGTTCAGGCTGTAGATTCGACAGCAGGTTCCTATGGGACTTAAGATTATAAATACACCCTTTTTTTGAGCCCCTATTTCTCGGTCCCCACAGCACAGATCACCCCTGAACTTTAAGTGACACACAAGCCTACTTTGACACTTTGTTTGTAAAATATAATGCAGATTGTTCAAACAACACAAAGTTATAGGCAAGTCAAAAAATGCTTTTCCAATGGAAACTAGGTACTAACTATAACTACCTACTGGCGACCATTAGTAGGAAATAAATATATATATATTTGTGATCAAGTCCCCAAGGAGGGATGAAACGCGTAATGGCTGCCGTTTGTCTATGAGACTCTGTGAATAAACCAAACGGATATTGAATAAGAATCCTGTGGTCCTTGCTCTTTTTACTCGGCTCCAGTTGGGTAAAATACGAGAAAGAAGAGTGCTTTCTAATATATATATATATATATATATCCATCAGTAGGAAATATATATATATATATTACCTACTGATGGTCACCAGTAGATAGTTATAGTTAGAGATACCAGAATTGCTATCTCTGGTAACTATAACTATAACTACAGAGTGCCTACTGCCATGCGGTAGTGTCCATTTTGAGTAGCCAATGTTGGCTTTTATAAATCCTGATTCGGTCAAATCAAAAGATGCAGCAAATATAAACAGTAACAATGAATTTGTAAAAGCACTTCATTTTAACCCCTTCGACGCTTGTGACGGAGCGGTTCCGTCACGTGCGTCGGTTGCGCTGTGCGCATGACGGAACCGCTCCGTCATGGCCCCGCCCGCGCACGGAATCTTCAGCGCGGCGCGGAAATGCGCGCCGCGCTGAACGGGTTAAAGACATCAAAAAATCTTGAAATTTTCGATTTGGCTCAAGAACAATTAATTACATAAAATGTCAAATCAATCAGGTTATCAAAATTTATTGTAATCCAAAGTACAGTACTTATTGTATTGAAGACATCTTATGTCAAAGAAAATAAAAGAGATGGATCTGCAAATTTGGGGAGCGTGATTGTATAGAACACATTGTTTGCCTGCATTGTCTATAATTAGCTTGTCTTAAAATAGGCAATATATAAGTTGTTCTCAATACAGCATAACATTTGCACAAAAACAAATAGTGTATATTGCTTTGAAGAGTCACAACTTTACAAGGGCAAACAGGCTGGTTATTAAAAAATGAACTGAAATCTGGAAAGACAACCAGAAAATGTACAGTATTTACCCTCAACCTTATAGGTAAAATCTATGTTGCATATTCAAAACCCAAGTAAGATATGGTTCAATGCCTGCTGAGGTACTTATCAACTTGTAGTTTAAAACTATATGTTTCCCAGCTCAATATGAGGTCTCTCAGCATTACAGTTGGCCAAACAGATGCCTGTAGAGAATTTATAGTTCTGGCAGAGAGAGTCTCTGGTTTGTCATGTAAGTCAAGGATTTGCAAAATGTGACTAACTTCTTTATTCTTTGATGCTTTACCTAGTTTAATACAATCTTTTAATACCAATCCGTTAAACATAGTTTCCGTCTTCGTCCATACCTTCATCAAAAGTAGAAAAGGCTGAAGATTAATTAAGTCACTAATATAATCAAGCCCCAGTTCTGCATGACACAGATAAGCAGCAGTACTCAAGGGCACGTTGCATTATTCATAGTGGTCAGTTCTTTAAGAGGTTTGATGCCAAGCATGGAGGCACAAATAAATATGGACTCAATAATACTTGAAAAGGTAGCTACTTTAGCCCATCCCATTGGACCCTATCTTAGCATATCATTGATTAAAAGTCCTGGATACAGAAATGATGGTACAGTAAAATGTACTTTATTTACAGTAAAAAGAGGTAAGTTTCTTTTTGCACAATCCATACATCATTGTTGGACTTGGCCCTTCTGGCAGATTCACCCCTGAACTTTTTTGCTTTTATTGGTGACTTGGTGATAGTGGTTTTTGGTTCCTGCCCACTTTCCCTGTGTCCCAGGGTAAAGTGCGTGCGCACTCTGAGTGCATGTGGTGAGATAGGCCTGCCCTCCCATAGGAATGCATGGGGAATGTATGTGTCCCTAGTAGTTCCTGATGCGTGGGGTGTGCAGGCCCGAGTTTGGTATGTGCGGACTCGTGTGATTGAATGCTGCGCGATGATGTGTGCGGCGTGCATGTACCTAGTGTGGAAGTGCCACTTCTAGAAGTGGGCACTTCTGTGTGCAGTGTATCTGGCGTGTGATTGGCAGGAGCTGGCTGGTGAGCCTGGCTCCAGGAGTCTGGTTGGGTCTGCCCCAGTGGTGAGTGTGAGATTAGCATGCTGATGGCTGGGGAGGAGTGCACCTTGGACCTGAATAGGGCAGGGCTTTCCCCACACAATGCTGGCTCCGCCCCCTGTGGTGCGACTGACGACCCTAGCCCTGCCAGTGAATAGAGTGAGGGGCTGAGCACATCAAGGGTGCTCCCCAACCAGCTGCGACTGGTTTTCCCCCTCACCCTGAACCAAGAACAAAGGGTTTTAGTGTATAAAAATGGGGCTGTGTCCCCACAGAAACTGTTCTCTTCCAGGATCCTGAGGGGGGCTGCTGCTGCTGGAGGCCAGGAGGAACCGCCACTTTGGACTGCCTTCCTGCCTGGAGGGCCCAGTGAGCTGGCCCCTGGCCCAGCCTTGCCCCCTGCCCACCTGCCTAAGAACTTTGCTGGACTTTGTGGTTCTTTTGTCCCTAAAGCGCTGGGAGCGCTTTATTTGGGTCCCCAAAGCGCCTGGAAGCGCTTTTATTCGCCCTTAGTGCTCAGGAGCGCTTTATTACTGCCAGCCGGTGCCCACCCGGCATTTGCCCCGTCTTTACCGACCGAGCGGGAGCCACCCCGCTCATTTAATTATTTAATTGGCGGGTGCCCACCCCGCTTTTGTGGTGTGCTTGCGGGTGCCCACCCCGCTTATTTGATTATACTTACGGCGGGTGCCCACCCCGCCATATATCACATCTAACGAGGGAGCCTACCCCTCTGTGGACCGAGTTTGGGATTCACCGCCGCGGCCGGGTTTTCAGGAAGTCAGGCGGGCCGGGGGCGGGCCTCCGGGACAACCGGAACAGGAAGTAGGAGGACGGGAGCCTACCCCGCCTCCCTCCGAAAGCTCGAGCTGGTCTATGCCCTCAAGACCCAGGCGGGAGCCTACCTCGCGCTGGGCCGGTCCGGAAAGAAAACGTGACCCCCGCGACCCAGGCGGGAGCCTACCCCACGCTGGGCAGAACGCCGGAGAAGAAGGAAGGCCCCGGGGAGGATCCTCACGGTGCTGGAGAGTCCCGGTGAGTGGGGGCCGCCTGGGGAAGAACGCACTGCACGAAGGGGGCCTTGTACCTTGCTGAGTCCCCCGAGCGGGACTCCAACGTTTACGGGGGCATTCCTTCTCTGTTACGAGCGGCTCCGGAAGGCAGCGGGCCGCTCCAACGTTGCCTCCCCCCCACAGCTGTTCCGAGCCCACGAGGCTCCACCGAAGGGGGCAGCGATTGTCTTTTGAGCGCGAGGCGCTCCAACGTGGGACTGATTTAAGCACATTATGATTTAGAGCCTGCGAGGCTCAGGGGGCATTAAGTGCTGAATCAGAGCGGCCCCGGAAGGCAGTGGGCCGCTCCAATGAAGGAGCACATTATTATTTAGAGCCTGCGAGGCTCTAGGGGGCATTTGTTTAGAGCCTAGAGAGGCTCCAAGGGCGACAGATTGGTTTCAAAGGGCACAGTGGTGCCCACGCTCCTTGTTCACAGTTGCCCAGCACTTAGTGGGCAACTGCTACGTGTAGGTTGGGCTTTGTGCGCCCTGGTTTGCGCAGCCTGCGCAGGCGCGCCCTGACTCTGCTGGACACAAGGCGTCCTAGCCCCGACAAGGCCAGTTGGCCTAGGGACTGCCACAGGTGGTGGCTTAAGTGAGTTCTTGCGCAATTGTTCCTTTCCTGCACCTCTGAATGTGTTTTTATGCGTCATGTGCCTTGTTTTACACCTCTGAATGTTTTTATGCATCATGTGCTTTCTTTCCCTACACCTCTGAATGTGATGCATCATGTGTAACACGCTATTACCCCTACAGGTATTGTGATACTTAGGTGGTTGTTTTCTCCCTAGTACTGGTGGTGCTAGTGAGGTCCTGATTCCCTGCGCAATATTTTCCTAAGGTTGTTAGGGTTGCGTAGGTGGTACTTACCTGATACCAGTAGTTACTGGTTGTGTGCTACATTTGCTATTTTGTACTACAGTATTATTCCTATGTTCTAAGAGTGCTAATTCCTGACAGTGGTCCCTGTGGCCCTGTCCCCTGTACATATAATCCCTTGTAAATTCTGCCCGTGCCTGTTGGCACATTGTAGAGTGTGTGTTCTTATCTAATGTGTTTTGGTATAATACAAAGGTTATTTTTATATAATACCTTGTGTGGAGTTTCCTTTGTGGTGGGCCTTGGGTGTTGTTGCTGGGTGCGCGCGCAAACGCTTTACACATTGCCTCAGGGATAAGCCTGACTGCTCGTGCCAAGCTACCAAGGGGGTGAGCAGGGGTTATCTTTGGCGTGTAACTCCCCAGCCCTGACTAGAGTGGTGGTTTCTGCCTGGCTTTGGCGCAAGCCCTAGCCAACCAGAAATCCCATTTCTAACAATCATAATATGTGTTTTGCCCTGGCTTGCTGTCCAATCTAAATTTGATATAAAAGTGCAAAATTGGTCCAGAAAATGCTGGTAACCTGATTGAGTGCTGGCAAGGAGGACAGTGTCATTGGCATAGAGCAATGCCGGTACTGGATGCACACTCACACAGAGCAAATCAATATTATGACATATCAGATGTTTTTTTCCAGGCGATTTATGTACAAAGAGAATAAAAAAGGTGCCAGGACACAGCCCTGACGCACCTCTGTATTTAATTTAAGCATCTGTGTAGTTTCTCCATCAGTTCTATATGTCACACTAGCAGTGACCTCTTTGTGAAGTTCTCTGAAAAATCTAACATTTATGTCCTCCACCCCCATATATGTCATAATGTTCCATAGTTTTGGAATGATTCACAGAACTAAGATCCATAAAAGCTAGATACATCCCTTACTATAGGATATCTATTTATTAAGAGATGGAGATTGAAATACTGCTCGATCGTGGCAAGGCCAGTCTGAAATCCAAATTGAAGATCAGAATTGGTTTTGCTATCCCGTGCCCATGATTCTAGATGGCATAAAATAATCTTGCCTATTATCAGAGCAGTAGAAATAATAAGGGATATTGTGTGGAAGCATCTTAGTTCGGCTCTGGAGCCATTCTTAAAAATGGGCACAATGGTCCTGTTTGTCATAGGCTGCCATTTTCAATTTGTTCTCTATGCCTCCTTCTTTGCTAGCAATTTGGTGCAGCCAGGATATGTGTGTTGGGGCCATTTTGTCTTTGTTCTCTATGTCTCCTTGTTTGTTGGTCATGTGATGACCACCATTTTGTAGTGCCAATGCCTGTGGGTGTGTGTTGGCCATTTTGCCTTTATTTTTCATGTCTCCTTGTTCACTGACGATGTGATTGAAGAGCTAACTATCCCCAATTTTTGGAGCGCAGGTGTGTAGCAATTATTTTATTCCACTTTTAAGAGCCATTTTCTATGAACATTGATGGAAGATGCCACTACATTTTTGTTAACGTTTTGCTTTTTCCTGATATATTTATGTGTGCTTGTGGCTGACTGTAATATACGGGTCTTAGGATTGATTCAGTTATTTCATTTGTTCATACCCCCACCTCCCACAGATTTCCCATGGGCCAAGGAAGAACACCAGCATTTATTTAATGTATTTGATTTTTCCTGCTCCTCCACCTTCCATAAGGCCCTGGAGAGATAGTAGGATTTATTAATACATTTTTTCAGTTATTGTAAGCTTGACATGGGGTGCCAGGGGCCCCAGAGGGGCACCAAGGTAGCGTTTTCTGTGTAATGACTACCAAAAGATATTTAATATATGCATGGGTACACTATTGCTAAGCATTTGTGATGAAGGTGATAATGATGATAATGATGATGATTTGTATTGTATTGGCCAGTCTCACAGATTTTCCTTCCTGCTTCTTTTTATGGCCTGCTGGTACACAGGACATCACTTCACACACAATGCTAAGATGGAGAGCAATCTGCAAATTAACAGACAGCAGAACAAAGTCCTCTGTGAAGTGCATATGATTGTGCTAAGTGCTAACACATTAATAAAGTAAAGAAGCTGGCTCAAGGAAGGAGGATCCTGCCAAGCAAGTGGTAAATGTGGAGTAGAAGTCTGTTGCCTGTGCGACCACTTGCATCAAACTCTTCTCATTTGTCCTTAACTGTGATGTACCTGCTGCCCCTTCCTCTGGCATGAAAAAGCTTGGGGCACCATCACTCCTGGATCAATAGCTCCACCACCAAACCAAAGTCCATGGCTCTTTGCGATGTAGTGACTGTAGCCTTGGAGTGTCATGAACTGCAACTAATGCCACCCAGTAATGCCTACTGAGAAAAGTCAGTCTCACTAGAATCAACCTTGCTCATAAACATCAAAGCACTGGAACCAAATAATCAATTCTAAGAATATTGTGTAATGAACATGATTACAGAGCAAGAATGCTGAAAATTATATGGCCATGATTTGTGTCAATGAAGGTGATGCTCTACAGTGCAAGAATACTAAACTTTCTCTGGCACCCCTTTTCAAATAAAACTAGGAATCTTGGTTATGGGGCAATATGCCTGAAAAATACTAATATTCTCTGCTTTTAATTGCAGGACATGAGGGTTAGCTACAGCAAGATCGTGCGAGGAAAAAGACTAGAACAATATCTTGTAAGAACAACATAATGTCATTGATCATTTTGAAAATAAGAATAATATTTGAGGTGGATACACCTGAAACGCATGCTTGATTTTTCTTTGGTGCATTGCCCACCATTCAAAGCCATGTGAGAGACAGCAATGTGGTAGGGCATCTCTTCGAAAAAAACACAAAGGGTAGTAAGTCATCAGAAAGATGCCAGGTAATTAATATGAGACAATGTGATATTTTATCTGTGGAATAACTATCCAAAAGGCATTAACATGCATCGTCGTATCATAGGTTAAAAGACCATGGGGCATAGGTGCTGCGGTGGGCGTTCCGCCCCAACACACATTGATTTTGATGCTGCCTCCTATCTACAAGGGTGGCGAAAAAAGGAGGCATCGCCAAAATTAAGACCAGGGAAAACCTGGTCTTAACATGACGAAATGAAGAAAAATGCTTTATTTATCCATGTTTTTGTTGTTTCTACATGTGCTGCATTGTGCAGAAACTGCTAAATGCCATGAATGATTGTTTATGTGAATGAAGGTGTCTCTTCCTGCACATGACCAATCATTTAAAAAAATTACGAATTGTAACTGCTATGTGTGCTGCACACTGCAGCACACAGAGAAGTTTCAAATCGCCATTTGTGATTTTTATGTGCAGGAAATGACACATTCCTTCACATAAACAATCATTCCCTCAATGCAGGCACCCTTCCACTGTGGTGTAAGGGCACCTGCGTTGGAGCTAGGAAGCTTAATTAGTGCCAGCACTATGCAAAATGCAAATACAGCTCATCCCTGCATTTTCAGAACTGCAGAGCATGGCACTAGCATTTTGTGCTTATTGCCACACTCCACCATTCCCTTGTAAATATGCACCCATGTTTTTGTGAGACTGGGCATTTGTAACACTCTTGTTTAACTCCCATGTGCTTAGTTGGTGTGTGAAAAGAGATTGAGAACTAACCAAGCCAGTACTCTTGAACAACTCCTCATGAATACTTGTCTAGTTATAAGTGAGAAAGTACTGTCGCCAAAGTCTCAAAATCTAAGAAAAACACAGATGTCAAATGCTCACACCTTTTCCCCAGCCAAACACATGTGTGGATCTCATTGCTCTTACACTGCACTTTGATGACTGACTTGCTGAATGGAAAGTTGACAAGAAATAAGCTGTCTCACAAACCTATTTAGACTGGGAAAGAAACAGAGGGTATAGTTACCAATCTCATGCAACACAGGGCAGCAAGCAAAGTTGCTGCACTGCATTGCATGAAATATACAAAGCAGAACTGTTTCAAATTTACAAAGATATGGAGCATTTCTGCTCTCTTCTTGCACTGGTGCATTCTGTGCTATCTCGTATCAATGAAGGCACCCTTGCACCATAACGCAGGGTTACCTGCGTTATGGGCAGGATTGTTTTTATCGCTGGAAGGGACACCGTCCTGTTTTAAAATAGACAGAAACTTATAATTATAGTTCCATACCTATTACCACTTAAATTAAGTGGTGATAGGTAGGAAAAACATATCAAACCTAACACCCATATTTAAAGCCCTATGCTAGAAAACCAGCAAAGAGGCATTTAAACAATATGGCTGCTTTCAATTTTTGCAAAGACAGTCTTTATCCAATCAAATAATGACTTGTAATCGCTACAGACAACAATACTATCTCGAAACTATCATGTTAGTACGCACTAACAGATGTCACTAGTTTTTAAATGCTAGCAACTCTAAAAATGCATACCAATTTTAGTCACAGCCAAAAAAAGAATAATCTGCATACCAAAATCCTCAGTCCAGCCAAATTTCAATGCAATCAGACTGGCAGTTGTTGCACTACTTGAAATAAGAAAGTCTGTGTAAAATGCAGTGGAGTGCAAGTGTGGTTCTTTGCACTCCTTTGACTAAACACAGCCACATTTGCAATCCTTCACCAATGTAACAGGTACAATAAGTCTGCAAAGTTTTGCGAAGATTTGACAAATGGGTGCAAATTTATTAAGAGATATATAAGGAATTTAATTTGGATAATGTCATAAAGTGGAAAATTAAACAGCATATAACATGCAAAAGCAAATACGTTGTAGATATGTAGTAGAGTGTACGTGTATGATGAAATATGTTGGAAGCATCACGTGTGAAGGGAAAAAGAATTTTAGAACATATTCAGGTAACAATCCATAAAGATCGAAGTAATGCCATCGCTAAACATATGGCACAAATCCACAAAAGTAATTGGGAAGAACTACACTATTATGCAATTGAGCAAATACCACCACTGGAAAGAGGAGGCAATCGTGAAAAACTCCTTTGTCAAAAGGAAAAAAGATATATATATTATCACTGAGAAGTCTTGCTCCAAAAGGTCTTAATCAAGATGAAGAACTTTATGTGCATCTGTAAGAACTATAATGTTCTCGCTTTCAAGGGTATAATTGCAGCACAAGAGATGCATGAAGATGATGTAATACCAATGAGTAAAAAAAGGATAAAGGCCAAAAAGGAAAATCAATGCAGCACTTAGAATAAAAAAAGTATAAGAAATTGTGCAATATGGTTGAAGAGAAATCATAGAAAAAATATTAAAAATAACAAACTATGATCCTGCAAATTGAGAGGTGTCGAAATATTTCTCCAAGTATAAACCACTAGAGGGTAATAAATAAAGCTACAAACAATGAAAAGTAGTTTACCATTGGCATGAATTAACAATGTAAAAATATGAAAATATAACAAAAGGAGAGGATAACGTATGTGGAGAAATTGTACGAAAATTAAAGAGAATAGGACAACCCACTGGAGTGTTTGTAATTAAAAACAACGAAAGGAATAACAACATACACCGACCAAGAATATAAAATTGTGAATGACAGGGCTCACCAGGGGGCTCCAAATAATTTTATTAATGAAAAAAGAGAAGTGATGGTTCATGGGACAAATCAGAAAAACGATCCAACATAAGAATTTTAAAGGATGATAAAAAGTGCACATATGAACTAGAAAATGAGCCTGGAATATGATGAATGTTTTTAATCCCTCTAATTTAAATGTGTATTTGCACACTATTTCTTTGCACTTGGGCACTTCGAATTGAATTATTTTGCACAATTGCACATTGCACTCTGTTGTTTCCCTCAGGAACAACAAACTGCATTGACCATAATGCAGTGTGGAATAGGAAGTGAGGTCATTGACTTGGGAAATAAATGTGGTTGGGGTTAAATGATTTGCAACCCGTGATCAAGGTCCAAGGAGTGGAACAAAACATGTTGGGCATTGTAATCTCACAGAGATTAGAGAGAACAGCAGGTTAAAACTTCCATATATGTAAAAAACACAGTCACTGACGCAAAAGCACCAGTAATTACACACTCTCTGGAAGTTCTAATCTGCTCTTCTCTCTATTCTCTGTGATATTACAATGCCCGCCGCGTATATGTATATTACCTACTGGCGATCGCCAGTAGGTAGCTATAGTTAGGACCTTGTTTCTATTAAAAAAGTGTTTCTTCTTTTCCCAATAATTTTGGCGCCGGTTGCCAAATCTTCGCGAAATTTTCAAAACGTTGGTCTCGCTCCGGTCAGCTCCTATCCTGAAAGTTTCGGGGTGATTCGCCAAGTAGGGGCCGAGAAAAAAGGGGGGTCCCAAAACGCGTTTTCTCCATGTTATATCTCATAGGAAACTTTAGACACGACTGCAGCCCGAACTGCTGAATGGAATTACACCAAATTTTGCAAAAAGGTAGCCCTTGGTTCAGAAAGAGAGTTTTTTTCTTAAAATGGTGTGAATCCGTTCAGTAGTTGCTGAGCAATTCAAAAAATAAGAGTCAAAAAATCTATTTCCCATAGGAAACTTTATGCAAGGATACAGCCGAAACTGCTGAACAGATTTACCCCAAATTTGGCAAAACGGTACTGCTTGGCTCAGAAAGCGACCTTTTTAAAAATGGTGTAAATCCGTTCAGTAGTTGCTGAGAAAATAAAAAATATACGTTTTGATATTTAGAGGCAGGGAGGATCCACACACCCTCCCGATCACGAGCTGCATTCTAATTGGCTGTCAACACTTCAAACCAGGAAGTTTGGGCAGCCATCTTGTGCCTTGGTAGAACTGAGGCACAAGAAATCAGTAAAACAAACGCAAAAAAAAGAAAAGGGGACAGGGTAGAAACACCCTGACCCCCTAGGGCTGCTTAGGGGGTCCCACAAGGATCCCCAGGGCCCAAAAAAGCATTAAAAAAATAAAATAAACACGGGATGCGTGGCGGATCCGCGGATACCGCCGCAAAAATAAAAAAAATGAGCCCGCGCTTCATTATTAATTAGCCCCCGGGTGGGCCAAGTCCCAGGGACATCTCAAAAATATATGTGCGGGGGCCCAGGGGACCCCCGTAGCCCCGGGGACTGCCACCCCCGGGGATTTCTAAAAATATTTGCGGGGGGCACTCAGCCCCCCCCACAGCCCTGGGGACCGCCAACCCCCTGGGGTTTGTTTTTTAAATGGGTGGGGGCCTCCAATGTTTTTTTTTAAAACTAACCTGTGTGGGGGGCTCGAGCCCCCCAGGGACCGCCACCTCCCCGGGGCACTAAGTATGCAAATTGGGGGGGTTATGGACCACCACCTCACTTGGGCTTTGCTAATGTTGGGAGGGGGCCGCGCGGCCCCCCTCCTGGAGCCAGTGATGGCCCTGGGGACTGCCACCCCCCAGGGCCGGCTCCTGCAGTGTCCCGGGTGCCCCTTGTAAGTTGGGGAATTAATTCCCCTTGAATACTAGGGTCCCTGGGGGACAACTAGCCCACCAGGTACCTCCAGTATGCGCCAGGGAGCTGCGTTGCAGAGAGGTGTTCAGAGGCCATGCCCCTTTTGCACCTTTCTGCAACATAGCTCTGTGGCGCTTACTGGAGGTACCTCGTGGGATAGTTGGACTCCAGGGACTCTCAGGATTCAAGGGGTCTTTATCCCCCAACTCAAAACGTGCCACTGGGTGCGTTTGCGCAGTGGTGAAGTGAGGGGGCGGGGCCTGAGGTGACATGTGTGCAAGCACACCCTGTGGCACGTTTTAAGTTGGGGAATTAATTCCCCTTCAATCCTGAGGGCCCCTGGGGGCCAACTAGACCACCAGGTGCTTCCAGTAAGTGCCACTGCGCTGCATTGCAGAGAGGTGGTCCAGGCCCCTTTTTACACCTCTCTGCAACACAGCTCTGTGACGCTTACTGGAGATACCTGGTGGGCTAGTTGGCCCCCAGGGACCCTCAGGATTCAAGAAGGACTTTATCCCACAACTTAAAATGGAAACAGGGCGTGTTTGCACACATGTAACCTCAGTCCCCCCTCCCTTCAATAGTGTGCAAACGTGCCCCTTGGCACATTTTAAGAGGTAGTTTTAATCCCCCTGCCCCATTATGTATTAGGGACTTACAGAGGAGGTCATGCTAATCACAGGGTACCCCAACGCATAGTGTTTCCTAGTGTATGTAGGTGTTTTCACTGTATTATAAGTGTCTTTTAGCATAGCACTGGCTCTAGGCCTGGTTAGTCAGAGTCAGTTACCACCAGTACCCGTTTGAAAAAGTTATGGGCACCAGAGGACTTAATGCTCCTCTGTTGGTTCTTTCTGCACATCTATTCTTCATCCTGCACTTTTCTTCATCTTTGTTGACTTCTGTTGCTTCTTTGTGCATTTCCTTTTTTTTTCCTGTGCATTGTTTCTTCTTTCATCACATGTCCCTACCTCTGTAGGCATAGTTAGAAACTAATATTTAAAAAACCTTTGAAATTCACTGAAAAAACCATAGGTCTCAGGCACCTTTTAGTTAGAATTTAGTCAATAACTACATACCCACTCACTGATTCTTAGGTCTACACACACATCCACTCACTCACCCGTACAGTCACTCATACTTACGGTCACTCAGTACAGGACTATCATATATACTGATACACCTATATAGACACTCACACACTGCCACTCATCCATAGAGGTACTCACACACCTAGTCAGTCATGCAAATAATAAATCACACTCCCATTTACTCACCTATACAGTTATGCACACACCAGCTCACTTACTCATTCAAATACAAGCACACATTCATCCATACAGTTACTCTCATAATCACACACTCTCACTTATAGCCATACTGCCTTTCACATATGTAGTTACTTATACATGTTCCACTGAGATATACATTCACTCACTAACACACCCATACACACACTCACCCACCCATATAGTCCATCATAGATGCACTCTTCAAACCATGCACTCAGTGAATCATCCACTCACACATCTATGCGCAGAGTCACACACACCCCACCCACACAAACACTCAGGCACTCATACAGATACTCAGACAACCAATCAATAACTCATATAGACACTCATGTAGCTATTCACAAACCCATGCAGCCGCTTACACTCCAACAGACAGACGGATACAGACATTCACACAGTTTAGTCACTAACCCATATCAGTAAGATACGTTTAATCACTCACTTATAGAGTCAGTCACGCACCTACTAAATCATCCATTCAGACACTTATACACCCACTCATTCTTCAATATGCCTTTCCCTATATATATTAAACATATTTAAATCACTCTGCAAACGCACCTCTTGGCGCAATGCTTGTGGGGAAATGAGGTCCCCTTGTGTCCTGAGGACTTCATTACACAAGTGGACTTCATCCCCCGAGTAGCAGTGCTCCAGGAGGTGCTTTGCAGCGTGGTGTAAAAAGGGGGCATGGCCCCAGACCACTCTCAGCAATCCAGCTGTGTGGGGCTTACTGGAGGTACCTGGTGGGCTAGTTGGCTCCCAGGGACCCTCAGGAGGCAAGGGGACTTCATCCACCAACCAAGAGCGCACCAGGAGGCGTGTTTGCAGAGTGGTGGTGAAAGGGGGCGTGGCCTGTGTCCACCTATCAGCAATCCCACTATCTGAGACATACTGGAGGTAGCAGGTAGGCTAGTTGGCCCCTAAGGACACCCAGCAGCGAAGAGGACTTTAATCCCCATCTAAGAGCGCGCTAGGTAGTGTTTTTGCAGAGTGGTGGGGAAAGGGGGCGGGGCCTGCTATGACAACTTAGCAATTCTGCTGTGTGGGATTTACTGGAGGTAATAGGAGGGGTAGTTGGACCGCAAGGACATCCTTGGGGGCCAACTACCTCTCCCATTACCTAAACTAAGTCCCACACAGTGGGATTGCTCAGAGGTCTTTAGAGGCCACGCCATTACTTTCTCCACCACTCTGCAAACACACCTCCTGGCGGAGTACTGGTTGGGGGATAAAGTCCACTTTACTCCTAAGGGACTTTGGGGGCCAAGGAGCCCTCATGGTACCTCCTGTAAGTCCTACGCAGCGGAATTCCTGAAGGTTGGTTGGAGGCCCAGCCTCCTCTCTGCACTACTCTGCGAATGCGACTACTAGTTAAAGAAGCATTTGTAATGTAATAAGTCTCGCATTTACGAGAGTTAGAGCTATTGGCATTGTAAATGCACAAGATTTTTACTAATGGTTTTTTGGTGTAGAGTGGATGTACGTTGAGTGGAATATGTGGTATGTTGTGCAGTGAATAGAAATTATCTGGTATTTAGTGTATAGGAATTATGTGGAGTGGGATTATGGGTTTTGGAGAGTAATTATGTTGTATTGTAGTCTGTGTTGTGGAGTGGTAACCTCAGGTTTAGTCTTCCTCATTTCCATAGAAGCTAAACTATAAACTCAATGAGACACAAAAAAAGAGGGAACCACTGAGAAGTACTTCTGGACCTAGTCGGAGGTATGAGCAGAGCCACTGGAATTATGTGACTGTTCGGCTGCACCAATTTTCACATAATTAAACATTTTACGCATTTGCCAAACATCCATCATCTGCTGCCTAATCTGCAGATTTGAATTTAAAAAGCCTTGTTTCTAGTTCAAACGGCTCAAATGATCCCAAAAATGTGGCGTCACGTGTTACAGTGTGGCGGTGGCCCTTTGCAAAGCTGGAAAGGTCATGTTATGTTATGTTATGTTAAAATGATTTCTAAAGCGCTCTGTTACCCGGTGGTGTCCTGGCGATGTGCATTACCCACCTGAGATTAGCCAATGATTATGCTAAAAGAAAAGATTATATAAAAAGCCAAGTTTTTAATTGTTTCCTAAAAGGAAGGAGCTCAGTGATGTTTCTAAGCTGGAGAGGCAAACCATTCCATGCCTTAGCAGCACAATGGCAAAAACTCCTACCTCCCCAATTAGCTTTGTTAAAGCGGGAAGGAGTAACTAGTTTAGCCTGAGCCGTACGAAGATCTCTTCCGGGCACATACCACTGAAAGGCATGTTTCAGAAAGTCAGGACCAGCTTGACTGAGTGCCTTAAAAACAATACACAGTGCCTTGAACTGAACTCATTGTTTAACGGGCAGCCAGTGAAGTGTCCTGAGGCCCATCCTTACAGAGACAAATCTAGGTGTCCCTGTAATCAGCCTGGCTGCAGTATTCTGCACGATCTGGAGTCTCACCAAATATCTCTCCTGGATGTTAATAAAGAGACTGTTACAGTAGTCCAGTCGCGACAGAATGAGCGCTGTGACTACTGTCTTCAGGCTATCTTCAGGGAGAAGAAGTTACATTTTCCTGAGGGTTCGAAGAATGAAAAAGCAAGAGGAAGCAACCCTACTAATATGGTCACTAAAGGAGAGTTCTGAGTCAAAAATTACTCCCAAATTCTCAGCCCGAGCCACCGGTGCTGGGAGTGAGCCCATTGTTGCTGGCCACCAATCTGGGGTCCAGAGGTTAGCAGTATTCCCAAAGATAATTACCTCTGTTTTGTCTGCATTAAGCTTCAAACAATTTGAAGCCATCCAGGCTGAGATCTCCTGCATACAGTTGTTGCATCTGGACCCAATCTCAGCCTCAGATCCTTTTTTAATGGACAGCACAATTTGTGTGTAGTCCGCATATGTCGTCAGCTGGAATCCAAATGATCTGATAAGGACGGCCAGCGGTGCCACATACACATTAAACAATGTGGGGCTAAGCGAAGAGCCCTGCGGAATACCACAGGGAAGAGAAAAAGGTCTGGATCTATCTCTGCCAAGATCTACTGTCTGGGTTCTGTTAGTCAAGAATGACTTGAGAAGATCCCAAGCCTTGCCTGTGATCCCGGCTGCTGATAAACGGTCCATCAAAACAACATGATGGACCGCATCGCATGCGGCAGAAAGATCCAATAAAATGAGTATAGCGGCACCTCCTTGGTCCAAGGTCTTTCTGATCTCCTCAGTGGATTTAATCAATGCCAACTCAGTGCTGTGTTCAGCACGAAAACCGATCTGTGTGTTGTCAAGCAATGAGTTGGTTTGAAGGAAGGAACTGAGTTGACCATTAATGGCCTTCTCGATCATTTTCCCAGGAAAAGGGAGCCGGAAGATGGGCCTATAGTTACATGGCTCAAGTGGGTCTAGGTTGGGCTTCTTTAGAAGGGGAAGGATGGAAGCAATTTTCCAGGCGCTTGGAAAATAGCCTTTATCACAAATCGATGCAAACAGTGGGGTAAGGACCTCCACAATCACTTCCGGAACCTGCTTCAAAGTAGAAACTGGACAGGGGTCCAAAGGGGAGCCTGATCGAATATCAAGTAAAAGTTTAAAAACATCAGATGAATTCAGAGATATAAAATGATCTAATATTGGAGTGTGCTTGTTACCATCGCGAGGTTGTATTAAAGCAGCCTTTCTAGCATCAGTGAGAGTGAGGGAGAAGGATAAAAAGATCTTTTCTACCTTTTGTAGGAAAAAAGCGTCCAGAGTCTCACAGAGGTCTGGACTACTTTCGATTTTAGGGCTATCAGGAGTAGTGAGTCTAGAAATTGTGCTACTTATTGCTAGATGTGGGTGTTAAATTGGTACTAATGTTGCACAAACCTCTCTTCTTTCTGTGCCTCTCTTGCCTCTTTCTGCATTTATCTTGCTACTTTCTGCACCTTTCTTCCTCTTTCTGCACCACACTGTATTCTTTCTGCACTTCACTTGCCTCTTTTTGCACTTCTCTTGCCACTTTCTGCACCTCACTTGCCTCTTTCAGCACCTCTGTTGCTTTTTTCTGCAGATCTATTGCAATAATAATAATAATAATAATAATAGTACTTTATTGTGTGATTACTTAAACCCATTACAATTTTTTTCATTTTTAACCCCTTCAGCGCGGTGCGGATTACCGCGCTGTGCTGAAGGGTTCTTGCGCGGGCCGTGCCGTGACGGAGTGGTTCCGTCACCCGCACAGCGCGACCGACGCGCGTGACGGAACCACTCCGTCACGCGCATCGAAGGGGTTAAAGGACATAGAGTGCTTATAATAAAAAAACACAGAGCTTTAAAAGATTCAGATTAATAGTAAGACAATCTAAAATATGGAAATAGCTAAAGTATCCTGATGATAATTAATTGCCTATGACTATCAGAGACTGAAGTATCAGATCAGTCGAAGCGTCGCTATTTTTTAATCTAGAGAGGGACAACTAAACATACATTTACAAAAAGACATATAAGGAGGAGTAAACAGTTAATATTAGGCAAAAAACAATGGTCCAATAGACTGTTCTGGGCAATCAGAAATTCGTGGATTAAGCCTTAGGTGACGCAGCGGCACGTCCAGGTTGAAGGAGATTTGCGGCCCTGTTTTTGCCCAACAATTTGGCCGCTCTGTCAACAAATCTAGTGAAACGAATGTGTCAGCTTCGTATTGTCTGAGTTCAGGGCAGCAATAATGGCTTATCAACAGGTTCAAACTCTGAGTTTATTCCATCCGTCCCACAGTGAGGACCTTCTGTTGATCAGCAGAGCGGGACAAGCGCAGGCTATATGCTCCATTACTTCTGAGCGATAGCCACATTTCCAGCATTTGATGCTAGTACTGGTGCGGCGCCATTAGGGCGAATTATTTAAAAAAGGCTATTCTCCCATCCTCAGGGCCATAAACTTTAGCTGCCATAAAAGTGCAAATGTGCTTGATAAATACGATGATTCGACCCCCGATTTAACATCGGAGATTACCGCCCAGGCGTGTTTCATTCTGGACAATGTTGCCCTGTTGGAGTGAAAGGACCACAGCCGGACACTTGATTTGATGACTGCCTTTAGCGCCCGCTGAGATGGGTTTGTTCCCCAATATTCCTTGACTCAGAGTAGTTGCAGGGAATTGTCCAGATGATGCTGATGTTAATGGCTGAAGTTGCTGGTCGAAATTTCGTTCCAAAGTCTGGCCTCCAGGCTGCGCTCCCGGGCATTACGCATTTTGTTGCAGAGCTTTATGAACGCACCTGCCTCGACGCCGTGATAGTCCAGTAAGCCAAATTCTAGTCTAACTTGGGCTGGAGATGCGGATCTTGGCAGGCGAAAGGCTCATTTAAAGATTTTGGTGGTTAGTTTATTTAATAAAATACTTATTGCGCCCTTCATGATCTCATGCTCATATGACAAGGAGTTGGTAATCTTTGCCTTCATTACCTTTAGCATTGGGGTTAGACTAGGGCCGAGTAGTCATTTCGAGAGTTTTGCAGAGGCAGCCTCAAGTGACAGAGCTTTGGGCCTTATTGCCTCTTTCTGCTTTACAAAAGAGCCTCTGGTGTCAAGATGAATTCCCAAGTATTTGCTGTGGAATACTGATTTGATCTTTTTGTTATTGAAGACCAACCCTCCGTTCTGCCGCTTTTGCTTCCCAAAAGAAATGGTTTGTGTTTTCAACAAGTTCAGCTCAAGGCAGTTTTTTTGTTGAATTGGGGAGCCGCTGAGCGAGTAGCCTCTGTAGGACTACCTTTGTGTGACTTAATAACACAAGGTCATTGGCATACAACAAATTACTAATGCCGGTTCTGTCTATTTGGGGGGGCTGGCTGTTAACACTGTCAAGTGTGGGGGATAAATCCGAAATGAACAGATTAAAAAGAAGTGAAGCCAACACGCAGCCTTGTTTGTCACCGCTTTTGGTCTTAATCTTCCTTGAAACATGGGAGCCTTCTCCCAACTTTACTGTATTCTGATCCAAGTTTCCTAGTGGAGTTGAATTATGGCATTTAAAAGAGCCTAGGGTATGCCCAAGAGCTCTAGTTTTTGCCATAATCGATCCTGGGGCACTCGGTCAAAAGCCACTTTGAAATCGACGAAGCAGCAGTGGAGTCGGTTACGTTGAACTGCCGCTTTCTCAATCAAGAAAGATAGGGTGAGCAAATTGCTTGTCGTTCCGGAGTTAGCCACAAAACCGGTCTGGTTGAAAGAGAGATGCTTTGTTGTTTCTGCCTAGTTCTTCCAATTAATGTTGGCGTAATATTTAGATTAGATGCCCAGGAGGGCTATCATGCTATAATTTTTAGGATCGTTTCTCTTCCCACTTTTATAGATTGGATGGATGATAGCCCTTTTCCAGGAATCCGGGATGGTATGGTGTAGCCTGCAATGGGGAAAGAAGGAGGCCAGACATTCTGACCACAGGTCCACGTCCGATTTGAACAGGGCCTGGGGCTCCTTCTGCCCTAGCTTTCCGAATTGAGCGTGAATTGTTGCTTTTTAGCGCTTCTAATGTCGTTGGAGTCTCCATCGTTGGGTCGTTACACTTCTCCTGTCCCTCACTTGTTGTTTCTGCCATGACATGATTAACTGAAATGGTGGGTCCGAATAGGCCTGGGCGTTTGGCTTCAGGGGGTGATGGCTCGGGGTCGACTGATGAAGAGAGGTTGGAGTAGTTATCCCTGTTTTTATGGTTGTTAAAATGAGCTGATAAGAACTGGGTCCATTATTCCTTGCAAGCCACTGTTCACAAGAGACCAGAATACCTTTGCATTGGAGTTCTTGCTTGCGTGGACTAATTTCAGCCAGAACTGCAGACACTGCTTGTTTATCACTGTATATGGATGACTTGAAAGCTTTTTGTACTTGCTTATAGTTAATTAATAGGATTTTGCTTCCTAGACTTTTTCTAGCCAGGCGAAGGGCCAGATTCCTTTGAACTTTTAACTTTTTTGTCGCTGGTGTAATGCGAAATTGCATTGTGTGTTGCCAGGAGCCGCTCTTGGATGGAAATTCGTTGAGTAATTGATTTGCCAAGGCTACCCAGCCGCAAATGACAGGAAGATCCTTATCACTCAATGTGTGTAGAAGGGCTCTGCATTTTTGAATAATAGGGAAGGCAGCACTGACCGACCATTTCATTCTTCTTAAGTTCTCTGTATGGCAACCTGAGATCATGTGAGCAAGTTCCTAAAGGCATGAGATGTTGGACGAGAGAGTTATTATTTGGGGTCGATGGTCACTCTCCCCTTGCGAAGCGATGTAGTAGCTCTCGATCAGGGGGAGCATTTCACTGTTGCCTAATGTGAAGTCCAAAT
Source organism: Triturus cristatus (assembly GCF_964204655.1). Taxonomy (NCBI): domain Eukaryota; kingdom Metazoa; phylum Chordata; class Amphibia; order Caudata; family Salamandridae; genus Triturus; species Triturus cristatus. The sequence goes on from NC_140589.1 coordinate 1,513,251,454, forward strand.
GTGAATGGGTTTGACCTTCAGTTCTTTTCCAACCGGGGGGGGGTGTCTGTAGGATAGCGCCCGTTCAGTACAGTATACCTCACTCTGCTAAGCTGAATGGCTGTATATTCGCCAAGTTTCAAGGGCCTGTGCCCTGCTGGTATTGATTGTAGGGCAAGGTGCAGGGTAACTGCTAGAGAGTAACCGTGGGCATAGTGCTCCGCTCCGCACGCGGAGTGCGCGTAGTGTTGCCTACTTCACTGTCCACGGAGTAGGCGTAGTAGGCAGGCTACACACACGCCATGGCGGAGTTGCCCACCACCCGCCTCCCTCCTGCCCTCTTTTAAATGCCCTTACAATCTTTAAAAGCGTTTTAAAAGGAATTAAAATGACTTACCTGAGCTGCGGCATCCCAGGGCTCCCTCTTCCTGCTTTATCTCCTACTTCTTCCTCACAAATGCGCAAGTTTCTTGTAGAAGTATTATATTGTGTTTTTTTCCAATCCAATCCAATCCAATCATCTTTATTCGGATATAATATATATCCATTGTGTTTTTTTATAAAGCCAAGAGTGTCTACAGATTGATATTTCATTACAAATCCATTAATATTCCAGGAGCATATAGTTAATCCGTGGTCGACGGTGTTTCAATCTTTCCGACTCCGGGATAGCGCTGCTGGGAACCATGACTAGTCTGGTCTTTAGGTGACTTTCTGGTTGATTTTTTGTTCAAGGATAGCTGCTGGTGAACGGCTTCTGGCTGACTTTAGTACAGAGAAGGGAGCCGGACTTGTGCTAGAGTCGTTGGCCTGTGTGTTTTCTTATATTGATGGATAACGGGGGACGCGTGGTATAGTTATTATTATACCCAGTTTTTAAATTGGTCGGCTATTGATTGAACAAATTCCCGGATAACTGAGGACGCTAATGTAATTTGGGTTGATTCTCCCACTTTGTATTTGTCTTTTGATTCCAGGATGCTTAGGTACGGGGATGATTTAAAGCGTCTGAGAATGTTCCCATGATTTAGAATGTCATGTGGGCCTCTGGAGACGCATTCAGGAGTTAACAGCAGTTTTGTCTTGTAGCTATTAGTTGCTGGGTGATTCACTACATCTTCTGTTGGAGACTCGGTTGGCCTAGAGATAACTTCTGGTGCCACCTGGGAAATTCATATGGCAGGCAAAAGGGAAGTCTGTTCACTCAAGTGGTTAGGTGATAATGGAATGGGGAGTGTTTTACACATGACCACCAGAGATTGTTGACTAGATGGGGTTGGCGGGTGTGGACCATCGGGCGCTTTGGCTGCATGCTGCAAGTCTGATCTATTGATCCCCACTTGGTGTAGCAAAGGGGCACTGATTGCAAGGGATGATTTTTGAGGGTTCACGGTCATGGCCGGCACATTGCCAGTTGGAGGCTCCTCTGTGGTTTGCAATTGGTTAAGACCAAAGGTAAATTGAGTGGATGAATGCTGGGGGAATCTTGAGACTTGGGACGACTCTGCTATTAGTAACCTGTTCAAGTTTGAAGATTCTTTTTGAGGCGTTGAGGGGTACGCTGCTGATAGCGAGCCAAAGTTGTTTTTTGGCGATGCGGGCAGGTCCCGTGATGTCGCTGGTTTATTCTTTAAAAAATAACTGCTGGTGGTGTTTTTTTAGTCCGCTATGAGCCTATTCTGGCTTTTCCACAATCTTTTTTTTTCCCGTTTCAACAGCCGATGTGTAACATGATGGTGAGGTTGTCCTTCGGAGGGTGCGTTGGAATCTGCTGGTACCTTCATTCGTGGGCAAGGGGCTCCAGATTGCGCAGTCGCGGGAACTGGCATCTTGGCCTCATCCAGACGCACTACCTGGAATGAAGTTACGGGGGGCCCAATGATGGGAACTTCTTAGGTTTTTTATAATACTGATGAATGAAATTGAGGTAGTGAGGATAAGGAGTCTATGATGGGAGAACAGCAGCATACTGAATAAACAAGTTGGGCTAGAGATTGGGCTTTTGTTATCCATAAATTCTGCGCCTCCAGTTTTTTTTCAATCCCGGCAGTGTACACCACAAGGGTGTTTATGAGGTCCACCTGTAGGTCCATTTTATCTGAATGGTAGGACAGTGCTGACACAGTGGTTTGCAGGGTTTGAAGTAATTGAGACCAAAGGTCATTTAAATTGGGCAGTTGTAGGAGAGTAGGATCTGCTTTACATGTTTCCCCCCACTTTTTGTTGGTGTTTCACTGTTTTTCGACTTTAGTCTAGCTGGGACCCTGCTATTCAGGGCCCAAGCCTAGCTGCTTCCTCTCTAAAATGATTCCATGTACTTTAGGTACAGTTCAGATTGGATCTGAGATGCCCTTATAAGTCCCTAGTATATGGTATACTATGTACCCAGGGCATAGGTACCCCAGAGGCCCACCAGGGGCTGCAGCATGTATTATGCCACCCCTGGAAAGCCACCCAAAATGACAACACATGTGTGCTACTGCAACCTGGGTAAGGTGGTGCATGCACCCCTTACTTAGATATAGGTTCACTATATCTCACCATATATTGCACATACAAACCTATCAGTCACCCCTATGGCACGCCTTATCAATCCTGAAGGCAGGATGCTTGGTTATATGTGAGGGGGTGCCCAGGCATGTGCTGAGCCCCTCTGCAGCCTTCGGAATCTCTTCTCCGGGGTTGTCAGTAGTGCAGCCTGACCATATACTCTTCAGTGCATTATAACCAAACGGTAAATGCTAACTTTGGACTGGTTGCACGGAAACATGTTGTGTTTGGTGTCAAACACCTTGGAATCATACCCCACACCAGTAACTGGTGTGGGAGTATGATCCCACCCTTCTAGAGGGAGAGACATGACAGCACTGGTATACCCTGTGGAAACTTAATAGAGCCCTGGCATCACAAAATGGAGGCTGCAGCCACAGACACAGGTCTGGCCTCCTGCTGCTGACCGACACTCCAGCAGGGGAGGCCTGGACAATAGGTTTCCTGTCATAGGGAGGTGTAACTACCTCCCAGACACGCTTACTTGTATTGGGGCTGGGTGGGAGCACTCTCAGAGTGCTTTGAAGTCCTGCCCTGGGGGCACATTTGGTGTCTCTGTGCATAGTCCAGCTCAATCCAGTTCAGGGGCTTCCAGCCCCTGCTCTGGTGCGAAACTGGATACAGGAAATGGGTGTAGCCACCCCTCTTTCCAAACCCTCCCATAGGTGGGTCCCCAGAGTATGTCCAACCCCCTACCTTAGTATAAATATGGGACCCCAGTCCTTAGGACTTTAGATTACCCTGGACGAAACTCTGAAGCTGAATCCTGGACCTCCGATGCTCTGCTAAAGACCAGAGGTCTGAAGAAATCTCCCTTGGGGTCAAGGAGTGACTCCCCTTCTTGGCAGGCACCAACGAAGCAATTTGCTGGTCTGCATTTCCGAAGCGCCCGCCGGACTCCGAAGTATTTGCAGCCTAGAAAGAGGATTTCCAGACATCTCAGAGGCTGACCCGAGTCCCCAGCAAAGCTGAGACCCGCAGCCCTCGTAAGTAGCATGGAACCGGAACTCCTGGTTACCGTGCATTTTGGCAAGTGCATTGACTTCTCAACGTCTCGTGAAATCGTGCTTAGGCTAACTTGTAGCCCCCACCTCGAGCACTGAATCCACCGAAGATTGTCGGCCTGGTCATTCCGAGCGACCCGTGGGCCACCATTTTGTGTTTTGCCTTGAGGTCCCTTTGCGATCCCTGGTCCGTTGACTGGTGGGTCCCTGAGGGGGTAACTTTGCATTTCCTTGGGCTTTCCTGGTTGCTCCAGACGTGCCCTGACTCCCAACCAAGTGGTGAGTCCCACAGACCTTGCTGGTCTGCACCGAAGTATCTTTCTCGTTTCTGCGTGGGTTGCTGTTGCCAAGGCCTGTTGTGTCCAATCCGGGCACGGACACTGCAGCACTCGACATCCTTTGTGGGACAGCTCGAATCCAGCTCCTGGTCATCCTCGACATCTCCTGGTCCTCGTGGCTAAAGAGTCAAGCTTCACCTTTTTCACCTGAAATCCCCTGATATCGGTGGGCATCTGTCCATCGCCTTCCTGGTCGCTGGCTAGTGACCCAGAATCTGTCCCCTCTGCTTTCAGGTTCTTCTCATCTTCAATCCAGGCTTGGACACTTCGCATCTTAACGGCAGCAGCATTTCTTCGCCAACTTCCATTGAAATCGACGACGTGACCAGACACCAAAAGACACCTATGCACCCGGCTTCCCTGGGCGAGGTAACACAAGTACTCCAGTGCTCCCGCGGGTGCTAGCCCTAGAACTTCCTAAGTCCAAAAGGGTTTGGTCCTGACTCATTTCTAAGTGTCCCTAATCTTTAAAAATCTAACTGCAACTTTCCCCATAGAAGCTAACGGGACATCGCGGCTGTATTCACACACTGAACACGGCCCCCGTGGGTTCCCTGTGTCACTACCTCGAGTGGTTCCTTGGGGTCCCAGCGATTCTACAGGCTCTAGGCCTTGTGTCTAGTTAAGTCGTGGTTCTTATACCACTATTTTAGTGTATGGTTTGGCTCACCCCTAGGGCCTGATGTGTATTGTGCTATTTTACTGTGATTATTGAAACTTATGTGTTTTGACCTCTAGTTTCATAAAGAGACTAGGAGGGTGTGTTTAGTAATAAATACATATATTTTATATATATACCTGGTGTGGATATCTTTCATTTAGTGCCTCAAGAGATTATAGACTGGTAAAACAAGCTGCTTTACATTCCTCCAAGACTTAGCCTGAAGGCTGCTCTCCATAGCTATCACTAGGATAGCTTTCAATAAAGGTTGTCTTTAACCTATAACTAATAAGGTGTTGTTTGGACTGATAGAAGGTGCCCACTATAACTAGTGGACAGCATATATCAGGCCAACTTCTCACATTGGTGTGCAGCGTGTGAGATTCCAGCTTGCTATTGTTTTACCAGATAATCTCAATTGAGGAACTAACTGAAAACCATTAAAGGTACCCTACTGAACTTAGAGTTGTGTGTTAAGGGATAGCACACCCTTTCTACAACTCAAGAGAGTTTCATAGGCCACACTAGAGTAGGTAGTGCAATACACCACACCACACTAGTAATGTCTTCAAGGCAGTAGGTCCTTGCCAGAAGCCAATGGGCTTCAAGATTTCCAGTATGATAGACTCCCATTCATGGAACTGAGAGCATTATGTACAACTAGGAAACTGAAGGCAGGCAAAAGTCCAACCACCCAGCATCTCATAGAGGTACTCAGGCTGGATGACCTTAGCAGATCTTTAGGATCTGAAGGGATAGGCAGAGTGGGTGGGACAGCACCTGAGGAAAGGCTTTGGGGTGTAAATCCCCATGACCTGACCTCTGAGGCTGGTCAGGCAGATAACAATGATCTGGACCTGGATAATCCAATTCCCCTAGACAGCGATGGAGAGGACCACAATGGACCCCTCTTTGTCCCTCCTGTGAGAGTTGGTGGTGGGCTTAGAAGGTCAAGATCTCCCTCTGTGGAGTCTAATCATTCTGGTTCATCTATAGGGACCTCAATCTCCTCTCATAGGAGGGAAACCTCTTAGGAGAGAAGGGAGAGACTGCTTAAGTATGAGGAGGCTCAGCTTGAAATCAGAAGAAAACAGGTAGTCCTAGATAGGGAGGCCCTAGAGCTCTACAGAGCTAGAAAAACGGTGGGAGTAGAGTCCCATGGTGGCAGCAACATCCCTAGAGATAGGGAAAGGTCTTATGGCCATAGAAACCTGAATAAGATTGTCCCTTCATACCAGAGTGGTGATGACATCCACAAATGGATAACTACACTGGAAAGGGCCTATAAAGTACAAGGGGTCCCCCAGGATCAGTGGGCAGCAATCTTATGGCTCTCCTTTGCAGACAAAGGTAGCGAGAAACTCCTCACTGTTAGAGAGGAGGAGTCAGATGATTACAACAGTCTGAAGAGTGCCTTAATTGATGGGTTTGGCCTAACCACTGTGCAATACAGGTTAAAGTCCAGCGATACCCAAAAGGCACAGACTCAGGACTGGGTAGACTTTGTAGATTGTGCTACTAAGGCTCTGGAAGGTTGGTTACTTGGCAGTAAAGTGCATGACTTTCAAGGATTGTACAATTTGATTATGAGGGAGCAGATCCTTAATAATTGACAGAATCAGCTGTTGCACCAGTACCTTGTAGACTCAGATCTGACCTCTCCCTAAGAATTGGGAAAGAAGGCAGACAAGTGGGTCAGAACCAGGTGAGGCAGAAGGTGCAGAATCACGGTGGTGAACCCAAGAAGCAAGATCCTAAAACATCTGACAAGGGTGGGGAGAAGGGTAAAGACCAGAAGTCTTCACAAGGCCCGCAAAAATCTTCTTCAGGTGGGGATTCACAGTCTAACAAGGGGAAAGGCCAAAATAAACCAGGGTGTAAAATTTGTAAACAGAAAACTCACTGGACCAGTGATTGCACCAAGTCCAAAGAATCTACTCCAGCCACCATTGCCCCTAAGGCAACTGTTCCCCCTAGTACAGCTACAATTGGTGGTGGTAATGTTCAGAATAAGGGTGTAGTAGGGTTGACCCTGGGTTCTGACATGGACTCTGGCCTAGTCAGAGTTCCAACTCGGGCTGTGTTAGTCTGTGATGGGGGCATGGATATGTCCCCCTTTGTGAGTCCCAGTAATCTGGGCAAATACAGACAACAGCCTTTAATAAATGGAATAGAGTCTTTGATATTCAGGGACACAGGAGCAAGTGTCACAATGGTGCCAAAAGATCTTGTGGATCCTAGGCAGATTATACTTGGTGAAATGTACCAAGTGACCAATGCGAGCAATGTCAGAACAGACCATTCTCTGGCAGTTGTTAACTTCTCCTGGGGAGGGGTAACGGGCCTTAAGAATGTTGTGGTAAGTGCAGACCTACCAGTACAGTGTTTGCTTGGCAATGATCTAGAAACTTTATCATGGGCTGAAGTGGAGCTCAGGACACATGCAGAAATGTTAGGGATCCCTGCTCATGTCTTTGCTGTAACTAGGTCACGGGCCAAAATGACTAAAGCTGGACAGGCCCTGGATTCTGGAATAATGGACCCGGTGCCTCCCAAGAGGAGGAGCAGTAGGGTTAAGGCAGTGCCTTCCCAACTGACTCAGAATGTAGATCAGTCTCCTCAAGGTGATGATCTTGAGCCTGAAGAAGGAACTGTCCCAGAGGAGCTTGAACCTGACCAGGTTGAGTTCTTGTGGACAAGAGGCCCTTCCAGGTCTGATCTGAGCCAGGAGCAGAAAACCTGCCCCTCTCTTGAACCCCTCAGAAAGCAAGCTGCTGATGATGCTGCTGAGAATGCAAGTGGCACCCATAAAGTTTATTGGGATGATGGACTCCTTTATTCAGAGTGTAGAGGCCCCAAGCCTGGTGCATCCAGGAGGTTGGTTATACCTCTGAAGTTTAGGGGCTTCCTATTGACACTAGCCCATGATATTCCCCTAGCTGGACACCTGGGCCAGAACAAGACTTGGGACAGAATTGTCCCTCACTTTCACTGGCCCCACATATCTGAAGACAATAAGGAGTTTTGTCGCTCCTATGTGACCTGCCAAGCCAGTGGCAAGGCAGGTGGAACCACAAAGGCCCCCCTGATACCAATACCTGTTTCGGGGGTTCCCTTTGAGAGGGTTGGGATTGACATGGTTGGTCCCATGGATCCTCAGACAGCATCTGGGCACAGGTTTATACTGGTGGTGGTGGACCATGCCACCAGGTACCCAAAAGCAATTCCTCTAAGGACCACTACAGCACCTGTGGTGGCAAGATCTCTCTTGGGTGTATTCTCAAGAGTAGGCTTTCCTAAGGAGGTAGGAAACGTCATGTCTAGTTACTTGACTGCTATGTGGAAGGAGTGTGGAGTGAACTACAAGTTCACCACACCATATCAACCACAATGCAATGGTTTAGTTGAAACGTTCAACAAAACCTTAAAGGGCATGATTAAAGGACTCCCAGAAAAGCTTAGGTGAAGATGGGACAGACTCTTGCCCTACCTTTTATTTGCATACAGGGAGGTGCCTCAAAAGGGGGTTGGTTACAGCCCTTTTGAACTTTTGTTTGGCCACCCTGTCAGGGGTCCATTGTGTCTGGTTAAGGAAGGATGGGAGTTACCTTTCAAGCCCCCCAAATAGGACATAGTGGACTATGTACTTGGTCTCCGCTCCAGGATGGCTGAGTATATGAAAAAGGCAACCAAAAACCTTGAGGCTAGCCAAGAATTACAAAAAGCCTTGCTTGACCAAAAGGCTGTACTGACTGTCTACCAGACAGGACAAAAAGTGTGGGTGTTGGAGCCTGCGGCCCCAGCAGCCCTCCAGGACAAATAGAGTGCCCGCATACAACTGTTGAACAGAAAGGGGAGGTCACCTACTTGGTAGACCTTGGAAGCCCTAGGAGTCCCCACAGGGTACTTCATGTCAACAGACTAAAACCATATGTTGACAGGGCAGACATGGGCTTGCTCATGGCTACTGATGAAGGACAGGAGGTGTTAGACAACAATTATCCTGTACCCTTTCCTTGCTTAGAAACCCAGAACCTCCTCTCCCATAACGCATCAGTATGGAGGTGGGGTTGTGTGTCTTCCCTGGTAGAGGTCAGCTGATGGTGCCAGCATATAAGCCTTCAGCACCCTGTCACAGGTGCTTGTCTTTGCTTCCTGTGAGGACCACGCCATTCCTTGTTGATACCATTTCCTTGGAACCCTTTAGCTTGCTGGAGTTTGCCATTACGACCTGTAATCCCTTGAGCACGGTGTTGCGCTGAAAATCTTCAGTTCCTTGGTTCTATTGGATTTTCCATTGTATTAGCGCGAGGAAGCGCTGTGATTTTTTTATCGTTTGTTCTGTTTTGAACTTTGTGCCGATTTGAACTTTGTTTCCTGTGGAGCGCGAGGACGCGCTGATCTTCCTGCTTCCTCCTGACTTCCAGTGCGTGTTCGAACGCATGAGTCAGCTGGATTATTTTTCTGGCATTCGCAAGCCTAATTACGTTCGCGTGCCGGCTCTCTGCATTCTGTTGGACTCGGAGCAAGCACATCCTTAAGAAATCGCCTATGGACGGCAAGGTGATGTAAACGCTAATTTCGGCACTATCCTTCTTATGCTCCTTGTCTATGCGTGTGGTTGCGCTGTATATATTCTTTTTACTTTCGCTCTTATAATTTGAGTTCTCATTTTTTGATGCCCTTATTTAGCTCTATGTTATGTAATAGAGCCTTCAAGAATTCAGTTTTTTCTAAAAACAAACTGGGAATTTGAAAGAGGACTTCTATAGACTATTTTCCAAGCACTTCACTGGATCGTCTTGGGTCACTTATCATCAGGCAGACGTTTGCCTTCACTGCAGAATGTTTTTAAGGCCACTTACTTCCTGAAGGAGATAGGAGTAATTTCTGTTGATTACTTTTTGTTTTGCCGCTTGGAAACTACGAGGCTATCCCAAGAATCTGCCAATTATTACCCTAGTGAGTATGTGGAGATACACAACCAAGGCCCTAGTTTGGTTTAAAGGTTCATATACATTCCGATTATATATAAATCTATATAATTGTTTAACCTCTCTCTGTTCTTCTCGATTGCTACAGGCGAACTATCCTCAGAATCATACCTCCCATGCTTGTAATTGGTCTGGATGTTCCCTAGTGGTCCTGCCTCGTCTCTTCACCCCCTGGGGATATTGCCCTCTTATTCCGCATATTACATATAGCGGGAGAGGCCATATCTCAAGTGAGAGACTAATACAGACTTTCACACAGTTTAGTCACTAACCCATGCATTCAGTAAGATACGTCCAATCACTCACTAATACAGTCAGTGATGCACCTATAACACACATTTAATGGATGATGTCATCAGTGATGTCATTTGAGATGTCATCAGTGATGTCACTAACCATGTCATGAGTGATGTAATATGTGATGTCATTACCAGTGCATTGCGGGCAAGCGAGTTATAGTTAGCTCAACTAACTATAACGGGCGAATTTCTCCGGTTTTATATGAGTCAAATGTCCAACTAACTATAACGTCCCTGAAACCTATGGTTTTTTATTGAATTTCAAAGGTTTTTTAAATGCTAATTCCTAACTATAACGTCTGTAAAACCTATGTTTTTTCAGTGAATTTCGAAAGTTTTTAAAATGTTAATTTCATATTTATAAAATCTATATTTTTTCAATTTTTTTGTAATATTTTGGAACTCTATTATCCTTGTTTTTTAATTTTAAAAATTATGTAATGTTTCATATTTTCCCAAAAAGTATGTATATCTTTTTTTTGTTTTGTTTTTTAGAAAACTGGAGTCCTGTACCGGTAGGGTACCAAGCTCCATCAGCACGTGAATCCTATCCGCCATATTGCTAAACTCGTAAAGGATGCACATTTCATATTTGATGGGTTTGTGGCACCGTGTCCTGCCTAACATCATATACGTATGAGGTCGCGCCAGCTTCTAGTTTGGTATGTGACGGGTGTGCGGTACCAAGCTGCACGTTACGTCATATATACGTATGGGGTCACGCCTGCTGCACATTCCGTATGCGACGAGTGCGCGCTGCCAGGCCCTGTGTTATGTCATAGACATGTGGTGTCACGCCGGGTACGCCATTTCCTCATTTTTAGGTTTCACCTAGACAGCGCATGCGCTGTCTCGGTGAGAGATGCTGTATACAGTATTGTGGGGGAAGCTCCACCCACTCTCTGCCCATGCTTTTGATTGGCTCAAATCTGAAATGATGCATTCTCATAGGTTGCCGGCTTATTAGTCCCACCTCCTAACTGCCATGACGTTATTTTTATCCTTCCATGGCTATCAACCCCTTTACTTCAGCAACTCTTTTGTTCCCCTGCCTCCCCCTGTTCCCTCCCAAAGTCCGTGACTTATCTGACCACCTACCACTTTGCAAAGCTCGCGCTGCACTAGCGCTGTGTTTTTAACAACTGTCCCGTTTTGTATTTGGGTTTGTATTTTGTTGCTGCACTTACCCCTGCTTTTAATTGCATTGCCTCGTGCTGCTGCTTGTTTGTAGCGCGTGCCTTCTGGCCCCTCACTGCATTTAAAAAGCGCACTCTGCGCCTCCAAGCACCACCACTTTGGTGGGTCCGGGATCCGGGGATCGATCTTGGGTGCCATTTTGGCTTGGGGCATCACTTTCAGCGCCGGACGCCATCTTGGATTGGACTCGCGCACATTGGGTGACGGGAGAGCCTACTTAAAGTCGCCTCCCCCGCGCAGCGGTACGCGCAGGTGGTAGCCCTCGCTTAGCCTGAGTCGTGCCAGAGTCCTGCCCGTCTGCGCTCGTCAGCGTCTCGGAGGCGGCGGGTCGGCTGAGGACTCTGATCGGAAGCGGGGAGTATGTTACATTACACCTCAGCTACGCTTCGAGCATTGCGCACTACATCTAGCCTGTGTCGTTCTGTTTTCCCCGGTCGACACAAGGGCAAACGCCGCTGCCCAGCGTGTGGCTGGTTGCCCACTAGGTCACTCTGCTGTGCCCCTAGGGCTTCTAAAGTACATATGAAACATCTCTGCCTGCTGTTGAACACAAGATCGGTAGGTAGACATGCTCAGTTTATCTACGATCTTCTAGTTAGGGATAATCCCCTCTGCCTGCTCCTGACCGAAACTTGGTTGGGAGAGGCGTCCAATCCGGACATCTTTACTGCGATCCCTCCAACCTATAACATTTTTCGCCAAGACAGGGCAAAGGGTAGGGGGGGCGGAGTTGCTGTGGTGGTGAGGAAGAACATCTCTTGCTCTGTTCTTCCTGTTAATTCCATTGAGGGCTCTGAATCCCTCGGCTTCACGCTTAGACTGTCTCCAGTTCAAGCACTCAAGGGTCTGTTGGTCTATAGGCCTCCTGGCCCGGTGGGTTCTTTCTGGGAGGACCTACAGACAGCCATCTCGGAGCTGGCGCTGTCTGCACAGCACTGTTTGCTGGCAGGCGATTTCAACTTTCATCTCGATGTCACGGATGATCCGAATGGGGTTAAACTGCTGGATATCACATCTCCGCTTGGCTTGGCACCGTTTGTGTCAGGGCCTACACATGAGAGAGGGCATACCCTCGATCAAGTGTTCTCCTCTGTCCCTATTGTTGACATCGAAATACGGCCGGTGCTCTGGTCGGATCACAGCTTGATTGGGTTTTCCGTGTTGGAAAATGGGCGGTCTGACGTCTGCGCCCCCACGGTGCCCAGAGCGGCCTCGAGAGCGCTGCACAGAGTGACGCCTGATATGTTGGAGCAGGCGCTCATGGAACATCCCTGCCCCCTCTCGGGCGATCCGGAAACAGACACAGAGGCCCTGCAGCTATGGCTTACTGAGAGATTAGACGATCTTGCACCTAGGGGAACCCCCCGGTCCTCGGTGATACGGCAGTCGGCGCCGTGGTTTACGGAGGCGTTGCGTCTGACTCGCAGTCAATGCAAGGTTGCCGAGCGGGCCTGGCGCCTTCATTATGACGGGGAGGCCAAACTTACCTATAGATCGGCGGTGAAGGCCTACCATCGCGACATTTTGGGTGCTAAACGGGAATATCTTGCTAGGAGGATTGAGGCGGCGGCGAACTCCTGTAAGGAGATCTTCACGATCGTGAAGGAGTTCACGGCCCCCTCCTCCTATTCATCCCAGCCTGTTCCATCGGACGCGTGGGCATGTGATCTTGCCACTTTTTTCACCGACAAGATCAAGGCAATTCAGGCCTCCTTCTCGGAGAGCGTGGCGGTGGGTTGCTGTGGCCGTGGGGCCGGACTCGGAACATCGTCCCTGCCTATGGCAGTTCTGGCTGACTTTCTTCCTGTTTCCAGCGATATGTCCCGGGCCCTGCTGGCCAGTCTTAAATCTGGCTCCCCACTGGACCCCTGCCCTGCCAAATTTCTGGCCAGGATGGCGGCAGTGGTGAATCCCTTGGTCAACTCGATCCTCAATGCCTCCTTGAGGGAGGGGAGTGTCCCTCGCACCTGGAAAAGGGCGATGGTGATCCCCCTTCTGAAAAAGCCTGGTCTTGATGCCGAGGTTTTGGCCAATTATAGGCCAATTTCACTGCTCCCGGCCTTGGCTAAGATCACCGAGAAGCATGTGCATGGTGTATTGTCGAGCTTCTTGGAAACTAATAATCTGCTCCATCCTTCCCAATCCGGGTTCCGTCCTAATTTTAGTACGGAAACGGCGTTGGTGGAGGTCTCTGAGATCATCAGGGAGACTTTGGATGTGGGTGGCAAGGCCATGCTAGTCATGTTGGACCTGTCGGCGGCCTTTGACACCGTCCCCCATGAGGCGCTCCTTGCCAGGCTTCATGACATCGGCCTTAGGGGAACGGTGTTCAGATGGTTTTCATCTTTTCTAGAGGGCCGCCGCCAGACGGTCTGGGTGTCCCAGAGCTCCGCCGAGATGCCGTCATTGGGAGTGGGGGTTCCCCAGGGGTCTGTATTGAGCCCGACATTGTTTAACATCTTTATGTCCCCCCTGGCGGCTGCGGTGGAGGCTTACGGAGCCCAGATCGTGTCCTACGCTGACGACACGCAACTCCTCTTCACATGTGCTAAAGATCAGCCATTTGATGGGAAGAGAATACGGGACTGTCTGGATATGGTCTTTGGCTGGTTCCAACGGAACAGCCTAAAGGCCAACTCCAGCAAGTCGGAGGTGCTATTCTTCGGCTGTGTCATCGATCCCGAGTGGCGGCAGTGGTGGCCGGCCGCCATGTGTCCCCCGGCGCAGTCTTCCTTGGTGGCCAAAAATCTCGGCGTTAAGCTTGACAACCAGCTTTCTCTTAGATCTCATGTTCTTGGCCTGGCTGGCACCTGTTTCGGGGTTCTGAAAATGCTCCGCAGGTTTCTTCCACTACTTTCTGCGGAGCATAGACGGATCACGGTGCAGGCGCTTATCGGATCCAGGCTAGATTATGCTAATGCCCTTTTTTTGGGTCTTCCTGACTATTTGGTCCAGCGTCTGCAGGTGACACAGAACTCTGCGGCGCGCGCAATTTTTGGCTTACATAGACGCGCACGGGCTTCTGGTCTTCTGCAGACGCTGCACTGGCTCCCGATCCGAAAGCGGATTATGTTCAAATCCCTGACGCTGGTACATAAAGCTCTGTTCGGCTCAGGTGCTGGCTATCTCCAGAAGAGATTGGCCTTTTATCGTCCTGCCCACTCACTGCGCTCGGAATCCCTCTTCACGGTTGTGGTTCCACACGTGAGGAAGGCACGGATTGGGGGGCGCTCTTTCAGCCACAAGGCCACCCAGCTGTGGAACTCGCTCCCACTGGCACTGCGGAGTACCTCCAATCTGCTTCAATTCAGGAAGAATTTGAAGACTTGGCTTTTTAATTTTTCTGTTTAAGCGGACTCTCTTCCTTTTTTTTTTTTTTTGGCGCCTCTGCTCTTATTGTTATGTTGTTATACACTGTAGCTGTATGTGGAAAGCGCCGGGACGCTCTTTTAGAGTAGCCGAGCGCTATATAAACGCATTTTAACATAACATAACATAACATCACTCCCCCACCCATTCCCATTCCTGCCTTCTTCGGCGCCCGCATTTTTGTTTACAATGCAATAGGACTCGAGTAAATACGAGTCCTATTACATTTGTAAATGCTTTTTTTTCATATGATTGGCTGCCTGCATTCACACTTTCTTTTGCCTGACCTGTCCAGACTCTCACATGGGCGCAATGCTTTAAATCGTGCGCATGCGTGCCAAAAGTGTTACTCTGTAGTGCAGTGGCTGCCTCCGGCTCGGCACGCAGTGACTCGAACGACGCTCGGCTGGCTGGCTGCAGGATGCAGGCGTGTTTGCCTCACTTCTATTCGAAGCGGGTGCCGAGGCCCTGTGAATGAGCCCCTGTATAACCAGCTCTCCTTTGACACCAGACACTCGACCAAACTGTGCAAACAGAGGTTTAATGTCTCTCGCATGGGCGGAGGCCGCTGGTGACGGATAAGAGATCTGAAAAGGTGGCTGGAGTGGTTAGTTTGGGGACAGCGGGGCCCTGCTCTTGTAATAAGAGAGGTAAATAGGTCCAGTGAAAGGGGTCACCTCTTCAAACAAGTGTCAGCTGCCATCTCTTATTGGGTCTTCAGTTAAAGGACAGACCCCCACCTCTGAACAGAATAACAAAGTTAACAACCCCCTTATATTTATTTATATAATATCTTATGTAGCATCGACTCCACCCAGCGGGGCTTCATAGCACAGCATGACGCACTCTAAACACGGACGATCAACCATTTATTGATTGCTGTAAACACGCTCCTAATGCAGTTGAAATCAGTTTTGCCTTTCTTTTAAGAAATATGTCCTAAACGCTGACAGTGTGCTAGTTTCTTTATGTCTCAAAACTATATCTAAATAACTTGTGTATATGAGAGCAAGCGATAAGCTAAAATATTTTAAACATTTATATATTTCTAACTGTAATAAACTTCTCAAATTCGCATCGGTGCGGTCTGCTTGCTCGCTGGCTGCGTGATTGCCATGTGACATTAAAAAAAAGCATTTGATTAGTTCATAACATTTCCCATTGTGCAGTTGGAGAACGCCACCCATTTTAGTCATTCTCTCTACAGCATTTGATGAGACACACCTCTTCTGCTTAGAGAGCTTTTTTGAAAACATTTTGCTATGTACACATATCTTACATTACACACAACATGCAACCATCATCTTCATCAATATTCATGGTCTGTAAAGTAGCCTTCCACCTGTGATAGCCATGTACCTAAAAGTTAAATAACCAAAGTTTTCCCCACTGCCAGAGGTAACATGGTTGTATATGCTGTCCACAGCACAATGTAATGTGGAACGGCCCAGGGGCAGTATCATGCATAAATAATGAACACACGGACACAGATAGATAGTGGAAGTGGGTACGGGCACGTGTGCTCGACTCCTTTTTATTACCAGGGTCACATATCCAGTGACATCTGTGCTGGATGCGTGTGGGGTGAGTGTAAACCAGCCCTCAGGGAATGGTTGCTGCTAGCATCAACTACAACAGAAATCATTGGATCACACACAAAGATTCAATAATAAAAGGGTCAATAGTTTGTGATGCCATAAGGTAGGGACAGTAGATGGGAAATAATACACAAAAGATTCTATTGTAAAAGAACCATAACTTGTGGTATACTGAGATACAGGCAGGAGATCTGAAATAATACACATAAAGATTGTATCATAAAGGGTCCATCAGTTCTAGTGCACTCAGATAGCCACATCAAAAGCATTCGGCATGTGCACAGCCAGCGATGATTCGTGCTGCGGGCGGGCCGTACTAGGAGCAATATCTAGTGCCTACAGGACTGCATCATCTGCAATAGCAACTCGATCTGAATTGTGAACACTGCTGTCTACAGTGTAGGCCAGCGAGAGCGGTCATCAAGGGCCCACAGCCATGTGGCGTTGACTTGAGCTGTCCTGTTTGTAGTACACGAAGTAACAAAAAGCGTATGCGGAGCCTGCGATGATGCATATGCGTAGTGCGGACAGAGCACACAGGAGCAATGTCTTTTGCCTACAGTAATGAGTTATCTACAATAGCGACTCGATCTGAATTGTGAACACTGCTGTCTGCAGTGTAAATTGAAGGCAGTAGTCAGCACAGATATCCATGAACACATTTCTCACTTCCTCTTCACAAAATACAACATAACTTACAAAAAACTCTGCAATAAATAAATCAAAACAATTCGAATTGCGATCTCTGCTGTCCACACTGTAGACTGTTATTCAGTGTTCTTTTCCACTACCAAGAAGAATTTGGTCATTGTACTAAACCTATAACTCATCTGAAAAAAGTTCTTCAAGCAAGTATACTAAAAGGATATTGTGTATATTTCAATAGACGTTGTAGTTAGTTGCCTACTGGATTCCGTAATTTAACAATCACCACTCGATCTGAATTGTGAACCCTGCTGACTGCAGTGTAGGTCAGAGGCAGTGGTCATTAATGCCTCACAGCCACGTGCCGTTGGATTCGGAAGCACGGATTTGGTTGCACCTGATCGGAGGGGGTACACAGAAATCATCACAAACTTTAACTTCTGACATCCTCAATCATAAAATACAGACCCCGTTTCACTGTTCGGACCTGCTATACCGTGGCGTATTCCAGCGACTACAGTCAACCAAGCCCAACAATCATGTACAGCAGTTAGCTATGGAAGCACAGTGTGTGATGCACCTCAATGGAGGGAGTTCTGTGAAAACCAAGCAGCAGGTAATATTGGACATCGTCCATTGTGGGATCAAGACACTGTTCCACTGTTGGGACCTAGAGTTGGTTGCACCTGGTCGAAGGGAGTACCTTCATCTCCACTCTCAGATGCAGTTCTAACATCGTCCATTGTGGAATCAAGACACCGTTCCACTGTTGGGACCTAGAGATGGTTGCACCTGGTTGAAGGTAGTACCTTCATCTCCACTCTCAGATGCAGTTCTAACATCGTCCATTGTGGGATCAAGACACCGTTCCACTGTTGGTACCTGTTGGACTACTGTGTTAGTAGTATACAGAGCACTCCATGGTGCTGGGCCTCAGGCTGGACAATATGTGCCTGTGTCGCGGTAGCCAGCGTTGATCTGAGAAGCCTTCCCAGCTCACAGACCTCATCCCAGGAGCTTCTGCCAGCATGTGGTGGGCCCTCTTTCACATACGACGGTGTCAAAAGGTGGACTGTGGGGCATATGTGCGTCGCAGCTGCCATGACGGTTTCTGGGTACCAGCAGGCTGAGAGCATCATTCACGCACCCACCTTCGCTCACGGCGTCAGCATCGTGGTGGTGTAAGCTGCGCAGACCTGGCAGACACGTTCGCCGTTCCGGAGGAGAACCACACCCAGAGAAACGTGCCTTTTATTCATACCCCTACGCTAGCCTTGCGTACGCCGAGCCAGCCCACTACGCTAACGATTTTGGGGGGGAGGGGGCACGTACACGCTATGTTTTCGTAATCTTCCCTACTGACTGTACTCTCATGGTTGCGTCCACTGTCCACTTCACTCAATAGACCATCAGTGTATGTTGACATGTAAATGTCTGTGCTCTGCATACTCAAGTCTCTCCGGCACATCCCCTCAACATTTTGCATTGTACACTTTTATAATCAAGAATCACTTGCCACCTTCGCACATACTTTCCTCCCATCTCTCCCTGCATTCTGCATTGTGTGACAGAGGTGCCATGCCATGTTTGATTTGTGTACCTGGCTAGCCACGGTTCCCACAGTACGTAGTGTCGTTGTGTCTGCTAGGTGTACATGTTGTTTGTCATTTTGTATGTGATTATATAAGGTAGTGCGTTTATTCACAAGCAGTGGTTTATCTCATTTACATATCACTGTCTTAAAGACGATACAGAAGTTTTTCTCACAGGTGAAAAGTGCGACCACAATGGCAGTCATTCATTACTATGCAAGAATGTCCAACTGCACGACGCTTCTAAGCTTACAGCCCCCAATCTTGTGTGCTTTCTTAAAAGCACGCCAACTCCCACAATCAGACCAACATTCACACAGCTTTCTAAGAGCAGTTATCTGGTTCTTAATAACATGGACTGCTACAGAATGTGAGCTGGCATACCGTATGCCCTTACTGTTTCCAACCGAGTAACTTCCTGTGGCAATGTCTATTCCCACCCACACAAAGTAACTCCCACAGTTCAACTTGGCCTTCAATACCTACTTTGAAAACAGATTTCATTAAACTGAGCAAACTGAAAGAACTTTTGTTTCAAACAAAAGTGTCCCTCAACTGCAGATAGCACGAAATTCAAGTAAAATACAGTCCCTTTTAAATACGAACCTCCCATTACACTTTGTGAATTGTTACACAATTTTCAACACATCTGACACTCAAGGTCTGGCACATTTTTTCAACACTGTCTCCTCCGGCCTTGTCACAGGCTTTCAAACTGTTTTTGGTATAATACCAGACTTCATTCATTCGATCATCTCTGGAATAACAGGAACAGTGCCCAGAACTCTCGCTCTGTTTGCGGCCATCCTACTACTATTTTTGCTTGTAAAAAATGGTTGCGCTTCCTGTGGTAACAATCAAGTCCAACAGAACACGCCTCGACGTGAAGCTAGATCAAGACTGTGAAAAAATGGAACAACTTTTCGGCTGCCTGCCTTTATCTATTATCGGAGCCAGCTACAACATGACATTTATTTACACATATGCAATATGTGTGCAACCAACTTTTTATTGCAAAACTTGCCCATTCGACTGGCAAATGGATCTATGCCTTGCCAACATCCCAACAATCGCTCCCAATATCCAGCAGGTAATGGAGTATCTTGAAAACCATGAACTTGATTGTTCGGGCAGTGGAGCAATGGCGGCTGAAAACGACAGCTCACACTGTGCAAGATGCCGTTTTCAATGATTGCACAGTGCGGACAAGCATCCGGCACTGTGCAATCATCGCGAACAGCACACTACGCAGTTCGTGTAGTGCGAAGTGCACTTTGCGTACCTACGGGTAGCGCTAAAACGCGAACTACGCCCAGGGTTAGGCAAAACAGCACTTTCACAAGGGTAGGGGTGAATACTTCACTTCACACTCCCTGTATAGCACACCCTAACCACCCCACAGAGCTCACAGCGCTCCTACCCTCCTCTTTCCTCGTTTTTCACCCTTTTTCCCCTTACTCGCTTCAATGGAATCACAAAATGGCTGCCAACACTTCCGAGTTGCAACCGTTCACAGCCAAAAACCAGCAAGCTCGTGCTCGTAACGCCTCAGCCAATCAGATGGCAGAATTCCCAAATATCTATATCTGTAATTTTTGATATTTATCCAAAACTACTGAACAGATTTAAACCAAATAAACAAAAGAGTGCTTTCTAGACCAAGACCCTTCTCCCTGCCAAATTTGGGATAATTTCGTTCACCCTTTCGACCTGTAGCCTTGTCTAAAGTTTCCTATGGAAATTGCATGTAGAAAACACGTTTTGGGCCCCCCCTTTTTTCTCGACCCCCCTCAACGAATCACCCCCAAACTTTCAACATAGGAGCTGATATGAACAAAGAATTAGTTTGGAAAATAACGCCAAAGTTATAAGGAAAACAATAAAAACTCTTCCTATGGAAACTTGGGCCTAACTATAACTACCTACTGGCGACCGCCAGTAGGTAATATATATATATAGGCTTGAAGACACACCCAGGTGGGTGGATCTGATTAAATAAAGCAGGTGTTTAAACTTGAAGTTGCCATGTTCTTCATTTCTGGAGGCTCGTGATAAAGGGCGGTGGCCCGAAACGCTTTGAGCCGCATTTCCCGATGGAAGGCAGTCTGCTGGGGCCCTCGTTGAAAGATGGTAAACTCTGGGTGGCCTCCACACTCTGGGCAACCTGTTTGAACTTTATTTAGTGGCCGGTCTTGGTTGAGAGGATGACCCGCCACAGAGATGCGGATCCTGGCACCTTGATACTCTGGATGTCTGATGAAGCAGAGTTTGTCGATACGAGGGGATGCTTAATCCGACAGACTCACCGAACGCTTTCCTCGAACCCACTGATGATTTTAAAGAACAGAAAAATGGATTTTGGCACAACCCACTGGGGTAATACATTTTGAGTTGAACTGCAAGTACCAGAAGGCACTTCGTTGCCGAAGCCAAGTGAGGCTTGAAGACATGCCCAGGTGGGCGGATCTGATTAATTAAAGCAGGTGTTTAAACTCAAAGTTGCCATGTTCTTCATTTCTGGAGGCTCGTGATCAAGGGCGGTGACCCGAAACGCGCTGAGCCTCATTTCCCACTGGAAGGCAGTTTGTTGTGTCTGCTGGGGCACTCGTTGAAAGATGGTAAACTCGGGGCGGCCTCCTCACTCTGGGCAACTTGCTTGAACTTTATATATATATGAAGCAGTGAGATATTGCGTGTATCCACCTGCACGCTGAGAGCACCCATTCGCGAGTGCACGGACTCTGGTGGAAACCTTGCAGCAGTTTGTTAATTATCCCTGCACCGCCGTCACCATTTAGGCTTCTATCTACACCCCCGAAGCTGCGAGCCTTTAAAGAAACTTCACGTGCGGTTCCGCACGTCGGAAGACCAATATGGACCGGTAATGCCACAAGTTGATCGAGACTACTTGTACAGCTGTCGGTGGTAACGGGCGCCGAAACCAATATCATCAGAAACGGTACATGCTTTCCTTTGGATAAACGTACGCGTAACAGAGGCATTGCAAGTACTCTGGGGAGAGAAGAATCATTAAGGCGCATTTGCTGTATCGAACGCGTTTAGCATTTGATGGCAGAACGAGGGGAACTTGAACACACCAACAGCAATATTAGAACGCTTCTGATCATGTTCAGTGACGCGGCGCGCCGTGAGGCAGCAGAAGATATTTTTAAAAGAAAAGGAGGCATACAGAGTATTGACAATGGAGTGAAAGCTCCAGAAGGGTTTGATTTGAAAACGAAGGTCCAACAACTTGAGCGTCTCTATGAAAGAGAGACACGTAAATGGTGGGAAGCTACATCCCTTCAACAATACATTGACATACAAAGAATTCCGCGCGGTCTGAGGATATACACGGTTCCAGCCTACGAGAATCCAGATCCCAGGCTACTTGAAGAATGGGCGGAACACACAGCCCATTCTTCTCAAGGTATGTTGTGGATATTAGTCAAATTCGCATCGAGCCCTGGAGGAAATTGGAATTCTTGAAGGTGAACTGGCCACTCATGCTGATAAAAGCAAAATTGATGAATTAACTGAAGATATGAAAAAACGCCTTACCAAATATGAACAAAAAATAAGACAACGTAAACAGGATAAATTTGAAAGAGACGCACGTGACTACGAACTAGGTCGTGTATTAACATTTGCGAAAAGGTTTGAAGCACCACGACGACTCCTACATGACAACAGGAATCAAAAAGTAGTGGAGCAGGTGGTTACTTCGGAATCCGATGTGAATGATTCTGAGCAGCCTCCAGATCGCAGGGCCGCACAGAGAGAAAGCATTGAACAGCCAGCCCCTTTTCACGAGGAGTTTCTTCTGATCAGACAAACCCTGGGAAGAGGGGGCAGAGGCAAGCCCCCGGATGCAACCAGAAGATACACCCGAAGAGGAGGACGAGGAGAGGAGGCTGGCACAAGCATCAGCAATGCATCGCCCAGAATAACAAGGAGCAAGAGGGGGCGAAACGTCCATAAAGGCTGCTGATAATATAACAATTGTAAATCTCACATCTAGAGTTTTGACGGACGATGAGAAATCAGTTTTACTGCTTGGCTTATCTTTCTCTCCCTCAAGTAAAATGGAATACACTCAAACTAGAATCGATCTCTTCAAATTACGTAAATTTTTCAAATTACAAGGACCCAAAAATACTATCAGCATGGCACCTTCTCCGGATACAGGAATGGATTCACTGACAGGGCATGACCTCGAGACAGAGTTAATCCTGGAAGAATTACAAATTGAGGGTCTAACTTCCACACAGGCTGACAGTAACAGTCGGACTTTTGCACAGGACATGGATAGCGGGCTGACAAATCAAGAAAGCCCCAGGAGCCCTTTTAAACCAGTCTCCAAATTTATCCCTCAGATGCCTCATGATGCCATCGATCTGTTCACGGATCAAGTTATCAAAGGCCTCATGCAATTCCGACATAAAGAAGATCGTCAAGACACCTACAACCTCACACAACAACAAAGGAAGGCTATACAGGACCTACAAGGAGATCACACTATCATTTGCAAACCCTCAGACAAAGGGGGGAATGTAGTCTTATTGTCTTCCGAGTACTATGTCAAGGAAGCACTGAATCAACTGAATGATGACACTAATTACAAACGGATCTCAATGAAAGAATACACTGCAAGTACTCAAAATTATGAAAAGCTACTGAGTAAGTGGAAATATAAAGGTACGCTGGACAGTAATGAATTTGCATTTCTTACATGTAAACATCCTGTCATTCCGACTTTTTATCATCTCCCTAAATTGCAAAAGGACAGGGTTAATCCACCAGGGCGTCCAACTGTATCCTCGAAGGGATCCTTAACTGAAAATTTGTCAACATTCATTGATTTCCACCTATTTAATTTTGTGATCGAATTGACCTCCTATGTCCAGGACACTAAAGACTTCTTAAAAAGAATTGAGGGCATAACCTGGGAATCCGATTTTGTCATGATCACGCTAGACATTTCAAGTCTGTACACCAGTATCCAACATGACAAAGGCCTTCAAGCAATTGAATATTTTTTGAAAGGTCGTTTATTGAAGTATAGAGATCATAATTGTATGATTTTGGAATTTGTTGAATACTGTTTAACCAACAATATCTTCCTTTTTCAGGAGCAACTGTTCAGACAATTACAAGGCACGGCCATGGGCACCTGCTTTGCCCCCAGTTATGCGAATCTTTTCGTAGGCTGGTGGGAGAGGCAGGTGGCCTGGTCGGATGCCAATGAGATGTGGACCAGCAAATTAATCAGCTGGAACCTATATATAGATTATCTTTTTATCATCTTTAGTGGCACTATAGAATCAGCTAATGAGTTTGTTAGCAGTCTGAACAATAACGATTTGAACCTCACGTTTAGTGGTGAAATCAGTAAACTGTCCGTTAACTTTCTGGACCTGAGGGTATTTGTCTCCAGTGGTAGATTGTGTATGACTTTACACAGAAAACCAACGGCGGGCAATTCCATTCTGCATTCCGATAGCTGCCATATGGATAAACTGATTCATAGCATTCCATATGGTGAGCTGTTGAGAATTAAGAGGAATTGTACCCGAGAATGTGACTTTCACTCAGCCGCAGCAGATAACACTGCTAGATTCCTCATGCAGGGATATTCAGAAGCCACTCTACGTAGCGCTAGATGCAAGGTAGACACCAAGGACAGAACAGAACTAATAAGTGGTCCTTCTGTGAATAAACAGAAGAAAGAACAATCTACTCTGTTCTCTAATATGGATTGCAGAATGATTACCAGTTATTCGAGTAATCACAATGACCTTAGACAAATACTTAAGAAGAATTGGCACATTCTTAGATCTGATCCGGTTATTGGGGAAGATCTGACCAGAGTACAGCAATTATCATTTAGGAAGGCCAGATCATTACAAGATCATCTTGTTCAGAGCCATTATCCTTCACAAAGAAAAGACTCACGTCTAGGTCCAGTCAAAGGATTCTACCCATGCAGAAAGTGCAAGGCATGTAAAAACAGTGACAAGATTCTTATGTATGAGGTTCCGGGCCTTAAGTCCCCTAAGCGAATTGGAAAATGTATGAATTGCAATACTCCCTATACGGTGTACTGCTTAACTTGCCCATGTGGTCTTAGGTACATTGGGAGCACTATAAATCCTACTAAGATCAGGATCCTGGAACATCTGCGAGCCATCACCACATGTGATGTTAACTATCCGGTGGCCCGCCATTTCAAAAGTCACCATAGCAGTAACAGGGATCTGTTACGCATCTTTTGCCTTGATCATGTACCCATGAATACACGAGGAGGAGATAGGCTTCTCAATCTCCGTAGATTGGAGTCTCGATTCATAATTGATTTACAAACCAAAATACAACAGGGCCTCAATACCGGTGAGGAATTAGCTATACACCTCTAATCTATACAACACATAGGACAGGTTGTCAGTACATCTATATGTGTTGTGTAGCATAAGAATTGCTGTAAACTTTTGTATGTATTAAATGCGGCCAAGTAGGATATTAAGCCCTCCCCCTACATTTTCAATCTTCAATTTCTCTGTAAATAGCCCCCTTTATCAATTTTGTTTGGTATTTGATTTGCCCTGATTGGGTGCTCCATTAGTGGGTTGTCTCTCTCTTTGTAGGTGGTTGTGTTGATTTCAGATTCACCATATTCAGTCAGACAGAGAACGCCCATCTTTGGGCTGTATTGTAATTACAACATGCTAGTTTGGTTCTCTTTGTCTTTGACACCCACATCAATAGGGATTATATAATAGAGACAGCCCATACAGGGCATAATAACACATATTACTTGTCTGAATGAATTAACAACAAGATGTTGTTTATGAAATGTTTCTATTAACAATGAATTTGCATCATGATTTCTTTTGCATGTTCAAAGATGGCCGAAACTTTTCAATGTTCGCATCTGTTAAGTCCCTTGTCTATGTTTGTGCAACTGGGAGCCAAATCACCAATCATTGTAAAGCAACTGGTTTAAATTACATTGCCCAGGGACGCCGTGTAAAATTGACAAAGGCAGTCGCCGAAACGCGTCTTTTGTGTTCACCTTAACCAAATAAATCTGGTTATAAATTCCCCACGAGTGCTGTACTTCGTACTTGGAAGCAGTGATATATATATATATATATATATATATATATATATATATATATATATATATATATATATTATCCACTGGCGGTCGCCAGTAGATAGTTATAGTTACAACCTAGTTTCCATAGGAAATCTCAAAATTCTATTTTGAATAACTTTGGCGCCGGTTGACGAATCCTCGCGAAAGTTTCAAAACTAATGGGGCGCTCCGTTCAGCTCCTACCCTGAAAGTCTCGGGGTGATTCGTCAAGCAGGGGCCGAGAAAAAAGGGGGGTCCCAAAACGCGTTTTCCCCATGCATTTTTCTATAGGACCTTTAGACACAGCTACAGCCCGAACGGCTGAACAGAATTACTGGAAATTTGGCAGAGAGGTAGCCATAAGGTCAAGGAAGTGCCTTTTGCAGGTCTGGTGTAAATCTGTTCAGTATTTCCTGAGAAAATAGCATTTAAAAGCATATATATATGTGGGCGGAGCCTAACCACACATCTCATCCTGAGATCTGATTGGCTGTCAGCACTTCATCCAAGAAGTGTTGGCAGCCATCTTGGGACCAATATACATGATAGCACCTCATTAAAAAGCATTGCAGTTAATAGAAGGTTTTAAGACTTTAGTTACATTATAAATCATTTGTTGATGGTACCATACTCATTTTAGGAATTGTGGTATGTTCTAAGGTGATTTCACCATGTGAAAAAGCCTTCTGCTGGGATATCATGATTGAGAGAAAAATATTTTCTCATGCTTTTACCACAGAGGTTTGGAAGGTGATCTATAAGCTAAACTGAGAGCTTATTTTCTGTAAATTCACATTATCTTTCTCAGTCATGTGAGAATGAAGTCTGACATTCTCAGTAAAAAATGTACATCCAACAAGGGCAGAGACTGTCAGTTGATTCCTTTGTGTTCTACTGCAGCTTCCCAGAGTGTTCCAAAGAACTACTAGAGCGCTAACAGTCCTACTTATGATAAACGTATGGCACACCTGAAGCCATTTTGCTTGGATTAAAGTGGTAACTCTTAAAACATTTAATTTAAAAAGGAACAAAATGAGGGTGTTCATTTTTCCATAAAAAGTATGATTAGTGCCGCAGAAAGAAAAATTAGGGCACATTTTGAGCGACTTCTCAAATCCTCTTCTATTTCATTAAAATATTCTGACATGCAGACTGAAACATGCACTTTTAATACCAGCAGCAGTTTTCCCTGGTGAGCAGTAGCTTTACTACAGTGATCTAATGAGCAAAAAGAGTGCTAACATTCTGAATTTATGGCAAATGTGTGACACATCTGAATGCCTTCTTGATGGAATCAAAGTAAAAAACTGAAAGTATTTCCTACTGAGGAGACTGCAGTAAATGAGGAAATTAGGAAACTTCATAACAAATAAGTCTCCCAAGATGGCCACCAGAGACAAAAGAGCCCAAATGTAGCCAAAATATCACCCAGATGTAGCCCAAGTATAGCCCAATGACAGAATGTCCCAGAATGTTCTTAAAAACAACTAGAGCGCTTACTGTCTTCATTATGACAAAAGTATGGCACACCTGAAGCCATCTTGATTGGAATAAACTGGTAACACTTAAAACATTTAATTTAAAAAGGAACACAATGAGGGGGTTCATTTTGCCATAGAAATTATGATTAATGCTGAAGAAAGAAAATGAGGGCACATTTGGAGTGACTTCTCAAATCCTCTTCTATTTCGTTAAAAAATTCTGACATGCAGACTGAAACGTGCACTTTTAATACCAGGAACAGACTTCCATGGTGAACAGTAGTTTTACTACAGTGATCTAATGAGCAACTAGAGTGCTAACATTCAGAATTTATGGCAAATGTGTGACATATCTGAATACCTTCATGATGGAATCAAAGTAAAAAACTGAAAGCATTTCCTACTGAGGAGACTGCAGTACATGAGGAAATTAGGAAACTTCATAACAAATAAATCTCCCAAGATGGCCACCGGAGACAAAAGAGCCCAAATGTAGCCCAAAATCACCCAGATGTAGCCCAAATATAGCCCAATGACAGAAGTGTACAAAACACTTATTATTTTGTGTTTTTGCAGTGTTATATAGTGCAGACTTGTCAGGTGTCGGAGTGCTTTACATGAGCATTGGTTACATCACACAAGAACAAATTCATTTTGGTTATAGACATGGGGAGACTAAGTGATTTGACCAGAATCACAGAATGTCGAGCTGAAGCAGAAACTTCATCCTGGTTCCCCAGTTGCAAAGTCTGCAGTTCTGGAAGTAGCACCACATCCTCTCCCCTAAGTGCAACATTTAATCAAGTGGTCAACTGGATAAAAAAACATAAAGATAACAAATAATTTAAAAGTGCTTTGTCGCTATTTGAAAACTCCCTTATTTTAGTCTTTTAGAGCACTAAGCATATTTTTGATGCCAATAAGACCCTCTCATATATGTAATTTCTAAAGTAAATGCTCTAGGTATTACAGTTTTGATTACATCAAGATGATGTCAGGCGTTCCACACTTTTGTAATAAATATAGAATGTTAGCAATCCAGTTGTTCATTAGGATACTGTTGAGAGCCAGAGGCCAGGGGTACGGACTCTGAAAATTGAAGGCAGGTAGGAGGGTGCAAAGGCAACAATTTAACCACACTGAGCAGGCAGGAAGGGCCGTGGAAGCACAACAGACTATGGAGGGCAGTGGAAAGGGGGGCAGGGGCAACAAACCAACAATACAGGACTTGCAAGAGAGGCTGTTGGAGGGAAGATCTATTACGGGTCAAGGAAGCTAGGGGCGGTCCCCAGAGCCCTCGGGAGCCACCACAGAACTGAGCAGGAGAGTGAGTCAGGGACAAAAGGGGCACCTTAATTGCAGCCGGGGTGCCTAGGAACGCTTGCTCCAAAAATGAAGAAAACAGACATATGAGACATGGAATTGGAGGCAGAATACAATGGCAGTTTAATGAGAAGATCCAACTTCAAAGAAACCGCAGAATAGAGACATAAAGTACAAAATACAGAATCCAGATAATCATACAGCTGTCATGATATTCTCTGTATCTCAATTAATGTACTGACAGAGAGAGAGAGAAAACACATCTATAAATGCATCATGAGAAACAAGTTACACCAAGGAAAATGTTACCTAGGAACACTCACGTTTACTCTTAGAGCAAGCATTCCTGCAATTACATTCCAAAATCTTTTAAATGCAAAAGTAAAGAGAACAATGTTTAAACATAACATGACATTTCATATAGGTAAAATAGAATAAGATACTTCAAGCAAAGCAGAGCAAGTCATTTTAAGCAGAGGAAGACAAGAGCTCCCAGCTCTTGGGGAAAACCTGCACAGCCTGTTAACCTACATACAGACGGCGAGGTAGTCCGTCGATATCTGTGGGTGCTCCCTTTTTATATCATTTTGTGGGCTCATTTGCACGCAACATCTACCTACGTATGCTACCCAAAAGCTTCGTCTGCAGATTTTACCAGACATTTCGTCATTTACCCACTTAATGCTGACAATGGACTGGGTGAAAAGGTCAGTCTCTCAAGCCAATCGCTTATCGTAAGTTCCATAGAGCAAGCAGAAAATAATGGGTATTGTACGGGAATTCAATATATTCATGTATAAAATCTCCTCAGTTCTCCTAACTTGACGCTCTGCGGTTGCCACTTCCTTAAAAGCGGTAAACCTGCCCAGGAAGCAAGTACCAGTCCAGGATGCAGCCTACTGTATGTCGACAGCTTCAGGGGGATGTTGAACTTTGATACCGAGCACGGAGCACTCGGGTAGGGTGGGGGCTACTAGTTTGGAGCAGAAGGCCTCGCAGACCTGCCTTCAGACTGCTATACACTAAAATTGCAGAGCTATGGTCAATTTAACAAAGAGGCCTACATATTGAACAGACGGGCCTACACAGGGGTTTTATGCTGGCTGAGTGGTAAGGATGTCTCAGGATAATTATATAGCAACACAGGACCCACTGGTCAATTTAATATGGCCTACAAATGCGGCTGGCAGGGCAAGGACAAGGGTCTCATACTTCAAGTGTGAACAGAACGGGCCAGGGGCCCCCTGTGAAACAAAATCTACCCTCCTTCAAGGCTGTGGCAATGCAATAGACCATTGTGGGCAGAAGGAAGAGGCAATGGTAGTACAACAATACATGCCAACAGACCCGATTCAGCCAGGAAACGTCCAATGTTTTTAAGCTCAAATGGGCTTTATTTGACTGTCTCCTGTCTACAATATCCTCTTTTTCAATGTAACTCAAAGGGGAAAATCAATACCCCAGTTTTTTTTCAAAATCTCCCTCTTACCAAGTTCAAAATGTTCGCAAGTATGATACATTGGATCATGGAAGGAAATGGGATAGGGACATGGACTTGGATAACAGAGGACAGGAGGGACATGGAGAGGTGCACCAAACTGACCCTGCAGGGCAGGCATCAGGGTTTGCAGCAGCACAATACACCACACAGGGCATGCAGGACGGGAGTGCAGCACAACAATCCATAGAAAGCAAGAGGGAGGGGACAGAACCATGCACATGGACAACAGAGAACAGAGGGGCAAGAGGCAATGGTAGCTAGCTGACCATAATGGACAGACAGGAGAGAAAGCTGCAGCATAACAGACCATAAAGGGCAGGAGGGACGACGGATCAGGGGCATTACAATGGAACAGACAGCCAGGAGGGAGGGAGTAGGGGTCTGCACATGTAAACAGAGGGCTGGCGGCAAGGGGGCAGGGCAGGAGCAGCAAGATAGCCATGGAGGTCAGGCAGGATGGGCACTAGAAGCAAGACACACCATGAAGAGCAACAGTGAGACTGTGATGGCATACACACAGACCATGGAGGGAAGGTGGGAGGGGGTCAGGGGCAGCTAACTGACCACACAGGGAAGGTGGGAGGGGCCATGGCAGCACAGAAGACCATGCATGGCAAGTGGGAGGGTTAGTGGCAGCACAATGGCTATGATGGGCAAGAAGGAGGGTGCAGGGGCATGCACAAAGGACGATGGAGGATAGAAGGGAGGGTCAGGACCTGTGCACAGACAAGAAAGTTCAGGGGAAGGGACCTCACAACAGACCACACGGGGCAGGCAGGAGGAGCAGTTGCAGCACAACAGACCAGGGAGGGCAGAAGGGTGTGGCAGTACAATGGACCATGTAGGACAGGAGGAAGAGGATAGGGGCATGGCATGTGGACAAGCAGGGTGGAGGTGGCAGGGACAGGTTACAGTCATCTGACAATGCTAGGCAGGTGGGAGGGGAGTGGCAGCTCAACAGAACACTCAGAGTAGATAGGAGTGGCAGGTCCATGGGACATGGTGGGCAAAAAGGATGGAGCAGGGGCATGCACAAAGACATCGGAGGGCAGGGGGAAGGAGAATAGGGGCAGCAAGCTAAGCACAGAGTTTAAGCAGGAGGTCAATGATGGGGCATAGAATTGGGCAATGGAGGGCAGGAGGAGTGGACTGGTACATCATACTAAATTGAGGGCAGTGGCAGCACATCAGAGCATGCATGGCAGGAGGGAGGAGGCTAGTCCATGGATTCACACAACAGAGGATAGGGAGGAGGGGGATGGGGCAGCAAGCTAACTGTTCAGAGAAGGCGGGTATTAGGAACTTTATTGTTTTTAAAACATTGTGTCTGTGCGAACTACTTAAAATATGAACAAGTATGCAGCATAATCTCACTTTTATTCAGGAAGAAGAGGACGTTTGTGACTGTGACTCCGGGCTCACTTGGCAGAAACACCCCCTGACCCTCCACCCCCTATCGCAAAATGTAATGCCTGTGAAAAGGGTAGGTGAACACAGTGTTATATAGAACATAGTCCTGAGAGCACGATTGAAAATGAAAACTAGATATAGTGTATGGTATAAACTATGCACCAAAAAGTGTGATATAAGATGAACCGGGCGTGAAATATAATATGCAATACCTTGTGCGCAATGACAGATTCATTGGAGAGCGCGAGATAGCACAGGCACTAGCGCGAGCTATGCGATATACGCCTTGGAGTGTAATATGCACAGGGCAGTGTTGTGTAACCTAACTAGTCTCTAAAGTTGTAATATAAAATATGTGCTGGGGAGTGTCACGTTGCATATGCACTGTGACAAAGATATGGATCCCAGATTGTAATATGTATGGCATAGCACTGTGCGTTATAACATAGGCATCGAGGAAGGCACGTTAGATGGGGCAATATAACCCGTGCGAAGACAAGTGTGGCATGACATATTCACGGGGTGGTGTTACAGTGCACATGGGCTAGAGAGTGTCATAGCATATGCACTAGCTAGTGGAATACAACACGGCAGGCAATGGTGGGTGTAACACAGCATTGGGCTCTGTCAGGAGCGCGCTGTGACTCTCAAGTGATGTTCGTCCCCTTTCCAGAGAGTAAAATAAAAAGTATTACACATCCGGCAGTGGATGTATGTTTTATTAACCGTGAGGGGGGTTTCTTGCATAGTTTTGGTCGAATTTTTGTCGAATCCCCTTTAAATGGCTTGGTGTGCATGTGTATTAAATGTGCCCGTCAATAGCTACCCATGTTTGTATAAATAAACGACAAGGGTGTCTACCGGGATTAGGCACGGTAGGGCATCAGACATGTCAGAGCTTCACTAGTGGTGTAAATACATTCCACGTGGATTCATTGCATGCATAGTCGCCTTTTAATGAATATCACGCAAATCGTCATGGTGATAGGTACGTACGGTTTGTCCAGCATGTCCTAGGTGTGTCTATAAATATATATTTTTTAAAAATAATAAAAAAACAGTGGCCGGCCCTGGGGATTGGGGTCAAAAAAATATAATTAGGAGACAGGCCCTGGGGGATGGGGTCATCAGGGCCAATAAATTAGAATAAGAAGGGGAACCACACAGCCCCCCTTCTTAAAAAATTCAAATAAATAAAAGACTGGCATCGTGCCGGAGGCCATGCCCCCTCCGTGCAGCACTCTGTAAACGCGCCCCCAACAGGCATCTCCAGTATGCGCCAGGTAGCTGCGCTGCAGGCAGGTGTTCTGAGGCCAAGCCCCTTTTTACACCTCTCTGCAACGCAGCTCTGTGGCACTTACTGGAGGTACCTAGTGGTCTAGTTTGACCCTAGGGACCCTTAGGATTCAAGGGGACTTAATCTCTCAACTTAGAACAGCCACAGGGCGCATTTACACAGTGGTGAAGGGAGGGGACGGGGCCTGAGGTGACGTGTGCAAACACGCACTATGGCACGTTTTAAATTGGGGATATAATTTCCCTTCAATACTGAGGGCCCCTGGGGGCTAACTAGCCCACCAAGTGCTTCCAGTAAGCGCCACTGAGCTGCATTGCAGAGAGGTGGTCCAGGCCGTGCCACTTTTTACACCTCTCTGCAACACAGCTCTGTGGCACTTACTGGAGGTACCTAGTGGGCTAGTTGGACCCTAGGGACCCTCAGGATTCAAATGAACTTAATCTCCCAACTAAAAATGGACACAGGGCGTGTATACACAGTGGTGAAGGGAGGGGACGGGGCCTGAGTTAACGTGTGCAAAAACGCCCTGTGGCCTGTTTTAAGAGGTAGTTTTAATCCCCATGCCCTATTATATACTAGGGGCTTACAGAGGAGGTCATGCTAATCACAGGGGGACCCCAACGCATAATGTTCCCTAGTGTATGTAGGTGTTTTCACTGTATTCTAAGTGTCTTTTAACATAGCACTGGCTCTAGGACTGGTTAGTCAGACTCAGATACCACCAGTATCCGTCTGAAAAAGTTGAGGGTACAGGATGATTTTGCAACAAGGCTTCTTTCTGCTCTTCTTTTTGTTCTTTCTACACGTTATCCTTCTTCCTGCACTAATCTTCGTATTTGAGGACTTCTGTTGCTTCTTTCTGCACTTCTTTTGTTTCTTTCTGTGCATTTTTTCTTCTTTCTTCACATGTCCTATCTCTGTAGGCATCGTTAGAAATTAGCATTTAAAAAACCTTTGAAATTCACAGAAAAAAACATAGGTTTCAGGCACGTTATAGTTAGGAATTAGCATTTAAAAAACCTCAGAAATTCACTGAAAAAACCATAGGTTTCAGGGGTGTTATAGTTAGCTGGACTTTTCACTTGTACAAAACCATTGAAATTCCCCCGTTATAGTTAGTTCAGCTAACTATAACTCGCGCGCCCGCAATGCACTGCTGATGACGTCACATATTACATCACTCATGACATGGTCAGTGACATCACTCATGACATCACTGATGACATCTCACGTGACATCACTGATGACATCACTGATGACATCATCCTTGTGATAGAGTGGCAGACCTCCTCTCACCCTAATATAACCGTTGATACACACATTCAAAAATAGAGACTAAAATTTTCAAAACAATGGACATACCAATACCAGTTACAACAACCTCTTCAGTAATTCTAAGATCCACATACACATCCACTCATTCACCAACAGTCCTATACAGTCACTCATACATGTACTCACTCATCATATGTACTCATACACCTATACATCCTGTTACACAATGCCACTCATCCATAGAGTTACTCACACACATAGTCACTCATGCTAATAAAGAATCAAACATACATTTACTTGCATATACAGTTATACACACACCACCACACTTACTTCTACGGAAACTTACACATACTTAGTCTTTTAAACAATCACTTATAGAAACACATACTTATTCATACAGGAACTCTTTCAATCTCTCACTCTCACATATACTCACATATATACACCAATAGTCACATATACTAGTTTAAAACATATGTAGTTACTCATAAAGACACTATTGAGACAGTCATTCACTCACTAACACACCCATACACACACTCATCCACCCATACAGTCCTGCACACATGCTGTGTTCAACACATACAAACAGTGAGTCACTCATTCATGCACCTATGCACTACGTAATACCCCCCACCGAACCATGCAGACACTCAGACTGATACTCAAAAAACCAACTAATAACCTATATAGACACCCATGTAGCTACTCACCAACCCATGCAGCCACTTATACACAAAGTGAGAGACTGATACAGATATTTACATATTTAAACATTACTCACTAAGCCATGTATTCACTATGATACACTTAATCAGTCAGTTACACAATCAATTTTTCAAAAACAAATCATCCATTTAGACACTTATATACCCATTTATTCTTCCATCGACCTTGAGATATACATATATAAAACATATTTAATTTTCAGAAAAACACACATTCACTGGATGATGTCATCAGTGATGTCATTTGAGATGCCATCAGTGATGTCATGAGTGATGTCACTGACCATGTTATGAGTGATGTAATATGTGACGTCATCAGCAGTGCATTGCGGGCGCGCGAGTTATAGTTAGCTGAACTAACTATAACAGGGGAATTTCAATGGTTTTGTACAAGTGAAAAGTCCAGCTAACTATAACACCCCTGAAACCTATGGTTTTTTCAGTGAATATATATATATATATATATTATCTACTGGCGGTCGCCAGTAGATAGTTATAGTTAGGACCGTGTTTCCATAGGAAATCTCAAAATTCTATTTTGAATAACTTTGGCGCTGGTTGACGAATCTTTGCGAAATTTTTAAAACTAATGGGGCGCTCCGCTCAGCTCCTACCCTGAATGTCTCGGGGGGATTCGTAAAGCAGGGGCCGAGAAAAAAGGGGGGTCCCAAAACGCGTTTTCCCCATGCATTTTCCCATAGGACCTTTAGTCGAAGGTACAGCCCGAACGGCTGAACAGAATTACTTGAAATTTGGCAGAGAGGTAGTCCTCAGGTCAGGGATGTGCCTTTTGCATATATGGAGTCAATCTGTTCAGTAGTTCCTGAGAAAATTGCAGTTAAAAGCACATACATATCTATATCCGCGCACCGAGCGCGCACTGTGCGCGCACGGTTCGCGCACCCTAACTTACGCGAGCGTAATTCTGATTGGTGGTTACATGTCAGTCAACATTCAAATCGGTCGAAATCAGGAAGTGTCGGCCGCCATTTTGTTTGTTTTCAGTGCGAGAGTGGAAAAGGAAGGTGGCGAACGTGAAAAGGGGGCAGGGTAGAGAGTTCCTGACCCCCTAGCCTTTGTCAGAGGGTCCCTGAAGGACCCCGAAGGCAGAAAAAAACATTTTAATTTTTTTTTAAAAAATCACGGGGGTGCGCGCACCGTGCGCGCACGGTGAAAAACCATAAAAAAAATAATACATACATAACTTCAAACATTTAAAAAACCGTACAAATTCACTGAAAAAAACATAGGTTTCACACACGTTATAGTTAGGAATTAGCATTTAAAAAACCTTGCAAATTCACTTAAAAAACCATAGGTTTCACACATGTTATAGTTAGGTGGATATTTCACTCGTAAAAAACCAATGAAATTCCCCCGTTATAGTTAGTTCAGATAACTATAACTCGCGCACCCGCAATCCTGCTCATGACGTCACATATTACATCACTCATGACATGGTCAGTGACATCACTGATGACAACTCAAATTACATCACCGATGACATCACTGATGGCATCATCCACGTGGTAATCTGATGCACCTCCTCACACCCTAATATAACCTTTGATATACCCACTCTAAAATGCAGACTACTATTTTCAAAACCAGAGACACACCAATACCAGGTACTACATACCCACTCAAAGATTCCTAGGTCTACACACATGTCCACTCATTCATCCATACAGTTACTCATACATGCAGTCACTCATCAACACAGCACTGTCATATGCACTCATACACCTATACAGACACTCACATACCACCACTCACCCATAGAATTACTCACACACCTAGTCAGTCATGCAAATAATCAATAACACTCCCATTTACTCACCTATACAGTTATATACACACCACTTCACTTATTCATACAGATACTAACTTACTCTCTTCTATAATCACTGACACAAGCACATACTCATCCATCCACTCTCATAATCACTCACTCTCACATATAGTCATTTATATACTCCAACGTTCACATATGCTGTCTTTCATATATGTAGTTACTCATGCATGTACCACTGAGACATCCATTCACTGAGGCAACAGAAGACCAGAAAGAGGAAGAAAGGTGCAGAAAGAAACAAGAGATGTGCAGAAAGAACCAACAGAGGCGCAGAAAGAGGCCTACTTTGACTCTACCTTACAGCAGACTCATACAAAGTAGCCTAATCACTAATCCGTCTCCCAAGATGTCTTAAACCTCACTTTTCTCTTGAAGGATCAATATTCATCAACTGCTCAAAATGTTAGGCCTACCAAGTATAAAACAGCAATCCTAAGCATATCACTGTTGTACGTCTGACCAAGTTCGTGAAGGTATGCATGCAAGAGATGTACAGAAAAAGGGAAGAACAGTTCAGAAAGAAGCAAGAGAAGTGTAGAAAGAGGCAAGTGAGGTGCATAAAGAGACAAGAGGGGTGCAGAAAGAGGCAAGGCGGGTACAAAAAGAGGCAACAGAGGTGCAGAAGGAAGCAAGAGAACTGTACAAAGAAGCAAGATAGTTGCAGAACCAGACAAAAGAGGTACAGAAAGAGGGAACAGGGGTAAAGACATAGGCAAGAGAATTGCAGAAAGAGGCAGGAGAGGTGCACAAAGAGGCTAAAGAAGTGCAGAAAGAAGCAACAGAGGTGCAGAAAGAGGCAAGAGGGGTGTAGAAAGAAGAGCGAGAAGTGCAGAAAGAAGCAAGATATGTGCAGAAAAAGGGAAGAAGGGTGCAGAAAGAAGCAAGAGAAGTACACAAAAAGGCAAGTGAGGTGTAGAAGGAGAAAAGAGAACTGCAGAAAGAGGCAAGAGAGTTACAGAAACATGCAAAAGGTGTGCAGAAAGAGTGAACAGGTGTTCAGACAGAGGCAAGAGATATACAGAAAGAAGGAAGAGGGATATAGAAAGAGGCAAGAGGGATGCTGAAATTTGCAACAGAGGTGCAGGAAAAAGCAAGAGCAGTGCATAAAGAACCAACAGAGCTGCAGAAAGAGGCAGGAGGGGTACAGAAAGAGGCAAGAAAAGTGCAGAAAAAGGCAAGAGATGTGCAGAAAGAAGCATGAGAGGTGCACAAAGAGGCAAAAGGGGTACAGAAAGAGGCAAGAAGGGTCCAGAAAGAGGCAAGAGAAGTGCAGAAAGAAGCAACAAAGGTGCTGAAAGAGGCAAGAGAGGTGCAGAAACAGGCAAGAAAGGTGCCAAAAGAGGCAACAGGGGTGCAGGAAGAGGTAAGAGTGATATAGAAATTTGCAACAGAGGTGCAGAAAGAAGCAAGGGCAGTGCAGAAAGTACCAACAGAGGTGCAAAAAGAGCCAAGATAGATGAAGAAAGAGGTAGGAGAGGTGCACAAAGAGGCAATAGGGGTACAGAAAGAGGCAGGAGGGGTGCACAAAGAAGGAAGAGAAGTGCAGAAAGAAGCAGCAGAGGTGCTAAAAGAGGCACAAAGGGTACGGAAAGAAACAAGAGAAGTACAGAAAGAAGCAACAGAGGTACAGAAAGAGGCAAGAGAGGTGCAGAATCAGGCAGGAAAGGTGCAAAAAGAGGGAACAGGGGTGCAGAAAGAGGCAAGAGAGGTGCAGAAAGAGCGAAGAAGGGGTGCAGAAATAGGCAAGAGGGGTGCAGAAAGAAGTAAGTGAGTCATTGCACTGACAGGGCGGGGGCCATGCATTTTTTAAAGAAAGCCCCATGGAGGTGGCGTCCCCGGGGCTGCGGGGGCTCCCGCATGCCCCTCTTTATAATTTTCTTATTGCCCCCGAGACCTGGCCCACCCGGGTGCTCAAAGAAACAAAGCACTGGAGCCTGCGCTTCATTTTTTTTATATATATTCAGCCATGTTCATGCACCCAGCGCAAATTCTGCTGAAAATATTTAAAAAATCTTTGTTGGCCCTGAGAGTCCATGTGGGACCCTCTGAGCAGGCATAGGGGGTCAGGGTGTTTCTACCCTGCCCTCTTTTCTTGTTTTTTAATCTTTTTTTTTACTGAACCGAGTCACAAGATTGCTGCAGACACATTTTGGTTTGGAGTGTTGGCAGCCAATAAGAATGAAGCTCGTGCTAGGGGGGGTTCGCAAATCCTCCTTGGCCCTAATATATCAATATTTTTATTTTTTTAATGTCTCAGGTACTACTAAACGTATTTACACCATTTGAAAAAAAACAGTCGCTTTCTGAACCAAGAGCCACCTTTTTGCCAGATTTGGTGTAATTCCGTAAAGCAGTTCGGGCTGTAGCCTTGTCTGAAATTCCTATGGAAATTAACATGGAGAAAATGTTTTTTGGGGCCCCCTTTTTTCTCAGCCCCCACTTGATGAATCACCATGAAACTTTTTAAGACAGGAGCTGACCTGAGTGAACCATTAGTTTTGAGAAGTTTGTGAAGATTCGACAAATGGTGCCGAAGACATTGGCAAAAGAAAAAATGCTTTTTGAATAGAAACAAGGTCCTAACTATAACAACCTACTGGCAATATATATATTACATGATTTTCCCAAACAGGAGAAGTTCCAAAAGCACTCACGAATATAATCAGTGTCCAATACTGTTTCTGACACCAACATAGCTGGGGCAATACAGCACAGCCCAACGCGTTTCAGTCTTACAAAGACCTTGCTCACGGGTACAAAAAGCGCTACCTTTTTGCATTGAAAATATACACTTTCAACATGATTCATCACTTCCTTTTAGTCATACACTTTGCATTGTGGGTGATGTAGTGTGAAATGTGTGTAACACCTCGTTTGGTATAGATCGTTAATCACCGCCTCATGGAAGGTATCGATTTCGTTTCCAGATGGAAGTTGATGGTAAAATCAAGATCTCACTTTTTTACCACTTGTGCCAGCTCCCTGTTGTGGGCAGTACATATCCAAATCAGTGCTTTGGGTGTTTGCAGCCGGCGTCTGGTCGAGTTGTCCGTGATACAGTTGCAAGCTTTATTCCACTCACCTCATCAAAGGGTCCGGTATAAGATGCGACCCTCCGGTTGCTGCTTCCACGTCTTACTTCTTTCAGCATTTTAATGTGGATCGATGCTTGTTAAAAGTTTCACGCCAGCGGTCACCAATCCAGATAACACAATCCACCTCGAGTTGGCTCGCTTTCCTGGAAATTGGCGCTCTATGGCAGTTCTGTTTTGGATAGGGCAGAGCCAAGCCGTTTGTAAATACACGACTTTCCCCAACAGGAGACGTTCAAAAAGCACTCACGGATATAATCAGTGTCCAACACTGTTTATTTTTCTGTCAACAACATAGCTGTGGCAATACAGCACAGTCCAACGCGATTCAGTCTTACAAAGACACACTTATACACCAACTCATTCTTCAATACACCTTGGCATTAAAATATATAAAATATATCAAAACTTTACAGAAACACACATTCACTGTGTCATCAGTGATGTCATTTGAGATGTCATCAGTGATGTCACGGACCATGTCATGAGTGATGTAATATGTGACGCCATCAGCAGTGCATTGCAGGGGCGCGAGTTATAGTTAGCTCTACTAACTATAACGTTAAAATTTCT
This sequence comes from Triturus cristatus, assembly GCF_964204655.1. NCBI lineage: Eukaryota > Metazoa > Chordata > Amphibia > Caudata > Salamandridae > Triturus > Triturus cristatus. Next base: position 1,513,291,356 of record NC_140589.1, read on the forward strand.
CTGGTTTTGTACAAGTGAAATGTCCAACTAACTATAACGTCCCTGAAACCTATGTTTTTTTCAGTGAATTTCTAAGGTTTTTTAAATACTAATTTCTAACTATAACGTCACTGAAACCTATGGGTTTTTCAGTGAATTTCTAACGTTTTTTTAATGCTAATTTCTAATTATAATTTTCAATAAACCTATAGTTTTTTCAGTGATTTTAAATTATCATTCCATTCTCAACCTGATGAAAACAGCCGATATCACCAGTTTTCCAGCGATAGCTTCCACAAAAAAAAATTGCCACAAATGAGAGCAACAAGTAACGCTAATAATATGTAGAATAGGCGTTCCTATGGAAAAATAACATGAAAACACCACTTCCCGATATTTTTAACGAGCAGCCAAATCTGCGGTGCGATCCAAAAACAGGCAATACGCTGCGTTAGCAGTAGGAATGTAACATCTGCCTTTTACTGCTGTAAAGTGGGATGACTACCTACAGTGTGAAAGGGAGCCCAGTCCAGAATCACATCTGAAGACCAACACATGTCATAGAGCTACTGATCATGCACCTCCCACACCCAAGAAGTCCACAAAACCCACTGCCACCACACTCAGGACCTCCCCACTGGACCACCCACCCTACTACCACCGAGGCATCGCAAAACAGGACAGAGAACCTGCCAAAAATGGCCCCTCAGCCACACAATAGCTGAATGTTGCGAGATATGGCAACCAAACATCTGTGAAGGACGCAAGTCACCCACCAATAATAATCTACACAATACCAAGTGTAGCGGTGATGTGCTGGGCAGATCGCACTATGCAGAGCACAAACCTTTCCATGTGTACATATACTGCTGGTGCTTGTAGTGTTGTGGACAATGGACGCAACCATGTTACCTCAGGCAATGGGGAAGACCTCGGTCATGTACCTGTGTCGTCGTCCCCTGTAAGCGGAAGCGCAGTGGGCAGGTCCAACGTAAGCCACTCTAGCATAGAAGTGTGAATAAATTGTCCGGGGCTCTCTGCGTGGTTCACTTGTGTGAAGGCCAACTCGTCTATCAGAGCGGCGGCCCTCACCCTGCAACGGTGCTGCCGCCATGACCACGGGCCTCCTAAACACAGGCCCCCTGCGAACACAGCGGCACAGCACCGCAGAGTTATGTCTTTACACACTACTGCCTTCGATCTACACTGCGGACAGCAGGGCTCACAATTCAGATGGAGTTGCAATTGCAGATGACGCAGTCCAGTAGGAAAGACACATTGCTCCCAGTGCGGACCGCCAGGACCATGCATCATCGCAGGCTGCGTACATGCTGAGCACCAGAGGTACCACTAACTCAGTGCACCACAAGTTAACACCACATGGCCTTATTAAGGCAGAATTCATTTGACAAAAGACATTGCTACCAGTGCGGCCTGCCTGGACCACACATCATCGCAGGGTGCGAACATGCTGAGTGCTTCAGGTGCCACTAACTCAGTGCACCACAAGTCACTGCCATGTGGCCTTACTGAGGCAGGATTCATTAGACAAAAGACATTGCTACCAGTGCGGCCCGCCCGGACCAGGCATCATCGCAGCGTGCACACATGCTGGCTGCTTCAGATGCTACTAACTCACTGCACCACAAGTCATCGCCATGTAGCCTGTTAAGGCAGACTTCATTAGACATTGCTACCAGTGCGGCCTGCCCGGACCACGCATCATCGCAGGCTCCACACATGCTGGTTGCTTCAGGTGCCACTAACTGTGTACCTCAACTCAACGCCACATGGCTGTGGGCTCTTGCTGACTGCTGCCTCTGGCCTACACTGAGATCAGCACGGCTCACAATTAAAATTGAGTCTTGATTCATTAATTGCAGAGTCCAGTAGACAACTAACTACAATGTCTTTGGAACCTACACAATATCCTTTTAGTATCCTTGCTTCAAGAACTTTTTTGATATCAATTATAGCTTTAGAACAATGACCAAATTCATCTTGCAAGTCCAAAGGAACACTGAATGGCAGTCTACACTGCGGCTAGCAGAGCTCACAGTTTGAATTCCGTCTTGATTCATTAATTGCAGAGTCCATTAGGCAACTAACTATAACGTCCCCGAAACCTACAATTCCATACATATTTCATCTTTTGTTACCTATACTGTGGTCAGCAGAGCTCATAATTTAGATTGAGACATGATTTAATAATTGCAGACAGAATTGCACTCAATGTCCTCGGATTTTGTCAAGAGGAAGTGACAAAAAGCATTCCTCGATGTCTGTGCTGACTACTGCCTTCCATCAACATTGCGGACTGCAGGGCTCACAATTCAGATCGAGTCGCGGTTGCAGATGACGCAGCCCAGTAGGCAACAGACATTGCTACCAGTGTGGCCAACCTAGACCACGCATCATCACTAGCTGTGCACATGCGGAACGCTTCTGATGCCCCTACCTCAGTGCACCACAACTCATGGACCCTTTATGATAGAATCTTTTGTGTATGATTTCAGATCTGCTGCCCCTACCTCAGTTTACCACAAGTCATGAACCCTTTACGATAGAATCTTTTGTGTATTATTTCACATCTGGTGCCCCTACCTTAGTGCAGCACAAGTAATGGACCCTTCATGATTGAATCTCTGTGTGTGATCCGATGATTTCTATTGTACTTGTTGCCAGCACAAACCATTCTCTGAGGGCTGGCTTACACTCACCCCACACGCATCCAGCACAGACGTCACTGGACATACGACCATGGTAATAAAAAGGGGCCAAGCACACGAGCCCGTACCCAGTTCCACTATCTATCTAACTTTGTCTGTGTGTTCATTATGTATGCATGATGCTGCCCCTGGGCCCTACCACATTATATTCTGCTGTGGACAGCGCTCTCAACCATGTTACCTCTGGCATTGGGGAAAACTTTGGTTATGTAACTTTGTCTCGGTCATTGTACATAGGTAGAGACTGGATCATTAGAGTACTGCAAGGAGAGTGTATAGTGAATTTATAAATGCTTCGGAATTGGTGGAGTGATTGGATAAGTACATATGTTAATGGAGCCTAACCCCCGAGCATGAGCTTGGCTCTAATTGGCTGCCCTCCATGAGTTAAAAACGGAAATATGTGCTTTGCATGGCCCTGTATTACTACAGCTGCACCACTCCACTGAATGTGCAATAAACATTCATATCCACACAGATATGTCGTGTGCACAATCTTACATGTGTGGAAATATGGATGAATGTAGGGTCAGTGAGTCCCCCTACCTTCCTTGTTGGCCATGTTTTAGGACTTGGGTCACAGGGTGACACATTGGCGCTTGCGACCCGGGTGGCGGCAGCACTACAACAGGGACACCCGCATCAGTTGATTCCTCATACAGCTCAAATCTGAGACCTGGTAGCCTGCGGAGCGGGGCTGCATGATGTGGAGGGTGCCCTGTCCGTGGAAAGGTGAACAGTGAGGCCTGGGTTTGCAGGGGCAGGCAGACACCTCTGGGCGAAGGGAGTGGATGGGGTGCAGCAGACTGGGTGCACAGCGGATGTGGATGGGTGCAGCAGCCTGGATGCACAAAGGCGGGACAGCCACTTAGGCATGCGCAGTCGTATGTATTTTGCCATTACTGATTCTGTACTATGTTTCAGATGAGTGAGCTTGAGGGCTCTACTATGTCCCGGCACGTGGTTGGAGACACACTGGTGGCAGAAAGGTGAGCTTTAAGGGCTTTTTCCACAGTGTGGGCACTCACTGTCAATCTCCATCTCTTGCTTTCTCTCCCTCACACTCTTTCTCTCTCTCTTCCTCTCTCTCTCACTCTTCCTCTGTTTCTCTTTTTCAGTTTCTCTCTTTCTCTCTCTCTTCCTCTCTCTCACTGTTTGTCTCTCTCTTCCTCTCTTTCTCACTCTTTCTCTCTGTCTTCCTCTCACTCTTTCTTTCTGTTTTTCTTTCTCTCTCTTCCTCTCTCTCACTCTTTCTCTCTCTCCTTTGATGGACCAATGATGCAGAATCTTATCTTGCTTTTTGTCTAGCAGGCCTTTGATGATGCGTGGCCATCCTGAAATCAACACTCACCCTGAATTGTGAGCTCGGCTTCACTGTGTGTACACAATGGGTGGGGAGGTTGCTTCGGCACGTGGTGGGCCCTCTTCGACACATGCCGGTATCGGAAGGTGAGCAGAGAGACTTGTTTGCGCAGCGGCGGGCAGTCACCTCGGGGCAGTGGGAGTGGATGGGGTGCAGCAGCCTGGGTGCACAGCAGCGGGCAGTCACCTCCGGGCAGTGGGAGTGCATGGGGTGCAGCAGCCTGGGTGCACAGCAGCGGGCAGTCACCTCTGGGCAGTGGGAGTGGATGGGGTGCAGCAGCCTGGGTACGCAGTGGTGGGCAAACACCTATGGACAGTGGGAGTGGATAGGGTGCAGCAGCCTGGGTGTACAGCAGCAGGCAGACACCTCTGGGCAGTGGAAGTGGATGGGATGCAGCAACCTGGGTGCGCAGCGGTGGGCAGACACCTCTGGGCAGTAGAAGTGGATGGGGTACAGTAGCCTGGATACACAAAGGCGGGACAGCAATTTAGGCGTGCACAGTTGTATTACTGATTCCATACTATGTTTCAGATGACTAAGCTTGAGGGCTGCCCTATAACCCGGCACGTGGTTGGAGAGATACCGGTGGGTGGCAGAAAGGTGAGCTCTGAGGATTTTCTCCACAGTGTCAACACTCACTCTCCCGCTCCATCTCTTCCTTTCTGTCACTCACACTCTTTCTCTCTCTCTCACTCTCTCTCTTCCTTTCTCTCTCGCACACTCTCTCTCTTTCTCTGTTTCTTCCTCTCTCTCTCATTCTTTCTCTCTCTCTTCCTCTCTTTCTCACTTTCTCTCTCTCTCTTCCTCTCTCTCACACTGTTTCTCTCTTTCTCTCTCTCTTCCTTGTATTTCACTCTTTCTCTCTCTCTTCCTCTCTCTCTCTCTTTCTCTCTTTCCCTGTCTTCCTCTCTCTCTCACTCTTTCTTTCTTTCTCTCTCTCTTCCTCTCTCTCACTCTTCCTCTCTCTCTCTCTCTCTCACCTTTGATGGATGCATAATGCACAATCTTATTTTGCTTTTTGTCTTGCAGGCTGTGATTCACAAATGGTCCAGGGATGACTCGCTATGGCTGTACCTAGTTTTATTTGTTGTTGTTTCGTTTAAATAAAATGTTTTATATGTAAATCCATACATGACTGTGATTCTTATTTGTCCAACCTCACATGCATGTTCTTAATTCTAATAGTGCAACATCAGCCAAAATGTTGCTGTCACACTTGTTTGTGGGGGGGTGAGGGGGGTATGGCGGACACAGGGCTGGTGGCCGGGGGGTATCGGAGCAGTGTTGGGTGTCTGAGCTGCATGATCGTTGGCTCCAATGCATCTGTTGTCATTCAGGTGTGGCTCTGGGATGGGCTCCCTTTCACCTTTTAGGTTATAGTCTGACTTTTCACCAGCTCAGAGCAGGTGTAAACTTCCTGCTACTAACGCATCATATCACCTGTTGGGTACTCTCTTCGACGATCTTGCTGGTGGTTGAGAAACTTGCAAAATAATGTGCTCGCTGCTCTTTGCACGGGAACGCCTACTCTCCATCTCATTAGCAATATATGCCAGGGTCATCCATGACGATGCTTTTTGAGGCTGCAATCGCTGGCAAACTGGTCATATGGCTGTTTGCTCCAGCTTGTGAATGGTGCGTTAAATTTATCACCATTTTGGTTGCGAAAAAGTGCCGTTAACTCGGTGATGTGTCCTTGAGAATATACCCCTTGGTGTTTGAAAGACTTAAGAAGTACTCGAGTGCCGCGCTGAGAGCCGCGCACGCATTGCTTTCACACGGGTGCCGCGCTGAAAGCCGGACTAGAGACGCAACAAAAAAACCGTCAACTTTCACTACTTTATATTCGCCTCAGGGACCCCATCCCCCGAAGCAGGCCGACATATTCATAATTAAAAAAAAAAAAAACGAGAAGTGTACCACGTCGGCTTCCCTCCCGTGGCCAATTCTTGCCCCGAGGACCCATACCCTGGGCCTGCCCCAATGCCCCCACGGTCCCGCCGGCTCCCTTTGTCCTGCAGGAGCTGGCATTGCTTTTCCACATGGGGAGCTGCTGACATGCACCTCACCGTGTGGAAAAGCAATCAGCCTTGGATTTTGGAAGCGGGAGCAGGTTCCCCAGCTCTTGCTTTCAAAATCCAAAGCAAGTTTGCTATAACAGGGCGGAAGCCGTGTGGCTCAAGCCCTGTCATAGCAAACAGCACTGTCTCGGGGGTGGGCACCCTGGGACACTGCAGGAGCCGGCACTGGGGGGAGGCGGTTTCCAGGGCCATCACAGGCTCCAGGAGGAGGCCCGCGCGCCCCTCCCCCCAACATGAGTGAAGCCTTGCGGATGTGGTGGTCCGCAGGGCTGCGGGCGCTCCCTCGGGCCCCCACTAATATTTTTTAAGAAATGCCCCTGGGCCCTAGCCCACCCGGGGGCCTCATTAAAATAAAACACAGGAACCTGTGCTTCATTGTTTTTTCAACAATTCAGCAGAATTCACGACCCCAGCACGAATTGCGTCAACTTTTTTTTTAAAACAAAAAAGCTTTTTTGGGCTCTGGGGGTCCTTCTGGGACCCCCTGAGCAGGCCTAAGGGGTCAGGGGGTTTCTACCCTGCCCCCTTCTCTTGTTTTATATCTTTGTTTCTCTGTTTTCTGGTGACTCGCTTCTACCGAGTCACAAGATGGCTGCCAACACTTCCTGGTTTGGAGTGTTGACAGCCAATTAGAATGAAGCTCGTGGTCGTGGCAGCCAATTAGAATGAATCTCGTGGTCGGGAGGGTTCGCAGCTCCATCGCTGCCCTAGATAGCGAAACATTTCTCAGCAACTACTGAACGGATTTTCACCATTTAAAGAGAGGTTGCTTTCTGCAACAAGCACTAACTTTTTGCCAAATTTGGGGTATTTCCGTTCAGCAGTTTCAGCTGTAGCCTTACCCAAAGTTCCCTATGGGAAATTGCTTTTTTGACTCTTATTTTTTGAATTTCTCAAAAACTACTGAACGGATTTACCCCATTTTAAAAAAAGGTCGCTTTCTGAACCAAGCTCTACCTTTTTGCCAAATTTGGGGTAAGTCCATTCAACAGTTCGGGCTGTAGCCTGTCTCAAAATTTCCTATGGAAATTAACATGGAGAAAACGCATTTTTGGACCCCCTCCCCTTTTTTATCAGCACCCACTTGATGAATCACCCCCAAGCTTTCAGGATAGGAGCTGACCTGGATAGTCACTTTTTGGGAGAATTTCGCAACGATTCGTCAAACGACGCCAAAGTTATTAGCAAATCAAAAAATGCTTTTCCTATGGATACTAGGTTCTAACTATAACTACCTACAGGCGACCACCTGTAGGTAACATATATATTATGTGATGGTTGGCCACAATATTTGACATGTCGGCGACGTAATCCATCAGGTGACCTGGACAGATGTGCTGACTCCAACCACTGTACCCAATGTGCACCAATCAGAATCGGGAAGTGGGTCAATTTGCTCACTGCATACCACGACACGTGCAATATCCCAGGTCCAGTTACCTCCATGCAGCCATAAACGGGCATCATCATGACACTCCCGGTCGTGGGCCAACAGGAGCGCACACACCCATCGTAATCCATGTCAGCTACCCACACGTTGGAGAGGCACACGTCCATGCACCACTCAGATAGGCACGGGCGACATTGCAATACAGGTTGAACGCAGGTGACGTCCACAATGTGGAAGCTCAGCCGGTAAGTGATCCGCAAGCACCCAGGACATGCAGCAGATGTGCAAGATATAGGTGGATGTGAATGGAGTCGACCATGTGTTCGGGATGCACTGCCATTGTGTCAGTGGCTCTGCTTGTAGCTGCACTGGGTTGCCGTGTGCCAGTCTTGTGGATGAAATGGCACAGCTTGGTGCAATGAGCCGGGTCTGTGTGCAATGGGTGCAGGGCAGGGGTGTGGTGGGAGTACGTGTGAAGGCCATTTTACGCACGCTAACTACAACGAAGGACTTTTGAGTGTGGGATGTGTACTTGTTGTTTTCAAATCGGGCAGTGCATAGTGTGGGAGACAGATGCAAATATTATTGTATCTGTCAGGGCGGGCTGGCCACTTGCAAGTTCCTTCTCGGAGCAGCAGATGTGTTAGTGAAAGATAGCTTTCATCCCTACAGTAACTTCTCCAGCTGCATTCATACAGGATGTGTACAAAGGCCGGTTGTGGGTGTTGTGGGATGTCTGCGACCCTGGTCATCATGGATGAGATGGCCAGCGCGTGGCACATGGGTGGGTTCACTGTGTGTTACATTGCCAAACAGCTGCTCCTCCCTCCCACAAGCCCCCACACTTTTGTGCGCTGCGCTGTTGTATGCAGTGCACTCCTACGGCACACCATTGTAATGCCTATTCGCACATGTCCTGCGGCATTCCAATCACACCGTGTCACTGCCGTTTGGAGGTGGTGCATGCCACTTTAAAACATCGACTGCTGCGGCCCTTGTGGCGGCCACACCAGAACACAGAGACACACTTGCCGCACTTCTTGCACACGGACATGTCCGAGACACCCCGTTCCCCTTGCCGGATAGGCACACCCCTGCGCTGACCTGTGTACGCTGGACCAGCACACGCCGCTTGTGCATGCAGGAGGAAGCATACGAAGCTACATGTCCAGGCTCACTGCCAACACTGAGGTGACATGGTAACGTCCGCTGAAGACAGCACATACCCATCATGCTAACACAATGACCACATGGACACACTTGCTCAGATGCGGGTTCGGGGGGCGTTAGCAGTCATGTGGTTGTTGCGATGAGTGTTGTGGCCCTCATGGGTATCTGTGTATCATGCTCATTGACTCTATGCCACCTGGTGGTGTTCCGGTGTGGCTCTTGGCTGTGTTCCCTTTCATGCTGCAGGTAGTCGTCCAGGTTAACACCAGCAGACAGCAGGTGTAAAATCCCTGGTGCTAATGCGGCTTATCACCTGAATTTGTTTTGCATCGCAGTTTTTGCCTTTCGTCATGACAGTTGTGATGTGGTTTTTTCGTGTACAGAAAAATAAACGAACTGGGCAGTGTATCCCGTCAAGATCCAGCACCTGACCCATTATTCCCAATCAATATAAATACAATGAGATTTCTTCATTGACTGTGTGTGTACACTGTAAATCCACCCACTTCCACAGTGCAATTTAATACAGAATTTTAGTATTTAGAATCAATCGCAATGGTGCACCTCGTGTTTTTTTGCATGGGAACGCCTACTCTGCATCTCATTATCAGCACTTTAATGCAACAAAGTTGAGATAAATCTAACACACTATTCTGAAGCTGGTGCAAACTGCAGACATCACCAGTATTCCCGTGATAACTGCCCAAAAATTTAACACCATGGTGGACACCACCAAATAACAGTAATAAGAACGAGAAAGAGTCACACAAACTTTATTTTTACGTTTACGTACATATAGAGGATAAACTAAATGTAACAAACTCAACACAAAACAACAAGGCGGAAGACTCCTGTCAGGTCCATCAATGTCGACGACACAGCCTGGAAAATAAAGCACAAAATAAGGACGTGTGTAATGCGCATATCAAAGGAGTGAGACACAGAGAAAGAAAGAAGGAAAAAAAAGCCAGAGAGAAAAAGGGAGGGAAGAAAAGAAAGGGAGTGAGAAAGGGAGAAGGGAGAGAGAATGAGAGAGATAGAAGGAAAGGAAGGAAGAGAGTGAGAGAGAGAGGGAAGTGAGAGAGAGAGAGAGAGAGAGAGAGAGAGAGAGAGAGAGAGAGAGAGAGACTGCCGCCCATGCGCATCCATGACCAAATAATTACCTGCTGCCACCGGAGTGTCTACCAGTGGGCACTCCAAGTGCCTGTGAAAGCTCCAGGGCCTGGTCCCACCACCATGGCTTGGTGCCCGTTATGTGGACCCGCTCCGCAGCCCAGCAGATTCCACACATGTCGCTGAGTCCTGAGTTATCAATGGCGGAGACCACATCAGCTTTTGGTGCCGCTAACCCTGTGCAACGCAAGTCAGCGCCACAAGGTGGTAGGCTGCTGACGGCCATGCAACCTAGGGTGCGACTAACCCTGTCCAACTCAAGTCCATCCCACGTGGTGGTAGGCCCCTGACAGCCACATCAGCTTCAGGTGGCACAAACTCAGTGCGACTCAAGTCCGCACCACGTGGTAGTAGGCCCCTGACGGCCACATCATCTTCGGGTGGCACTAACCCTGTGCAACTCATGTCCGCGCCACGTGGTGGTAGGCCCCTGACGGCCACATCAGCTTTGGGTGGTACTAACCCTGTGCAACTCAAGTCCACACCACGTGGTAGTAGGCCCCTGACGGCCATACAGCTCAGTGTGCGACTAAATCTCTGCGCAACTTTTCATAGACTCTTTATGATTGAGACCCGTGGAGCATCCGCCATACAGTCACCACCGGCAATAAATGATGTGACGTTGTCGATCCATTATATTTGCGTGGTCACATGGCATGTGACGCATATGCCGGATGGGTGTGGTGTGTGTGCAAACCTGCCCTCAGGGAGTGGCCGTGACATGTTGACAACTAAAGAGTTCCTCTAGAGAAGACAAGAAAAAGTACTGTCACGTATAAGGGGTACCAAGTGGGCCTTGCTGTAAGATAAGCAGGTTGGAAGAAGGGGAGAATCCCTTGTTGGAACTAGGGCTCTCACACACCCAGCAAGCTAGGTGTCATGCTTCATCATTTGAGCCTGCCCCTTGTCAGGTCGGCGCTGCAATACCTGACGGGCACCCAAAATTGGGGCTCTTTAGCGGGGATCTTTTGTTCCTGCCGATGGGTGCAGTGGGGGTAGGGGCCCTAGTTTGTGTAGATATGAGTGTAGGTGAAGTGAATATAAAATAGGTCAGTTCATCCACAACTACACTTTATTATGGTGGTAAACAGACTAAATAAAATAAAAGTGGTTGAGGTGGGTATTAAAGCTAGAAATTATGAGTATAGTTATGTATACCCTACTCTCAATGCGATCTACATGTTTCGTGCCATAGTAGCCATAGTGGTCAGGGCACTTTCTCAGGATCAGTGGTGGAACTATCTACACTACCTGGACATGCGAAAAGTCTATATACCACACAGGCTTGATAAGGTAACCTGAAACGAGAAATGTGAAGTAGACATGAGCAATACGTGTAGGTGCACTCACACTTGGTACAGATCTCATCTTCATTAAAAAGGGGATGTTGTGCCCATAGGACAGGTATAACTATGAAAACAGAGAAGATGAAAACGCGCCACGGGGCATGTTTGCACAGTGGTGAAGGGAGGGGGCAGGGCCTAAGGTGACATGTGTGCAAACATGCCCTGTGGCGCCTTTTAAGTTGGGGAATTAATTCCCTTTCAATCCTGAGGGCCCCTGGGGGCCAACAAACCCACCAGGTGCTTCAAGTAAGCGCCACTGCGCTGCTTTGCCGAGAGGTGGTCCAGGCCACGTCTCTTTTTACACCTCTCTACAATGCAGCTATGTGGTGCTTACTGGAGATACTTAGTGGGCTAGTTGGACGGAATTCTCAAATGGGTGGTCCGAGTCACCGCGGATTTCCGCGTTTGGGGCCTGTCCGAGCCATTGGTGATTGTGGGCTCAAGACGGGACAAACTGGACTCTTTGATTGTTTTTATTCAGGGCATCAAACGTACATTATTTTACCTAATGGTGGGTTTTGATTGTTTTTCAGGAACTACTGTGACCAGGATACATTGCGTGATTACTTGATTCTTTGCAACATATTAAAGTGAAGTCACCTGTGAGATGCACAGTAGCCATTGACTCTGCCATGCCCGTGAACAAGACTTATTGTCGAAACGCGTTGGGAGGCAATTCAGGTTTCTTGCTGCTGAAATTATTAAAGGAGATGATTTCCACATAATGCTTCCCGGGGTTTCGTGGGGAGCACATTTGGAAATATATTACACGGCACAGCCCAGTGCCGGCAGAGGAGCGCACCACCCGTAAAAGGACTTCGGGCTGCCTACGGCAATTCTCAAATGGGTGGTCCGAGTCACCGCGGATTTCCGCGTTTGGGGCCTGTCCGAGCCATTGGTGATTGTGGGCTCAAGACGGGACAAACTGGACTCTTTGATTGTTTTTATTCAGGGCATCAAACGTACATTATTTTACCTAATGATGGGTTTTGATTGTTTTTCAGGAACTACCGTGACCAGGATGCATTGCGTGATTACTTAATTCTTTGCAACATATTAAAGTGAAGTCACCTGTGAGATACACAGTAGCCGTTGACTCTGCCATGCCCGTGAACAAGACTTATTGTCGAAACGCGTTGGGAGGCAATTCATGTTTCTTGCTGCTGAAATTATTAAAGGAGATGTTTTCCAGTTTGGGCGTGCCACCTAATGCTTCCCGGGGTTTCGTGGGGAGCACATTTGGAAATATATTACACGGCACAGCCCAGTGCCGGCAGAGGAGCGCACCACCCGTAAAAGGACTTCGGGCTGCCTACGGAATTCTCAAATGGGTGGTCCGAGTCACCGCGGATTTCCGCGTTTGGGGCCTGTCTGAGCCATTGGTGATTGTGGGCTCAAGACGGGACAAACTGGACTCTTTGATTGTTTTTATTTAGGGCATCAAACGTACATTATTTTACCTAATGGTGGGTTTTGATTGTTTTTCAGGAACTACTGTGACCAGGATGCATTGCGTGATTACTTAATTCTTTGCAACATATTAAAGTGAAGTCACCTGTGGGATGCACAGTAGCCGTTGACTCTGCCATGCCCGTGAACAAGACTTATTGTCGAAACGCGTTGGGAGGCAATTCATGTTTCTTGCTGCTGAAATTATTAAAGGAGATGTTTTCCAGTTTGGGCGTGCCACCTAATGCTTCCCGGGGTTTCGTGGGGAGCACATTTGGAATATATATATATATATATATATATATATATATATATATATATATATATATATATATATATATATATATTATCTACTGGCGGTCGCCAGTAGATAGTTATAGTTAGGACCCTGTTTCCATAGGAAATCCGCAACATTCTATTTGGAATAACTTTGGCGCCGGTCAATGAATCCTCGCGAAATTTTCAAAATAGGTGGGGCGCTACGCTCCGCTCCTACCCTGAAAGTCTCGGGGGGATTCGTCAAGCGGGGGCTGAGAAAAAAGGGGGGTCCCAAAACGCGTTTTTCCCATGCATTTTTCCATAGGACCTTTAGACACAGCTACAGCCCGAACGGCTGAACAGAGTTACTTGAAATTTGGCAGAGAGGTAGTCCTCAGGTCAAGGAAGTGCCTTTTGTAGGTCTGGTGTAAATCTGTTCAGTAGTTCCTGAGAAAATAGCCTTTAAATCAATATATATATGTGGGCGGAGCCTAACCACACATCTCATCCTGAGATCTGATTGGCTGTCAGCACTTCATCCAAGAAGTGTTGGCAGCCATCTTGGGACCAATATACATGATAGCACCTCATTAAAAAGCATTGCAGTTAATAGAAGATTTTAAGACTTTAGTTACATTATAAATCATTTGTTGATGGTACCATACTCATTTTAGGAATTGTGGTATGTTCTAAGGTGATTTCACCATGTGAAAAAGCCTTCTGCTGGGATATCATGATTGAGAGAAAAATATTTTCTCATGCTTTTACCACAGAGGTTTGGAAGGTGATCTATAAGCTAAACTGAGAGCTTATTTTCTGTAAATTCACATTATCTTTCTCAGTCATGTGAGAATGAAGTCTGACATTCTCAGTAAAACATGTACATCCAACAAGGGCAGAGACTGTCAGTTGATTCCTTTGTGTTCTACTGCAGCTTTCCAGAGTGTTCCAAAGAACTACTAGAGCGCTAACCGTCCTACTTATGATAAATGTATGGCACACCTGAAGCCATCTTGCTTGGATTAAAGTGGTAACTCTTAAAACATTTAATTTAAAAAGGAACAAAATGAGGTGGTTCATTTTTCCATAAAAAGTATGATTAGTGCTGCATAAAGAAAAATTAGGGCACATTTTGAGTGACTTCTCAAATCCTGGTATGCAGACTGAAACATGCACTTTCAATACCAGCAGCAGTTTTCCCTGGTGAGCAGTAGCTTTACTACAGTGATCTAATGAGCAAAAAGAGTGCTAACATTCTGATTTTATGGCAAATGTGTGACACATTTGAATGCCTTCTTGATGGAATCAAAGTAAAAAACTGAAAGTATTTCCTACTGAGGAGACTGCAGTAAATGAGGAAATTAGGAAACTTCATAACAAATAAGTCTCCCAAGATGGCCACCAGAGACAAAAGAGCCCAAATGTAGCCCAAATATCACCCAGATGTAGCCCAAGTATAGCCCAATGACAGAATGTCCAAGAATGTTCTTAAAAACAACTAGAGCACTTACTGTCTTCATTATGACAAAAGTATGGCACACCTGAAGCCATCTTGATTGGAATAAACTGGTAACACTTAAAACATTTAATTTAAAAAGGAACACAATGAGGGGGTTCATTTTGCCATAGAAATTATGATTAATGCTGAAGAAAGAAAATGAGGGCACATTTTGAGTGACTTCTCAAATCCTCTTCTATTTCATTAAAAAATTCTGACATGCAGACTGAAACATGCACTTTTAATACCAGGAGCAGACTTCCATGGTGAGCAGTAGTTTTACTACAGTGATCTAATGAGCAACTAGAGTGCTAACATTCAGAATTCATGGCAAATGTGTGACATATCTGAATACCTTCATGATGGAATCAAAGTAAAAAACTGAAAGCATTTCCGACTGAGGAGACTGCAGTACATGAGGAAATTAGGAAACTTCATAACAAATAAATCTCCCAAGATGGCCACCGGAGACAAAAGAGCCCAAATGTAGCCCAAAATCACCCAGATATAGCCCAAATATAGCCCAAATGAAGAAGAGTGCAAAACACTTATTATTTTGTGTTTTTGCAGTGTTATATAGTGCAGACTTGTCAGGTATTGGAGTGCTTTACATGAGCATTGGTTACATCACACAAGAACAAATTCATTTTGGTTGTAGACATGGGGAGACTAAGTGATTTGACCAGAATCACAGAATGTCGAGCTGAAGCAGAAACTTCAACCTGGTTCCCCAGTTGCAAAGTCTGCAGTTCTGGAAGTAACACCACATCCTCTCCCCTAAGTGCAACATTTAATCAAGTTGTCAACTAGATAAAAAAACATAAAGATAACAAATAATTTAAAAGTGCTTTGTCGCTATTTGAAAACTCAGAAAATATGTCCTTATTTTAGTCTTTTAGAGCACTAACCATAATTTTGATGCCAATAAGACCCTCTCATATATGTAATTTCTAAAGGAATGCTCTAGGTATTACAGTTTTGATTACATCAAGATGATGTCAGGCGCTCCACACTTTTGTAATAAATATAGAATGTTAGCAATCTAGTTGTTCATTAGGATACTGTTGAGAGGCAGAGGCCAGGGGCACGGACTCTGAAAATTGAAGGCAGGTAGGAGAGTGCAAAGGCAACAATTTAACCACACTGAGCAGGCAGGAAGGGCCGTGGAAGCACAACAGACTATGGAGGGCAGTGGAAAGGGGGGCAGGGGCAACAAACCAACAATACAGGACTTGCAAGAGAGGCTGTTGGAGGGAAGATCTATTACGGGTCAAGGAAGCTAGGGGCGGTCCCCAGAGCCCCGGGAGCCACCACAGAACTGAGCAGGAGAGTGAGTCAGGGACAAAAGGGGCACCTTAATTTGAGCCGGGGTGCCTAGGAACGCTTGCTCCAAAAATGAAGAAAACAGACATATGAGACATGGAATTGGAGGCAGAATACAATGGCAGTTTAATGAGAAGATGCAACTTCAAAGAAACCGCAGAATAGAGACCTAAAGTACAAAATACAGAATCCAGATAATCATACAGCTGTCATGATATTCTCTGTATCTCAATTAATGGACTGACAGAGAGAGAGAGAAAACACATCTATAAATGCATCATGAGAAACAAGTTACACCAAGGAAAATGTTACCTAGGGACACTCACATTTACTCTTAGAGCAAGCATTCCTGCAATTACAATACAACATCTTTTAAATGCAAAAGTAAAGAGAACAATGGTTAAACATAACATGACATTTCATATAGGTAAAATAGAATAAGATACTTCAAGCAAAGCCGAGCAAGACATTTTAAGCAAAGGAAGACAAGAGCTCCCAGTTCTTGGGGAAAACCTGCACAGCCTGTTAACCTACATACAGACGGCGAGGTTGTCCGTCGATATCTGTGGGTGCTCCCTTTTTATATCATTTTGTGGGCTCCTTTGCACGCTACATCTACCTACGTATGCTACCCAAAAGCTTCGTCTGCAGATTTTACCAGACATTTCGTCATTTACCCACTTAATGCTGACAATGGACTGGGTGAAAAGGTCAGTCTCTCAGGCCAATCGCTTATCGTAAGTTCCATAGAGCAAGCAGAAAATAATGGGTATTGTACAGGAATTCAATATATTCATGTATAAAATCTCCTCAGTTCTCCTAACTTGACGCTCTGCGGTTGCCACTTCCTTAAAAGCGGGAAACCTGCCCAGGAAGCAAGTACCAGTCCAGGATGCAGCCTACTGTATGTCGACAGCTTCAGGGGGATGTTGAACTTTGATACCGAGCACGGAGCACTCGGGTAGGGTGGGGGCTACTAGTTTGGAGCAGAAGGCCTCGCAGACCTGTCTTCAGACTGCTATACACTAAAATTGCAGAGCTATGGTCAATTTAACAAAGAGGCCTACATATTGAACAGAAGGGCCTACACAGGGGTTTTATGCTGGCTGAGTGGTAAGGATGTCTCAGGATAATTATATAGCAACACAGGACCCGCTGGTCAATTTAATACGGCCTACAAATGCGGCTGGCAGGGCAAGGACAAGGGTCTCATACTTCAGGTGTGGACAGAACGGGCCAGGGGCCCCCTGTGATACAAAATCTACCCTCCTTCAAGGCTGTGGCAATGTAATAGACCATTGTGGGCAGAAGGAAGAGGCAATGGTAGTACAACCATACATGCCAACAGACCCGATTCAGCCAGGAAACGTCCAATGTTTTTAAGCTCAAATGAGCTTTATTTGATCTGTCTCCTGTCTACAATATCCTCTTTTTCAATGTAACTCAAAGGGGAAAATCAATACCCCAGTTTTTTTTCAAAATCTCCCTCTTACCAAGTTCAAAATGTTCGCAAGTATGGTACATTGGATCATGGAAGGAAATGGGATAGCGACATGGACTTGGATAACAGAGGACAGGAGAGACATGGAGAGGTGCACCAAACTGACCCTGCAGTGCAGGCATCAGGGTTTGCAGCAGCACAATACACCACACAGGGCATGCAGGACGGGAGTGCAGCACAACAATCCATAGAAAGCAAGAGGGAGGGGACAGGACCATGCACATGGACAACAGAGAACAGAGGGGCAAGAGGCAATGGTAGCTAGCTGACCATAATGGACAGACAGGAGAGAAGGCTGCAGCATAACAGACCATAAAGGGCAGGAGGGACGGATCAGGGGCATTACAATGGAACAGACAAGCCAGGAGGGAGGGAGTAGGGGTCTGCACATGTAAACAGAGGGCTGGGGGCAAGGGGGCAGGGCAGGAGCAGCAAGATGGCCATGGAGGTCAGGCAGGATGGGCACTAGAAGCAAGACGCAACATGAAGAGCAACAGTGAGACTGTGATGGCATACACACAGACCATGGAGGGAAGGTGGGAGGGGGTCAGGGGCAGCTAACTGACCACACAGGGAAGGTGGGAGGGGCCATGGCAGCACAGAATACCATGCATGGCAAGTGGGAGGGTTAGTGGCAGCACAATGGCTATGATGGGCAAGAAGGAGGGTGCAGGGGCATGCACAAAGGACGATGGAGGATAGAAGGGAGGGTCAGGACCTGTGCACAGACAAGAAAGTTCAGGGGAAGGGGCCTCACAACAGACCACACGGGGCAGGCAGGAGGAGCAGTTGCAGCACAACAGACCAGGGAGGGCAGAAGGGTGTGGCAGTACAATGGACCATGTAGGACAGGAGGAAGAGGATAGAGGCATGGCATGTGGACAGGCAGGGTGGAGGTGGCAGGGACAGGTTACAGTCATCTGACAATGCTAGGCAGGTGGGAGGGGAGTGGCAGCTCAACAGAACACTCAGAGTAGATAGGAGTGGCAGGTCCATGGGACATGGTGGGCAAAAAGGATGGAGCAGGGGCATGCACAAAGACATCGGAGGGCAGGGGGAAGGAGAATAGGGGCAGCAAGCTAAGCACAGAGTTTAAGCAGGTGGTCAATGATGGGGCATAGAATTGGGCAATGGACGGCAGGAGGAGTGGACTGGTACATCATACTAAATTGAGGGCAGTGGCAGCACATCAGACCATGCATGGCAGGAGGGAGGAGGCTAGTCCATGGATTCACACAACAGAGGATAGGGAGGAGGGGGATGGGGCAGCAAGCTAACTGTTCAGAGAAGGCAGGTATTAGAAACTTTATTGTTTTTAAAACATTTTGTCTGTGCAAACTACTTAAAATATGAACAAGTATGCAGCATAATCTCACTTTTATTCAGGAAGAAGAAGACGTTAGTGACTGTGACTCCGGGCTCACTTGGCAAAAACACCCCCTGACCCTCCACCCCCTATCGCAAAATGTAATGCCCGTGAAAAGGGTAGGTGAACACAGTGTTATATAGAACATAGTCCTGAGAGCACGATTGAAAATGAAAACTAGATATAGTGTATGGTATAAACTATGCACCAAAAAGTGTGATATAAGATGAACCAGGCGTGAAATATAATATGCAATACATTGTGCGCAATGACAGATTCATTGGAGAGCGCGAGATAGCACAGGCACTAGCGTGTGCTATGCGATATGCGCCTTGGAGTGTAATATGCACAGGGCAGTGTTGTGTAACCTAACTAGTCTCTAAAGTTGTAATATAAAATATGTGCTGGGGAGTGTAACGTTGCATATGCACTGTGACAAAGATATGGATCCCAAATTGTAATATGTATGGCATAGCACTGTGCGTTATAACATAGGCATCGAGGAAGGCACGTTAGATGGGGCAATATAACCCGTGCGAAGACAAGTGTGGCATGACATTTTCACGGGGTGGTGTTACAGTGCACATGGGCTAGAGAGTGTCATAGCATATGCACTAGCTAGTGGAATACAATACAGAGGTGTGTGACACTCGGCAGGCAATGGTGGGTGTAACACAGCATTGGGCTCTGTCAGGAGCGCGCTGTGACTCGCAAGTGATGTTCGTCCCCTTTCCAGAGAGTAAAATAAAAAGTATTACACATCCGGCAGTGGATGTGTGTTTTATTAACTGTGAGGGGGGTTTCTTGCATAGTTTTGGTCGAATTTTTGTCGAATCCCCTTTGAATGGCTTGGTGTGCATGTGTATTAAATGTGCCCGTCAATAGCTACCCATGTTTGTATAAATAAACGACAAGGGTGTCTACCGGGATTAGGCACGGTAGAGCATCAGACATGTCAGAGCTTCACTAGTGGTGTAAATACATTCCACGTGGATTAATTGCATGCATAGTCGCCTTTTAATGAATATCACGCAAATCGTCATGGTGATAGGTACGTACGGTTTGTCCAGCATGTCCTAGGTGTGTCTATAAATATATATTTTTTAAAAATAATAAAAAACAGTGTCCGGCCCTGGGGATTGGGGTCAAAAAAATATAATTAGGAGACAGGCCCTGGGGGATGAGGTCATCAGGGCCAATAAATTAGAATAAGAAGGGGAACCACACAGCCCCCCTTCTTAAAAAAATAAAATAAATAAAAGACTGGCATCGTGCCGGAGGCCATGCCCCCTCCATGCAGCACTCTGCAAACGCGCCCCCAACAGGCATCTCCAGTATGCGCCAGGGAGCTGCGCTGCAGACAGGTGTTCTGAGGCCAAGCCCCTTTTTACCCCTCTCTGCAACGCAGCTCTGTGGCGCTTACTGGAGGTACCTAGTCGTCTAGTGTGACCCTAGGGACCCTTAGGATTCAAGGGGACTTAATCTCTCAGCTTAGAACAGCCACAGGGCGCGTTTACACAGTGGTGAAGGGAGGGGACGGGGCCTGAGGTGACGTGTGCAAACACGCACCATGGCACGTTTTAAATTGGGGATATAATTTCCCTTCAATACTGAGGGCCCCTGGGGGCTAACTAGCCCACCAAGTGCTTCCAGTAAGCGCCACTGAGCTGCATTGCAGAGAGGTGGTCCAGGCCGTGCCACTTTTTACACCTCTCTGCAACGCAGCTCTGTGGCACTTACTGGAGGTACCTAGTGGGCTAGTTGGACCCTAGGGACCCTCAGGACTCAAATGAACTTAATCTCCCAACTAAAAACGGACACAGGGCGTGTTTACACAATGGTGAAAGGAGGGGACGGGGCCTGAGTTAACGTGTGCAAAAACGCCCTGTGGCCTGTTTTAAGAGGTAGTTTTAATCCCCATGCCCTATTATATACTAGGGGCTTATAGAGGAGGTAAGGCTAATCACAGGGGGACCCCAACGCATAATGTTCCATAGTGTATGTAGGTGTTTCACTGTATTCTAAGTGTCTTTTAACATAGCACTGGCTCTAGGACTGGTTAGTCAGACTCAGTTACCACCAGTATCCGTCTGAAAAAGTTGAGGGTACAGGATGATTTTGCAACAAGGCTTCTTTCTGCTCTTCTTTTTGTTCTTTCTGCACGTTATCCTTCTTCCTGCACTTATCTTCGTATTTGAGGACTTCTGTTGCTTCTTTCTGCACTTCTTTTGTTTCTTTCTGTGCATTTTTCTTCTTTCTTCACATGTCCTATCTCTGTAGGCATAGTTAGAAATTAGCATTTAAAAAACCTTTGAAATTAACAGAAAAAACCATAGGTTTCAGGCACGTTATAGTTAGGAATTAGCATTTAAAAAACCTCAGAAATTCACTGAAAAAACCATAGGTTTCAGGGGTGTTATAGTTAGCTGGACTTTTCACTTGTACAAAACCATTGAAATTCCCCCGTTATAGTTAGTTCAGCTAACTATAACTCGCGCGCCCGCAATGCACTGCTGATGACGTTACATATTATATCACTCATGACATGGTCAGTGACATCACTCATGACATCACTGATGACATCTCAAATGACATCACTGATGACATCACTGATGACATCATCCTTGTGATAGAGTGGCAGACCTCCTCTCACCCTAATATAACCTTTGATACACACATTCAAAAATAGAGACTAAAATTTTCAAAAAAATGGACATACCAATACCAGTTACAACAACCTCTTCAGTAATTCTAAGATCCACATACACATCCACTCATTCACCAACAGTCCAATACAGTCACTCATACATGTACTCACTCATCATATGTACTCATACACCTATACATCCTGTTACACAATGCCACTCATCCATAGTTACTCACACACATAGTCACTCATGCTAATAAAGAATCAAACATACATTTACTTGCATATACAGTTATACACACACCACCACACTTACTTCTACGGAAACTTACACATACTTAGTCTTTTAAACAATCACTTATAGAAACACATACTTATTCATACAGGAACTCTTTCAATCTATCACTCTCACATATACTCACATATATACACCAATAGTCACATATACTAGTTTAAAACATATGTAGTTACTCATAAAGACACTATTGAGACAGTCATTAACTCACTAACACACCCATACACACACTCATCCACCCATACAGTCCTGCACACATACTGTGTTCAACACATACAAACAGTGAGTCACTCATTCATGCACCTATGCACTACGTAATACCCCCACCGAACCATGCAGACACTCAGACTGATACTCAAAAAACCAACTAATAACCTATATAGACACCCATGTAGCTACTCACCAACCCATGCAGCCACTTATACACAAAGTGAGAGACTGATACAGATATTTACATATTTAAACATTACTCACTAAGCCATGTATTCACTATGATACACTTAATCAGTCAGTTACACAATCAATTTTTCAAAAACAAATCATCCATTTAGACACTTATATACCCATTTATTCTTCCATCGAACTTGAGATATACATATATAAAACATATTTAATTTTCAGAATAACACACATTCACTGGATGATGTCATCAGTGATGTCATCAGTGATGTCATTTGAGATGTCATCAGTGATGTCATGAGTGATGTCACTGACCATGTCATGAGTGATGTAATATGTGACGTCATCAGCAGTGCATTGCGGGCGCGCGAGTTATAGTTAGCTGAACTAACTATAACGGGGGAATTTCAATGGTTTTGTACAAGTGAAAAGTCCAGCTAACTATAACACCCCTGAAACCTATGGTTTTTTCAGTGAATATATATATATATAGATATATATATATATACATTATCTACTGGCGGTCGCCAGTAGATAGTTATAGTTAGGACCCTGTTTCCATAGGAAATCCGCAACATTCTATTTGGAATAACTTTGGCGCCGGTCGATGAATCCTCGCGAAATTTTCAAAATAGGTGGGGCGCTACGCTCCGCTCCTACCCTGAAAGTCTCGGGGGGATTCGTCAAGCGGGGGCTGAGAAAAAAGGGGGGTCCCAAAACGCGTTTTTCCCATGCATTTTTCCATAGGACCTTTAGACACAGCTACAGCCCGAACGGCTGAACAGAGTTACTTGAAATTTGGCAGAGAGGTAGTCCTCAGGTCAAGGAAGTGCCTTTTGTAGGTCTGGTGTAAATCTGTTCAGTAGTTCCTGAGAAAATAGCATTTAAATCAATATATATATATGTGGGCGGAGCCTAACCACACATCTCATCCTGAGATCTGATTGGCTGTCAGCACTTCATCCAAGAAGTGTTGGCAGCCATCTTGGGACCAATATACATGATAGCACCTCATTAAAAAGCATTGCAGTTAATAGAAGATTTTAAGACTTTAGTTACATTATAAATCATTTGTTGATGGTACCATACTCATTTTAGGAATTGTGGTATGTTCTAAGGTGATTTCACCATGTAAAAAAGCCTTCTGCTGGGATATCATGATTGAGAGAAAAATATTTTCTCATGCTTTTACCACAGAGGTTTGGAAGGTGATCTATAAGCTAAACTGAGAGCTTATTTTCTGTAAATTCACATTATCTTTCTCAGTCATGTGAGAATGAAGTCTGACATTCTCAGTAAAACATGTACATCCAACAAGGGCAGAGACTGTCAGTTGATTCCTTTGTGTTCTACTGCAGCTTTCCAGAGTGTTCCAAAGAACTACTAGAGCGCTAACCGTCCTACTTATGATAAATGTATGGCACACCTGAAGCCATCTTGCTTGGATTAAAGTGGTAACTCTTAAAACATTCAATTTAAAAAGGAACAAAATGAGGTGGTTCATTTTTCCATAAAAAGTATGATTAGTGCTGCATAAAGAAAAATTAGGGCACATTTTGAGTGAAGAGGAATCCAGGCCGGGTTTTGCAGCTCACGGATTGCAGGACTGTCAGGGCTGAGTGTGCGAGTTTGAGCGCCGGGAGGAGGACGCCGCCCCGCTCCCTGCCCCGCTCTCTGCCCTCGCTCAGCTTTGCCCCCGCCTTACCTCCGCAGGGAACTTTCGGGCGCTGCTGTCGGGCGCAGCCTGGACTTTGGACTTCCCCGTGGCCTCTGAGGCCCGAGGTCTCTGGCGGAGGAGGGTGGAGGAGGGCGCGGCAGAGGCTCGGCAGAGCACACTGGTGACATCGGCGGACATCGGCAGTCAGAGGCAGTCGGTAGTTGGAGGCACAGAGCTTTTTGGAGTACCGAAGACCCCTGGCCTACTCCTGTGTCCGGTGAATGATTCTTCAAGACCTTCATTAACGTTGTGGGATTCCTATTGTGCATGCCCGGAAGGCGAGTCTCTGTCTGAGACAGCATAGATGCGGACGCGGTGCAAGAAACTGCAAACTGCGGAGCTGAGAACCGAGCCGAGCCGCGGCAGGTAGATCTTGCGGCTGGAGACCCACCGTGGAGGCAGGTTACGTGGGAGAGCTGCTGAGAGTCACGGCGGGAGAGCAGAGCGTGACTCGCGGCTCGTAACTCGAGACCCGCAGCCGAGGCGGGACGGGGGAGAGACGCTGAGAGCCGCAGTTGACGAACCGAGCGGCTTGAGTCCACAGCAGTCACAGCAGCTTGATTGGCCGCCTGCTGCCTGTTGCTTTAGAGCCATTACCGCCATCACCGTCCGGGAAAGTGAAAGGCGGAGAGCCCAGCAACTTTCAACTTTCAACAACACCACCACCGCGAAACTGCCGGTGGACTTCGCGAGCCAGGTACCAACGGTAAACGCTGATCAAGTAGTTAGGGGCAATTGGGGGCAGCATCGAAAGAACAGAGGGGTCGAACGGGGTTAGGGGTGGCCCCCTTGAACCCCCCTCCCCTAGGCTTCTCTCTTTCCTTTTCATATAAACAAAAACAAACAAAAAAAAAACAACATAATAACGGCTAATACATCGTATTACATCATATTACAAGGAAACCAAGGGAAGGAAGGAAAAAAAAAAAAAGAAAAAAAGGGTTAAATTACAATGCGGTCTGGAAGGCTGAAAAAAGAAACAGCCAAAAACCGCAAGAAGTCGAACAAAGAACCCACAGAACTATCTGAGGATCAGGAGTTTGTAATGGCGCTAAGGAGCGAGGTTGTGCAATCACCAACTCACCTACAGAATTATGAACATGGCCTTGGCCACACAAGTTGTATTACCAAGAACGAAATAACCCAGACGCCTTCAACTCAACAGCATAATATGCAAGACGAATCAACTAATGACGTAAAAAAGAGGACCCTCAGAGACTTCTTTAAGAAACAAGGAACCAAAGTTCAAGTCTCTACCAACCCCATTGAAACATCGCCTCAACCTGTTCAGCTGCCCCAAGCTCTTCCCAATATTAACACAGCTCAGATCAAAGTGCATGCCATGATTCACGATCATCTTCAAAACCAGGCCTCCACCACACCCTTAGACAGTTATTTAACAAGGGACGCACCCCCCACCCGGGAAAAAAATAGGTCAAGTCCAGTTACGCAGTTAGGAAACACACCTCCCCCTTTACAAAAATTTAATAAAGAACAGAGTTCATCACCAATAACCATTTCAAGTGACGATTCTCTTTTCAATTCCAGACCATCACCCTTACAGCAGGAATCTAACATTCATCTAGATAATCCGGGCTCCTTTGGAAACAAAATAAAATCCACCCCCCAAGCAGCACAATGGACAAGAACCATTCCAGGTAACATTAAGCCGTTAACGCCAACGACACCACCTGTCTTCGCCCATTATGAATCACCTGAAACAAAGCCAGGTGAGCCCAATGACCACTCCCTCTTGGACCTATCCTTTTTCAAGACAGAACTCAATAAAACAAAAAACGGTCATGACCCAGCAGCGTTTGATTCTACCATCATTTGGCCCCAGCTCCTTCAAACTTTGCAATCTACAGTGTCTGCACTAAATTACCATTCAGACAAACTCGATTTACAAGTCGACCTTTTAAATACATTAGCAGTATACACGGCAGGGATCGAAAACAAACTAGAAGGCTTGAATACCTTAATAACGAAAGCGCAATCTAAAGTCAACCTGACCCAAGCGATATGCTGCTGCTCGCCAATAATTGATAGCCTGTCTACACTCCCTCAGTTCCTCGCTATGGTCCTGACAGAAATAAAGAAACTACCACCAGGCGTGCAAACTCAATCACACCTCTTAGATTCACATTCAATAAATGGAATCACCCCAAAAGTCAAAGACCAAAGCATAAATCTTAAGGCTTCTTCAGCAAAAATCACCACTCGGTCAATCAACGCTTCAGTAACAGTTCCGTCTCCAGAGAATCGAGATAATCGAGCGGTACCCAAGGAATACGGTATTTTTCAATTAATCAAATCAAACAACAAAAAAAATATCACGTCAATAACAGACAAACCACTCACACTTGAGACTGCGCAAATTGATGACACCACGGACGCCGGCCCAGGTATGGGACCAACAAATAAATCACCAAAAAATCAATACCTGAGCAAAAGAGAAAGGAAGAGACTACGGAAAAAACGCAATAAACGTAGTACAGCGACTCAAAATATGACTAGCGAGCCATCACACACTGAAAAGGTTAACACACGACTAAGCTCAATCAGCACTGTTAATTTAGATACCGTCCTCACATCACCACAAAAATCACCCATACAATTGTTCATAGAGATACCAGGCAAGGTGCCATCAACACCTGCCAATAGCAAAAAAAACAAGCCCCTACCTGGGGCCAGGGGAGAGGTTACAGCAAAGTTCCCACAGCCTCTGACTTCAGATGAGCTGGGAAAAGTCACAAAGTCAGAAACATTATCTTACATCATCAAGACCGGATTAGACGATTCGATAATTCCAGCAAACACGGCGAGTGCACCAAAAGAAATTCAAAACAATGAAATCACAGAACAGCACGATGACGAGTATAGGTCAAGAGGCAAGGAAAATTTTCAGATAACATTATCTAAGAACTTGGACATACTACAAACGGGTAAGCTTCTACCAAACAAAGTAGACCATGCACCCCGAGGTGAACATATTGGATTTAAGCAACAATCATCCTATATTCAAAGGAGAATTGATTTACCTCAAACCATAGACGAAAATAATCATAAGACCTCTGGCCCGGACCTCTTAACATCTAACTTAAAAACTAAACTGTTATTCATTCCAGAATATTATACACAAGGACCACATGACATCCTGAACAGAGGGAACATTTTGAAACTTTTCAAATGCACCCCCGAATTGTGCCATATCGAATCCAATGATATAATCTCAATCGAGTTCAAACCTATCGAAAGTAATCAACTCACAGAATCAACGTTAATTACCTTCTCAACTTCAGCAATCAAAGAGGAAGTACTTTCAAGGTCTGATTTATTTAATAAATGGGGCATCAAAATAGTTCCCCAAACAGAACCACGGTATCCATCGGTCCTTGTGAAACCTTCGGTCACATTAGATAAACAGGGACCATCACTTTTTTCAGTATTGAGATCAGCCAAAGGGCGATCCCCAGTAAGGGCGATCTATCCAAAAAAAGAGGAGGCCAAAACCATAGCAATTGACTGGGCCTGGTTGCCAGCGGCACTGGACGGGGGAAATCATAATTGAACTCATTCTGGCCTCTCAGTGTGCTCATGGAACATCAATGGCTTTACCCAAAAATTTCAATCCCCAGATGTGATAATGTTTTTAAAAAAACACGAGGTCATACTATTGCAGGAAACGTGGTCCTTGGTTAGCCTCCCAATAGAAGGATACTTAGAATACAGAACACCAGCTCAGAGGCTGCACAAATCGGGTCGACCCAGTGGCGGTCTTTCAATTTACATCTCCGCCAAGTTAAATGTTAATATAGTGCAACTGACATTTGAAGAAGATTGGATTTCCGGCGTAAGGATTGACAACCCTAAACAGACTGAACAACTAATCCTGATCAATATTTACATCTCACCAAGTGCCAGGGAGAAAAAAATGAAGTTTAACCATCTAATCCAGGTTCTGTGTAACATACAAAGTAACTACAAAAGACCAGCCTGCCTAGTAACTGGTGACTACAACACAAACCTCTTTCAAGAACTTCCGAAAGAGTATGATGCACCGTGGCCAGACACTCTGGAACAAATAAAACCCACTGGCAATAAATTTAGCAAACTAGGAGAATACATGGTGCTACAACTTAGTGCTCTGGGATACACAATCTTAAACGGTCGCTTCCCCAAGGATAATCCTCCAAACTGGACAAGATCAAACGGTCATACTCATTCCTTTTTAGACTATACCATCTGTAACAAGGAAATCCTCCCTCTCATCGAGAATTATACCATAGCTGCTCGAGGAGACAGTGACCATCGTCCCCAAGTGACCACCCTGTCATTCCACTTAGTACATCACGCCACGACAAGTTTGACTTCAGAAGGAAACTACACTGATAACCTCCAAAGGCTGAAGTGGTCTGACCCGATTATACCAGCAATAATGAGTCAATGTAGAGTCCAGCGAGATTCAACGAGTATTGCTGCACTCCCGCCTATTTCCTCATGGGAATTCTTCTCCCGGGAACTGCTTAAAAAATTCCCACGTACTACACGGAAAATCAAAAAAGGAAATCAGGCAATAATAACAGCCGAAATCAGGAAATTAAAAATAGTACGTAACAGTGCTCTAAGACAACTACGCAGGTTCCCTGGGGAAGATTATAATCATAATCTTAACAAATATAAGCAAGCTCAAAAAGCACTTCGACGTGCAGTATTTACTGAGAAAAAGAACCGCTCTGAGCAGTTCTGGCTAAAATTGTTACACGCAAATAAAAATCATAACCCAAAATTCTTCTGGTCACTTGTTAATACTAAAATACACAAACAAGGAGGACAAAGCAGTGCTAATATCTCTGAAGCTGAATGGGTTTCCTATCTCACAACTCACTTTGAGGAACCAGAAAAAGATATCCCACCGGCCAGACCACCAGCCACGGCTCCTCAACCCAATTCACGCCAACTACCTGGCACAACGGATGCAAGGATATTAGGAAACCATGTCGAATTAAATACAAGGACCCCATCGACAACCAATACGGAATCTCTGCTTCAGTTTATAGATCTGTCACAAAGTGCTCCAACAACTCTGGGAATTATTAGAGAAAAAACTGTTCGAATCATAACCGAGGGTCGTTCAGACGGAGCTCCAGGACCAAACGGACTCCCCCAGTCTCTGTTTAAACAGGATACAGAATTTTGGGGAAACCAATTGGCACCTCTCTTCTCCTATTGCCAGACCAAATCGGTAATACCGGAATCGTGGCAAGGTGCCATTATCCAGCCAATTTACAAAGGCGGCAAGAGATCGGACCCAAAAAACTATAGGATGATCACTCTGTTGGACGTGGAATCAAAATATTACGCTAAGCTGCTCCTTCAAGATCTGGCATCCTGGGCTGCAAAAAACACCTTATACCTTTTAACCAGACAGGATTTGTGCAAAAATCAGGCACTATAACGAACTTGCTTGCAATTTCTGTCCTGCTGGACAAAGTGGTGGCCTCAGGAACGTCAATGCATGGCTGTTTCGTCGACTTTAAGGCTGCATTCGACCGCGTACCCCGAAGCCGATTATGGCTTAAACTGCGGTCATGGGGGATTCCACCAGTGTTATTACAAGCCATAATCATGTTACACACCAACACATGGGTTCGTATAAAACTTGGGGATGGAACCTATATCTCAAGGAAAATACAAACCTCCCGCGGAGTGAAACAAGGGTGTGTGTTGGCGCCCCTTCTTTTCAATCTTTTCATCTCTGACTTGTCAGAATCACTTGACGAAGTTAATTCTCACCCCCCAAAACTTGCCGGGACAAGAGTTAGTAATCTACTATACGCAGACGATCTGGTCCTGCTAAGTCACACCAGGGTTGGCTTGCAGAGACTACTCGATCGGTTGTCTCTATATACCAACGAAAATGATCTCGAATTGAACTTAACAAAGACAAAGGCAATCACCTTTGGGCAAAGGAAATATCAAGGTGGAGGTTGGCGATATAACGGTAATAACGTCGACAGAGCCCCTTCTTACAAGTATCTGGGGGTTCACTTGGACAGAAGGGGAATATTCTCCAAACACAGAGAAGAGGTAGAAGCCAAAGCCCTGACAATCCAGGTGGCTTTTAAGATTCTAGCAAGGGAACTATCTGGTCCCAGTCTGACCCCACTTATAACTGTCATGAAGGCAAAAATTATCAATTTCCTCACCTATGGCCAGGAGATTATGCAAGGGAAAGACAACAGCCACGTAAATAAAATAACAACAAGAATATTTAAACAGGCGCTGGGTCTACCAAAATCTTCATCTCCCGCCCAAATACGTCTCGAGTTTGGTCTTCAAGACCATCAAGCAGTAGGGCGTGGAGCATATATCAGGTTGTGCAATAAATTGCGTACCTCCAGAGAAGGAACCCTGGAGGCTCTTTTGTGGGTGGAAATCTCAGCCGGCTATCCTGGCAGTTCATTCCGGCGCTACCTGCAAGATTCTTTAAAACTCTTGGATATAGAAGAAATTTGGTCCTCTAATCCATCTCAGCAGGCTCTTAAAATTTACATCAAAAGAAACGTCCGCCTTTGGTCTTTTCATTCGGATAGAGCCCAACTGGTGCATCGTAAGCACGCCTGGTCAATCATATCAGGATTCAAGCCAGGGATTATGGCACACTACCTGTCATGTACCTACTCAGCGCTGTGGAAAAAAAGATTTCTGGCCCTCAGAATGGGCGAATGGCCATTCCTGTACCATTTGCCAGGATGGCGCCGCACAAATTCCAACGTAACATGCAGGGGGTGCGGGAGCAGCCCAGAAACAATCGAGCATGTGTCATGTCTATGTCCTGCAGTCCTCGACGATCGAAAGTTCTTGTTAAAGAGCGAATGGAACAAACTTGGAATTCGTACGTGCCGGCAAGCCATCCTTGCATCAATGAACCCGGACAATCCACAGCTCAACATCCGGTTCACTAAGTTTATCACAGGAACAGCAAGAAAATTTATACACAGCGAGAGCCAGTATGCCATTAACGGTTAACTATCAAAGGACAGATTAAACCCCTTACTGCTTTACCGGATTTGTACATCTGTCAGCATCCCCCAATTGCAGCAGAACATGGCCTGTTGCGTACGGACCATCTTGTTTTCCTGTGTAATCTTGGAACCCTCAAATATTGTACGCAGGGACCCTACAATATAAATGGACTCGCACCACTAGGGTCTTTACCACAAAATCTGACTTAATTACAGTGTTATTGATTATCGCCTTTTAAAAATCAATGTCCGTTTGCGGCCCTAATAGACGAAAAAATCTGAACGGAGGATTATGGCCCTTTTTTAAATCACTTTCTCTTTTTAAAAAAAGGGGGTTGCACCGTTTAGATGAGTTAAATACTTTTTATCACTATAAAAAACAGGCCTCTAGGAGTTTTTAAATTATTTTATGACGTATATTTACTTATTGTGATGGTATAAATGTAAATATTTTAATATCTATTCTTGATACACGTTCTCACTATGGTAGCATATTCATCATTGTAATGATTTTTATTAATCAAACAATAAAGTATTCCTCGAGTGACTTCTCAAATCCTGGCATGCAGACTGAAACATGCACTTTCAATACCAGCAGCAGTTTTCCCTGGTGAGCAGTAGCTTTACTACAGTGATCTAATGAGCAAAAAGAGTGCTAACATTCTGATTTTATGGCAAATGTGTGACACATTTGAATGCCTTCTTGATGGAATCAAAGTAAAAAACTGAAAGTATTTCCTACTGAGGAGACTGCAGTAAATGAGGAAATTAGGAAACTTCATAACAAATAAGTCTCCCAAGATGGCCACCAGAGACAAAAGAGCCCAAATGTAGCCCAAATATCACCCAGATGTAGCCCAAGTATAGCCCAATGACAGAATGTCCAAGAATGTTCTTAAAAACAACTAGAGCACTTACTGTCTTCATTATGACAAAAGTATGGCACACCTGAAGCCATCTTGATTGGAATAAACTGGTAACACTTAAAACATTTAATTTAAAAAGGAACACAATGAGGGGGTTCATTTTGCCATAGAAATTATGATTAATGCTGAAGAAAGAAAATGAGGGCACATTTTGAGTGACTTCTCAAATCCTCTTCTATTTCATTAAAAAATTCTGACATGCAGACTGAAACATGCACTTTTAATACCAGGAGCAGACTTCCATGGTGAGCAGTAGTTTTACTACAGTGATCTAATGAGCAACTAGAGTGCTAACATTCAGAATTCATGGCAAATGTGTGACATATCTGAATACCTTCATGATGGAATCAAAGTAAAAAACTGAAAGCATTTCCGACTGAGGAGACTGCAGTACATGAGGAAATTAGGAAACTTCATAACAAATAAATCTCCCAAGATGGCCACCGGAGACAAAAGAGCCCAAATGTAGCCCAAAATCACCCAGATATAGCCCAAATATAGCCCAATGACAGAAGTGTGCAAAACACTTATTATTTTGTGTTTTTGCAGTGTTATATAGTGCAGACTTGTCAGGTATTGGAGTGCTTTACATGAGCATTGGTTACATCACACAAGAACAAATTCATTTTGGTTGTAGACATGGGGAGACTAAGTGATTTGACCAGAATCACAGAATGTCGAGCTGAAGCAGAAACTTCAACCTGGTTCCCCAGTTGCAAAGTCTGCAGTTCTGGAAGTAACACCACATCCTCTCCCCTAAGTGCAACATTTAATCAAGTTGTCAACTAGATAAAAAAACATAAAGATAACAAATAATTTAAAAGTGCTTTGTCGCTATTTGAAAACTCAGAAAATATGTCCTTATTTTAGTCTTTTAGAGCACTAACCATAATTTTGATGCCAATAAGACCCTCTCATATATGTAATTTCTAAAGGAATGCTCTAGGTATTACAGTTTTGATTACATCAAGATGATGTCAGGCGCTCCACACTTTTGTAATAAATATAGAATGTTAGCAATCTAGTTGTTCATTAGGATACTGTTGAGAGGCAGAGGCCAGGGGCACGGACTCTGAAAATTGAAGGCAGGTAGGAGAGTGCAAAGGCAACAATTTAACCACACTGAGCAGGCAGGAAGGGCCGTGGAAGCACAACAGACTATGGAGGGCAGTGGAAAGGGGGGCAGGGGCAACAAACCAACAATACAGGACTTGCAAGAGAGGCTGTTGGAGGGAAGATCTATTACGGGTCAAGGAAGCTAGGGGCGGTCCCCAGAGCCCCGGGAGCCACCACAGAACTGAGCAGGAGAGTGAGTCAGGGACAAAAGGGGCACCTTAATTTGAGCCGGGGTGCCTAGGAACGCTTGCTCCAAAAATGAAGAAAACAGACATATGAGACATGGAATTGGAGGCAGAATACAATGGCAGTTTAATGAGAAGATGCAACTTCAAAGAAACCGCAGAATAGAGACCTAAAGTACAAAATACAGAATCCAGATAATCATACAGCTGTCATGATATTCTCTGTATCTCAATTAATGGACTGACAGAGAGAGAGAGAAAACACATCTATAAATGCATCATGAGAAACAAGTTACACCAAGGAAAATGTTACCTAGGGACACTCACATTTACTCTTAGAGCAAGCATTCCTGCAATTACAATACAACATCTTTTAAATGCAAAAGTAAAGAGAACAATGGTTAAACATAACATGACATTTCATATAGGTAAAATAGAATAAGATACTTCAAGCAAAGCCGAGCAAGACATTTTAAGCAAAGGAAGACAAGAGCTCCCAGTTCTTGGGGAAAACCTGCACAGCCTGTTAACCTACATACAGACGGCGAGGTTGTCCGTCGATATCTGTGGGTGCTCCCTTTTTATATCATTTTGTGGGCTCCTTTGCACGCTACATCTACCTACGTATGCTACCCAAAAGCTTCGTCTGCAGATTTTACCAGACATTTCGTCATTTACCCACTTAATGCTGACAATGGACTGGGTGAAAAGGTCAGTCTCTCAGGCCAATCGCTTATCGTAAGTTCCATAGAGCAAGCAGAAAATAATGGGTATTGTACAGGAATTCAATATATTCATGTATAAAATCTCCTCAGTTCTCCTAACTTGACGCTCTGCGGTTGCCACTTCCTTAAAAGCGGGAAACCTGCCCAGGAAGCAAGTACCAGTCCAGGATGCAGCCTACTGTATGTCGACAGCTTCAGGGGGATGTTGAACTTTGATACCGAGCACGGAGCACTCGGGTAGGGTGGGGGCTACTAGTTTGGAGCAGAAGGCCTCGCAGACCTGCCTTCAGACTGCTATACACTAAAATTGCAGAGCTATGGTCAATTTAACAAAGAGGCCTACATATTGAACAGAAGGGCCTACACAGGGGTTTTATGCTGGCTGAGTGGTATGGATGTCTCAGGATAATTATATAGCAACACAGGACCCGCTGGTCAATTTAATACGGCCTACAAATGCGGCTGGCAGGGCAAGGACAAGGGTCTCATACTTCAGGTGTGGACAGAACGGGCCAGGGGCCCCCTGTGATACAAAATCTACCCTCCTTCAAGGCTGTGGCAATGTAATAGACCATTGTGGGCAGAAGGAAGAGGCAATGGTAGTACAACCATACATGCCAACAGACCCGATTCAGCCAGGAAACGTCCAATGTTTTTAAGCTCAAATGGGCTTTATTTGATCTGTCTCCTGTCTACAATATCCTCTTTTTCAATGTAACTTAAAGGGGAAAATCAATACCCCAGTTTTTTTTCAAAATCTCCCTCTTACCAAGTTCAAAATGTTCGCAAGTATGGTACATT